>NC_143550.1:151405000-152655000 GCF_054136105.1 Typopeltis vanoorti
ATCGTTTGTAAAATCATTAGAATGTTAATATCTTTTTAACGTTAATATATTAGTATAAATATGCTAATTAGGATGGCAGAAATATTGGTTTACACTTTTCAGTTGCATTTTAATACAAGGGGTATCACAAAATTATTTCCGCACGGTATATGTTTCGATGGTCGAGCCTAGTGTTCAGGAAAGATCAACTGAACAGCGTATAAAAATATTTATTTTGATAATTTTTTCAACGATTGCTTGTGCTGTATAACTGACCAATCACTTTTCCATTGAAAATTGATGTACGTTTACAGAAATCATTAATGAATATTCTTCATATTGCAATGCCTTGTTCAAGATTCCAAAAGGATTTGTTAATAAGATTTCTTAATGTTATCTATAGACTACTTAAGAAGAAGGAAACACAATTAATAGTATTTCGCATTTTGTTATGGATTCAATATGAGGATTTAACTAGAAGATGAGTCCCTTATTTTGTTGATAATCTTTAAGTATATTATTTAGTCGTTGGAAGCGTAGTATTTGTTGTGTTTGGGAAGACGTTGAAAATCCCAGATCAGCACCGAAGAGAGGTAAAATCAGGTCTTCGTTTTCAGCTGTTTAAGCGGGAAAACCTTTTTTCTCAGTTAGGAGAGGGGAGGTAAATGAACCTCATTACCTCTATGAAAAATGAAAAAGATAAATTTGCGAAAATTCATCAAAAGACAGAATTAAATTTATAGAAAAAAAGAGACATTTTCTTCTTAAACTAACGATTTAATCCTGAGCTCTTTTCCACTAATCTTTAACTCTGACAAATACTTTCAACAGCTTAGCATTCCCATGCTTCATTTTATATTAACCGTCGTTTTTTTCCTTAATGAAATTTCAAATGCGCAAACTGGGAATCTTATAATTCATTGCGATATAGGGATTACTCATGAAATTAATTGTAATGGTTATTAATGCCTGCAATTGAGATACACGTTCTGGTCACGTCTTCAAACAACGTTTTATAAATTAATTCTTTTTATTTGAGAAATGTTCCATTCACTGATACTAAAGGAAATTTTCAAAATGTATTTAAGAAACACTGGTGAGCCTATGGAAATTAGACACATTTAAGTAAAATAAATTGAACGAAATTAAAAAAAGAAAGTAGCGTCAAGAACGTCAATAGACAATCCTGAACATGCTTATAGAGAATGATTTAGATTAGCACTTGGAAGAAAACTCCTTTTGGTTGAAAAAAAGACGTATTATGTCTATGACCCAACATTATCGAGATAAACTGGATGAGGGAAAGAACGCTGAGTAGAGTTAAAAGACTACAGTTAAAAGGTTTCGCCTTTTAACTCTAGTCAGCGTTAATTACTAAGAGAAAAAAATCTCCACCTGGTTCAGATAAAGGTTCCTCACATCATAGAGTATATATATATATATATATATATATATATGAGTGTGTTGTAGAAAGATTTGTACCTTCGGTTTATGTGTATTATATGTTAAAGATACCAAGAAATCATATACTTGGTTTAAATTATTTTCGCAAGGAAGCAAAACAATATCTTCAGCGTGAAATATATTCACGTCTGAGCTACTTGTATATAAAGGCTAATGACTTCATATCGCTTGACTTAGTATGTATCCCATAAACCAAAGCACATTTCCTTTCGGACGTCTATAATACTATGCATAATGGAAGGGCCACTATCCAGACCGGTTTCGAACTTTACTGAGGTCTCATCATTAGGAGTCAGACCTGGGAGAGATACCAAGGTGAAGTAATGCAAAAGTTACATATATCTCATATGCAAGTAGCCAATTGACCTTTTTAACAAAAATTTCTGAATGAGAGAAAAATGTAGAAAGTTTTTTACCTTGGGTGTAAAATACGTTAAAGATACCAAGAACTTTAGACTTGGTTTTAATCCTTTTCCCACGTAAGCAAAACAAAGTTTTGCCGTGAAATATAAAAGATAACGTTTCTATCTGCGTAGAACATAAACTGATTAAACTGAAATGGTGAAAACCAAAACGTGAACACATACTCCACGATCTGTGATCCTCACTGATCACTTCCTTTCTTTCATGTAACAATAGAGAAAGTAATTTTAACAAACACCAAAAATTTCAAACATATCTTCAAATGAATATCAGTCGCCTTCATCGCATCCATCACTAACAGTAAGATAATGTTTTTTCGTGGTATTAAAAACTTCGTTTTTACAAAAATTCACTGGAACATGTGTTGCAGCGAAACGCTTTCCGCACATCCTTGTGGGTTTTCATGTGACGTTTAAGGTTACCAGCGGGTGAGAAATCTTTGTGGTAAACATTGCAACGGAAAAGGTCTTTCTCACATGCAAATGCAAGTGGGAAAGCTCTTTCGCAACTTCCGCTGGGGATCGGCTGATCTGCCTGGAGTAATCGTAAGTGCAGAATCGGAACCTAAAAGTTAAATATATATATATATATATATATATATATATATATATATATATATATATATATATATATATATATATATATATATATATATATATATATATATATATATATATATATATATATATATATTTCGTGAGTACGAGTAATCATTTCTCATGAAAACATTAATGGTGAATTCATAATAAAATTTCTGATTATCAAATAAGACGTAATTTCTGAAGTGAAACAGAAATTCTGTCATTTATTGGGCGACAATTACCATCAGCTTCTATTCTAAAAATCAGTTGCCTCCTTAATTGCTCTACAAATATCGATTATCTTCAAAGAGACACTTCCTTGAGTTTAATAACTAAACCTAAAACGGCATTTTTTCATGAAATTTAACAATACTTATTTCTCATCGTCATCATTATCATTAAGGTTCTAACAGGTCCTTAAGCACCCATGACCTGCAAATATTCTTATATTTTATAACCATTATTCTAGGATTGAGCGGTTAATTTAATGTCTATAAATATACCACGCATGCAAACTGCATGCATTCTGCAGTCCCATTTATTCATTTCGAGATAAACATCCCGAGCTTCTGGGAGGAAAAAAACATCTCCGTACGACATTAACCAATTCGCCTTATGTCGAAAAGCACTGATAATTGTTCCTTGCATCTTAAAAGTAATTGAAACCTTAAGTCACTCCGACCCGGGGATATCGTCGAATTCGACGGAACTACGAATTAGTGTTTCCGTTGCGATGTAAATCAACCATTACTAAGGGAAATGTCAAATGTGAAGAGATGTTGAAAGAAGAAGATTTAGGAAAATGCCCTGAGTTGATACAGACCCGTTTATACCACAACAAAGACAACATTCCGTTGTCTTTGTTGTGGTATAAATGGGTCTTAGGAAAATTACATTGGTATCCGTTAAGAACTAAGAACTTTTTTCTTAATATTTCTGAAGAATGTGAAGAAACACTGCTGCACGCTTACGTAGAATGATGTTTTGGATCAGGTTGGCCGAACCGTTTTGTATCCATTCTCCAACCAACAGTACCTTAAGTTTAAATCCGAGACCTGGCACGGATATTTGTGAATAAGAATGTTTCTCACATGGATGATACTTTCAACCGACAATTCCATTGCCCGTTGAAAGTGTCATCTACTTGATGGTCTGTAGTGGACTGAAACAAAAAAAAATTAACAGATGGTCATTATATGTTTTTTTTTTCTATTATTTTGCCTTTATGGTTCTGCCATGGAAAGTTGTAAATGTATTAGAACTTTAGAGTCATTTGTGGGTACAACTCTTATATAAAACTGTGATGCGTTGCAAACTCCGCAGATAGCCTCTTACGATAAAAAGCACTTCCATATATTTGAAGATCCCGTCAATCGGAATTTTTAGACTGACTTTTATTATGATTGCAAGCTATGAAATGATCTATATTATTTCAAAACAGAAATAGGAGATTTCCATCAATCAACGTACTGCTGAAAGTAAAAAAAAAAAATAACAATATTTTTCAGTGCGGTATCTGTCTCAATAATATTATAAATATTTCAGAGGTGATCTAGAAAGCAAAAAAAATCATTTATGGGGTTATATTTCAGTAAAAGGAAATCTATCAACTTTCTGATCAATCCAGGGATTGATCAGAAAGTTTTCTTTCTGATAAAATCAAAGCTTTCTTGCTCTGATTTTATCAGAGCAAGAAAGCCAACAAAATGATTAAGGCAATAAAACAAACCAGCAAATTTCCGAACTTACCATGAGATATCTTCTGATGACGGACAAGACAACCCTTGGCCTTAAATTCTTTACAGCACGTGCTACAACGATTTGTTTCACAAGCTTTTTGATGTATTTTCATGTGGGCCTTGAGGTTTCTAGCAGTGGAGAAATCTCGCTGGCAAATTTTGCAAGGAAACCCTTCTCTGTCACTCTTATGCAGTTTTAAATGTTCGTTCAGATTACTCTTTGTGGTGTAATGTCGTTGGCAGACATCACAGCGATGCTTTGCCCAAGGCTTTTCTCGACGACGAAATAGACTGCATTGCTTATTGGAGGAAACTGGATCATCCCCTATAAATGAAACAAGGTTATGTCAGCAGAACGATCATTTTCGTAGAGCGTGTTCAAAATTAGATAGCCGTGTGCATGAAATATTAAAAAAAACTAAAAAAAGGTAAATAGTTACAGAAGTAAGTCAGAAGTAAATTAATACATCCTTACAAGAGCTCATAGATGATTTTTGAGGCAATTATTGAATGCATTTATTATTTAACGAACAGTTTGCGGGATCTTTAATTTTTTGCAATGTTCACGCTCAAAATTGTGAATAATATAACCTATCGACAGAAAACAAACACTTAACAAGATCCACAGCCCCTTTCCTACTGCCAAAGACACCAGTGTTTCTTATGAGTCCACGCTCCTCGTCACTACACTAAGAAATATAAAATACGTATTTCGAAGAAAAATTAAACTTGCATCGTTAAAAGAAGTGCCCTTCATTTTTTTTGTCACGTGTTTTTACCAGAGTGGTTAAGCATCTGTAACAATCGTCATCTCACTATACAATTATTGAGCCTCAGTAGGACGAACATTAATTTCACGATTTGGTTTCTAGACTGTTTTGAGATTTAAAGCAAGAGCAACTACGGCTATGAAGCCAGGATGGGTTGGTAAATTTACGGTATTGCTATCCACAATATAAATATGCCTGTTAACTGCGCATTCTTCGGTTTTCACGTTTCGAGTAATGAAAACATTAGGACTACAGATGGAGAAATATTCAACCTCCACCATAGGATGAGACCCTCAACACTCATCTTCATCAGGATATCTTCCTATTTAAAGAGTTTTGGCAATGTAGGCAGTATTTAAACCAAGGTGTATTAATGGAAATGGCACTGGCGATAGCGAAGGTGCTTTTCATATTTAGAATCAAAGAAGACTTTGCCGATGCATTCTGAATTTCTGTCAGTTGTAGTTTGCAAGGGAAAACAACTGGCCGATGCACTGTGTGGCTAGAGTTAATTTTGACCTCTATGGAACTCACTTTTTTTTAAATGTTAGAATTATCTATTACTAAAAATTCGAATCGGCTAGATAATTTTTGAAATTTAGAATTTAAGATTTCTATTAAAATCTGTTACGTTATTTCAAGTTTCTTTTCAGATGGACTGTTTCTCGAGGAGAAATAGGCTAAAACAAAATGTCGTGCCTAGGTTATCTAAAACGAGTCGAATTTTAAAGCTAATAATAAAGGAAATATAGTTTCTAAAGAAGTTTCCTGCTCGCAACTGCATAAGAAAGGAGTTTTTCCCGTTTTTTCCTTTTTCTTTACTTTTCCATAAAATAACTTGAAATAATAAACATACTGCCGTCGTATATTGAGATTTAATGCAGATTGTTATTAAGTAAGACTAATAAATTTTTCCGAGTGTTGTCACCTTGGTTACAGAATTAAACGGACAGCACAAATTACTTTAAAACAATGAAACAGCATTTATAGTATGAGTTGAAATATAAATTCTGGATTAATAGTATTTTAAATAGTATCCGTCTTAAATAAATCAGTAGCCTAATAAACAGGAACCTTTCACCGTAAGAAATAAAACATCATTACTGGGAAATAAATTTTACAGGATAGTACAATAACAAGTGAAATTTATAATGCAAGAATGTTGAATTAATGCTGCAAGATCTTTAAATCTGCATGAAACTTTATATATATATATATATATATATATATATATATATATATATATATATATATATATATATATATATTAAGTTTCTGAACTCTGCTCTCTTCATTACTGACATGAAGTAAATAAAATTAGAAAAAAAAAATAAACATAAAGAAAGAAAGTCACTGAGTTTAACAGTTTAATATGGGGTGAGATCCCGCGTTAACTTTTTTTTTTGTTCGTATCACGTGCCGGACCAAAATATTTCTGTTCCTGTCCTACACGTGCAAGTCCGTGTGAGGTTATCTTTACTGGAATACAAGTCCGTTAGTAGCAAACTGCACAAGAAGCTTCGCAAGCTATTTCGGTTACTGTTTGCAGACAGCTTGGTGGGAGATCTGAAGTCACTTCAAAAGTGATGTTTGAGGTTAGATTTCGCAGATAGAAACTCGATTCATCTTCTGCACTAATATGTGGTATAAAGAATCCTCCGATCCTCCAAAATGTGTGAACATAGAATGCATCATTACTATAGGCAATTTCACGATTAACTAATTCGATGAATCTCAAGAAACAGAATATAGAACTTTTTCAATCCATTTCAAGACTGCAATAGGCTGAGCAATGACACAAATCTCACGCTCAGCGATTGAAATGGATACGTCCATTTGAGCAAGTGGACGTACTTCAAGTTCTGCACACCACGCATGCGTGGTGTGCCATTACTTTCTACCAACAGCTGCACCATATATTGTGTAAAAACGTCTGCACCTATTCTGTTTCTGATATTGTCTTTATGCGAAATAACAACTTTAAAAGGTTCCACATCCACAGTCAAAAAAAAAAATAAAAAAATGTAGGCGATAACAATCGAAGCTTAAATGGTAAAATTAATGATACTAACAGTTACGAAAAGAATGAAGACAGAGGGAACACTCATAACATCGATTGTGAATGCAGTACGCTACAGGGAGTTTCTAGAAGACAGACATTTGGTGTCGAAAATTCGTAGGAAGGAGGTGAGCATTTTTTTCCCCTGAATACTCCTAATATGATCCCACTAGACTTCTATTCTCCCCCAAATTGAAAGAACCACTTGTTTGAGAATGCCTCACTAATATTGACGTTTTCTGCTGAAGTGATCCGACTTATCAAACAAGTAAAACAGCTAAGGTTTTTACTAAGGAATACAAGACCTCCTCAAACTTTGAGCAACAGCAATAAGGTAGAATGGAACTTATATTGAAGGTCTGTAAGTATCGTTTACTAAATAAATGCTTAGTTTAACAACAAGTGCACCACGTGCAGAACTTTCGAAATAAACCCGTGTGTATTATACCGGGCTGTCTCAAGCACTTAAGTTCTAACTGAGTGGTTTTGAAATTTTGGGGGGGCGAAGCAATGGTTAGTGTCGTTGTTTATTTTTAAGCACAACCCCCCCTCGCATATACACCATATTATATCCACTTAGTTTAATACAACATAGCGTTAATACACTTGTAACGTCCGTGATTTTTGATCAGGAATTACGTTTTGCCCAACACTTCTCTGACATTTCCAACAGGGCTCTCAAAAAAAAAAAAAAAATATATATTGAATAGGCTTTGGCGCAAAGCCAAAAATTCTCAAAAAAATTAGACAAAATATAGCAAAAGCGTCCAATATTATCGTTGCCACAATAACATTCATTAATAATATCAGAAGCTACCAAGCGATCATATCTCCCTATAAACTTATGAACATTGAAATTGAAAATGCAGACTTCAGAGATCATTAACTTTACAATATGATGACACTATCAGGAAGGAAATAGGTCTTGATTGTCTAAATGCCCAAATAAGTTAAGCACCTCTATTTTCAGACCTTTACCTTCAAATACCTCGATAAATCTAAACCTTACCAAACCCTGTACAAATAAAGAATCAAAGAAAAAGACCTAAATACTATCAACCTTCTTTCATCCTCCAAACAAGTTATTTGTTACACCGATGGATCGTCAGACACCAATATGATTAATGGAAGCACTGGTGCCCTCCTTCCACTCCCAAAAGGCGAAAAACGTCCAAAAAAAGTTGGATACGGAAGAATTGCTTCCAATTGTAACAGTAAACTCTAAGCAATAAATAAAGCAATCGAAGCCTACTTAAAATTATCATCATCTCAACCATCGGTAAGAATTATAATTTACAGTGACTTAAGAACAGCTATGGAGACAATACAAAATGGCAATACCAAGCTCACACAAGACATCCGTAAACTCTTAAACCAATTAAAGGGTTTGAGAAAAAGTTGCGTTTTACAATGGATTCCTGCTCAAGCAGACATTGATCGCGATGAAGCAGTTGATAAATTAACAAAATAGGTCAGAGAACTCAACAAAGAAACTGACTTTATAACTCTTGTTGATGCTAACACAATGCAAAATCTGCAAAATCTTAACTAATTCCACTAAAATGAAGGATACAACACCAAATTCCCGAAACTAATGTTGCTAGAATGACCTCCACCATAATAGTAAGACTCCGAACACGACATCTTAGAGGAATGAAGATCAATACGGATGATACGAGAACTTATAGAAACTGAAATAACTGCCCTAATGCTGATCTGACTCTCACTCACATTTTTACCTGTCCAGCAATTAGAGCAGTCTTGCAAGTAATAGACCATAATCCTGAACAACAGCTCTATACGAACAAAATCATTGGCACAGCCAAAGCATTTCAAGGAGCACATGAAAATATCTAAGAGTTTTTAAAGGACAAGACAACAACAACAACCAATCCTAAGCCAACATGTAAACTCCTCTGCCAACCAAAGCCAAAAGAGGACAACTAAGGAATGGAAGATTAATTATTTTCAAGAGTCCATTTAAAGCTCAATATTTGAATTGCGAGATGCATCAATTTGATGTATATTTTAATGCAAACGAAAATAATCATTGTCGAATCTCGGTAGATCGGACTTCGGAGGCAATTGTCTTCCGTACTCTTCTTCTTTTCCGATTCATGCTTTCGTTTATTGACACTCTCGAGTAAGCTGTCTCTGACAGCTAAGGGCGAATATATGGGGTGGTCTTCTCTGTTCTAAAAAAAGTTGCTTCAGCTAATAAATTCAATTAATTTTATTATTAAACTACAGGCATATTAACTTTAACATATTTCAAAAGTTGTATCTTCGACGAAAACTATAGCGATTGGGGTAGATGTACGGAAGGGTTGATTCCCTATAGTCGAATCATCCACTTCTTCCATACCTGACGTAGAGGATAACATTATTAATTCCACCGTACTTGCTTCATCCTCTTCCATTTCGAATACTGAGATCTTTTCAAGAGTGGACTCTGGGCTACATGAAAAGAAAACAACAACAAAACATTAACTCAAGTTATGCAACTCAGGAGAAGTTTCTTTTCTTATTCTGATAGAAGCTTTTAATTTTTCTTTTATGACAATTTATGATACATCTTGGAATTCAGAGTGTTTCATTAAAACAAAGTTACGAATGGGAGTTTAAATGTTTGTAAATAAAATGCTAACATTGATGTGCAACAAACGAAAACTGATAGTGAGTACGCCCATGTTTTTTTTTTTCAACGAGCTACTTTGACGAACGAAAGAACAAGGAAAATACAAATGGCCACCATTTCAACCTTCTCATTTAAGAATCTTCGTTATCGTTCAGAGAATAAAGCTCATAACAGTAGATTTTCTTCGATAAAAAAAAGCTTAAGATCAAATCAAATCACTTAAGCTTCACTATCTCCATTGAGGTTGAGAAAAATTTTATTACCTCCCCCTCAGTAGGATGACAAATTTCTTCAGAATTCCGCAACACTGTAGAGCAGAGTTCTCAAAACTGCAGCGCTGTGTTTATGTTTACACCGTAAGAAATTCAGAAATTATTAGTGGAGTACAACGAATAATGCGAATGCATGAATATCTTAAAAAGAATTAACGTACATAAGAATATTCCAATGCTTGTTGTAGATTGCAACTTTTATATTAAATTTCATTTCCCACCCACATATCATTAGAATATTCAGAACTCCTCTTGTTTTCAATATATAAAGTTTAAAATAAAAAAATTATGATTAACACTTCCTTAAAGGTGGAAGATAAAATGTGAACTAAGAATACTTCCCATTCGTTATGTTCGTCAAAAGGATCTATTTTGGCTCTTTGAAAGTCCAGACATAATTTGGACAGCCATCTTCAACGTCTTGAACGATTACTTCAGCTACTTAATTTATAGTGAGTGACTTTTGAACTGGTTCGTCTCCGTAGTGCATTTTTAAGAACAGGGAACATTGCACCCTGCGATTAGGAAGGACCTGGGTTTGATTTTCGTCGCAATGAGAGGAATCTTTACATGGTCTTTTTCAGCTGAAGTTGAGTTAGCCGATCTCATACCAAGGCAGCAGGTTTTTTTCTCTCCCAGATATTCAGAGTTTCCATCCCACATACAGGCAAATCGGCCATCAGAACATTGCCAACAGTGTTGTGTGTTGATGTTAGTAGTGTTGTATAAGTTGAATGTTGAAGCATTCAGTAGCGGAGGCTGTGAGTTGTGTTGTGTAGCGTAAGTCTTCCCTCTCACGATGAGTCCTTGGACCTTTTGAAAGTGTCACATAATAATACTACTAATAATAATCACTGGATAGAAACTACTAATTGAGTCCTTTTACAGCAAAGAAATGAAATGAAATTCAAATCACTAGTTTTATTGATGACAAGTTTGATCAATAAAAATATCAAATTAAATTACAGGAGACCATCGATTTTGGCTGTGCATACATATGAGTGTAAGCAAGAAAAGAAAAAAGAAAAAAAGACGTGTATCACCTCGCGATAGATGACAGCAGTGCTTAACTGCTGAAATCTAGCGCAAGGTGATAAAACAGGTTATTAACTTTTAAGTGTGTTTGCTCTTTCGTCTGATAAAAAAAATCTCAGCTTTCAAATGACTTTTCTAATCTCCGAGATATTTTCCTAACTTCGAGATGATATTTTTTGAATGCACACAAGATTGCTTTCCGGTGTGAATTCATTCAAACACGAGTTGTTTACAAATACTTCGCATACATTGCATGCATTTTCATGTGAAGTACGTGTATTTTAAACATTTTAAACGAGCGTTGATTTTCTAAAATATTGTCGGGGTAATACTTCTGAATTCTGCATTAGCTTGGGAATAACAGCTCCTCCCGTAAGATTAAACTACGTAATGAAATAATTAAAAAACAAAACATAGAAAGAATGTTTCATAAAGAACAAGAATAGGTCAGGTATGAATAATGTTGAGAAATATTCCCTATACTATCTTCAGAAACTTCAGTAACATCTCAAGAATGAAGTTAGCTTTCATTTCTGAATACGAAATGTGATAACTAAATAATGCATAAATATAAAAGGAAAATAGCATCATTTTAAAGCTTTAGAGATATTCATACGACCAATTGAGAACTTTTTCGAGAAGAATTCCTCGTGTGTTTCCACACGTTTTTTTTTTTTTTTTTAAGAGTTCTTGCAGCTGAGAAATCTCTGCGGAAAACTTAGCAACGGAAAAGATCTTTATTTACATGCAGTCAAAGAGATGATTTGCAAATCGAACTTCTTCCGCTTTTAAAACATTACGCGTACTTTGGTTTGCAATAAACGACAATCAATTAAATGCAGAACTACAAGAACGGAAAAACAAAAATTCAAAGTTCACAATAACAAACGTAAATCGCAAATAAGCATTTTATACACATATTCACATATGTGTATAAAATATATAGGCATATGTGAATATACACATATAATTATATACATATTCACTATCTGTGAATATGTATGTAAAATTTGAATTTTTTTAGAAATCTTACGGAAATTTACAAATTATTAATTTGTAAATTTCCCCCCAAATTGCAGTAGCCAAGACCTGTGATTTGTGTATGAGGGTGGTCTGAAAGGTTCTCGGCCTCGACCATTACCGGCAAGGTTTTCTTTTTTTTCTAAGTTAGTACGTCTGTCATAAGCATCCATGTGAAACTGCAAATCATTGTATCCAGTAGTTCGTTTTATACAGCTGTCTGAAACAAAAGTGTTGTCCCTTGAGCTATCCCTTGAAATGGATAAAATTGAGTATTGTGCTGTAAAAAATTCTTTGTAAAAGAAGGTTTACTGCCAAACGAAATTCATTCAATGTTCGTAAAAATGTATGGACACTCTTCACCTTCGTTTTCGACAATTAAGAAATGGGCTGTCGAGTTTAAACGTGGCCGTATCAGCCTTAAAGATAATCCACGTGAAGGACGTCCAAAAAGTGTAACAACACCAGAAATCATTGATCAAGTGCACGATATGGTATTGGATGACCGGCGAGTCAAAGTGCGGGAAATTGCTGAGACTAGGCATTTCAGAAGAACGTGTCGGATATATTTTGCATGAAGAATTGCATATGAAAAAGCTTTGCGCAAGATGGGTTCCGCGCATGCTCACAGCAGATCAGAATCTCTCTCGCATGAAAATCTCTGAAAAGTGCTTGGAGCGTTTTAACAAGATAAAATGATTTTGTGCGTCGATTTATTACTATGGATGAGATTTGGATTCACCATTACACATCAGAAACCAAACAGAAATCAAAACACTGGACAGAAGCCGGTTGTTCAGCGCCAAATAAGAAAAAGTCGGGTCCATCAGCAGGAAAGGTCATGGAATAGGTATTTTGGGATGCTAAAGGCATTTTGTTTATTAATTCTCTTGCAAAGGGTAAAACAATAACCGGGGAATATTATTCCGATCTTTTAACCAGACTAGACGAAAAACTTCCTGAGAAAAGACCCGGTTTGTAGAAGAAAAAATCATCTTTCATCAGGACAATGCACCTTCCCACAAAGGTGTTTCGGCAATGGGAAAATTAAGGGATCTGCACTATAAATTGTTGCAACATCCACCCTATTCCCCAAGTTCGGCTTCCTCTGATGTCTATCTCTTCACAAAACTAAACCTCTTCCTCGCTGGTAAGCTTTTTTCTTCGACTCAAGAGGTAATTGCAGCTGTAGCGGAGTATTTTGCAGATCTTACTGAGACCCACTACAGGGAAGGGATAATGGCGCTGGAGCATCCTGGAATAAACGTATTCGTCTTAAGGGAGATTATGTTGAAAAATAAAAACATTTTGTAATTATAAATTCGTTTTTTCAATGTTAGGCCAAGAACGTTTCAGACCACACTCATATAAGCAGCAATTCACGTGCAGGAAGAATTGTATATATATATATATACAATGTAAATGGCAACCTGTAGAGGTTAGATGTTTCTGACTTTTTGAAAGCAATGAAGGAAATTTTTGTAACTCTACTCAGGACACAAAAGCATTTTGTATCATCGGTTGAAATAAATCTACAAATTTTTACATTTCTCTGTGTTCAAAGCCCGGTGTAAATTTAATGCTAATACATGAATCTAAAACTACTTTAAACAGAAAATAACGTCAGATATGTCAGCACTGCTTTATAACTAACACTGAAATATTGCTTTTGGATGATATCTTAAAGTGTGTTGGTAAAAAATTCGCGATAACATGTTCTACAGCGAAATATTCTTCCCACATCCTCTTGCATTTCCGTATGCTTTTTTAGATTTCTTGCAGCTGAGAAATGTCTGAGGCAATCTTTGCAACGGAAAAGATCTTTCTTTATGAATCTTCAGGTGTTCTCTGAGTAACGTCTCCTTCTAGTACTTTCTGGGAGAAATTTCACATTGAAAACTCTTCCGTGACTTCCGCTCACTATCAGTTAATCCAAGCAGAGTATTTTGAAGCGCGAAATCGGAACCTAAAAATAAATTTGCGTTATTTAGAAGTAAAATAATAAAATTAAACTTGTACAAAGAAAGAATAACACCAGGTTGGTGAGATTATAATAATAATGCTCAATTATTTAGAACTTTGAACGTTAATTCATTGCTAAATTACACCCACTTTGTATGAAATACCCAGAAAATCTTCCTTACCATTGCAAGCTGTCGGTTAACATTGACGACACCATACCGTTTGATATTCCGTATTGAAGAACATGGAAACTGCAGACAAGCAGGCCATGAGTGAGAAATTGTATTCCTGCTATGTATACGATAGTTTAGTAAAACAAAATTGATCAGTGATTAGTGATATACTGATTATGAGAAAAATATAATTTTTCCCATTCTTTCAGATTAAAAAATACAAACAATGCTTCTAAATTTGGGCATTCGCCGCCACTGGCACCAAGCGTTTCAATTCTGAATACTTGGGTTTTTCATTTAATTTTTTTTACAGGAATTGCATGGTGACCAAGATGCATACAGAAGTTTTTCTATGTCCAAACTGACGTGGTGTATATTTCTTTTCTTTCGGATGGATTTCCTTAAACCATTTTATCAAAACTGGATGCTGAGGAACATGAACCCTCTTCATCTGTATTTGTGGGGTAAGCTGCGCACGGAAGCGTGCCAGTCAAGTTCAAATGCAGTTTTTCTTCTTTCAAACGAAGTTCATCTTGGTTCTCCGGCTGACTTCTGCCGGAGACGAACTGCTCGATATTTCGAGATCTAAAATGGATATCCGAAATTCGGACAACAATAAGTTAGACTAAGAGGAAGCGATTTCAAATAATTTCAGCTCAACTCTAAAAAGAAAAGGGTAATTCATGAATGAAGCACACGGTATTTTTTGATTCCTTAATCACTGTAATGTACAAAATGATGTTTCACAGCTCTTAACTAATAAAATTCTATCCTTTGAAAACATACTCTTCGAACTGTGAAACACTTCCATAGCACACTGCGAATAATAAAACAGTTCAAAAATTATATGTAAAATACACTTTCATGAATAGTATTTTTATGGCTAATATAGCCTACTTTCGTTTAGGTGCCCCTTTTTTAATACAATGGCATTGGCTCTTTACTCAAATCTTACATTTTGTACAGGCATATTGTTTACAATTTTCTTCAACTGCTTATGTTGTAGTTGTAAACTTAGTATGACACAGTATCACCTTTGTATTTTTGTGCCAAATAAACTATAAACCAACCACCCACCCAACCTTCACTGTGTATTTGGAAGGTGAGGAAGAGATCTAGGGAGTTTGGGAAGTGATTCGCGTTATCTGGTATCCTGGCTGGCACCTGAACAAGTTGTTTAAGGTCGTTAATGACGGCAAATATTTCAGCGTCTCTAACTGGAAGATCCATTCAACTGAAGGAGGAAAGCCAGTGTTGTTGTTGTGGACATTTAAAATCTAATAGGAGGATGATTTCGCTTTTGGGAAAGTGGGACTAGAGAAAATCAATCTTAAGAAGAGGAAATTAAAGTTCTCAGAGTGGTTGGTTGTATTAGGGGAGCGATAGAGAAGACAGCAAATGACTGTGAGTGTGATGAGAAGGGATATTTTCATCCAAAAAAGGTCAAAGTTGGGCGATTCTAAGTTGGGTGCTCTCTGGCAAGGTATGTCAAAGCAGAACTATGCGCAGACACCACACTTGGGTCGAAAGGAGTAAACGATTGTGTGGTTTAGAAGGGTGAGATGAATAGTGCTGGGAAAGGTGGGATTCGAGTTTCTGCCTGAAAGAGTAGACGGGGTTTGGCAGACTGAAAATGCTAGTGGACTCTATTAAGGTTGGAGTTTAGGCCACGGATGTTTGTGAAGTGCATATGCAAGTTTCTGTGAGGCATATATTTGGCCAAAAGGTTATGCACATTTCCTATGCAGTGCCTGCATACTGCTCTCTATGGTGGATACTATTTAACATTAATATTAATATAATAAAAGAAATAACTATGTGTGGACTTTTTATTTTATAGTTTGGTTTGAAGCATAATTGTATACTATCAGAATCTGTAGGAACATCTGAGTTTAACTTGGATAAAATGCATACCAAGAAGACTATAGACCATTAGTGTTTTTATAAATCTGTAAGAGGATGGCAATACTATTTTTTTTCTTTACACAAAATGAAGCTTTTCTGTAAAGGTTTGAAAACCATTGTTCTAAATTCTGTATAGCTCACCCACGAGAACTGATATACTACAATACATATTATTTTACAACCTCTCCCGGATGGAACCGCCTATTAAAAAAACAAGAAAAAAAGGAAACAAAAGAAAAGAAAAGAAACTCGGCAATGCAGGACGTACTGTGAACCCATAACCTACGTTTCAACGTTATATTATTCATTGCTTATAAAGAAAGCATTAAGAAGGTTTTGAATTTGTGTTCTCTGTGAAATTTGACATCTTTCTCTGTTTACGTAAATTATATATAAACATATAAAAAGCCACTTATGTGGATATTCGTCAGAATGACTAGGTTCCACAAAAAATAGAAATATAAATAAATAAAATCCTCTTACGCATTTATTTCCAAGCGGAATAAATGATTTGGTTTTAACCCAAACCAACTATTTTAAGAAAAGTGCGCAGCCAGTCTTCATCATGCAAGCATTTAATGATAGTCAGAACTCCCTATAAATCAATGTTTTTCAGGAGAACAATACGGAAGAACTACCACCGTCTCGTGACTCTAAATTCGAACATTCGCACCGTTGTCTCTAATTGTGTGAATTCCCGTTCTATTTTCTTGAGAGCGGGGTTTAAAAGCCAGAGGGGTTTTCCCGCAGGAACAACTTTTTGCCAGGCACTTAGATCGACTAACTCGGTCAAAGAAAGGCTTAGCAAAGTTCCACTAATTGAATCGAACTTAACAGTGTTTCTTCGTACGGTAAAGCGATATTCATGCAAACGCCATTTTCACAGCTTCATTCTTAAACTGATATAAAACATAAAACTGCAAATTTAGTGCATAAATCAATTTGCACTCTACTCTTTGTTTCCTAAATAGAGTTTATTTGATAGCCCAAACAACAGGAGTGACTTTTGTTGAGTGACTTTACATTACTACGTTACTGTGAGCAAACACAAATAAAATGCCAATAGTGTCATGCATGGCGTACTGTTCTCTGTTTTAAAACAGAGAAACTGTTTTTTCTTTTGATCCTAATCCACGTATTTTGCTTGAAAATGCACTAACTCTTTATCCCCTTAAAACATGGTAAATGAAAGAAAGCCAAAAAAAAAAGTTATCTGCTGCCTTCATCGTACGATTTTAATACGCAAGTGCAGTTTGATACTTCTGTTATGGCATCCTGAATTTCATGCAGAAGGGAATTTACAATTTTAACAAGCAAGTAAATGAAGTCAAGCTAGGAGACATCTCTTAACTATTTTAGAGAAGAGGATAAAACAGTCAAGGAATAACTGTTTGAAATCTGTTGAATGAGTCGCCTGCAGTATTTTGTTTACAGTATTTTGTTGGTCTAACTGTGGCTACATTATGGTGGGGAGAGACATTCACAAACGAAGAGAACGACAAGTTGAGAGCACTGACTCAATTCGGTTAAATGTGCACGGGAATTTGCGGAAGAGAAAGAGAGAGAGGAACCAGAGACTGCAATGTGAGTGATTACAATTAGCGAGTTTGTTTATTTCTACCAAACTATTTTAATATTAAATAACATTAACAGTCAGCGATATTAATATTGCACGCAATATAATCTTAGAAACAAATCTAGAAGAACCTTGGTGAAGTGAATATGCAAGCTTTTATTAATACCTATATTTTATTGCTAACGTTTTGGACAGTTACTAACTTTCGAGAAGATAACTTATTATTATGATGATTATTTATATCTTCATGGAGTCCAAAGACTCACTCCAGCAGTCCCGCAAACATAGTTCAAAACATACATATCATCCATTCCACAACGCACCCAAAATTTCATCATAAAGAGGAAGAAACAAAATTTGTTTCATTCAATAAAATACAATACTTAATACAAACACATTTTGACAATGAAAAATGTGTATAACTCAAGAACATAAGTTAATCTAGGTTATAAAATGTATGACAAATGCAGAAATCAATATACAATGCATAATAGCGCAGTGCACAAAAATAGTCCTAAATAACTGCAAAAATGCTAACCATTATTCGCACAGTATCTCTCCTTAAACTGACTACCACCTCAAGCCACCCATTCCACTCATTTACTAACTTCGTACTTCTTACTCACAAACCAGTTCTGCAATAGGTTATCAAGAAAACATCGAAACGTAGATCACCTTCACCAGAAGACATGCTACATAAGAGACAGACAATGCATTTTCCACTTCGCTTATTATCACTATGAAGTTTAATTATGAGGGCAGGTTTATTTGAGCGAAAGTTAGTATTAATAGTACTCCATTTTGGAAAGTATTTTATTAGTTAAAGCGAGTCATGTGAGAATTTCAAGTTTCTAATTAGAAGCATTTAGGATTGCAATTAAATGTAATAAAGAGAGAGAAAAAAATAGCTATTTGTAAAACTATAGGTTAATGCTGTGCAAACGTAATTACTCTGCGATACGTGTTTTTAAGGATAGTCAATTCGTAATCATACACACACACGGAATCGTAGCACTATTAAAGTGCATACCTAAATACTAGCAGAAATACTTTATTTCGACCTTTTAATATTGCGATTTACTTCAATGTATGGCTGAATTATGGTCATCATTTAATTTATTTCAAAGTATTTCAGTTAAAATTTGCTTTCTTGACTTTTTTCATTAAAAAACAAAGGATATAATCGGTCCAACTCTTCACAAAATTCCTTATAAAATTACATGTAAAGCTAGTTCTAAGGTTAAAAATCTTCGGTAAGTGCACACAGAGAATTCGATATATTGTGCAATTTTGGGTGTAACAAATTCAACATGTGCCAGAATTATCACATAAATAGTTATTCGAATACTCTATATAAAGGTGTGACTTTAAAACAATATCCTACCTGATGTATGCAATTCATCTCACATACGTAAACAAAACATTTATAAGCGATTTAAAATCTGAAAATTTCATTGCAAAACAATCGTATAAAATCAAAGAATACATTTTAAACGTATGCCCTTTTTTTTGTAACCCGCATATCTTAGACGCCATTTCAGTATTTGAATCGCCACCTACCGGATTGTCTGACTGAATATAAATTTAATAAAGTTCTTTGAAGAAGAGCAATTTAGATATGTTGATTTCTTTATTTTCATTGCACTTTCGTTGAGTCACACTGTAATCATTATTTCGGTCATATTAAAAAAACTATTAGGACTTCTCAGTGAAGAAGTGTATGCCGCTTTCTTCCGAAGTTGGCAGGCATTTTATCTCACGTAATCGAATGAACTCGGGTTTTTGTTTTTCCTCTTGCAAAAGAGCAAAACAGAATCTGAAGAATACAAGCAATTAACGGAGATAATACAGTATCCTGACAGCCATAACTGTTTCCGGCTTAATTCAAAACAGTTCCTCCAAGACCTTTCCTGAAAAAAAAAAAAAAAAGAAATTAAAAAGCATTTTGAATGTCTGCATTTGAAGAAAAAAAAATCACACCCATAGATTTATTTCTAGCTTTGCTAAATATATAATTATTGCACATATCAGGAATAATCATGCAAAAATGCAAATAATTCTTATTACTTTAACATAAAAAAGCTTAAATTTGATTTTTAATTTGCGTCTCTCAGAAACACATTCGGCTCCATTTCACCTACTTATTCTACACATTTCTTAAGGTTTTCTAAGCCTATTTTCCTCAAGAAAATTCAGAGTTATTCGATATTGCGATCACCAAATAGGGTTTGTTATACGCATTGGTTGGAAAAGTGCTTATCTCCAATTCCTCCTCAAAGATCTTCAGAACCCCTAATTGAAATAGCCCAAACCACTTGAAAACTGGATTAACCTATTTAAATCATAATGCATATATTTTAGAATCGGCGTATATGTATTTAGAATTTGAGGAAAACCAATACATTCTCTCCTCTCCTCTCCAACCGAACTCTTGGCTTTTGCATAAATGATAATTTGCTGATCTTAAGAGAACAACAGGAGGAACACAACAGATTAACCGTCAAATTATTGATATAAACTAAAGTTAATTTCATTAACAGTAAGGTAATGAAGGTTAAGAGTGATTCAGAAGTACCATTTATAGTCAAACAATAAGCTCGCTCTCAGGAGTAAAGTTTAAAAACACGCCTATGACTTTTCTATCAATAGAAATCATCGACCAGTCGGCCTGAAACCCCTTATTCCGAAACCGTCGGTGGATGAACATTATGAAAATTTGACGAGTTCTTAAATTATGCCTGAAATATTGCACAGTCTCAAGATTCTCAAATCTGTGATCCAATAACATATTTTTCGCCTTAATAGAGAATTACTACATGTAACATATTACAAATGTGATACACATGAAATTCAAATAATACCATATGTTTCTTTTCTTAACACAGCCTATCAGCCCATTGTATACTGCTTACATAAAAGTCCACGTGCATCCCCCATGGGCAAAGTGTACCGTGCCATATAATAAATACGTGTTTGTAGTCCGTAAAACAAGGAGGAATGTGACGTTCCCAATTCACTTCAGTTGTGTCCGGGTGAAATGACTGGGAGAAGGGAACTGATGTAGTTTGAAAGATACGTTAAGATTGGATGCCATGTTGTTCTGCAAACTGTTGACACATTAGCCCATCCCAGCTTCACAGTCAATGACACCATACTGAGATTGAAGCACTGAGAATCAACTGCAATTTTTACCAGCAGTACACGACCTACCACATTCACTGACCGTGACCGTCAGTGACAGTCGCCGTCTAAAAACTGCCATTCGTCGGCAAACACGTTGAATGAGCCGTTCCAAGTTCATTCGATTGGAACATGAATCTTCACATAAACATTCGGAACAAGCTCATAGACTGCAATATGCAAACCCAACATTATCCGAACCATTATGCAGCGATGTCTACAGTGGCGCAAATAGGATGTACAGTGGGACCTTCTAAAGCTGTGTTATTTATTTATTCGTACTGGGTTCTGCCCTTTCTCACCATCGGTTTGGGATTAGATATATATATTTTATGACTGTAAATCTGTGCATTCACTGGTCCGGTTTGTCTGTTATGAGGAACGAAAAACCCGAGACCTCCAGGTGAAAATACTCTCTACCTCCTTATGAGACCAGCTAACATACCTGTAGTTGAAAGAGACCAGATAAATATCTCACGTCCTGACAGGAATCGAACCTAGGTCTTTCTGACCAAAGGGCTTCGTCTATACCGGTTAAACTATGGACCTTACAGATGTGTTATGATGCAGATCTTGTTGACGCCCTCTACCCAGCAGATAGACAGGTGTGAGTGTTGCAAATGCCGGTTAACGTCTCTTAACACAGTGCATAACCCACCAATGAAATTTGGAGGTGGAGGTGATGGTATGGTCCTGTTTTTCCTGGTTGGCTCGGAACTCTATTTGTGGTTCCACGAACATTGAACCCTTCGTGGAAGCTAAAGATTATGGACAATGCAGTGCTTCCTACCTTCTTACGTTTCTACGAAACTAACCATTGTCTCTTTCAGCAAAAGGTAATTCACCGTGTCACTAGGCTACTGCTGTAACTGTGGTTTGTGGATATGAACGTTCTCAAACTTGGCTGGCCTCTGTAGAGCCCTTATATATATATATATATATATATATATATATATATAATATAATATAATATATAATATAATATATATATAATATATATATATATATATATGTGTGTGTGTGTGTGTGTGTGTGTGTGTGTGTGTGTGTGTGTGTGTGTGTGATAATCGGCTTTTACTCGGTTGTTGTCATACATTTTAAAAAAAAAAGATTTAATGACTAAAAAACCGAGATAACTTATAAAGATTTTAATACGAATAATACGACTAGTTTCGGCTTATAACAGCCTTCCTCAGGTATTCTTAAAGGACAAGAATAGTAATAAACATTGAAGTATCAAAACAAACTGGAAATTACAGGTAAAAATTGCCACACATAATTGATACATAAAAAACGTTGTATTTTTTCAAGTTGTTCTAACAGGCGTGCCATTGTTTATTGCAAGTGTGCGTGCAGGCTCACGTGAACGCCAATATTGAATAACTGCAGCATGGCTATCTGGGATGTTATAACTCAAATTGTTGTTTAAGTGGATAGGGTTCAGCAGGATTTACCTTGATTGTACAATTTTCCTCTCAAACTCATCATCACAGCGAAAGATATTTTCTGATCTATCCCAGCAAACGGAGTGGCTTTGTTGATCATCATTAGGATTATTTGAAAAAAGAACATGACTGGATAACGCAGTTGCATGAGATCTTTTGTAAGAGATGTCTCTCTTATGCTCTTCTATACGTTGTTCAATAGATTTGTTAGTTTGTCCAAAATAAGGGATATTGCAATCACACCATAATTTATATACACCTGGATATTTTAGGTTGTGATGAGGAGATTTTGGATGGCATCGTGTAAGCATGACATCCTTCTCATTTAAACCAAAAGTTTGGAAACGACATGTTGATGATATTTTTATTATTTGGAATCACGGGAACTAATCTCTAATAGATTTTCTTCATCATCTAAACATCCAACTTCCTAATATAAAATTTACTGCTGATCTAGAAAATAATAACTCCTTGCCTTTCCTGGATGTCATGCTTACACGTTGCTCTGAAAGATTAAAAATCTCTATGTACAGAAAACTTACTTATACCAATAGATATCTGCATAATCTTTCTCATCTTTTTCCACCAAGAAAACTTGGAACTATTTCTACCTTAGGACACATAGCACGCTCTCTGTTGAATGAACCTAATGAACTACAAAAAGAAATAAATCACCTCACTCTTATCTTTAAACAAAATGGATACTCTGAAAAAACGATTAAGAAATTTCTTCTGGATCCTCGTAAGCAGTGCACATCAGAAACTATTAATTTTAAAGGTAGCATCTCCATTCCATACATTAGTACATTCTCTAACAAATTAGCTAAAGTTTTTAAAAATACAATATCAGGACGTTCTTCACCACACTTCCTAAAATCCGTTCTCTAATCAGCCATCCAAAACCTACTCATCACAACTTAAAATATCCAGATGTATATAAATTATGGTGTGATTGCAATATCCCTTATTTTGGACAAATTTACAAATCTATTGAACGTATAGAAGAGCATAAGAGAGACATCGCTTACAAAAGATCTCATGCAACTGCGTTATCCAGTCATGTTCTTTTTTCAAATAATCCTAATGATGTTCAACAAAGCCACTCCGTTTGCTGGGATAGATCAGAAATTATTTTTCGCTGTGAAGGTGAGTTTGAAAGAAAAATTGTAGAATCAACGGAAATCCTGCTGAACCCTGTCCACTTAAACAACAATTTGAGTTATAACATCCCAGATAGCCATGCTGCGGTTATTCAATATTGGCGTTCACGTGAGCCTGCACGCACACTTGCTATAAACAATGGCACGCCTGTTAGAACAACTTGAAAAAAAATACGTTTTTTATGTACTAATTATGTGTGGCAATTTGTAATTGTAATTTCCAGTTTTTTAGATACTGCAATGTTTATTACTATTCTTTTCCTTTATGAAGACCTGAGGAAGGCTATTATAAGCTGAAACCAGTTGTATTATTCTTATTAAAATCTTCATAATTTATCTCTGTTTTTAAGTCATTAAATCTATGTTTTAAAATGTATCACAACAACCCACTCAAAGCCTATGATCACATCTATAGCCTAAATGACGAGGCGTCTCTAATTAACATACAAAGGAATTTTAAAAAAACATTGAAGAAAATAGGATTGAAAATAAACAGGTTAGTTTTCCTCAAACGTTGTAAGTTCCATACAGTTTTTCCCAATTTCATCTCTTTTCAAGAAAAGATAACAACGGAACGAGCTAAAAGAATTTATCGTAAAGCTAAGATGGATCTCCTCAGCGAAAGAATTTCAGATACAAAACGTTGTTTACCTTTTTTTTATTCAGCACTAAAAGATCTTTAACTCAAAAACTTGAAGAAATTATGGCTAATGTTAACTTACATGATTTTATCATTAATAGTGAAGCACAAGCCACACAAATACAAAACAAGAATGAATATACTCTTATCAGGAAATTTAATAATCTAAAAAGGATACAAAACAGATCTGGTCATAGTGAAGCCCGTATTAATCCTGAAAAGTTGTAGTAAACAAATCTTCTCATATTTTAACGTATGCGGAAACGGATATTCTTATCAAAGGTCTCAATTTCATTCCATCACCAAAATTTATCCCTAAAGAATCTCTTCTTACAAAAATAAAAAAGGCAAGTTCACTCATTCCTAATCATTTGGCGAAACTTCTTCGTATTGAATCGATTTTCATTATCAATAGTGCTAAACCTCCAACAGATTATATTTCTCTGGCTGAAAGACAAGCCTACAAAATATAAAACAGAACAGTAACATTATTATTTTACCTGCGGATAAGGGCAATTCCACGGTCATCCTCAACTCTGAAGATTACCACAACAAAATGCTTCAATTACTTGAAGATAATTTGACATATTCAATTCTTCAGGAAGATCCTACAAGAGAATTACAAAACCGTACAAACAACTTGTTAAAGACTACGAGTGAACTTCCTCATAATGTTCGCCTCTCTTTACGCTCTCTACATCCTCTTATCTCACTCATCTACGGAGTTCCCAAAATAAAGAAAACATCACTCTTCGCCCAATTGTGGAAGGAATTGACTCAAATATGTATTATCTTTCAAAATATCTAGCAAACTACCTCAAGTGTTTCTCCAATAAATCTTCAACTTTCATCAAAAACACCACAGATTTTGTTTCGCATATAAAAGATATCCCCATCAATGAAAATGACATTCTAGCAAGTTTTGACATTATATCTTTATTTACTAATGTTCCTACAGACGAGGTACTTACATTACTAAAAGTCAAATTATCCAAAAAATGTTTGCTTTATTAAAACATTGCATTCATTCTGGTTACTTCAGATATCAGGACTCCGTTTACCAACAAAAACAAGGCCTGGCAATGGGCAAACCTTTGTCCCCAGTTCTAGTAACATCTTCCTTGAAGATTTTGAAACGAAAGCCATATCTTCCTTCTCATTTAAACTATTTGGAAACGATATGTTGATATTTTTATTATTTGAATCACGGGCACACATCTCTCATAGATTTTGTTTATCATCTAAACATCTAACATCCTAATATAAAATTTACTGCTGATCTAGAAAATAATAAATGCTTACTTTCCTGGATGTCATGCTTACACGATGCTCTGAAAGATTAAAAATCTCTATACAGAAAACCTACTCATACCAATAGATATCTGCATAATCTTTCTCATCATTTTCCACCACAAAACTTGCAACTATTTCTACCTTAGGACATAGAGCACACTCTCTCTTGAATGTACCAGATGAACTACAAAAAGAAATAAATCACCTCACTCTTATCTTTAAACAAAATGGATACTCTGAAAAAACGATTAAGAAATTTCTTCTGGATCCTCGTAAGCAGTGCACATCAGAAACTATTAATTTTAAAGGTAGCATCTCCATTCCATACATTAGTACATTCTCTAACAAATTAGCTAAAGTTTTTAAAAATACAATATCAGGACGTTCTTCACCACACTTCCTAAAATCCGTTCTCTAATCAGCCATCCAAAGCCTACTCATCACAACTTAAAATATCCAGATGTATATAAATTATGGTGTGATTGCAATATCCCTTATTTTGGACAAACTAACAAATCTATTGAACAACGTATAGAAGAGCATAAGAGAGACATCTCTTACAAAAGATCTCATGCAATTGCGTTATCCAGTCATGTTCTTTTATCAAATAATCCTAATGATGATCAACAAAGCCACTTCGTTTGCTGGGATAGATCAGAAAATATCTTTCGCTGTGATGATGAGTTTGAGAGGAAAATTGTACAATCAAGGTAAATCCTGCTGAACTCTGTCCACTTAAACAACAATTTGAGTTATAACATCCCAGATAACCATGCTGCAGTTATTCAATATTGGCGTTCACGTGAGCCTGCACGCACACTTGCAATAAACAATGGCACGCCTGTTAGAACAACTTGTAAAAAAAATACAACGTTTTTTATGTATCAATTATGTGTGGCAATTTTTACCTGTAATTTTCAGTTTTTTTAGATACTTCAATGTTTATTACTATTCTTTTCTTTTATCAATACCTGAAGAAGGCTGTTATAAGCCGAAACTAGTTGTATTATTCTCATTAAAATCTTTATAAGTTATCTCGGTTTTAAAGTCATTAAATCTGTTTAAAAAAAAAAAATATATATATATATATATATAAAGATAAGCCGAAATTTGAAACGTTTTTTGTCTTACCAGCATACTGGCTTACCGGCTTACCAGCCAGCAACTCCGGGGTTGGGCGCCTTAGGCGCCAGGGGGGGGGATCCCCGTTATATATATATATATATATATATATATATATATATATATATGTGTGTGTGTGTGTGTGTGTGTGTGTGTGTGTGTGTTCAAACACGCAATATGTTCAAAAAACTATTTGGATAATTTTTTTTTGCGGGAAAAAATGCGTTTTAATTACATTTCTGAGCACCGATTTGGCCTGAATAACAGCTATAGCAACATGCTTATAGCCAATTGGTGAAACGTCACAATAACACTTTCTTCTATTCTGCGTCCAAAGCTTGCCCATTGGTAATGTTGATGACGGCCCCTGTGGTCTGGAAAGAATTCTGACTTCTAATTCTTCACAAAGTTACAGTTGAGGTTTGGACTCTGAGACAGCCAGTACAACTCCTGAATATTGTTTTGTGGAAAACAGTCTCGGACACGCAGCGCGGTATGGCATTCCTGTGCTGAAACATGCAAAGCTCACTGCTGAAGTACTTCCACAGTATTTGAAGTATGACGTTGTCCAGCTGGCCCTCAGATGTCATGGATTCGGACATATCCGCCAATTAGCAATCCCCCATCGAACTGAAACATTCCATACAATTACCTCCACCAAAATTGACAATGGAAATGAAGCAGTCCTGGCCGAACTATTCCTCGAATAATCTCCAAATCCAAACACAACCATCAGAGTGAAACATTGGAAGTGCGATTCGTCGCTCCAGAGAACCCTTTTTCCAATCATCTACGGTCCAGGAACCGGTAAAACACCAAGAGGGAACATCGATTAGCGTTGAGGGTGATAATCAGTAGTTTGTTTGCAGCAGAGCAGGTCTGCCGTGGTAACCTAAGGGATGCAACTCTCTGCGAACTTTTCTAGTGCTGACAGATGTCCTTGCAGCATTTTCCAAGTTGACTGCGAAGTCCGTCGCTGATGACCTCGATCAGCGAGTGTCGGTGCCTCCTAAGGAGTTTTCCTGTTGTGGTAGAACCATCAACTTTCCGTCTACGAATGACATAAGCAAGGGTGGATTTCAGTGTAATGAGATGGGAAGAAATGTCACGGATAGAACGACCATCGACGTGACATTCCACTACCATCCTACGTTAGACGTCTGTCAGTTCAGATGAACATGGCATCTTGACATCAAGTACAGTGAAGAATATGCAGCACATCCCCTTTTATTATTACGAGACGTTACGCAGACACTTCCCAAATATTTGCTTGTTGTAGGATACGGCATTTGCAAGGCAGGGAAGGTCTCAAAATACTTTAGTCAACACAGTGTATGTATGCCATTTCTTATATTATAATATATAACATTCTCCTCTTTCTCTAAATATGAACAAAAAAGCACGTTTCTTCTCCGTATTCACTTCATTCTTGAAATGGAGGAAGTATAATTTAAACAAAAATGAAACAAACACAGATTAAATAATCAGAGTCTGAAATACTATAAAATTAGCAGTGTTCTGTTCTATTTTAATATGGGGTTTAAGATCACCTCTGAGAATTTTTATTATCACACTTCTTCGTATGTTGCCAAGGGATATTTCTGTCTCTCTTTATCTCTCTCTCTCTCTCACTCTCACAGGTACGTTTTCGTGTACGATTACCTTTGTAGGTACTCAGATCCCCCAAGAACAAACTACTCAAGAAAACGTCGTATGCGAGTTCGATTATTCCTTGCAGATTATTTCAGAGTGACGTACGTCTTCACTTTTCGAGCGATGTTCTTGGATGGATCGTTTCCTGTAGAAAAGGAACTGGACTGTATCCAGAATTGGTGTCCGAAAGAACATTACGAATCATTCGCACTAACACGTGGTATAAAAATATGACCAAAGTTCACTACTTATAATTTGCTTATATTTTTAATTTTATTAAAATTAAAATTAAAAATCTCCTACCTGAAGCACATAGACGGTTTTTTGATAATTCCTGGGGTCAAAAATCGGATGGATTTAAATGTCAATTCCGATAAATCAAATGGAAAAGTAGAAAAAACATTCCTACTTTAAACGTGCCTAGAATTCACGTGCATACCAAGCAAAAGTTTAATATCGTCATTTTATTTTATTTTAGCGCCACCTATGGAATCAATTCGTTTCATTATTTTTATTTATTTTTTTTTTGAGAAAGGTAGTTTTCGTTTTCAATTACTCAAATATGCTTCAAGTAAAATGCATCATCACTCGAGAAAAAAATAATATTCGTGTTCGTATATTTACAAATCCAAAATAATTGATTTTAATGTACATTATTTTAAAACTGTTAGTAACTGAACGTTCAGTAATTGTTTGCTGTCATTAGTTTGCAAATTTTGCTTGATATATTGATACGTTTTGTTGCGCATTCACTCTGATACCAAAACTATATAATACACGGTGTTCCAAAATTCACGCAAGAAGTAATTTTGATAGAAAACACAGGTTTTTAATTTAAAATTATAATTTCTTATTGATTCATAAAGTATACAGTATAGGGTTATGCATGGAATAACATATCGGGTAAATGGCTTCCACGACTTTGCTGGCACATACGCACTCTTTTGTCGAAATTTTCCATGACCATTTTGCATAAATGTAGCTGAATTTTGTTGATACAACGCTCAATTTCCTCCTTCAAGGCGTGGGTGGTCGTGGGCTTGTTGGCATAAACCTTAGACTTCAAAAAACCCCAAAGAAAAAAGTCCAACGGCGTTAAGTCACATGATCTGGGCGGCCAATTCTGATCACCAAAACGGGAAATTACACGACCAGGAAATGATTCATGCAGTAATTGAATTGTTTCTCGGGCTGTATGGCATGTGAAACCGTTTGTTGAAACCACATGTCGTCCACATCCATATCTTGCAATTTAGGCACAAAAAACTGGATTATCATGTTGCGATAGCGAGCACCATTAACTGTTATTGCCTTACCAGCCGCATTTTTGAAGAAGAATGGACCGATGATGCCTCCAGCCCAAAATCCGCACCAAACAGTGACACGTTGTGGATGCATTTGTTTCTCAACAATCACTCGTGGATTTTCTGAACCCCAAATGCGACAATTTTGTCGATTAACGAAGCCATCAAGATGAAATGAGCCTCATCGCTGAAGATAATTTTGTTCGAAAAATAAGCATCCATTTGTTGTTGTTCCATAATCCATGCAACGAACTCTCTTCGCTGTGTGTGGTCATTTTTAATAACCCTGAACTGTCAGCTGTCACGCTGTCTTTTTTTTCCTCTTTGGCAACACTTTACCGCACAAATGGCGCATAATTTAAATCTTGCGTAAATTTTGGGACATCCTGTATAATCTTTATATATAACTAATATATGTATGATATTTACGAAGCTCCTAAGTAACGCAATTTGAAGACAGTGAAACATTGCGACCCTCCTCTGGAAAAGATCTGCGTTACATTCTCGTCTTAACAAAAAGAATCTTTATGTCCACTTTTTTAAGTGAAGTTGAGTTTTCAGTAAACCTCAAGTTCATTCAAACAAAAACCTAGATTTTAGGGCAAGTAAATTTTTTATCATATTTTATCCCTTTGGTGGTTTCTTCACTTGAAAGAAGCCAGTGAGATTCCATTATTGTCGAAGAAACCACAACAGAAAGAGGACTTCATTCCTTTTCTTTCATTTCTATCACCAGTAACTGTCAACTTGATTTGGTTATACGAGTTTTTTGACTGCTTTGAGTGAGCAGAATCACGACAGGAGAATGCTTGAAAATACCCGAATATGTCTGCTTTCGTCCAATTTTACGTCGTCTTCTTAAGAGAAGGCGTTGTTTATTGTATCTCTATCAAAATTCATACTAAACAACAAACATCTCTGAAGGTTCTCTGTGCGCCTGCAGCAACCATGCCATCATCTCAGTCGAAATAAAAATCACGTGGTCTGTAATGAAATTTAGCAAGACGATTGAAGATACAATTGAAGCCTTGTGAAGGTTGCTAGGAAACTTCTCATACGCAGGTAACTGACTGTGTGAACGTGGAACACGAGATATAGAAAGAAAATTGTAATTGGGCTATGTCAAACAGACCAAAGCTTAGTCATCTAAGCGACATCAGAAGAATGTCGCTTAGATGACTAAGCGACATTCAGACTTTGGACTCCATGGAGTCCAAAGACTCATCGAACTCTGCAACTCTGTTTCCACCACTCAATCCACCAACTATAACAAACCGCAAATACACCAACGCCATCTACCGCCTACCACCCCACTAGTATTTTTACAGACAATGAAACACACCCAAACACCCGGCGGGATTCGAACCCCTCAACCGTTTGGCTGAAGAGCGGATACGCTAGCCACTTGGCAGACCAGGCCGGCAAAAGTAATAATAATAAGTAGAATAAAGATAATTCTTACTGTTGTTTACGTGGCGCCGCGAAAGAGTCCAAAGATTCATCATTGGACAAGAACTTCAACCAATCTACTGTACTACGCTACACACACACACACACACACACACACACACACACACACACACACACACACACATTGCACCCTGTAAATGTTATGATTCATTTGGTCATTTCGTTGTTAATGAAGTTCTTATCATATTGAAGAGTTTAAATTTGTAGAATCCTTCTTAAGAAATTATAACTTTATGCCGTTACTCAGATGAACAGGTAGTAACAGTTGAAGCAGTTTCTGCGATTTAAAGAAAGCTGTAAAAGCTTTGAAAGTAATGTGAATGTAGCTCAAAGTCAGACCTTCAAATTTCGGTAGAAGGAGTTATTCTAGGTTATTAGAAAGTACATAAACATAAAACATATTTGCATTGATAAGGAAGCTATATTGATTAGCGAATTAAATTCAGTAGAACTGTTACATACCAAACAGTTATAAAAAGATTTATTTCTTCATACAAAGGGAAAACCCATTTATATTTTAAGGGGATTACACTTCTTCTTCAAGTGTAATCCCCTAGAAGGAGGTTGGCAACCATGTAACGGAACCTTTTTCTTTTTTTTGCTGCGCTGGAACATTTATGGTAATTCAAGCCAGTCCAGTCCTTAAGGTCTTCAAACCACATTCTCATGGGTCTACCTCTCCCTCTTTTTCCATCCAATTTCCAAAGGGAAAACCCATTTATATTTTAAGGGACATTCTTCTTCTTCAAGTGTCATCTTGAAGAAGAAGAATCCTGAATTACTTGTTGTCTAGTTAATGTCGAAAATATTTAAGTTTTCGCTTTTAATTATTTTCATTAATGTTCTTTTCATTTTGCTTTCTTTAAAACATCATCGTTTTTCATTTTCTGTGCCCATGTTATTTTCAACATTCTTCTGATGTCCACATTTGGAAATCTAATTTTTTCTCTGCTTCTTTATTTAGAGTCCAAGTTTCACTGTTGTAGAGAAGGCTTGACCAGATATAGCATTTTATTAATCTTTTTCTCGTGTCTATATTAATGTCTCTCAATGTTAGAACAGTTTTCATATAAGTAAAGGTTTTTCTTGCTATCTCTATTCTTCTTTTTATTTCTTTAAGGGAATTTCCTCTGTCTGTAAACATTTGTCCCAAATATATAAAAGACTGAACTTGTTCACTTTTCTTTTTGTTAACAGTTATGTTCAGTTTCTTATTTGTTGGTTCTTTTGATATAATCATGCACTTTGTTTTCTTTAGGTTAATAATTGGTCCCATGTCTAAGCTTCTGTTGTAAATTTCTGTGACTACGTTTTAAAGATCATCTTCAGATTCAGTTATAAGAACTGTGTCATCTGCATACCTGAAGTTGTTGAAGTTCCTACCTCCGACTTTTACACCGTTCATTTCTAAAATATTTTTAAAACCTTGCTCACTATATATATTTTACGATAAGCGTGATAAGACACATCCTTGCCTTAATCCTTTTTTGATTTCAAAGTTTTTGATATCATAACATGTATTTTTATATCTTACTGAGGCCATTTGATTCCAGTATATATTTGTAATTATACGTAGATCTTTCTTTTTAACCCATTATTCTGTAGGATATGTATTAATTTCTTGTGATCTATTGAATCAAATGCTTTGGTGTAATCAATAAAACAACGATATATGCTTTTCTGGTTGTCAAGGCTTCTTTCACATAATGTTTTCAAATTGAAGAATCCTTCTCTTGTACCTTTTTCTCTTTGAAAACCTGATTGAGTGTCTTCTATTTCTACTGACAAAGTGCCCTTTATTCTTTCGACGATTATTCTCAGTAGTAATTTTGTAACATGACTTGTTAAACTTATTAGTCTATATTCTGTACATTCAAACGTTTTTGAGATTTTTGTAATAGTGACAAAGATGAATTTCCTTAGATCATCAGGGATGTATCCTGTATCATAGATGTTATTAAAAATAACCTTTACGTCATTAAGTGTGTTTTCATTTACTTTATTTAACAATTCAATAGGGATCTGGTCAGGGCCTGGTGTTTTACCTGTTTTCATTTGACTTAGAGCGTATTCTATTTCTTCATATGCAATTGGTTCACCATCCATGTTTTGTATATCTGATGTGTCTGTGCGATCAGAGTCAAACAGTTCTTTTCCATATTAAGGGGAATTAGCATTTCTTAATTTTAATGATTTCAAAATTTCAAATGGGTCATTCGTTGTTTGTTTGTTTCTTTTATGGCAAGCCTAGAAAATGTTAAAATTAGAGCAGGCGCAAACTGAAATTAGATGAGTTCCCATAAGTAAATTAACTATTTAAATATCATATAGCTATGTCAAATAACGTTAACGTTAAACCGTCGAATTCAACGAAATCAGTTCGTAAAATAATAAAAAATCAAATATTCTTGCATACAACTTATAATTAGAATTGTAATAACGTTAGCATCTAAGATGTTGCATGCCAGCAAAGGTTGGTCGATTGGTAGAGCCTCTGCTACTAATGGCTCACGCAAAAAGTTAAGCAAGTTTGAGCGAAGTTAGTAGTTGGAAGAGATTCTATCGTTCGATTCTGTTGGCACACTCTCCCTCGATGGGTCTTTGGACTCCCTGGAGGTGTCACATAATAATAATAATAATAATAATAATAATAATAATAATAATAACATTGTGTTATGGAATGGATTTAGGGTGGTTCATTGTCTGTCTGATTATAATCAATTTCGGTTTTATGATTAGATGCTGTAAAACGACCAACGCTCATTGTATCTGTTCTTTGGGTATTTGTTTATATTTTCCTTTGGCAATTAAGCTGGATTTCATGTATGATGCGACTGAATCCGAAACAATGTTTTCATTAAAGGATTGTTTTCATATTTAAAATGGCTTTCCCATGATAGATGGCATGCTATTCAGGTTAATCTTGTAAGTTAAAACCAAGGACATAAAGAAAGCACTGATTTAAACAACTGGCATTTAAGGAAGAGAATTTTTTTTTTCTGTGGTGAATTATCCTTCGAAGTGTATGCTGAAGGAAAGAGGTAAAGGAAGCGAGAGAGAGAGAGAGAGAGAGAATTGTAATCTAATCAGAGATAGGAACCAATGCTTTAAGCAAATTCACAGTTTAATAGGTTTTTAAGCTAACTTCAACGCTATTACATTTGAAAAGGAAACAAAAAAGATTTCATGCGCATTTGAAATGTTAAGGATAAAGGAATTACTTCAAGCCTAAAAAGGAAAATCCTATTTGTAGGATCTACTTTATTTTTGTTTGACTCCCTCAGAACTAGCCATAAGTTCCGTGGAAACAAGAAGTCGTGAGGCACCTCACCAGTCAAGACATTTTACAAGAAATCGTGAGGCCTTTCTCTTTATCTCTCTTTCTCTCTTAACGAAGGAAATTCGGTTGTAATTATATTTATCATCTGAACGTACTATTTCAGCACTTCACAGAGCACAGTACGTTCAGATCATAAAGATATATATATACATAATAATGTATAAGGCGGTCGGTAGTCTCACCCCTGGCGATGAAATTCATTTTGTTTGGGAAGTGGATACGCTAACCACTCAATCAATCGACTGGAGATTTCAATCCTCTCTTATATTCGAATCAATATCGTTATTTATATTCGAACCAGCATATGGGACGTAGTCATTGACGGAGCTAAGGCTTTATTACCAAATAACTAGCGATCTAAAATTTTAAATATTTAGATAAGTATTCATTAAATCGCTCGTATTTTCTCATCTCAAATTTAATAGATGAATATAAAACTGAATTCTGTTACTATAGTATACATTGCAGTGGCGCACCCAGGATTTAATCTTGAGGGGGGGGCGAGTTGAACGGATAAAAATATTTTTAATATAATGAATTTGATTAAAAATATTTTTATCCGTTTAACTAAAATTCGTTAAATTTCTTTCATTCAATAAAATTCATTAAATAAAATTCATTAGGTAATTATAGAAATGTATTAAAATAATAAAATCCAGTTTTCTTTTCTTTTTACAAAGCTCTTGAATTATTTCAGTCGTGGTGACATTAATCTCTGTGTGTATATAGAGCAAAGCCAGTCCGTTCAATTGTGATTGTGCCATGGTAGTTCTTAAATAGATTTTTAAAAGGCGTAAGTTAGAAACTGACCTTTCACTGATGCATCAACAGCATTTTTGCATGGAACTATTGCAAACGATTTTTCAAATTTCTTATACCACAACTTGAATTCGGCGTTCAAAATTGCTGGATTTGTATAAGGTAAATCATCGGCATAAAATTAACACAATTGACGAAAATCTTCCATTGCACTTGCTGTTGGAGCATCTTTTCAATTTGGTAGAAGAGAAAAATATATATTTCAAAATGTTGCGGTGCCGAGTGAAACGTTCATGAAGTTGAGTCAATATTTGGTCAATAAATGGAATGAAAATAGTTTTCCTGAAATACTCTTCTACAGAATCGGCTGGAACATTGGACCTTAATGTTTGTTTTGATGAAGTCCTTGGCTTTTTAATGTCAATATTAAAAGTATTGGCTTTTATATATTCTTCATCGTAAATATCTTTAAATGAAGAATGTGGTGTTTCACGAACGGTATTTAAGTGAGCCCCATCATCATGAACAAAATTTAGGTCAATTAGGAGGTTACTGTCAGATTTTTGCATTATTTTAGACAATGGTAAGGTGCACGCAAATATTTTTTGCAAGCTAAATAAAGATATTATAAATCTTAAAAGATATTAATATTATAATATTATAAACAACAAGGACATCCTGTCTCTTTTAGGGGTATTGATGAAATTGTGTACCTTTTCAATTATGCCAATGAAATTTCTTATTTGTCACAGATATAACATTTCCAAGTGCCAAATTCAAACTATGTGAAGCACAATGAACATATAAAGTTTGTCGATATTATTATTACATAATACCTCCAGGTAGTCCAAAGACATATCGAGGAAGGGCACCTACTCTACAAATCTCCGTCTTCACCAACCACAACTATAATCTTCATCATAATCTACACCAACGCTGTTTACCGCCGACCACTATCACTAGTATTTTCACAGACAATCACAAACATCTATACCCACGACGGGATTCGAACTCGCAGCTTTTTGGGCGGATATGGGCGGATATATAGATAAAAAATTAAATTTTGTGGATAAAAATTAAAACAAACTTTTAATTTCTATTAAACAAATAAATAAAATGATATAATTATGTTACTAATCATCCATCTCATTAAACGTAAATGAGATGGATGAGCTTCTCGACCTTGCAGAGTTGCTGGATATCTGGCTCAATATTGGTCATCTTCAGTCGAAGATCGGCACACACACTAAGACGAATTCTGTATTTTGTTTTTATTTGCAGGAGCGATGAAAATCGTTTCTCGCAAAGATAGGTTGTAGAAAACTGCATGACGATTTTCGACTTCATGAAATAATTCGGGAAATTCACTTCTCACTGAAGGCGAGATCCAGAATCGATCCAAACCACGATCACGGAATTGCATTTTAAGCCCACTGTCACTTGAAAGCTCAATTAACTGCTCTTTTTTTCGATAAGGAAAGGTCGTTTTCGTGACTGCAAGCCTGAAATGGATCGTGAAATCACAGAAATTTCTTATAAAAAGTTATTCGGAAAATGTTTGCAAATTCTGTTTCAGAGTTTTGAGGTGGACACTAACCCTTTCCCAGTGGTTAAATTCTAAACTAATAAATTTCATAGCCCTATACAAAATAAGCACTAAACCTATTTGTTATTTTGTATAGGGCTATGTAAACCAATATACAAAATAAACCTTTGAATACTATCCGGGGAAGCTCCAAACCTCCCCGTCCCTTTCATCGCGCGTTCGTAATCAGGCTACTGTTGATATCGACTTTATATACACATTCAAAACTGTAAACAATTGTTGAATAATAACACAATAATGCAGGCATAATTACTGTAACGGGAGAAAAGTCACAAAACAGAAAAATGTTTTTACAAAACAACCAATTGTATTTACCTTTCAATGCTATCCACTGGTCGAGTGTCCAGTAAGTCAACAAATCTTTCCTTTCATTAAGCGTATTAATATTATCGTATTGCAACTGATGGGAGTTCTGTGTTTCTGTGGATTCGTTACAGACATCTTTCTCTTCAGAAACTACACACAAACTGTCATTACAAACTCGTTTTGTATTATCACTGTCATCCGAGATATTTTTCGTTTAAAAAAGGTACCAATGTATTTATCCATAATTGAAATACCGTACTTACTCGCATATAACTCTCAACCCTGATTTTACTTTTCGAAAAAAAGAAATTAAAAGGTTTTACATAGACCTCTCAAATGAAAAAGCTGAAACACTTTCAGAGCAGGGAGATAGTAACTTGATCCCGCGGTAAACAACACGCCCTCCCCAGTAGCCACTATATTGTAGATATTGTAGAGGCAAGAAAAACAAGAACTTTTACTATGTCAGTGAATAAGGTATAAGCAGTCTGTGTAATATATTTCTCAACAAATAGTGCAATTAGAGACAACTGGGATAAAAGCTGTCCCCTCATACAGAAACTATGCTGTATATATAGACTCAAGCAAAACCATATGTTGCACCAGCAAACATAGTATTTAACTAAAAACTATTGTTACTATTTAGATTGTGTGAGTTCGCTTGACAGCAATAAAATTCAACCGAAAGTGTTAAAATTCGTAAACGTGTTAAACCAAGATATATATATATATATATATATATATATATATATATATATATATATATATATATATATATATATATATATATATATATATATATAACTCAATTTCAACTCAATTGTCAGCTTGCTTTTCGCGCGATTTCCGAAAAATATATAAATACTGGAGTTAACTCACAACACATTTTGTCTAAGTATTACTTAGCACTTCTGAAGATATATTGAGCCTTGGTTGAAGGAGGAAAACCTTCAACAATAAAAATCAATAAACAACAAGCAATTGGTTGAAATGTGGTCATGTGGATAACACATGTTTACTTCAAATCTGACAAAACAGCAAGGGAAGGTGCAAGCAATAAAACCATATTGTTTTTCAATTCACACCTCTTTTATTACTCGTCATTCTGCAGCTACAAATTAAAATAGTGGCAGAATATTCATTCCATGAATATTCTGTCGCTATTTTGTTTTTAAGTATTCATTTATTTTAATAATTTTTACTTACTTATTCAATTTTAATTTGTTTTGTTTAGATAATTAAAATATATAGATTTATTTGGTTAATTTAAGCCTGTGGACCACCTGTCCCATCGTCGCGGACCATAGGTTGAGAAACACTGCTATAGGGTTCTCTCACCTTATGTGACCCCTAATTCATAAGTAGTATAGAAACTAAACACATAACATTAGGAAAACACATTAGGAAAAGTATTTTGGAAATTTTTCTAGTGTTTTTTAGCTTTTTCGTTTGGGAGGGCCAGGGCCACACGGCCCCCCTCCCTGGGTGCGCCACCGATATATTGTTCTGAATGTGTTCCGTATCGCAGTCAAGGAATAAGAAGTAGATCTGTATAGAATTATTAAGTCAGTCTGCAGGTTAGTTCAGAATACCGATTAACAAATTAATTGATTCCTGCAATTCGTTTTATTAATTACACATACTCAAATCAAAGAAGATATTTTATTTTTTCACAAAAAATCAGTTAACACTTTGTATTTCCTTACAGCGAATATCGGAGGCAATTTAATCCCTATGTAACCTTGGTTTACATATAGCTAAAACATCTCGGTGCTGCAAATAAAAAAAAAAGATAATGGTACCAACTTATAATGGATAAAACTCTAAGTTCATTCTCATGATTTCATAAATGAAAAATAAATTTGAAATTTCTTGTCCAGTGATCCATAATAATAAATCAACGTTACTGCGAAGGAAAAACTAGCTTTTGTAATTAATTAAATAATTAATTTGTAATTAAATACTAAACGAGCTGGTTTAATAGATGGCGCTAAAGTAAATAAAATGGCGATGTAAAAATCACGCGTTGCTTAGGAATTCTCGATAAGTGTAAAACTGTCAGTGGTTTTGATTTTTATTCATTTGTTGCTTATCCGGAAATTAACATTAAATCCACACATCACTTCCTTTACACAGGGAATAGGTAGGCTGTTATATTTTAAATCAATTACGTCACTTTGAAATTGGCAATCCTGATCATTTCTTTATATCACCTGTTACTACTGAAAATTAATAATGCGACTCGTTTTTTCAGATGCTCACTTACATGTCAGTCCAGTTTATTCCATGTAAAACATCACTCATGGAGTGACTACAGATCATCCCCACCAAGGTAGCTGCAAACATTAACTGAAATAGCTTACGAAGCTTCTTGTGCAATTTGCTACTTCTTTTTCTGCAAAGATAATCTCACTCGGACGTGCACCTATACAAGAGTGAAAGAAATAATTCGTGGCTACATAGGAAATGTAACAAGAAAAATAAAAGGTTTCCGATGCGATCTTAGCCCATATTTAACTTTTAAACTCAATGACTTTATTTGTTGTTTGTTTATGTTAATTTCTAAATATCTTTACTTCATGTCAAGCATGAAGAAAGCACAGTTAAGAAATGGATGTAGAGAGAGAGGGCACGTGTACAAACATTATTTGTTTTTATGTTGTTACCACTTTACGTCAATATTTTACTTTTAAGTTGTTTAGTTATTATTTCAGTTTACGCTCCTTCTAAACTCCGTACCATTTACTGACTTTAATAATCTTTCAGCTTATGTCATTTATAAGATATATATAAAAATCTGTTGTATTTATATTCCATTTCTTTTTATATATTTTTTACATATTATATCCAATGAAGTCATGCAGGTTTTAAATAGACCTTACAGCATTAATTCACGTTATCGAATGTTTTTGTACCATCCTGCAAATTTATCACCCAGTGATGATGTGTTATTTGTTCTGGCGAAAGGCCTCTGTTTATTGGACTAGTGATTTTATTTTATACGGACTAAAGATATTATTATTAATCCAGAATTTATACTTCATCAAATAACTGCTGTTTCGTATTTTTTTTTAATTCGTTTCTGCTGTACGCCTAATTTTGTAATTAAACTTACATGACTCGAAAACTTTTATCAGTCTTGCTTAACACCAATTCATTAAACATCAACATGCAGTTGAAGTAAGATTATTATTTCAAATTCTTTTATGGGAAAATAAAGAAAAAGAAATAACGGGAAAACAATCTTTCCTTATGCAGTTTGCGAGAGTTCGACTTGCTTTTAATTTCTTTTAAAAATTTGACTTTGTTTTAGGTAAACTAGATATACAATTTTCTTTTTAACTCATTTCTTCACGATAAACAGTCCGTCTGAAAAGAAACTTGAAACTACTTAACAGATTTTAATAGAAATCTTAAATACCAAATTCTAAATTCTAAATACTAAATTCCAGTAATTATCTAACCAATGCGATTTATTAGTAATGGATTGTTTTCGGACAATTAAAAAAGTAACTTCGATATCGGACAAAATTCACTCTAGCCACACAATGAACTTCGCTGTTTGTGTGCGTGCGCAGTGTGAAGAGAAAAATGTTCGAATTCTTTTCAGGCAGGGTAGTGTTTGTGCACGATATATTATTTTTTGCCTCGTTGTGTGGTTCTGCAAACTACAACTAGAAGAAATCTAGAATGCATCGGCAATGTTTTATTTAGATTCCAAATAATAGCACGTTTCAGTTTACTTCATTTGTGCAGTAGGATATAGAAAATACATATTCTTTATTTCTTATGTAGTGATGCGGTGTTGTGGACTGTTATAAGAAAAAATGCTGTTTTTAGAAGAAAGGGGTGTGGATATTGTAAACTGTTTCTTTTTTCTGCCAACAAGTTCCTCTATTCACTTTTATAAGCATGTATATTGCAAACTATTAAAGATCCAGCGAGATGTTCGTTATATAACAAATCCATCCAATATCTCCTCAGAAATCATCTATGCACGCTTGTAAGAATGCATTATCTGACTTACTTCTGTCGATTTACTTCTGTAACACATTTTTAAGCTATTTTTCTAATGTTTCATGCACATACCATGTAATCTGGCACTTTTAAAACAAACATGCTCTACTAAGACGTTCATTCTTCTTACATAACTTCGTTTCATTTATAGGGGATGGTCCAGTTTCCTCCAATAAACAATGAAGTCTATTTCATCGTCGACAGAAGCCTTGGGCAAAGCATCGCTGTGATGTTTGCCAACGACTTTACACCCAAATGAGCAATCTGTTAAGACACTTAAAAGCATTCTGAGAGAACACTTAAAACTGCATAAGAGTGATAGAGAAGTATTTCCTGGCAAAGTTTGCCAGAGAGATTACTCCACTGCTTGTAACCTCAAGGCCCACATGAAAATACACGAGAAAGTACATGAAACATTTCGTTGTAGCACGTGCTTTAAAGAATGTAAGGCCGAGTGTTATCTTGTCCAACATCAGAAGATATTTCATGCTAAGATAGGAGTTTGTTCGTTTATTAAGATTCAATTAGTATTTCATTGCTTTTGTGCTCTGATTTTATCCTTCCCTGGATTGACCAGGAAGTTCATAGACTTCGTTTTCTTTTACTGAAATATAATCCCATAAATGATTTTCTCTTTTTCAACCTCTGAAATTCTCATAATATTATTTAGACACACACCGCACTGGAAGATTTGTTAATTATTTTTCTGTTCATTTTGGTTGATTGATAAAAATTATTTATTTCTGTTTGCAAATAATATAGGTCATTGCATAGCTTTCAATAATAATAAATAAATATGATTGAATAAATAAAATCAATTAAAATTCCGAATGACGAGATCCTAGCATACAGGGTGGACCAAAAGTTCCTACGTGATTTGAAATAGTAATAACTCTACTGTGTATGAACGTTTCGAAATTTTAATCCGTGCTGATATCGGATTTCAGCCTGGATGTTATCCTGCAACTTCCGAAGGTTTCGGGGTTTGATTAGGTACACTTTGAGTTTCAAATAACTCCATAAGAAGAAGTCAGGCACTGTTAAATCTGGAGACCGTGCGGGAAATTCAATAATTATTCAATGATTATTTTCAAAAGAAAACTGTACAATTTTCTTTATCTATTTTAAAGTGAGCCTCTTCATCATAAATCTCCCAGGCTTGTAGTTTTACAATCGGAAAAAAAAATAGCTCAATGAGTCTCGAAAAAGAGTAATTGATTTTTGAAATATCCTGGGAACGTTTGGCCCACCTTGTATAAGACCCTGTATAAGGAAAAACCTTTTAACGTGAGAGACGACTATCGTCGGATTTTGCAACTTATCACAGTTTTATATACGAATTGTACCCACAAATGACTCCACACGTATAATACATTCACATAAACGTATAATACCCTAAAGGCAACATAATCCCAAAATCTCTTAATTGTCTGTTGAAATTTTTTTCAGTCCATGACAGACTTTCAAGAAGGATTATAGTTTCAACCGGCAATGGAATTGAATTACTCTCCCACGTAATAACATTCACAAATATCCATGTTTTCTCTCACATTGGTTGGAGAGTGGATGCAAACACTATTCCGGCAACCTGACCAGAAACATCCTTCGATTTAAGGGTGTAGCAGTTTTTCTTCAAAATCTTCAGAGATCTTAAGAAAATAGAAACGCTCTTTGTGCTTCGCAGATGGAATAGTCAAGCGTTTTTCTTGAGATTGCATGATACCATAGAGGAAATTGGTCTTTAGAAAGAGTACCAGTGCACTCTACTATTTTTTTCTCGTATTCGAACCTATAAGAGATTTCAGGCTTTCCCTTATGATTCTTGACGTTTTCATGTTTATTCTACGAAAGGAGTATGTTGTTTTTTCCAAAGGCACACAAATCGTGAGAATCCGCAAAAAATTAAATTAATTAAATAAAATTAAATTAAAAACATAACCGCTGGGTTATTCTTGTTATATAAATGTCCATAATTTTCTTTCTTTTATTTCAGTGGTAATTTTGATCTTTGCATTACGCCAGCTATCAGAGATATCCTTGATGAGGAACCGATGACGAACATAACAAAAAAAAAAGGAAAACCAGCACTGAATAAGAATAGGAAAACACATTTTAAAACTTCATATTCATATTAGCATCCCTCGTTGACGTTTGGGAAACCGTATCTTGATTTCTAATTTGTAAATGAAATGCCTATTGAATTCTCTTAAAAAAGCGTTGAATGATCATTGACCCGTTCATTCATAAACATTCAGTTGTCTTTGTTGTGATATACATGAGTCTGTAACAAGATTTAGGACATTTCCATAAATCGTCGTTTAAAATCTCTTCGCATTTGATATTTCCTGTAATAACGGTTGACTTATATCGCAGTAGAAACAAAAATTCGTAGTTTAGTCGTTTTCGACGATGCCCTTGAGTTCGGAATGATCTAAAGTTCGTCCGCTAATATAAAAGGAACAATTATCAGTGCTTTTCGACTGAAGACGTGTTGGTTAATGTCATACGGAGGCTCTCTCTCTCTCTCTCTGAAGCTGGGGACACCTATCCCAAAATGAGATAAATGGGATAGCAGAATACATGAAGTTTGCAAGTGGTATACTCATGGGCACGGGATTCACCGCTTTTTCCTAGAATAATGGCTACAAAATCTACCACTTGCAAACTTCATGTATTCTGCTGTCCCATTTATCTCATTAATTCCATTTATCTATTAATGATAATGATGTTGATAACCAAATTTGTTGAACATCATCAACAAAAAGTCGTTTTAAGTTCAGTTATAAAATTCAAGGTGTTTCTTTGAAGAAAATCGATATTTGTAGAAGAATTACTGAGGCAATTAATTTTTAGAGCAAACATTGATAGTATATGTCGACCAATAAACGACAAATTCTCTGTTTCCTACAGAAATGAAGTCTTATTTTAATAATAGGAAAACTTATTGTAAATTCAACATTAATGATTTCATGAAGAATAATTATTCGCGCTGACGAAATATTTTTTTATCTTTTAGGTTCCGATTCTGCACTTTCGATAACTCCGAGTAGATCAGTCTATCCCCATCAGAAGTTGCGAAAGAGCTTTCGCTGTGAAATTTGTCCTCGAAGATACTCAAGGAACAGCCTACTCAGACAACACTTGTATTTGCATGTGAAGAAAGATCTTTTCCGTTGCAAAATTTGTCAGAAAGATTTCTCAGCTTCTTCTAACCTTAAAGTTCACCTGGAAACCCACAAGGATGTGCGGAAAACATTTCGTTGCAACACTTGTTCCTGTGACCTTTTGTCCAAAAGAAGTCTTATAAATCACCAAAGATCATTTTCTCACTCTTAGCTAAGAAAGTAATGAAGAGTTACTGATGTTAAATTCAATTTAAGTTAGAATTTTATTGATTTGTTAAAAGTACGTTTTGCATTGATGCATAACAATTTTCAGTTATATAATTTAAAATATGCATATCATTATTTGTTTACTTACATGTTGCTTTAACTTTCTTTTCAAGCCGAAATAATCTAGAAATGATGTGATCAGTGAGAATCACAGATCATGTATTGTAGTTTGTGTTCCTCTTTTTGTTTTTCCTCATTTAAGTTTTAATTTCGCTTCAGTTTATGTTACACAAATAGAAACCTTGCCTTTTATATATATTGCATGGACTTGATTAGTTTTACTGTGCAAATTTAAGCATAGATATAAAATGCTAAAATGATTTTCAAGTGACCTTAATGAAGAATTACTTTGCAGTTTTGAGAATAATAATATAAATCCGGAAATAACTATTTCTTTCACTCTTAAACGCTTATTATGTTGCGTCTTTCACGAAGAATAATACTTCTGTTTTATTGTTTCATCTGTTTTTATAGAAATGACCCATGCAGCAGATTCTGGGTGGCTTACTGAGCGTTATAATATTTTGAGTTTTCAGTTTTATTGGATTTTATAAAATGTACAGCGCTACGTGTTTGTATTGTTATTATATGATAAAAATTGTTCATATTTGAAATGGCTTTCACGTTAATGAGGATGACATGCTATTCGTCTGCTGTTTATAATTTTAAACAATGCATATAAAGAAAACACTGAATTCAACAACTACAGTTTATGGAGTGTAATTTTTCCTCTGTGTTTTTAAAGCAGAACCTTAAGGTTTGTGCTTTCCAGGTGATTCTGCTGCGCCATCTATGACGAGTAAAAAAATGGAAATGAGGAAATCAAGGAGGAAGGAAGGAATATCAATCGCAGGATGAAAATTACTGTTGTATACGAAAATTAACAGCTCAAACAGTAGTTGAGATAATATCACTGTCAATGGTTTTTAAAGAAAAGATTTGAGTACACATTTTATGTTTGACTATCTAGGGATAAATAGCGGAAAATCCGGTAACTATGAAGATATTTCAATGATAATGGAGGATAAATCACGTATACCCTTGAAGACCAATATGTTCTTGATTTTAATTGCCAAGAATTGGTTAAGGGTTCGATTGAAACAAAAAAAAAAAAAAAAATACCATGAAGCGCGTAATGGTCTCTATTAGATAATTAAGATAACATAAATCACGTTACATATCAAACAGTATTCTCTTAGTTTATTATTGTACATAAAGGTGCATTTAAATGCATATAAATTCTTTTTCAACTTTGCTTTGTTGGTGAACCCGATTTCTGCGGAATTTTTTTTCCAAATGTGCACATTAATACTGGTCGGAATGTTAACTACTACAACAAACATCCTCACTTATGTTTCATTTGATAGATCATTATTTGCACATTTTTTAAATTTAAACCTGTTGACTTTTTGCGCCCTTCATTTCTCTTGCATCATCTAACATATTCCTACTCCCAGGCATGAAATTATATTCTGATATTTGTTTTCTGTTTTCGAGCTTGCATTCAAGACCAGCTTTTGTGTTATTGGATCACACTTTGCCGTTAATTCCTACTTTCCCCTATTTCAAAACTGTTTCCGAGCTCATGGAATGTAAATATATTAGATGTCAACTTCATTTCCAACATTTCAAATCAAATTACTTTTTTTTTATCCCATTTAGTTAGTTTAGTTAGTGTTTCTTAAATTCTGTTGTAATTTCATTCGTAATTATGTTAATCCAGACGGCTTAACAATTTTATTTTATATTTGGTTATTATAATTACGTTATGATATATTTAGGTGGGGTGATCTGTGAAACCAGAATTTCCTTTACAGCATACCCACCTTCCAGTGCCTTTGTCCTAGAAAATGAAATGAGTCCGATTTCTCTGTTTTATTTAACGAACTGTGCTCAGGTTTACGATAACATGGAATCTAAAATAAAGGCTAGATTGTAGGAATACGTTCACAATTTTCTTAAAAAGCATGACTGTGTGCCGATTTCTAAAATTTTAGACATACGTTTTTGGGTTACTTGCAATAATAACTTGATATACAGTATACAGTCCGAGCCAATAGAAATTTCCTGTAACTATTTGCTCAAACTCTGCTTTACTACGAGCTATACTGATTTTGTATTTATTTCTTAATGCTTTTCGTTGTTCTGATGATGTGGAAGTAGTATCAAGAAAACTTAAAGTGAGGTAATAGTTTCCAAAAATGTCATTTTCATACGAGTTTTTGGATGTGGGGAGTGAGTTTGAGGGAAGACTGGATTTCTATAAGAGAAACGGCCTACACCTGAATGCGTTTGGTATCAGAAGTCAAGAAAAACTAATAACTGGTGTGAGACCTCACACAGAGAATCAGGGAAACTAAATTATAAAGGGAGGAACGGTGTGAAATGTGAGTGTAAGAGCGGCAATGTTATACAACTGTGTTAATTACGAGAATGCGCTTTGTCATGGAAATGTTGACAAGGAGAGAACGATTTCCGATTCGTGTTCGTTCGATTCGCACCCATCAAATGTGTGCAAAGATATCTACATGTGTAAGGCATTAGAGAATAGAGAGCTGCAAGTTGTCCAACGGTGTCAGACAGACTGCAGACAAGACAGTACAAAAGAACAAACAGGTAGATTACTATGTCTGTACACGAATGCTAGGAGTATCAGAAACAAATGGATAGATTATGTTGCCTTAGTAAATACAATGCGACCTCAGATTGTAAGTATTAGTGAGACCTGGCTATCAGAATCAGACCTACTAACTGGTACACAGTGTCAAGGGTACAATATTTTTAGGAAGGATAGAGAGGTTAGGAGAGGAGAGGGGGGTGCTGCTAATGATATCAGATGACTTGAATCCAGTTAGAGTTGAGACACCCATGATTGTAGTAGTACTACTAACAATATTTCATGTGGCACTGAATTTGAAGCCATCTGGTGTGAGGTGGAATCTAACAAGATCAATTACACTGTGGGATGTTGTTACAGACCTGGTGGATAGATTGCAAGTGATGAAGAAATGCATCACCAAGTGGTGATGCATTTCTATAATAATATGAGCACGAAAAGAGTAATCATAATCGAAGACTTTATTTATCCAAATTTTGATTGGGAAGCAGTAGAATCTCATATCAAACTTTCGACCAATCAGTACCTCAGGAGTGGCGATGAACATTTTGGAAAAATTGGTTAGGTCTCGCATACAGGAATGGGTTGACAGCGAATCTCTACTTTGCAATGAACGACATGGATTTATTAGGGAAGATCTTGTTTTAGCAACTTGCTCACATTATAAAATAATGTTACCATTGAACTAGACAAGGGGAAATGGATATGACACGTTTGGATTTTGCTAATGATTTTGACAGAATACAGCATGGTAGACTGTTGCATAAATTGGAGAAAATGGGTGTGGGTTATACAATATTAGCATGGATAATAGGATAGCTGACTCACAGATATCAAAAAGTGGTATACAGGGATTCTGAGTCTGCAAGGTTTAAGTAACAAGTGATGTACCACAAGGTCAGTGCTTGTTCCATTGTTATTCAATCTGTACATTAGTGATATTGGGAAGGATTTTACAAGCGACATACAGCTATTCTCTGATGAAGCAAAGAAGGTAGAGTAATCAGGAATGCTACTGATATGTAGTACTTGCAGAATGATATGAATAGACTTGAATGGGAAAATGGGTTTCAGTTCAATATCAGTAAATGTAAAGTCATTCACTTCGTCATGATTAGATATCCAATGTCAATATTATATTTGTGGGATTAGGCTAGAAGAAATTGAAAGATTTTGTGGCCATGTTGTAAATATTGCAAATAAAACTCAAAAGATAATTGCAATGCTAAAACGAACGTTCACATGTAAGGATAAGGATGTTATTTTGCCTCATTCCATGGCTCTGATAGGACCTGACTCGGACTATTGTTCGCAGGTCTGGTCTCCTGGTTTCCGTTGTGATTCTTTTATACGGGACAGAGTACAAAGACGAGTGATAAAAATTATATCAGGATTGTGGAATACTGATTATGAAACAGATTAAGAATTTGTAGACTGCAGATACTAGCAAACAGGAGAAAGAGTGGTTATATAATTGAGACTTGTAAACTTCAGAAATTTGACAAGTCAATTTTCCAATGTGATTTCTTGTCACCATTGCTCTTCAACGTTTTTTTTTTTTTTTTTTTATACCTTTGACTATTATTCTGGGAAAAACAAAATTTGGATATGAAATTCCTAAATGCAATATTAAAATTTCCCATCTGTTATATATGGATGACTTAAAGGTATATGGCAAATTGCTCCAGCACATAGACTCGATTTTACTAAACACCGTTCGTATTTTCATTCAGGACATCTAAATGGAATTTGGTTTAGATAAATGCGCAATTTTACCTATTAAAGTAGAAAAATTAATGACGCTGACAATTTTAATTTTGACAAAAGAAATATATAAAAGCAATTTTAGCAATTAATACCTAGGAATATTAGAAGCCAATAATATTCTCCACCTGAAAATTAAACAACAAGCATTATCAGAATACATCAAAAGAGTTAGAAATATTCTTAACACAAAACAATGGATTAAACTCAATTAGAACAATGAATTCTTGGGCTATATCAGTGATCCGATACACAACTGGCATAATAGACTGGACAAAAGAAGACCTGAACAAACTTGATCTCAAAACTAGAAAAATAATGACTGTGCATCATGCATTGACATCCACCAAGTGATGTTGATCGGTTGTACCTACAGAGGAGAATAGGTGGACGGGTTCTGCTGCAAGTGAGACAGACTGCGGAAGAAGAAGAAATTAGTTTAAGAAATCACATCGACAATAGCTCTGAGCTCAAGCAATTACGCAAGAAAGCCTTCTACAAGCAACAGGAAACCATTCCGATTACAAACAGGAACAACAAAATAACCGATATGTGCGCTGAAAAAATAAACCCTTTCATGACCAATTTCTTCAAGATTCTAAGAAAAAAAATGACGTGAACAAGACGTGGTAATGGCTACAATATGGATACATTAAAAAAGAAACAGAAGGATTTATTCTAGCAGCTCAAGAACAGGCGTTGCAAACTAATGCAATGAGAGCAAACATTTTGAACATCAATAATAACAGCAAATGCAGATTATGCGATCATAAAGATGAGACTGTAGAACATCTAATCGGTGCCTACAGCAAAATAGCTAACTGACATAACAATACCGCCATGATCAAGCGAACAAAATAATTCATTGGCCTGTATGCAAAGCAATAGAGACTGTATTGCAAAACGAAACACAAAAATTCTCTGGGACTTTCGAATACAAAGTGATCGACATTTGGAACACAATAGACCTGACATCACAGTTATCGAACATCGACAGGTTTGGATTATCGATATCGCAGCACCCACTGATAAGAACATTGTCAACAAAGAACTGGAAAAAATTACTAAATATTGAGATCTGGCAACCGAAGTTGGCCGCTTTGGCTTAAACACACCAAAGTCATCCCAATAGTTATCGATGCACTTGGTGCAACGTCGAGGAAGCTACCCAACTATTTACAGCAATTAAACATCAACGAAGTTGATGTTTAATTGCTGTAAGTCACATGACCCCATATGACCTAAAAACAGCATTACTTGGAAAAGTCCATATTATACGACGCTATATGACGGACTATTTTTAGAATCTTGAGTAGAGTCTGAATTGTTCTGTATTACTAGTCAAATTTTTGTTTATATGATATCTTGTTTTCACTGTGTATCAATTATGTGAATAAAATAATAATAATAATAATAATAATAATAATAATAATAACATCACTTCATTTCTCTGGCTCGTCAGCCTAAATTGTGTACAGCTTTGGATTTGGTAGTTTTGAAGTATTTTAAGTATTTTATAAATTTCTCATAACGTATTCCTTGAAATATCTGTTAATAGAATAGAAACTGCGTTTTCAGGACTTTAAATTTCATTAAAGTAACGTTGAAGCTATTTTGTAATGCAAATATTGTTTTTCTTATCCGTAATTTTAAAGTATCCATTATGGTCATTCCTAGAGAGAGAAAGAGAGAGAGAGAGAGAGAGAAAGAGAGAGAATGACACGCCCTATAGAGACAATGATCTCTGTAAATGATCGTCATGACGTTTACCATTACACAGTTTCGAAACCTCCCTCGAAGTCGAATAAAGTCCCTCGACGTCTGGGAAGTGTTTTATTATTGGCCAACACGAGCTCGAATTCTCTACGAAACAAATCATCACAATGAAAAATGGTACAAAAATGTAACCAAATGTGTTTGTGAACTCCTGAGAGTAAACAATTAGAAAAAAACATTCACGTCGTGTACGCATCCATACACAGTTCTAAAACTCCTGAGGGAGTTCGGAGCAAGATTGAAAACTCAATTGCAAAGATCCGAACACGAAGAACGTTTGATCCGTAACTTGGTTTAGCACCCGCTCCATGAATATCCGTAGTTAACGCTGGTGAACGATTGTGTGCACTGAGATGGTGAATTCTTGGACAGTGACACTTCGTTTCATTTTTTTAATATTTTATTTTTCTTTCAGTAAGGCTTTTAAGCGGCAATCATAGTGGGGAGGAGTCGTAGATGTAGAGTCAATCCTCGGTTTTTGCATCTTTGATTCCAACACCATTGTAACACTATTACACTATTACAACAACATTATTACATCATAAATGCACCAACATTAAACGCTTTCTTTGATATAAGGTTTCCTCCAGGTATTTCTCCTAAATCGTAGTGAACTTTTGCAATAACTTTGACATAAAGAAATCAGATTTATTTGCCCATATCTACTTATAAACACGTTCCTAGCGTTCCTGCAACTTTCAGATGTTGGTGAGGCTATATTGCTCGTGATGACTTCTCGTGGACAGATGAGTAAACACGATGCAAGAGATCTCTTAAGACCTCCATCTCGAACGAAGCATTTTTCACATGTGATGGTCCCTGACTTTATCTTAGGATTTAGGCCTTTGGACGTGGAAATCAATATGCAATATCAAATTAAATATCTGGATGAGAAAGTTTGAAAATGAGAATAAAAATAATGAGTTAATTATATCATTTTGAGCTGCTCACTGATGAAGCCTCAAAAAAGGCTGAAACCGGTCTGGGCAGTGACCTCCCTCCATAATGTAATAACAGCATACATTTCCTAGGAAATGTGTTTTTACATTATGGAAAATACCTAAGAATAGCGATCTGAACTTATTCCTCCACCTTTGCAACGAGTTGCCCAGTGTTGTACTACGTACTAGGATCACTTGCATTTGCTAACGCTAGTGTTCGCCGATACTTCATAGTTTACTATATTCGGCAAGAAACTCTCTGATTCCAATCTTTGAGTTTCTTATTCGGTTTAAAACTATGTGGGATTTAATATGCCCTAAATTTAAGTCATTATATATTTATTTTTAATATATATATATATACAGGGTGTTCGGGATAAATTTGACAGTTTCGTAAGGAAAAAGAAAATCTTCTTTGTATCTATTAAATTTAATGAATTGACAAAAAAACATTACAGGCAGAATTAATTACAATACTATCAACAAGATTTACTCAAAATAACCACCATTAGCATCGATCACAGCTTCAATTCTGCTTCGGAACCTCGAACAAGCTGATGCTACAGTCTCCCTGGGAAGGACCGCAAAAACTGTTTTAATTTTATCCATTAACTGGGCTTTTGTATTACTGGAAGTGCGATTGGTGTCTTTTTCAACTGCGCCCCATACAAAATAATCCATGGGGTTAAGGTCTGGGGAGTTTGGAGGCCAAACATTTGGACTGGTGAAGTCGTAGAAATTTTCAGACAACCATTTTTGACTTTTCCTAGAGGTGTGGCAAGGGGCCGAATCCTGCTGCCATACATACGGCCTACCATTGGCTACCCTTGTTATCCAGGGCTTGACTACAGTTAGCAACTCCACGAACAAAGCCCGAATTCCAATGCCAGGGTTCTTCAACACCTGTTCCTGCAGATTTGCGAGGAATTCTGCTGTACGAACGCAATCAGATCGTCTGCTAGGGATCTTTCTTCTTGCTACATCCTCGTAGTCACCATTGCAAGTCTCTAGTTCATGCCTGATTGTTTTTACTGTATTCAGGGAGCATTGGGCAGCAGTCGTAATATCCTTATTTTGATGGCGGGCACGAATCATCATGATACAAGTTATTCTCTTCCATGATTCAGGTGGGTTCCAGCTATCCATCCTTTCTGACATCTTGTATATGAATGAAGAATGGTCCAAACTTTTAAATGAAGAGAAGTGTGTGTTAATACATGTAACTTACGGAAAAATATAATTAATTATAAATATGTCAAATTTATCCCGAACACCCTGTATATTGACTCGGGATGTATACATTTATAAAATTAAAATTTAACTGACTAGAATCCGAGAAAGTATAACAAAAACATTTAATAAATCACGAGTAGTTTCATCGTTGTTTCGACTTCTTCAGGTGAGTAAGAAATAACATAAGACATAAAAATAACAAGGTAAAAAACATTAACTTTCCAGCTTAATAAAAAGAAGCAGAACAGTAACAGTCATATTTGAATAGGTGACCGCGTGTTACTGTTGGCATGAGTTGAATGTGTGTGACAGCTAATTTTTGAGTGCCAGTATTGGATTACTGCGCTATGGGATCATTTAATAAATCTGCAGTGTGAGGATTTTTCTCGATTCATGATACGATTCAATTGTAATTCTTTAATTCGAAAGTCATACTGAAGATGTTCTTGATACTGGGACGAAATTCTATTCTAATAAAAAAGCACATAATCAAAATACGTATTAAGATTAATTAATCGTCATAGTTTATGTTCCATTCCTCAAGTTATTATGATTAGATATGTAAATTCTTATTCACTTAATTGCTATAAATTATCAATCATCTGTTTGATTTGGTTGATTGAAATTTTAGAATGTGGGAACTTAAAAAAAATTCAGAAAACAAAAGATTCCTGAATTTTTACAACGAAATGCTTTGTAATTATACGAAATCCAAGGATGGACTGCAACGTGTTTTTTGTTTGTTTTGTTTTGAAATAGAAACATATTTGCTGAGGAATATAAGAAATATTCCTCCACTTTTGATATTTTGTAATACAACAGCCTTTCGGTAAAAGCGCTATTTTGTTTTCAGGCATTCCGTGAGTGCAGAACTAATAATAATAGCTCTACACTCTGCTTTGAGTATTTCAGAATGCCTTTAGATGGTGTATGACTTTCATTGCCCAATGTGAGCCCACTTCCTTTTGAACTGAATGCTTGATAATCCACGTTTAGTATCTAGAACAGAGAACCATTTTCATTATGAAATCCTTACTTGCAATCCGACCACAGGGCATATGTGCTATAAGTCTGCAACCTGTTTTCTGGTGGTCTTCACAAATAAATAAATAAACAGAAACGTTATGCGCGTGGAATTGAATGTATTTATGTAGTGGAGTAGCGCCTTTCGTCTCTTAAACAGTCTGATGAATTTTGTTTAAGGAATCTTTTTAACATTTCCAGGGAATAAGACTGGTAGTTCAGTAAGAATTGTCCAAACCATTCAGAGAGAAAGAAGTGTGTTTAAATCTGCAAATAGTGTGATTACGAACAAATGTCATGAAAGTAGAATCAGTGAACTAATTAACATGGTGAGGACTTCGTTCATTTAACAGCACTTTTATTCCGTTTATGAAGTGCACTTTTACTACGTGTTATAGCAGCTGAAATCACTCTAAATCGTTTTGTGTTTATGATTCTAACTCACTGCTCTTTTTTGATTTTCAGATACCCATTTAAACCTCAAAATACCAGACTCTTCATCTCATTCAGAATCCATCGACAAATAAAATTTTACCTGGGAGGTTACAACAGCTCTCACTTTATTAAATGCATCTTCATACAAGAAGACAAACTGCAGTTACATGAGTGATTGATTCGCTTCGGGGCACCATAGGAAAAGAACATTTGATGTGAAGGAAAAACAATCTTTCTGCAATAAATTTGAATCAATTTCTACAACGAATCGGTTTAATAGATGGCGCTAAAGTAAATAAAATGGCGATGTTAAGAAAATGATTTCGGTGAAATTTCGATACGTATAGAATTGTCAGTGGCCTTTCATTTTACTGGTCTCTTGCATTTTATCTGAAAAATGATATTAAATTGATCACTTCGTTTACACCAGGAATCATTAAAGAACCTGTGTGCTTTAGGTAGGAGATTTTTTAAAACTTTTTCCTCCATTGAGCCATTTCTAGATTGGTATCTTTGATGATTTTCTTTATACTACGTGTTAGTGCGGAAAATTAATAAAGTTACTGTGGTTTTTTTTTTCAGATGCACGTTTAGATTTCAGTCAAGATTATATCTACCATAACCAATCTCAAACATCACTCTTGAAGTGATCACAGAATCCTCACAAAAGTATCTGCAAACAGTAAATGAAATATCTTACGAAGTTTCGTGTGCTGTTTCCTACTACGGACTTGAATTGCTGTAAGGAAAATCTCACACGGGGCTCACCTAAAAAAGAGAGGGACAAAAATATTTCATGGCAAAATAGGAACTGGAACTGTGATAGGAGAAATAAAATTCCAAAGCGATCTCACCTCATATTAAACTGTTAAACTCAATGAATTTCTTTGTTTTAAATTTTGTTTAAAGTTTTATTTACTTCATGTCAGTAACGAAGAGAGCAGTCAAGAAATTTGAGTGTGTCTGTAGAGAAAGAAAGTGAGGGTAATGATACAACGATTACTTATGTAATTATCGTTTTAATTTCAGTATTTTATTTTTAAGGTGTTTAGTCATTAGTTCAGTTGACACTCTTTGCTATATATATATATATATAGCAAAGGGAGATAGTGACACAAGGTGGTTTCCCGTTCCTTCCTTGCCGTATTTTTATGACTGTAGCCTGTGTATTCACGGTTGCGGTTTGCCTGCTTGCGGGATGAAACCCCCCAGCTAAACTGGCGGAAAAACCCTGCTGTCCACGCCCGGCTAACTTCGCAATGGCTAAGGAAGATCCTTAAGCTCTACACGACGACGACGGGAATCGAACTCCTTCCTCAGGCATATGGTTGCGAAGCGCAAAGCCACTCTGCTAACCGCGCGAACAAATTCTGTTTCGTTTTTTTTTTTTAATTCATTTGTGTTTGACGTTTAATTTTGTAACTAAAGTGACAAAACTTTGTGTGCCCCTGCAAACTCCAACTGGAAGAAATCCAGAAAGCATCGGTAAAGTCTTGTTTAGATTCCAAATTTTAAATATGAGAAGCATCTTCGCTATCGTCAATGCCATTTCCATGAATACTCCTAGGTTTAAATACTGCCTACATTGTCAAAACGCTTTATAAGAAGATTTCCAGATGAAGATGAGTGTTGGTGGTCTCATCCTGTGGTGGGGTTTGTGTATTTCTCTACTTGTAGTCCTAGGGTTTGCATTCGCCGAAACGTGAAAACCAACGAATATACAGTTAACAGAGACATATTTATACTGCAGTTAGCAGTACCGTAATTTTACCAACCCAACCTGGCTTCATAGTTCTTAGTTGGTCTTGCCTTAAATCTCAAAACATCCGAGCAAATTAATGTTCGTCCTACCGAGGATGAATAACTTGTTGAGAAGACGGTTCTTATAGGTGCTTAACCACTCCGGTAAAAACACATGACGAAAAAAAAAGATAGTTCTTTAAACGACGCAAATTCCATTTTAGTTCAAAATACATATTTTATATTTCTGAGTGTAGTGATGAGGAGCTGTGGATGATTATAAGTAAAACTACTTTCTTTTGCAGTAAGGATGTGGATCTCGTTAAGTGTTTGTTTTCTGTCGACAGGTTGTGTTATTCACATTTTTCACTATGAATATTGAAAGCTATTAAAGATCCCACGAAATTCTCGTTAAAGAATAAATGCATTCAATATTTGCCTCAAAAATTGTCTTTGAACTCTTGTAAGGAAGTTTTATTTCACTTCTAACTCACTTCTGTCGATTTACTTCTGTAACAATTTCTTTTTTTTTTAGCTTTTTTTTAATATTTCATCCACACACCTAATTCATTTGAACTTTTACTACAACATGCTCTCTGAAAATGTTCATTCTGCTGACATAATCTCTTTTCATTTATAGGGGATGGTCCAGTTTCCTCCAATAAGCAATTCAGTCTATTTCGTCGTCGACAGAAGCCTTGGGCAAAGCATCGCTGTGATGTCTGCCAACGACTTTACACACGAAAAAGCAATCTGAAAGAACATTTAAAACTGCATAAGAGTGATAGAGAAGTATTTCCTTGTAAAGTTTGCCAGCGAGATTTCTCCACTGCTTGGAACTTCAAGCTCCACATGAAAATTCATGAGAAAATACGTGAAACATTTCGTTGCAGCACGTGCTCTAAAGAATTTACTGCCACTCGTAGTCTTGTCCACCATCAGAAGATATTTCACGGTAAGTTAGGAAGGTTCATTTATTTTGTTGCATTAATCATTTCATTGCCTTTGCGTTCTGATTTTCTCATTCCCTGAATATATTAGAAAGTTCATAGAGTTCTTTTTCTTTTACTGAAATATAACCCCATAAACGATTTTCTCGTTCCTTTCGAGATCACCGCTGAAATTCTTATAATATTATTTACATACACACTGCACAGAAAATTTTGTTATTTGTTTTTTTTTGCGTTTATGTTGATTGATGAAAATTATTTATTTCTGTTTGGAAATAATATAGTTCATTGCATAGCTTGCAGTCATAATAAAAGCCTAAAAATTCCGAATGACTAGAACTTAAAATATAAAGAATTATTTAATAAAATAAAGCGCCAAAAGGCTTCAGTTTGGCGATGCAAAATTATATATCCACTTTTTATATCTATAATTTAATCCACTTTAATTAAATCCACTTTACTTATGTAAATAAGACGTTTTTAACGTGAGAGACTATTTTGGTAGTTTCATGACATTTTAATATAAGAATTGTACCCACAAATGACTCTAAACTTATAATATACAACATGTACAACAGTTCCGTGGAAGGACCTTAATGACAAGATAATCCAAAAAAAAATCTAAAGACCAAATGTTGATTTTTTTTCAATCACTTCAAGATAGATTATAGTTTCAACCGGCAATGGATTTGAATCCCTCTCCCATGTAACATTCACAAATGTCCATGCCGTCTCTCGAATTTAAACTTAACGGACTTAACTTGTCGAACCCTCTGTTTTCTAGAATTTTAATGAGTTTGCTTCTGATTATTGAGTCAAAAGCTTGTTTGAATTCGATAAGAGAGCAGTACAGTTTTTTATATTTTCGATCATAAGATCTGCTAATCTGTTTAATGTGAAAATTGCAGCTATTGTGCTTCTGCTATTTGTAAATCCCATTTGCTCTTCTTCCGTCTGTTCTTCATAGGAATGTTTAACTCTGTTTTGAAGAATCCTGATGAATATTTTATAGCAATGGCTTAAAATGGTGATAGGTCTATATTAGTGCAGGATCTGACATCTCTTTTTTTGTGGATTGGTATGATCTGGCCTGTTATCCATTCTGCTGGTAAATTTCCTTCTTTAATATTTTGTTGAACAGTTCCCTTAAGTAATATATTATGCTTCCACCCCCTTTTCCTAGAAGTTCTTTTTGAATGTGGTCTATGCCTGGTGCTTTATTGTTTTTCATTTGTTTGATTGCACTATGTATTTCTTCATCTAATATGTCTTTTGTCTCAGAAGTTTCTTCGGGGTTGAAGGCTTGATCTATGTTTTCTTGAAAATGTTTCTTTAAAATTATTGGGCCATATTTATTTTATTGTTTCACGGCTAATTGTTTTCGTTCCATCTTTTTTCAGTATTGAAACTGGGTTTGGTGAGTATGTTCGAGCTATCTCTTTAACTATTTCATAAATGGTACTGGAGTCATGTTTTTTTGTATGCTTCTTCAAACATTCCGGTTTTTCTTCTAAATATGTGATTTTTGCTAATCTATATTTTTTTGTCCATTTCTATTTTCAAATATTTGCATAATACTCTATTTTCTTCATTATCTTCTTTTGAAAGGTTAGTTTTGGATATTCTTTTTTTCTCCCATAAGTTCAAAATCTATGGTGTAAGCCAATCTTTATTTACTCTTGTCTGGTAGCCCAGGTGTTTTGTTGCTGTTTCTTTAATAATTTCTTCCAGGACTCCGAGACTGTATCGTAAGCAAGATTATTTAATTTTTTTTAATCTTCTCTTATAATTAGATCTTTTTAAGCTATCATTGAGTTTTCAGATGTCTATCTTCTTTTGTATTTGCTGGTTTATTCTCTTTCTTTTGAAACTGATTTTTAGTTTGGCTGATAGTAGTTCATGGTCTGAATCCATGTTAATCTTTTTTTAATGTTTTGACATTTTGGAAGGAATGTTTCCATTTCTTATTAACGATTATATAGTCTATACTAGGGATTCTCAACCTATGGTACGCGAGCCACTGCAGGGTGTTACGAAAACAGATTTGCTTACTGGTACATCTAATATCTTGAATTAAATATAGTGGTATGCCACTGGAAAAGGTTGAGAATCGCTGGTCTATACTGTTTTTGATTTCATTGTTTGGTGATGTTTAGGTGTATTTTTGTTGTCGCCTCTTGTAAAATAAAATATTTGTGATTAACAGTTTATTTATTTTACAAAAATTAATCAAGTCCTCTCATCTCTCATTCATCTCTCCATGACCAAATTTTCCCATTACTTCTGCATTATCTTCAGAATACTGACAGATATTTGCATTAAAATCTTCCATAATAATCAGGATATCTCTTGTACATATTCGGCTGATTTCATCTTGCAGTTGTTCAAGAAATTGGGTATACTCTTCCTCTTCATGTGATTGGTCTGTGGCATAATTCAAAGCAAAAGAAAAAGGAATATATATATATATATATATATATATAAAATAAGTTTAATGACTATTACCGAGAGAAAAGATGGCAAGATATATTTAACAAGATACTACTAGTTTACTAGTTTCGTTACAAGAACATCATCAGGTATCATACTCAAAGAAGTATATAAAAAATTACAGAGACTTAAAATTGTATTAACAAAACAAGTGAAAAACAGTAGCATGTTTGAAAGAATGCAAGTATGAGTTCCATACAAACGAATACTACGCGCTGTCGCGAGTGCGCCAGTACTGAACAGAAGCAACGTGTGCGTCCGAGAGATTGTAACTCAGGCTGTTGTTGATATGAGAGGAATCTAGAGAAATTTCTCTTGATTCAACAATCTTTCTTTCGAGTTCATCGTAGCACACATGGATATTAGCAGTTTGAGTCCAGTTTAAAATGTGCTGGCGGCCTTCGTCTGAGTTAGCAGAAAAGAGAACGTGGCTAGAGAGAGCGCTAGCTCTAGTCCTGTTATAGGAGATATCTCTACGGTGTTCATCCAAACGTAGAAGGATGGATTTAGCAGTCTGTCCATAATAAGGCTTTCCGCAATCACACAAAATCTTGTAGACTCCTGGAAACTGAGTAGGAAGATGTTTTTGTTTATGTTTGCAAAGTAATGAACGAAGTTTTGGAAGCGTAGTGTAGCACGTTTTGAAGTTAAATTTCTTGAGAATCTTTGCCAGTTTTGGTGAAAGAGAACATCTCTTAACAAAGATAGAAAAGGCAGCTTCTTTATTACCAAAGAAAGACGCCAACCTCCTCCGTATGGAAGCAATTTTCTGTATTAATAAAGCTAGACCTCCACCTGACAACATTTCTTACTCTGAAAGGAAAGCTATCAAGTCCTTAAAAGATAATAGTAACATAGTTATCATTCCCGCAGACAAAGGGAATGCAACTGTCATCTTAAACAAGTCTGATTACCATAATAAAATCTTGGAACTTTTAAATAGTGATACCTACTCAGAAATTGCTAATGACCCTACGATGGAACTACACAATAGAACTAATAATTTATTAAAAACCACCTTAGAGTTACAAAGAAACATTCGGCTTTCTCTTCGGTCGCTTCATCCCTTGATACCTCGACTGTATGGTCTCGCCAAGATTCACAAAACTAACTGCCCACTCAGACCTATAGTTGAGGGCATACACTCTCCCACTTATAATCTCTCCAAATTTCTAGCGAGTTTTCTAAGAAATCTTTCTGGAATTTCTTCTTCACATATTAAAAACTCTGCAGATTTTGTTTCTAAAATCAAGGACATCAAACTTAAAAAAACAGATTTAATGTCAAGTTTTGATATTGTTTCTCTCTTTACAAATGTTTCTGCTCAAGAAGTCCTCGATCTTCTCAAGAATAAATTATCAAAAAAACTCTTTGCTCTTCTCTCCCATTGCATAAAGTCAGGATACTTCAAATATGATAACAAGATCTACTTACAAAACGCAGGTCTGGCTATGGGCAGCCCACTCTCTCCGATTCTTGCGGATATATTTCTCAACGAATTTAAAGGAAAAGCTATTAACTCCTTTCACTTTAAACCAAAAGTCTGGTACCGATATATTGATGATATTTTCCTCATCTGGGAAGACGGCGTCAATAACCTCTATTTATTTTTAGACCACTTAAACAAGTGCCACGAAAAAATCTCTTTCACCCTCGAACTGGAATCGGATGACTGTCTTCCCTTTTTAGACCTCAAACTTACCAGATGTGCTGAGAACATTAAAATCTCAATTTTTAGAAAGCCTACTCATACTGACAGATACCTTCATGCTTCCTCCCATCATTATCCTCCACAAAAATGTGGTATTATTTCCACTTTAGCCCACCGAGCCAAATCATTACTTACTGAAGAAACAGAAATTATAAATGAACTCAGTTTTCTTAAAAAAACGTTTATTAACAATGGCTTCTCTCCAAAGAAGATTGACAAATTTCTTTCCTCCAGGCACTCAACTACTGCTGAAGATCCCCCTCCCCCAAGAGCCTTCATCTCCTTGCCTTACATCAGCTCTCTTTCACCAAAACTGGCAAAGATTCTCAAGAAATTTAACTTCAAAACGTGCTACACTACGCTTCCAAAACTTCGTTCATTACTTTGCAAACATAAACAGAAACATCTTCCTACTCAGTTTCCAGGAGTCTACAAGATTTTGGGTGATTGCGGAAAGCCTTATTATGGACAGACTGCTAAATCCATCCTTCTACGTTTGGATGAACACCGTAGAGATATCTCCTATAACAGAACTAGAGCTAGCGCTCTCTCTAGCCACGTTCTCTTTTCTGCTAACTCAGACGAAGGCCGCCAGCACATTGTAAACTGGACTCAAACTGCTAATATCCATGTGTGCTATGATGAACTCGAAAGAAAGATTGTTGAATCAAGAGAAATTTCTCTAGATTCCTCTCATATCAACAACAGCCTGAGTTGCAATCTCTCTGACGCACACGTTGCTTCTGTTCAGTACTGGCGCACTCGCGACAGCGCGTAGTATTCGTTTGTATGGAACTCATACTTGCATTTTTTCAAACATGCTACTGTTTTTCACTTGTTCTGTTAATACAATTTTAAGTCTCTGTAATTTTTTATATACTTCTTTGAGTATGACACCTGATGATGTTCTTGTAACGAAACTAGCTAGTAGTATCTTGTTAAATATATCTTGCCATCTTTTCTCTCGGTAATAGTCATTAAACTTATTTTATAATATTCCAAAGGAGTAAAAATGAATTCTCCTAATATATATATATATATATATATATATATATATATATATATATATATATATATATATATATATATATATATATATATATATATATATATATATATATATATTCCTTTTTCTTTTGCTTTGAATCTTACTGAGATGATTCTAGAGGAAATTGGCCTTACAGTAACTATTGAGTTTAGGAGCCAGTTTTAATGATTAGTGCTACTGTTTTTCTGTGATGGTTATCTTTCATTCCTGAGTAAAACATGCTTGCTTTTTTTATGTCAATTTTGCCCTCGCCCGCCAGTGGGTCTCTGATTACTCCCACTATTTCCATTTTAAGCAGTTCAAGTTCTCTCTCTATCAGTTTTAATTTGCTAGGTTTGTCCAACGTTCTGATGTTGATGGTTGAAATATTATATACGCAGTTTGCGTTCCACATAGTCTTCTCACCTACTCTATGTGGGCTTGAGTAAGGCGCGTCGGCTCTCCCGTACGCGGTAGCATTATTTCTGCTTCTATTTGCTGGCCGAGTCATCTTTAAAATTTTAGACAATTAATGCAGCCGGCTTACCATTCCTCTGCTGCATACCTGTTGGTCCGCGGAAGGTATGTCATTTCTCTCCTACCACCAATTTCTGGGAGGCATTCCCCAATCCTCCACCTGGAGCGCACTTTCAAGAGTTTACAGGCGTTCCCTGAAATCGAAGAATAATTAGAGGTCATGGGCGCTTAAGGGCCTGTTACAACCATTAATGATAATGATAATAATGAGAACCAAGTAGTTTGCTGAATTTCTTCAAAAAAGGTCGTTTCAAGTTTAGTTATAAAATTCAAGGAAGTGTCTCTTTGAAGAAAACTGATATTTATAGAGGAATTACCGAGGCAACTCATTTGCGGGCTATACGCGGACGGTATGAGTGGAGAAATAAAGCAAATTATCGGTTTTACTACAAAAAAGAAAGTCTTATTTGTTAATAAGAAATCTTATTGTGAATTCACTATTAATGTCTTCATGACGAATAATTAATTGTACTCAAGAAATATATTTTGTTTAATTTTTAGGTTCCGATTCAGCACTTCCGATAGTTCCTGGCACATCAGCCGATCCCCAGCAGAAGTTGCGAAAGACCTTTCGCTGTGAAATTTGTCCTCGAAGATACTCAAGGAAGGACGGACTCAGACAGCACTTGCATTTGCATGTGAAGAAAGATCTTTTCCGTTGCAAAGTTTGTCAAAGAGATTTCTCAACTGCTGGTAACCTTAAACTTCACATGGAAACCCACAAGAATGTGCGGAAAACGTTTCGCTGCAACGCATGTGCCATTGAATGTTTGTCCAAACGAAGTCTTGTATACCACCAAAGAACATCATCTCACCCTTAGCTGTGAAAGTAATGAAGACGGTACTGATGTTAAGTTCATTTTATGTTTGAAATTTATTGATGTTTTAAAATCACTTTCTATGTTGTTACATAACCTTCAATGCACAACAATTTTCGGTTATAAAATTTAAAACACGTGTATTATTGTTTGTTTACTAAGATGTTGATTTAATTGCATTTTCAATCTGAAATAATCTAGAAATTAATTGATCCGTGGGGATCACAGATCATACAGTATGTGTTCATTTTTTTTCCTCATTTTAAATTCCTTGTTTTAAATTTCGCTTCATTTTATGGTACACAAATAGAAGTGCTGAGTTTTATAGTATTTGATTATTTTTTACTGAGTAAATTTAAGCATGGTTATAAAATGCTAAAATTGAATTTCAAGCACCCTTGATGTAGATATCTTAAAATAAATAGGTATTTCTGTTTTTAATGGTTCTTATTTTACAATATTCACAAAGAGATAAATTTGACAAGATAATCGAATACTTCACTGAACAATTAATTGCGTACTCATCTGTTTTATAACATATTCTCCTAGAACCGATTTTGAGTGGATTATTGAGTATTAGAATGTTTCGAATTTTCGGTTTTATTGTACATTTATAAAATATGCAGCACTGTGTGCTCTGCTGTTAATATTTAATAGAAATTGCTCATATTTAAAATAGCTTTTACGTAAATGAGAATTACCTGCTGTTCAAGTGAGGCTTGTATGATGTTAAAACTATGCGTATAAAGAAAGATCTCAATTAGTCAACGGGCATATAAGGAATGTAACCTTTCTCCTGTTTTTCCAAAGCAGAATCTTATGGAATATGCTTGCGAGGTGGTCCTATTACGGTCTACGCCAAAGAAGAAAAGGGAGTTGAGAAGAGGAAATAAAGGAATGAGAAGGAATATCAATTCGCGATGTGACAAGTACTTTTGTATGCGAACATTACCAGGTTAAACATTCGTTTGGATAATATTACTCCATCTCGTAAGGAAAATTCCGTAACTATGAAGAGATTTAGAATATAAATGACTGCGAATCCTGCACTCGCTTGTAAGATCAATATTTTATTTATTTGCTTTTCGCAAAGAACTTGTTAAGGATTTGGTTGATATAGAAAGATAGCGAAGCACCTAATGGTCCGTGTTTGCAACCTAGACATCATAATCTTAATTTGAACCTGACGAAGGCTGATACAAGCTGAAACTAGTTGTGTCGTACTAATAAACTTTGTTTTCATTTCTCGGTTCTAGTCATTAAATCTTTATATATATATATATGTTAAATATATATGTTAAAGATACCAAGCAATTTTAAACCTGGTTTTACTCCATTTCCCAAGTAAGCAAACAGACTAAAAGTCAAGTTTGCGCCTGCAATTGATGCAAGTCTAACTGATCCCACAGGTAGTGCAGGAACAGGGCAAATCGTGGCAAAGGTGGAACAAGCTCCGATCACTAATCTTAATATTTATTTACCTTTAATGCCAAAACTCATCTCCAAGAAGGGGATGTATGATGTTTTGTATTAAAGGCAAGGGGCCACTACCCAGACCGGTTTCGACCTTTATTGCGGTCTCGTCAGTGGGAGCTAGGCTTAGAAATACCAAGATTTAGTAATACAGAGCTTGTAAGTATTTCGCCAAAACAAGTTACCATAAGGTGTTTTAACCTTATTAAATAAAAATCTCTGGAGGAGATATAAATGTAGAAAGTATTTTTACCTTGGGTATAAATAAATGTTAAAGATACCAAGCAATTTTAAACCTGGTTTTACTCCATTTCCCAAGTAAGCAAACAGACTAAAAGTCAAGTTTGCGCCTGCAATTGATGCAAGTCTAACTGATCCCACAGGTAGTGCAGGAACAGGGCAACTCGTGGCAAAGGTGGAACAAGCTCCGATCACTAATCTTAATATTTACCTTTAAACCCCTTCTTGGAGATGAGTTTTGGCATTAAAGGTAAATATTAAGATTAGTGATCGGAGCTTGTTCCACCTTTGCCACGAGTTGCCCTGTTCCTGCACTACCTGTGGGATCAGTTAGATTTGCATCAATTGCAGGCGCAAACTTGACTTTTAGTCTGTTTGCTTACTTGGGAAATGGAGTAAAACCAGGTTTAAAATTGCTTGGTATTGGTATCTTTAACATTTATTTATACCCAAGGTAAAAATACTTTCTATATATATATATATATATATATATATATATATATATATATATATATATATATATATATATATATATAATAGAGGTTTATATAGAAAAAGAGGTTTATTCCATTAACGATCACATTATATATATTATATATATATATAAAATTTAAGAACACGTTCATCCCTGGATGATGTACAAGGACGATGTGAGCAAGGGAGAGAGGAGCAAGCTTTTCTGCAATGCAGCGGAGGGTGTTTGGAATGCATTGCCTGAGAGTGTTGTCAATGCAGGGTCGATGTGTGTGTGTGTGTGTGTGTGTGTGTGTGTGTGTGTGCGTGCGTGCGCGCGCGCAAACTTGGAACCTTACGCGATGAGTCTTTTGATGTGATAAGTATAGGTCTGATGATGATAATAATAATAATAATAATAATAATAATAATAATAATAATAATAATAATAACAACAACAACAATAATCCATTCATGCACTGCATTACATTGATTTGCATGATTTATAGCACTAGAAGGAGAGTCGCTTTTTTCGGATTCAAAGGATGGAAAATGCGAAAAGAATAGAACTAATCCAGGAAAGAAACAGGTTTGCAAAGTTTTTATGCAGTTGAAGAAAAACAATGTTATTATTGTTGTTATTGTTGGGGATGTTGTTGTTGTTGTTGTTGTTACTACCTTCTCTCCTGGAGTCAAATTCTGAGAAAGTGAGAGAAAAAGAGGTTTATTCCATTAACGATCACATTATGTATAAGGGACATGCATTATATTACGTTGCACTACATACAGATTACAACACACACACACACACACACACACACACACACACACACACACACACACACACACACACACACACACACACACACACACACACACACACACACATTACAAAAGTCCTCCGATTTATGACTGTAAATCTCTCCTACCTGCAACATATCTATCATTCTAAAACTGAAACTGATTCACACTATAAGAGGTTAAAAGAGTAATCTTTTACGTGGAAAGTGATGGGTGAGATATATATATATATTGGAATCACGGCCATTTTATCTCTGCCGAGTAAATTTCTTGCTAACATTGCAAATGTCCTCTGAGTTGTCTCTACGATCTATGTAATATGCCCTTTAAATTTCTAGATCTTCACATTTAATAGTGTTAATTGGTATCAACAATTAACACTATAAATGTGGTAGTGTTAATTGGTATCCGCATTGCTTCTCACATTTTAGATCCTCCTTAAGGGCTACCACATCAGCTCTACACTCTGTAACCTTCCTCAGCTTCATGGCTTCTGAATGTCAGAAGGAAAAGGAATGTGTAAAGGATTTGAAAGGTGTTAGTAATGATGTCACGAGCCTAATTACAAGAATGTAATAAATTAACAGATGTTTTCACAAAGCACTTCCAATCACGTTATACTTCAGTTGTGAATCCGATTCATAACTTGCCTGTCATCGTCACTGAATGCAAATGTTGATGTAGTTGTCGTCGGTTCCTCACAGTTTGAAGAAATGCAATCATTTGGTTCTGCAAAAATATCTGCACCACAAAGTGCGGTGTCAACATCCTCAGCATTAATGCTAAATAAGAATGTCGAGTATACACTAAAAACATCTATTGGACATAATTCAATCAAACTTGGTGTACGTACATTCTGAAACATGGGAGTTGTATTTACAGATCAAAATAGTATAACATTCTGCCATTAGGGGACATTTGGAGCTAGAATAGCGTGATATTTGTATAATCTCAAGTTTATGCATAATCCCAACGTGTCACTAGAAACAGTGACTAACTTGTCACTGTTTCTAGTGACAAGTTAGTGGATACAAGAAACAGTGGCGTTGCTAGAGCCTTTGCTGCCCGGGGCTGTCCGAGAATTTGTTTCCCCCCTCAATACACAACAAATTTATTATTAAAAAGTCAAAATGACGTATTGGGTAAGGTTCAAACTGCAGCCCGGGGCGGAAGGCTCCCCTACGCCCCTCCTAGCTACTCCACTGACAAGGAACACCGAAACGGATTCGCATCATTCTGATAAGGCTGAAGTGCTATGGATCTCACCTCACCGGAACGTGCATTGCTAGTCAAGCTTTACTATGAGCAACGCCTTAACGCTAATTCCGCATCTCGAGAATTTCACCATTTAAAGTATAAGAGAAAAGGTCCAAAACAATAACAAATCTGAGAAAAATGATTTTACGATTTGAAAATCGGGGATCTTTAGCAGTGAGGTCAGAATGAGGGCGCAAACGGATTATTCTACAAGTTGTAACTGCCTTCGTTGAACGCGGAATGAATAACGCACAAGGGTCCATCAGAGCTCGGGCAACATGATGGCAACTGGACATGCCATAACATATTCAACTGTATGGACATTTTCTGTCATATTTTGAGATTTTTCCGCTTATGGTGATGCGGAAACGCGACTGCGGTTTGCCCTGAGGTTCCCAGTTTGAATGAAAGCGGCTGATTCTTGGACGTGGCAGATCTTGTGGAGCGACGAAGCATATTTGTATCTGGACCGTAGTGGTCACTGACACAATTCCCGCATTTGGGCTGCGAATAATTCTCGTGTTTCATCACACCCCTTTACACTCACCAAAAGTCACAATGTGGAGTGGTTTCACTTCATCATTCATTATCGGTCCGTAATTTTTTGAGGAACTTCGCTTGACAGGGCCAGTGACATGTATCGTCTCTGTTGTCAGGTATCCGGAGATGCTTCGCAACTGCAGCGAAATTGCTTTGATTCTACCATATTCATGCAAGATGGAGCACCACCTCACATTGGATTGATTCCCCACACCTCGTTTGCTTGATCTCAAGCCGAGCGACTTTTGGTTGTGGGACCGTCTGAAACGCGTGGTGTATGAAGGACATTTTCCTGATTTTGCAACCTTGAAAAACAGAAGAGCACAGCGTGCGAAGCAAATCAATGCAGATCTGTTGGGTTCTGCTGCAGAAAATGTCATTCAAGGAATTCAGTTCTTAGAACATCTGAAAGGAAGAAATATTGAACCGCATCAGTAGTTTATTCGAACATGAAAATTGATTTGTTGGGTCTCTTCTAGCCATTACTGTTTAATTATTCCACGCACGTATGGAGCGAAATTTCCCGTTGTGGCAGTATATTGAACTATTTTTTTTAATCTTCTGTACATCAAAACCAGATAATTCAGAGTGTACTTACAGCACGTTTGATTGAATTTGTTCCAATAGAATTTTTGCTACAAGACTTTGATCACCTTTTCTTTAATTATGGTCGCCATGTATGATTATATAATATACTGCGTACACAAAATGAAAACAAAATACATACGTGCAGTTAATAAACCGTGCTGTTTATAGATAAGAAATAAGTACAGTTTATCACTAATACCAACAAAGCTGTGTAATTTATAAGTCACATACCCAATCGGTGATGATTATGTTTAAATGAGAACTATAACGCAAACGGTAAATTACCTTAGTTAGCTTCTTAAGTCTGGATTTCAGTTTTTGATTGCGAACCTGGATTGCAAACACATAATACAATATACTGTAGTCTACAGTAGATACCGATGGATTACAAATGAAGGTGTTTCTTTCCCATGCTGTAGTAATTTTCTTTTCTGGAATGGGGAGGAGGGACCAAGCTTCGTGAATTATATGCAGCTTAAAATCATTTTATCAAACGTTAGCAATCTTCTGTATTTTAGGAGAAGTTTATGTTTAAATGCACAATTTGAGTTTAGTTTCATCTCAATTTATGTGGTGCGTATGACGACGGTTTTGAGATGCAGGGCAGGGCGAGGACAGTACTGACAAAAACCAAGTGTAGTAGACGTATTTCCTTTGATAAAACCTCGGTGTTTGCCATTTCTTTCTAGCACTCAGTCTTGTATGTTATGATATTTGATGTCTGTTTGTCATATCCTCACCTTACCCGAGGGCACAGAGGTCTGACATACGTCAGTTTACAGGCCGAAGTTAACCCTGTGAGAATGGCCAGATAATAATCGTTCAAACTTGCTGGCATCTCAGCAGAGTGCCAGCAAGTTTGAACTATTATTATTATCCCTTCCAACTACTAACCACGCTCAGACTTGCTTAACTTTTTGCGTGAGCTATTAGTAGCAGAGCCTCTACCAATCGACCAACCTTTGCTGGCAATGATGATTGATGTAAGCAGGTTTTGGCTACTGCTATAGGTGCCTGATTAATTTCATCAAATTGTCCCCAAAAGAAAATCAGTATGATTAGTATATTCGAAAATGTTAAGAATTTCTTTGATTTAGACACGAACAGATCAGAAGTTTCTACAAGGCTATTGTCAAAACCCTTAATGTGATCATGCGCTCGTAAGTCTAATTTCCGCTCCCTGGGGCTGCATCTTGTTCTAAGTAGAAAAACAAAATGTCCATCTTTTTGTCGTGCATTCAATAGGACACAGTCGGCCAACTTGAATGTTAAATTCTTCAAACAAAAATAAACATTCTAATGCTTTTTGCTACCTTTAGGAAGGAAAAGTAGGCGAGGCTGTTTTCTCCCTATCTGACTTTTTGGAGCTTGAGTGGATAGTTCAATCTCCATCTACCGATGGAGATTGAATATAAAGAGTTTATTAAGAATAAACATTTAAAAAACCCGACAAGTTTCGCGCGTCGTAAGCCTTACATCATCAGGAGTAATGGTACATAAAAGTTTTACGCAAGAAAAGCTTTACATCTAATATGTAAATCTATGTAAAGGGACATAGATTTAAACTGTGAATGGCTTTCTTTCTGCGGCCTAGAGCTAAGGAAGCAAACGCCACTTTCACAGCGATACACAGGTCTGATTTTAAATTCAATTATTAAAAAAAATTAAAAATTAAACATGGCTTGGAAAATCGCAAAAACCGACCAAGGCTTCATTTTATAATTCTTTCCCTTCTTCTCGGCAATCTTATCGATTGCATTCATGAAACTTATTTCGATAAAATAAATAAAAACAAGGAATAGTTTTTTATTTATTTTATTTTTACCCGTAACGAGGATAGTGCAAGAAAAATGGACTACGACCGATCCGTTCTACCGACACGATAAATAATAAATGCAATAACGAGAGTAACTTCCATTTGTCTACGTAAGGGAGCTTGTTTGTTGGTACTTTTCTAATGTTCCGTCGATTTCCTCAATAAGAATTAGAATGTCGTTCATTCTGATTATTATCGTTTTTTTTTAATTCATGGAAGAATAGAAAACAGTTTTCGGATTTTCCTCGGACAGTTCAGCTTTTTTAAAAACCATCCGATTAACCGAGATACAGTTATCTGCTTTATTTGCTTAGATGAACCCTTTTTTTATGAAAAGAGAGAAAAAGACTTCGATTATTAACGCTATGTATTAATATGTTTGTAATTGTTCGAAATATAATCACAATAAAGTACTAAAAATAAGTTATTTTACTTTAAACCCTGAAAAAGAAACTTCGAATTCGATAACCAAGTTTTATAATTCGGTTATTGCAGCTGAAGACGAATCGTAAATTAGTTTGTATGGATTAGAAAAGGAAAGAAATTAAATTGGAAATTTAATTCAAAACTTATTTAAGTGAACTGTACTCAGGCAACTTTTATTACTAATACTACAAAAAAAGTATTGTTGTACAAAATGAAAAAAAAAAAAAAAAAAAAACTAGGAAACCGAATGAAACAAAAGGAAATCTGTGAAATTTTTTAAACGTGAACAATTTATTTATTTATTTATTCATATGGAGATTCCTCCCTTTTCTCCCCCGTCACTATTGGGGGGGGGGAGTTTAGCCCCTTCATGGGGGGTTAAGTATTTATGGCTGTAGATCCGTGTGTTCACAGGGCGGGTTTGCCTGCTAGCAGGATAAAAAAAAAACCATATAAATTGGGAAAAAAAACTGCTGTCTACACCTAAGACCGACTAACTTGGCTATGGCTGAGGAAGATCCTTAAGCTCCTAACGTCGGCGAAGGGAAATAAACCCAGGCCACTCCTTCTCCAGGCATATGGTTATAAAGCGCATAGCTTGAACAACAACGACTGTATACGGATTTTTGCATTACATTTAGACATCAGTCCTAAAAATTTACGAAATAACTCATACCATTCGATAGATGACACCGGATTTTCACCAGATGTGTGAATTCCTTTGTCTGTCGCTAATATGGTCGCCATTCTCTTCTTCTTTATGCCGCAAGCACTTAATTTACTTTGTTCAGAGTAGAACTTACGAGTACATCACTCAAGAAACTCACTTTGTCACCTAATCCTAAATCTAACGGATTGCTATTTTTGCCAACGCAGTTTGGCAAAACTAGTCCGAAGTTATTTTGGGTCATTTCATTCTCTGATCACGTCGTAAACATCGGTAATGGTAAATGCAACTGTGATTCTATATTTTGATGCACGAACTGCCTTTCTGAATAAATGTAAGAATGCTGTTGGATAAGTAAAAGAACATTCATTTAGTTCCAGAGAATACGTTTATTTTCCGATTCATTTTATTATTGATAATGCAGCAAAACCAGTTCTACATTTGTAAATCCTTAGCCCCTTTTACAATCTTTTACGCAGTAAATAATAATCATAAATCGCGCAACATAAAGGCAGCGCTTCTACTTGAATAACAATAAATGAAACGAAAGTTAAAACTAAAGTGGAAAAGACAAAGCAGTGAACATTAACTGCATGATCTGTGATTCCCATTGATCACCTTAGTTTTTAAAAGATATTTGAGCATGAAAATTGCTGTTAAATCAGCATCTAAGTGAACGAACTATGTATATTTTGAATTTCAAAATATATATGCATTGGAAACATCATTCGTTGCTGGTAGCAATGAATGATGTTTCCATCGCTACACAAAGATCAAATAAAATTTATAAATTGCTGGATGATATCAGGCAATCATATGATGCCTGTAAATTGTACGCAAATTCCCGCAAGTTTGTTTTGCAAAATGCAATCTTTTAGAAACAAAAACACCTTCAGAAGAAACAGGTTAAAACATTGCGAAAAAAATTATAAGTCGAATTTCGTTGTTCCCGTGCTTACTCAAAACTAATTGCTCACGAAAGAATACGCAGGACGTCTACAGACATTCCGCTTAAAAACTTGCACATTTCGACATCTATAATTTTCCTGTTTCCACTTTCGCTGATTGATTAAATTATTCTTACCAAAAACCAATAAATTCTAAACGTAAGTTGAACTTAACATCAGTAATGTCTTCATTACTTTCATGACTAAGAGTGAGATAAAGTTCTTTGGTGATATCCAAGACTTCCTTTGGACAAATATTCATTTGAACATGTCTTGCACCGAAATGTTTTCCGCACATCCTTGTGGGTTTCCACGTGACGTTTAAGGCTAAAAGCAGTTGAGAGGCTTTTGTGGCAAACTTTGCAATGGAAAAGATCTTTCTTCACATGCAGTTTCAAGTGTTGTCGAAATAATTCCTTCCTTGAGTATTTTCTGAAACAAATTTCACAGCGATAAATCTCTCGCAACTTCTGCTGGACAGAGCCCGATCTGTCTGGAGTTTTCTGAAGCGCAGAATCGGAACCTGAAAATAAAAATTACTTCATGAGTGCTAATACTCATTCGCCATGCAAACAAGTCGTGAAATCAAAATTAGATTTGTTATTAGTTAATATAACTTTCTTTTAGCATAACAGGAACTGTGATATATTGGTCCCGAAATATCATCAACTGTTTAATCTCAAAACCAGTTGTCTTGGTGATTGCATAATAAATATTGGAGTTTTTCGAAAGAAACTTTTTTTTTGTGAATTTTATAAATAAAATTAAAAATCAAATTTTTTTTAGAAATATTTTTTATTTTTTAGAAATATTTAGAATTCTAACAGTTCCTTAAGTGGGATCTTCCAGCCATGTTAAATTCCCTAACGAATATTCCTGAATAAGTCGGTTAGTTCTAAAAATGAATGAAGAATACTGATATGGATTTCACGCATCAATATGTGTTTTATTACTTTCATGCCATGTTCTTTTGCGCATTTGTATTAAGATGTGTTCTTAATTTGATCTTGATATAATCACTGGCGTGTTTCAAAGATAAAGAGTCCTACTAAAAAGGAGGAAAATGTAAATGCTGAATAATTCAGCAGTTATGTATTGTTTTGCGTTTCCTTATGGACAAGCTCTCAATTATAATACTCTCGATTTGTTAAAAAAATTAAAAAAACTTCCTTAGATTAAAATTAAAATATCACAGATTTAGTTAAAGCCTACAATCGCTTGAAGAAATATATTGCAGAGTGGTCTGTTTAAAATCCCGTCCCAAAGACAATTTTCTCCAAGGTATCTCGGAGAGAATGCTTCCCCATCTCCATTATAAAGCACTATCACAAAAAGTCCATTTTTAATAATCCCGTGGGACTGTGTGAAGAAAAATGTGCTGTGTAATTAACTCGACTGATGCTTGTGGTCAGGCTGACTCAATCCACTTTCCATCTAAGAGTTCGCAAGTTTGAATTGGATTGAAAATAGTTCGATTTTTTAGAGCAGGATTTCTGGATCATCTTAGCACTTAGTCGTCCATCCACGAAATTAATTGTAATGTAATACAGATTTAGGGTCATATTAAAAATGCCATCGGAGATCAAAGTCAGAATACATTCCTTTACCTTAAACGTACTTCCTTATGAAGTTAAACTGTTCATATTTGGTCTAATGTGTTAAAACTAAGAACTTTTATTGTTAAAAGACCAAAAGATTTAATGATTACAAATACAAAGAGCCAACAAGTTTCACTAGCCACTGTCTAGTATTTTCAAGGCTGTGCTGCTGTCAAAACAAATGCATCAAGTTACATGAAAACTTTCTTTGATCACACTTTAGTGACTGCTAGGCCGTTACATTTGATAAGCTCCTCCGTAGCGCAATTGGAAGAACGACGGTACATTGCGCCCTTCGATTGGAATAGGCCTAAGTTCGATTCTCCTCGCGATGGAAGGAATCTTTATCTGGACGATTTCAATCGAAGGTGAGTTAGCCGATCTCAAACGGAGGTAGCAGGATTTTTTCTTCCGGAAACTCGGGTTTGTCAACCCGCACACAGACAATTCGGCCCTTCAGAACACACGCAATTTACAAACAAAAAATACTAATTGTAGTGGTGGTGGTGGAGGTGGGCGCTAGATGGCGTTGATGGAGATGATTCGTAGTAGAGGTTCAGTGTAGTGGTTGAGACAGTTGTAGGTGTCCTCTCGCGATGAGCCTTCGGACTCCTTGGAGGTATCAGGAATAATAATAATAATAATAATAATAATAATAATTCGTGTTTGATGGCGTACGCGCATGCGTTCGAATGCTGCTTCAGTCAGAATTCCGGTACATGACCACGTGTTGTGTAGTTTTTTGCATATTGTAGTTCTGTTGAGCTGAGAGAATTGATGAGATATTTCCATATGTCTTTAAGAATAGCACCTTAATTTCTTTTATTTAAATTAAGGGATATTACATCCCATATTGTTTCACAGCCGAAAACGAAACTCATAGAGTTTCACGCCGATTATAGAAACTATATATAACGTATGGCGACTCCAAGCGTAAGCAAATACCTGGATAGTGCAACACATAACCAATTTGGTAGTGCAACACTGAGGCAACTCATTTTAAGGGTGGAGCAAGCTCCGATCACTATTCTTGGTATTTACCCATAATGTGAAACCCAGCTTCTAGGAGCTGTATTACTGTTCTACATTATGAGAGAAGGTCACTACCCAGACCGGTTTCAACCTTTATTGAGGTCTCATCAGTGAGTAGATAATACCAAGTTTGTAGCGAACAGAGCTTACATACCCTACTATAAGAATTGCCAAGAAGGTGTCATAATAAATTACTAAATATATGAAGAGCCAAAGGCTTCAATTCGGCGATGACAATATGGGATGCAATATCCCTTAATTTAAATAATTTTACGTCGCCGAATTGAAGCCTTTGGCTCTTCATATATTTAGCCATTTATTACGACACCTTCTTGGCAATTCTTATAGTAGGGTATGTAAGCTCTGTTCGCTGCAAACTTGATATTATCTAAATGTAGCTACTCTAGGTCTAACTACTCACTCATTGCCAGAAGTTCCTATTTCCAGCGACCCTGAGAGAGAGCTCCATGTTCCTGAATCCAGTCCCTGATCCCAGTGGTAAGATCGTTTGCAATCTATTTTTTCTACTGACTACTGTATCGGAGTTTACTACTGTACCGTACGTTCGGGTTCGATAAACAGAGCAGGTAAGACTTTTAGTTCTCTTTCGTTTTCATAAGCCTAGCCATGGACAAGTCCTTCGACGATCTCAATTTTCAGGAACTTTTGGCGCTATTCAGGGATTTAGGCAACTTGCTACATAAAAAATGGCCAGACAAAATCGGAGCACACCAGATCCTTGAAGCGGAGACAGAGGATACCCATCCCCCTGAACTTCCTCACCCTTCACATGACAACGCCTGCGAGCCAGCAATAACAACTGAAGACATCTCTCCTTCAAACTCCAGTAGCTTTCAGGAAGTTAAACGGAAGAAGAGAAAGAAAAAATCCCCTGCAACAGATTCTGAAATAATACCTCAGACGCCGGAAACTACAGCTCCAATGGATACATCAGCGCTAGCTGATGAAAGAACAGGGACATTGACACAGCCCAAAGAGAGGATTCCGCCAGTAATCTTGAGAGCAAAAGAAAACTGGTCGTCACTTGCAGAGACGATGAAGAACAATAACATCAAGTTCTCATCAGCTAAAAACACCGATGATGAAGTCCGCATACAGCCCGAAGGAGAAACGGACTACCGCCAGCTCACCAGACTTATGGATGAACAGAAAGTCCCATATCACACCTACCAACTGAAAAGCGAAAAAAACCTCAAGGTAGTCATCAGAGGTCTGGCAGAAACCATAACAACAGATGAAATAGCTACTGACCTCAGATCACAAGGTCTTGAACCAATTAAGATCTCGCGCATGTACCGCGCAGACAAGCGCCCCATGCCTCTGGTCTTAGTGGAGATCAGTAAAGACCACAGAGCAATTTACGACCTTACTATAGTCTGCAACTTAGTCATCAAGACCGAACCACTCAGAAGAAAGGCATCCGCCGGTCAATGCCACCGCTGCCAAAAATTTGGGCATGCACAAAAGTTATGTAAAGCAGATTACAAGTGTGTAAAATGTGGTGACAACCATCCCTCGCACACTTGCACAAAATCATCGTCTACACCTGCTAAATGTGCGAATTGTGGCGGCCCCCATCCAGCAAATTTTAAAGGCTGCTCAATTCACCCATCTAACCTACGGAAGACAAGAGCGGCGTTGGCTCCGCCCACTGAGATTCAAGACACGAAACCTTCGCCGGAAGTCACAGTGCGGAGTGTTCCCGCCGATAAAACATATGCTTCTGCGGTCTCTCCGCGGATTTTACCCGTAGCCTCGACAGCTTACAGTGAAAATTCTGCACAGATTCTTGCTGCCTCACTAGGGGAGATGCTAATAGCCTTTAGCAAGATGAACCCCAGCCAAGCCGACACTAAGAAATTCCTCAGGAATACTCAAGTCATCTTCTCCATGATCACCCAATGACATGCTCTCCTGCATCTCGATGCTGATATCCCAGATATTTCCACATTACTTCGGAACACTACCGCTACTTTTTCACCTAAGCAGCTTTTCATTCCAAGCAACTCATTCAGGAGTCTTCTAAGCGCCCGAAAGCTACACTACCTTTCGGCTCAGGGCTTCCGCATTGCCCTAATCAGGGTGAGCCGAGTGCTCGCTAACCTTTAAAATAAGTCTTATTCATACCGATGAAGGGATCAGAATCCACGGGATTGACATCCATCAAGCCACAGAAGTTAACAGTTAACAGTATTTTTTCTACTTTTGTCTAATTTTTCCTCGTGCCTGTTTTGCAGTCTTCCGCCTCTAGCTAGTCTAGCAGGAGATTTCGGCAAACAGGGAACGCTTGGCCCTGGTTCTGAAGGTCCTTCCTTTCTGGGACTTAGTTTTTTTTTCTCTAAATCATGATTTCGTTTTCACCGTGAGTCAGGACCCTTGTCATCGAAGCGGACGCCGACATACCGAAGAGGACGTTGGCGAAAGCTCTTAGCAAAGCAGTAGGGGACTACAAGACCAGAATATCAAGGAAAAAAAGTTTTTCCCTTTGTAGTAGGGAGTGTTTTCAAGACAATAAGGATAGAGAGGGTCCCTGTAGAATATCTTGATCGGAGTAACCGAAATAATCAACAAAGTGTTTTCGAAATGGGAGTCGTACGCGACGTAAAAATCGCTAACGATACAGACTTCCCTGACTGGAAGACTGGCGAGGTAACTTTCCGTGTGGAAATGAAGACCGAAGTCCCCAAGTTTGTCTTTCAAGGCTCTGCCAGAGTCGTAGGTAACTAGCCTGGAGTTAAGAAACAGTGTTATAAGTGCGGTTCTCTGGAGCATCTAGATAAAGACTGCCCCAAGAACAAATGCATGAACTGCATGGTGGCAGGACATACCCTAGATGAGTACCAGGCACCTTGCCTGAAATGTGGGGAACAAACACACAAGATAAACGCTTGTGCCAACAGGACGCATGCCGAAAGAATAGGGGGCACTGTTATACCTGCAAAATCTAGGGAAATAGGAGAACCAGAACAGGAGAAATCAGAATCGGCAAATGAAGAGGTATTCCCTGTACTTAACGCCGGAACGTTAAGTATAGGGATTAAGTACAGTTAAGTTCAATTCCCTGAACTTCACTGTCACGACAACGACAGAAAACCCAGCCGCCGCCATAAAAACCTCAGCAGAGGTAAAGAAAAAGAATGACCACAACATAAGAAAAGAGTCTAATGCAGAAAACATCAAAGAAGACAGAGAAGAGGAAGGAATGGAGATCTCTACAGTCGCCGCTACAGAGATTTCGGCACAAAAAAACAAGAAAAAAAAAGAAGCGTAATAACCGGGAATCTAAAAAAAGGAAGAAGATGCAGAGGAAATGGAGGCTACTAATGCCACAGAAAAGCGTCCATAAGCCCAGAGGAAGAAGATAAAAAGAAACCAAAAAGAGATAACGTAACCCTATCGGACGAACCTGATGAAGAATCCGACCATCATAAAGACAGGCATATAAATTGAGGTATAATATTAAGAAGATATAGGGAACCCATAGAAGCTGCAAAAAACCTGTTCATAATAATGCACCACACAGAAACACAGCCAGCGTTCACCCTTCGGCACGATAAAATAAGTTTCGACTGGTTAGATGTCTACATTGACGACATCAACACAGCCAGGCCAGGCGAATTAAAGGGTCATCTGAAGAAACTAAACGAGGAAAGAAAAACTCATCTATGTCACACCTTGAACGGATTTGACAAAGATGATATCCTGGAGGACAGTGCATGGATCCTCAAGAAATTTAATAGAAGGCTTTGGGGCAATAACTAACAAGACTACAAGGATTCGCCTTTTTTTTTCTTATTTTTCCCGAAAAAGTATACCAGTTCTCCTTCTGATTTACTCCAGAATTTATTTGTCTCACTTTTTGGTCTGTTTTTTTTTTTTTGTTGTTGTTTGTGTAAGGTTCAGATTTCATCTGTCAAACATCTTTTACGATGTTTGACAGATGAAAGCTGTAAGAACAGACGTCAGATGTCGGCAGATCTGTTTAGCCACAACCTCTAGTTATCTAAACAGATCGACTGAGGCCTCTTTATTACCTACCACTATCTCACTCTACCTTTATTTCTTCCCCTCTCACTACCTGATGACCCTCAGCACATCTTTATACTCCATCGGCCGATGATGAAAGACATGAACTCCCATTCTACTCACTGAGGAGACCTGAATAAAGGTTGAAACCGGTCTGGGTAGTGACCTTCTCTGATAATGTAGAACAGTAATACAACTCCTAGGAGCTGGGTTTCACATTATAGGTAAATACCAAGAATAGTGATCGGAGCTTGCCCCACCCTTACTATGAATTGCCTTAGTGTTGCACTACCAAATGGGTTATGTGTTGCACTATCCAGGTATTTGCTTATAATTGGACTCGTCGAACTTTATATAATTTCTATATTCGGCATGAAACTCTTTGAACTTCTTTTTCGGCTGTGAAACCTTGATTTCTATTTAAATTATTGCCTGTGCGTAGCACCACTGCTGCGTCTTTGAAAGTTCTGCATCTGTAGTCATTCTCAATGTAAGGCATAGCACTGTTTTTCCAATCTATAGCGTGATTTGATGTTCAGAAATGATGAGCTAAACCAGATGTGATGATTCTATTGTGATTGACATCATCCCCCACATGTTCCTTCTGTCTTATTTCAAAACTTCTAGAGGTCTGTCCAATGTACAAAAGGACACACGTGCATGGAATTTCATATACACCAGGAAATTTGAGGAAAGGTACCTCATCTTTGGGTGATCTTAAGACTTGTCTGATCGTGCTAGTTGGTTTAAAAACTACTCTGATGTTATGAGCTTCTACCATTCTCGCCAATTTTCTGGATACTGAATTAATATATGAAATAACAGCTGTGGACACATATTGGGACTCCATTCCACGTTTTCGGGGTTGTCTTTAAAAAGCAATTTGTTTAAAATGTCAGAAGGGTATCCATTCAGAGACACAGTGATAGCTATTTGTGACAATTCCCTCTGTATATCTACTTCTTTCGAAATAGACCTTAAGGCTCTATTACGGAGCATATGAATGATGCTGTGTTTTTTGATCTATGATGGTTAGACGAATAATGTAGATATCTACCTGTATCTGTGGGTTTCTTGTAAATGGACAGTTGTACATTGTTATCTTCTCTCCTCACCAGTATGTCAAGAAAGGTAGTTCTTTGTTCTTCTCCAGTTCCATAGTGAATCTGATCTTATTATGTAGTGAGTAGATTTTATTAAGAAACACGAGAAGGTTTTCCATGGTATCCTTCCAGATGATGAACACGTCATCGAAATATCTCCACCAAATCGACGGTTTAGGTGAAATGGTGGAAAAAATATCCTTTTCAAGTTTTTCCAGGAATAGGTCTGCGCATGGTGGTGAGAGGGGGCTACCCTTGGCTAGACCTTCCGATTGTTTGTATACTATGTTATTTATTTTGAAGAAATTTGATTTCAGGCAATGATGAAACAACTGGGTCATGTCCTTAGGGAAGAGATCTTTTAGAATGTTGACCACCTCTACGACCGGTACATTAGTGAATAAGGACACTACATCTAAACTAGCCATAATGTCCGTTTGTGATATTTTGATAATTTTGATTTTTTCCACAAATTGTTGAGAGTTTTTAATGTAGGTCTCTGTTTGTCTAATTTTTCCTTTCATTAAATTTGACAGATGCTTTGCTAGTAAGAACGTAGGTGAGGATCTTCCATCAACTATTGGACGAAGTGTTACGTTTTCTTTATGAATCTTTCGGTGCCCCATAAAGGCGTGGAGTAATAGGGTGTAAGGATTTAAGTTGTTTTTTAGTTCATCCGACCAACCGGTCATATTGCGGATAAGAGCGTTAGTCTCCAGATGATTACTCATGAAGGGATTTTTATCGAAGACTTGGTACGTAGAACTGTCTGCTAGTAACACGTTAATCTTATTAAAGTAATCTTTCGAGTTGAGAATGACTGTTGAATTTCCTTTGTCCGCTTTGGTTATTATAATGTTTCATGTTACATAAATTGCAGATTGCTTTCGTAGTGTTAGGTATTGCTGGTTTTTCTGAGGCAAGAATAATCGTACTATTGAATCTGATAGTATTTGCAGTAGCCTCTGGAAGATGATAAAGACTTTTTTTCTATCCCACATATGAAATCCATTTTAGGAATAAAATTCGGGGTGATAGCAAAGTTAAAACCCTTTTTAAGGATTTCTGATTCATGCTTAGAAAGCCTGTAATCTGATAAGTTGAAAATCACTTTTTTGTTAGGGAGACCGTGGTGCGAATGAAATTTCTTCTTATACAGTACCTCAAATTTTTTAATTTGTGTGATTATACTCGCTCTAAAAGTTTTTTCGCACACTCCTTATATTTTGATGTCTCCTCGTCATTCAGAATTATTGGTGGTAAGGTTTGTAATAATATTTGTTATTTCCAAAGAGAAATAAATGATTTGTATACATCCAGCTAGATGCTTAAATGATACATTTGACAAATTTTCTAGTGCAGTCTATCTCAGTAGACATCAAAATTGTTTCTAAAGCGACCTCTATAGATCTAAGATCTAAGCTTCCTTTCAAACTGACTTTTCTTGTGATGCACGTGATCTTTACAGTATTTGAGAAACGTTTTCTGCTCAGTGTACAAACAATCGAAAGAACGCTCACAGGTCAATGATTTTCATCGACCTGTGAGCGTACAGAGTTTCCTTTACAGAAATAAGGGAAGACTGTGATGGTTTCTTGCTCGTAATGGAATATTTTAAATTGTAAATGCCGCAACACTCTTTTGCACAACATCTTAAACTTCATTCTAAGATTCATCGAATCGCACTCAGTGTGCATCTCCATAATTGTTTTTCCATCATGTAATGACGTCCTGTCCATTGCTATGATGAATGTCAACCGTTTCATCTAAAGTTAATGCCAATGCTTAAGTGTTTCCAAATGTTCAGGCAAGCAGAAAAACACTGATTGAAAAACTGAGTTCATAAAACATTCACATTCAAAAATGTACTAAAGTATTATTTTGCATATTTAACTCCCAATAACTGAAGTTTTGATATCAGTCTTATGCTGTTATGAAACTTATTTCCTTATACAGAAGATATTATTCTTTTACATATAAAACCCTATGATTGGCATTATTCATAAATCTGTCACACAGTTAGGTCTGTTTCATCCAGACGCGTTATGAGGTTATATCTTCGGTAAAGAAAAAGAAATCTAGATAATCAGCAAAAAAGTAATAAAATAATTAATTGAACATAATAAGGAACGCAGTTTCATAACTTACCATGTATTATATTTTGATGGCGCATCAAACTCCCCTTGGTAGCAAAATCTTTACAGCACGTGCTACAACGAAATGTTTCACGTACTTTGAGGTGAATTTTCATGTGGGTCCTGAGGTTAGTGGCACTGGAGTAATCTCGGTTGCAAATTTTGCAAGAAAACACTCTTCTATCACTCTTGTGCATCTTTAAGCGTCTTGACAAATCACTCTTTAGACTGTAAGTTCGTTGGCAAAAGTCACAATGATGCTTTGTCGAAGGCTTCTTTCGACAACGAAGTCGACCAAATTTCGTCTTGGAGAAAACCGAAGCAGACCCTAGGAACACGTTGCTGTATTATTAGCATATATTACATTTTAACAGAACGCAAAATCAAAGTTCAAACTTAGATGGATAGGTGCAAGGTATATACAAAATTTCAAAACACTAAATTATTATTCTAAATTCTTACAAGAGGTAACCTGCAATGAAAGGCAAACCCATTAAATTTCAACACAGGTGATGGCATAAACCTGTTTTTGACTATGCATCATATTAGAAAGTACGAAATAATATTTAGTACAAATTTCACTCCGAGTGTGTAGAGTATATTTTCAAAATGATGTCTGTATTCGAAACTCGTTTTATGGAGATCAGCAGTTTAATAATAGTTTCCGCTAATAGAAGAGAAGCTGATCAACCCACTATTGAGAAGAAAGAAAAAATTTGTGAATGAACTTTACTTCATCAAATGTTATGATTTTTTTGATTTCGCAAATAACTGTTTATGAATGCGAGGCTGAAACCAAACACGGCAGGATTCAGTACTCTAATACGGTTTATAAAGGGCACATTTTGTTTATGCAAAACAAATGTCATTTACGCAACGTCTTACATGTTGGGGTTGAAATGTAAAAGATTTTTTTTTTTAGTGGACGAAAAAAAGTTCCTAAAACCTTCACATTTCAAAACGTACTAAAGTATTATTTGATATATTTAACCCCTGATACAGTAGTATTGCTATCAGTCTTATTGTCTAATGAAAATTATCAATTCCATATAAACATGATATTAATTCTTCACAAATGAAACCGCTGTGATCGGCGGTATTCATACGATCTGTAACACACGCAGGTCTCTCTTTCAGGTTTGGTTCATCAAGACGCGTTATTTTTCATCCCTACCTGAAGCCAAGATGAAAGCTAAGATAGATGCCTCCGGTCCTGCACCAAATACCACCAGAAACAACATTTGAAGCTAGATATGAAATTCGTGGAGTGCCAAAAAGTCCTCTCTCTCTCTTTCTCTCTCTCTCAAAACAATGAAATTGTCCGATGGTATCTTATAGATTCGAGTCACTAATGAAAGGAACTTCTAAACCCTTTTTCCAGGTAGGTCCGACATTACCGATCATCTGCGGCGCAGTTCACTACGTTTGTTTTCTCCAGAAGCGAACTCAGATTTTAATCCCACAACTCTTAGAAATTCTTCCACGTCTTTTAGATATTGATTAATTTCTAGCAATGAGAATGATGGATGGAGGTCAAAGAGCAGAATTCCAGAACGGAGCCCAACCTAGATTTATTTATAAATAGGATATTCATAATTTATAAAGTAGCATACTGCTAAATTTTTATATTTTTATATTTAATATTTCTGCTAAAAAGAAAAAGTTCAATTTTAATGCAAGATGCATTACTGAGCCACCAACAGTAATAAATGAACTGTATACTCTGTTGAAACACACACACATCGATGACCTTCCCTGAGCATTTATTGCATGTCCGTTTTGTTATCACAGATCTGGTAGCACACCATACCGACCACTAGATTTCTGATAATACGAATCAGCTATTTTCGACCAATTCAGACCACGGCAGCTAAGATATCATTAAAAATTGAAGACCAATACAAGCAAAAACACTTTCCTATAATACTTGATCGTGACCTTTGGAAGACGCAGAGCATATACTTCCACATACATGATTTTTAGTTTTGCATATAATGGAACCTAAATTAGAAGTGGCCGGAGAAAACACGCATCTGTTCACTTTTTTGGTTCGGAGAAACGACGATTCAGAAGATAGACGCAGACAAGCTGATATCTGTACGAAGTTTACTTCCAGTGACATCTAGGGGAGAGTTGCCCAAATCTACTGCTTAAGACATTTTTGACATATTTATTGCCCAATATGCTTTTAAATGATAAATCATGTTTGTTTCTACAAATTGATTCCTTATGGATCTCATGTCCGTATTTTTAGCACGTTTTTTCCTTTTTTGCAAGTGTTTTAAACGTTTTTTTATGACCCTGCAATCGGTACCATTTAGGAAACCCGGTGCCTAAATCGTACTGGTCTGTTTCCAAAATCGTATCTAATAATTGTGAATAAGGAAATGACAGTAATATGAAACTTACTTTAGAAAGCCAATTTATTTATAGAGTAATTTTATTTTTTCCATGCTGTAAGAACAATCAAGAATTTTTCAAAATAATAAAAATGTACATGTGATGTCCTAAATCGTACCAATACGATTTTAAAAACACTACATTGGTACGATTTAGGAAACTATGCATTTGGTTTAAAAAACTAACATAACCTTAACAAGAGTTAAATGGTTTTTATAAAAAAATATTGAAAATAATATCACACGTCTAGTATCAAAAAAACTCTAGTAACGTACTGTGAAATGTTATTATTCGATCAATATCATCTATATAAATAAAGTCAAAATTTACATTGAACTTACCTGATTTTTTAGACCTTAATAACTCATGAAAATCACAATGTAACCTCTCAACTTTTTTTTTACTACGATACAGTCATTTAGTTTATGTGCCAGCCGCTAGATACCGCTTATATTAATTGGTTTATGAAAAATACCTAAAGTACGATTTAGGCAACCGGTACGCATTAGGCAACTCTCCCCTATATAATATTACTGGATCCGTAATAAACATAAAATATTCGGTGTTTCGACATTTCCTTGCTAAACATCAGATTAGTTAGAAACTGAAAATCGTATCGCAACGAAAAAAAAAAAAATGAAATAAAAAAATTAAGTTCCAATTTGTATGGAGAATATCTATTGGGGGTTCAAAATATCTTTTAAAAACGATACACTTGAAGTACCTTTACAAAGAGGGAAAAAAAAACGATTTCTTCTTTCGTTGCTTTTATGTAACACTGGATAACAATTTCTTTCAGACGCTGAAGACGAGTTTGCTTATTAACTGTAGTTGTTATTAAATCAAAAGGAAATAAAACTTGGTCGTCATCAGCGTCCACTTAATAAGTAAGAAATGTACTTAAATTAAGTACGAATAAGTACACAGAAATGCACACAAGAAATGTCATTAAGAAATGCTCACATTTCGAGAATAAAAAAAAATAAAAAGTAAAAATACACAAAACCTTCATCTAGAAGAAAATTGAATTTTTATCCAAATAAAATGTTTCTTTATTAAAGTAACAAATCGAACATATTTTCGCTGAAAAGTAAAGACTATTTAATGCTCTGAGAAACGATCCAATGCCGCACAGTTGATCGTTCAAAATAAGGCTTCGTTTGGTTGTCGTTTTCACCAGTTCGAAGTAAGCAGATATCTTGATTAGCTAGGCTAAGCTGTTTGTTATGTTAAAAGTGCTATTTTACAAGCGTTTTATGCAAAATGGAATTAACATTATTTTTTTATTTTTTTTTTAGTTTGGCGCTACTAAGTTGTAGTGCAGCCGTTAATGTTAATAACCGCTGTTTACTATCACTGCTAATAACATTAAATTCTTGTTCCTTCTAAAATTTAGAAAATTTATGTATTTAGAAATAATTAAACTGAATCTTAATGTTGCTCATGAAACTTTGCTCTTAACTTGAAACAAACGACTTCCTTAGAAGTCGTTTGTTTACAGTTAAGAGTACGAAAACAAACATCTATTGTCCTACTTCGTGTTTTCCCCCCTTCTTGGAAATACATAAGAGCAGCTGGATGAAAATTAAGACTCATTCTTACCTTCTCGATTTTTCGAAGCAGCAAATTTTAAATTTATAGAATTCATAACTTTCTTATTTTATGATCGTAATTGCTACGACAAATAAAATGTGGAAGAGATTTCCCGAAAACATTGAATAGAAGGATCGTTTTTTTTGTCCAGCACAAAAGAAATGGCTTTTATGAACGTCTTAATCACACCTGACAAGATATATTTTAATTTTCAGTTGAAGGTCATCCCCTTAAAATAATAATATTACAGCAGAATCAGAACTGTTTCGTGGAAGATTCCTCACATTATTTTAAGAACTGAGCAAAACACAGTCATTCGGTTTGTGTGGAAGGGAGAAGGCAAATGGTTTTAAGCATTTGCCTAACAAGTGAAATATTGCAATATCATCCCTGTCAATTAGTTCTCACGTATTTTTCAAGTTTGCCCTGCCAAACTGCTATCATTGCAAAAACGTTCAGATTGGAATGTGTAATCAGCCTTCAGGCTTGGAAAAAATCTGCTGAATACCCGAAAGTATATTATTTTGAAATGGATGTTTGAGGAATGTGTAAAATATTATTATTTCCACATACTATAAATTGTACAAACCAAAACATACTATCTGTTGAACTCTACTTTATTCATTCTCATATTTCAAGTTAATTTCTTTCTTATTTTCAACAACTTTACCAATATTACCAGCGACGTACTGCCAACTTCACAAGAGAGTCTACAAGTAGCGGACAATGAGGAAGTCTTGTATTGTGTATTTTGTACTTTGTGAACAAAATATGAAATAAGGGGATATCCAGACTATTTTATTTTGCTGCGCTGTAGGTGTTGTACGGAAACGTTCCACTTAAGTGTTATCATGATGAGCACCATATGAAACTTGCAGATCGGTGGGTGACATCTTGTGAGGAAATGGGAGTACCAAGTAATGAGTAACACGGAATTCTGAGATGATTTAATCAGAACCATACAGAATAACTTCGGAAAGAGTTAAAATCTCGGTTGAGGGTGAGACCAATTCGACTGACCTCACTACAGGAAGAACATCCATTTTGATTAAGCAGTCATATTTTGGCCCAAGAACATGTAATCGAGACGTAATATTTTGAAGAAAAAATGTGATAAAATCAAAATGAATTTCATATAGAATTCAAATCTTCAAAAAAATGTTTATTATTAATTAAATAATAAAAATTAAATAAAGAGTTCATTTAAAGCTCAATATCTGCACTGCGAGATGCATCAATTTGATTTTAATTTTAATGCAAACGAAATTAAAAATTTTCGAATCTCGATAGATCGCGACTTCGGAGACAATTGTCTTCCGTACTCTTCTTCTTCTCCGATTCATGCTTTCGATAACTGACACTCTCGAGTAAGCAGTCTCTTACAGCCAGCTAAGGGCGGATATGTGGACTGCTCATTTCTGTTCTAAAAAAAAAAGTTACTTCAGCTAATAACTTCAATTCATTTTATTATTAAAGGATACGACATGAACAGCTGTATTGAATACATATCAAATTTAATATATTTCATAAGATGAATCTTCTAAAACAACTATAGGGATTGTGCGTAGATGCACGGGGTTGATTTCCTATAGTCGAATCATCCCCTTCTTCCATATCTGAGGTAGCGGATAACATTATTAATTCCACCGTACTTGCTTCTTCCTCTTCCATTTCCAATACTAAGGTCTCTTCAAGAGTTTGTTCTGTTACAGGGAAAAAAAAACATTAATTTACAAACAAATACTGAAACCCTTAAAATAAACTTTGCTTGTTTGTGTAGAAAAAACCACACTTTGAATATTTTTCATCCTAGATATTGCCGATTCATAGAGTTGTTATGTAACTCAGGAGGGGTTTGTTTTTCATTTTAAGAGAAGTTTTTTATTTTCCTTTTACAACGTGATTTATGATGGATTTTGGAATTTAGAGTGCTTCCACTAAAAAAAAAAAAAATGTTATGAAAAATATTTGATTGAAAGTATAGTGCTGACATTGATATGCAACACAAGAAAGCTGATATTGAGTACGCCGATGCTTTTTATCAACGAGCTACGTCGACGAACGACAGAACAAGCAAAATGCAGATGGCCATCACTTCAATCTCCTCATTTATGAATCTTCGTTGTCTTTCAGAGAATAAAGCTCATAAGAGTCGATTTTTTTCGATTAAACAAAAACAAAAAACTTAAAATCAAATCACTTAAGCTTTACTATCTCCATTTCGAGAAATATTTTGTTAACCTTTATTATGAAAATTTTATTATGAAAGAATATTACATAAACAACATAAACAATCATGGACAGTGTTGCGAAACAGTCCCTATTCTATAAGAAAACCAGCAAACGTTTTAAAGTTGAAAGATATTCATACGATGGCTTGTGAACAGATGTAATATCAAAGAATTGATTTGCAAATCTAACCACTTCATTTTGTATCTTCGTTTAAAACAAATCTACAAATTTTCATATTTCTTTGTGCTCAAAGCCTAATCAAATTTATGATTAACACATTAATCTAAGTAACTATTTTAAACAGAAAACAACGTCAGATATCTCAGCACTGCTTTATAACTAAAAATGAAGCGTTATTTTTGATAACATCTAAAAGTGTGTTGGTACCAAAATTCGCGATAACATGTTCTACGGCGAAATATTCTTCGCACATCCTCGTGCGTTTCCATATGCTTTTTTAGATTTCTTGCAGCTGAGAAATCTCTGCGGCAAACTTTGCAATGGAAAAGATCTTTCTTTATATGCAGCTTCAGGTGTTCACTCAGTAACGCCTTCCTCGAGTACATTCTGGGACAAATTTCACATTGAAAACTCTTCCGTGACTTCCGCTCAGCGTCAGTTAACCCAAGCAGAGTATTTTGAAGTGTGCGAAATCGGAACCTGAAAAACAACTGCTGTTATTTAGAAGCAAAATAACAAAATTAACTTGTATAAAGAAAGAATAAGACAAGATGGATGATATTATAATAATAATAGTCAATAATTTCGAACACTGAAAGTTAATTCATTGCTATATTACACCCACTTAGTATGAAATAGCCAGAAAATCTCCCTTTCCACTGCATGCTGTCGGGTAACATTGACCTTACATACCGGTTGATATGCCGTATTGAATCACATGGAAACTGCAGGCAAGCAGGCCCTGAGCGAGAAATTATATTTTCGGTGCAATGTATACGGCAATTAAATAAAACATAAATTGTTCAATGATTACCGTGATCCTACTGATTATGAGAAAAACAATTTTGTAATTCATCCTGACAGAAAAAGAACAAAAAATGCATTTTCAGTTGCAAATCCTCGGACACCTAGGAGTTTCACCCCCGGAATACTGTTTTTTTTTTAAATTTTTTTTACACGAATTGCATGGTGATCAAGTTGTATATGTCCAAACTGTTTTTTATGTCCAAACTGGCGTGTCTAACGTAATATTTCTTTTTTTCTTTCTCTTTCGGATGAATTTCCTTAAGCGATTATCTTAACTGGAAGATGAGAAACACCAAACCTCTCTTCATCTCAATCTGTGAAGTAAATTGTCCAAGGAAGCGTGCCAGTCACCTTCAAATGAAGTTTTTCGTCTTTCAAACGAAGTGTCATCTTGGTAACTTTACCGATGATATTTGTCGCTGACTTCTACCCCCGAAATAGCTTCCTTCAAACACAATTCCCTTAGCACAGCCTTTGTCATTTTATTCTGTCTAGTGCCACCTCGTGATCCTTTCGCGCGATTCGACATTTTGAATGTGTACCCGCTCTCTCTACTCGAAATCGTCAGTTATACAAATTGCCACAAACTGATTCGTTAATTTTTTACGTTTGTAATCTTAAAAAATATTGTTCATTCTTAGGTTTCGAACCAGTGTAGTATAAGATTGAATTGTTGTAATAAAATCATTACCACCTACACAAGTCCGTCAATCATACCACATTAAGCTCAATGGATGAATTCCGAGAGGGCAAGAATTGGATCACGGTTTTGGCTTACCAATTTGTGTAATTAGCACAGTTTAATAAAAAGAACACACCATGTGCATTGTTATAGAGGGAATGATCTAAATTTAAAAGTTTAAATTATTCCATTCATTTAAAAACACTGAAATAATTGCTTTAACAGATTTCCTTATTATTAGATTCTTTCATTTTTATAGTGTATTCCATTTCAATATATTCGCTAATAAAAACTCTACCAGTCTGGAGAAAACAGGCATTGCTATTAAAACAATAAGAAAAATAAAATCATTTTAATGAATAACAGTACACAGAATAAAATTTAATAAAATCAATAATCGCGTGACATATATCAACGCAAATGTTGATTTTAATGGAATCCTCTTCGACTCTGTGGAGTAAGAATATCTCTAGTAGAGTAAGAATTCCTATGAGCTGGAAATATTTTATTCTGTGTGTCTAAAAATTAAACTTTCCATGACTTATAAAAAGAACAACATACAGATAAAATAATCAAATACCATTGCTTAGAATAATACGGATAAACTCCCTTTATATAATTTCTACTTTACTAGTTTCTAAATTCTCTTACTGAGTTACAACAAGAAGGATATTTGTACTTTATAAGTCGATGATATAGCATTTAAAACTCACTTCTATACTTTGATCATTCACGTTGTTTAACTACGAGTGGAAAGTCTGAAACCACAGTTTGGAAAACAGCTTTACACCATACTCTGAAAATACTGCATGAACCGCACTGAGCAACAAACGTCTGCAAAAACATTTTAATCTTCAGTCTCGTTAATAATTAATCATTCACACTTAATGTAATATTGTGTAAACACAATTTCACATTGATACTCACTAAACTGGTAAATAGTGATCACAACTCGCGTAATTTGCATGCAGCTAATCATACTCCAGAACCCAATACATAAACAAAAGTGAATACAAATGAAAGAATAATTGTCGGTATAAATATAGTCAATTGGATAAGGTTTCTGCTTTCAACATAGGACTGTAGGCACGAATCCCACGAGACATGGCAATTATGAAAGTTTTGGGTGGAGAATTCAATGTGGTGAAAACCAAGCGATATCCATTACATGTATTTTCACCAAGAAATGAACTTCTGGACAAATTCATAATATTTATTACCGTAGGAATGCGGCAGTCATCGCGGCGGAAGGAGGTTCTACATCTTATTACGTTGGACGGCATGACTGTTTGTTTCTCACACTATCGTGTCCGTTGACTTTTTTACAAGCAGCGTATACGTTATGGGTAATAAAATCTTATGCTGTAAAGAAAAGGAAAACATAAGTGTTCCTACTCTTTAATGTTGGAGAACTTGCACCGTTATATTACTTGGTTTAAGAGTCATTGCAGTGATTATTGATTCTCTACAGTGCTTTGGCTTAAAATTCACGGCAATGACTAGAAGTACAAGCGCTTACCAATATCCAGTTTGTTTTCTTAAACCAAAGTAAATTTTATTAATTAATATTAACAGTAGATTTGGAGGAGCTGAGAAGGAAGTGGGATGCAGGATACAAGCGGGTGTTAGGAACTGGAGGGAGATGGCTGGGTGTTATGCGATAAGAGGGTGCCGATCAATCTGAAAGGCAAAATCTATAGGATAGTAGCGACGCCAGCTATGACGTATGCTATAGAAACTGCGGTCCTGAGGAAAAATAACATCAGCAGGATGGAAGTAGCAGAGATGAGAATGCTTAGGTGGATGTGCGGTGTGACCAGAAAGGATTGTCTGAGAAATGACTATGTCAGGGGAACAGTGAAAGTTACGAACTTAGGAGCGAAGATACAGGAGGCAAGGTTGAGATGGTTTGGTCATGTGATGAGGAGGGAGGACGAATATGTGGGAAGAAGGGCCATGCAGATGGATGTGCAAGGAAGGAGGAAGCGTGGGAGGCCAAAGAAGAGATGGAGGGAGCTGGTAGAAGAGGACCTGAGGATGAAGAATTTGGATGTGGTGACAGCCCAAGACAGGAAAGTGCGGAGGAGACTCATCATCAACAGTGACCCCACTTAAGTGGGAGAAGCTGCAGAAGAAGAAGAAAATATTAACAGTAGATTTTACGTCTTAACATTTCACGTTATGCAAATTAATCAATATTAACTATGTATATTGAATAATGTTAATGATATAATCCTCCCTTCCTCCCTCCCTCAATTAGTCACCCCAAGATACTTAACGTAATAATGATAATAATAAAAGTTTTACAATAACAATCACAAAGCAGAGATCGCAGAATTTCTTTATTTATTTTATAGCCTTGCATCACATATTCAGCTGAATTCCTAAGAATATCCATTTCTGTAGCTTGAATTCAATTTTCATCTTTCTTTATTTATGGTTAGTCAATGTTTCACTTTGCATATAACAGATACATTAGATAGAACATTATATAACATTACCGTAGTATGTTTACTGAAATATGGATGGCTTATATATATATATATATATATATAGTTTATTATGCATTTACCTAAATAAAATTTTATATATTAATCTTTATAATTTACAACTAGTTTTTATGTTTAAATATTCGATGATTATCTGCACCAAATCGATTATGCTGAGGCAATTCTCTATCTAACAATTCAAATACTTAAGAACCAAAAATGCGACATTACATTACCAAAGACTTCAGCCTACCTTTGTTTTGCAAGTTCTTTTTTTCAAACGTAAATTTAAAACAGTCCTAATCGATTTGAGTCGAAAAAGATCCTGCAAAAGATTCAAATCAAAACAAAGAATACATTTACACTCATTTCAATTTTTCTACATTACATGCTCGCCTAACGTTTCGTAAAGGCGCCATTTTAGTTCAACAAGCGCCACCTATTAGATTGCGCTGCTTAAATAATTAAATCTACTTATTAAAATTTTGAGCTGTAAGGATATTTTATATATGTATATTTCTTATTTTAAAATCCTTGTGCGAAAATAGATCGCCAAACCCAGTGACATGCTTTTACATATTTTTTCGATTCTACTGAGAAACATATTTACAAAATTTATAAATCAATTTTCTTTAGCGAAGAAATTACGAACTTTATGAATTTTTAATTATCAGAATCGGAAAAATAGCCTTTGAGAACTGACGATGTTTGACAATCAGGTTCATGCGAGGTATAATTATAAAATATATGGTCAACGTTCATCAGTGGAGTCTGCTTCACATTTTCTACCCCTCTTCGACAACCGTTTTTCACTGGACAAAATATATTTAGTACAACTTTGTTTTATTTTCGCTCATTTCGTGAAGGTTTACTTGGAGACAATGGAAGTGACAATGGACAAATGATATTTTCAGTGATTCGTGGCAATCAAGAATTTGCTATAACTCAAGTAAATTTGCAGTCATGATGAACAGCATTTTCATAATAATTTGCGAACAGGCAAATCGACTTTGAGAAACCATGCAATTTATGAACATAAAGCACTAGTGGTTGTGAAGGTTGCGGGCAGTAGATGACGTTATGTGTAGATGATAATGGTTGTAGCCATTCTGTATAGCTGTTGGACTAAACGTTGGAGACTTTGAGTTGTATAGTAGTGCTCTCCCTCGATGAGTCCTTGGACTCATTGGAATAGTCACTTAATAATAATAATAATAATAATAATAACCTTTTATTTTTTTAGAATGCTTTGTAACTTCTCTTGAAAACAACTTTCTAAGCCAGCAGTTCCACAAAATTTAAAGTACTTGAAAAACATTCATCGTTCATATCAGTACTTTTAACTGTGGCCTATTAAAATATCTTTGTTGATTTCTGTATATCACAGGAAGAAGAATATTAAGTTATCTCATTATCTCTGAGACATTATCTCAGATTTTTTGATGATCTACCTGTTGTAAGTTGAGTTTTGATCTGGTGGAGAAACTCTTGTTATTAAAAGGCTAATGTTTCATTTTAATTGGATTACATGGCTGTAGATTGTATTGAGTGGCCATTTTATCTATCGAAGTTATATCTTGGACCTAATTATAAAGAACTGTAAAACCTAGTTACAGAAGTATAACTAAAATTCTTGAATATTTAATAAGTAACTTTATATTTATTGGCTATTTTTAAAACACTGTTATAAGTTTTTTTTCCTCTCGTATAGCATTTGTCTTTATATGTTAATTTGTCTATACTGGAATATGCAAGTGGGAAATTGTTTATAGCGGCCATGACATATTTTGTAAAGAAACAAATAAAAACGAGATTGCTTATTCGGTGTACTCTTTGGGTTATTAACAAAATCTCACGTGTTCACTGAATTTAGCTTCCCAGTACATTTAATGATCTGGCTTCATTCCAAAAATGATATTCTTTGTTTAAAAATGTTTTTGTTATACACATATCTCGGATACTTAGACAAGACGCATTTAATTTTTCATTAGAATTGCATGCTTAATCCAATTTTTTTTTTCGAAATGAGTAAAGCGACTTTATATGTAGCTGGCACGAGTAACCATGTCATTTTGATAGTGGAAAAGCTTACGATATTAATGATCACAAATTTCGATTTCAGTTATGAAATTCGTTGTTTCAGACGAATTTAGAAGTTCATTTTAAAATTGTCGAACTACAGTGTTTATATCCCTCGTGCTTATTAATAATGATTTATTGCAAATAGCACACGTGATTTATAATGATGATTTTAATTATAGTTCGATACAAATTTACCAGTTCATAAAGGTATTAATTAATATACAAAAACAGAAGAAATAAATCATAAAACGTATCGTGTTTTCGGTTAAACTGGCGAGTCATAAATATCAACCGAGAGCATTAAATAAAATTTCCAGAGTCTGTTTAAAAATCGATTAGAAAATGTTAAAATTTTCAAATAATGTTTCCCACTTTTTTTTATCTGCAGATGTATCAGTAACACAATATTCAACTCTTCTTATGTATCGGAAGAACAAATAGTTAATGCCATCGAAATTGGTCCTGGAATTTTAATTTAATATTGCCCATGGTTATTTAATTGTCCTACTCCTTCAATGGTTTTTTCCCCTTGCAAAGAAAGCAGGCATTCAACTTCTGAACTCAGCAAATTCTACTGCAGCCTACACGAGTAAACACAGAAAATGAATGCTAACCTAGATAAATGTTCGGATGGATTATTTTAAACTACGATAGAAAAAACTAAGACAGTGAGCCCAGTTTCTTATATATGTTAATTGTTCGTTTTCTTCTGACCACTTTGAAAGATCAAACTCCCATTGGTTAAACCCATTCATCGCCACCACTTGTGATTGGATAACACACCTTTAATTGACCTCTGTAGGAAACGAAACTTCTTGACTTTCTAGAGGGATTTCTGTAAACATGGATATCACTCCAGACGCAGCCACGAAACCTTTAGGATTACGAGCATCGCGATTCATTCAGAACGTAGACAAAGGTGGAGATCCATAACAAAATCAGGACAAAATATTTTTTCTTACTTCCCACTGAGAACAAATTGCGTTTGCGGATAAAATTAACCCTTTAACATCTTTTTATTCTTCTCCCCAAAAACTTATCTGACGTTCTTCTAACCATAGTTTTTTTCGAAATTGGTCTCGGTCCATAATTTTCTCCATTATCTGACTTAATGGTTATCATTGATTTTAGATGTTGTGGTACTCTTTATTCAGCCTGAACAGTGAACTAATTGTGGGGCAGTTGCTTTGCATCTGGGTGAAGCGTATAGAAATACACTCATGAACAAAAACTTTATGGCCACTCACGTTTATTTAGTCAATCAGAGTGCACAGTTGGCAGAAACAAGTCGGTAAAGGGGGAATCCTCGAATGAGAATTGTTATCATGTATATCACTGGGTGCTCTCATCCTCCACTGAACATGTTATCGTCAATTCTTTCTAGGAAATTGTTTGGACCAGATATTTCCCTACATGGTATAATGTGGCTTGCTGTACTAGGATTGTTCCAGCAAGACAACACCCGGGTTATGTGATTCACACCATGCAAACTTGGTTCGAAAAGCAAATCAAAGATATCCAGGTGCTTTCCTCGCTGCCTAATTGTCCTGATTTTAATTCTTTTCTTATCCTGCTGCTCGCAACATCTGCCGGTCAGAACCAGTGTTTCATTCAGTCGTTGACCTCCGGGACGTTATTCTGAGTAGTTCCTCCAGAATAACGCAGGAGACTTTCCCTGGTGTAGCAGAGTCAAGGCCAAGACTGATGCAGGCAATTATCATGGCTAAAGGAGATATAACAGTCTACTTAGGTGTAGAGTAGAGGTGGTCATAATGTTTTGACTCATCAGAGTATAATTTTGTTATGGTGGTTCTGGTCTTATTATTATTATTATTATTATTATTATTATTATTATTATTATTATTATTATTATTATTATTATTATTATCTTTTTAGTGATAATGCTTGCTACTGAGTTACCTGATCTTTAGCTGAATGGAAAATATCGCATCTAACTTACCGTCTCCAGTGGAGAACTTACGGTAAAGGTGTTGAGTAAGAAACGCACTGGCGTCCAAAAGCTAAGGACGAACTACATGTGTACCTATATGAAAAAAAATTCATGACTACAGAGAAACTGATTTGTAGGATATTTTCATTATATCAATAGAAAAGGAAGTCAAACTAGTTTTTCTAGACATCTTCATTTTCCGATCTTCTTCCGGTGAACTAACTAGTTCTGTTTATCACAAACGTACCTTCACTGGAAGGAACACACACAACAGCAGTTTTATGCATCTACCAAGTTCCCTTTGACTGTTGCCTTTTCTACCTGGAACAAACTGCAAGTTCTCTATAGAAAATATTACAATAATACTAATCTTACATCGCTAATAAGAAATCTGATTAAACTGACCTAGCACAACACAGAATTGATATCCACACAACATCCGATGGTCTGAAAGAAGCTTTCTCTATCGTTTCCGCCAAAAGTTCGAACATTTGCTGAACGGTATAAAGCCGATGCTTTAATCCATCGTTCGACTTGAATGTGAATGACTGCCCATCCTTACCGAAGACATGGGAAAGTTAGTTTCTAATTAGGTTATTATTATTTAGTAAACAATGCTGAAAAACGTTACATTATAAACTTTTTAAATAAGTTTCAAACCACTGAAGTCTTTTTTTTTTGGTATTCTCAGCTTACTTTATTTTAAACTTCATGTTTGACCACGATATATCATTTAATAGCATACCACTCTTTTTTACAAAGAAAACTTTGTAAAAACTGTTTATAACAATGCTGCAGCCAATATTGCCATCATCTCTCATGCATTGGCGTCTAGGAATTGAAAGTCTAGTCCTGACAGTGGAGAAATTCCGGTAAACATGTTACGGAAATACACTGGAGTCCAAAAGCTAAGGACGAACTACATTTGGACCTACGAAAAAATATTTCATGATTACAATCAAATGTGGACATAAATTTATTTTCCTGATAATTATAAATTACATTACATAAAAATGTGTTATAAATTTCGTAAAAATAAATTGCAATACTTTTGTAATCAAAGGTTACAAATATCCTAAGGACGTAGTTAAGAAATTAATCTGCAGTACTTACAGAAAACTATGCGAGAGACATTTCAGTTTGGAATAAGTCCACCCCGAACTGCAATACAGCTGTCACAACGCCGTGCCATGCTAAACACCTAGTGATTCAATAGTTCTGGAGACAAACTAGCCCACTCCTTGAAGTGGAGGAGAATTTCGAACAGTAACGCTTCTCCCTATTGCATCCCAAATATGTTGTACAGGATTGAGATCTGGGGAGCGTGATGGTCACTCGATTCCATTAATGACCTCGGTCTCCAGAAATATGTCCACTGTTCGCGTACGATGTGGTGTGACATTGTCATCCATAAAAATGAATTCTTCACCTAAAACACCACAGAGAAAGCGAACATGACACTGAAGAACTTCGTTGCAATATCAATCACGAGTCATACACCCTTTCTCAGCATTTGTACTTCGGTGCGATGATTAAGCATAATGCCTCCCCCATAACATCACCCGAGCCTCAGATCAATTCGTTTCAAGAACAATCTCGCAACAGTAAGCAGTATTCCGCTTTCACGCCAACTAAAGTGTCGTCTAGAATCGGAGGAAGTACTAAAATGCTTCTTATCTGCAAAGAGTTATTTTGTCCATTGGTCTGTTGTTCCATTTTTATGGATACAACTCCTGTGCTTGAATGAAGCCAACTTGCATGATGACGTGCAGAGGTAGGTAGATTATATCTTGCTGTTATAACCAAGTATCTATATTCATGCTCTGTAGTAGAAGGAAAAAACTGACTTCACTAAGACGTGACCATGTGGAAAATACTAATACAGTATATTAAAGAAAAAATAGTAATAGAAGGATTTATTTTTGAAGCTCAAGAAAGGCGTTACAAACTGATGCAATCAAAACAAAAATCGACAAAAGTAAATGCAGATCATGCGACAAGAAAAATGAAACATCTGATCAGTGCCTGCAGCAAAATATCCCAACCATCATCGCCATGATTAAGTAGCAAAAATAATTCATAGGCATGTATGCAAAAAATAAGTTCTGATAACTGGTGGCAGCATCAAATTGAGACAATACTGGAAAATGAAGCAATAAAAATTCTCTGGGGCTTTACAATGCAAATTTATCGGATTTTGGAACATAATTGAATTGACATGACAAACATTGAACATCGAATTAGCATCGCAGTACCAAGTGATAACAACATCAACAACAAAGTACTTTGGGGGGAGATTACTAGCTATCGAGATCTGGCAATCGAACCGCTCTCACTTAATCAGACCAAAGTCATTCCAATTGTTATCGCGGTGCCCTTTGTGCAATTTTAAAGAAGCTGTTTAAAAGAATTAAACGTCAACGAGTTAACCACTCCTGAATTTAAAAAAAAAGATTAAAAAACGGCATTACTTGGAACAGTCCAATTTGTACGCTATCTGTTAGACTGTTCTTAGATTCTTGGGTAGAATTTGAATTTCGCTGTGTCACCAGTAAAATTGTTATTGTAAAATGTTACAGTAAAATGGATGTCAGTTCCATGTAATTAAATGTAAAGTCAGAATTTGGTGTGATTAGATATCCAATGTCATATTATATTGGTAGGATTGTGCTAGAAGAAACTGATCAGGCTAGGGATCTTGGAGTGATAGCAGAGAACAAGTTGAATTCAGGGGCCATGTAGCAAAGACTGCTAACGCAACTCCAAAGATAACTGCAATATCGAAACGAACTTTCACATGTAAAGATAAGGATGTCATTTTGCCTCTTTTAAAGGCCTAGATAAGACCTCACTATTCTGCACAGTTCTATTCTCCTGGTTTCCTTAGTGAATCTGATATAGTGGAGAGAGTGCAAAGGACAGTGTTAAAATGATACGAGGATTGCGGAATATTCTTTATGAAGACAGATTTAGAATTTGCAGACTGCAGCCACTAGCAAACAAGAGAAATAGGAGGTGATATGATCGAGACTTACAAACTTCTGGAAAGGTCATAGAAGGTTTCAGTTGATTGAATATTTTATTTAAGCAACTGAAAATATCCTTGGAAAGTGCGAATAAATACCGCTAAGATGGAGTGATATCTAGATTTTTCTCTCATAGAATGGGGCGTAATTGGAATGGATTGCCCATTGCATGTTGTGAGTACAAACAGTGTAAATGAATACAAGAACAAGTATGATGATAGCTGGTGCGTGAAGTATGCAGTTCCCCTCACCTGACTCTTTGGAGGTTTCAATAATAATAAACCTCGGTTTGACTGAAAAAACACTACTTGTGCAAAAGATGGACACACCTGGCAAAAGAAACGTTTTCTGTAAAACCTTTTTTTTTTTTCTAGTTGAAGTCGAACCCAATAAAATGATGTGAGTTCAGAAACGACAGATTTTTAGTACAGGATTATTAACTTAATTATAAATTTTAGAAGAAAATTATAGAAAGCAAATACAGAAAAAATAACAGGAAAAACGCTGTTTCGAATATGCTCATTTTTAAATATGAATATTGGTGATATATCCAAATGTGCTTAATGAAAATGGAAAACCCAAGTTATAACAATCCTTCCGGACCTTGCCAATCTGGTTAGCAGAGTGGCTAGCGTACTCGCAGCGGTGGGCACGGAGGTTTACATGTGATAGAGTAATTTAAATGCCCAGTGTGTGGGGGGGGCGTGTTCAAAATAATAGAAAAAATCCTTTGATTAGTGATGGTACTACTATGATACTATAGGTTTATAACTTTTCGGGTAAGAGCCAGATGGGGGGGGAAAACCCATAAAAATCACTGATGAGAATTTAAACCACCAATAGCGAGCGAGCGAGCAGAGATTTTCAACATTTTATTATTATTATTATATTATTATCGTTGTTGTTATTGTTGTTGTTAGGACGTCCATGGAATCAAAAGACTCGTCGCAGGAAACTCATTTTCATCACTTTGCGCAAAATTTTGCGTATTTAGTAATATTGGTTTTGTTTGACAATTTTTTCCGAAATTTCATACTTCAGTTACATAATATATCATGGAATATATTAGCATGAATAATTGTGCCTCCCCCAGTGATAAGAAAACTACGTGACGTCTTTCATTCTCTTGGACAAACTGTATTGATTCGAATCATGTCCACGATGGGAGAAACCCTTTTTTACCATTATGGTTATGATTACGTGACACCTCAAGGAGTCCAATGTCACACAGCGGGAGTATTCTCTGCCAAACATAACCTATCATCTCTCTACTGATTAATTCAGAATCTCCGCACAACATTCTACTGCCCACAAATAATAAATTTGCTTATAAATGGCATATGTACTCTGGACCATTTGCTTTTAGGCTGTGTGAAAATTCAAAGCTTCAGCGAGAAAAATCCTTTCTGCCATCATATGATATCGGTTAAATTAGCTTCTATTGATAGACCCAATATACAAATTCCTGTTAAAATGAGAATCAAAATCAGCCTTTTCCAGTCGAAGAGTGCAATGTTACGAAGTTCTAATTGCGCTATGGAAGCGCAGTGAAAAGTAACATTGAGTTGGACGTCACTCGAATACGTAATCTTTCAATAGAAAGTCACATGTATCCCCATTGCACCACCACCACCACCACCATTCCAAGTAATGGTAATGAATAATATAAGGGCATTTTAATCAAAAATTGGTTATCCGAACCACCTTGAACTTCGGATCTTTCCCCCTGCAAAACATTCCAAAGAACACACGAAATTACGTTGGTATACTATTATCTTTCTCTCCTCTGTCTGAACACCGTGTGAATCGTCTTAAAATAGGACGAGTGTATCATTTATCGCTAAGAGGAAGTTGATAAGTTAAGAAGAATTAAAATATTTTCATAAATAGGTTTTCGTTACTTCCAGTTTGAAGCTAAAGGAAGCACCGTAGAATAAACAAGTGATCTGTTTATTATGCCTTGAAGATAGTTCTACACTAAATTTCGGAAGAAAAATTAGCAAAATAAATATTTTGAGAAACATTCCATGTACTTGCACATTTTCGTTCAAAAACCGTTATAATTATTCCATCAGGTGGCGTTAGATGAAACTAAATGTGCTATTTGTAAAGTAAGAATGATTGATTTCAATGGATTTTCATGTAATTCTTCTTTCATCGATATGTTGTTAGTATTTTTAACAACGTATACAGGATATTTTTGAAAAGGAATGTCCCGATTTGAATATTGTATATCTCTGCAACCACGAACCGCAAATGAATGGGACTTTTACCACGTGAACGACTGAATGAGTGAAACAATAGGCCTTACTTCGTACTTGGTAATTTATTTTTTAACTGTACCATATTTTCGTTATTAAATATAATTATTTGAAATCGGGTCATTCTTTTTGAAACTCCCTGTAATTAAGAATTGCATCTTCATTGTAATATCGCAGTTGTATATTTGGTTAAAATATAAAACTTATATTATTCTTATAAAGATTAATGAGTTCAGAGAATGGATGATGATTACCAGTGACCAATATTAAAAATAAACTTTATTTTCCAGATCGACAATTGCAGTTGTATTTTGAATAGTATTGCATTTCAAATTGCATAGCCTGTTCTCTCTCCACCCAAGACTAGTAGTTCGTTCAGATTCACCATGTAGGCATTGTTGTTGTCTGTCAATGTATTTAGACGGGAAAGAAAATTTAATCACGTGTGTGTGTTAATTTTTTAAGAATAAATATAATTGAATTTTATACTGCAATTGATGAAAGCAATTCATTTGAATTATTTAATGGATTAAAGAAATGTTGCTTATCATTCGTAGTTGAAGAATCTTTTGATGTAAAATTACGTACTATTCAAATGAAGTATGTAATGCTAACTTAAGAATATTAAATTATCTCTCAATAGGTGGCAGTAGAAGTAAGATTTTATAAATTTTGATTTTCACATGTATATACAATTTATAATTCTACGATTGTTATCAAATAACATATAAATAGTAATAGCAGATAGACATTCCATATCAGAAATATAAAAACGTTTTTACATATTTGATTTCTTTTTTAAAAATACTTCTAACACCGTTTCTGTATCTTTCGAGGTAATAGCTATGTATAAAAGGGATCAACTATTACTGCATTTGTTCTCCGATTGGTTGGTATTGGACGGTTAGATATGTGTAGCGGAGTAGAGTAGAGTGTCCTCTCACGATGAGTCCATGGACTCTTTGAGGTCTTACGTAATAATGCTAATAATATACTTCTACTAATAATAAAATTTTCAATGGCCAAACCTTGCAACCAACCACGGTAGGTTTTTTTACGTCTGGTGTATGGGATTCAGTAAAATAAAAATTCCTTTGTGTAATATCTGACAGTGATTTGTTTCTGTTTCTGGTTCCCGTTTTTTGTTTTCCAATGCCTGATACCTGGATTCAGTCCACCTGAATTGCAACGTCACCACAGTAATCAAATCAGTCAGTATGTTAATTATAATCACGACACCGAATGTTTTCTTAAGTAACAGACGGTGGAACTGGTAAGAATGAAAGAATCTCCTTGCTTCGTTTTATCGCTGACGATATGCAAGTAACTTCAAATGGAAATTCATGGGAGAGTGCTGGAAATATGCTTGCAGCACGATTTGGAATTTACATAATTAAACTTTCATATATTTATTGTTTTTTATTTGCATTGTTTTATATTTTTAAACTCATTTGTGTTTATCACATTTCCTTTAATTCTCTGCTCAAAATTTGAAATATTTTCTTCATTTTGTTTATTTATTTTATGTATTTATTTTCTGTGTGACGTTTCAACTACAGTAGTGTTTTGTATGAAGCCTATTAAACTAATTCATTGCTTATTCCACAGCAGCGAAGATTCCAGAAGAATTCAATTCCTATCGCAATTTCATCGTGGATTTACAAGGGCTGATCTCTGACATAAGTCGGGTTGAAAGACGTAATCTGATAACTGACGAGGAAAATTAATTACATAAGTTTAAATGCTTATTACGTATTGAGTTACTTGACAATAATGTTTCATTAATAAACGTCGACTGAACTTCTAAGCTGTGACAAACATTATTAGTGACAATTAAGATAATTTTAAAGTTAAAAAAAACAATGAAGAAAGTTTGAAAACTGCTGAATACCATTATAGTAATTTTAAAAGCATTCACTTTTTATCTGAGAATAGAATCAAGTTAGATATTAGAGATCAAAATTGTATACGAATTCTATAAATATGTATTGTTTGTAATAATAGAAAAGTGCAATGGAATTTTTTCTCTAGATGTCTGTTATGAGTAACTTGTCTCGTAGGAAACGCTATCAATTTAGTGTCAGTTTTATGGCATTCTTTCTGTTGAAATTTAATTAAAGTCTTCTACGATATTTTATCTTTTCCTGAATCGTTCACATCATTCCACGATGAAAGGTTTTGTCGGAAGTGTTGTGAACTCTTAGACCAGTGGTCGCCAAAGTGGTCGATATAACATTGTTAGGGGTCGATTCAGGCTCAGGGATCGATTGGAGGGTCGATAGAAAAATATAAGACATTGTACGGTAATATTTAATTTGGTTAACTTGGATTACCTTCATCCTGAATGACAACGCAATTAAGAGTGAATTGTGGGAACAGGGACATGAATAGGACCTGTAAGATGGAGCAAGGTCATGAAAATAGTTACGGAGGCCAATCAAGTAGGCCAAAATGACGCATTTACCAAAAAAAGGATGAATTTATTATAGATATATGATTTAGACTTTTGCTTAATGACTTCAAAATAAAAGAAAATTTTATATTTTATATATTATTTATCCCTCCTATCAAATATGTAATATTAAGAAGGACGTCAAAAGTATCCCTTTGACGTTAAGCCAATATAATAATATATACTATATTATACATACAATAAACACTGTAACTATAAAATAAACGTTCTAAAAACTCACATAAGCGTCTTTGTTTCTTGTCCTATTACGATTACGTAATAGTAAAATAGAGGGGGTCGATAAAAGGTCAAGAAACTCTTGAAGGGGTCGACGGTCAGAGAAGTTTGGCGACCCCTGTCTTAGACGAAGCTGCTTTTCCGATACTTTTGTTCAATCAAAGTAAACACCTTTGAATCTTCTATATTTCAAATGTTCCCAGAGGAGAACGGATAACTTCTGTATCTAAGGCGATCGTCTCACACCAGGCGATGCAGTCATCTATCATTTGAAGAATTATTATTCGGAGGTGAAAAACTCGCTGAGAATATAATTAAAATATTTTCTTTCTTAATGTATTAACACACGCGCACGCACACACACACACACACAATGATGACATAAGTATTTGGACACCTAATTTTGGTCACAAATGAGATTTAATTACATTTCTAGTAGCGGGTGGGACAGCACCTACCCTTCCAGCCGTGTTTTTAACAAATTTTTGATAAATCGCAACAGGAATATTCTACTCTTCCTAGCGCAAAGTTATCTCATTACTGATGCTGATGACGACCACTCTGGTCTGGTCTGTGACTAATTGGTCCCAAAGATGCTCGATGGGATTTAGGTTTGGACTCTGAGCCAGCCAGTTCAACACTTCAAAGTTGTTTTGTGGAAGACCAGTCTCAGACACGCTGTGCAGTATGGCATGGAGCACTGCCGGGCTGAAGCATGCAAGGATCGCTGCCGGAGTCCTTTCGCAGAATCAGAAGCAAGAAGTTGTCCAGGATCGAGGAAGCCATCAAACTTTATGATTTTGGCTACGTCCATCAATGGACAAAGCTCAATCAACTTAAACATCCCCAATACCATTATCGAGCCTCCACCAAACTTGACAGTTGTAATTATGCAGTCCTGCCGGAATGTTCCCCGAGTATACTCGGGGAACATTCCGGCATAATTAAAAAGTTAAATCAAGCAGTTGAAACCAAAGAAACAGTAGAATGCATGCGTTAAACTGGAATCCCTCTATAATACAAGCGGCGTGTTCATTGGTTACAAACTATTGTGCTGTTGGATAATTTGAGTTAAAAAAACCATTGAGAATATAATTTACGCAATAAAGCTGAGGATGACAATTTCTTACACTTTGGAGTGATGAAGCAGTTGTTAAGATTCAAGTTAGATCGGAGAAGGAGGGCGTCAGCACTTTCCTTGTATAAACTTTCATGTTTGTATATATGGATGTATGTAGTTGTTTGGTGTGACACCAAAAAAAACACCAGTTACCTGTGACTGGTGTTTTCAGTCCCATGTTGTGCTTGGTAAAATTTCTGAAATTTGATGAGCCGGATCAGGTCTTGATATTCATAGTTGCGTTTGTTCTCATATGTTGCTGTTTGTCCGCAGTACGACAAGTTACCCAAACATACTACTACATTCTGTACGCCAGGTAGCATCAATGGTGAGAGTCTATGTTTTGGAGAAGGCAGCAAACTATGAATTCGTTTGAATGATTTTTTGGTTTCTATGAGTTTATATTTTCTCATAATTTTGCCACTCGTTCAGAGATGCCTTTATATATGATATAAGAGTCCGGTGGATTTCTTCTTGTTCAAGTTGCTGTATAGGAGAGTTGTTGATTATTTTCTGTGTTAATCTTAGATTGTATTCACTGAAGAGGGCTGTTTGATTCATAAGATAGTTTCCAATTCTTGTTTAAGAGATCCTTCCGAGGAACAAATCTTGTGTGCTTCTAGACACTAGGGATTCATTGATGTAATATATTTGAGATGAATGGCGGTATTTTTAATGCGAATATAGCGACCTGTCAAAGTTAGCTTATATGGAAATAACATTCCACTACATCTAGAAAGGAGATTTTTTGATGATTCTAGGATTTAGGAACACTAGGATTTTCTCCTTTTTTTTCGGTTACATAATATTAAGTTGGACTGTCTTTCAGATGATCTAGATTACTTTCTATCGAATATGGGGACTTTTTAGATAAAAATCATTGTTGCGCTCAAATCTCTTTTCACATTCCATTTACACCTCTCATAATCTCTTTCCATTAACAGCTGAAAAGCCTTCATTACAGATTAAACACGTGCATATAGTATTCAGTAGTGTGAAGAAAAGCCATTTGTTCATTTCGGAACTCTTCATACAAATGAACATTAATATGAAGAATTAGTTTAAATGCTCTGTAAATTACAGAAATTCAGAAATTCTAACTGAAGAAACTGAAAAATTCTAACCATTTTTTAAATAACTACTCTAACGTTGATCAATACTCAGATTCCGTACATCTACATTGAATTATAGCGAATTACATTGAATTAGGGTACGTTGGAGAACTATGTAGACACCTGATATTACGCAGCGACTTTCATTATGACAGTTGCTACACTAAGCTGTTCTTAACTTACCTGCAATTTGAAATACTTTCTATGAAAAGAAATTAATATCTATTTCATATTTATTCATATTAAACTTGTGCTGATTTTTTACTCAATTTCCTACTCTACAGTACTGGATTTTATTTAATTTATTTGTAATATTTTGTTCGGTTCAAATCCGTCAGATCAGTTTCTTGTCCATGGCAATCAAGAACGTTGAATGAATAGTACATCACACACACACACACACACACACACACACGTATCGTATACTTACTGTACTCTTACGCTGATACCAGATAACCACCATGAGGGGGGTCATCGTATCAGCATATCGAGGAGGAATAACTGATTGTGAAATAATTATGGTAGTTATAATATTTTAACACGTTCATTGCCAATCACGCGATATCGGCCGATGCGAGTTCTCACCAAACGGCCGATTACGCGTTATCGCGTTGACGTCACTAACTAAATAAAAAAAATTTGGCCACCACACGAAATTCCAATTTTCAGCTTGGCAATGAAAGTGTTAACCTGATTGTATAAGTTTAAAAGGTTAGCGCCTCCGTTAATCAATCAGTATAGATAAAGCCCTTTGGCCAGAAAGACCTGGGTTCGATTCCAGTCCATGATGTGAGAAACCTTCCTCTGGTCTCTTTCGACTAAATATGAGTTAGCCGGTCTCGTACGGAGGTGGAGGGTTTCCACCCGGAAACTCGGGTTTTTTTTTTGTCCCTCAAAATAGGCAAACCGGTCCTGTGAACACACGCTGCTACAGTGAAAAAATGCATCGCCTCCGGTGGCAAGCTGGTTGGGGGGGGGGAGTTGTACTAACAGAGTCACATCAAATGTAACACGTCGACTCTGCTTTGGAAGCAGGATAAACGCGCAGAGGAAGAATAAAAAGTTATTTTTATTATTCAGATCACAGTTGTTCGAAATTCAGTAAGTGTCTTGTAATACAATGGGGAGAAACGTTACTGTTACAGACCAGTTATGCACGTTGTCGAAGAAAGTTGTGGGTGGGTCTGTAAATTGTCTATGGAACAGAGTTTTGTCCCACTGTCCATCTTCTAGTCCTAAGTTATTCATGTCATTCGCGATTACAAAGTTAAAGAATTGAGGAACACTTTCATGCAAAACATGAAAGTGTTCCTCAACACTGATATTTCTAATTATATGAAGAGCCAAAGGCTTCAATTTGGCCACATGAACTTATTTAAGTTAAATTAAAGTTAAATTAAGTTAAATTTAAGTAATATTTAAGTTAACTTAAATAAGTTAATGTCGCCGAATTGAAGCCTTTGGCTCTTCGTATAATTAGTGATTTATTAGGACACCTTCTTAGCAATTCTCATAGAAGGGATGTAAGTTCTATTCGCTACAAACTTGATATTAACTAGGTCTACCTACTCACTGATGAGACCTCAATGAGGGTGGAAACCGGTCTGGGTAGTGACCTTCCCTCATAATGTAGAACAGTAATACAGCTCCTAGGAGCTAAGTTCACATTATGGGTAAATACCAAGAATAGTGATCGAGCTTGCTCCAATCTTACTATGAGTTGCCTCAGTTTGCACATAGAAGAAAACGTCAAAGAACTTTGAACACAGGAATTCATATTTTAAGCATAGCAATTGTTTATTTTTGAAGAAAAATAAACAACTGCTATGCTTAAATTATGACATATGAAAAATATTACATATTTAGGATCATGAAAAGTGTAGTATCATATAAGAGTGAATAATGAAGTAGAAAGAAATGCAGCAGTAATTTATTATTAAAATTAAACGAATCTCTAATCTACTACTATCAACTATTTTTGAGAAGATGAATATATTATTAGTGTTATTATTATTATGATGATTAAGATAAACCCCCATGAAATCAGAAGCTCATTGAGGGAGGCCATACTTCCGCACAAACTGTCATACCTGTTCTTAAATCCCTCCTTTCACACACACACAACATCCAATGGCAATCCATTCCAATCATGCACAACTCCACTCTATCATAGAAAAAAAATCTAGCCATCAACTCCTTCTTGACAGCATTCATTCTCAGTTTCCAAGAACGCCATCGCGTTCATCATCTCCCCCACTCTATGAGTGTGTCTGATATTCTCCAGGCTGCTTTGCCTGTTTTGCATGGTGAAAAACCACTAAAGTCGTTTTTCACCATAAAACTCATACGAAAAATCCACCATCTCAGTATGAGACTCGCTACCTTCAGTTAAAAAGCCCGGATAAAAGTTCTCATAGTATTAGATAGGTTCGAATCCAAATTTTTCTAACTGAAGAAAACTGTTGCACTCTCCTGACATCTGCACTAGAGGCCTACTCTATGGACTTGACATATCTTATATCTGTGAAGCACATGTTCTTTGGCTGCTTTGTTTGTTTTGCATAAGGAAGAGGCCGTAATTTCTAAATAAAAAGGAGTGAAATTGGAATCATTCTTTTCTTCTTTTCACAAACGGCATTTTTCACTTTAAAAAAGAACTCATGGTCACAGTTGTTTACAGAGCAAAGTTTTCTGGAAGAGTTGCAAAGTCTTCAGTTTTTCAAAAATAGGAATTGTAAAAGTAACACGGCATGTAAGTCGCCATATTATTATCACCAAAAACGCAGACTGAATTTGCACTTGTTGCTGAGTGTAACAAACGCTTTGGTAACATTTAATAACTGTAAGCAGATACTTCTTGTCGTATTACTTTAATTTGAAATATAAGTGCATGTTTGACAACATAATATCACCAATATTATATCAAATGCACATAAAAACCGAGCGGGGAAATGTTGCAGTGAAGAAAGATATCACAATTTCTTTGTTCTCTGTAATATTTTCATAGAGAAAGCTACATGACAAGCACATGTTTAATTATTTATTTTTATATGTGGTTTCCACCCAAGAAAGGTTATTATAAACTTATATTACATTTTGTAACATGGATGGATTAAGGATTGTTTAACCATTTTTATCATTTTTGGAGATTGTTTCTTTATTTGTGCAGTTTTTGTTTTATTTAAAACTAAATTTTGACTTAATATGTCCTTATTCAATGTGAACATCTGGTTTTTTTTTTAAACAAGTGATGTATCAATAAAAACTTCAAATTAGCAGTACAATGTATGATGGAAGAGAATACGATTATGACTGTAAAGAGTTCTTATTGTGGGATAGATTTTATCCCACAATAACAGTGAAAGACAACGAAATCAAGCTGTAAAGAATGTCTGAAAACAGTATACTTTTTTATGCATAACACACTCAAGCACCTCCTGACTGTAATAACATTAAACAGACTCACCTGAAAATCCCATGCGAATTAAAAGCATTCTCAGGAATTCATTTTGACAAAAACTATTAAACTATAATTCTCATGACTGTGTATAACTAAATGAAAGTTATCAACATTTTTTAAATACTATAATTGATTTACTATTACTTATTACTCCTAGCAAGATAGAGATTATGGTTCTCAAAGGAAATATAGACAAGTAATCTCCTGAGAAGCACACGTACCTTCACGAAGAAAGAATTGAGGACGTCAGCAAGTTCGAATACCTGGCTTCCATTATTACTTTGAAGAACTGCACTTCGGAAGACATTAGAAAAAGACTAGGAATAGCTAAAGCAACATTCAGAGATGAGATGTGGCTATAATCTGGAAGGACAGATCTATATTCACAAGACCGTTAAGGATTCTAGATGCAGCTATTTTTCCAACAGCGGCTTAGGAATGTGAGATTAGAACCCGTAAATTCTGTGGAGATATTGGTTGAGAAAACGGGAGTGCAAAAATGGAACCACGATAATATTTTCAATTCGAACCTTCGGGGAGAGCTGGCACCATTCTTAAACCTGAGACTAACATGTTGTACTTCACTACACGGGATAATGATTTTAGCTGAAAAGAGGCCAAAAAACTGTTTTTCTTATCAACAATTTCTTACTAAACACAGTTTATTAAGAAACATTTGTATCTGACTAAACTGAACTAGGATTTCGGCCAGCTTAGTTGTGGAAACTGTACAGCAATAACAAATATCATGCTAGTAATTCAATGCCCACTGCTTTCTGCGGTGTATATATATTGAAGATTTTGAATACTAAATATTCCAGATCAATTAAAAGATTAATGGCTATACTTTGATATAGGTGGACTTTGGAAAAGCATTTGACCGAATACCGCACTCTAATCTGGTAATTAAGCTAAATCAAATGGGAATGCTTGAAGGATTGGGAATGGGTAGTTGTCAAACAGGCATCAGAGAATAATGTCTGGTAGAGCGGAGTCAAAGATTAGAAAAATGACTAGTGGTGTACAGTTCTTGGTCCAGTGTTGTTTAATCTGTATATTAATGATACTGGAGATAATTTGAAGAGCGATATGCAGCTAAATGTAAAGTTACTCAGTTTGGATTGAAAACGTTTTAGTCTGTGTATTCTATTGATGTGATTTCTTTGGTGGAAACTGATGAGACCAGCGATGTGAGTATTATGGTTGATCACCTGCATGCACAAAAATATGTTGACTAGTAGAGACAAAGTCATAATTCCAATTTATAAGTCTCTGATTCTGCACCAACTCACCAACTGGAATATTTGCTCAGATGTGATCGCGTGGGTTTTCCTAGTGCTGGTCGAGGGGATTCAGAGGCGGGTAACTAAGATAGTTTCGGGCCTGTGAAATGTTCTGTATGGAGAGAGAGAGAGAGAGAGAGAGATTGAAGATATCTGGGTTACAAAAATTGGCAGATAGAAGAACGGTGACATGATGAAAACACTCAAGTTACTGAAGGGGTTTTACAGAATGGAAGTGAAAGAAAATTTTCACTATATGAGAGGTGAGAATAAAACAAAAGGTCATCATTGTAATTGGAATAAATCTTTAGTTAGAAAGAATGTGAGGTCTAGATTTTTTTTTTCCTGCCAGCGTGATGTGTGTCAATCAACAACCATGGACAGCTGTTAGTTTTCGTCGGTGAATCACTTGCAGGAGAGTTGTTGGTACTGTGCGAAAACTGGTTAGCTTCTGCCTCTCATCGTGAAATTTTGATTGGGTTGTGAATGGTATGATAGACATATTGTAAACTATGGTGCGGGCCTCCCAAGGTGAGTCTTTTGACTCCACCGAGATACCTGTTATAAAAAAAATAATAATTGAATGATAGTTTTGTTCTAGTGTGCTTTCGGCCACTCACTTTAAACTCAGAATGGTATGCATTTGAATAATGTGAAATATTATTTAGATAAATATAAAATATTGCTTAAGAAAAAGAAACATATCAAGGATGAAATTGTTTACTCTTCCTTCCCATGCAGAGTCTTGCGTTTTTCTGAAAACCATTCAAAAATCATCGAAAAGGACGACCATGGTTCTCAAATTAGACTTAATCTGAAATCGGAAGAACTGATTCTGAAACAGGAATTGAACTGAACTGAAGTTGGAAGATTTTGAAATTTATCAATTTATCTTCGTAACGGAGGGCACTTTTTATACGAATAAGAAAACTATGCCTCAAAAAATTAAAAAAAGTTTTATGAAAAGAATAGGCTAACATAAGTTATTTAAACATTTTTTATTGACCAAATCTAAACGAATTAATTGGGTAATTCATCAAACGAACAACAGTTTAAACTTACAGCGTTATTAATCGATAAACAATGCATAGTAGTTATCGCTTCAATATATCAACATTTAAAAAAAATCATATGCTATTCAATAGTAAAACTAAATATAAGCACAATGAACTTGAAAAAATGTAACTCATAAAATTCAAATAATAAGTAAAAAAAAATCAAAACTCTCAGCACTCTTTGCTTGGTTTTCTTTTCTAACAGTGCGAAAATGCTTTCTGATGACGAACAAGACTACACTTCATTGTGAATTCACGCAAGCACGTGTTACAGCGAAATTTTTCTCGCACATCCATGTGTATTGCTGCATGAATTCTGAGGTTTGCACCAGTCGAGAAATCTTTGTGGCAAATTTCGCAGCGGAAAAGATCTTTCTTCACATGCAGCTTCAGGTGTTGTCTCAGATGATACTTCGTTGAGTATCTTCGAGGACAAATTTCGCAACGAAAGACTGTTTTTGACCTCTGTATGGGATCAGCTGTTCCGTGAGGCATTCCTTGAAGTAGAAAATGAAAACCAAAAGTGAGACATGATCACGTCATAAACAACGTAGTTACAAACAAGTTTGTTTTCACAGGATAAGAAGGGGAAACATAATTCGCAAACAATTTTATAAATATCTCTCGTATTTTAATATAACAATTTAACCGTTTACATATCAACTCAAATTGCTACTTTTAACTGATCTAGAATTGCACAAGAAACCAATAATCGCCCACTTACAAGATTATCTTTAATCCTTTTTCTAAAAAAAAAAAAATGTCAATTTTTTAAGAGCCGGAGGTAAATGCAGATGGAAGTTCCTCAAGTTTCTTCGTAAAATAAACAAAGGCTTACGAATTATTGATTACGGTATGTCACCTGAGAATGACATTGAACTTGCTGAGAATTGAAGAAAGAAAGAAAGAAAAGTAAACCAATGGAACAAAGTAGTAAATAGTAAATACCGCTTTCTTATCGTTATCGATATGCACATTGAGTTTCATCTTTAATAATATCTGATATGAAGATCAAATTGGACACTAGTCGACAACATTGATTACAATCTTCAAATAAAATCATGTAAAAGAGGATGTCAGGATGTGTAATGTGTTTATTGGTATAACGTTTAGAGAATACTGAATTTTGTCCTCCAGCATAGGTTAAAAATCAATATTCTCTACATTTCCGATAGAGGCAGATTACAAAATATTCTTCGCAAATACTCCCAAAATGAAATTTGTAATGACAGTTCCAGAAATTCTTTGAAAGCATATTTTTCTTTTTTTTTTTTTGAGAACAAAAATTTATAGCCAAAGTTGGGTATATATTCACGTGAACTCCAAAGTTACAAGCAGTTGATAAAACTTTGTGTGAAACTTTGCAACGCAAAAATTTCATCCATTCCGCTTCGAGAGTTCACTAAGATGTCTTTCTTTTGTAAGTGTGGCGACAAATTTCGCAGTAAACAATTAAATTCTTCTTCTTTTGAGTGTCACAATGTGTAGTTCCTCTCTAGAAAGAACAGCACAGTAACCGAAAAGAAAACCAAAAGCGATTAATTGCTTAAGAATTTTTACAGTACAATTCCGTAGAGGCAGGTCTGATTTATTTGGAATGAAGGACTGGGAATTCATTGTCGAAATCTCCTTATATTGGTTATGAGCAGTTTCATACAGATTCGTTCGCTTAATTTATATAAAAGAATTCAAGAAGAATATTCGTTTTTTATTACAATCTACTTTTATTCATATCTTGTCATGGTGAAATAAATACTGAATGTAAATCGAAAACGGTCAAAAACCTTAATATCTAAACTAATCAAATCGCCGTCTAAAATTGAGAATGCTAAAAAAAACGAAACTCGTGATCACATAAAATCATTCTTCTTTTTCTCCTTCTTTGAAAATTCATACGCATGAATCTGGTTCCAAACGTGTTGGCTAAGGATGCACTCCTTGTAAACGAATTGCTGGCAGGTCTTACGTTGTAATACACTATCCGAATCCTGGAGTACAAACCTAAACAGTAATCATACTGTGCTTGAATTTTTCATTTACACAGTCTTTTTTATGTTTTTCTTCTTAGATAAAGAAAGATTAGTGTTATGATAACAAACGTATATCGCTTTTGTTAGGAAATTCACGGAGTGCAATTTGAACATCATGGCTGTTAAATAACGGTTTACTTCTAAAACTTCTAACAGCATTCAAAATACTGCAAAATAAAATATTTAAAATTTTTAATTTTAAAAATAACTTTCTTATCTATTCTATAAGAAATACCTTGAAAATAAAATCCAGAAAATAATATAATAATTAAACTCAATGTTTAAATTAAATTAAAATATTTAAATGTCAGTAAATTTTGTTTTAGTTCATTATTTTTTTTCATTTTTTACACATCGATCGTTTGTAAAATCATCAGAATACTAATGTCGGTTTACCCTAAATATATTAGTATAAATACACAAAGTGGGATGACAGCAATAAAGGTTTACACGTTTCAGTTTCATTTTAAAAGGAGTATCACAATATTATTTCGATACAGTACACGTAACATTCGGGGGTCGAACTCAGTGTTCAGGAAAGATCAACTGAACAGCGTATAAAAATATTTAGTTAGTTTTTTCGACGAATATTTGTGCTCTGTAACTGACCAACCACTTTTTACCACTGAAAGTTGCTGAACTTTTACAGCAATCAATGCGTTGTTCAAATTACAGTCGGATTTCTTAATGAGATTTCTTATTGTTATCTACGGACTTCTTAAGAGGAAGGAAACAAGCAGTAGTATTTCGCATTTCGTTGTGGGTTCCATATGAGGATTTAACTATTATTGGCAGGGATGAGCCCTTATTTTGTGAATAATCTTTAGGCATATTATTTAGTTGTAGGATGGGTAGAAGTTCTTGGGTTTGGGAAAACGTTTCGGGAAATCCCAGATCAGAACCGAAGAGAAGTAAAACCAAGACTTCATTTCTAAGCTGTTTAAGTGTAAACCATTTTTTCAGTTAGGGGAGGGGAGGGGAATTAACAGAACTTCATTTCCACTATGGAAAGAAAGACAAATTTGAGAAATTTCATCAAAATATAGAATTTATAGAATTAATTAATAAGACAAAGATAAATTTTCTTAAACTAATGAGCACTTTAATCCTGGGCTCTTTTCGACTAATCTTAAACTCTGAGAAATACTTTCAACAACTTACTATTCCCATGTTTCGTTTTCTATTACGTATAGTTTTTTCCTTAACGAAATTTCCAATGTCTAAACTGGGAATCATACAATTCATTAGTTTAAGACATATGGGATCACTCATGACATTAATTTTAATGGTTATTAATACCCGCAATAGAGTTGCAAGTGCTGGTCATGTCGTGAAGCAATGTTTTATTAATTAATTAATTTTTTGAAAAATGTTCTATTTGGCCGATACGGAAGGCAAATTACAAAAATAAGTTAGAAAATGTATTTCAGAAACACTCGTTAGCCCATGTAAATTAAACACAATTAACTAAAACAAAAGTAAATAAAAAACTAGCGTCAAGAATGTCTAGCCAATCCTGAATATGCTAGTGGAGAATGATTATCTGTTGAATTAGATTCGCACTTGGAAGAAAAATCCTTTGGTTGAAAAGAAAAGACGAATTCCGTCCATGTCTTAACAAGATGAAACGGATGGGGGATCCATTTAATATCGTAGCTTCCATACAATGAACAAACATTTCGTTCGGTCTGCCATCAGTAAGAAATAGTGACTCATGGGTTTTCTTTTATTCTGAATATTGCAAACAATGAAATATGTATATAAAAAGAACCAGAATTACATCGTCATTAAAATATTATCAGTGATCAAGTAGTCTATGAAGCACATGCTTCAGACATATCTATTAACATAAGCGATATGCATATATTATACTCGCATCCGGTTAAAAAAGAGCAACAGCGTATAAATACAAACCGTGTGGATACCTAAAAGTATATAGTTCGTAGTTCTCAATTTTACTTCGTTTTCTTCAGATTATCAGTCAGAAACATCCATTATACTACAAATTTATTACATACAACTATTTTATTATTAAAGTTTATACAGGTGCTTACTACTTTATAAACCCTGATCTACGTACTATGTGGGACATTACGACATATATTAAAATTCCCAATCCCGGGTGTCATATTTAAATATTCAGTGAGAAGTTGTTAAAGGATGGAATTATCATTGCTACTCTTACCACTAACATTTCAATTTTTTATGAACGAGAACCTTCTCTTATTTAGACATAAAATATACTACTTCCTTACCTGATGTATGCTAAACTGTTCATTCATAAATATTTAAACACAAAACGAAATTCCTTCTTACGAATATCGCTGTAACTACTCTGAACAAAATGTACATGAAAAGTTCGCTTTTGTCGCTAATTCTTTAAGAATACCATATTTTATATATTGCGCGTGCCATCTCACGGAAAATTGTTTAAGATAGATTTTATTAAAGCAATTATTATTACAGCAAACTCTCCTGGAGTCAAAGATTCATCGAGGGAGATAGAGCGAGGTTTATACCATTAACAATTAAACATATAAAAGAAATAGATTATGTTACATCACAGTGTGAATACGTTTACATAATATTAAAAACGTCTACAGACTTATGGAAAATCTCTTCTGCCTGTAACATATTTATCATACTGACGCTCAACCTCACCCACACTCTTAGCATTCACAACATACTACTACTACTAATAATAATAAAAATCTTCTCACCCTCTTATTCACCACTTCTTTGCGCAATTTCCAGAGAGAGAAATTCTCTAATTCTCGCCCCTTCCTTTTTTTTTCACATTCTGAAATACTTCTCTCTATCTCGTATCCATCCTGTAAATACCTCTCAAGTGCGTAAACGTCTCAATAATATCACCCCTTCGCCTTCTAATTTTTTTAATATTTATAATTTTCTTCATATTATTAAGATTCTTTATCATATAAATCAGATTTTCAACCGGTGTGATGCGAAAGGTTCAGAGGTGTGTAGTAAGATGTTGATATAAAGGAATAAAAATTCATGTAAAGAAGTTTTTTTAAGCACTTTATCTACAAAGTATATGAAGTGTCGTAATGTTTATATTGCATCGAACGGAATTGTCAAGAAGGAATAAAATTTATGATTACATTGGTATAATTATAGATTTATTATACCTGTTTTTATAGATAATGTATTTATAGATATTTATATGTAAGTCGGTGATATCTTTTATGTTAATTATCTGATAGAGATGATTCGGTGCTTCGCGATATTTTTTGTTTCAGCCGATCCCTTAAACAGTTCTTGGCGATTAAAACAAACAAGCAAAATATTCATCTTACAAGCGAGAACAGGATTTACTGTCATTTATCTTTGAAACCTCCTCATAGTTACGGGAGTTTCCGCTATCTATCCCTGCACAGTGAACAGTCAAATGTGTCCTGAAATCTTTTCTTTCAAAATGATGACAGCGAAATTCTCTCACCTGCTGTTTGAGCGGTTAGTTTTCGTATAGAAAAGTACTTTTCACATCGCGAGTTGATATTCCTTCCTTCCCCTTGATTTCCTCATTTCCATTCTGTTTTTTCCTCTCACACAGACGGCGCAGTAGAATCACCTGGAAAGTATACTCGATAAGGTTCAGCGTTGAAAACACAGAAGAAAAATTACATCCGCATAAACGGTAGTTGTTTAATTCAGTGCATCGTAATTCTCATTTATGTGAGTCATTTTAAATATGATCATTTTTTTATCAGATAATAACAATACAAACACGTAGCGCTGTGTATTTTATAAAATCTACCTAGAAACTGTTCCAACAGTCATTTCTATAACACAGATGAAAAATACGTCATTATGTTTCGAAGTATTATTCTTCGTGAAAGGAGTAAAATAAGAACCATTTAAGGGTGAAAGAAATAATTATTTTTGGGTTTATTTTATTGTTCTGAAAATAGCAAAACAAATATATCTAATAGGTAACGCTTCTCTTTCTGTAGCATAAACTGAAGCGAAATTTAAAACTTAAATGAGGAATAACAAAAAAGAGAACACAAACTACATAATCTGTCATTTCCACTGATCACTGGATTTTTAGATTATTTCATCTAGAAAATGCAGTTAAACCAACGTGCAAATAAACAATTAATGATATGCGTCTTTTAAATTATATAACTGAAAATTGTTATGCATTGAAGTTATCCATCCAATGCAAAAAGTAATTGTAACAAACATCAATAAAATTCTAACATAAATTAAACTTAACACCAGAAATGTATTCATTACTTTCATAGTTAAGAGTGAGAATATTTTCTTTGGTGGTACACAAGACTTCCTTTGGACAAAAATTCACCGGAACATGTGCTGCAGCGAAATATTTCCCGCACGTCCTTGTGGGTTTCCATGTGAAGTTTAAGGTTAAAAGAGAATGAGAAATCTTTGTGGCAAACTTTGCAACGGAAAAGATCTTTCTTCACATGCAAATGCAGGTGTTGTCTCAATAAGTTCTTACTTGAGTATCTTCGATGACAAATTTCACAGCCAAAGCTCTTTCGCACCTTCTGCTTGGGATCGGCTGAACTGCATGGAGTTATCGTCAGTGCAGAATCCGATCCTAAAAGTTAAAAAAAAATAATGAGGATGATTAATTATTCCTCATGAAAACATTAATGTTCAATTCACAATAAAGTTTCTTATTACGAAATAAGATTTCATTTCTGTAGTGAAACAGAGAATTTGTCACTTTACCGGTCAACACATACTATCAGTATATGTCGACCAGTAACTTTACTCCAATAATGTTTACTCTCTAAACGAGTTGCCTCGGTAATTGCTCTACTAATATCGGTTTTCTTGAAAGAGACCTTTCCTTGAATTTTATAACTATACTTAAAACGACACTTTTTTTGATGAATGTTAACAGATGAACGGGTCCATGACCATTCAGCGCTTATTTAAGAGAATGCAATATTGGCTGTTCATCTACATACTACTCAGAAATCAAGATACCGTTTCTCAAAAGTCAATGAAGGATGGCGGTATGAATACGAAGCTTTAAATGTATTTTCTTATTTTCATTCCGTGCGGTTTCTCTCCCTTTTTTGTTATGTTCTTAATCGGATCCTCATGAAGGTATCTATGATAGTAAATGTAATTCATAGATCAAAATCCCCACTGAAGTGAAAGAAAGAAAACTGTGGACAACAATAATCCACTGATTATGTTTGACGTTTTATTTCTTTTTGCGGATTTTAAATTCTGATTCTCACGATATGTGTTTCATCGAAAGAAAGAAAACACTCCTTCCATAGATAACATTAAAATGAAGAAGCATAAGATTAAGCCTGATATCTCTTTTAGTTTTGACTACGGTACAAAAAAGTAGCAGAGTGGACTGCTTCATCTCTCACCCCCATAGGTCAATTTGCTCTATATTTTCATGCCAGACTATCCCCTTTATAAAGTACTAATGGCGTGAAGAAAAAGTGTTTTATACTTAAGCTGAACGAGTTTTCGGTCTGTTTGGCCGAATCGCTTTGTATTCAATCTCCAACCCAAAGGTCGCAAGTTTAAATCCCAGCGACAGAGTTGATTCCTGAATGGCATTTGGTTGGTTCAATTCGATTGCTCGTTTGAGACTACCACTCTTCCTGAAGGTCTGTACTGGGTTGAAAACAATTCCCAACTTGGATTTCAGAGCCTAAATCTCATATCTTTTTTTTTTTTTTGCATCATCTTGCCCGTCCACGGAACTGCTGTTAATATGTTATAAGTTTAGAATCATTTGTGGATGCAATTCTTACGTATAAAACAGGGCAGGTTTTATCATTATGCGAACCTAGGCAATCGCCTATGGGCATCAAGACTTCGGGGCGCCAGATTTTGCTACATATAAAACTAACAGGAACTCCTGTATCCCATAAAATTCATGTATGTAAGTGTGCCATTTCTTTGCTGGACGTATATACACGTCCAGCAAACCTGGATAATATTCTGTCCACCTGCTGAAAGAACATGGATAAGAAGTGTAGTTTGACCGTCATATCCATTAGAAAGGGCAATAATCCTTCACGCTGAAAAGAACAGTTAACTAGATTAGTTGGCGTATGTAGTAACTACGTTCAGTTGCCTACAGCACGAAACGCAGTTGCTTGCCGTTTGCTCGGTAACCGGAATCTAGGTCTCACAACCATACAAGAGGACAGAATTCACCAAAGTGTCAATTAGTATTAGTCTGGTTATGATTGCTATTCTGTTATCTCCCCACAATGGTTTTAACTTTTGTAGGCCCACAGTCAATATAGATGAATTAATTCAAAACTTTGCCTAAGTCATATCAGACCAAATATATATGAGTTATATTCATTTTGCTGCTTGTTTTTATCGTATAATTATAGTTTTTAATGCCAGCGCAAAATAAGAAATCCTTTCATACTTTCTTCACTTCATATTGTATCACTATGGAAGATCAATGTCACTACCAATTTTTTAGCTAATTATTTTAATCACCAATACATTTTAAAATTCTCCCAGAACTTGATTGAAGATAATTATTTTTGTCAAACAATTATTTTATAAATCCATGAAAATCCGAATCTAAAAATGAATATGGTCTCCATCTGTTCCAAATTAAGTTTTCTTTTTTATTCATAATCTAAGTTCGAAGGTTAGTTCACAGATTGCGCGAAGGTTTTCACTTTTAAATTTTTCTTTAAAGAGAAGCATACGTAAATCTTGAATCATATCATGTAATGCATAATTTTTATAACATAATCTGTAGGTAGAATTTCTAGCCAAGTTTGATCCAATAATGAATGAACATCTTCGTAGAATAAAAGATAAATATACATATGTGCATTATCTTGGAAAAGATATTCAAATTGAAATAACAAAGATCTTCGCCAATGCAATAAAAAAGAAAATTTTAGAATCTCTTGTTGCCGCAAAATATTTTTCCATAATTATTGACTGTACGTCCGGCATTGGTCACACGGAACAAATGAGCATAGTACTTCGATTCGTAGACACTAGTAATAGTACGGTTTCTATAAAAGAACACTTTTTGGGATTTATAGAAATAAAAAATACCACTGGAGAATTTTTATCAAATGAAATACTTGGAACTCTAGACAAATTTTCATTACCAATACAAGATTTACGAGGTCAAGGATGCGATAACGCCAGTAATACGAAAGGTGACGTAAAAGGTGTGCAGCGACGAATTTCAAATATTAACCCGAGAGCAATGCAATGTGTGTACCCTGTAGTTCACATTCATTAAATTTAGTAGTGCCACGGCATTTTTTGACGCGGTACATCGTCTATATGTATTTTTTTCCGGTTCGACTCGTCGATGGGAATACCTCAAAAGACACATAAGTAATTGTACACTCAAACCAGTCTGTGATACCCGATGGGAGAGTCGAATTAAAGCTTCTAAGATATAATTTGTCCGATGTTTGCGAAGCACTGCAAGAAATATCTCAAGATGATAGTTTATGTGGATTAAGTGGAAATACCATGAAATTAGACGCAAGAAGTCTTCTTAAAACTTTAAGGAAGTTCAAATTTATCGCATCCTTAGTAATGTGGTATAATATACTTTTTGAAATAAACTTTACAAGTAAACAACTTCAGAATACAAGCTTTGATATAAATGGTGCCATAAACTGTATTAATGATACAAAGAATTTCTTAATGAAAATCTGAAATGAGGATGAATTTGAAAAGATGTTAACAGATGCGGAAAAAATCGTGAGGTCTTAGGTGTAATGCCTAATTTTGAACAAGAAACAGTTAGAATAAAAAAAGAAACAATTTGTGTATGAAGCAGAGGATGAATTCATAACAGATTTTAAAGAAAAATTTAAGGTAGATTTTTATTTTTCAATTATTGATACCGCAATTGCATCTGTTGATGAAAAATTCAAGCACATGTCTACAATTAACGAAAAGTTTGGTTTTCTTTTAAATATATATGAATTTCAAAAAATTACTTCAGCAGAACTGCTTAAAATATGTTTGATATTGGAATATTATTTAACACGTGATAATTCTAGAGATATTGACGGAACAGATTTATGTAGTGAATTACAAATAATAGTAATGCGAATTCCAGAAAATACTTTCTCATTAGATGTCCTGTAATACATATGCAAAAGTAATTTAGAAAATATTGTTCTAAATGTGTTTATTGCTCTGAGAATTTTTTCGACATTGCCAGTATCGGTAGCAAGTTCAGAAAGGAGTTTCTCGAAATTAACGATGGATCAGGGACGACTCACTGGTCTAGCAATAATATTTATAGAGCATGAAATTGCATCTACAACCAATATTTTTCTTTTCTTCTCCCGAAAAAAAAAAGGTGTAGGTGGACCGTTGGGTCATTCATTGCTGGTAGGTGATAGTCTTGGTTAGCCTCCTCCAGTCATCTCGGTCTCTTGTTCGTGATGTCAGTTGAGAAAGGGAGGAATCTGTCAATTTTTTGATGTTATCAGTTGATTTTAATCGAGGTCTGCCCTTAGCCTTTGATCCCGGAACGATTCCTTCTAGGGTTTGCCTTGGAATGCCATTAGCCCTCTACACATGTCCGAACAATTTCATCTGTCTTCTTCTGATGACTGTCAGAATATTTTCCCTTTTTTCCCGTCTATTGAATCATTCAGTTTTCGGACATTTTCATTGGTTTCGTGAGCGGTATAGGGGATTCTCAAAAGTCTTCGGTAAGTTTTCATTTCAAAAGACAGGAGTCTCCTCTCATATTCCATCAATAAAGTCCCGGCCTCACAACCATACAAGAGGACAGAATTCACCAAAGTGTCAATTAGTATTAGTCTGGTTATGATTGCTATTCTGTTATCTCCCCACAATGGTTTTAACTTTTGTAGGCCCACAGTCAATATAGATGAATTAATTCAAAACTTTGCTAAAGCAAAAGCCCGAAAGATTAATTTTATATTTTATATATATACTACAAACTATATTTTATATATAAATGTTCATAATCAATCATATTATTTTTATAAATACTCACATGTATAGGTGTACGTGTGCTTGTGAAAATATGACAAGATATACAGCAATCTCTCGATTAGAGCGCCTAATGCGTTCTTTAAAACAGGCGCATTAATCGAAAACGCACTAATCGAATATAATAACCTATGGGAAAAAGTATAATTCGTTCCTCAAATTTCTTTTCTGAACCTCAATTTTTTTATAAAAGAATTAAGGTATGTCTCAGGGCCTAGTTAAAGAAAACAATGAAGCTAAAAGACAATAAAACATATTCAGAATATAAATTTTATTATTCTGCTCCTTAACAAAGAATTGAGCTAACGTAGTTTGGTGGGCATTTTGTTTATTTTTTTCATACAACCGACGGTATGGCCCTATTGCCTCTTCTACTCTTCTGCAAATTTTACTGCTTCTCTATTCATCAGGGTCAGCCTCTGCAATGCTGCTTAAAAACTTCGCTTGTACGAAAAATATTATACGCCTCCGATTGTTAATAATCCGCTTGCAGGAAATTTTTACGACCGATCACAAACAGCGGTATTCTCGTTCCCAAATGTTGAAAAGTTTCGATGTGTGAAAATTAACGATACACAAATGATATTAGGCGTTCTGGGTCCGAGCTTTTCGACATATTATCGAATATTATTCTCCTCAGAATTTTTCCACTATAAAATATTTATTCATAAAAAATGCTTAGGAAAATAAAATGATAAATTCCAGGAACTTCTCGGGGAACACAGTTTGGGAAACCCTGGCATACATAGTGTATATGGAACTAGTGTAGTATGCCAATAAACATAACTGTAAAATGTTTCATTCTGGTGAGTGATTTTTTTAAATAATTAAGCATAAAAATGTATAGATAGAAAAATTTTTAAAATCTGTAACATTTATTTTTAAGATGTATATAGACGCACTAATCGAATTTTAGAGGCGCACTAATCGAATTTGGGTATCTAAAAAATTACGCACAAATAACTGCGTAGAGACATTGTATAGGGGCGCCTAAATTATCTTTTCCTGTGGGTTTCAGATACTCTCTCATCGGCCCTGCGTAAAAAGGCATTCGTGATAAAATCAGAATAGTTTTCCGTGTTAAAAAGTACTTTCCTTATATTTCGAAGAGCTCGTTTTCAGATTTTAAGTGTCGTAATGAACTGTACTATTTTGAAACAGAAATAAGTAATTTGTTCCAAATTAACCAAAACGTTTAAAAGAAAACCAACTTTCCAGTGTATCTCAAAGATATCAGAAGTACTTCAGAGGTGATCTCAAGGACAAAGAGAGAATCAGTTAGGGGGTTATAATCAGTTAAATTCAGTAAAATAAAACCAAGTCCATGAAGTTTCTGATCAATCCATAATAAAATCAAGGCACAAAAGCAGTGAAATGATTAATACATCAAAATGAACGAAAACGTTTCCTAACTTACCGTGAAATATCTTCTGATGGTGGACAAGACTACGAGTGGCAATAAATTCTTTCGAGCACGTGCTACAACGAAATATTTCACGTACTTTCTCGTGTAATTTCATGTGGACCTTGAGGTTCGAAGCAGTGGAGAAATCTCTCTGGCAAACTTTGCAAGGAAATACTTCTCTATTACTCTTATGCAGTTTTAAGTGTTTCGTCAGATTGCTCTTTGTGGTGTAAAGTCGTTGGCAGACATCACAGCGATGCTTTGCCCAAGGCTTCTGCCGACGATGAAATAGACTGCATTGCTTATTGGAGGAAACTGGACCATCCCCTATAAATGAAAACAAGTTATATCAGAAGAATGAACACTTTCAGAGAGCATGTTTGTATTATATGATAAAAAGTAGATAAGTATCGTGCATGAAATATTACAAAAGTTAAAAAAGGATAAATTCTTACAGAAGCAAATCGTCTGAAGTAAGTATGATGTAAAATCATACATCTTTACAAGAGTTGAAAGATGATTTTTAAGTCTATTATTGGATGAATTTATTCTTTCAGCAACATTTCGAAGAATCTTTAATAGCTTGCAATATTCATGCTCAAAAATTGGAATAATGTAACCTGTCGAGAGAAAACAAACACTTAACAAGATCCACCTCCCCTTTCTTACTGCAACAGAGCCCCGTTTCTTATTACAGTTCACAACTCCTCGTCACTACATTTAGAAATATAAAATATTTTCCAAGTTAAAAACTTCCATCGTTCAAAGGACTGTCTTCATTTTTTTTTTTTCGTCACGTGATTTCCCAAAAGGGCAAAACATAAGAATCGTCTTGTCCAGCCGCCACTAAGCAAGTCGAAATGAACAGTAAATTTCATCAGCTGGTTGCTTGGCTGTTTTGAATTTAAGCCAGAAGCAACTACGTGTTTGAGGACAGGTTGGATTGGTAAAATTATGATACTGTTAACCGTAGGTTAAAGTATCATTATAATTATGCCTGTTAACTGCATATTCTTTGGTTTTTATGTTTCAGTAAATGAAGACCTAGGACGGTAGGAGAACAAATAGTTCTCCTCCTCTACAGTATAAAACTGGCTAACACTCCTCTTCACCTGAAATTCTTCTGTAGGCAGTATTCAAACCCAAGTGTATTCGTGGAGAGGACACTGGCGATAGCAACGTGCTACAGATGCTTCTCAACAAGTCGAACGTTAGCGGCAGCTTAAGGAAAGATTTTTCCCGTTATTCCTTTTTCTTTATTTTTTCTATAAAGGAATTTTAATCGTACGTGATTATTTCTTATACGTGAGACCGCCTAGTGGTCCAAAGACTCATCCCGGGAGAGTACACTACTCCAAACTGCTACACACATCTCCCAGTCTCTCTTATGGCTTAATTCTACTATTACTAAAAGTCACTGTCATCAACACCATCTACCGCCCATCACCAACAGTATCATCTGTCGGTAAACTGCATTTGTTCTCAAGGCCGATTTGCCTGTAAGAGGGTTGAGAGACCAACGTTTCCGGGAGAAAAAAGCCCTGCTGGGAGATATAAGATCGGCAAACTCACCTTCAATTGAAAACGCCCATATAAAGAATCCTTTTGTCACGATGAGAAACTACCTAACCCACCTGAGTGACCTTTACTGTAATGTCGTTCATCCAATTGCGCTACGGAGGTGCTAATCATCTAATAATCATACTTCGGCCGAATGAATACCATACACCCTCGGAGAGGTGTCAGGAATTTGATAATGATGAATAGATTAAATTAAGATTAATATTAAGGATGACTAATAAAATCTGTCGAGGTCTTGTCACTTTAGCAACTTTAACTGCAACAATTTCAAAACAAAATTAGACGCACAGCACAATTGAATTAAAAAAAAAAAAAAGAATCAACCAGCATATGAGATGAAATCTAAATTCTTATTTAATAATGACATCTTTAATCCGTATGAAATAAATCACTAGTAAAATAAAACTGAGCATACAATAAGAAATTATTACTGAGTAATTAATTTACAGTACAATACCAAAACAACCATTTTACAATGCAAACTTTTAATTAATGCTGCAAGGTCTACATAAACCCTGCATGAAACTCACAACTTCATTTCAATATAATATTATGAAATATTGCAGAAATGTAATATATTACAGAAGATGGCTAGAAAGAGAGCAAACTGAAACAATGACTGAACCCCTGAAAAGTACAAGACTAACGTTAAGTGATAACAACATAAAAACTTAAGTAATGTTCGTCAGATCGCTTAGGAAACTTTTTCTTTTCGTGTCACTCCTATATAGCACCAAACATTTCTTTCACTCTCTTACAGGTGCACGTCAGTGTTGCATTATCCTTGTAGGAAGAGAAGTTCCTGGTAGCTAACTGCAGAAGAAGATTCATAAGCTATTTACGGTACTGTTTTCAGATCCCTGGTGGGGAGATCTGTGGCCACTTCAAGAGTGATGTTTGTGGCTGATTTAGGCAGAGATAAACTGGACTGAAATCTAAATGAGCATCTGAAAAAAACGAGTAGCATTATTCTCAGCACTAACACGTGATTATAAAGAAATGGTCAAGAATGCCGATTTCTAAATGACTTAACGGATTTAAAATATAACCACCTACCTAAAGCATTCCTGATTTAAAGGAATTGATGCATTTAATGTCAATTTACGGATAGAAAGCAACAGAAAAATAAAAACCAAAACCAGTGACTATTTTGCACTTATCGAGAAGACGCATACGACGCGTACTTTTAACATCGCCATTTTATTTACTTTAGCGCCATCTATTAAAATGTATAATTAAAATTTTTAGCAAAACGCTTGTTTTTCCGTTTCAGTCAAACGTTCCTTTACTATAACGGATCATTGGGCAAGATATTTCAATTTTTTTCTTTCTGAAATCATGGGGATGATCTAGAATTTTATGAGTTATAATTTGGTACGATTATCTTTTTTTTTTATTTATTTCTAACATTGAAATGTTTTCACTATGTGTAAATCAAGGCGCTTATATATAATTATGGATTTAAAATAAATTATTTTAACTATTATTCCTTTAAAACCACTAGCAACTTTTTTTTGTTGAAACTGTTTGGTGTAATTTGTGTAATATTGTAATAATTCGGCAACTCATCGAAATATTCTGGACAGAATTTTTCGGTGGGAAAATTCCTACGCGAATGTTCTTGGACATATACATATATATATATATATATATATATATATATCCAAGAACTCTAACATCGGGTATGTCCACCTTTGGCATTGATCACCTCCTGCATCTTTGAGGGAAGCAAATATCCAATGTACAGATACTGTACGTTGCATATTTATATGATAAAAGGTACCTATAAAGATGAAATTCAAACGTAATCTTACAATGAACCGCCAAAACCATTCCATAATGCAATATTATGCAACATTTACAAGCTGATGTCATTATACTAATTATTCAATTATAAGTTGTATTCAAGAACATTTGAATTTTATAAACTCATTTTTTTAAGTATTTAACTTTTTTACTAATAATTTTTAATATAAATAGTAACATTATTTTTAAACTCATCAGGTGTAATTTTGTCTGATTTCGTGAAATTCGACAGCTTAAGGTTAACGTTGTTCAACGTGGCTGTGTGATATTTAAATATTTGGTGTATTGTGTTACTGTGGGTGAGTAGTCGATTACATATCGAACAAAGTAATTTGCTTTTGATGTCACTTAGTTGGTTTAGCTTTGGTCTCTTTGACAAAATAGCCCTAACTACAAAGAATGTTTTTTTTCTATATGTCGTGTTTCATGTTCACGCATGTGAGAAGTCTCCTAGCAAACATTACAGGACTTCAACTGCAGCTCCAATCGTCTTGCCAAATTTCTTTTTAGACCACCTGATTTTTATTTCGACAGACATGATGGTATGGTTGCTGCAGACGCACAAAGACCCTTCAGCGATCTTTGTTGTTTAGGATGAATTTTGACGGAGACGTAATAAACAACACCATCTCTTAAGAATACGACTTGAAATGGGACGAAGGAAGCCATATTCGGGTATTTTCAAGTATTCTCCTGTCGAGCTTCTTCTGACTAAAAGCAGTCAAGAAACTCGTATAACCAAATCAAGTCCACAGTTACTGGTGATAGAAATGAAAGAATGGGAATCAAGTCCTCTTTCCGTTGTGCATTCTTCGATAATAAAGGGATCTCACTGGCTTCTTTCAAGTGAACAAACCACCAAAGAGATAAAATATGATAAAAATTTTATTTTCCCTAAAATCTACATTTTTGTTTGAATGAACTTGAAGTTTACTGAGAACTCACCTTCACTTAAAAAACAGGACAAAAAGATTCTTCTTGTCATGACGAGAATCTAACACAGATCTTTTTCAGGGGAATGACGCAACTTTCCGCTGTTCTTGAAATTGCGTTTTTCGTGCATCGACTGGAACAAGAATTTGCAAAAACATTCAGAACAAAGGCTCACAAGATGAGTTTCGTTGTAGGACCGATATTGCTAGCCCTACATTAAGTGAAACAACACGTAACATTGCCATCATTGCTGCAAAGTGTGTACCGTGGGATGTGTAAGATTGGAAAGCTGTGTTATGGAGTGAGGAATCACGCTCCACCCTCTGCAGAGCAGATGGACGGGTGAGGGTGTGGCGGATTCCCAGTGTACGTCTCTTACCAGAGTGAGTAACCCCAACTATGAAATTCAGAGGTGACAGTGTGACCGCATAGACCTGATTTTCCTGGTTTGGCTTCGTAGCCCTGTTTTTGGTGCTACGAACAATGAAACGCAGAGAGGTTTCTGAACATTCTGGACAATGCAGTGCTTCCTACATTGTGGCGTTTCTAAGGAACTCACACAGCGCACTGTCAGCAAGACATTGCACTGTTTGATTAAGGCTGCTGTTGCAACTGCAGTTTGTTGACATATTTCAACCCTGTTGAAGATCTATGTGATGAACTGGAGAATCGGATGGAATCAAGGGTTGTCAGGTCCACAACAGTCCAGGACCATATTGCATGTCTACAGGAAGAATGATCCAAAATTTTCATTGATCTCTATCGTACGGTTATGGAAAGTACAGCCGTAGGATCGCTGCAGCATCGCAACGAAATGAGTTCCTACATCTTTTTAAGGTGGGCACCATGGATGTTTGTACCTCACTCTATGCCGTTCTTTAACATCATTCCAAGGAGTATATACAGCGAATAAACGTTCGGTGGTAATTCAGTCGAGTTGGTCAAATACGGAATATTTATCAAGGCATTTATAGTTTCATGAGAATAGGCAATGGGTATATACCTTTATATTTTTATTGAAGTTGAAATGCCTGGAATAAACATCAGTTCTTACTTATAACAAATAGAACGATTTTACGTTTCAAACTGGATGATTTATTCCTTGCTTCTTTTATAACCAGCATAGGAAATGTTACAATTCCTGCAGGCAAAAACTGAAAGAATATCGGCTTACAAAGAATAAGGAAATTAAATATTGAAATATAAAACCATATGAAACAAATCTAATATTAGAGGTGTGGAATTTCAAACATTCACACAAGATTACATTTAGACTAAGGTTATAAAATAATAATTAATAATGTACTTATTGAATATAAGTTACAGCAGAATACTTTGATACATAATGAGACACTTCGAAATCTGCTGCAATGTATTACTTTAAGGAAAAACATCAAGTGCTATGCTTATTATATATATATATATATATATACACAGGGTGTTCGGGATAAATTTGACAGTTTCGTAAGGAAAAAGAAAATCTTCTTTGTATCTATTAAATTTAATGAATTGACAAAAAAACATTACAGGCAGAGTTAATTACAATACTATCAACAAGATTTACTCAAAATAACCACCATTAGCATCGATCACAGCTTCAATTCTGCTTCGGAACCTCGAACAAGCTGATGCTACAGTCTCCCTGGGAAGGGCCGCAAAAACTGTTTTAATTTTATCCATTAACTGGGCTTTTGTATTACTGGAAGTGCGATTGGTGTCTTTTTCAACTGCGCCCCATACAAAATAATCCATGGGGTTAAGGTCTGGGGAGTTTGGAGGCCAAACATTTGGACTGGTGAAGTCGTAGAAATTTTCAGACAACCATTTTTGACTTTTCCCAGAGGTGTGGCAAGGGGCCGAATCCTGCTGCCATACATACGGCCTACCATTGGCTACCCTTGTTATCCAGGGCTTGACTACAGTTAGCAACTCCACGAACAAAGCCCGAATTCCAATGCCAGGGTTCTTCAACACCTGTTCCTGCAGATTTGCGAGGAATTCTGCTGTACGAACGCAATCAGATCGTCTGCTAGGGATCTTTCTTCTTGCTACATCCTCGTAGTCACCATTGCAAGTCTCTAGTTCATGCCTGATTGTTTTTACTGTATTCAGGGAGCATTGGGCAGCAGTCGTAATATCCTTATTTTGATGGCGGGCACGAATCATCATGATACAAGTTATTCTCTTCCATGATTCAGGTGGGTTCCAGCTATCCATCCTTTCTGACATCTTGTATATGAATGAAGAAGGGTCCAAACTTTTAAATGAAGAGAAGTGTGTGTTAATACATGTAACTTACGGAAAAATATAATTAATTATAAATATGTCAAATTTATCCCGAACACCCTGTATATATTTCATATATATATATATATATATATATATATATATATATATATATATATTTCATATATATATATATATATATATATATATATATATATATATATTTCATATATATATATATATATATATATATATATATATATATATATATATATATATATATATATATATATATATATATATTTCATATATATATATATATATATATATATATATATATATATATATATATATATATATATATATATATATGAAATATATATATATATATATATATATGAAAGAATGATCATTAACTCGGTTAACATACCTATTTTTTATAAAGAATTGAATGACTATACCCGACATTTAATTAAAAAGGTTTTAATATAAAAACACGACTAGTTTCGGCTTGCAACAGCCTTCATCAGGTGACATTATAAAAGAAAGGAAAAACGCTAAAACGCCGAAGCTTAAATAAACTATGAACATCATAGAGAGTCTGTATACATAATTGACACTAAATCTTTGTCATTTAGTGTCAATTATGTATATATATATATACATAATTGACACTATACATAATATACATATACAATATATATACATAATATATATACAATATATATATTATATACATTATATATATATATATATATATATATATATATATATATATATATATGTATGTATATATATATATATGTGTGTGTGTGTGTGTGTGTTTATGTTGAGCCTATATACGAGAGGTTGGGTAATCAAACTCTCGTATATGGGCGAGATTAACAAATAGTACGTTAGTATCGTGTATGCGTAGTGGGTTAGGAAAGGAAAAACTTTTTTACATTCGATTTAAAAGCCTGTAAATTGTATTCCTTCGGAAACACATACGGGTGAATGACTCTTCCAAACTACAGCAGTAGCAGGAATGCATCATCATCAGTTTCCTGATATGTACTCAGGCTATGGTTGTTCAGGTTAGTGATAGCACTACATGACTGCATTTACAGTATTATTAATCCAATATCAACAATCCTCCTCTAAATCAGTCTATTACTTTGATTTGGAATTTATTATTACATTTTGTTTATTTATCCCTTTGGTAGTTTATTATTAGAAATAATTCAGAATGCTGAATACAGTCAGTAATTAATTGGCATCTCCTAAAACTAAAACCAAAGACCACTCCAGGAATAGACAAAATAAGACTCACACACCTTATAACACACTTTGAACAAATACATCCTATACTTTTGAAACCCGTGAACATAATATTCGACACAGGCATTATTCCACAAAAACTAAAAACTGCAATAATTACGCCAATATACAAACACGGCAAAAGAAACGATACTCAGAACTACAGACCAATAGCTACACTACCAGTCATCTCAAAAATTCTAGAAAAAATAACACACACCAGACTACAGAACTATTTACAGAAGTTCAACATCATCTCACAAAACCAATATGGCGTTCAGGAAACAAAAAGCACCATTACTTTATTAGAAGACATCGCCGACACAATAAACAAAGCTCTCGACAAAAACAAGTACGCCGTCTTTATACTGCTGGACCTAACCAAAGCATTTGACACACTTGAACATGACATACTACTCACCAAACTATACTCAATAGGTATAAGAGGAACACTGCATACATGGTTCAAGAACTACCTCTCAAACAGAACAAAAGTAACAAAAATAGGTACATGTCACCGTCGGAGTATACAAGTAAAACACGGTGTACCTCAAGGTGCCATATTATCACTCTATTCAACATATACATTAACGATGTTCATAACATATCCATAAGAAGTCAAATATTTCAATACGCAGACGACACGGCACTACTAGCAATCCACACAGACATTAACACAGCTCTCTGCAAAGCACAACAAGACCTAAACGAAATCACAACATACTTCCACCAAAACGCAATTCTAATCAACGGTACCAAAACACAGATGTTGATATTACACAACCCAAGAATCATACGCCCTGTACGCCCTGCATCACTATCGATACATTGTCACACATACCGCTGCATTAACAACAAAAATACCTGCCAATGTTCCGAAATCAAACCTGTAGCACACGCAAAATATCTCGGTCTCTATACAGATTCCCACCTTAAATGAACAAAACATGTAGAATACCTACACACCAAACTCCGGATCATCGCAGCAAAAATCTTCAAAGTTAAAGACATTATTCCACCGAACATAAAAAAAACTCCTATATCACGGTATCTGCGAATCCCTACTCAGATACGAAATAACTGTCTATACAAATACATAAAACAGCCACCTAACAAAATTAGAAACACTACACAGGAAAATCGTGTCAACAGTGATCAGAACACCTTACAAGCAACAACCAATATCCGACAAGCACATGGCGATACACAGAATTCTGAGCATTAAAAACCTGAAACATGACATGACATTAACAAGGAATTACTTCAACATCACCTATCGAAACAACAGAGACACATATCGTATAACACGACCTACAACAACTCTCTACATCCCCACACCCTTCAACAACTCATACGGTTCTTTTGTGAGATCACATCAGATACTCACGCAACTCAACAACCTACCAAGAAATTTAAAACACGTAAATAACTACAGAACATTAAAAAACGAACTCTGGAAAATATACCAACAAAGTTATGAAACCATTATCACTAATATACACATCACAAATCACTAGCATCCAAGCCTACATTCCATACATAAACAGTAGCAACAACACAAATAGTGAAGGCTAAATCCCACTCTCTTCATAAAAGCTAACCCAAGCTTCGAAGTAGGTGGGATTAACTTGCCTCACTCATCTACAAGTAATCCGTATAAGCAAATGCAGAAATTTGTATGTATAATCACTCTTTCTCAAACTTAAAAAAACAAAACAAAAAAAAATCTGAATCTTTGTAATGTGCAGAAAATATGTCTCATGTATATACACGTAAATACTATGTATGATAAATCTTCTCAGTGTGAAAAAAAAAATACTCCTATTATTATTATTATTAACATTATTATATTAGTCATTCATTATACAGAAAATTCTGTACAATCTTCATTGTTAATATTCGAAGAACATGTGTTGTAAATACATAATATAGAGGCAAAAATTGAAATTTTTAATTGAAATGCAATGTAGAAAACTATTCATATATGCAGCACTTGGTGTGTTTTGTAAACATAAGTTAGAATGTCACTCAAGGTGATCATTGTATATGTGTAAATATTTTAGAAATCAATAAAAAATTATATATTATATATTATTATTTAAAAATGTATTATTATTATTATTATTATTATTATTATTATTATTATTATTATTATTATTATTATTATTATTATTATTATATGTATAGAGATTCTCTATGATGTTCATAGTTTATTTAAGCTTCAGTGTTTTAGTTTTTTTTTCTTTCTGAATCCGCTTCATAGCTGCTTAAACAATAATATTTTTTTTATTGATCTGTTGAAATATTTACAGGTACAATAAACATCTTGAGTGACATTGCAACATATAGTTTTACAGAATTCAGCACAAAGTGTTACATTTTCTACATTGGATTTCAATTAAAAATGTTTAAAACTTTTTGCCTCTGTATTATGTATTTACAACACATGTTCTTCTAATATTTACAATAAAGATTACACAGAATTTTTGAATATTGAATATACTTATAATAATAATAAAAATAATAATAATAATAATAATTTATTTATTATTTATTTATTTATTTATTTTTATGTGTCAGATAAATTGCATACATAGATGCTGTAATAATTATATATATATATATATATATATGATATTTATAACACATTACAATTGTGATTAACAGAATACTTGCAAGTTAATAATTTGCTTCCTCGAAGCTTAGCAGAGCTTATCTGAGGAAGGTAATAGATGATAGATGGTGGTGGTTTCTTGGTTATGTTCCTATACTGGTCACAAGCCAGGTGTTGATTTTACTGTTTGTTGGTACGTGCTTGGAAGACTTCAACTGCTATTACAGTTTCACTTTTTTTTTTTTTTGTGCAGATAGGGGTGGATTTATACATGGCATGTTTGTTTCTTTGTGTTCTTGTAATGATGGTTTTTTGAGAGGGACTTTGTCATAGGTTTGTGTGTGTGTGTGCGTGGGGGGGGAAGAAACAGACAAATAATAATAATAATAATAATAATAATAATAATAAAATTGTACACTTTCAGGTATTTTCGGAAATACGTGCTGCTTATTTCTTTAATAAAGTTTATTTTGAAGTATACTCCGTTAGGCGGCGTGGAAGAAGTCCAATATGGCATGATGAAGGAACGAACTAGTCAGTAAACAGACTCTTGTGTAAGTTTTCTTCTCCAGAACTGTTTAAGTGAAATTTTGAAGAAGTTAATTTTTTATTATTATTATTATTATTTAAGCAGGTATGAAGCGGATTCATTTCATCAGATAGGAAACTTTATTTGATTTCGAAATCACAAGAAATTTTTTGGTAAACAGTTTAACTCTCAGTGTGTGTAAATAATGTTTACTGTTCGCTAATTATGATTACGGAATATTTAAATATTACAACCACAGATTGGTAATTGTAATATATTTTAATGTTAGACATATTTTTAATGTCAGAATACTGATGTTATAACGTATTTATAAAGTGCTAATTAGTGCTAATGCAAACAATTTTAATTTATGACATTGGAATTTTTGCATTAAGTAATAAGATATTGTGGTATAATCTGAACAAAACGAAATGAATGTTTTAATTTTACAAATTTCTGAAGTAATGGCGAGCCAACCTGGTTGGCTGAGTGGATAGGGAATCAGCGAAAACGCTGCGGGTTCGAATCCCGCAGCGAGCATGGATGTTTGTGATTATGTGTGGAAATACCGGTGGTGATCAGTGGTAGATGGCGTTGGTGCAGTTACGGTCAGTTGTTATTAGTATTTATGCTCCTTTTGTGTGGTTATAACATACATGCCTATTAGAAATTAAAGAGCTGATGGATGCGCACTGCATACGGCTTTATCATTGAAAATTCTAGGTTTGGATATAATGAGATCCATTAAATGGCTTCCTTTCGGCTAGTTTTAATTTATTTTTTATATGTATGCAAGATTGAAAACAAAAGACAACTGATTAGTCAGTGTGTGTTTGCGGTGGTGGGCAAAGCAAATATTTCTTGCATTGAATGGAGGCTAGGATGAACATACAGGAGCGATATAAATACGTATTCACGGCTGCTCCGCATGCGTCATACATGAGCTCTTTTATATTTCATAAATCTCTCGTAGACTGGTTCGAACCAAGTGCATTTTCTCTCTAACCGAAGGGTTAGAAAAGTATCCAGTAAGTACCTTTAGGCTTCTACCAGTTAAAATTTGGAACTGGAGTGACTAATTAAGTGAGTTCTAATGAAATTACAAGTTGGAACTCTAGAAAGAAATGTGAAATATACCACCGCATTACGGTGTTCTTTCATTGTCATCGTCGACGAAAACAACATAGTTGCCCATCACTAATCTCAACTGTCAACGAATAGAACTCGAACTGTCCGTTTTAACGAGCGTTCACAACATTCGTTGAAAAATCATCATAACGACCACTTTAGTAGATTGTCCCAGAACAGACCTGAATATAACACAACATCGTGTTCAAATAAATAAGGCCAACAAACAGGACATTAGGTTACTTCAAGCACGATGGTTAATATCATTGAATAGGGCAAACAGACAAAAAATCAAATAATTTAAGAAAAGCATTAGAATTGGGTATTTCATATGGAATACGATAGTGAGTTATATATCAAACTGAAATATTTAGAAAACTTTTAATGACCACCAATATTTCGCAATCTGTCAAAAGTTTTACAAGTACACTGTTTTTAACATACGTAACACACATAATTCGAGTATGCTCGAATTATGAGCAGAATCAAAATTTTTGAGCAGATTCTGCTCGAAAATTTCTTGACTAGAGGAATCTATATATAAACGTTTTCAATTGAAGGTGAGTTAGCGATATCATACGGAAGTAGCATGGTTTTTATCTCCCAGGAAATCGGATTTTTCATCCCGTCAACAGACAAATCAGCCATGAAAACATACGGAGTTGACTGACCAAAAATACTGTTGGTGGTGATATTGATGGAACGGTAAATGGTGTTATTGGCTGTTATATGAGTTGGGAGAATTAAGTAGGAGAGACTATGAGATGCTTGTATAGCCGCTTGGAGTAGAGTGCTCTCTGGCGATGAATCCATGGACTCCTTGAAGGTGCCGCAATAATAAATAATAATAATACATATATATATTTTTTTAAAATAATTTTTTTAATTCTGTAATAACATTTTATTTATCATCTTACAGAGCATTTACATATATACACGTATTTACAAATTACATATATTTTTACAGTGAATTTCATACAAATTTTCCGTTTTTTGTATTCTAAAATGCGTTAATAATAGTTACTATGAATGGTAATTTATAGTTTGCAATTGCATAAGATCACTTTTTTTAACAGAATTTATAGTATAACAGTAAGTTTTATATATTTTACAATTTTTGCTTTTTAATGTTTTTAACTGCTGTAACTACATCACTTCAATGTAATAAATAGTTCTTTTTTTTGTTGTTGTTGATCTCGGATGAGATGCAGTGTCTATGCTTGCATCCTCGAAGCTTTTTAATGAGCTTATCTGGGGATGGTTAGATATATGTATATTTTTATTGATTTGATTGGTGTGTTGGGAGTAGGCTGATGTTTGGGTGGTCAAATGAATGATCTGAAAGGTCTGATCAAAGTAAAATTGCCGATATATTCTGGTGTTAATGCATCCGTCTTGGTGGTTCACATTCATTTCATTTTTATTGTGGTGCTCTTCTTGAATTAATTAGGAGATTTTTGTTTTTTTACTCTGGTAGCCTTTTATATGTCTTCTGAGCTTTTAATTTGGATCACTTTTGAAGTTTGTGACTTCATCAAAGAATATCTTGGCATCTGTGATCCACAAAAATTGGTAATTTTGTTCTGTTTTTGCTTTTTTTTGCTTCCTACAACATATTCTGGTCGAATGGTGTTAAATATTCGGATAGGTAAATTGGTGTGTTGTCTTGCAATGTGTTCAAGTCCTTGGCAACTATTATTTTTTTTTAAAGTTTGAGAAAGAGTGATTATTCATAGAAATTTCTGCTTTTACTTATAAGGATTACTTGTAGATGAGTGAGGCAAGTTAATCCCACCTACTTCGAAGCTTGGGTTAGCTTTTATGAAGAGAGTGGGATTTTGCCTTCACGATTTGTGTTGTTGCTACTGTTTATGTATGGGATGTAGGAATTGGATGCTAGTGATTTGTGATGTGTATATTAGTGTTAATGGTTTCTTAACTTTGTTGGTATATTTTCCACAGTTCGTTTTTTAATGTTCTGTAGTTATCTACGTGTTTCAACTTTCTTGGTAGGTTGTTGAGCTGCGTTGGTATCTGATGTCATCTCACAAATGAACCGTATGAGTTGTTGAAGGGTGTGGGGATGTAGAGAGTTGTTGTAGGTCGTGTTATACGATATGTTTCTCTGTTGTTTCGATAGATGATGTTGAAGTAATTCCTTGTTAATGTCATGTCGTGTTTCAGGTTTTTAATGCTCAGAATTCTGTGTATCGCCATGTGCTTGTCGGATATTGGTTGTTGCGTGTAAGGTGTTCTGATCACTGTTGACACGATTTTCCTGTGTAGTGTTTCTAATTTTGTTAGGTGGCTGTTTGATGTATTTGTATAGACTGTTATTTCGTATCTGAGTAGGGATTCGCAGATACCGTGATATAGGAGTTTTTTTTATGTTCGGTGGAATAATGTCTTTAACTTTGAAGATTTTTGCTGCGATGATCCGGAGTTTGGTGTGTAGGTATTCTATAGAGGGTGTTCGGGATAAATTTGACATATTTATAATTAATTATATTTTTCCGTAAGTTACATGTATTAACACACACTTCTCTTCATTTAAAAGTTTGGACCCTTCTTCATTCATATACAAGATGTCAGAAAGGATGGATAGCTGGAACCCACCTGAATCATGGAAGAGAATAACTTGTATCATGATGATTCGTGCCCGCCATCAAAATAAGGATATTACGACTGCTGCCCAATGCTCCCTGAATACAGTAAAAACAATCAGGCATGAACTAGAGACTTGCAATGGTGACTACGAGGATGTAGCAAGAAGAAAGATCCCTAGCAGACGATCTGATTGCGTTCGTACAGCAGAATTCCTCGCAAATCTGCAGGAACAGGTGTTGAAGAACCCTGGCATTGGAATTCGGGCTTTGTTCGTGGAGTTGCTAACTGTAGTCAAGCCCTGGATAACAAGGGTAGCCAATGGTAGGCCGTATGTATGGCAGCAGGATTCGGCCCCTTGCCACACCTCTGGGAAAAGTCAAAAATGGTTGTCTGAAAATTTCTACGACTTCACCAGTCCAAATGTTTGGCCTCCAAACTCCCCAGACCTTAACCCCATGGATTATTTTGTATGGGGCGCAGTTGAAAAAGACACCAATCGCACTTCCAGTAATACAAAAGCCCAGTTAATGGATAAAATTAAAACAGTTTTTGCGGCCCTTCCCAGGGAGACTGTAGCATCAGCTTGTTCGAGGTTCCGAAGCAGAATTGAAGCTGTGATCGATGCTAATGGTGGTTATTTTGAGTAAATCTTGTTGATAGTATTGTAATTAACTCTGCCTGTAATGTTTTTTTGTCAATTCATTAAATTTAATAGATACAAAGAAGATTTTCTTTTTCCTTACGAAACTGACAAATTTATCCCGAACACCCTGTATGTTTTGTTCATTTAAGGTCGGAATCTGTATAGAGACCGAGATATTTTGCGTGTGCTACAGGTTTGATTTCTGAACATTGGCAGGTATTTTTGTTGTTAATGCAGCGGTATGTGTGACAATGTATCGATACTGATGCGGGGCATATGATTCTTCGGTTGTGTATTATCAACATCTGTGTTTTGGCACCGTTGATTAGAATTGCGTTTTGGTGGAAGTATGTTGTGATTTCGTTTAGGTGTTGTTGTGCTTTGCAGAGAGCTGTGTTAATGTCTGTGTGGATTGCTAGTAGTGCAGTGTCATCTGCGTATTGAAATATTTGACTTATGGATATGTTATGAACATCCTTAACGTATATGTTGAATAGAGTGGGTACACCTTGAGGTATACCTTGAGGTACACTGTGTTTTACTTGTATACTCCGACTGTGACATGTACCTATTTTTGTTACTTGTGTTCTGTTTGAGAGGTAGTTCTTGAACCATGTATGTAGTGTTCCTCTTATACCTATTGAGTATAGTTTGGTGAGTAGTATGTCATGTTCAAGTGTATCAAATGCTTTGGTTAAGCCAAGCAGTATAAGGACGGCGTACTTGTTTTTGTAATAATAATAATAATAATAATAATAATAATAATAATAATAATAATAATAATAAAAATCCCGATGTATGCCTATTAATATAATATGGATTGCTTTCTTTAATATAAATAGTACTCCTTTATTCAATCATAGACACAGTGATGCTTAGTTTTCAGATTTCTGCTCTGCGGGAGACACGCCATATGGATAAGAGATTCCAACCAGAAGGGAGCCAACAATGTTTCCGTGTCTCCCTCTGATAGCACCTTTAGAAACGTCTTATTGCCAAAGAATGGAATTCATGAAGAGAGGAGAGGAGAGGCTGTCTTTGATGAAATGGGATCTTTTCTTCTTAAATACGAAAGCACTTTACAGAGAGGTGGGATTAGTTTAAAGGGTTTGAATGCTTGTCTACATTCACTCGGTTCTCCTCGTTAAGCATGTATTAAGGAGTTTGTTTTCAAAATATCTTGTAATTCTCTTGGGTTCCTTTTGTAATTGATACCAATAAAGCTACACGACTGACATATTTCCCTGTATTAAAATCTACGGTTGTCTCCCAATTTCCCAATTCTTTATTTATATAAAATTCTACAGGACTGCGCTGCATTGATTCGCATGTGTTAATTTTTGTTTGGTTTTCAGGTAACGAGGTTGTGCTCCAGAAGAAAGCAGACATTATGACACGAAACAGAAGATTTTCTTTGTAAAATTTGTCACTGAAGATACTTAAGTAAGCCATCTCTTGGCCAACACTTGAAACTGCGTGCGAAGATTTTTTTTCTATTGCAGAGTGCAGCATAAAGTTTCATATGCCATAAAGTGAACATGATAATATAGCAGTGAATATGAGGAAATTATTCTGCATTTAATTTATGGTCACTTGTTCCTTGGAAGTGATATTGCGCATCATCAGGAAATGTTATCTCATATTTAGGAATTGGAATAATAAGGCATTACTAATGTCTTTTATCTTGGGAAAGTGACTGTTTACAATTAGTTGTTTAGATACTTATGTATTTTATCTTGTTTAGAGGTCGTTAATTCTTTTATGTTTAGATTTGTATTAAGTAATAGCATTAATAACAAAGAATGCCGCAACGCCGAAAGGATTCTCTAATGGCACGCAATGTTTCTTCTGATGTTAGTGTTTCGTTTCTATTTTTGTTTCCAAACCACTAGTATTACGTACACATTTTTCTGAATCCTGTTTTATTTATTTATTTTTTATTTCCTGTATATTTTATAACATTTCAAAGTAATTAGTAAAGACTTTTACGAAAACAAATGGTTTAAGCTACCATAAAAAACAGTCCATTTCTGTTTTTCCTCGTTCCCATTTTCTAGAGAAGTAATGCGATCACTAAATGATGGGCAAACGACAGCGCTCGCATTCGGAGACTTAAAAAAATGTACGATATGTAAAGGTGATAAGAGCATTTCCTTTGGAAATGTCACCAGAATTACTTGTTTAAAATATTTCCAGTAATATATCAAAATGAACGTATGAAAATAATTAATTCTTAAAAGGTTCTAAGAATTGAAATTTAAGGCCAAATCATAAAGGAAGATCTCATTGATTGTAAAAGAATGATTAGGTTATTCTCATTCCAACTCTCCCCTCCTGAAATCCCTTTAAAGGCGTCTGAACAGACCTTATAATATTATATATCGGTGTTTGAATGTTTGAAATAATTTATAGGAACCAAATTCACATTTAATCGTTTTCATTTTTTGATGCAATTCCGAAGAAATGCTACGAGGTTAGATCATTCTAATACTTAGAATGATCTAAGTTCAGCTCGCGATCAATTATTCGTTATTGACTCGCGAATTTTAATAAGGTTCCTGACAGAGTTGTGTACTATCTGTATATGCTTAGATTTCATTGATTTGTCTTGATTTATTCGAATTAGTGCTCATCGCGCGTTGATATTCACAAGTCGGAATATTGAAATAATTGGCGGATGTGGTTATAAATTCTAGAAATTAAACATTGGAAAACAATCAGCAAAAGAATATTCTAGGACTTGATATAGTCTTCATACAGCTGTGTGAGATGAATATTCATTTGGGATATTAATATTTTAATGCACTTTTATAATATACGAAAATGTATTTGAGCAGCACTATATTTCAGAGAAATCTAGGTTGATGCGAGCGTTTTCTTTGGTCTTAACTTTTCGCCTTCCCGAAGATTATTTATTGTCTTAGGAAGGCGAAATAAATCCTGTGAAACGCAATGGTTTTGCTCGCTTCGCCAAGGACAACTGTAATATGAGATCAGGGATTATCGTACTAAAAGAGACGCGAGCCTTTTCCATAAAATTGATAACAACACATGTATTATGCAGAAGTAAATGTTTTTGTTATTCTGTGATTATAACGAAAGGGAAAGAACTACTATTCTTAAAAAGGTCTTAAAGACTAAAGAAAAGCGAAACAATGTTGATTTTTTTGTTGCTCCTGTGACCAAACTCATAAACACACATTTTCATTTATCGTCAGCCCTCTGAAAACACGCAATTCTTTTCTTTTTGTTTTCAAGAATGGACATAATATAAGTGGTAGCCTACATATTTGATTCATATTAATTATACTATTTTTTTCCTTTATTTTCTTTTTCTTTTCCCCGTTTTGTTGTTTTCTTACTGTTTGTGATATTTAATACCGCCCACGTTCTTTTTTTTTTTTTAATTTAAGGAGTACGTACCTTCTAAATACCTTTTGTATTTAGAAGGTACATACTCTAGCATTCTGAGAATACCTAGTTCTTACTCAAGAGAGGTATGGTCGACTTAAGATTTTTTCCCTTTATCGAATTTATTATCATGACCGACGTTGCAATTATTACTGATAAGCGTATTACTAGCGACAGAAGTGTTAGAAAAATTAGGTTAACAATCGATCAAAATACTAAGTGAAACTGTGTAACATTTCAGAAGCAGTCCAGTTTACTCTTCTGTTTGTTTTAGTTATGAATGACAGAAATATCTGTTAGAACCACTGAGCAAAACTGAACATAAAATTGTAATACTTTCAAAATGACAATTATAAGGAACAGATTATTAGCAATAATGGTATTTCTAATAAATAGCATTTCTTCTTCTTCTCTTTCTTCGTTTTTTTTTTTTTTTGGCTTAAACCAAAAGAAGAACGATAGCACAACATGACAAAATGTCATGCCTGCCGAGCCGTAGACCAGTCAAACAATGCCTGCTACTATTTCATCCTGGAACCAGGGGGAACGACGAAAATTAATTCAGTGACTGTAACAAATACATTTTCCGCACAGCTGAAGAAACGTGGGCACTAACAAAGAAAAGAAGTATCAGGAGAACATGAATGGGACTGACAGAATAATTAGAGAAGCACAACGTTTCCGAGACCAATAAGAAGAAAGACGGCGAGATTGTACCAAATAATAATTATAATTAATCATGGAAAACGATGAAAGAAAGGAGTAACTACAGCTTGCAGCACTAAATAGGCAGGTCTAATTGAATGGAAGACAATTTGAATGATGCGTCAACATCAGAAACGGGAATTAGACAATTATTATTACGGGACACATCCAAGAAATCCAAGGACTCTCCTTTGCCACTAATATTTTTGTCTGTAAATTGAGTGTGTTCTCAACACCGATTTTCTTGAATACAGAATTTAAAACCCCAGTTTTTCCGGGGAGAAAAAAGCCTTACTATCTTCGTAGGAACTGAACGATGAAATTTATTTTTATATACGGGTCCCCGGAAGAACTTTCCAATAAAGAAGAACTGGAGGGATTTTTCACTCCATTAGAGAAGGCAGCTGAAAAAAATAATAATAATTTGGTCCATGTTTCCGATGTAAACAGCAGAGTAGGAAATGTCTTCCAGACATACAGAAATATTTGTGGAAAAAATTAGGAGAAAATGCAAAGCTAATAATAATTGTAACTGAAGGATTTTTATTCAGGTTATGAACAAGTCATTACTAACACCATGTTACAACATAGATGCACACATTCCCAAGGAGAGTAGACAAGATAAATAAGAAAAGTCTTATTGACTATGTTATTGTTGACAGTGATATCTTCATATGGTTCGGGAACATTTAGACACAAAATGTCTTCAATAAAGAACATTCCATCAGGTTGACTAAAGACAGATTACTTAGTACATAAATATTACTTAAAATCACCCACACCATTCATGAATGCAGTTGCACAGCAGAATCCTCTTACTGCAACAGAACTGATGGGTTCCGCATCCACCATTTTGGAACATCTATTTCTCTTTTTGTCAAAAATCATTACAGTAAATAGCATGAGCAGAATTCTCACAATCCTGAAGTTTTTTTATATCGCTGTTTAATTTGCAACACGGAAACTACTTGGAACACTACTAAGAAAATAAATAATATATTTCTATATTTCACACTACGCAAAAAATAATAATTAGTTATTTTTGCGTACAACACAAAAAACTTTCTTTGATTCAAATTGAGAGAGAGAGAGAGAGAGAGGTTAATTCGATCTTCGATCTTAAAATGAATTCCTCGTAGATTTTTGGTAAATTGATACAGTCATACTTATTGAGGTTCCGGGAATGATTCCAAAAACAGCCTCTCTGAGTGCTTGTAACTTCCGCATAGCATTTTTGTTTTCTTCCATGTAATCCTGTAAGAAGGCAGTCCAAGGCATGGAGAAAGGTTAACCGTTTCTTTGGTCCACGAAGTGACTTTTTTTCAGTAATTCACGAACTCTATGTTTTGATATATTAGAAGGATCACAACCGATGGTGTTGTAAGTAGAATGATCTTGAAGAAGATTATTCTTTTTATTAGAAGATTGTCTTTGATTCATCACCACAGTAGTGTTACTTTTGTATGATTGGATATAACAATAATCTTGTTATTGTTATATCCATTTTATCTGCTTTTATCCCAGGAAACTTGGGTTAAAAATCCACGTTTCCTGGAGGAAAAAATAACATTCTTGTCTTTGACAAAGATCGACTGTCTCTTAACCAACCAAATAAAAGCTTAGAAAAAGTTCCTCTAGTTGGCGACTAGAATATTGCCAATAGAGTTAAACTCCTTACAGGATAGTACGAGGGTGTTCTGAAACATTCTCGACCTCGACCACAGATAGCAATACTATCGGCAAGAGGTTTTTTTTTTTTTTTTAAGTTGGAACATGTGTCATAAGCATCAATGTGAAATTGCAAGTCACTCTATCAGGTAGTTTGTTTTATACAGCTGTCTGAAGCAAAAGCTTTGCCCGTATCGCTTGAAACGGATAAATTTGAGTATCGTGCGGTTATAAAATTCTTTGTAAAACAAGTTTTAACACCAAAAGAAGTTCATTCGACGTTTATGGGCACTCTTCTTTATCGATAGGCAATTTCGACTGAGTGTGAATTCTGTTAACTGAATATAATAATAATAATAATAATAATATAATAATAATAATAATAATAATATACTTTTTTGCTAATTTTGGTCGAAATAGTCCCACTTAAACAACAATGAGCCGTCTCAACAGATTTCAGTGCAGATTTAAATTCAAAATTTCGTGAAATTCCGTCAAGACAGAGCTGATAATACTTTGTATCCCTTCTAAAATGTTGCCACTAGAATTGTTCTTTTTCTTCTTATTATTATTATGTGACATCTCCAAGGAGTCCAAAGAATTAATCGAGGGAGGGCGCTCTATTCCTCTCCTCTACTGGTCGGATTTACAACGGAGATGGCTTCAGATCTCTCGTGGGCTATCGTCTCTAGGAACAAGATCATGACGTTTGAAGTGCCTCATCGTCCAAGTAACATAATCTTTACTACTATTAATAATATATTCCGACATCCACGTGCACGATGTTATACCTATTGATGTTTACTTCCAAGACATCTGTGTGGTAAAGTATTGAAAAAGTTATCTAAAGTGGGTATTAAAAATTAAATATTAATTTTAATCTAAATTAAAGTGTTTACTCTCCTCCTTCAGTGTCTTGCGTTTTTCTGAAAAATGTTCACAACTCATCGAAAAGGACGAGTGTGGTTCTCAAATTAGATTTAATCTGAAATCGGAAGATTTATGGTTCTGAAATTGGAACTGAACTGAGATTGGAAGATTTTGAAATTTATATTGTATTGCTAAAAGAGGGCACATTTTGTACGAATAAAAAAACTATATCTCAAAAAAACTTTAAAAATGTTTAATAAAAAGAAAAGTTTAAAAGTTATCAATATATCAATATTTTAAAAAATTATATATGCTAATCCATTTAAAACTAAATATAAGCACACAATGAACTTGAAAAATATTAAATGTAACGCATAAAATTCAAACAATAACTAAAATAAGAAACTCTTCCCTCGGGATTTCTTTTCTATCAGTGCGAAAATGCCTTCTGATGACGAACAAAACTGTACTTGTCTGTGAATTCACGCAAGCACGTGTTACAGCGAAATTTTTCTCGTACATCCATGTGTAGTGCTACATGTCTTGTGAGGTTTGAGCCATTCGAGAAATCTTTCTGGCAAATTTCGCAGCGGAAACGATCTTTCTTCACATGTAGCTCCAGGTGGTGTCGGAGTTGATACTTCGTTGAATATCTTCGAGGACAAATTTCGCACCGAAAGACCGCTTTTGACCTCTGTTTGGGATCAGCTGTTCCGTGAGGCATTCCTTGAAGTACAAAATGAAAACCAAAAGTGAGACATGATGACGTAACAAACAACGTAGTTACAAACAAGTTTGTTTTCACAGGATAAAAAGGGGAAACATAATTCGTAAACAATTTCATAAAATTACTCTTAATTTAATATAAACAACATTTAACCATTTAAATTTCAACACAAAGTTCATTGCACAAGAAGCAATATATATTCAGGATAGATAATCGCTCACTTACAAAATTGTCATCAATCCTTTCTCAAAAACAAAAAAAATCATTGCTAGTTTTTTTGAGAGCTGGAAGTAATTGAAAATGGGAAATCACGTTTCTTCATAATTTATACAAAAGTTTAAGAATTATTGGCTAAGATATTTCACCTGAGTTTGAACTTTGCTGAGAATTGCAGAAAGAAAGAAAGACAAACCAATGGAAGAAACCAGTAAACACTACATAGTTATCGATATGCACATTGAGTTTTTTCTTTTATAATATCTGATGTGAAGATCAAATTGGTCGCCAGTCGACAATACCAATTACGATCTTCACATAAAACCATGTAAAATAGGATGTCAGACTGTATAATGCGCTTATTGTTATAAAGTTTAGAGAATACCGAATGTTAACCGGTAGTACAGGTGGAAAAAATGAAATCTGTAATGACAGTTCCAGAAATTGTTAGAAAGCCTAATTTTTTAAATCAAAAGTTTATATCAAAATTTGGGTATAAAATCATGTGAATTCATAGTTACGAGCAGTAGATAAAACTTTGTGTGTAACTTTGCAACGCAAACATTTCATCCAATCAGCTTAGAAAGTTGTCTGAGTTGTCGAAAACTGTCTTATTTTTGTAATCACGGTGAACAATATTATACTTTGTGTAGTTCCTCCCTTGGTAGCACAGCACCCTAATCTAAAGGCGATTACAATTCCGAATAAACAGGTCTGATCTGAATAAAGGACTGGAAAATTAGGGTACCAGAGTAATATTTATTTGGGAAATTATTTCATTGTGGAAATCTCCTTTTATTGGTCATGAACAATTTCATATAGATTTGTTGGTTTAAATTATATAAAAAAATTCAAGAAAAATATTCATCTTTTATTACAGTCTACTGTTTATACATATTTTGTCATGGTGGACTACTGAATGTAAATCGAAAACATTCAGAAAGCCTAATATCTAAACTGGTCTCATCACTGTCTAAACTACTAAAAGAAAGAAATTCATGATCCCAGAAAATCATTCTTCTTCTTCTTCTTTGAAAATTCATACTCACGCAAGAATCCGGTTCCACACGTGAAGGATGGTGAAGGATGCATTCAGTGTAGAAAAATTGCCGGCACGCCTCTGGTTGGAATACACTATCCGAATCCTGGAGTACAAACCTAAAACGTGATCGTCACTGTACTTGAGGTTGTCATTCACACACTCTTCTTATGTTTTCTTTTTCTTAGATAAAGAAAGATTAGTGTTATATTAACAAACGTATGTCGTTTTCGTTATGAAACTCAGTGTCCGAAATTGGTACATTATGGCTGTTCAAAAACGGTGTATACTTGTAAAACTCGTTCTAACGTTCAAAATAATTTTGGCCCATAGAATATGTTTAAAAATTTTAATTTTACAAATAACTCTCTTATCTAATTCATTAGAAGCACTTTGAAAAAACTCAGAAAATAATATAATAATTAAACTCAATGTTTGAACTAAATTAAAATATTTAAATGTTAGTAAGTGGTGTTTTAGTTCCTTTTTTTAATTTTCCCACTCGATCGTTTGTAAAATCATCAGAACACTAATGTCTGTTTATCCTAAATATATTAGTCTAAATGCACTAAGTGGAATGGCAGCAATATAGGTTTACGCTTTTCAGTTGCATTTTAATACCAGAGGTATCACAAAATTATTTCCGCACGGTATATGTTACCTTCGAGGGTCGAGTCTGGTGTTCAGGAAAGATCAAGTGAACAGCGTATAAAAATATTTATTTTTTTCAACAATTGCTTCTGCTGAATACTGACCGACCACTTTTCATCATTGAAAGTTGATGCACGTTTACCGAAATCATCATTGATGAATATTCTTCATATTACAATGCCTTGTTCACTATTACATACAGATTTGTTAATGAGATTTCTTAATGTTATCTATGGACTTCTTAAGAGGAAGGAAAAAACACAGTGAATAGTATTTCGCATTTTGTTATGGGTTCAATATGAGGATTTAACTAGAAGATAAGCCCTTATTTCGCTGAAAATCTTTAGGCATATTATTTAGTCGTTGGAAGGGAAGTATTTGTTGAGTTTGGGAAGACGATAAAAATCCCAGATCAGCACCGAAAAGAGGTAAAAACAGGTCTTCATTTTAAGCTGTTTAAGTGGGAAAACCATTTTTCTCAGTTAGGGGAGGGGAGGTACATGAACTTCATTACCACTAATGAAAAATATAAATTTGCGAAATTTCATCAACATACAGAATTAAATTTATAGGAAAAACAGATATTTTCTTCTTAAACTAATGATTTAATCCTGAGCTCTTTTCCACTAATCTTTAACTCTGAGAAATACTTTGAACAACTTATCATTCCCATGCTTCATTTTCTATTAACCATCGTTTTTTCCTTAATGAAATTTCAAATGCGTAAACTGGGAATCTTATAATTCATTACGATATATGGGATCACTCATGACATTCATTGTAATGGTTATTAATACCTGCAATTGAGATGCACGTACTGGTCACGTCTTCAAACAACGTTTTATAAATTAATTCTTTTTTTTTTTTTTTGAAAAATGTTCCGTTGATTGATACTGAAGGAAATTTACAAAATTTATTTAAGAAACACCTATGGAAATTAGACACAATTGAGTAAAACAAATTGAACGAAATTAAAAAACGAAAGTAGCGTCAAGAACGTCAATAGACGATCCTGAATATGCTAATAGAGAATGATTTAGATTCGCACTTGGAAGAAATCTCCTTTGGTTGAAAAGAAAAACGTATTCTGTCTATGACCCAACATTATCGAGATAAAATGGATGAGGGAAAGAACGCTGAGTAGAGTTAAAAGACTAATTACTAAGAGAAAAAACCTCCACCTCGTTCAGATAAAGGTTCCTCACGTCATAGACTATATATGTATGTGTGTGTGTGTGTGTGTGTGTTGTAGAAAGATTTTTACCTTCGGTTTATGTGTATTATATGTTAAAGATACCAAGAAATCATATACTTGGTTTTAAATTCTTTTCGCAAGAAAGCAAAACAATATATTCAGCGTGAAATATATTCACGTCTGAGCTACTTGTGTATAAAGGCTAATGACTTCATATCGCTTGACCTAGTGTATCCCATAATGCAAAACACACTCCCTTTCGGACGTGTATAATACCAGGCATAATGGGAAGGGCCACTATCCAGACCGGTTTCAAACTTTACTGAGGTCTCATCATTAGGAGTCAGACCTGAGAGAGATACCAAGGTGAAGTGATGCAGAAGTATATCTCATATGCAAGTAGCCAATTGACCTTCTTAATAAAAATCTCTGAATGAGAGAAAAATGTAGAAAGTTTTTTACCTTGGGTGTAAAATACGTTAAAGATACCAAGAACTTTAGACTTGGTTTTAATCCTTTTCCCACGTAAGCAAAACAAAGTTTTGCCGTGAAATATAAAAGATTACGTTTCTATCTATGTAGTATAAACTGATAAAATTTAAATGATGAAAAACAAAACGTGAACACATACTCCACGATCTCTGATCCTCACTGATCACTTCCTTTCTTTCATGTAACAATAGAGAAAGTAATTTTAACAAACACCAAAAATTTCGAATACTTTCAACTGAATATCAGTAACGCTTTCATCACATTAATTACTAACAGTGAGATAATGTTATTTCGTGGTATTCAAAACTTCGTTTGGACAAATTTTCACTGTTGCAGCGAAACATTTTCGGCACATCCTTGTGGGTTTCCATGTGACGTTTAAGGTAACCAGCGGGTGAGAAATCTTTGTGGCAAACGTTGCAACGGAAAAGATCTTATGATATATAAATGTGTCGTGAAGGAGAAAACCGAATTCTCTTTCTTATGTGTCAATTATTTATATTTCGCCGATGCCTAGAAAATATAGGAAAATATCCAGTGGTGAGCTATAGAAATCTTAACAAAGGGCTCCCATTGTCGTGCAAGAAAAAGCCGTATTTCACCCAAAATGTTTTATTAATACTGCTTATGTACAAAATACCACCCAATCAAAAAGTATGAGGGGACAATCAACCTGTAAAGGCTATCATTTTTAAACAAATATTTCATGCTCTAAACATAAAATATTTGGACCCAATCATCTGTGTTAATTTATCTTACATAAAAAAAAACATTTTTTAACTATCAAAATATAATAAGAATAAAATCTTTTATAATAACATATGAAATAGTCTGCATTTTTTAGAAACAAAATAAATTTCTTTTGTTTGCAATAGAAGTTTTTATAACAATCAATCTACTGTATAAATAATAAATAAACATTATCTAAACACAATAATATTGAAGTACGTTATATTTCTCTTCTGTTATTATACTTCAAGTGATAATTAATGGTACCAATCAAGGGGCATAATTTTATAGTCCTATTTATTTATATGCGATTACCAAAAGTGAATTCTTATTTGTAAAATGGTAGTAATAGTAACTATAATATTTTAGTTAATAATTTGTTAGGTTACGTATGAATTTGTCGCTTAATATATTTCAAAAAAGTATGTTTTTGTTTTAAAAAAATAAAAAGTAAGCCAGAAGAACAAGGGACTCGCAAATTTGAGAAAAATTAAACAAAGGCTCGGGAGAGCCCCCGCGAGCCCTTTCTAGCTCACCACTGAAAATATCCAAGTGGCATATAACTCAAGAAAGAGCAGTGCTTCTCACGTCTTTACTCCATTGTCTCTCCTGCTACCGTTCGCCACCACCAGTAGTATTTGTGTCTGAATATTGCTGTATTCTCATGGCCGATTTGCTATTAGTGGATGAACGATTTCGCCTTATTTACATCCAGTGTTCAGTTTTTTTTTTTTTTTGAAGGGTTGGGAGGGGGATTAATACATTGGCAGAATGTCACTTTGGATTTATTCACTTTGAGTGTCACTGTACACTATATAAGTAATTTATTTGCTGTACGATTGGTGGATGGGGTCGTGTTCTACAATTCCTTCTATTGTGTGCATTACGCTATTTTTATATTATAATGTTACATTTCTTTGCTTTCTTTCTTTCTGTTTCTTGCAGTGTTGTAGGTTCGTGTGTGAGAACATTTTTGTTTTTATTTTAGACAATAAGCTTCCCACAAATGTAATCTCAGTGTTTCTTCTTTAAATGTTTTTAAGCGCTCAGGCTGTTGTTCTTCTTCTTCTACTTTTAGAATGTCTGCCTAATACTTCAATAACTTCCGCGTACTCTCTTGCAGGTTCATCGTGTTAGTTGTTTGGCTGTCACACTTTTTGTAGCTCCCCTGTTAACAATTAAACCTGTCGTAGAATAGTTGTTTAAAAGTTGAATAATCAGCGAGTTTCCTAACATATTTTACCTCAAATACAATTCTTATCACCTGTCCCTGCAGTTTTCGTTTAACCAGTAGTATCTGCTCTCTGGCATTTCGAATCCAAAGACGTGCAATCTCTTCTAACTTTTCAAAATATTTTATACGACACTAAACTATTGTTCTTCAGCAGAAAATCCGAGTGATAAACCAACAACGGCAGTGTCAATTTGTGATGCAAGTTTCACGGTTTGTGTTGCCGTCCGCCTGTCTGCATTCATATTAATCACTTAAAATTCCTCTGCATGTCAAATCCATTACGTGGATTCTTCCTCATTCTTTTTCGTTGGCGAATGTCGTAAGTGAATTAATTTCGAATATTCTCGAGTTGGTTATCAGTGAAACTAAATTATTTGATTGTGTGGCGTTGCAGGATTTCAGCTGTCGCCATTGGAGAAGATACATGTAATAATTCTGTAGGCTCATATTGAGAACAGTGGGAAAACGTGCCATTCTCAATTCTCTCAGTTGAAAAGCCCATATAAAGATTCTTAGCGTTCCTGACAGAAGATAAAGTAGCTTCATAGGATTTAGAGGAAATTCAGTTAATAATCCGAAACTTAATTTGCTTATCAGAGTTTAGTGGAATTTTTCTAAAAGTGAAACATTATTAAAGCAAATATTTTTATAATGATAATTATATTTCTAATATTTATAAGAAACTGAAAAAATGTAAATATATCGTTGAATAAATAAAATAAACATTTAAAACCAGAAGAATATTTATTTCTGAAATCTTACATGTATCTGAAACATCCTCAGGATACTTACATTTTCCTTAGCCAATGCTAAAGGAACATTTAGTATTAAGATATTTCAACATTGCAAAAAACAAACTGATCACAAAATAAAGGAAAATCACATATAGGTGTTTTAATGACTATAATATCAGTAAAATAAGTTTATGACAGACATTCTTATGATCAGTAATTCTAAACGGCCACTACATATATTCCATATTATGATCTGCTGTTACGCATTTCGTCTGATTAAAAACAGTTCGTTTTGAATACTGATCGATTTAAACATGTTGATGAATGAATTTTGATCATCAACATGTTTCAGAATGCAATTGGATTAAGTAAACCACATAAACAGAAACAACAAACTATTTTTAACATTACCATTCCAAAAATTTATTTGGTATAAAATTGTACACAATCACATTCAGGTTTCGCTGTGGTCAGTGGTGGTTGTTATATTTCAGGACCACAAATACAGAAATGATCTCTCACGATAAGTAATAAATTCTGAACTATAACTTATAAACTTTCGTAAATAATCTGAAGCTTTTCTAATCCAAAGATGAAGAAAGATGAAATTTTTGATGATATGCTAGACCATGCTTGGTCGAAAATTCTTTCGAACATGTGATACATCGTACTTTTTTACGCACATCCTCGTGTGTTTCAGCGTGGAGTTTTAGAGCGGATGCGCAGGAATAATCTTTACGGCAGATATTGCAACGAAAAAGGTCTTTCTTCACGTGTAACATGAGATGCTGTCTAAGAAATCTCTTCGTTGAGTAGCTTCGCGAACAAATTTCACAGCGAAAACTTTTCTTTGTCTTCTGGTAAGACTCGGGAGACTCAACTGGACTCTTACGAAGAGCAGAATCAGATTCTGAAAATCAAATATCATTTTGTGATGATCTTTAAAATTCAATCAACTTTTAAAATTCTTAGCCACTGTATATTAAAAAAAAACTAATAAAGTTTCTGGAATTCACTTGTATAAAAGTAGATCACAGTACTGTAGTAAAAGTTGTAAATAAAGAAAAATCATTGCATTAATGCATATGCACACTTTCATAAATCTTTTCCCAAAATACAGAAACTTTGAAAAATAAGTAAAATTTTCAAGACAAAATACGTAGCTTTAAGAAAAAAACTGCAGTTAATGGATTTGGTTAATTAATGTATATCAGGAAAAAATAAGTTTAAAAAGGTTAACTTTAATGAAGATGACATTGAGACTAGGAATCGCGTTTTCAATGTAGGCAGAAGGAAAATTTAAATCTAAGGTTATTATTGAGAAATGATTGGAATACAACACGAGAACAAACAAACATCAACTATAGACTAAGCATTGCTAATATATGTGACTATTTCAAAGATAGCAACATGCAAAATATATCCAGATAATAACTCAATGAACACCTGATTGGAAACGTCAGGTACGAACTGTTGATAGTCAACAAAAAGTCTCTGTTTCGACAGAGAGAGAGAGAGAGAGCAAACTTGTCATGAGAGGGAATATGGAGCATCAGATGCGCAGAAGACCTCTGAGAACTCCGAGAAGAAATAAATCTGCATGCAATCATTAATTGCTGATAGGAAAACAATAATTGTGATTGTATTTTCACAAATGCATTATTATGTCATGATTTATTATATTAAGGTGTTATTTTAGGGAAGCATTCTAAAGTACTCTGTGAGTACGGTAAAATATTAGATATTGAAGATATGAATACAGACGAGCGTAAGAGAGATTCCTTTCAATATTATAAGGACTGACTTGTTACGCATGTCTTGGTAATAGCAATACATTAATGCTCCAGGAAGGAGAAAAATATTAGTATACGTACAGTGTAGAATGTCCATGACATTTTAGCGCATTACTTCATTCGATCTTTGTAGAGTGAGATGGAGACAAGATATAGAAAATATGAGCGAAGCAAAACTCCCCAAAGACACCCCAAAGAGAAGGGAATTGAGGACGGCCTTTGAAAAGATGAGAAAGAGACCGTAACAGGCCACTAGGAATATTAACAGAAAGGAAGACTTTATTCCGTCTAATTTTATTAACGGAAATTGGAATTCATACTAATACGACGTTGGAAATCGTACGTCACTGACATCTTGAATAAAGTACGGATGATATTTACCAGAGCTTTATGCGAAGAGATTCTTTAACTTAAAAAATATTTAAAAGATACTAAATTATGCACAGATTCGGAGCACAATTAACAGCACGGAATTCTATTTCTATTCTAATTCACTGAAACCATTAGTTTCAATTCAAATGATTCGGACCTTAACTTGAAATATCAGGTAATTTCAAAATGTATTCAATGTAACATGCTAAACATACTTCTTAGCTATCTATATGGCTATCGGGCAGTTATTCCTAAAGCGAATAAGGAATATGTATAAAAGGGTAATGAATTCTTAAATATTAAGGACGTTCTTCGGTGGACAATAAGACTTTGAATATACAGTTTCACATAAAGAAGCAAAGCATACCCCTACACGTAAGATGTGGTGTCGGTACGTGTGGAGTATAAAGGTAATATTGTAAGCAGGATGGCGGTCCTTCTGGATTCTTCTTCTTCGACATTGTACGCAAGAGAAAGTATAACACCATATACCGACATTTATTCATCAATAAATTAGTGCGCAATTTTGAGCGGAGTTCCTCTTGTGCTTGACTATTCGGACAGCTGAAGCCTCTTAAGCTTTTTTTGTCAATTTTTATGAGGTGGCAAACAGTCTTAATCGGAATATTATTTATTAAGTGACACTGAATTAGGCGATGCTGGCATTGTTTAAAATATTTAAAAGTCGTCTTCTGAAATTATTTTTATTTCTCTCCCCACATGATACTGAACATCAGAAATGTCCGAATATCTGCATCCTTTCAAGGTGATCTTCAGATTTGTGAACTATCAAAAGTCGCAAGGGAGAGGGATCTAAGTCTGGTGAAGACGGAAGACAGTTCAATTTTGTGATTAATTTTGAGCATGAAACTCGTGGACAGCTATTACAACATGTGTGCAGGGGCATAGTGGTGATGGGCGATCGAAATGATCAGCAAAAGTTCTTGTCGGTTTTTATGCACAGCTTCAAGTAACCTTGCCAGTGGCAATGATCTAAATGGCAATGATAGGTCACAATTGGTTTGAATTCCTTAAACGATGAAAAAGTTATTGTTTCATTGTGTATTATAATAAATTGCATTCTAATAAATTCCAAACGAACCGCATTACAATAGAAGAAGAAGAAGAAAATAAATAAAAACACATTTTTCTCGATCTTCGGTCTTGGTGAAATAGATGTGGTGCACTGCACCATTTGAGGGTTTTCTTTTATTACCAGTAACATGTTTGCGAAAAAGAGACAAACGTGAAGAAAGACCAAACCAAACATCAAGTTCGCGCTGTTTTGGTCTTCATTCAAAATTCGACAAACCATCAACGCAGAAAATTTTGTCGTTTCCAAATCGTCCGCCAAAATGTTTCCTGTTGTTTCTCTGCCAAAATTTAATTCCTCTGCTTTTTCGTCTGTCTAACCGATAACTGCGCCATTCTCGTTTCACATGATCGATGAGTTGGAGGTTGCCCAGGTCTTTCGTCTTCCGAATCATTAAACCGCTTATGGCATTCAAATACACCAGACATTTTCATGGCGTCATCACCATATCGCATTCTGCACATGTTTCGATTTTCATTTGCGTTTTTGCCTAAATTTACAGAAAGCTTGTCAATGTGCTGTTCTTAATTCCGTTGACTCATTTGTTCTCCAGTATCCAGAAGTAAGCGCGTGTGAACTCTACCACAGCTTTCCAACAACTAGCTTGGTTATCAGAGCTTATTAACTATTGGCTTGTTTTGATACGACTTAAGGAAATAGTGCAGACATGTCCAAACCTGGACAGTTACATGGTCCTACCTGACTCATCATACGCATGATAAGGAATTTAATCGTCACACCATCTACTATAACAGAAAAATCAAAACAAACAGATAAGCGTCAATATTAAAAATATATATAAATAAATGTGACAATCTTAAACTGTATATTTTGTTACAAAGCATTTCTAAAGTGAACAATCATTCTTCCAAATCCCGAATGGTCACGTGTAGATTTCAGCATGAACATTGTAATAAGGATCCGTACCCAAGCATCAAACAATGAGTCAATTCGGTTTGTCAGTAAATTGGAAACTGTTGTTCTTTCCACACGCAGCAACAGAATGAATGATAGGATGCAAAAGATTTGTGCATTCTGTTGAAACAATTCTAACACGATCCTGTCTTCCTATTAGAAACATTAACATTAAACCTTATCGTTTTCTTCAATTATTTTTCGAATAGAAAATAAAAAATCAGAAGGCCCATTACTGCTTTCTCATCCTCTGAATAGGATTTCCTTGACGTCGAATAATGTGTCATTCTAATAAATGATTAGAATGACACAGATGTCCGCTCGTCAGTTACTTCGCATTTGCTTTGTTTCGTTGAACTCTCATATCCTCTAGATTTACTAAACGCATTTACGCACTTCAACGCATATATCACATAATGAAAATAGCGTAATTGATGGGAATAATAAATATCAAAAAATAATCTAATAATTATCTGAGTGCTTAACTGTTTTCTGTTGTTGAGCTATCACAAAATACGCAACAACTGGAGTAATCAGGTTATATTTAAGTTTAAATCTATCTGTGAACATCTGACCAAGCCACAGATAATGAAAATAAATAACAAAAATAATAAAATCGTAAAATCATGAAATAAATGAACAGACTTCAAAACTTACTATGAAATGTCATCTGATGGTATACCAGACCAGGCTTGGTTAAGAAATTCTTTAGGGCACGAACCACAACCAAATATTTTCCGCATTTTCTTGTGCGTTTTCAAGTGGGTATTGAGGTAATCAGCAGTGGAGAAATCTCGGTGGCAAACCTTGCAAGGAAAAACTTCTCTATCACTCTCATGCAGTTTTAAGTGTCTTCTTAGATTAAACTTTCTACTGCAAAGTTGTTGGCAAACATCACAGCGATATTTTGCCTCAGGCATCTGTCGGCGACGAAATCGACTCTGTTGCTTCTTGGAGAAAACCGAAAGTGATCCTACATAAAAAAACATGAAGATAAGTCGGCAGATAAGCAGAATTTGTTTATTAGAAAGCTTGTGAAATATTGATTGAAAACAACTAGGTAGGTCCTCATGTACCAGTCGAAACTATTATAAATCAATAAAAGAATGAGTAAGAAAATTATATTATCCACAATAAAAACTGATTTACTCTTTGAGTGGTAGAAGACATTCATTTAACCACAAAAATGATGATGCAATATTAATTATTTCACTGCAAATCGGTATGATACAAGTGTAGTTGGTGGATTAAGTAGTCGAGTAGAGCAGGTGACCTCTTTCGAAGAGTCTTTGTTCCTTGGAGGTATCGCAATAACATTTAATGCAAATATGGCTTCTTCTGGTATGTGTGTGTGTGTGTGTGTGTATGTGTGTGTGTGTGTGTGTGTGTGTGTGTGTGTGTGTGTGTGTGTGTGTGTGTGTGTGTGTGTGTGTGTGTGTGTGTGTGTGGTTATTGTACTGATAAAATAAAGGCACATTACTATATTGAAGCCATTTCCTCCTATACTGGTTGTTCAATGATGCATACTTCTCTTGAGCACGAAGTTTACAACATTATGCATGTACCAGCATTTATCAGATGCATTGCATTCTTGGGATGTGGTCTATGTCTATATTTATAATTATGTTAATCACAATTGTCCAATTACATCATATAAACATTATTTTAAAATCACTTCATAACTGCATTTCAGATCTTTTTAGTAATGAAATGCTTTCATTAGGTGGATGTGTTTCTGTAAATGCCTAAGGAATTACAAGCAGTTTTTTTTAGTATGATACGCAACGGTACGGTACCGGCACATTTATTTACAGTGACACGTTATACATGGATGCAATATAGTTTTTTATTTCAACTTTACCTGGTAGCAAATAATGTGTACAGGCACCTGTTGTTTGACATGTTGATTTGAGCCTTGATTATAAGAATCGTTTGTCTGATGAAGGTATTATGCCAAGACATCGAACCGGAGAGATGTTCAAATTTGTGTGTCTTGTTAGAATTATGGCAGTAGTAAGTGGGCCAATCAGGTGGATGTATTTCGTAATATGAGTAACTCCAAAACGTTCTGCAGAATGATATGAGGATTTCCACTGTGATTACCTGTTGTGGTGTCCTTGATCGTTTTTTTGTCCTACAATGCCCTGCTTGGTCCTACTAGAAAAGAACAAAATTAAAATAATATAAATTTGAAATGAAATCACAATGCCATCATATATTCACCCCTCCTTAAATATCAATCTCTGTAATAAATAAATCCTTTGCGTGAGATATTTTTTTATTTTAAAATAAATTATTGGAAAATAAATAGCAGGAATTATCAAATGATATATAACTATAGCATTAAAGAGGATATTACTTACTTTCCAAAACACAATCTTATCCATAAAAAGGAGCAGATCATATTCGAGAGGATTCTTGTGAACTGAGCAATAAATAATGATAAATAGCAATAAAATTAGAGCGATAAATAATTATTCGACTTTATGATTGTAATCTAATTTATTGTTTCTTTATTTCTAATATTGAAACATTAAGTATATATTTAAAATATATCATTATTAATGGCAATAGCGAATTTATTTTTATTAATAGTGGCAAGCCAGTTTAGCTAAATGTGGAATTCCATGAATAACATGAAACGTTGCTCACTCTGGTCGTGATACATGTTCTTGGCGCAGAGAAAAATATGTCAGGGAATCTGTTACGGTAGGATTTCGAAAAAGAACAAACAATGGGAAAACAAAGATGCGGTGAAAGAGCGCCATAAAAGGAATCAATGGGGAGGGGGAGGGGTGGATACTGAGAAAGAGCAAAAAACATGAAGCAGTGAATATAATCTTAAAACATAAACACCTAACTTGAAAATGGTAATAAAAAACAAATGATGTTTGAATCCCTTTCGTATGAAAGTATTTCTGTCATACTACAAAGAAGAATTCGTACAAATTCAGTAGGTTACCTATGTGTATGCCTCGCTACTTCCAGTGATGATTTTAAACCAGTGAGGATTTTAGTTTGATTACTTCAGCTCTGAGATTAAAAAAATCATCTATTTAAAAAAAAAATAGGTAAGGCACAAGTATTAAGCAACATCGACTTCTTACGAATCTTAGGTTGGATCGATGATCGGGGGGAATTTCCTGCTTTAATACACAGTTCCAAGATTTCTCATTACTACATTCTTCCGGTCATGAATGAGTTGTAAATTTTCTTCTCTAAATTTGTTTCTTCCTAAACTTGAATCACTCACCGCTGAATGGCTGAAAGTCGGGAATAAAAATATAAAAAATCTTCTCCGTGCAGTCTTTATTTCTGAAGTTAACTAACTACAACTAACACAAAACAACATAGTAAATCAAACAAATACAACTTTTAAACATTCAAAGACGGAATCGTCTGGAGGATTTTTTGGAAGATTCCCACTGAAAAAAAAAAACATTACCGGTCTTTTCAGTGGGAATATATATGTATATTTTGTTTTCAAATGGATGAAAACTCTGTGACAACACTGCAAGAAATCTTCCTGCTTGAAAAGTATTCCAAAGTGACGTCTGTGATCGCCTTCTCGCTTGATGCTTGTGGACGTCTTCTGCAGAGATGAATTTGCAAGGAGTGAATTCCCAAGTCCAAAACTGGCATCTGAAAATCAAACCACAGCAGTTACAATAATGCGCAGAAATTGCTTTAAATAATTTCTACTGAGTTACAACAAGAATGAAAAGTATATTTCATAAACGTAATACACAGTATTTTGAATCCGACTCGTTATTTTATTAAGTTCCATCATTTATAGCTCTTAACTGAAGTCGAAAATTCTGATCTCACCGCGTCCGAAACATGCCACGGATTATTTTAAAAGTCTGGCATGACACAGTAAGCAAGGCATAAACAAAGTTCATGCAAGATGTCTCGATATGGCCTCGTATTCACAATGAATCAAAAATTTAATTTTCGATGAATGAATTTTAATGAATGACTTTTTCTCGATTGGTCGAACAGTGGTGCCTGCTCTAAAACTGTTGGGATGTATTTTCAGATCCCATTGATGTAATTACGTCGAAACTGCAGAAAACCTCCAGCATAAGAAACAAATATATTTCAGATTAAGTCCAAACGGGTTCAAGTATTTAATCTTTGGAAGTATCTCAGTAAGCGACGAAGAGGAGAAAAAAGAAGAAAATAAACAATAACTACAGTAAACGCTTCAAAATTTGCAGACTCTTCACTATCTTTGTTGAAGAAAAATGGCCGATAATATTTTACTAAGAATCCGATTACAGCGGGTCGAACTATGGCCCTGATGGTTCTTCTTAATACGAGAAGTATGTTAAAATGATGGCAATAGAAAGGGAAAACAAAACCACTTTAAGGCTATCAATATTTGCAGAGTGCTCTATTCCTTTCATTAGTCGAACAAAGTATTTCAAATTAAGCAAGTTCTAGGCTGATGAATGTTCCTGTGGAAAAAGATGTTCAATATTATTTTACTTATAACTCGAGTTACAGGGTTTGAATTGTCGAAAACACACACACACACACACACACACACACACACACACACACACACACACACACACACACACACACACACACACACACACTGGAGTGTTGTAGAATCATATACTTTAAAAATGAGAAGCACAAGCAATCCCACGGAATTTGCTTCGACAAAAATCGTTAATACTGAGTCACAATACAAAGTTACGATTGCATTAAAGCCATCAGCTCAATACATTCAAAGTATTTCGGTTGTAACTATATTATTATTATTACTATATGGGCATCTCTATGGAGTCAGGAGACTCACCACGGGAGACCCAAACTATTCACGCAATATCTATCATACCACTTCTGGAACTCATCGACAGACGAAGCACTCACAACTGAGTCTGGCAACGTATTCCATTCATTCATCACTTTCCAAGGGAAAATCTATTCCTTGTTAACCACACTCTTACTTAAAATCCAGAGATGACCTCTTGTTCCTCCCCCACTAGCCCACTGCTGAAATATTGCCTCTGAATCAATATTATAACATTCGTTTAGTAACTTAAATAACTTAAACCATAATAATATTTCTATCATATCCCCTCTTCTCCGCCTATTAACCAATCCCTGCAATTCACAAACTCTCAGTCTATCAATGTAGGGAGCATTCCGTACAAACTCACGAACTTGGCCACTCGCCTCTGAATCTTTTCTACCACTTCCTCATCTCCAAGGAGTCCAAGCGATTATACCTGAGCACAGTAATCCAGATGTTGACGTATCAATTTCAGTGAGAAATCTTGGGATATGCCAAGAATGTCTACACATATTTTGTGGACTTGGAGAAGGCATATGACCGGGTTCCTCGGGATAAGCTTTTGCAAGTAGTACAGGAGTATGGAGAGGATGGCTAACTCTTAGGTGCCATCAAGTCCCTGTATGAATGCCCGGAGTTTTGTGTCAGGGTAAACAGCACAAAGTCTGAACCTTTCACAGTCTCCGTTGGTCTCCGCCAAGGGTGTATTCTGTCACCCTTCCTTTTCGTAACATTTATGGACTAGTGACCTAGTTCTGCTTAGCTCTTCCACAGATGACCTCCAGCGGACCCTGGATAGGTTTGTAGCTGTTTGTGCAGAAGTTGAGATAACGATCAGTGTGGCCAAAACTGAAACATCGGTGGCCTCGAGACAACCATCCCAGTGCACTCTATGTGAGTGAAGTCCCACTGAGGCAGGAAGAGAAGTTTAAATACCTTGGGTCCATATTCACGAGTGATGGAAAATGGTACGTAGAGTTAAGTACTTGAATTGACTCAGAAAGCGCATATTGACGGAGCTTGGCCGTTTCGGTAGTATTGAAGCGGAAATTAATCCAGAAGGCAAAGCTGGCTGTCTTCAATAAAGTCTATGTCCCCATCCTCACCTACGGTCATGAGAGTTGGGTAATGACTGAAAGAATGCGAACACAAATCAAAGTGGCTGAAATAAGGTTCCTTCGGGAGATTGCGGGGCTGACAAGACTCGCCAGAGTCAGAAGCTCTGCAATTCAGGAAACCCTCAATACTACTCAACCGCTGCTTCTCCGTGTTGAGAGATCACAGTTACGATGGTAAGGGCACCTGGTCAGAATGGCACAAGAGAGGCTTCCCCAGTAGGCCCTCTTTGCCAAGCCAGAGGGTGGGAGGCCACGTGGAAGGCCAAGGACTCGCTGGATATATTATATTCAAAACCTTGGGTGGGAATGTCTGAGAGTCCCACAAGAACACCTGAGCTTGGTGGCGGAGGATAGTGACCAGTGGAAGTTCCTTTTGCACCTGCTTCCCCCACAACCCAATTAGGAAAGCCGAGCCATGAAGATGGATGGAGGGATGGATCTTCAATGATGACGTAAACCTGTGAATTATGCTGGACACTTTAGTAGTATGCCGTCTGAACATCAACCCTCTAACTACTAACACTTTCAAGTCTCTAACTTCATCAAATACCTGGAGTAATTGCATCAATGTGGTACACAGCTGGTAATCTTTTAATCCTAAAATGCATGCCTTTATGGCACACCACTGGACTCCGCTCCTCTATACGCTATTTTCTGGTATCTCCATCAGCCATTCTCATATCCATATAATCAGTTTTATATCCATCCCCATTTATTTTCTAAATTGCTAACAGTATTGCATGGGGTATCCTCAATCGCCTTAGCAAAATCCAGCAGTATCTGTGTGGTGTAGCCCTTGTCCCCTTGTCCGATTCAATTATGACTTTATTATAAAAAGTTAATAAATTACTAAGGCAAGATCGACCGTTAACAAAGCCATGTCCCCGTCCCATAATACATCATATTCTCACCACCGCTCGCTGAATTGTCTTTAACTAACTTTTCCAAAACTTTTCAACCACTTCCGAGATTGTGATTAGTCTGTAATTTTCTACCACAGGCTTTGGGCCTTCTTTACTCAAAGGAACTATTTTACCCTCCTTACGCTCCCTATGGAACTATTCTGTTCCCTATATACATAGGGAACAGACAAGTAAGAGGCATTAACAATTCCTTTGCACATTTAGGTAATACCCGAGCTGATATCCCATGTAAACCTACAGCAGTATTTGCATTTAAAGTCTGCGGTATCCTAAGTACTCCGATTCATTTATCTCGATTCACATATCAATTATTATACTTCTGACACAGAATGGACTCTCATGATAGACTGTTGTCATATATTTTTGAAAAGTGGTCACTCAGTACCATCCATCATCTCGCTACTATCAGTGCCCACTAAAGGTATCCTTCCAAAGTTGTTTTTCCTTCTACTTGACACGTAGCGGAAGAACGTTTTGGAATTTCCTTTGAACAGCTTTGCTAAGGTCTTCCATAATATGAGTAACCTTTCTAGCCTGACCGATCTTTGTACTTTTCTGAGAGCGCTGATCACCTATCTCCTTGTAAATCCTCGGTAACATTTTTTTCCTTTGCAGTTCACGCTTAATACCACTATTCAACCATCTAACGCCTACCTTTTCGAACTACCATGCAGTTCGGTATATACCTCTTCTTGAATATCCCGATATTGCTTCCTTCAGTTACCGGTTGATTATATTCCATGCACTGCTAGCATCTTTCCCTCGCAATTTCTTATGCCATTGGATGGCTGTAAGCTGCATCCGAAGCTTGTCATAATTACCTACCCTGTAGTTCAGTATACACTTCTTAAGAGAAAAATCCAAAACTTTTGCAACCCACTAAGTAAATACCGTAGGATCATTCGCACCAATCGGAGGTAACGAGGAACTTACTTATGCATAGATCTTGTGAACTTTTAACCAGATCTAATACTCTCACAGCAAGAGACCCTTCAGTTATATGCTGTTTCAAGTAATCATCTCTTAGAAGATGTATGAATTCCATTATTTTTGCCACGTAATCTTTCCTCTTTCAGCCATATTATTATTATTATTATTATTATTATTATTTGACACCTCCAGGGAGTCCAAAGACTCATCGAGGGAGAGCGTGCCAAGAGCATCGAAAGATTGATCCCCTTCGAACTACTAACTGTATTTAAAATCCCCAATAATAATTACTTGAATTGAACTTATTGCGCTACAATGTTGAATCATATCTCCTACATCACTCCTTGTACCCCCCCCCCCGGTAAATGGCAACTAACAACTGTGTATTTGGTTCCGTTTACCACTATTTCACACCAGATCTCCTCAAATGAATTATCATTCACTCGCCTAGCCTTTTGATATCCAACTTTGATTTGTTGCAGCTTAATAAGTATTTATTAGGCATTTCATTACGCAATTGATATTAAAACAGAAGGAAATACCTGCATGCACCGAATTGATTTTTCTTACGATATTTTCATATTTAATACAATTCAAGTGTATCGGAAATTTTAACACTAGCATCAAGTTAGTTTTATGCGCATTACATTAAAAATATACCAACGAATTCAAAACATGTTCTACCTGATGCACATTCCTTTCTCAAACTTGAACAAAATGTTTTCAGTAAAATTAAATACAGTATATTTCCCCTCAAGCACTAAAATATACAAAAATGATAAACTCATAGTAATTATAATCTTGTGCGAGATTTACGGTAAACTGCTTTAATAAGATTGCCATTTTAGAGTCCCTAGCGCCACCTAACATATGTGTCAGTATAAATTTAATAAAATTTATTGCAATAAAATGGATCATAACATAATGAATATACAAATCTGATTTCTTTCCGGAATGAATTGCGACGTTTAGGCGTATGTTTTATGTCTGAATCAGAAAACCAGTACCATTTTATATCTTGTAACTTCAATAGAAACCAAGTATAACACATACTTTATTAACTGTTTTATCTGATCGTTTTCTTATTCTTTAAATGCATTGGACATGTCAGTTATTTTCTGAATAATTTTCAGTACGATTGCCAAACATTTCGTATCAAATATCCTTCGTGAATCGTGCAACAAATGTAGCACGTTTTGATTCCTATCTAAAAGCTGAAATCAATAGCAAAGAAGTTTTTATTGGTTCTGACAAAGAAGTGAAAAGGAAACGACCAAAGACGGAGTCGAAACATAGAAATCAGAGGGAGGGAAGGCAATATCGCCGTTTGCTTACATTTTTTAAAATATAACCATACTAACTGATATTAAGTATAAAGGGTACGGCATTTTTAGGAAGGACAGAGATGATAGGAGAGGAGGAACATGCTGATAATGATGACTTGAATCCCTTTATTGTTGAGACCTTTGATTGTAGTTCTGGTAACAATATTTCATGTGGCAGTAAATTTAAAGCCATCTGTTGTTAGGTCGAATCTAACAAGATGAATTACATTGCGTGGGGGGTGTTGATACAGACCTGGTGTATCGGTTGCTAGTGGTAAAAAAATGCATCATCAAATAGAGGCGATGGGAGGGAAAGGAGTAATCATTATGAGAGACTATAATTATCCAAGTTTTGATTGGGTAGCAGAAAAATCTCATGATAAGAATGAAACCGAATTTATTAAGCGTTTGCGAGACAGCATGTGACAGAAGGAGCTTAAGGTCAAAGTGTGATATTTATTTCCATGTTCTCGTGTTCTCGCACATTTTTGCATAAATCCAGTCTTTGACATCATCAGAAAATATAATTTCATTGTTAGTTACGACCTCATTTCTCTCCATACTGATGTTGCTTTTCATTTCACGACTTTATATTAATTCAGAATTTATACATGTGAAAACAAATGTGAAAGCTCGTGTTCTGTGTTAAATTTCTTTGATTCCTGAGCAGACTACATTATTTTCTTTGATAGCTATTGATTAGATGAGAACAAAATCCAATATCAAGGCTTCCATAAGTTAAAAATAAGCTTGATTAAGTTAATTTTTTGTTGGTTGGTTGTTATTTTTGAAGGTAAACTTTTTGTGTGTTATTTCATGAAAAGTTCCCTTCTTAAAGCAGCATATGTATCGTAGTCTCTTCATTCATTACAAATAAATTTCATGATGTTGCAACAGCAAAGAAATTTGATTTACAATCATCTGTTTAATATATCATTTGACCATCTTGCTTCAAAACTTAAAGATGTTCGAAATGGTTGTTTCTTATAAAATGTTATAGTTTCCCATTGAGTGACATTTTTACATTTTATCGCACAATCAACACGTCTGAAAAATACGGCACCCCGAGAAGAATCCCCGGTAAAGATGTTTCCTATCAAATACAATACGTAACTCCAATGTTAAGTATAATTATATTTTCTAGCATCAGTTTTGTCTAATATTGAACAGCATTTATTGCATTCTTTTTGTAACACTGACAGTTTCAAGATTAATCATTTAAACTTAGATAAATTGAATGAACGGCATTTGCGGCTGTACGGAAAAATGTATGGAAGTTTTACCGTTCAAGAAAACGAGATTTTTTTTATCATAATTACGTGAAACATCTAAAAGAAGAGCTTTACGAACCAAATTACGTCTGTCTCTTTGAAATGGGATCATCTCTCTCTCTCTCTCTCTCTTACAACTTAATCTTATTTCTGTATAACTTACCTTACCTTAGAACGTTATTTTACACCAACTTCAGAACTACAAAAAAGGTTCTTTACGTAATCCCAATGCATTGTTTGTTTCTATAAGACTATGCCAGAAATTTTCTTGAAAGTTAATTTTAACAAACTCAAACCTCCATATTATTGGGTTTTGATCTGTTTTGTCGACTAAATTAATTCTACGAAATCGCACGAAAAAATATCTTGACCTTTTATCGGCAATAAAAATCCAGCTTTGTGCTTGAAAGTTGATTAAGTTTTGGAAGGAGACGGATAATATTTCGACACTGATTGTCTGCACACTTTAACTGACGAACTCGTGTTGTTTATGTATACACGTATCGGTCACTGAATTAGAAACCTTTATGCAGAGGAAGGTAATCTTCACACATGCAACGTACGCAACACTAGGCTGGACCCACGATTTCGAAAACAGCAGAGCTGACTGATTTTATCCCAATTGTTTAATTAGTAGAAAAAATAACCTACACTGCTTGTTTAAGAGGCGTAATTGTGTCGCTAACACAGTCTGTCAAGAACGAGATCGCCGTCGTCTGAGAAGACACAAAACCCTTGACCGAAGCATTTAATGAAGGCTGACCCATACCTCATCGAACTGTGCGCAGGAAATTGAAGAGAATCGATATTGGCAGTAGCATATCTATACGGAAACCACCCACTATATTAAATTAAAAAATAAAAAATAAATAGTTAACCCCTTTTATTCTCATATAGGAAAGGAAATATCAATCCTGTTTAACATTTGGAAGTAGGCAGCTTATATTTCTAAAGCACTGGAATGAAATTGCACCAAATGAAGTGATAACGAAGTATAGTATTAGGTTTGTGATTTACCAACACTGTGGTTACACTTTGCCATAATTAAAAAAAACTAAGAGAGAGAGAAAGAAAGACGCTCAAATGGTCATCATTTAGGTGTTTGTTTTGTATATAGATTCGTTGTCAAGTTCGATTTTTTTTTGTGCCAAAACAAGAATAGAACTTTGCAACCAATCTCTAGATAGGTTATCAAGTCATAAGATAATCAAATCACATATAAATAATAAATGACTAATAAATAATGAAATAGATAAATAATTTTTACAACTTACCATGTGATATCCTCTGATGGCGTTGCAGTGTGGGATTCGTTATAAATTCTTTAACCCATGTGCCATAACGAAACGTTTCTTTGAATATTTCATGTATTTTCATTTGGGTCTTCATGTAACTGGCAGTGAACAAATCTTGGTGACGAACTTTGCACGAAAATACTTCTTTGTTACTCTGATGCCGTTTTAAGTGATTTTCAGATTGCTCTTTTTGGTGTAAAGTCGTTGGCAGACATCACAGCGATATTTTCCTCGAGGTTTCTATCTCCAGTGAAATGAACTGTATTGTTTCCTGAAGACAACGGAACCTGATCCTGAAAAAAGAAAAAAAGTTCTTAGGTGCGCTAAGAAGGAAATTACTTCTTAATACCAGTAAAAAGTAATTTTGGCTTTATTTAAAATGATCGTTGGTCTCCCGTATATTACAAACTACAGGTAATACGATTCTATGTTTGTTCGTACGAACTACATTCAAAGTTGTTTTGCATCATCAAAAATTATTAAGTTATTACTTTTTGTCAAATGTACGTATGTCCCAATAAGACAACAAACGTTATTGTGATGTCCACTACAAAATATGATGACGAACAAGATGAGATATTACTTTCAAATAATTTTGTTTATTAAATATCCACATTCCGCTCAAAACACAGTAACAGAAAATTTTTCAAAAAGAAAAAAAAAGCGAACCCTCTTAAAAACTATCCATCAACATAGATTTAAAACTGCATAAAGAATTCGATAATAAAACTTAAGGAAGTTTTATGATCGAATTCGATAATAGACTTAAGAAAGTCTAATATACTACTTAAACGATTCTTGAACAGTGTACAAGATTCCCATCTGCTTCTTAACTACAACAATTAGCTGCTTGTACTCTAATATTCATAAGTAAAAGAGAAAAATATAAAATATATTTACCTGCGATAGAACCTTTCGTACTCTGAGCTATCGATGAGCTCTTGCTTCGATCTAATTAATAAAAATCTAAATATTTCTGAAAGAATATGATTGAGCCCATTAACAAATATGCAGTAATTTCCAATATTACTTGCCTCCACTATTGGGAACCACTTGCGCAACCAACCGGAAAAACCTTTAAAAGAAATTATAGAAATCCTTGATTTAAACAGAAAAGTTAGTATAGTAGTGAAAACATTATCACCAGGTCAACAATCCCACATCTGGCTCAAGCGATGAACTTTGACATTGAACAACTACAAGACAATTTGTCTTACGGTAAGCAACCGTGGTGTATTATTAAGATATACCATATTTATATTTTTATTCCAATGGTAATCTCAGTCGACTATTCCTTCTTTTTAAAATGATCTTATAAATGCACTCAGCTGTTATTTAATAGTTCATGCATTCTTTCATTTTTTTCAGATTAGTCCCACAAAATCTGTTCTCTAATAACAACGCTACCAACTTGTGAAAGCAAAACCTGCACTGTTATGCAAACGAGATTTTCATAGCATACACAATAACGTGGCATTTATCAATGGATTGGATATTTCCATTGGAACAGAAATTTATGCATGTTGAACACCCTCTCTTCTGTGGAATGACATTTTTTAATATGTTTGAAAGTTCGTGTCAAATAAAGAAAACATATTTTAGCAAGCTCTAAGTATATCATACCATTTACTGAAGCTGTGAGAAAAGGCTCGCCATTAAGAAACAGAGAAATTAAAGCACAGAAAATGGAAATCCGAAAAATAAGTGTCGCTCTTCTAGAGTCCGCATAAAAGAATTCTTTAAAATGAATATCATTTGGAAGGAAGGAATAAACGTGCTTGATGATAAGTGCAGATTATAATGGTAATTTACCTACATCGTATCTATGAAACTTATTGGTACGATGTCCATCCACGATACTAATTCATTAACTCCTCATGCATTTGCACCGTGAATGCACTAAGGGTAATCCAATCTGCAAACACGACACCCAACATCGAACTTTTTTCAAGCCTTCAGTAGGTTGGGGGATGGGTCTCACAACAGGCGACAATCGTGCTGTTCCAGCAACACAAAAATCCTTGCCACAGTCAGATTCAAAGTTAATGAAGTGAGGGAGGGAGAGGAAATCCACTCGGTCAAGCAAGATGCCAATTGAACTGAGATATTCATCCGCTGGCTCGGATTCCCGTGTATTCATTAGACAAACCAAAAGAGTGAAAGACAATGATTATCATTTATTCCATCTAATAGAAACTTTTTCTTATCATGTGAATAAAGAGAATCTTAATTTTCTCTAAATTTCCATCTTCCCTTCTTTCTTCAGTCGCTTTGTAGTGTCAAAGATGAATGTGACAAACAAGGAATGGAAACTTTTCTTCTCGGTGCACTCATCTTCGTTCCTGAAATTAACCAAACAAAACAATAATAAAAATAATAGCATTGAAAATTTTAAGATGATGATTAAGTTGGCTTCCGAGATGTTTCTTGCGTTACAATTCACTTGCTATAAAAAATGTCTCTTCTACTCCGCTGAGTGTGTTGCCTTGTGTGCAGTTATCTTTGAACTAAATAGGACTTTCTCAACTGAGGAACGGGGCATCTCTGGCTTTCTCCTTCTGTGAAGTCAACTCTGCGGGACGCTTTTCTGTTTCCCTATGCTGTGCTTTAATGGCCTGAAGCGGATCTCAGGATGATAAACGTGGTCGCATCCAGGTTGCAGCCTACACTTGTTTAATTTTTAGGTTCTGATTTTCCACCCCCCATTTTAGAACGCACCTAAAATGGCACTTCAGAGGTGCAGATATCCTGTTCAGCGTTTGCCAAAGAAGTTTTGCAAATGATAATAGTTTCAGGAGGTACATGCAAACACATATATTACGGTGTGAATATCTGTCTAGATATTTGACATAAGAAATCGGGTTGCCGTAGTTAGTTATAAAAGTAATGTGGACGTTACAGTTATTATTCTTTGAGTTACATTTTTTTCATTTTATTGTTACTACCGTCTGTTTGTTTGTGTGTGGGGGGGGATGTTCCACGGTTCTTTTTGCTGTGTGCAGCATACTGTTAATGCATTGTTTGTTATTACTGAAGTTATAAAATACTTCTCTAATATTATTAGTTATCATTAAATATTATTGGATATTACTAAATCGTATATTACTACTCTAGTTAATTTAAAACCGGAGTGTTAAAGTTTTTCTAGCTTAATAATAATTAAAGTTCTTAATATATCTCCTTATTTTAACAGAAATTTGTCTTGTCATTACTTGTATTTCCGTCTCATCTAGTTTTGCTGGATTCGTAATGATATTCATAGGATTCGCATTGTCTCTGGATAGACTATTCCAAACCGGATGTTTTCTACTTTGATATGTTTCTGGCCTGGTGGCCCAATGGTTAGCGTAATTGACTTCCTACAATATTCGAATGTTCCAGAAGGTTCGCCGTATGACTTTGTCCACATTGCTTCACGTGGTGCAGAGACAGGTGGAGAACAGAGGCATAGAAAAGCTTTGACAAGCAGTTGGCAAGGAGGCGGTGTCGGAAGGGGCCCAATGGTCAGGATATTTTACAATTATCGATTTATTTATTTATATATTTATAGTTTTATTCATACTTGCTGATTCTATTATGCACATGAGTACATATTGAGAATACACGTACACATGATATACGTATTTTCGTTTCAATATACTGGATATAAGTACAGTGAAATTTATTAAAATTCTAATACAGTATTATTTTTTCACAAATTCTGTACTGCTTATGTTACTTTTTTCACATTACTTTTATATTATATAACATTTTAAGCATATTTATATTTTACACATTTTCATATATTTATTTATATGTGCATTTGCTTTTTCCAATGTGCATTTGCTACACAACGATATGCTGAATACCTCATTACACAGTGCTGTGCACTCTATAATGCTACAGTATGAATCTGAGGGATCAAATTACACGTCCGAAAGATCGTGTATTGTTTGTTATAGACATATATTTATATATTTACATTGATTTCACAGCGGTTTTCTTGAGTATTATTTACATAATTTATTAATAATTTGATAGATATTATGCTCTAAAATAACGATCTATCGTTTTGTAAATGAGAATTTATATATATATATATATATATATATATATATATATATATATATATATACACTGGCTCCTACGGCGCCCCCCCCTAGTTTCGGACTGGGCCGGTTCTCCTTGTATTCTGATGACTCCAATTTTGAAGACTCGAGGGGTCCGCCCCCCTGGCGCCTACGGTGCCGAACTCCTCGAGTTCCGGACTCGTAGGTCGGTTCTCCTTGAATTCTGATGACTTGAATTTTGAAGACTCGACACTCAGGGTAGCCCCTAAGTTTCAAAACGTTTCAAAAAACGTGACATACAGACGTGAGATACAAACGTGGCATAAAAAGTCTTATCATTATATATATATAGGGTAGATATACCATAAAGGTATATATGCCTGATGTTGAGGAGTTAGTGTTGTTGACTGCAGTATCATTGGAGATTTTCTTTAATAGTCTGTTATATAGATTGTGTAAACTGACAAGAATATTTTCCCCCTCAGCTACAAAATTCATACCGAATTCTTGAATTTATCAGTGCATAATATATAGTCCGTAAAAGTTTTCGTGATGCTATGCTTTTTAATGTTATACAATCTATACAATGTGCACATTCTTTGTAACTGCTTCGACGCGGGTTTTTCATTTTAGATTATGGTAATTTTAGTAATTTTGTTCAAGTAACTTTCTATTTTAGATTATGGAATTGCGACACTATAAAAGGCGCTTAGCTACGGATTTGCTAACGACGCTAAGAAACTAGCTATGCCGCTCGTAAATAATTCAAATCGGATCTTTCAATCATTCTAAGTTCAGAAATGGTCCATGGATTAAAATACTGGAAAACTGAAGGCCATAGGAATAACTTAGATTCCCTGTGATGTACGACGATCCACTCGCAAACGAGACTGGTAACGTTGCACCTAACATTATACGTGAGTGGTCGGAAAAGTTCTATGCCTAACAATAAAAAAAAAAAAAAAATTTATAATTTCGAAATGATTATTATTTTTAAACGTGATCTGCCGTAAGCCTAACATATTTATTCCAGCGCCATTATTTCGTCCCTGTATTGGTTCTCAGTAAGATCTGCAAAGCACCCCCTCTACAGCTGCAACCACGTCTTGATTCGAGGAAAAACGCTCACCAGCGAGGAAGATTTTTAGTTTTGGGAAGAGACAGAAGTCAGAGGAGCCAAATCAGGGGAACAGAGTGGATGTTCCAACAATTCATAGTGCCGATCCCTTACATTCCCCATTGCCAAAACATCTTTGTGAGCAGGTGGATTGTCCTGATGAAAGAAGATTTTCTTTCTTCTGCAAACCGGGTCTTTTCTCATGAAATTTTTGTCTAATCTGGTTAAAAGATCTACCGTACACTTTCGCTGCTTCTCCTTCTGCCTGTTTCTCTTAGAACATTACATTACCCTTTTCAAGATAATTAATAAACAAAATGCCTTTAGCATCCAAAATACCGATGCCATGACCTTGTCTTCTTTGGCACCGAACAACAGGCTTCTGTCTACCGTTTTGACTGCTGTTTGGATGCTAGTGTGTAACGGTGAATCCAAGTCTCATCCGTAGAAATAAATCAACGCACAAAATCAGAATAAGCTCAAAGCACTGTTCAGAGATTTTCATGCGAGTGCATTTTTGATTTGCTGTGAGCACTCGCGGCACCCATCTTGTGCAAAGCTTTTTCATTTGCAATTCTTCATGCTATATATATCCTACACGTTCTTTTTAAATGCCTATAGTCTCACAATTTCACGCACTTTAACTCGCCGGTCATTCAGTACCATATCGTGCACTTGATCAATGATTTCTGATGTTGTTACTCTTTGGACGTCCTTCACGAGGATCACCTTCAAGGCGGTATAGCCACGTTTAAACTCGGCAGCACATTTCTTAATTGTCGAGAACGAAGGAGAAGAGTGTCCCATAAGCTTTTATGAACTTAGAATGAATTTAGTTTTGCGCTAAACCTTCGTTTACAAAGAATTTTATGACCGCACGATACTCAATTTTATCCATTTCAAGGGATACTGACAACATTTTTGCTTCAGACAGCGGAATAAAGCAAATTACTTGATAGAATGACTTGCAATTTCACATGAATGCTTATGACAGACGTACTAACTTAGAAAAAAAATCTCGCCGATAGTGTGGCCATCTATGGTCGAGGCCAAGAACTTTTCAGAACACACCACGTATACCCTGTGCCATCCGGGAAGACACCTATCGGAACCCAGGACGTGAAGAGATCCCGTAGAAACATGTAGCGTACACTCACGCTGCTTCTCATTCTGCCTGTTACTGTTACACCATTACATCAGGTGTTTCCACCATACCCCTCATGTTTACGCACAAAAGGGTTAGTAGAAAACGAAATTCATCCCCAAAGTCAACGTTTTTCCAGTTTTCGTCGGGTCAGTGACGCTTCTCAATGCAAACTTCAGACGTAGCCGTCGACGATTAGGTAAGCATGCAGTACCTGAAAAGGCCTTTAACTTGAAGGGCCATGCAGAGGAAGACACTTTGGATTGTAATCTGTGAAACCTGCCATTATTCTGTAGATTAAATACTACACTCAGAATTGAATAATAATCTACATTGAGTACGTATTTTCTTCCCTTTTTATTCTGGTAGAAACTCATGGTGTTAACACTGCATCGCACAAAAATCGAGATAAACAGTAGACAGGATTATGCAGACCACATTTATCTGTTATAACCGTGCGGGAATATCTTCAACCTTTTCTAAAAGAGTACGACCCACTCTGTTTCAAGAATGAAAAGAAATGAATGATTTATCAATCAAATTTAATTTGTAAGTTTTCTGGATGTCATCGTCAAGGGTTTTAGGGTCTCCTAATTTCAATGGCTTAAATCATTTGAAAATAACCGCGGTAACTCTACTGCAGCGATATTCCTGTGTGCTTATTTTGCTTATTGTTAACTTTACACTCGTGCGATCAATATTCATTTGCACGCGTTGGAAATATTTGAAAAAGTGTGAAGTCTGTTTTCTGAATTAATATTTGTGTTGAAAGAGGTTACAATGTCTTATCGGAGGACTATTTCTTAACAAAGAAAGATTTGGTATGTTAAGCAGACGTTAATCTCAACTGGAAAAGAAGGTCAGAGAGAAATCATCGGGGAGTGATGAAATAGAACACCACATAAAACAGTGAGACCAGTGTTAACTGTCTTCTTGTAATTGTGTATAAATTTAAAAATTTTAAAAATACATTTTAATATTTTAAAATCGTAAAAAGGTTATTTTTTATAATTTAATGAAGTTCATTTTTGTCACAAATTTCGCTAATGTAGCAGACAGCCTAATTTCTGAATGAAACTAAATAAATCTAAACTTACTTCGATTTTAACCCTTGAAGCCAACGATTCTGAAACTACGAGAAGGTGCTAAACAATAACAACAACAATAAATAAATTTTATTAGAAAAAAATATATATATAACCTGAACTTTCACATTTTTATAATTTGTAGAAAAAAGTAATAAACATCAGCCTTCAGCCTTCAGCCTGTTCTACCCAAAATGTTGGCTTCGTTACTTTGACATCAAAAGATATTCAGTTGTCGACTTGGAAGGTGAAGAAAAATGACCGATTAGTAGGCCTATTATTGATTGCGGAGCCTCCTTAAATCAGTAGGTTTCGAAACAAATTTCGAGGATTTTCTTTCTCAGGGAAACTCAGATTTTTCAATAAAAAATGCAACTAGAGGGGGGGGGGGGAAAGATGGCCGTTTGTAAAGATGATGAAGATAGTACGAAAGAGAATCAAGCGGGATAAACTGTGAGTTGTTTGGAGTGGAGTGGAGTCGAGTGATATGATGCCCTCTCGCGATAATCACTTCCACTGCTTGTAGCGTCACGTAATAATAATAATAATAATAATAATAATAATGTAATTTTATAAGTAATTGGAAAACAGAATTATATTTTGTTTGAGCAGCTGAGTGGATATTTTTTCTGATTTGTGAATAACAGAAGAACGTTGATGAAAGTAGATGATTTTTATTAATTGCTCTGAAATCAAACCTTATTTTTTAAGTTAATTGGAAGCCTCCGGTAAGTAGACTGTCAGTTTCCCGATGGCATAACAGTTGGTCCACCCACAAATCTCATGCTTGCTATCTATTTCTATATAGTTTGAGTCTATTCCTGGAGGGAATGGCCAAGTTAATGAAAAAAGTACGTAATTCGAGATTGGAATTTTGGCCGCTATTTCACCAAAATGATAGCATCATCACACACCCTCAAAATATTAATGATTTCTGCTGATCAAATTTGTTTCTTGCATCTAAAAAGATTTTTCATCTCGGACATAAATTAAAGATTCCCACATAATTATCCGATAGTATTGGATAATTACGTATAGTACGAAACAGTAGAAATCTTTCGTGAAAACAGGGTGCGTGTTTAAGTAGCGTTGGACGAGGCAAACTTGTTTGGTTTCTGTTACAAGTGAGGGAATAAAGATGCTCCACAAATGAGGTGCACACCACACACAAGTCGTTTTTGCTGACAATTCAGCTCTTGTAAGAATTTAAAATGTAATTGCTATACATTCCTATGTTTATCTTTAAGCATTTTACTCATTTTCAAATGTAAAATGAGGCAATGTTTTAGGTATTTATTTTATTATTACACTTGTGTGCAAAACCTAATGAGGAACCCTATTTCTGAAGAGACAACTGAAAATTCATTCGAATCAGCTTGTGGCAATTTTTATAGCTGACGATTTCGAGTAGAAAGCGGGGACACATTCAAATTTTCGAATCGCGCATGAAGGGATCACGTGGTACTACTCAACAGGATAAAAAGCAAACGGCTGCGCTAAGCCAATTCTGTTTGAAGGAAGCTCTTTAAATGATTTCACGTGGAGAAAGATTTCTGGAAAGTTTCAAGAAGGCCGCAGAATTAGTGATGTTGCCAGAGAGCTTTGAATCTCACATAGTGCTGTATCCAGGCCCTGGATACAATTATTATTATATCCAGGGCCTGGATACGCTTTCGTTTCCAAAGAGCAGTTTGGAATTCGTATGCAAAATCAGGAACTTTACTGGATTTTTCCCCTCTCGTTTCTTTTTCTGTTTCAGATGAAAATGATTTAAGTATTTTTCAAGACCCGTTAAGTATTCAAAAAATACATAGCGGGTCTCACAAGGAAGTAGAATGCTTTTCTTCCCAGAAAATCTGCGTAGAACACACGCATCTAACAGACACTAATCTTATCACTTTTCTTGCTTCGGCTATTAAAACAACCCAACTAATCTAATTCAAAAAATACTACTACTACTTCTACTACTACTACTACTACTACTACTAATAATAATAATAATAATAATAATAACAACAACAACACAACATTAATGAATACATCATTTTATGTACCCATGTGGGTAGCCCGTAAGTAAAGGGATTTAAACATTTAATAACTCTTCTGATTATTATTTTATTTTATTTTATTTTTTCTTTCAATTATTCTAAGGACCATTGGGAAAATGAATCATCGTAAGATTCACATACCAACAACGAACTACAGAACAAAAAAATTGTACAAAAAAAAACTTGTAGAATTTCTAACGCACATTTTTGGCGAGCTATTCTTTTCGCGAATATCTTCAATTAATTAATTGGCCATCATCCTCTCCAATTATGACGGCTTCCGACTTCGCCTTCCTATGGGGATTTCCTGAAGAAGAAGGTCTGTGTGACAAGCCCCAGAAATAGAAGAGCTGAAGAGGGATATTCCTGCAGAAATTTGGACTTTGCAGCCAGAAATATTAACAGCTTTCATGGAACATTCGTAGAAAGCGCCCATCTTTGCCGAAAATGGAAGGCATTTACGTGATGTGGTTATTTATGACTAATAAAACATCTCGTTTCTGTGTTTCATTATAATAAAGAAAAAAAGTAAAAATAATAAATAAATAATAAAAAACTATCAAAATTTAAACCCCTTTTACTTCTGGGCCACTCGAAATTTACAAACTTTTTCATTCATTTTACGCGTTTTGTTCCCGATAATCCCATCAACGAAAGATTAGAAATTCGTCATGCTATTCCATTGTGTAAACTATTGGTCAAGTAACTGGAAGTGCATCTTAAGAATTAAGACGCCTCAGAAGAAGTACTGCCGTCGAATGTCCAAACGACTCATTTGTTCGTATACTCTCTGTTTCGCAAATTATAAAGAAACTCCTATTTTTCTTGAATATGAGTACGTAAGAGTAATCAAAACAAAATATAAATGCAAGCTTACTGAATGCAGCTCCGTAAAATCTGGAAATGAGGAGTAGTTGAGAATTAATAAACTTCCCGCGTGGTAGAATCAAACCCTTCCAAACTGGTTATCGCCAAATTGAGCGATTGCAACACAATACGAACATTCTATATCCGTGACAGTTGATAGACGAATTAATCAGCAGGACAGGAGACTAACTACCCTGCTTACTAGAAGCCAGAATTGGCTTGACAATGTTCCATATTCGGTCCACAGTGTGACGTTTCCAGATTAGTCTTTGGTCCTTAGTCTCACTCACAGCATGAATATGCCAAACATTACTAGCTCAGTGAGTGGTGGGGTGGGATTCACTTAAAACGAACTATGGATAATATCATTACACCACTCAAGAAACATTCAAGAAAGTTATAATATGGCTTCATGCGATACAAAAGTGTTCAAAAGTTGTGCGTTTTCACATTCGTGTGTATGTCAATAGATTGTGGTAACGAATGCCTAGGTTTCCATAGAAGAGGAGCTCAGCGCAAGAGAAACAACCAAATATCATTACACCACTCAAGAAACATTCAAGAAAGTTATAATATGGCTTCATGCGATACAAAAGTGTTCAAAAGTTGTGCGTTTTCACATTCGTGTGTATGTCAATAGATTGTGGTAACGAATGCCTAGGTTTCCATAGAAGAGGAGCTCAGCGCAAGAGAAACAACCAAATAAAAGAGAAGTTAGGATCGATTCGCACGGCTAACGTCCCTCTAAGCCAGAAAAGAAAATGGGCAAGTCATAATGTCTTCGGAGTAACAGTTGGGTTATTCTGGGCAGCCGGCTCGTGGAGGGAATATTTTAAATTATAAAATAATAAAAAGTTACCTGTTTGTATTCAATTGAAAATATTACTGTGCATACGATAAATATTGTACTCCACGCAAGACTTCTTGGCGGGGTTGAAACTTACTGTATTCATATGTCACTAAAATCGCTCGGCCATGCATGTGTGCAGCTTAGAAAAAACATTGTGCATGATGCGTAGCTGTGGTACTTCGGTAATATGCTCTTGGAAATGTGCGGTATGTCGATCACTTCTCAAATAAGAGAGCTACTGGGAAATCATTGCTTACCAGAGAGCATCATATCGTCTGTTAGATATGGTGTTGTGGTGATATCTCATAATAAACCTCCTGGTATTTCGCTCAAACGTTAAACTGCCATTCTGAACAATTCTCCTGATTGTGACCTCATGACCATTCCAATGCGAAGGCACAGCTTAATCTGAACATCATAATTCCTCATAACATCTGAAAAGTATATGGAGATATTATTTCAGAAAAAAAAGGGAATGCAAAGATGAGGCAACCACGATAATATTTTCTATTCAAACCTTTGGGAAGAGCTGGCACCATTCCTAAATATGAGACCGATAAGTCGATCTTCACTACAAGGAAGGATGATTTTGGCGAAGAAAGGGTCAAAAAACTGTTTTTCTTACAACCAATTTCTTACAAAATACAGTTTATTAAGAAACAAATGTTTCTTAATAATGGTGGACTTTGAAAAAGAATTTGACCGAATACCGTACTCGAAAATGGTAAGCTAAAGCAAATGGGAAATGGAAACAGGGTTGGTAAGATGGATGAGTGGGTGGGTGTTTGCCAGACAGGTATCAGAGAGCAGCACTTGGTAGAGCGGAGTCAAAGATTAGAAACAAAAAATGATCACTGGTTTGCCCCAAGGCTCTGGTCTTGGTCAACTGTTGTTTAGTCTCTATATTAACGATATTGCAGTTAATTTGAAGAGTGATATCAAATTCTTTGCTGTTGATGCAAGTTGGAAAAAGCTGTAGTAAAGAAAGACGATATAGCGATCCTTCAGGATGATTTGAATAAGTTTTCAAAGAATAACGGCTTTTCTTTAATGTAGCTAAATATAAAGTTATTCAATTTGAATTGAAAACATTTTAATCTGTATATTCTATTCTTGTGGTTTCTTTTGTGGAAACTGGTGACTCCAGCGATCTGGGTGTTGTGAGATAGGGAACTGAAGTGCAGAAGTCATACTGCAAAAATTGACAAAACAGTTCAGAAGATCACCTCGATTCTCAACAATGCGTTGACTAGAAGGGACACAAAAGTCATCATTCTACTTTAAGTCTGTGATACCGTCTCAATTGGACTATTGTGTTCAGAATTTGTATTTGTCACCTCGATTTCTTGGTGATTCAGAAGTGGATAAATATGATAGTTTCAGGCCTGAGGAATGTTCCGATGAAGAGAGATTGAAGATTTGTGGGTGGGTTACAAAAATTAGAAGATAGAAGAGAGGCGACATGACATTACGCACGAGCTGCAGAAGAAGAAAATACTGTGGGTGGGTATATAAAGGGAAAGGTGATCGGCAAACTCATGAACAGTGGAAGACTCAGGCAAGAAAGACGACCAGCATGGCAAGGAAGGGAAAATCAGATTATAAGAAGAATCTAGGAGAACAGGCCAAAGGAAATCCCAAATTATTCTTTCTTTATGTGGCAAGTAAAAGTAAGAATGACTATGGAAGATTAAACTTAATGAACGATAACGATCAAGAGGAGATAGAAGCAGATAAAATAGTTGAGTTACTGATTGACCACTTTGTAATGGTATACCATCCTAGTGAGTTTACTGCTTTAACCTATGTGACAGACTGTAATATGGAAACAGAGGTGGATGAATTGGAGGTTCTTAGGATATTGCAGAATTTCAATGTAAATACAGCTGCGGGATTAGATGGGATATTAGCTAGGGTTCTGCGAGAAAGTGCAAGTGAACTTTGTTAAATTAAAGAGCCTAGTAAGAGCAATGCCTTTGACTAGGTTCTTTAATTTTCTCAGCTCTGGTAGAGTTCTCTACCAATTCTCTGGTAGGGTTTCTCAGGAGAGGAAGGAGTATATAATAATTCCTTTGCATAAGGAAGGTTCAAGAATGCGGTAGAAAATTATACGTGTAGAACAATCAGTGTCTATGGGGAGTTGTAAAAGTATTAGAAAAATTGGTAAAAAAGAGAAATCAAGAATGTGCAGATAAAACTATGATACTGTATAAAGGTGCCGACCCTTCACATGGCTTTGTGAAGGGTCGGCATGCCTTGGTAATTTACTAACATTTTATAATAAAGTACATGCGAAGATGGATAAAGGAAATGCCTACAAGATTATTTTGCTGAATTTAACAAAGGCATTTGACTGAATAACACATGGAACTCTGTTACTCAAATTTAAACAAGCGGGGATGGATATGACATGTCTGAGTGGATAAGAGGGTTGCTATCAAAAAGTGGTATATGGAGGGGCAGAACTGAAGCGAAAACAGGTGACTAGTGGTGTGCCGCAAGGGTGTGCAAGCACTGTTTAATTTGACATACATGATGTAGGAAATAATCCGAAAGGAAATATTCGGTTGTTTGCTGATTATGCAAAATTAGGTAGATAATTAGGTAAATAATAGTTAATCGAGGCGAGGTAGATAACTTGCAGGAGGAGTTAAGGCTCTCCGTTTAAGCAAAATATAATGAGTGTCAGTTCAATGTGGAGAAATTTAAAGTTATGCATTTTCTGTTAAATAGATTACAAGTCGTGTATCACATTAATGACAGTATGCTTCAGGAAAGAGATGAAGCTAGAGATTTAGTGATGGTGTAGAATACAGAGAGTTAAAGTTTAGAGGACGTATTGCTAGGGTTAATAAGATAGCCCGTAACGTTACTTGGCTATTGAAGGACACATTAACAAGCAGAGATAAGGAAGTTGTTCCTTTGTTATTTGTTATTCCTTTTTATAATCTGGATTACTGTGCTCAAGTCTGGTCCCCTGGGTTTCTTGGGGGATGAGGAAGCGGTGCAGTGGATTCAGAGTCGAGTGACTAAGATAGTGAGTGGCCTGTGGAATGTTCCATATGAGGATAGATTGAAGGTGTGTGGATTGCAGAAGTTGGTTGATAGGAAAAACATACGGTATATGATAGAAACATTTAAGTTGCTTAAAGGTTTTTATAGGATAGATGCAAGGGAAATGTTTCAGCACTTCGCTATAGGGAGCAGAACAAGGGGAGTCATCCCTGGACCTTGAATAAAGTTCCGGTTAGTAGGGATGTGAGGACTACTTTTTGCTTGCAGACTTGTGAATGAGTGGAATGGGTTCAAAGAGTGGTAAAATTGGCTCCCGCGATGAGTCTTCTGACCTCATGGAGGTGCTCATATAACAACAACAACAACAACAAAAATAATAATCTGAAGTGACTCGATAGCAAAATTCTACCACATTTCACTGCTTTTGCATTTGCAACCACTATTAAATAAAAACCAACAAATCCAAGTTATAATCAATAAAATATCCAGTTACAGAAATGTTTCTACCTGCTGATTTGCTGGCAGTCGAGTTTCATAATCTCTTGAAGAGACTAGTAACACTGGGGGGGGGGGGGGGGTATTTTGCCTTCCGTTCCATCACCAGTGCAGATGTACTTGTGTGAAATTACCCAAAAATAAGTTTAAATTGTTTCACGGCCATCATTATTTTATTCCAAAGTAAATCACCTTTCATTTCACAAACTACGACTCACTTATTGCATGCTTCCTTTCGTCTGTGAACAGCATGACATCAGAATATTCCTTAATAGCTTGGTAATCAACCAGTTTTTCTATCAGTGATGGTATCTCAAATTGTGCTCAAATTTTGTACGTTAGAACTGAAATCCAAAGCCCTATTTTGTCTTTACAATCTTTCATACTCATCGGGTAATCTGTTCAGTCTATGTTCCTTTTCAAAGACGAAAGATAAAAGTCGGGCAACAGCCATTTCATTCACCCCAGTTCTCTTAGAAATAAAAATGATTTGATCTATCCTGTAAAAACATTTCAAAAATGATAAAATTACTAAACTTAAAATTATTAATTTTAAAAAGACGATAACGGATTTATTATTTTATTTTTTATTTTACTTAAATGCAGAAAACTAGTTTTCTGCAATATTTTGATTGTCTTTAAACATATCGGTTTTATAGAGGTCGCTGAATAAAAAAATGGCGATCTTGCAATGTGCATGGCGAGTGAATTCTGGAAAAGTTTAAAATAACCAGTTTAAATGTTTCTTCGTATATATATATTTCCTTTTGGTGTTGTTTAGAATGGTAGCATTTACATCAACCACATCTTTGAGCTTTGATGTCAGAAATGAGTTGTATCCTTCAGGTAGGAATGGTCTTTACTTTCCTTAATTCCTTGAAGTAATTTCTTTTCTTCATTACTCGGCCTGAGAATTTAGGTTTTATTAGACATTGATCTTCGATCCGAATCTCTTTACCCAGAAATATTAGAGTAAAATGTTATTGAAGTGTGCAGGACTTTAGGTAGTCTGTTTAAAATACCTTGACATTTATTATACAATCAACCTTCATTTAATAACACCCTGATAGTGGCATGCAATTAACATTTCTTTTTGTTTGTTTTTTTTCTTTGCAAAATGATTTCTAATAAATTGCCTTTATTTTCGTAGTGGAAAAATATTTCAAGCATAAATTGTGAATATCGAAAGATGCTACAAAAAATATATGCTGATAAATATTAAATTTTATTACAAGTTTTATTTTTAAAGAACAATACCATTTATTAATAATTTACAGAATAAGTTATTGTCAAACATTTTGAAAGAAAACGAACGCTAATCTTAAACGCTTATAAAGGCTTATGTTTCACAGTGCATGTTGTTTATTTTCACGGTATTGATGACAACACAGAATGAAAAGAAAATAATATTTTTAAAAAGTTATTCGTTGATATTTCGTTGGGGTGGGATCCCATTTCACACAGGTAGGTGGTGGCAAATGGTAAAAATGTTTGCAATGCTACTTTTATATATATATATATATATATATATATATATATATATATATATATATATATATATATATATATATATATATATATAAATTATCAATCATCTATTTGATTTGGTTGATTGAAATTTTCGAACGTGGGAATTTAAAAAAAATGCAGAAATCAAAGCTGATGCTTTGTAACTATACGAAATCCAAGAATGGGTTTCAACGTGTTTTTGTTTGTTTTGTTTTGAAATAGAAACAACATATATGCTGAGGAATATAAGAAATATTCCTCCACTTTTGATATTTTGTAATGGAACAGCCTTTCAGTAAAATTGCTATTTTTTATTTATATTTTTTCAGGCATTCCGTGAGTGCAGAACTAACAATAATAGCTCTACACTCTGCTTTGAGTATTTCAGAATGCCTTTAGATGGTGTATGACTTTCATTGCCCAATGTGAGCCCACTTCCTTTTGAACTGAATGCTTGATAATTCACGTTTAGTATCTAGAACAGAGAACCATTTTCATTATGAAATCCTTACTTGCATATCCGACCACAGGGCATATGTGTTATAAGTCCGCAACCTGTTTTCTGGTGGCCTTCACAAATAAATAAATAAACAGAAAAGTTATGCGCGTGGAATTGAATGTATTTATGTAGTGGAGTAGCGCCTTTTGTCTCTTAAACAGTCTGATGAATTTTGTTTAAGGAATCTTTTTAATATTTCCAGGGAATAAGACTGGTAGTTCATTAAGAATTGTCCAAACCATTCAGAGAGAAAGAAGTGTGTTTAAATCTGCAAATAGTGTGATTACGAACAAATGTCATGAAAGTACAATCAGTGAACTAATTAACATGGTGAGGACTTCGTTCATTTAACAGCACTTTTATTCCGTTTATGAAGTACACTTTTACTACGTGTTATAGCAGCTGAAATCAACCTAAATCGTTTTATGTTTATGATTCTAACTTACTGCTCTTTTTTGATTTTCAGATACCCATTTAAACCTCAAAATACCAGACTCTTCATCTCATTCAGACAAATAAAATTTTACCTGGGAGGTTACTATAGCTGTCACTTTATTAAATGCATCTTTATACAAGAAGACAAACTTCAGTTTAATGAGTGATTGATTCGCTTCGGGGCACCATTTGCTACAAAGGAAGTAGAGTGAAGATAAATGTATGTGGAAATGCACCTGTAACAGTGGGAAAGAACTCTTGTGTTGTGACATTTCAACAGGAACAAAAGGAAAGTCTCCAAAGGCATTATGTTAATTTTGAAAAAGTATGATCTTTTGGGGTTATTTATTGATTTATTTTAATTGAACATTTTGCGAATACCCTTTGTGGTCCTTTATGTACGAAATGCCGAAAGGAACTAGAAATCTTGTTTGCTTAATTTGAGTGTGAAAGTAGGTTGATATCCCCATAATTAGTTTACGAAACATTTTCATTTATTGGTTAATAATTTACTAAGATTAAAAATCTAGGAAACCATTATATATGATTTTATAACTTTGATTTCTTGATGAAGATATCCCAGATTGTATGCAGATTGCCTCAACACGCGAAGTCAGGAAATAGTTTGTGAGGCTGTTTATTCTCAAGTGTCCAACTCTTCTCGTGTAAAACGTCTCTTATACTGTTTAAGAATCACTCTGTAGAGATTTCCTGATTTTATCTGGGGGGGGGGGGGGTTAAGGATTTAAGAAAAATGAAGGAGTTAAATTTTGATTGAGTGTAAAGATGTATTAAATTTTTTCCGGTTCTGATTAATTATTTTCTTCCCGTTTCAGTAGTGTTTTAAGTATACAGTATTATCTCGCTAATCCGAACCTCTTTAGTCCGAACCCTCCAGTAATCCGAACTGCGGTTTGAAAGAAAAAAAGTTTTATTTATTACGTATTATTATTTTGTGTGCTATTATTTTTATTTAATAATTATTATTTTAACTATTATTATTTATTTTATTTTTATTATTACAGTACAGTATTTTTTTTTCATACTGTCGATTGTATGATTACACTGCAGGCCTATTTTGATTTATTGTGTGTTCAGGTTTGCATTTTTATACTGTACAGTACTTACTGCATGAATCAACGCTGTCGAGCGTCATAAAAAAACTGTGGCCTTCTAGAATTTACGAAGATAACTACAGTGATACACAAAAAGCGGATATTCAAAACAGGCATAATTTGGTTAAAAATATAAATCCGAATGTTGAAATTTCACAAACAGATGTTACGGAATGGATTACAGGTAGAACCGAAAGTGAATTCGAAATCAAATCAAATGCTTAAATTATAAATATGACGCTACAGAATGAATTAGCAGACGATAATGACGATAAAGAATTCGAAGAAAAAAAAAAGCAAAACACGAAAGAGCAGTTGGCAGTTTTAATATGAGTGTACAATGGGCTAAGCAGAATGTTGCCATTCCACAAAATTTTATTACTAATGCAGCTCCTAGAAGAAACATTCGAAAAATGTTTAGCTTCCAAGAAGCAAAAGAAAATCAGTGACATTTTTAAAAAGAAATAAAAAAAAACTTTTTTTGTGTTATTTTGTGAAACTTTTTTTTGTACAAGAAAGTGATATTTTTAAGCAAATTAAGTTATGTAGTGAACTATGCAATTTTATTAAATCAGAATCCTCAACAATACAGGTGAATGAATACAAACTAAATATTTTACAAAAATAAACTTGCGTACTATATTATTTTTTTTAAGTTTTATATTACAGTACGGTAGCATTTTTTCTATCAGTTAATTCATTTATTTACAGAATTAAATTGATGTACCATTAGAATCTGATTATTTTTGTCTTAAACGCTAGTTATTGTTGCCTCTTGGGGAAAAATTCGCTAATCCGAACGAGCGCGGTTTTTATTAGTTCGGATTAGCCAGATACCGCTCTACTTAATTATTAATTTTCCCAACCTCTTCTTGTTCTTCCTTAGCACAACGTTTAAGTGAGCTTCCTTTATTGCATCTCGCTAATGACGTTCCATTTCCAGGTTCCGATTTCGCACTTCAAAAGATCATGTCATTTGATGATCATGACACTGAAGAATTTTCACTGTGAAAGGAGAAAGAACTCAGCCAGCACTTGAAGATACATATGAAAAAAAAAAAAATCTTTTCCACTGCCACGTTCGTAACAAAAATTCCTCCAGATCGGACCATCTTAAAAAGCATATGGAAACGGACTACGATGTGCGAGAAATGTTTCGCTGGTAATATGTACTCTCACATTTTTGAGTATAAGCAGTATTGCGCTTCAACAAAAAACATCACCTCATTATTAGTTGTGAAGTGTTGCTTGTTGACAGTGTTGATATATTTTTTTCATTTCAAAATTTAAAATGTACACTTCTGCTTTAAAATATAATAGAGAATGTCAAAATGTGTAATTTTCTTTGAACTAAATATAAAGAGGTATAAAAGCTCGTGTTCTCTTTTATATTTCTTTGATGTTTGAGCTGATTACATTAATTTATTCGATTACTCTTAATTACTTAAAAGAGTAACTTTCAACCTTAAGATGTTTTTCCCCTAAAGTAACAAAAAAGAATCTTTATTAAGTACGTTTGCTTATTGTTCGTTATTTTTGAAAATAAATTTTGTTTTCATGTTGTTTTATTAATAAAAACTGCCTTAAAGCAGCACATGTAATTTATTCTTCATGGCAACTCAATTTCGTTTTGATGATGTTCCAAAAGCGAAGAAAACTTGGTTTCAATCACATGTTTGTTGTAAAATTCATTGACCATTTTCCTCGGGGAAAAACGCTTCCAGTTTTAAAATGTGAATTTTTACTGACTGGTGATATTTTTATATTTAATCGCATTACGGTGCATTAAAAATTACATTATGCACGTGTGTATGTGAAAATATGGTGTGAATCCATACATACAGGTTATATGCGTCTTAATTTCAGTATTAGATATATATACAAGTACAATGAAATTTAGATAAACATTCTTACGGTATTATTTTTCACAAATTCTGTACTACTTATGTTACTTTTTAACATTACATTGATATTTAGTAGTATTATATTTGATAATGACAATAGTATTTAGTAGTAGTAATATATATAATACTATATATTTGTTTATATTTATGTATATTTAAGTTTTAGAAGAAGTATACCGTGAGTAGACATATCGATACAAAATTAATAACGGAAAAAAGTGTGGATTATCTTATTTCAGACAAAAGGGAAGATCTGCCTTTATTCGGCTAGAAGAACACCAATCTTATATTGAATACTTTAAACCTGAAAAGTCTGGACTTGCAGAACATGCCATCTTCACTAGACATAGAGTTCATTGGAGAAAGACAAGAGTTTTTCACAAAAGTCAGTTTCTCATGGAACGCCTTTATAAAGAAACATGTGAAACTCTGCTTCATTCTCCTAACTTAAACAGATCCGATGGCTTACGTCTGTCCCCTTTATGGGAGATAGCACTCTACAAATCAGCTAATCTTTCCTAACTTTTTATTGTATTGATTTTTTAAAATTTTTTTTTTAGGAAATGTATTGACATTTTTAGTTATCTTACACCAGCTACTTAGGCGGCTCTTTTTAGAACTGATAGTTATTGTTTAATTTGAGCTTAATATGTACTGAAGATGCCTGTGACACATAGGCGAAACTTATACTATTAAATAATCTTTATACGTGACTTTTTTCCGTTATTAATTTTGTATCGATATGTCTACTCACGGTATACTTCTTCTAAAACTTAAATATACATAAATATAAACAAATATAGTATTATATATATTACTACTACTAAATACTTTATGTCTTTACTATATCTTTATGTATATTTATTTATAAATATACATTTTCCATTTTATGATTAGCGATAATAATAATAATATATTATTATTATATTATTATCAGCAAGCTACCCGGAACTCTTTTTTTTTATAGGTAAAGGAAAGCAATATTTCAGCGACATTTATGACTTCAAAAACTAGGCTTAAAGATTGCTTCCGATTTCTCATTTCTGAGCTCTCCGTTAAGAGAATTAATATTTCTTGGTGTCAGAATGTGAAATGGCGCTGCAGTAAAAGTGGATCGTCTTGCCTGAGTTAACGGTGTTGGTCATTGAGGCTAATCCAGTGTTTATTTCCATGTAAGAAGATAAGTATGAAAAGGTATATCTACTAGAAGTTGAGGAGGATTAAATTAGGATTGTTAACTGCAGTACCTGAAGACTGAGTTTTAATACTTTGTTGTATAGACTGTGTAATTCGCCAGGGACATTTTTGTATCTATCCCCCCCACTCCTCCCCAGTTACAAATTCCATACAAATTTTTGAATTCATCAGTGCATAATATAGTCTGTAAAAAAGTTAGTTAATCTCTGAAAGACGGTACGTGTAATTATCCTAGATGAGAAATAATTTGTTTTCAATAGAGAAGAATAAAAGAACGATATGATACTTTCAAAGGATGTTAAAGCTTTATGCGATAACTACTGAACAGTCCTTTTTTATTCTTTTAATTTATTATTACTCTATGTACAGTATTTCAATACCCGCTTAAAATATAAATATTCTCCCTCCGTAGAAAGAGTACGGATATTTATTTGTATTGCTTGATTTTTCAGGTTCTTATTTGATACTTCCAAGAAAAAGTGATCAGCAGAAGGCAACTTTTCGCTGCGAAATTTGTTTCAGAAAATACTCAAGAAAATAAGCTGCACGTGAGGAAGGATATTTTCCGTTGTAATGTTTGCTACAAAGATTTATCAGGTGCCAAGGAACTTAAGCGCCACAAGGAAACACACGAAAAGGTTCGAGAAAAATATCGCTGTAACACGTGTTTGCGTGAATTCACACGGAAGAGCAGTCTTATACATCATCAGAGATCATCTCACTGCCTTAAACATTTATAAAGACATTACGGATTCTATTTTTGCTTGAAAGCAATGGGAAATTGTATTTGTAAAGAAGATGATGCGTATTGAAATATTCAACATAAGTGTTTTTCCAATTTATCAAAACAATGTTCAAGATTTCTCCGTTGATTCAACTAAACGTCATATCAATATAGTTCCATGATAAACTTCAGATAATACGTTGTTATTTATGCATTTGTTAACGAAGGTTCATGTTTTTTTTTTATATTGTTCTGTTAATAACAGAAACATTTGATGTCATCACAGTAAAACGACAGCATATTTCTCACGAAATATGTTATCATCTACGGTTGAATCGGTTTAAATATTGTTCAGTAATATAGTTAATAACTAAATAATATCAAATATATATTTGTTTCAAGTTTTAAACGTTCATTTATGTATTTGTCACTTATTTTAAATACTAATAAAATTCTTGTTTCCTTGTAAAAGAGTGATGCACTTATACTGTGAAAGAGAAAGTGAATAAATAAAGTTGTCATTCACCTCTTGTAATTTACTAATTTGCTTATTAATCATATGCGTTGCTTCGTCATACTGTAATATGACTTTCTAGAAAAAATCCTTCTCTCTTACACTGTGTGATTTTTTTAATTTTTTTTATTTATTTTGAGACCCTGTTTATTCATTGCGATTCGAGTGTTTCCCTCTACTTTTAATTTCCTTGCGTTAGGTTTACTCTACATTATATTTTGATATATTTTTTATAAATAACATAACGACCGTTCTTCACATATAATCTGCAGCTAAGAGCAATATTTACAACAAATACAACAAAGTGTGTTAATTGTATCAGGTGTATGCTGTAATTTGCAACATTAACTATTTGATCCGTTATTATCGTGAAATGGTGGCCAAAATATGACTTCATGCTTCGGATCCCACAGACTCTATCAAGTGCTTCCAGTTCAGATGGAGAACGAAGTCCTGCTTAACAGAGCTTCTTTCTCCATCTTTTTCTTTTTCAAAAAGGCCACCAGTTGTGAACGCCATCAGTGCTCGAAAATATGGCTTTAGATGGGGAGAGATGAGTAAACGCTTGATAAATAGTTTTTATTTCAGTGTGTCAAAAGTTTCTCGAGCCGATTCTTCCCAAATGAACCCAACATTCTTTTCAATTAGCTTGGTAAGTGGTAATAATAATTGGTTAATTTGAGAAAGCTACGAACAACTTTTGGTTTTTCTGGTGATGATTTCTTTAATGGTTCCACTTTCCCAGTATCTGGCTGGGTCCCGTTTCATCATCAACATCATATTGCTAATTACGAATAAAGACCATATTGGTCTGTTCCGGGCTCATTATCCATCTAATATCTTCTTTTGAGGTGTACCGGCCTTCTCTTTCCAGTTGGTTATATTTTAGTGTTGTGTAAGATATCGGGTGCTGATCATTCGGTTTACATGTTCAATCCGATTTTGTTTGAAAGTGTTTACTTTTTTATTCTATTAGTTATACTTCTAGTTCTTTTAAGATATCTTCGTTCCTTTTTTGTCTAATAATTTGTATTTTGCAGTTCTCGTGAATCTCACTTCACTTGTTTTTATTCTTTGTTTATCTTGTTTGTTTATTGCCCAATTTCGCTCCCAAATAATAATGTGGTTAATGATAAAGTATTGTAAAGTACTGTACATTTCAAGCTTGTTTCTTTTTGTACAATATTAGGATTCAGTGTTCTGTTTTTATTAGGCCTATAATCCGTATAAATGTTGAATATTTTAATTTAATGACTTTTTCTCCTTCATAGGATATTTCACATACAATAAAATTAACATCCAAAAGAACAGATCAATATTTCCAAGATAATTGAAAGTATTTATCTGTTCTATTATTTTATTATTAATAGCTATTTTACTTCTAAATGGAGTTTGTCCATAAAATACAATTGTTTTAGTTTTATCTATGAATATGTTCATTCCGCATGTTTAAATTATATATTGCTGTTTGAAAATTGTCTTCCATATCTGATGCATATGGAAGGCAATGTTGTGTTACCTAATCATCTGCAAATAATAGCCTATTTATTTTGTTATTCGGGGAAACATCTATACTTGTATTATTTAAGGTGTTCTATTATATTATTATTTCATTAATATAAATATTAAAAATTGTTGGAGGCAGAGGACATCCTTCTCTTACTCCTTGGTTTATAGATTGTTTTTCTGACATTTTTTCATTGTATTTTGTTATTATTTTTTTTTTTAAATTTCGTTATCTTTGTATATGTTACTGAAAAAGCCCGAAAATTAGTAAATCCTAGATTTTACCGGTAAATCCTTGAGCATATTTACAATTTGTTTTTGGAGCACCAAACATTCTTCACTCCAACAACGGAAGAGAATTTTGGAACCAAATCATAAAGAGTTTATGTAAAATGTGGAATGGTATAAAAATAGTCCACGGTAAACCGAAACACAGTAAATCGCAAGGTTCAGTCGAGCGAGCGAACCAAGATATTGAGAACATGTTGGCAACATGCATGGAGACAAACAACACAACAAAGTGGTCGGAAGGATTACGATACAAGCAATGAAAGATTACTGTACAAGCAATGAAAAACAGAGCATATCATGAGGGGATGAAATGTTCACTTTACGAAGCTGTTTGATGTTTCTATGAAGCTGGGAATTGCAAGCTGTGTTGTTCCACGGAATTTAACTAACAATTAACCACTGAGGAGGACTTAGAAAAAGTTATAAATATTAATAATGAACGCACGACTGATATAGAAGATGATGAAGAAAGTGACTACGAACCAACTCTTAATTTGGAATTGCAAGGTAATGATAACACAAATGGAACAGAAACCTACGTAACGATGGAAGTGGAGACCGAAATTAAAACTGAAAAAAATCGACCCAGGAGCTTTCTCTAAAACCCCTAACATGACATCTGCGACTATCAGCAGAACTTAAAATGAAATGTGAAAATGTTTCGAGACGCTACCAGAGAAGGACTTGTGAAGCAGGTAAACAAAATGAAAGCAACTCCCTCTAAAAGTTCCAAAAACCTACTCTCGGACAAAATGTTAGAATAAAAATACCAGATATTGATAGAGTGAAGAGGGATCCAAAATCAATAATAGCATTTATCACAGACATTAAAAGCGAAGAATTTTATGAACTTGGTACTAAGTTGGGAAAACTAAAAGCGTTGTACACAAGAAACCAATTTATATTGTGCAAAGAAAATTTTTAAGCATCGAAGAAGGCGGAAAGGAAGAAATAAGTGTACGTGAAGTGGTAAAAAAAGTTTTCTTTAGTTGGTGGACAAGGATTCCAAAAATGCAACTGTTCAAAACGTATACCACGAAGATTTGTTTGCCAGTTTACTTTGTAACTTCAAATGTCACACGAGTCAACCTTGCTGAAACAAATAAGTTTAATTATGATTTGATAATGTTGAAGGAAATTGTGATTAATAAGTCTTTTATTTCATGAACATTTTATTATGATACATTAATTAAATGTAGTAAAATAATAAAGCAGTTATGTTTAATGTTATTCTGGACATAAATGATATTAGAATATTTTAAAACTTACATGTTCAAAGAATAATTAAAAATTAACACACACACACACACACACACACACACACACTTACAAAGCACAATCACAGTCAAACAAAACGGCCTTTTGCCAATTGGTGTTGGTAAATGCTGGCATTTTCCGAAATGGTTGGGTAAAAGCCCGAAATGGAAGCGTTTACAAGCATTTTTCGGACTTTTACCACCTCACTATGGTAAATGCTAGGATTTACCAATTTTCGGACTTTTACAATAATATATACATAGCTAAAACAGTTCACTTTTAGAATTTTTTTTTAAAAAATGAAAATGCTACAATCTGGTATTCATAAAACTCTGAGATCATCCGCACATTTTCAGAAAGGAAAAAGAAATTTCAAATCTGTTGTTCTCTGCTCCATTATAGGAAAGGATCATTTGATGTGAAGGAAAAACAAGCTTTCTGCAATAAATTTGAATAAACTTCTACAACGACTTGGTTTAAATAAATGGCGCTAAAGTAAATAAAATGGCGATGTTAAGAAAATGATTTTGGTGAAATCTCGATACGTGTAAAACTGTCAGTGGCCTTTCATTTTACTGGTCTCTTGCATTTTATCTGAAAATTCATATTAAATTGATCACTTCGTTTACACCAGGAATCATTAAAGAACCTGTGTGCTTTAGGTAGGAGATTTTTTAAAACTTTTTCCTCCATTGATCCATTTCTAGATTGATATCTTTGATCATTTTCTTTATACTACGTGTTAGTGCGGAAAATTAATAATGTTACTCTGTTTTTTTTTTTTTTTCAGATGCACGTTTAGATTTAAGTCAAGATTATATCTACCATAATCAATCTCAAACACCACGCTTGAAATGATCACAGAATCCTCACAAAAGTATCTGCAAACAGTAAATGAAATATCTTACGAAGCTTCTTGTGCAGTTTACTATAGTTCGCTCACCGATTAGAGAACTTTCGACACTTCTGCGCATCTCAGAAAAAGGAGAATCCATTCCGATAATAGGGTAATCGGTCCGTATAGTGGGATGAGTTGTTTATTATTACCGGTCGGAAAATTAACTTCTCTTTTATGATTATTGTAGTTAACTGTGTTGCTTGTATAACAGTTGGAAAATTTTACCTATAAAGCACGTGATTTCGCGTGTTGGCGACCAATTCGGACGTCCTTCATTTCTTTCTCCCCTTCAGCATGAATCGACTATTATTGGAAAGACGCGAAGCAAGGACCTACAAACGGTGGGCGAACTATACTACGGACTTGAATTGCTGTAAGGAAAATCTCACACGAGGCTCACCTAAAAAAGAGAGGAACAAAAATATTTCATGGCAAAATAGGAACTGGAACTGTGATAGGAGAAATAAAATTCCGAAGCAATCTCACCTCATATTAAACTGTTAAACTCAATGAATTTATTTGTTTTAAATTATTTTTTTAAAGTTTTATTTACTTCATGTCAGTAACGAAGAGAGCAGTCAAGAAACTTGGATGTCTCTGGAGAGAGAGAGAGAGAGAGAGAGAGAGGGTAATGATACAAAGTTATTTATGTAATTATCATTTTAATTTCAGTATTTTATTTTTAAGGTGTTTAGTCATTAGTTCATATATATATATATATATATATATATGTGAAATCTGTAATATATTGCATTTCGATTATATTTCATAATATTATATCGAATTAAGTTATGAGTTCCATGCAGGTTTTACATCCACCTTACAGCATTAACTCAACGTTCTTTCATTATAAATCTCACTTGTTTTGTACCATCCTGTAAATTTATCATTGAAATTTTATTCGGGTTAAATAGATTATTATTAACCCAGAATTTATATTTCATCTCATAAATTCTGTTTCTGATCTGCTTCTGTGGCTTCCTCACTTTGAGAGGATTGCAGCTGAATACTAGGGAGATAGTGACGCAAGGTGGTTTCCCGTTCCTTCCTTGCCGTATTTTTATAACTGCAGCCTGTGTGTTCACGGGGTCCGGTTTGCCTGCTTGCGGGATGAAAAACCCCAGATAAACTGGCGGAAAAAACCCTGCTGTCCACACCCAAGACCGGCTAACTTGGCTATGGCTGAGGAAAATCCTTAAGCTCTTCACGTCGACGACGGGAATCGAACCTAGGACATTCCTTCCCCAGCCATATGACTGCCAAGCGCAAAGCCACTCTGCTAACCGCGCGAACAAATTCTGTTTCGTGTTTTTTAAAATTCATTTGTGTTTGACGTTTAATTTTGTAACTAAAGTGACAAGACTCGAAAAAACGTATTAGTCTTACTTAGCACAAATCATTATTAAATATCAACATGCAGCTGTAATAAGATTATTATGATTCAAATTCTTTTGTGGAAAAATATGCAGTTCGCGAGTGTGTGACTTGTATAGAAACTGTTTTTTTAAATCGTTTTAAACTTCTACTCTGTTTTAGATAAACTAGAAATACCATTTTCTTTCAGACTGTTTTTCCACGAGAAACAGTCTATCTGAAAAGAAACTTCAAAATACTTAACAGGTTTTAATAGAAATGTTAAATTCCAATTTCAGAAATTATCTAGCCAATGCGATTTATTAGTAATACATCATCGGACAATTAAAAAAATAAGCTCGATATAGGTCAAAATTCACTCTAGCCACACAATAAACTTCGCTGTGTGTGTGTGTGTGTGCGTGTATGCGTGTTCGTGCGCGCGTGCGAGTTCGCAGTGTGAAGCCAAAATTGCTCAAATTCTATTCAGTAAGAGCAATGTGTTTCTTCGTTCCATGTATTATTTTTCGTCACGTTGTATGCCCCTGCAAACCACAGCCGGAAGAAATCCAGAAAGCATAGGTAAAGTCTTGTTTAGATATTACAAATTCTAAATATGAGAAGCATCTTCGCTATCGTCTATGCCATTTCCATGAATACACCTAGGTTTAAATACTGCCTACATCGCAATAACTCTTTATTCGAAGATTTCCAGATGAAGATGAGTGTTGGTGGTCTCATCCTGTGGTGGGGTTTGTGTATTTCTCTACTTGTAGTCCTAGGGTTGGCATTCGCCGAAACGTGAAAACCAACGAATAGGCAGTTAACAGACATATTGACACTGCACTCAGCAGTACCGTAATTTTACTAGTCCAACCTGGCTTCATAGTTCTTAGTTGGTCTTGCCTTAAATCTCAAAACAGCCGAGCAACTTAATGTTCGTCCTACCGAGGATGAATAACTTGTTGACAAGACGATTCTTATAGGTGCTTAACCACACTGGTAAAAACAGGTGACGAAAAAAAAAAAAAGATAGTTCTTTAAAGTATGCAAATTCCATTTTAGTTCAAAATACACATTTATATTTCTGAGTGTAGTGATGAGGAGTTGTGGATTATTATAAGGAAAACTGCTGTCTTTTGCAGTAAGAAAGGGATGTGGATCTTGTTAATTGTTTGTTTTCTGTTGACAGGTTGTGTTATTCACATTTTTTACAATGAATATTACAACCTATTAAAGATCCCACGAAATGCTCGTTAAAGAATAAATGCATTCAATATTTGCCTCAAAAATTGTCTTTGAACTCTTGTAAGGAAGTTTTATTTAACTTCTAACTTACGTCTGTTGATTTACTTCTGTAAAAATTTCCTTTTTTTTTTAGCTTTTTGTAATATTTCATCCACATACCTAGTTCATTTGAACTTTTAATACAAAAGTGCTCTCTGAAAATATTCATTCTGCTGACATAACCTTGTTTCAATTATAGGGGATGGTCCAGTTTCCTCCAATAAGCAATGCAGTCTATTTCATCGTCGACAGAAGCCTTGGGCAAAGCATCGCTGTGATGTCTGCCAACGACTTTACACAAGCAAAGGCAATCTGAAAAAACACTTAAAACTGCATAAGAGTGATAGAGAAGTATTTCCTTGTAAAGTTTGCCTCCGACATTACTCCAGTGCCACTAACCTCAAGACCCACATGAAAATACATGAGAAAGTACGTGAAACATTTCGTTGTAGCACGTGCTGTGAAGAATTTACTGCTAAGTGTAATCTTGTCCGCCATCAGATAATATTTCATGGTAAGTTAGGAAGTTTGTTCGTTTCTTTTTATTCAATAATTATTTCATTGCGTTTGCTTTCTAATTTTCTTATGGCCTGGATTTATCAGAAAGTTCATAGAGTTCGTTTTCTTTTACTGAAATATCCCAATAAACGATTTTATCGTTGCTTTCGAGATCATCGCTGAAATTCTTATAATATTACTTAGATACACACTACACTGAAAAGTTTGTTTTTTTTTTTCTTTTTTGCGTTCATGTTGATTGATAAATATTATCTATTTCTCTTTGGAAATAATATAGATCATTGCATAGCTTGCAATCATAATAAAAGCCTAAAAATTCCGAATGACTAGAAATTAAAATATAAAGAATTATTTAAGAAAATAAAGCTCCAAAAGGCTTCAGTTCGGCGATGCAAAATTATATATCCATAATTTAATCCCCTTTAATTAAATCCACCACTTTACTTATATAAAGAAGACGTTTTTAACGTGAGAGACTATTTTCGTAGTTTCATGACATTTTAATATAAGAATTGTACCCACAAATGACTCTCAACGTATGATATACAACATCTACAAAAGTTTCGTGGAAGGACCTTAATGACAAGATAATCCATAAAAATATTTAAAGACCAAATGTTGATTTTTTTTCAATCCACTTCAAGATAGATTATAGTTTCAACCGGCAATGGAATTGAATCTCTCTCCCGCGTAACATTCACATTCACAAATGTCCATGCGGTCTCTCGAATTTAAACTTCACAGACTTAACTTGTCGAACCCTCTGTTTTCTAGAATTTTAATGAGTTTGCTTGCTTCTGATTATTGAGTCAAAAGCTTGCTTGAAGTAGATAAAATAGCAGTAGAGGTTTTTATTTTTGTCAATCATAAGATCTGCTAATCTGTTTAATGTGAAAATCGCAGCTATTGTGCTTCTGCTATTTGTAAATCCCATTTGCTTTTCTTCCGTCTGTTCTTCATAGGAATGTTAAACTTTGTTTTGAAGAATCCTGATGAATATTTTAGAGCAATGGCTTAAACGGGTGATAGGTCTATATTAGTGGATCTGACATCTCTTTTTTGTGGATTGGTATGATCTGGCCTGCTATCCATTCTGCTGGTAAATTTCGTCTCTTTAATATTTTGTTGAACATTCCCTTAGGTAATATATTATGCTTCCTCCCCCTTTTTCTAGAGGTTCGTTTTGAATGTGGTCTACGCCTGGTGTTTCATTATTTTTCATTTGTTTGATTGCACTATGTATTTCTTCATCTAGTATGTCTTTTGTCTCAGAAGTTTCTTCGGGGTTGAAGGCGTCTTGATCTATGTTTTCTTTAAAATGATTGGTCCATATTTCTTTTATTGTTTCACGGCTAGTTGTTGTCGTTCCATCTTTTTTCAGTATTGAAACTGGATTGGGTGAGTATGTTCTAGTTATGTCTTTTTAACTGTTTCATGAATGGTCTTGGAGTCAGGTTTTTTGTATGCTTCTTGAAATATTTCTGCTTTTTCTTCTAAATATGTGATTTTTGTTAATCTGCATTTTTCGTCCATTTCTTTTTTCCAATATTTGCATAATATTCTATTTTCTTCATTATCTTCTCTTGAGAGGTTAGTTTTGGATATTCTTTTTTCTCCCATAAGAGTCCAAAATCTATGGTGTAAGACAATCTTTATTAACTCTTCTCTGGTAGCCCAGGTATTTTGTTGCTGTTTCTTTAATAATTAAAAAAGGCTCCGAGACTGTATCTTAAGTAAGATTATTTAATTTTTCTTTTAATATTCTTTGATAGTCAGATCTTGTCTAGCTATCATTGAGCTTTGAGATGTCTATATTCTTTTATTTTTGCTGGTTTATTCTCTTTCTTTTGAAACTGGTTTTTAGTTTGGCTGATAGTAGTTCATGATCTGTATCCATGTCAATCTTTTTTAATGTTTTGACACTTTGGAAGAATGTTTCCAATTTCTTAATAACGATTATATAGTCTATACAGTTTTTGATTTCATTGTTTGTTGATGTCAAGGTGTATTTGTGTTGTAGCCTCTGGTAGAATAAAATATTTGTTATTAACAGTTGATTTATTTTACAAAACTTAATCAAGTCCTCTCATCTCTCCATGACCAAATTTACCAAATACTTCTGCATTGTCTTCAGAGTACAGACCGATATTTACATTAAAATATCCCATAATAATCAGGATATCTCTTGTACATGTTCGCCTGATTTCTTCTTGCAGTTGTTCAAGAAATTGGCTATATTCTTCCTCTTCGTGTGATTGGTCTGTGGCATAAACGTTTATTATATATATATATATATATATATATATATATATATATATATATATATATATATATATATATATATATATATATATATATATATATATATATATATATATATATATATATATATATATATAAAATATTCCTGTTTCTTTTACTTTGAATCTTACTGGGATGATTCTGGAGGAAATTGGTCTGACAACAACTATTGTGTTTAGGAGCTATTTTTTAATGATTAGTGCTACACCTTCTCTGTGATGGTTATCTTTCTTTCCTGAGTAAAACATGCTTGCTTTTTCCATTGCCGGCCAGTGAGCCTCTGATACTCCCACTATTTCCCATTTTAAGCAGTTCAAGTTCTCTCTCTATCATTTTTAATTTGCTAGGTTTGTACAACGTTCTGATGTTGATGGTTGAAATATTTTATACGCAGTTTGCGTTCCACATAATCTTCTCGTCTACTCTATGTGGGCTTGAGTTAGGAGCGTCGGCTCTCCCGAACGTTAGCATTATTTAAACTTCTATTTGCTGGCCGATTCTTCTTTAAAGATTTTAGACAATTAATGCAGCCTGCTTGCCATTCCTCTGCTGCATACCTGTTGGTCCGCGGGAGGTATTTCATTTCTCTCCTACCACCCATATCTGGGAGGCATTCCCTGATCCTCCACATGGGGACGCGCTTTCGAAAGGTTACAGTTATCCCCCGAAATCGAAGAATAATTGGAGGTCATGGGCGCTTAAGAACCTGTTACAACCATTAATGATAATGAGAACCAAGTATTTTGTTGAATTTCATCAAAAAAGGTCGTTTCAAGTTTAGTTATAAAATTCAAGGAAGTGTCTCTTTGAATCTCTCTGATATTTATAGAGCAATTACCTAGGCAACTCATTTGCAGGCTAAACTGATGGTATAAGTGGAGCAATAAACAAATGATCTGTTTTACTACAAAAAGAAGGTCTTATTTGATAATAAGAAATCTTATTGTGAATTCACTATTAATGTTTTCATGACGAAAAATTAATTGTACTCAAGAATTTTTTCTTTTTTAATTTTTAGATTCCGATTCAGCACTTCCGATAACTCAAGGCACATCAGCCGATCCCCAGAAGAAGTTGAGAAAGACCTTTCGCTGTGAAATTTGTCCTCGAAGATACTCAAGGAAGGACGGACTCAGACAGCACTTGCATTTGCATGTGAAGAAAGATCTTTTCCGTTGCAAAGTTTTTCAAAGAGATTTCTCAACTGCTGGTAATCTTAAACTTCACATGGAAACCCACAAGAATGTGCGGAAAAAGTTTCGCTGCAACGCATGTTCCATTGAATTTTTGTCCAAACGAAGTCTTGTATACCACCAAAGAACATCATCTCACCCTTAGCTGTGAAAGTAATGAAGACGGTACTGATGTTAAGTTCATTTTATGTTTGAAATTTATTGATGTTTATTAAATTCACTTTCTGTGTTGTTACATAACCTTCAATGCACAACAATTTTCTGTTATAAAATTTAAAACACGTGTATTATTGTTTGTTTACTAAGATGTTGATTTAATTGCATTTTCAATCTGAAATAATCTAGAAATTAATTGATCCGTGGAGATCACAGATCATACAGTATGTGTTCATTTTTTCCCTCATTTTAAATTCCTAGTTTTAAATTTCGCTTCATTTTATGGTACACAAATAGAAGTGTTGTTTTTTATGGTGTTTGATTATTTTTTACTGAGTAAATTTAAGCATGGTTATAAAATGCTAAAATTGAATTTCAAGTTCCCTTGATGTAGATATTTTAAAATAAATAGTTATTTCTGTTTTACATGGTTCTTATTTTACAATATTCAGAAAGAAATAAATTTGAAAGGATAATCGAATACTTCACTGAACAATTAATTACGTACTCATCTGTTTTATAACATTTTCTCCTAGAACCGATTTTGAGTGGATTATTGAGTATTAGAATGTTTCGAATTTTCACTTTTATTGACATTTATGAAATATGCAGCATTGCGTGTCTCTGCTGTTAATATTTAATACAAATTGCTCATATTTAAAATAGCTTTTACGTAAATGAGAATTACCTGCTGTTCAAGTGGGGTTTGTATGATGTTAAAACTATGCGTATAAAGAACTCAATTAGTCAATGGCCATTTAAGAAATGTAATCTTTCTTCTGCTTTTCCAAAGCAGAGTCTTATGGAATATGCTTGCGAGGTGATTCTATTGCGGCATCAAAGCCAAAGGATGTGAATGAATAACGCAAAAGGGTCCATCAGTACTCGGACAACATGAAGGCAACTAGATGCCATACCATATTCAACTGTATGGAAACTTTTTGCGTCAAATGCTGAGATTTTTACGCTTCATGGCGGAAACGCGACTGCGGTTTGCCCTGAGTTTCCTAGTGTGAAAGGAGGTGGTTGATTCTTGGACTTGGCAGATCTTGTGGATCAACGAGGCATATTTTTATCTGAGCGATAGTGGTCACTCACACAATTCCCGCATTTGGGCTGCGAATAACTCTCGTGTTTCATCACACCCCCTCTACACTCACCAAAAGTCACAATGTGACGTGTTTCACTTCATCATTTATTATCGTTCCGTAATTTTTTGAAGTACTTCGACTGACAGGGCCAGTGATTTGTATCGTCTCTGTTGTCAGGTATCCGGAGATGCTTCACAATTTGGTTGTTTCGAAACTGTAGCTAAATTGCTTTGACTCTACCATATTCATGCAGGATTGAGCACCACCTCACATTGGATTGATTCCCCACACCTCGTTTGTCTGATCTCAACCCCAGCGACTTTTGGTTGTGGGACCGTCTGAAACGCGTAGTGTATGAAGGACATTTTCCTGATTTAGCAACCTTGAAAAACAGAAGAGCACAGCGTGCGAAGCAAATCAATGCAGATCTGTTGGGTTCCGCTGCAGAAAATGTCATTCAAGGAATGCAGTTCTTAGAACATCTGAAAGGAAGAACTATTGAACCGCATCTGTAACTTGTTCGAACACGAAAATTGATTTCTTGGGTCTCTTCTAGCCATTACTGTTTAATTATTCCACGTACGTATAGAGTGAAATTTCCCGTTGTGGCAGTATTTTGAACTATTTTTTTTTCATCTTCCGTACATCAAAACCAGATAATCCAGAGTGTACTTACAGCACGTTTGGTTGAATTTGTACGAATAGAATTTTTGCTATAAGACTCTGATCACCTTCTCTTTAATTATGGCCGCCAGGTACGCATGTATAATATACTGCGTACATAAAAGTGAAAACAAAATACATATGCGCAGTTAATAAACCGTACTATTTATGTATAAGAAATAAGTAAAGTTTATCACTAATACCAAAGCTGTGTTATTTATCAGTCACATACCCAGTTGGTGATGATTATGTTTAAACGAAAACTAACGCAAACGGTAAGTTACCTTAGTTAGATTCATAAGTCTGGATTTCTGTTTTTGATTGCAAACCTGGATTGCAAACTACATAATACAATATACTGTAGTCTACAGTAGATACCGATGGATTAAAGATGAAGGTGTTTCTTTCCCATGCTGTAGTAATTTTCTTTTCTGGAATGGGGAGGAGGGACCAAGCTTCGTGAATTATATGCAGCTTAAAATCATTTTACCAAACGTTAGCAATCTTCTGTATTTTAGGAGAAGTTTATGTTTAGATGCACAATTTGAGTTTAGTTTCATCTCAATTTATGTGGCGCGTATGACGGCTGTTTTGAGATGCAGGGTAGGGCGAGGAAAGTACTAACAAAAACTAAGTGTCGTAGACGTATTTCATTTGACAAAATTCTCGAAGTTTGCCATTTTAATTTTTTCTAGCACTCAGACTTGTATGTTATGATGTTAAGAGGTCTGATATACGTCACTTTACAGGCCGAAGTTAACCCTGTGAGAATGGCCAGATCTCAGCAGTGCCAGCAGGTTCGAACGATTGTTTCCCTTCCAACTACCAACCCCACTCAGACTTGCTTAATGTTTTGCGTGAGCCATTAGTAGCAGAGCCTCTACCAATTGACCAACTTTTGCTGGCAATGATTTTTGATATTAAGCAGGTTTTGGCTACGACTATAGGTGCCTGATGAATGTCATCAAATTGCTCCCAAAATAAAATATACAGTATGATTAGTATATTCGAAAATGTTAAGAATTTCTTTGATTTAGACGAGAAGAGACCAGAAGTTTCTACAAGGTTATTATCATAACCCTTAATGCGCTCGTGTCTAATTCCCCCTCCCTGGGGATGCATCCTGTTCTAAGTAGAAAAACAAAATGTCCATCTTTTTATCATGCATTCAATAGGACACAGTCGGCCAACTTGAATGTTAAATTCTTCAAAAAAAATAAATCTTTTCATGCTTTTTACTATCTTTAGGAAGTAGGCGAGGCTGTTTTCTCCCTATCTGACTTTTTTGGAGCTTGAGTGGACAGTTCAATCTCCATCTGTAGCCAATCAGAGATAGCTAGCCAAGAACTATCATTAATTATAAAAGGCATCCAGTGAAGAGAGGCACAGAGAAGTGTCGACATCGCCTGGTTCCTAATCAGTGTATTCATATGAGAAGTGTGTTCTGTGGTCAATTTTCTGGAGTTTATGAGATGACAAAATCCCGAGTTTGTGGGATAAAAACCTGCTTATCCGTGATCACTGCCGATACCTGTCGAACAAATGGTTAAGCTCTGTAGGTAGTTTTCGGTATTGAAACTACATATTACTATAAAGAGTTAATTAAAAATAAACATTTAAAAAACCCGACAAGTTTCGCGCGTCGTAAGACTTACATCATCAGGGGTAATGGTACATAAAAGTTTTACACAACTTTTATGTACCATTTTATGTACAACTCAAAATTTTGATGTATAGAAAGCCCACACATACCAATAGATATCTGAATAATCAGTCCCATCACTTCCCCTCATAAGCTTGGAATAATTTCCACCTTGGGACATAGAGCCCGTTCTCTTCTGGATGAACCAAATGAACTGCTTACAGAAATAAACCATCTCAAAACTTCTTTCGAAGTTAATGGATATTTCAAGAGAATCATTGAAACGTGGTCTTCATTCGGGCCCTTTGGTGGATGCTTTTCCCTTAGGGATGAGCGATTCTACTCGGTGTGACGGTTGACCTAAAAAAATAAACAATAAAATGAAAAATAAGCATCCATAATTACATTACATTGCTTTCCCACTTCACAGTGGAAGAATAATTTTTGGTGTCGGACAAGATTTCTTTTATAGGTGAATGTCCGCCAACAAATGCCACAATGGCTCGCACCGCCTGGTGTTCGCCGAAGTGTATTTTAAGACTAGATGAACGTGAGACGTCTTTCTGACAAACTCTGCATCGGAATTGGTGCACCCTGAAATGCTCTTTAAGGTATCATTTTGAATACTGGCGGGAACAAATTTCGCATGGATATTTCTTCCTTGTTTTCGGTTGGTCAGTTGACTTCTGAAGAATCTTTCGAGACACGAAACCAGAGCCTAAAAAAGTAAACACAATTCTGTTACATGTGTTATCAAAAATCTAAAAGGTTTTATATTAAGAAGGAGAAAGAAACGTTTTTGTGAACAACTAATAAAAAAATCTAGTGGTATTGGAAAAACATAAACCGAGCTGTATATGAGAAGAAAAAAAAAGACTTTATGCTTCTCCAGTTATATTTAGTTATACTTTGGTGATGTTAGTTTGTAAATGAAATTTCACAGCAAATTTGTACCATAGTACCCAATCGAATAATGCAACGAGCTGGCTCAGCCGTGTGTTGTACTCTGAACATGAATTTCGTACTATTAATTAGCAACCACAGAAGAGACAGCAATCCACACGAAAAATAAATCTATACTTCTTACATTAGAATGCGATGCATCTTAGACATACAGAAAGAATTTGGTTGCTGGAAATTAGTGTTTTCATTCTAACACAATTTTATTTTACAATATTCATTAAACTGTTTACTCATAGATCGCGTGTTTAATCATTCATTGCTTATTTCAGAATATTCATCGTTAGAAAATATCGTCTTTGAATGAGTAAATACTGTGATGCCTTTTATTCTCAAAGAAGGTGAGTGGAGTCTTTTTAGCTCTAAGTTTAGAAGCTTTCTCCGACTGTCGTGTGCGGTTGCAGGTGCAATGAGAACTAGTAACTAAGACATCTCTATTGTAAACTTTTACAAGAAGCCATTTTTTCATCCATATGTACCTTCCACCGTTTTGCGAAACTGAATTTTTAGTGGAAAGTCCTTTGCAGACTTTTCATTGATCTTTTCCCAGGGATTCCGTCGGTGATGAATTGGCTTATAATACCTTTTGCTTACTATTTTGTAACAGAAAATGGAGTCAGAAGCTAAAAACAAAACGTATTTGTATCAAATAATGTAAATAGAAATCATTTTAGAGAATGTCTGCCAAAAAGATTCAAAATTGAACCAACAGATAAAAAATAATTTCGCCGTTAAGGGATTAACGGCAGAGAAGGGTAATAACACGATAAAAGGTAGAATGCTGATGATATTTTGATCCAAGAAACGTGCCCCACCTTGGCCGGTAGGGGGATTAAAGGAATGCATCGGACGTTCTCTTTCGCTGACGAGTTTAACGATGATACAAACATTACAGCGAAAGTTCTCTCTAACGTTGCAAACCTTAGTGCTGGTTCTGCGCATACACAGAATCATTTTTAAAAATAAAATTAAATGCAACATCAGTATAGTAGTATCGCATAATACGACCACATTTTCTTTATCTTAAAAACTTTTAAATATTAGTTTCTTCAGGGATACTTATCCAATCCTTCGATAAATAGTTTATTTTGAGTTAGGGAAGCAATCTCCCAATGCCAGAATAGTTTTATTTAACATACATGTTGGAATTATACTGGAAATACTAAGTCGTTAACACGTTCGTTGCCAATCACGCGATATCGCGCGATGCGAGTTCTCACCGAACGGCCGATCGCGCGTTATCGCGTGGACGTCGCTAACTAAATATAAAAATTGGCCACCACACGGAATTCCAATTTTCAGCTTGGCAATGAAAGTGTTAAAGAGCACACGGCCATCACCAGGTAGTGCTGAGCAGAATAAAAAAATTAAAAATATATTAAAAAAATTAAAGGTTTGAAAATAATCAAACTAAACTGGAAATATATACTCCTGTAGGATTCAATTCCTCTGCAGCCATCAGTAGCACTCTTCTGCTCATCCTAACCCAAACCGAAAACGGTACCTAAACAGTTTTCAGTGTTTTTCTTCTTTTATAGAGGTTTACATGTTTTTATTCTTATAATTTTAAATGTTAACGCCATTTTATTAGTTGAGTTAAAGAAACTGCATAAAACGTTATCTATATATCAGTTATCCAAGTTGGCTTGAATATCTCCAATTTTGATCAGCTACTTTGCTTGATAACACGATCAAAAAGATGATGAATAAGAGTAGAAGGAGTGCACATCTAAATGTGCAGCATCATTTAAGGATTGTACATAGATTACTACCCTCAATTCCTAAGAAAACCAGTTTAAAAAAAAGTTCGTTGTTCACATTTGACGTTACACGATGCCATATGGCCATTCCCTTAATTCATTTGCTTTAGGGTATGGAGTCTGCGCTGAAGGAAGAAGTGGTAGGGTCGCAGATATCCTCTCCGCACGGAATTAGTAAGACAATCAGGAACATCTCGAAGGCCAAGTAGAGAACGGATACGCTAACTACTTAGCTTCCAGGACGCAAGGAGTGTGTTCCAACCTGATTGTAATAAATCATCTTCAATGTAAAATATTTCTGCTAAAAAGAAAAAGTTCTATTTTAATACAAGATGCATTACTGAGCCACCAACAGTAATAAATGAACTGTATACTCTGTTGAAACACACACACATCGATGACCTTCCCTGAGCATTTATTGCATTGTCCGTTTTGTTATCACAGATCTGGTAGCACACCATACCGACCACTAGATTTTTGATAAGACGAATGAGCTATTTTCGACCAATTCACACCACGGCAGCTAAGATATCATTAAAGATTGAAGACCAATACAAGCAAAAACACCTTCCTGTAATACTTGATCGTGACCTTTGGAAGATGCGGAGCATATACTTCCACATACATGATTTTTAGTTTTGCATATAATGGAACCTAAATTAGAAGTGACTGGAGAAAACACGCATCTGTTCACTTCTTTTTTTGTTAGGAGAAACAACGATTCAGAAGATAGACGCAGACAAGCTGATGTCTATGCACAGTTTACTTCCAGCGACATCTATATAGCATTACTGGATCCGTAATAAACATAAAATATTCGGTGTTTCGACATTTCCTTGCTAAACATCAGATTAGTTAGAAGCTGAAAATCATATCCCAACGAAAAAAAAAAAAATGAAATAAGAAAATTAAGTTCCAATTTGTATGGGGAATATCTATTGGGATTCAAAATATCGTTTAAAAAGGATACACTTGACGGTCCTTTACAAAAAAAAAAAGCGATTTCTCCTTTCGTTGCTTTTATGTAACACTGGATAACAATTTCTTTCAGACGCTGAAGACAAGTTTGCTTATTAACTGTAGTTGTTATTAAATCAAAAGGAAATAAAACTTGGTCGTCATCAGCGGTCACTTAATAAGTAAGAAATGTACTTAAATTAAGTACGAATAAGTACACAGAAAGGCACACAAGAAAGTCTTTAAGAAATATTCACATTTCGAGATTAAAAAAATAAAGAGTAAAAATACAAAAACTTTTATCTATAGAAGATAACTGAATGTTTATCCAAATAAAATTTTTCTTTATTAAAGTAACAAATCGAACATATTTTCGCTGAAAAGTAAAGGCTATTTAATGCTCTGAGAAATGATCCAATGCCACACAGTTGATCGTTCAAAATAAGGCTTCGTTTGGTTGTCGTTTTCACCAATTCGAGGTAAACAAATATCTTTATTAGCTAGACGAAGCTGTTTGTTATGTTAAAAGTGCTATTTTACAAGCGTTTTATGCAAAATGCAATGAACATTAATTTTTGTTTTTAGTTTAGTGCTACTAAGTAGCGGTGTAGCCGTTAGCATTAATAACCGCTGTTTACAATCACTGCTAATAACATTAAATTCTTGTTCCTTCTAAAATTTAGAAATTATATCTTATTTCGAAATAATTAAACTGAATCTTAATGTTGATCATGAAACTTTGCTCTTAAGTGGAAACAAACGACTTCCTTAGAAGTCGTTTGTTTCCACTCACCCAAACACGGGTTGTTTCGAAATACTTCGCATATATTGCATGTACTTTCATGTAAAGCTTAAGTATTTGGAAAGTTTTTCCTGGGAAATTTGTAACAGAAAAAAAAGCTTTTCTTCACACGAATATTTAAGTGACGGCTAAGCATTGATTTTCTAAAATATTGTCGGGGAGATTATTTCTGAATTCTTCCTCAGCTTCGGAATAAAAGCTCCCGTAGGGCACTGGACTAAGGAATAATTTAAAAATTAACATGGAAAGAATATTACATAAACATGATGAATAGGTCAATCATTCACAGTGTTGCGAAACAGTCCCTATTCTGTAAGAAAACCAGCAAACGTTTTAAAGTTAAAAGATATTCATACGATGACTTGTGAACAGATGTAATATCAAAGAGCATGGCTGTCGGTTCCTCACACTATGGTGTCCGTTGACTTTTTTCCAAGCAGCGTATACGTGATGGGTAATAAAATTTCATGCTGTAAAGAAAATGAAAACATAAACGCTCCTAGCTCTTTAATGTTGAAGAACTTGAACTCATATTACTTCGTTTCAGAGTCATTGCAGTGATTATTGATCAATGATTCTCGACACTGCTTTGGCTTAAAATTCACGCCAATGACTCGAAATGAGAGCTTACCAATATACAGTTTGTTTTCTTAAACCAAAGTAAATTTTATTAATTAATAGTAACAGTAGATTTTACACAAGTTTTAACATTTACGGTTATGCAAATTAATCAATATTAGCTATGTATATGGAATAATGTTAATGATATTATCATCCCTCTCTCAATTAGTCACCCCAAGAGACTTAAAGTAATAATGATAATAATAAAATTTTGACAGTAACAATCACATAGCAGAGATCGCAGAATTTCTTTATTTATTTTATAGTCTTGCATCACATATTCAGCTGAATTCCTAAGAATATCCATTTCTGTAACTTGAATTCGATTTTCATCTTTCTTTATTTATGGTTAGTCAATGTTTCACTTTGCATATAACAGATACATTAGATAGAACATTATATAACATTACAGTAGCACATTTATTGAAATATAGATGGCCCAAATATGTAGTTTATTATGCATTTACCTAAACAAAATTTTATATATTAATGTTTATATTTAAACCTAATTTTTATGTTTAAATATTCGATGACTATCTGCACCAAACTGATTACGTGAGACAATTTTCTATCTAACAATTCAAATACTTCAGAACCAAAAATGCGACATTACATTACCAAAGACTTCAGCCTACATTTGTTTTGCAAGTTCTTGTTTTCAAATGTAAATTTTAAAAAATCCTAATCGATTTGAGTAGAAAAAGATTTTGTAAAAGGTTCAAATCAAACCAAAGAATACATTTACACTAATTTCAGTTTTTCTACATTACATGCTCACCTACCGTTTCGTAAGGGCGCCATTTTAGTTCATCAAGCGCCACCTATTAGATTTTGCTGCTTAAATAATTAAATCTACTTATTAAAATTTTGAGCTGTAAGAATATTTTATGTATGTATATTTCTTATTTTAAAATCCTTGTGCAAAAATAGATCGCCAAACTCAGTGACATACTTTTACATATTCATTCGATTCTACTGAGAAACATATTTACAAAATTTATAAATCAATTTTCTTTACCGAACAAATTATGAACTTTTTGAATTTTTAATTATCAGAATCGGAAAAATAGCCTTTGAGAACTGACGATGTTTGAGAATCGGGTTCATGCGAGGTATAATTATACAATATATAGTTCATCAGTAGAGTCTGCTTCACATTTTCTACCTCTCTTTGACAACAGGTTTTCACTGGACGAAAATATATTTAGTAGAACTTTGTTTCATTTTCACTCATTTCATGAAGGTTTACTTGGAGACAGTGGAAGTGACAATGGGCAAATGATATTTTCAGTAATACATGGCAATCAAGAATTTGCGATAACTCAAGTAAATTTTCAGTTATGATGAACAGCATATTCATAATAATTTGCGAACAGGCAAATTGACTTTGAGAAACCATGCAAGTTACGGACATAAAACACTAGTGGTTATGAAGGTTGTGGGCAGTAGATGACGTTGTGTGTAGATGATAATGGTTGTAGCCGTTCTGTATAGCTGGTGGACTAAACTTTGGAGACCTTGAGTTGTAGAGTAGTGTTCTCCCTCGATGAGTCCTTGGACTCATTGGAATAGTCACTTAATAATAATAATAATATTATTATTATTATTATTTGACACCTCTAGGGAGTCCAAAGACTCATCGAGGGAGAACGTGCCAATAGCATCGAACGATTGGGCCCCTTCCAACTACTAACCGCGCTCAAACTTACTTAACTGAGCCATTAGTAGTAGAGGTTCTACCGATCGACCACCCTTTGCCGGCAATAACCTTTTATTTTTTTAGAATGCTTTCTAACTTCTCTTGAAAACAACTTTCTAAGCCAGCAGTTCCACAAATTTTAAAGCACTTGAAAAACATTCATCATTCATATCAGTACTTTTAACTGTGGCCTATTAAAATATCTTTGTTGATTTCTGTATATCACAGAAAGAAGAATATTCAGTTATCTCATTATCTCTGAGGCATTATATCAGATTTTTTGATGATCCACCACTTGTAAGTTGATTTTTGATCTGGTGGAGAAACTCTTGTTATTAAAAGGCTAATGTTTCATTTTAATTGGATGAGATGGCTATAAATTTTACTGAGGGGCCATTTTATCTATCGAAGTTGTATCTTGTACTTAATTATAAAGAGCTGTAAAACCTAGTTACAGAAGTATAATTAAAATTCTTGAATATTTATTAAGCAACTTTATATTTATTGGCTATTTTTTAAAACACTTCTATAAGTTTTTTTTCTCATATAGCATTTGTCTTTATATGTTAATTTGTCTATACTGGAATATGCAAGTGGGAAATTCTCTATAGCAGCCATGACATATTTCGTAAAGAAACAAATAAAAACGAAATCGGTTATTCGACGTACGCTTTGGGTTATTAAAAAAATCTCACCTGTTACTGAATTTAGCTTCCCAGTACATTTATTGAATCCAGCTTCATTCAAAAATATTCGTTGTTTATAAATGTTTCTGTTATCCACGCATATAACGGATACTTGGACAAGACGCATTTAATTCTTTATTAGAATTGCATTAATCCAATTTTTTTTCGAAATGAATAAAGCGACTTTATATGTAGCTTGTACCAGTGACCACTTCATTTTGATAGTGGAAAAGCGTACAATATTTATAATCAGAAATTTCGATTTCAGTTATGAAATTCGGGCTCGAATATGATTTAGAGGTTAATTTTATAATTGTCGAACTACAGTTTTTATATCTCTCGTGCTTTTTAAGAATGCGTTTATTGCAGATAGCACACTACATTTATAATGTTGATTTTGATTATAGTTCGATACAAATTTCCCAATTCATATAGGTATTAATTAATATACAAAAACAGAAGAAATAAATCATAAAATGCGTCGTGTTTTCGGTTGAACTGGTGAGTCATAAATACCATCCGAGAGCATTAAATAAAATATCCAGCGTCTGATTAAAAATCAATTAGAAAATATTAAAATTTTCAAATAATGTTGCACACTTTTTTTATATCTGCAGATGTATCAGTAGACAATATTCAACACTTCTTATGTATCGGAAGAGCATAAGTGTGCACTGCATTTCTGGAATATTCATCCGCGAGTGCGGGCGGACGTGTACTCAGGCACACATACACAAACTGCAATATCAACAACCATTTATTTGAAACACTACGAGAACTATATGCGACCATATGTAATTCATTTTCACATTAAAATATTAATATTATAATTCATAAGCAGACTATGACTTTATCAACATATTTCTCCAAGTATTTCAGTTAAAATTAGCTTTCAATGTTTCTTTAATTTCAAACAAAATAATGTGTAAATACCGTATATGGGGAATGCATGCACTGAACAGATTTTTTAATACCTTGTCTAACGAATTTCCAGTTCGTTTTGTTCGATGTCTTTCGGTGCTAAAAGACAGCAAGGCGACAATTATACGTATTCAATTATAAACCTCTTTGAGAAATTAAAGGTATCCAACCTGACATAATCAAGTTATTTATGTTACACAAACATAAAAAAAGTACAGAACTGATTTAATTATAACAGGTTTTCTCGTAAAACAACAAAACCACACTAAGGAATGTATATGCATTTATTTAAAACTACTCCGAGATTTAATAGCAGGGTTTTTTCTCCCGGAAACTCGGGTTTTTCATCCCGCATACATACAAATCGGCCCTTCAGAACACACGCAATTTACAGACAGAAATTACTAGTTGTGGTGGTGTTGGAGGTGGGCGGTAGATGGCGCTGATTCGTAGTAGAGGTAAGGTGTAGAGACAGTTGAAGATGTCCTCCCGCGATGAGTCTTCGGACTCCTTGGAGGTATCAGGAATAATAATAATAATAATAATAATAATAGTAACCACTTCTACAAGATCGCCATTATAGTTTCACAAGCGCCACCTATGAGATCGTTTGCTTTTTATAAACGCTTTAAAAGAGTTATTTCATTTGATCAGCTTAGTAAGAAATGCATAATTTTTTTATTTTCAAATAGTGGTTTGCTAAGCTGTTAAAATACAATAAACCAAGTTTATTGTATTTTAACAGCTTAGCCATCCATTCAAATTTCTGTATTTTCTAATATTAATTAATAAAGTGGTAATAAAATACGTAAGATGACCTTTTAGACATTTGTTTATCACTTACTAAGTGATACACTTAGTAAGTGGTTCGTGTAGCAACTGACCAGTTGGGAAATGATCTCACGTATGAGATGTTGGAGAACTACATCTGTAGTTTAAGCTGCAAGTTCAAGAAGTGAGGAAAAAAAACTTGGTGATGATGCAGTGATCCAAAGTAGTATTTCTTTAAAGAGCAGTCAAGTGCGAAACAAAATCAAAACGATCATGTTGATTGCTACATTTGATCAGAAAGGTGTCTACACTTCCCACAAAACACAAGTATTAATAAGCACGATTACATACTTAGAAGTCGGAAATATTTCATCGATGCACCATTTAGTTTGAGATTATCATTTCTGATGTTTGAGATATTGTTTCTAAACGTGGAAAGACACATGTTGCCATAAATACTGTTACAACTTCCAAACATCCGCGTGCTACCCACAGAATTGTGCAAGTCCGGTACCGTTAGGAGTGCTGTGCGCAGACAATATTCGCATGTTTATCAGTAGAAACACACACAGACACACACACACACACAGAGAGAGAGAGAGAGAGATTTGTCCAGCGGGTTAACATGCATTGCCGGAGTTTATAAGAACCGTGTAGCTGTACTAGCACTTCACAAGTTTGGAATGCAGTCACCAGTTATTTCAACAGGCTAAAGACACTCGGGATCAGTATAATATTATCCGTTATAACGATACAGAAGACGTATCCGACACCAAAAGAGTAGGTCGACACCGGATGCAACAGCTTGTGAGGGCTATGAAGGTACCTCCGTCGTAATCCTGTGAGAATGCAGAACGTGATGTTGCGACTGATGAACGTTTCGCAGAGAACGATCAGGTAAACTAACCGATGACCTGGGAGTGAGAGCCTATCGTCGTTCTACTGGACACTTAATAACACCACATTTTATGCGGCAGAGGGTGATAAAATCAAAGGCACTTTCACTGCGGTATGCAAACAACAGACACAGGGATATACTATTCACAGATTAGATTTTCACCAAAGAAAAGCTGTTTAATCACCATAACGATGCAATATATTCCCCGGATAGTAGCCAGTGATGGTTTTTTTTTGGGGGGGGGACTATCAGGGGTATTCAAGTTGCATTTCGGTGAGAAAGGAATCAGAAATCTCTGGCAAAGTGTTTCAAGACACCGTGTACTGAATCCTATGCTACGGCCCTTGATCAACACCTTCTTTCACGGTAGGCAATGGATCTTCCAACAGGACTAAGCCCCACACAAGGCAAGAACCATATAAGAATGGTGGGAAGAGATGCTCCCCAACCACATATGACCATCTGAATGGCTTTCTGGAAGTCCCGAAGTGAATCCGTAGGAATTCAAATTGTTGTCGGAGATTGAGATAATAGCCTGCAGGAAATGACGCCACAGCATCGTTAAACTGAAGCTGGATTTTGAGCGATATATATATATATATATATAGATATAGATATAGATATATAGATATATATATATATATATATATATATAAAATACCAAAAAAAAGAAAAAAAAGAAAAAAGAACAAACGTACCGGCCACTGAATTATAAAGTTTTAATACCTTGTTGGACCTACTATAGCTAGAATTCAGCACAGAATTCAGCATATAAGCTGTTTGGCTTAGAATCCGCAAAGTGTTGGATTGCATCTACGTCTACAACATATTTTGCATTCAAAAAACAGTCCTTTAATTGGCTCGGACTTCACAGAAGAAGACGTGCTCCTGGATCGGTTTTTTTTAACATGTCCCTTACATTCTCGGTGGGGTTCAGATCCGGGTTTTATGGCAGGAAATCGCTGTCATTCTCGCTGAAGCACTGATAAACAATTCTTGCGCTATTAACATTAGCACTATCATCCATGAATCCATGACACAACTGTCATCTGTCGGAGATGGTGGATTTGTACGGCATCAATGTTCAGATATTCCTTAGAGGACATCCAACCTAACAAATATATCAGGAAATCCGTTCCGTACCAAGATAGAGCATGCACCAGACCATGACACCACGTTCAGAATCTTTGGCAAGTGGCAGAAGCAATGAATGCAGCTTTACTTTCTAGGCTCTTGCCAAACCCTCTACCTACTATGGGTAAGATCAATGATCTAAGTGACTTGTCGAACAGCATGACTTTTTTCCAGTCTCTTAATGTTCAATCACGGTGTTCCTAACACCACTGTCGACGAACGTTTCGATTGTTCGCAGAAATCAGTTGTTTTCCTATAGGCATGCGACTTCCAATACAGGTCCTATTCGACTCCTTGCCCTATTTCGATGAGATATGAATTGGTAATTGCCTTCACTAAATGTTTCAATCAATTGCTGCACACAGGAAGTTCTGTTTCTCCTCACAAGCCTTCTCAGACGACTGCTGTCTTAGTCCTGATAAGTCTCTTACGACCACAATTACGCTTTTTTATACAAGCAACTTGCGTTATTTTCCTACTGAATAAACACCCGAGATATCTCAGCTTTGAGAAACCAGTCAGTTCTGCTGTTTTCAAAATCCGGGCTCTATCACAAGCCTTCTCAGACGACTGCTGTCTTATTCCTGATAAGTCTCTTGCGACCACAATTACGCTTTTTTATACAAGCAACTTGTGTTATTTTCCTACCGAATAAACACCCGAGATATCTCAGCTTTGAGAAACCAGTCAGTTCTGCTGTTTTCAAAATCCGGGCTCTATCACAAGCCTTCTCAGACGACTGCTGTCTTATTCCTGATAAGTCTCTTGCGACCACAATTACGCTTTTTTATACAAGCAACTTGCGTTATTTTCCTACCGAATAAACACCCGAGATATCTCAGCTTTGAGAAACCAGTCAGTTCTGCTGTTTTCAAAATCCGGGCTCTATCACAAGCCTTCTCAGACGACTGCTGTCTTATTCCTGATAAGTCTCTTGCGACCACAATTACGCTTTTTTATACAAGCAACTTGTGTTATTTTCCTACCGAATAAACACCCGAGATATCTCAGCTTTGAGAAACCAGTCAGTTCTGCTGTTTTCAAAATCCGGGCTCTATCACAAGCCTTCTCAGACGACTGCTGTCTTATTCCTGATAAGTCTCTTGCGACCACAATTACGCTTTTTTATACAAGCAACTTGTGTTATTTTCCTACCGAATAAACACCCGAGATATCTCAGCTTTGAGAAACCAGTCAGTTCTGCTGTTTTCAAAATCCGGGCTCTATCACAAGCCTTCTCAGACGACTGCTGTCTTATTCCTGATAAGTCTCTTGCGACCACAATTACGCTTTTTTATACAAGCAACTTGCGTTATTTTCCTACTGAATAAACACCCGAGATATCTCAGCTTTGAGAAACCAGTCAGTTCTGCTGTTTTCAAAATCCTGGCTCTATCTATCCGGACATTCACAATAAGCCCTTTATCGAACTCCGAAAGATCCTTTCTTTTTCCCATTGTGATCAATCCTCTTGACGATTACTAACCACCAAGATTCTCAAATAGTGCCTAGAACATGCAATGAAGCACGTGACCAAGTATTTTGCATATACGCTACGTACGTGACGTTTACGTGCATTTGCATAAAGTTTTCTAATTCAATGGCCGGTATGTGTATATAGCACTCTTGTTTTTGTTTTGTTTTTTAAATCGTCCTGCGAACAAGACTTGCCTCTTCTCCAACGGAAAACTTCAATTTAGGTACGTCTACAATGATTTTAAGTCTGCTTTTGAATTCTGCTTGGAGATGTGTTGTTTGTATAATAAGCATTTGTAAAGTGAAAACAGGTTTACATGCATTGGACTTGCAGTCTTTTTAAGAATATGGAGAGCTGCCAATTTTTGATCCATAGCTCCGTGTATTTGTTGTACAGACATGTTGCATAGTCAAACAAAAATTCAAATCAAAAAGAGGATAGGAAGTCATTAATATGATTGTCTAAGTCACATGTAATTTCTTAAATTGTACAAAATAAGTTCGAATTACAGCCGAAGTGGCGAAATTCGGAATGCTCTCTCTGATAATTGAGTGTGTTTCCCTATTATTTTTTTCTTTTAGGAATAAAACCTCGAGTTTCCTGAATATAAAAATCTCGCAACTGTACATGTGCTATCTAAGTCACCATTAGCTGAAATAATATTTCTCACATCCATAAGGGAACTGAAGTCGTTTCATGATAAGCATTTATGCAAAATTCGAGGATGTTTCAAAAATTTAAAAAGCAAGTTTGTACACCTGACACAAAGTAAATCACAACAGCACAATACTATAATCGGCAGAAGCAGTGTTAAAATAATTAAACACTTTAGTGTTCATCAGAATTATGATTTAATGAGATCGATTAAAATCACTTTACTGTTTAAAATAAAGTATACTGTAAATACAAAATACAAAATAAAATAAAATATATTTTGAAAGGAAAAAATTGTACCCTTTCACTTATTTTTGAAAATGTGTGGTTTATTTTTAAATAAGGTTTATTTTAAAGTATGATCCGTTAGGTAGCATTGAGAAGTCTAATACGGCATACTGAAGGAACGAACTAGTAAGTAAGCACATTTTTTGTAAGTTTTCTTCTCCAGAATCGTTTAAAGAAGGTATGATTTTGTTATTATTAATAATATTTAAGTAGATATGAATGGGATACATTTTAACGTACAACAGATGGGAAAGTTTATTTTATTTTTAAATCACAAGCCTTTTGGTTAAACAGTTTAACTCTGAATTCGCTAATTATGATCACTGAATATTTAAATATTACAACCATAGATTGGCATTTTAATCTTAGACATCGTACCCATAGATCAGTATATATAAAGCGCTAAAACAAACCATTTTAATTTATAATATTGGAAACGTTTTGCATTAAGTAATAAGATTCGTGGTATAATCTGAACAAAACGAAATGAAGGTTTTAATGTTACAAACTTCTAAAGTTATAATTTAATGTCGCTTTGTCATTAGAAGTTATGTTCCTTTTCGTTTGGGTGTGGTTATAACATACACGCTTATTAGAACTTAAAGACTTTATGCATGCAGATTACGTACGGCATGATCACTGAAAATCGGCCACCCCTATAAAATTTTAGTTTTGATGAATGAGATCCATTAAATGCATTACTCTGGGCTGGTTTTAATTTATATTTTGTTATATTTTAAACTTATTTTTATCGGTATGCAGCGTTGAAAGTAAAAAAACAACTGATTAGTTTGTATTTCTTTGCGGTGGTTGACGAAGTAAATGTTTGTTGTATTACATGGAGGGCATTTACGGAGCGCATGCTCAGTACATGCGAACATACCTATTGAAAAGTCTAATATGGCATGCTGAAGGATCGAACTAGTAGTGAGCACATTAAGTACTAAAGCATACGTACTAAACGTACATACGTACTGAGCGCATGCGTCACACATGCGCTCAGTACATATGTACGTTTAGGCTCTCATCTACTCGTTAAAATTTGGAAGTGGAGTGATTAATTAATTGAATTCTAATGAAATACAAATCATGACTCCAGGAAGAAATGTGAAATGTACCGCCTCATTACAGCGTGTTTTCATTGCCATCATCGATGAAGACAACATATTTAATTACTAATCTCACCTGTCAACGATTAGATCTAGTAGGTGCGTTATAACGAGAGTTCACAACATTCGTTGAAAAATCATCATAACGACCACTTTATATGCAGTTTAGTAGATCGTCCCAGAACAGGCCTGAATATAACACAACATCGTGTTCAAATAAATAAGGCATATAAACAGACTTTAGCACACTTGAAGCATGATAGTTAATCTAATCGAATGGGAGAACAACACAAAACGTCAAATAATTTAAATAGCATTAAAATTGGGTATTTCATATAGAATACGAAAGTAAGTTATACATCAAATTGAAAATTTTAGAAATCGTTTATTGACCAACAGTATTTCTAAAGTTTTACAAGTACACCGTTTTAAACATTCATATACATACTTGACACACATAATTCGATTCTCCTCGTGACGACAGGAATCCATATGCGGACATTTTCAATTGAAGGTGAGTTAACGATCTCATGCGGAGGAAGCAGTTATTTTATTTATTGTTATTATTATTTTTTTTTATCCAGGAAATTTGTATTTTTCATCCCGAAAACAAGCAAATCAGCCATTAGAACATAAGCAATCGACTGACCAAAAATACTGTTGATGGTGGTGGTGATGGGCGGTAGATGGCGTCAATTGCTGTTATATGTAATGGGAGAATTAAGTAGGAGAGACGATGAGATGTGTGTATGGCCGAGTGGAGTAGAGTGTATCGGGCGATGAATCCTTGGACTCCTTTACGGTGTCGTAATAATAATAATAATAATAATCACAATGTGTGCCTACTAATATAATAAGAATTGCTTTCCTTAATATAAACAGTACTCCTTTATTCAAGCTCAGAAACAGTGATGGTTATTTTTCCGATTTCCACTCGTCAGAAGATACGCTGCATGAATAAGAGGTTCCAACCAGAGGCTAGCGATGTTTTGGTGAATTCCACCGGCAGAACATTTAGAAACGATTCTCACCAAAGAATGGAATTCACGAAGAGAAGAGCAGAGGTTGTCTGTGATGAAATAGGAGCATTTCTGGTTAAATACGAAAGCAGTTTACAGAGTGGTGGATTAGTTTAAAATTAAACGGTTTGAATGTTTTTTTAATCTCCATTCACTCAGTTCTCCTTGTTAAGAAGGTGTTAAGGAGTTTGTTGTAAAAATATCATGTATTCCGCTTGAGTTCCATAAAGCTAAACGACATTGACATATCTCCCTGTATAAAAATCTATGGGTGTCTCTCAATTTGCCAATCCTTCGTTTATATAAAATTCTACAGGCTGCGCTGCATTGATTCGCATGTGATAATTTTTGTTTTGTTTTCAGGTGATAATGTTGTGTTAAAGAGTTAAGCAGACATTATGACACGAAACGGAAAACTTTTCTTTGTAAAATATGTCGCCGAAGATACTTAAGTAAGTCATCTCTTGGACAACACTTGAAGCTGCGTGTGAGAATTTTTTTTTCCATTGCAGAGGGCGCCACAAAGGTTCATATACGTCAATGTGAACGTGATTATATAATAATGGATATGAGTAAAATATTCTGATACAACCCTATCACTTCCATAGAACAACAGACCAGTTGTTTTCTGGAAGTGATATTGCGTATCATCAGAAAATATTCTCTGATAATTAGCAATAGGATTAATGAGGCATTTATCTTGGGAAAGTTCTTGCTTACAATCAGTTGTTTAAATACTTCTATATTTTATCATGTTTAATGGTCGAATAATCTAAATATAAAATCTAAATATAAAAGAATTCATTTAATGAATTCTTTTATATTTAGATTTGTATTACGTAATAACATTAATAACAAACTATGCTGCAACGTCGAAAGGATTCTCTAATGGTGGAATGTTTCTTCTGATATTTCTGTTTTGTTTGTGTTTTTATATGAGGACCACAAGTTGCCTGCATCATACTTTAGTATTTTTTTTAATTTCTTGTATATGTTATAAAATGTTCGAGCAATTAGTAAAGAGTCTTACGAAAACAAGTGGTACAAGTTACAATTAAAACAGTCCGTTTCTGTTTTTCCAAGTCTCCATTCTCTTTTTCCAAGAAGTAATGCGATCACTAAATGAGGGAAAACTACTGAGCTGAAATTAGGCGATAATCAAGAAATTCAAGACCTAAAGATAACTTACGATATGTAAAGGTGATGAAAGCATTTCCTTGCGAAATGTCACCAGAATTACTTGTCTACAAAATGTTTCAAGTAATATGTGAAAATGCACGTGTGGGAACATTTCGTTCTTTAAAGGTTTTAAGAATTTAAATCTGGGGCCAATCATAAAGGAAGATCTCATTACTTGTACAGTAATGATTAGGTTATCCTCATTCCATCTCTCCCCATCGAGCAGTCCTCAAATCTCTTTAACATGTTCATTGCCAAACACGCGATATCGCGCGATGCGCGGCCTCACCCAAACGGCCGATCACGCGTTATCGCGTGGACGTCGTTAGCTAAATGGAAAAGATTAAAAAAAAGTTGGCCACCACACGAAATTCCAATTTTCAGCTTGGCAATGAACGATATCGCGCGATCACGCGATGCAAGCCCTCACCAAACGGCCGATCACGCGTTATCGCGTGGACGTCGCTAACTAAATAAAAATAATAATAAAAATTTGCCCACTACACGAAATTCCAATTTTCAGCTTGGCAATGAAAGTGTTAAAGTCGTCTGCGCAGATCTTATAATGTTAAATATCGGTGTTTGAATGTTTGAAATGATTTATAGAAACAAAATTCACATTTCATTGTTTTCATTTTTAATGCAACTCAAAAGAAATGCTGCGAGCTTGAATGGTCAGAGTTCAGCTCGCGATAAATTATTCGTTATTGACTCGCGAATTTTAATGATGTTTGTGAAACAGAAAAATAACGTCCCTTTCAGAGTTATGTGCTGTTTGTTTAATGATTTTATTGCTTATTCCTTGCCTTCTTCGATTTATTGTTCATTACGCGTTGTTTGTCTTTGTAACTGACAAAGAATGGAAGGACAACCACAATTTTCTTTTTATTAAAATTTCACACAAGGTTCATTGGGATAACTGACTGCCTATCGACTGCAAAAGTTAGCGCTGAGAAAATAATTCTCTTCTGTTAGATGAATGAAAAGGTGCCCGAGGATTTATATTATTTTATTTAATGCTTGGTATCCTATATTAATTCCTAATTCTGCTGAATTAAATTCAGTGTTTTGCTTCCTTTGTAGAATCATTTCAAAGTGCACCATCTTACATCAGATAAGTATTTCTAGTATTTGATTTGTAAAATATGATAACTGTAATTATTCCATACATTCAAATAATAATTCGTGTTCATAAGTCGAAATATAGAAATAATTAGCGGATGTGGTTATAATTTCTAGAAATGAAAAATCCGAAAACAGTCACAGAAGAATATTCTAGCACTTGATATAGTCTTCACACAACGATGTGAAATGCTTATTCCTTTGCGATATTAATATTTTAATGTCCTTTTTAGTACTGTACGAAAATGTATTTGGACAGCACTGTATTGCAGGAAATCCAGGTTGATGCAAGTGTATTCTTTGGCCTTGATTACACTTTTCGCCATCCTAATGTACTATATATGTTCATTAATATACTGTATAACATACGATCAAACTATTTATAGCATCCTCTTTCGGTAACACAATTACACCCCATAAATCCTGTGAAACGCAGTGGTTCAGCTCGCTCCGCGAAGAGCATCTTATCAATATGAGATGAGGGATTATCGTACTGAAAGACACGAGCCTCTTCTATAAAACTGATAACAGCACATGCATTATGCAGAAGTCACTGTTTTAAAAGCACTGTTATTCTTGAAAAGGTGTGAATTCATAATACGATTTCTAGCAAAATTGATACCATGCTTCAAGATTAAAAATGTCTCAACAATTTCGATTTTTTGTTGCTCCTGTGATGAAACTTCGTAAACACACATTTTCATTTACAGAAAACACGCAATTATTTTTTTTTAAATAATTAACTTAATATAACTCACAGAGTGTAAATTTATCAAAGATGATGAAATTTAGCTTCTTATAACACCAAAAAGTTATCTAAAGGTGTTGAGTTGTGTTTGACAGTTGAAAGAAAAATCTACTTTGATAGTCGTTCATGCATTATGTTTCTTCAACTTGTTCTATTCTGTGTATTACCAAATTGGCTTTAACTGTGCTGTTTCTGATATAATGATATTTCCTTTTTAGGTCTTTGTTTTGAACTAAAAGAAACGACTCAAGTACATCAAAAAGCTTCTTTCCAGCGCATGTCAAAGGCAACTTTGAATTGTGAAATATGTCACCGAACATATTCAAGGAAGGACGGTCTGAGACAACACCTGAAACTACATGTTAACAAACATCATTACGGTTGCAATATTTGCCATAAAAATTACTCGAATGTTACAAACCTCAAGAAACATTCTGCATTGCACATGGATGTCCAGGAGAAATTTCGTTACAACACGTATTGCCATAAGAAAATCTCATTTCATGTTCTTAATTAATAAACATTAGGATACGATGCTAATACTATTTTTCTTGTTTAGTTATTATGCAAAATTTGTGATAGTTAAAGATTTTTGATATTGGATATTGTGAGAATGCAGAAGTGCATGCATAGATGACAAGTGCTATATATTACAATAAGCGCGCATTAATCATTTCCGGCCATTGTGCTTTACCACATTGCATTATTCTTGATTGTCTGCAACTTACCAAACTGGTTTGCTGCTTGATTTCTATGACATGTAGATATTATTCTACAAATAATCACGCGACAACGCTTTCTCACTATTTCTTTTCACTATATATTCGTTTTCACAAATGAAGCGTGTAGCTATTTGTTGATGATAAAAACAAGTGAAATAAAAAGGCAAAAACACAGGCAGTTGTAAATATTCACAATTGGTAATTTCGATGTAGGATTGCTGAACTATGTTTGCAAGCATTAATTGAAGTTAAAAATAAACTGCCATTATTTTAAAAACATTTCTGCATTTTTCGTCAGCAACGTTTCATATTTTATTCAAATCCATATATAAAATTGCACGAGTTCATTTCAATACAATTTTCTATTGCTTACTTTGAAGTGAACAGCTTGAAATATTGAGATGGACTGCGGATTCAAAGTTCTCAGTTAACCGGTACAAGAGAATATTCTCTCAAAGATGTGCAAGTTGGTGCACAATGCGAATAATCTTTACAGAAAATTTTCAATTGGCGTTAGACAGCTGGTTATATACGGAGTTAGAACAAAACAAGTAAACCGGATAAAACATACTCATATAGAGACATAATCAAACTCACAGTCCTAGAGGTTTCGCTTGTAATTCCAAAATGAGTAAGAGTCGGTATAAAACTATTGCACTTCGTTTCGTACTAAGGAAAACGAATTTAGTTTCAAGTAAGTGTGAAAATCTTTTGTTTATTTGTGGGAAACAACTGTTCCTTGTAAACTGTATCGCAAAGAGTCTGCACAGATTTCTTTCAGAGGTAGTGCAGACCTTAAAGATGAAAGGTCTGCTTCTAACCTGGTTTTTGCGATTCACTGTCTCTTTCATCACGAGGCTACGGCAATTCGACTGCACTTATCATTTTGCCGTGCTGTTGTGACATTCGTTTTGGAAAAAGATGTAAAAATACTTAATAATCTTAAACAGAGTTCTGCCCTCTGTGGTTGCATTCATAGAAATACGTCTAACACAATGCTGTTTTCATATTTGACCTTTTCATATTCCTGCTGTTCAATGAACCTCAGCAATGTTCTAGATGAGCGCAAACGATGTATTTACACGTACTCTTCTATGTAGCTTTTGTTTCACCAGAAAAAAAAAATTCAAACTCAGGCTATATTTGTTTTCATTGTTCGTTCGTATGTTTCCATTTTCTTTTCTCTGATATGTCTTAAGATGAGACATTGGATTAAAAGATACGATGAACATCTGGTATTTACTTTCATAACAAAAATTGAAGGGAATACTGAAAGCATGAGTTTGATGTTAAACAATTTGATTGCAGATTGCGGTGTTTAAAATTTCCGTCTTAATCGTAAGACTCACTTTTAAATAAATTGTGAAATATTGCATAACTTCAGGGAACAGTTTATAATGAAACTGAGGTGTAGGTGGTAAAATCAAAGAAGATAATCAAATTTTCACAGAAAATATTTTGATTTATAATAAAAAAAGTGATTATCATGATTAATGGATAATTCCGAAAGGTAACTTTGTTATCTTTGAGAGCGCAAAAATATGCTTCATTCACCATATTTAAAAAGAATGTCCTTTTATGCTTCGCCAGAGCTAACAAGCATGCTTGTCATTTTCCAGTAGACCAGTCTGTAATAATATTGCCGAAAATCCTGTTAATAAGATCTGAAAATACTATTCCACAATTGGCGTCTCCTGTGTGGCGATGATTATGTGTGTGGTGATCCGCAGTTCCAGGTCGGATTATAACTGAGATCGCTCCAGATCTCTGGTGGGCTATCGTCTCTAGGAACAAGGAACAAGGTCATCACGTTTGAAGTGCCTCGTCGTCTATGGACTCACGTGACATAATCTTTACTTCTGCTAATAATATATTCTGACATCCACGTGCACGTTGTTATGCCGATTAATGTTTATTACCAAAACATCTCTGTGGTATCGAAAAAGTAATCGAAACTGAATACTAAATTTAATCTAAATTAAAAAGTTTACTCTCCTCCTTCAGAGTCTTGCGTTTTTCTGAAAACCGTTCACAAATGATCGAAATGGATGAGTGTGGTTCTCAAATTAGATTTAATCTGCAATCGGAAGATTTTAATTCTGAAATTGGAATTGAACTGAGTTTGGAAGATTTTGAAATTTGTATTGGTACTGCTAACCTATCGAACATTTTGTACTAATAAGAAAACTATATCTCAAAAAAACTTTAAAAATGTTTAATAAAAAGAACAGTTTAAAAAAGTTATCAATATATCAATATTTTTTTAAAAAATCATATATACTGCTCAATAATAAAAGTAAATATAAGCACGATGAACTAGAAAAAATTAAATGTAACTCATAAAATTTAAACAATAACTAAAAAAAAAAAGGAACACTGTTCCGTTTTCTTTTCTATCAGTGCGAAAATGCTTTCTGATGATGAACAAGACTGCCCTTCTGTGTGAATTCACGCAAGCACGTGTTACAGCGAAATTTTTCTCGTATTTCCATGTGCATTGTTGCATGTCTTCTGAGGCTTGAACCAGTCGAGAAATTTTTCTGGCAAATTTCGCAGCAGAAAAGATCTTTCTTCACGTGCAGCTTCAAGTGTTTTCTGAGATCATACTTGCTTGAATATCTTCGAGGACAAATTTCGCAACGAAATACCGCTTTTGGCCTCTGCTTGGAATCAGCTCTTCCGTGAGGCATTCCTTGAAGTACAAAATGAAAACCAAAAGTGAGACACGATCACGTCATAAAACGTAGTTAAAAACAAGTTTATTTTCACAGGATAAGAAGGGGAAACATAATTCGCAAACAATTTTATAAAATGACTCTCTTCATTTAATATAGTCAACATTTAACCGTTTAAATTTCAACACAAAGTGCTACTTTTAGGTAAGCTTGTTAATCGCACAAGAAATCAATATATATATAGATAGATAGATAAGATAGAAAATTAATCGCCCACTTACAATATTATCATCAATCCTTCCTCAAAAAACAAAATAAACAATCATTGCCAGTTTTTTGAGAGCCGGAGGTAAATGAAAATGGGATTTTATCAAGTTTGTTCATAAATTAAGCAAAAGCTTAAGAATTATTGGCTATGGTATTTCACCTGAGAATGACGTTGAACTTAGCTGAGAATTGAAGAAAGAAAGAAAGAAAAGTAAACCAATGGAAGAAAGTAGTATACACCACTTTGTTATCGATATGCACATTGAATTTCTTATTTTATAATATCTGATCTGAAGATCAAATTGAATACCAGTCGACAATATCAATTACGATCTTCACATAAAACCATGTAAAATAGGATGTCAGAATGTATTCTGCGCTTATTGTTATAAAGTTTAGAGAATACCGAATGTTAACCGGTAGTACAGGTGGAAAAAATGAAATCTGTAATCACAGTTCCAGAAATTGTTAGAAAGCATAATTTTTTTAAATCAAAACTTTATATCAAAAGTTGGATATATATTCATGTGAACTTCAGAGTTACAAGCAGTAGATAAAACTTTGTGTGTAACTTTGCAACGCAAATATTTCATCCATTCAGCTTAGAAAGTTCCCTGAGTTGTCTTACTTTTGTAAGCGCGGTGACCAATTTCGTACTGAAAATTTTTCTTCTTTTGAATATCACAACGTGTAGTTCCTCTCTTGGTAGCACAGAACCCTAATCTTAAAGCAAAACAAAACTGATTACTTAAGAATTTCTACAGTACGTACAATTCTGCCTCTAACGAATTGTAGAAATTCGTTAGAGGCAGGTCTGATTTCAATAAAGAACTGGAAATTTGGGGGAGAGGCAGTGACATTTATTTGGAGAATTATTTCTTTGCAGAAATCTCCTTTTATTGGTTATGAGCAATTTCATACAGATTCGTTCGCTTAACTGATATAAAAGAATTCAAGAATATTCGTTTTTTATTACAGTCTACTGTTTGTACATATTTTGTCATGGTAGAATCGATTCAATGTAAATCAAAAACGTTCAGAAACTTTAATATCTAAAGTAATCTTATCACTGTCTGAAATGCTGAAAAAAACGAAACTCGCGATCCCAGAAAATCATTCTTCTTCTTCTTTGAAAATTCAACTCACGCAAGAATCCGGTTCCACACGTGTTGGTGAAGGATGCATTCAGTGTAGAAGAATTACCGGCACGCCTCTGGTTGGAATACACTATCCGAATCCTGGAGTACAAAGCTGAAAAGTAATCATACTGTGCTTGAATTTGTCATTCACACAGTCTCTTTATGTTTTTCTTCCTATAAAAAAGATTAGTATTATGTTAACAAACGTATGTCGCTTTCATTATGAAATTCAATGTCCGAAATTTGTAAATCTGTTCAAGAACGTTGTACTTTTAAAACCTGTTGCAACATTCAAAATACTTTTGGCCCATATAATATGTCTAAAAGTTTTAAATTTAAAAATAACTTTCTTATCCATTTTATAAGAAATACCTTTGAAAAAACCCAGAAAATTATGTAATAATTAAACTCAATGTTTGAATTAAATTAAAATATTTAAATGTTACTGAATGGTGTTTTAGTTGCTTTTTTTTTTATTTTTCCCGCATCGGTCGTTTGCAAAATCTTCAGAATACTGTCTATTCCCCCTAAATATATTAGTATACACACACTTCGTGGGATGGCATCAATATAGGGTTACACTTTTCAGTTTCATTTTAAATCAAGGGGTATCACAAAATTATTCCCGCACGATACGTGTTACCTTCGAAGATCGAACCTCGTGTTCAGGAAACATCAACTGAACAGCGGATAGAAACATTTATTTTGATATTTGTTTCAACGATTATTTTGTGCTCTGTAACTGACCAACCAATTTTTACAACTGAAAGAGTTGATGTACGTTTACAGAAATCACTGATGAATATTCTTCATATTACAATGCATTGTTCAGATTACAGACGGATTTGTTAATCAGATTTCTTAATGTTATCTACAGACTTCTTAAGAGGAAGAAAACAGAATGAATAGTCTTTCTCATTTTGTTGTGGGTTCAATATGAGGATTAACTATTACTAGAAGATGAACCCTTATTTTGCGCATAATCTTCAGGCATATTATTTAGTCGTTGGAAGGGAAGGAGTTGTGTTTAGGAAAACGTTGAAGATCCCAGATCAGCAGCGGAGAGAAGTAAAAACAGGTCTTCATTTTCAGCTGTTTAAGTGGGAAAACCATTTTTTAAGTTAGGGGAGGGGAGCTAAATGAACTTCATTACCACTATGGAATGAAAACAAATTTGCGAAAATTCAGGAAAATACAGAATTAAATTTATAGGAAAAGGAGATATTTTCTTCTTAAACTAATGATTTAATCCTAAGCTCTTTTCGACTAATTTTAAACTCTGAGAAATACTTTCAACAACTAACCATTCCCATGTTTCGTTTTCTATTAACCGTCATTTTTTTCCTAAATGAAATTTCAAATATGTAAACTGGGAATCAATTAATTCATTACGTATGTATTACGACATATGGGATCACTCGTGACATTCATTTTAATGGTTATTAATACCCGCAATAGAGTTCCACGTGCTGGTCACGTTTTAAAGCAACGTTTTATAAATTAATTAAACATTTTTCAGAAATGCTCTACTTGGCTGATACCGAAGCCGAATTACAAAAGAAACTACAAATTTTATTTAAATAACACTGTTTAACCGATGTAAATTAAATACAATTTATTAAAACAAATTAAACGAAAGTAAATAAGAAACTAGCCTCAAGAATGTGTATATCGAATCCTGAATATGCTAATAGAGAATGATTATCTGTTGATTTAGATTCGCACTTGGAAGAAAAATCCTTTGGCTGAAACGAAATACGAATTCTGCCTACGACCCAACATTAACGAGATAAAACGAAGTGGGAGAGAGCACGCATATCATGCATGCTACGTCTGTGTTTTATACAAGTCTTCATTCCTGAATAACATCGTAGATCCATACAATTAACATATCTTTACTCGTTCTACCATCAGGAAGAAATAGTGACTAATGGGTTTTATTTTATTCTGAACACTACAGACAATTAAGTATGTATATAAAATCAACCAGAATTGCATAGTCATTAAAATATTGATTATAAATGATCAAGTAGTCTATGACGCACATGCTTCAGATAGATGTATTAAGATAAGCAATATGCATATGCTATAATCACATCCGGTTGAAAAAGGCATATATTTTGTAGTTCTCAATTTTACTTCATTTTGTTCCGATTATAGGTCAGAGCCATTACATCCAGTATACTACAAAATTATCACACACAGCAATTTTATTATAAATGTTTGTACTGATGTGTATTACTTTATAATCCCTGATCTACGTACGATGCGGGACATTATGACATATATTAATATGCCCAAAACTCGGTGTCATATTTTAATATTCAGTTAGAAGTTATTCAAAGCATGGAATTATCATTAATAAGATTTCAACTCTTTATGAACGAGAAGCTTCTCTTATTTAGAAATGAAATACTTCCTTACACGATGTATGCTAAACCGTGTACGTTTACTAGTTAGCTACTTAAAAACAAAAAGAAATGCATTCTTACGAATTTCTGTGAAACTACTCTGAACCAAATTGACAGGAAAAGTTCGATTATGGCGTTAATTCTTGAAGAATGTCATAGTTTATATATTGTGCGCCATCTAACGGAATATTGTTTAAAATAAATTTTATTAAAGAAATAAACATTATATTTCTGAAAATAAGTGAAAATAACGATTTTTTAATTTCAAATTTCACTTGCTATAATGCATTGAAACTATCTAATTAGAGTTAAAATGCGAAGTCTTTTAACTCGAGTTCGATGGAATTAAAAGGCCTCTCCTATTCCTTATAATGGAATAAAAGGCTTAACTGATTTATTTATTTATGATGCTTTAAAGTAAATTGGATAGATCAGGAAATCAGTGCTCAAGTCTTCTCATCAAAATCATAGTTCTGATAAATACGAAAGTGTTTAATGAATTTCACTCTTTTCTATTTATTGCAGTGTTGGGCTATTGCAGTTTAATTTCTCTCGGGGTCAGCAATCTTGCTTTTTTTTTTTTTTTTGAAAACATAGTTAGAAATCGTTACTTTTTACGTACATAGAGAAATTATTTATCATAATAAGAAATTTACACGGAACTGCTGAGATAACTTAGAAGAGCCTCAGTAGCCCAGAATTATGCCTTTTAGGAAGAAAGCCTTCAAATTCTGTATAAAAAGTTAAGAATATTTAAATAGACATTTCAATGGTAGTTTAGATAAGTCAAATGAAGGTGGCAGGGTTTTTCCTTCGAGAAACTTGAATTTTACTCGTGTAAAAAAAGAAACGAAAGAAGAAAAAAATGAAGGAAAAAATAACGATCACTGGCAATTATCATATAACAGAGATACCGACCGATCTGATCTTCATTGCTGGCCAGTAATTCCAATCTATTCTAATGAGTTAGGAAAGAGTTACATAAACGTTCCTTACTTAGAACTGGAAAAATAATAGAACAATGCGCCCTTCTTTTCGATCGGAAAAACAGTTCGATCCTCGTCATCACCAGAGGAATCATTGTAAGTCGTTTTCAGACGAAAGTGATTTAGCAACTTCATACGGATGAGGCAGGATTTTTGTCAATCCAACTTGTCTGTCTCTTCATCTGCATATTCAAATCCGCCAATGAACTCGCACTCCATTAATAGAAATCCTACTAGAGAACGGTAGGTGCATTTTGTGTGACGGTAAGTTATGCAGTGCATCATTTTCAGGTTGATCTTGTAGTGTGGATTAAGCAATATGTAGATGGCGTATTCTCCCACGACGAGTCCTTGGACTGCTTGTGTAATAATAATAATAATAATAATAATAATAATAATAATAATAATAATAATAATAATACACTCGATTTGATTATTCTTCATCTCTTATCGTCTGAATAATTGTAAGCAGATGTAACATATCTGTTCAAGAAACACGAAGTCAAGGGGGTCAATGATATTTTCCACTGAAGAGAAATCCCATATTGGCATAATCTTGTTTTAATTCAAAAATGTTTGTTATGAAGGAAAAAATAACAATCACTGGCAATTATCACATAACAGATACCGACCGATCCATTGCTGCGACAGTAATTTGAATCTCTATATTTGAATTATAACTAACCACAATAACTGCAAGAAACTTTGAAATCGGGTTTTATTTTTCAAACCAAGCTATAAATCATTGCATAAACCGAAAAAAAAAATAGCAGTTTATCGTTCTATCATCCGTTGAAAACATATACTTTATGCCAAATAATTTCTACAGTTATGAAAATATTTAAAAAAAAACACTACCGTCTGGTTGTATGTTTTAAATAATTTAAAATCAATAATATTCGATAAATCAAGAATATTCAAAAATCAATAATAGCGAACAAATTTTTTGTAAGGATTTCAATTACCTTATATGTTCCAAAAACATTTATACTCAGGGAAACTATATGTTCTTGCCCGGAATTATTCTTCAAGCTAATTTGCATAACATAAGAAATAATGTGAGCATTGAATTGAATAACTTAAATAATAAACCAGGGAGTTCAGGATGTTCTGAAGATTCATTCGTATTGCTTTCATTTTGGAAATAATTTATTAAACGCTAAAACTGAGAAGCAAAGCCAAACTATTTCATCCCTTGAGTACTTTTAAGCACTAATGCTGATTAGTGGTTTTGCTTCTTGGAAGGGGAAAGCACTCATCGCAGTGGCATATCTTCCTGGTACAGTTAATATAATTTTGAATCTTTTGCTCGCTTGAGGGTGCACCTTAAACGGCACTCGAATATCTTTCCGAGGATAATTGCATCATCATCGTCATCATCGCCAAATTTCTTTTCATTTCTGAACCTGATCGCCTGAATCGTTAATGAAGTTCTAATTCCTATGCGTGTGTAATTGATATGAAAATGCAATCTGGATTACGTTTATCAGTTGCTGACTTGAACAAAATTCTTGTGTGAGATAGTGCCATCGCTATTCCGAAGTGCACAGTCGTTATTGCTCGTGACTTCAACTAATATTATAAATATCGCATGAACAGCCTGTTCTGGTTCTGCATTACGTTGTTATCGTGTTTGTATTAGTAGCGTAGATTAAATAAACCCCCCTTGTGGTTTGAATGCCGGTGTTTGGATCTAGGCTAGTATTAAAAAGTATTAAAATCAAGCTGAGACCAAAGTATTTCACGCGGTAAATTTCTAATGTAATCAATGCAATCAGTAGTCTTAATTTTCTCTTTGTACTACTGTGAATTCAAGCATTTAACAAGACGTGGTGGGGAGAGATTCAAAAACATTCTTTCAATATCGCAATTTTTTTCACTTCAATACCCTTGTTGTTACTACTGATTTTAGTTATTATTATTATCTACATACGTAATACTAATATCAGTGATACCTGATCTACATATAAATGCACAGTACAGATCGCAAGTAAATTCTAGCATTTCTTTTTTTTTTTTTTACATAAACATAAGTTAAGCGTATATTGGGATTCATTCCGTTGAAAAAATACCTAATGTTTGGGCTTTCTGATGTACAGAAGACCTGAGGTATTTGTCATTACGGAGTGGTTTGGTGAAGATATAGATGTTTTATTTTCCACACGCTACACGTACTTCAAAATTCAAGGAAGACAGCGAACCATCAGACACTAGATCCCATGTGAACCTCATGTTGGAATGTCGATTTTTCACATGCCTAGGAAATCAAAAAGGCGCTGTTTGCGATTTTCCTAAAGGTTTCCATTTAAAAGTATGTTACTTTTGTAGAAAGAGGAATGCCCATGATTAGTTCCGCGTTCTCTTTTGTATGAAATCAGAAATTATTGTGATTAAATGTGTCAGAAGATGTTTAAGAACTCTGTACGGATATTTCATAATATAATTTAAAGATAAATCAATAGTGATTATCTTTCAATAAACACTACACTATTTAAAAAATAAATAAATAAAATAAAACAGGCTGAGTTAGCTTTATGATATAGCCCATACTAAAAGCACTGGCAGTCCGTTTCAGCAATTTTATTTGATTATCTTATATGTTTAATTTTAACTTAACACTGTAAACTAAACGATTAAGAAGTAAAATATTATTTAAATTAAGGGGAGATTAAATCCCACATTGTTTCAAAACCGAATTAGAAACTCAAAGATCGGAATCAAAGAGTTTCATGCCAAATATAGTAACTATAAAAGTATCGGCGACTACTAGCGTAAGCTAAAGCACGTAGTCCAAGTACGTAGTACAAACTAGGGCAAGTCGTGAAGCCTATTGGCTCTTTATTTTAAACAATTTATGGATGCACCTTTCTGACAACTCGTATAGCAGAGTATAAAAGTTCTTTTCGCTATACCCTTAGTATTATTTTGGTTCATGCTACTCACTGATGAGATCTCAATAAAGATCGAAACCGGTCTGGGTAGTGACCTCCCACCATAATTTATAACATCATACATCTCCTAGGAGATGGGTTTTACATTATGGAAAATACTAAGAATAGCAATCAGAACTTTTTCCACCTTTGCTATGATTTGCCCTAGTTTGTACTGCGTACTTGTACCACGTGCTTTAGCTTACGCAAGAAATTTAATATCCCCTTAATTTAAATAATATTTACATGGCCAAAATGAAGCCTATTGGCTCTTTATTTTAAATAAGAAAATAGTATGCTTGTGTTCCTGTTCCAAAATTTATAACACTACAATGGCAAGTAAAAGATTATCATACTATCGAATCTGGTTGAACGAACACAGAAATTTTTTTTTTTTTCAAACGTGTTTTCATTTCAGCCACCTTTTTCTTTAAAAGATGTTCAGGCAGACAAGTAGCAATTGTTTACTCCACAAAAAACACGAACTTCTAACTTTGCCACTTAGGAAATAGAATGCAGAACTCGCATTATTTTTCGCAGAAACACCACTTGGGAACGAGAATTGATGGCACTTCTGAGTTCACCCATTGCAGGTAGACACGCATACAATTAGCGTTGTTATTAAAGATATAGACCGGTTGACTTCCGATTTCTCAAATATTAGGATTAACCCAGTTCCGAGTAGATCGCTGAGGAAACGAGTTAGAGAATTGTTTTTATTTCGTTTAAATGTGTGGAATGTTCAGAAAGCTTTCTTTATTATTATTTGATAAAATGTTGTGTTAATTTTGGGAAATAAAATAACGATCGTTTTCAAAAGATTTATTTCGCAATTCTGTTCATTGCTTACAAGCTTTTCACAATAGAATATCAAGCAAGATCATTAGCATATCCGTTTTCTTTCTTACCATCTCAAATGAACTTTGTTTGCGTATAACTGTTTCTTATACACCAACAAACAAAACTAAACCGTGACAGATATTTCCTCACAGAACAGCATTATGCAATATCAATATAACAGTGATAAACAGAAACTCAAACTTGGATAATTCAAAAACGACAAGGTAAATAAAAAATTAATTTTTAGCTTGTCACTATGCTTCAAGCGACCACAAGAGTGGACCTAACACCAATTACTATAAGGCCAAATACCCTTGAAAGAGTAAACAATGTTTTATACCTCTCGTGACACATGAATATTAACTCCTCAATTCCAATTCTATATAACAACTGTAAACAGAAAACAAGATTAGTCATGCCTGCGTTCTTCTGCTTTCATAACTAAGAATGCGATGTTTTTGATGAGATTCAAAATAATGCTTTTTTTTTTTCAAAAATTCTCTTGAACACGTGGGACATCGAAATGTTTTCCGTACATCTTCGTGTGTCTCCATATGCGCTTTAAGAGAGCTTGAAGACGATAAATCTTTGTGGCAAATTTTACAACGAAAAATATCTTTCTTCACATGCTGCATCAAGTGTTGTCTGAGACGTTGCTTGTGTGAATAGCTTCGTGGGCAAATTTCACAACGAAAACCTTTCCGTGACTTCTTCTGGGGTAATCCAAGAGGGAAATTTTAAAGTGCCAACTTTAAACCTGAAAATGAAAACATACTTGTTATCAGCAGTCTATGGTTTATCAAAATACGTTTGTCTAAAAGACAGAAAGCACAGGAGGAAGAATAGTAATCAAACGCCGCTGGAAAAAAAAAAACATTAAGTTATAGATAAGTATTCAGAAAAAACTTCATTTATAAAATAAGACGCTTTTAGTCGATGCCTTTCGTAGCACAATTACCTTCAAACGTCGCCACGACTGTAACCAATATTGCTTACAAGCATGAAGAGACAAGCCTCAGTAGTTGTATTCTCCATAAACTCGAGCAATCGCTAGCTCATACCAGTGAATGAAGCACAAAAGTACGTGATGTATTTTATTTCTACTGGAAAACCGAGTTTTACCCCTCATCTAAAACAAAAACCACCATGAAACTCACACCTTTTACACAATGTATATACACTGTTTGCAAAGACATCAACGGTCACCACATTGTAAGGAAAGAACAGCCATTGTGCCCATCTTAACAGTCCTGCACCTTCTTCTGACCAAACGAAAGAGGAGTCGGCATTGTGGCATTTATCAAGGAAAAGGGCAGCATGACGGGAAAAGGTTTGGAGCATACAGAATCACTAATTTTGGAAATCACGACTAATGAGAGACATCCACAAGTAGAAGATAAAAATAATATACAGACCCCAGATAATCCATACAGCTTCCTGCACGAATTAGAAAAAAGACTAAGGGGCACTGACAACTGAACAACACATCCGTTCATTTAATAGGAGGCGTTAACCTACACGCCCTTAATGATGCCTCAATAACCACTAACACGCACCCTGATATTCTAAGTCTGTACGACATAAATCATGCCAAAACCTTTCCAACATGAACAAAAATAAATAAATACTCAGGAATTCACTAGTACAGTCTTGTATGAATCATTTCAACGTAGTTGCTCCCAGCGATACATACATCTCATCAGTAACTAACACCAACATCGCCGATCATTACTTTATCTCAATTTCTTTCCAATATGATGCCCCCTCCTCATCCTCCACCCAACATTACAAAACGTAGCAAAACAGAGGTTGCATTTAATGAATTACTAACAAAACAGAACTCTACCCAAGATTTTATCGCTAAAAGCTTCGGGCAGGATACAAACCAAGAGAAACTAACAGACTCATTCAATTACGTCCTCACAAAACACAACTCAAAAAAGATAATCTACCAATGGTCAACAAATATTACAAGCACAAAGTCACCAGCAAACCATGTGTTTTCCATGTCTTGATCAATGGGATTATCATTCTTTCCGTTCCAGTGGGATCTTATATCTATATATGTATATATTCATCTTTTTTTGACTGAATGATACCGAGAAAGAGATAACAAGTTAATTTAATGGAGCACACAACATGTTTCGTCAAAAATGACTTCTTCAAGTGTGGTAACACTTAAAGACTTAAAGCAAATTAAAAACCATAAAAACACTGTGCTATTGTAATAGCAGACTTGTGAACTGAAATTAAGTTTGAATTGTCGTTATAGTCGTTCTGTAGTTCTATTGTTGTACGTTTGTGCGGGATAGTGATGTGTGGATGCATGTAGGTATCTATCCGTGTGTGTTGATTTCCCGAAAATTGAGATCCTTAAAGAATCAGACATCTTAGTAGGCTTCATGACAAGAAATGAAAAGGAACCATTTTCTTCAATCTCGACGATAAATTTTAAATCTTGGTGGAAGTTGTTTAAATGATTTAGGAAGATGTGAAGATTCTCTACACCATGCTTCCAAATAAGAAATATATCGTCCACATAGCGAAGCCATGTTCTAGGATTCAATGTTGCTTTAGAGATGGCTTTTTCCTCGAAATCCTCGAAAAAAATGTTGGTGAGTATTGGAGATAGGGGGCTACCATTAACTAGTCCTTTGTTCTGTTTATAAATTAAAATACCCCGAACTAATGCAGTGTGAGAGGAGAGCAAAGATATTTTTACAGATCTTGTTTTTTAAAATGCTGAGAACATCTTGCGTTGGAACATTTGTAAAAAGTGCCACAACATCATAATATCGGAATTCTTCAGCTTTATATCTTTAATTTTATAAGCAAAGCCCGTTGAAGTTTTAATGTAAGAGGAAGATTTCCATACTAGACCTTTTAAGGAGGATTCTAGATATTTTGATAATTTATATTTCGGTGAATCAATACTATCAGCATTTGGCCTCAGCGTACAATTTACTTTATGCACCTTTGGAAGGCCGTATAATCTTGGAATAAATGGATGTAAGGATCGAAGAGAAAGATGCGTGTTTCTTGGAAGTTCCGTTGTCGTCTTAAGGAGATTGTTTGTTCGATTATGTATCTCTCTCGTTGGGTCTCGGTCTAGTTCAGAGTGGGTACTTGATTCTAGTAACGTCAGGATTTTTTCGCGATAAGCTGTTTTATTTAGTACGACCGTTGCATTGCCCTTGTCTGCTTGGAGGATAATAATATCTCTATTCCTTTTAAGTTTTTGATAGCTAGTCTTTCACCAGAAGAAATGTTATCGACTAGTGGTTTTGCGTTGTTAATCGCAAGTATTGCCTCCATACGAAGTAAATTTGAGTCTGCTGTAGGAAGCAGTGTAGACATCAGGTAAGAATGCACGAAGACATCTGCAAAGAAATAAAAATCCGAAAATGGAGAGGGAATATGAAGCAAATAGTGTCAACTTGAATTATCGAGGAAGATAAACAAGTATTATTATTATTATTATTAAATTAAATATAATTAAATTTAAAAGTAAAAAATATTACTAATTATTATTCCAGCAGACTCATTGCGGGAGACCCAAACTATCCACACAATACCTATCATATCTCTTCTTGAACACAGTGACAGACGAAGCACTTACAACTGAGTCAGGCAACGCAATCCATTCATTCACCGCTCTCTCCAAGCGAAAAATCTAGTTCTAACGCCCTTGTTAACCACACTCTTGCTTACTTTCCAGTGATGACCTCTCTTTCTTCCACCTCTAGTCCACTGTTGAAATATTACCTCTGCAAATTTAATTTTTAGATTTGACAAATGCATATGAAAAGGAACTAAGGGAAAAGCTCCACCTACATGGGGGAAATGTGACATCATCCAGTCACAGTATAGTCTATATTTAAGTCGTTAAATCATGCGTTAGGCTACAATAAGTTATACCAAGAAGTTGGGAAGCGCAATCAGATTTAACACCGAAGTGCACTCCATCTCTACTTTTTATTCATCGTCCACATGAATCCCATTACGAAGGAGAGCGACATTGAGCCTGACATGGAATTTAGATAAGTTAATCTCAGCTCCGTACTTTCTTCAGATGTTATGCTCTTCAGTGAATCCAATCCAGAGGTGCAGGATTCAGTAACTAAATCAGCGACTGATGTAATAGATGTTGCAAGAAAATCGGTAAAAAAGCCATAGGTAAACCGATCGAACGTTAAAACATCATCTGCATTGAATATCAGCATCACGAATGAAGAAAGAGTAAAATATGCAAAATATTTCTGCAATTTCGACTCATCATTATTGAAGATGGAAAATTAAATATGGAAATTGGTCAATTTATATACAGTAATAGACACGTTAGTCAGAACGAAAAATTAGCTGCACAATTCAGGCGTTGTGACATATAGATCGGAGATCTGGGTTAGAAAGAAATCACTTCATGACAAACTGGGAACCACAGATATGACAATTCTGTTAAAACACTGATGAGTAATCAAAATCAAATGAAATCAATCTCATAATCATATTAAAGTGAACAAATTAAGAAAGAAATTGAGTTTATTCACATCCAAGACAGTGTGAGTAGGGTTAATCTCAAGTGGGTGGTCACTTGAACAGAACGGGACAAGAAAGGTTAGCAAATCACATGTATGAAGAGAGGGAAAATACCCAAAGGAATGCGGAAATCTGGTGAATTGATGCAGCTAGAAGTGTGCCTTGGCAGACAAAAAAAGATAGGATTTGACGATATCAGATTCCTGAAAGACAGCAAACTAATTTGGGGGAAAATAGTGGACAGGAAATTAGTAACAATATAAGCTTGTCACGAAATGCCACCATCGCATTCTATACCCTTTAATGATGCACAGATTTGATGTGTGATGATAAATCAATTTTTTTTTAATTTCTTCAATGACATACACAACTTCTGCAATTTGCCAAAGAACAGTACTTTACATTGCTGAGAGTATTGAGTGCGTTAAAGGAGTACTAAATTTTAAACAAATACTTTAAATAAAAACTGGTTACTAATATCCGAATCAGTTTTTAACTAAACGTGAGATAATCTTCCTTGATAGTCTACAAGAATTCTCTTCTGTGTAAATTCGTACAAACAACAATGATAGACATTTTACTTTAAACACAAAGACATCTGATAAATCTCAGTGACAGACTTTTGAAATTCAAAGGTCTTTGTTCACGTGCAGCATTAAGTGTTGTCGCAGCGAATCCTTTGTTGAGTATCTTAGGTAGCAAATTTCACAGAGAAAACTTCCTTCAGTCTTCAGCTGGAGATCAGATAGTTCTTGAAGTATTCTTTTTAGCGAAAAATCAGAACCTGAAAGAAAACAAATCCTCAACTTTAAAGACTGAAGAAAGTATTTTGTCAAAGAAATATAAAACAATAATGGGAAGCAATAAATAAATAGTTAACTAATTGCTTTAACTAATAATTCTTTTATCCAATCATGTTAAACAAATCCCCAAATTATTTTGAATTTGTTTCACGGAGGATTGTTTTATGTTCTATCACATGATGGAAACATAAAACAATGGATTTCACTTCCAAGACGTTCTGAATTATATATTACTCCAGGGAAATAAATGACAAACATGTTATAAACTAAACATTTATTTACTTCAGTGTTTACAAGGAGAGATAAAGTAATGCCCTTTCTAAATCCACTTTTTATTTAGGACTCTGCGTGAGCAGTAAACAATATTATTTATCATTAATTTGGTTTCTTGCAAATTAGACTCCATATAGATAGAACAACAAGAAACAAGAAATTGAAACTTCGATAAATGAAAAACAACAACTAAATAACCATTAAATTTGGCATTCTGTTGAAGTCACTGTTTTAACTGAGGTAACAACTTCCATTTCAATTTTAACTTCTAAACTATAACTAGGCACTGAGCAAGCAGTGCTATATTGGTAAGCTTCGATTGCAAATAATTTATAGATTTTGAAGAGAGTACACAAATCTGTTGCATGCTTTATTGACACATTCGGTTTAACTATATGAAATGTTCAACACAGACAGTATTAACTTTAACATTAAAATATTAATTGCAAATAAGAATCTGGAATGGAGAATAACATCAGTAAGGCGTACTTTGCTTTATTTAAGTTAAGGGATATTATATCCCATATTGTTTCTTAGCCGAATATAGAAACTATATAAAGTTCGGCGATTCCAAGCGTAAGCAAATACCTGGACAGTGCAGCACCTGACCCTTGAAGGTAGTGCAAGCTGAAGCAACTCATGTAAAGGGTGGAGCAAGTTCCGATCACTATTCTTGATATTTACCCATAATGTGAACTTAGCTCCTAGGAGCTGTATTTTGTTCAACATTATGAGAGAAGGCCAGATTGCCAACTTTCGATCTTTTTTGAGGTCTCATCAGTGAGTAGGTAGACCTAGTCAATACCAAGTTTGTAGCGAACAGAACTTACATCCCTTCTATGAAAATTGCCAAGAGGTGTCCTATTGGCAATTAGGTGCTGCATTATCCAGGTATTTTGCTTACGCTTGGAATCGCCGAACTTTATATAGTTTCTATATTCGGCATGAAGCTCTTTGAGTTTCTTATTCGGCTAAGAAACAATAGGGGATGTAATATCCCTTAACTTAAATAAGTTCATGGCGCCGAAATGAAGCCTATGGATCTTCATTATTATTAATAATTAGTACTTTGCTTTGATTATTAACAATCACACATATTTTTCATGATATGATAGAGTGTGCTTTTACAAAAATTCACGCGAGCACGTGTTACAGCGGAATGTCTTCCGAACATTGTCGTGCGTCTCCATATGTCTTTCAAGATGTCCTGAGTAAGGAGAAATATTTTTGGCAAACTTTGAAACGGAAAAGATCTTTCTTGACATGCATCCTAAAGTGATCTCTGAGCAATCTCTTACGTATCTTCGGGGACAAATTTCACAGTGAAAGCTCTTCCACGATTTCCGATGAATATCGAGCGATCCCCGTGAAATGAAAGCAGAACCTGAAAATGAACATATCATTGGTTAGAAAGAAATATACGAAAGTATATCGAAGTATTTTTTCTATCAAGGAGAAGACAAGGAAGTCAAAATAATAACAAAGAGATATTGTACAAAAAGAAATTTGTAATGAAATTTCAAAGTAAATTAATCTATAAAATATTTACTAAAATAAAGAGCCAAAAAGCTTCAGTTCGGGGACGCAAAATTATATTAATCAAGTGGATAACAAATATAATGACGCTTGGGCAAGCGATCATGTCTTCGGTGTGGACCGCACTGGGGCAAATCCTGTGTGCCGGCCGGCGTATTCCGCTGGGATTTGTGGGCAAATTTCGTGATAGGCTTTCATTATTTCTACATTCGGCTTTGAGGTGGTGCTGGATTTGGTATCCACTTGATTTATATCATTTACAAAATCCTGAGATTTTACTGAATCGGTTTCAAAAGCTAAACTCGATTTCAGCTTGTTAAATCTACGAATCAGGCTTAAGGAATAAAATGTTATACTTCCGCAGTTATCGCTTATAATAACGTTTTATGAAAAACGAATCTGCAAAATGTAATAAGAAATCAACTCATCTCACACTAAGCCTACTTAGCAAGAAACATCTTGGAAATTCTGAATAGAATATCTTCAGAAACTTCTGTCTGACCAGTGTTGGGAAAAATAATTTCATCCGGAACAGAGCCTTCTCATCTCCTACTGGAAACAACAGTTTTCTTTGGATGGAAAGTCCTGTGTTCGAAGCGAAGAACGTTTACGTGCGCTTTTACCTGCAGGTTCGTTAGTTGGTGTCATAGGGTAAAGGAAGAGTTTTCCTCTATTAGAGTTGGATTTTCTTTCTTCAAATTAGAAATAGTAGCCAGCAGAGAACATACAATCAACACCCATAATAAACTGGCCTCATAGCCAGCTGCTGCTTTGCATAATTCAAAACAATCAACTCATTCTGAATAGTAGATCATAATGTAAATGATCTACTTTGTTGTGTTTTTTCTAGTAACAGCTATCGAACAATAGCAAACTATCATTCATTAGCATACTAGAAAAAAAAAAAAAACAAGACTCTCTCTCTTTCTTTCTCTCTTCATTTTTACAAGTAAACTGTTATTTCTCTCTGAACTCAACTATTGAAACAATAACAGGTGACTTACCAAAGTTTTCCTCGGAAGCATACATCCGGCTGATACAGCGTGGAATGATTTGGACTTGGAAGTCACTGGCAAGAGTGCGGGCATCACGAAACAGTAAGGGAAACTGAATAGATGAGCAGAAAAAAGAGATCTCATAAAGGGGAAAACAAACAAAAAAAATAGTGTGGCTGGTGTTCTTTAATTTCAAGCCAGAACTGCGTTTAAATCTTAGAAAAGCAGAGTCCACCAATCCACCAAAATCATACACTGTATAAATAATATGCTTCATGAAAAAATAATTTTCTCGGTCTATAAAGGGACCAATATCATATTAAAATGCCCACATTTGACATTCGTCCATTAATTTTCAAGTATTCAAAGGATCAGGGGAGTTAGCGAACAGCTAGTTCCCCCGATCTCTTGAAGGAATCATTTTAATTTTGGAAAGTAGTAAAAGTGCTCGTTGAAGGTCGTCTTGGAGTTTGTACGAGAGGGCTGCAAGTTCATAAAGCCGTGTTTGGTAGGAAAAGTCAGGAACTATTAAAAAAAGAATTTTTGTGCTTGTCGGGTAACTATTAAGATAACACGCGTGATACCCAACAAACTGTTATTACATATGACAGATTTTCTTATACAAGTCACATCGCTTAAGTACCATCCACAGTCAAGAGCCACTGTAAAATAATTCTTCTGGTTGACTTTATTTACAGACGTTAAAAGATTTCCCAAAATAATAAATAAGTTTCTCTTCTTTTTCCTCTTTTAGCTTGAAAGTGTGCAAGCAATTCAACAACCGCTATGCAGTCAAGGCTGGACAACCAGAAAACTTATTCTTTACTTTAGCGAAAACAAATGTTTTTATACCCTGTATAAAGTATACATTTAAAACGATAAATTATATGCTTGGGAAATTTCAACGATTTTGTAAATTTTTTTGGAAACAAGTCGCAAACCAGCGCGGAAAAAAAATGAATAAACCTTCTAATTTCTGAATAAAGTGACATTAGGATAACTCCCGATGTCATGACAGACTGATCTTCTTTATGAATTCCTTCCAACACGTGCTGCAGTGGAATTTTCCCGCACTTTCACGTGTATTTTCATATGCTCACGAAGATAGTAGATATTCGCACAAGAATGGCACATCATGCTTTGTACTTTCAGGAAAGTCACACAAACTTCATGTTCGCACAAAATTCCACAAATCCACGATTTGCATTCAGAAACAACAAGAGCTTTAAAGAAAAAAAAGTCAGAAATGGCTTTTTATTTTCTTAACTAATAGCGATACGAATTTTTAGTATCATACACGACAATTCTTGGTGAGAAATTCTTTCGAATGTGTTTCCATATGCATTTTACTAAGCATACCGTATTGTTGGGTGCAACTGACTACCTCCCCTTGACATACTTTGCAAAGAAAAATTTTGGTCTTACATGCATCTTCAGGCGTTGTCTCGAAAAGCTTCTCGGAAGCAAATTTCGCAGTATAGCGAATGACATCATACAAATTTTCTAAAATAAATTAAAACTGGTTAAATATTACTCAACGAAACAAAACTGAGCAATGATATTATTAAATTTATATATATTATACTAGTAAGACATTGGAGACTCACAGTACATGGCTATACCCAATTAACAAACGCACTGATATAGACACAGTACTGTTTGCAGATGATCAGGCTATACTTGCAACTCCTGAAATTGATCTGCAATACTCTGTCCATCCTCTTAATCTAATAGTAAATAAATAATATGGAGATTTCAAAACAGAAGACAAAGGTACTTGCGTTTAAGAGAAGAGAATCAATAGGAAGTAAAATCTGTTTAGACAATACAGTTATTGAACAAGTCAATAATTTGGATATAACTTAACCTACAGACAAGAAAAAGACAAAGAAATTAAAATTAAAAATTCGAATAAAGTTTTAAATATTAGAAATGAAGTTTTTAAACCCTCGAAGGTCATCATCATACGTATCAAGGATTTAGGCCTAGTATGGCCTGTTCGGGCCTTAGAAGTCATCGTTGAATCGTTTAAGAGGACGTCCTGGTTTTCGTTTTCCTAATGGTTTGTATTTTAAGGCTTGTTTTAGTAATCTTTCTGTTTTCATTCTTTGAACGTGTTCCATCCATCTATGTTTACATTTTTTAATTTTTTCAATTACTGGTTCTTGGTTTAATTCTTTCATAATATCTTCGTTTCTTTTGTGATCAAATAGGGTATACTTTGCAATTTTTCTCATAAACTTCATTTCTGCTGTTGTTAATCTTTGTTTGTCTTTTTGTTTTATTGTCCAGATTTCGCTTCCATGCATTAAGACCGGTAGGGCTAATGTATTGTATACTTTTAGCCTGGTTTGTTTTTGAACTAGGTTTGGTTTAAATATAGAGTTAATTACTCCTGTTATTTTTAAATATTTTGCAATTTTTATGTTTATATCTTTTTCATTTTCATAAGTGATCATACATCCTAGGTAGTTAAATGAATTCACCTGTTCTAAGATCTTGTTATCTAATACTATTTTAGTTCTTGCTGGATCTTGTCCTTTAAAGGCCATAGTTTTTGATTTTTCCGTTGATATTATCATACCATAATCTTTGGATATCTCATTTAGATTTAAAATAGCTTTCTGTAAGTTATCTTCAGAATTTGCAATTATTATTTGGTAGTCTGCAAAGAGGAGAGTGTTTAAGTTAACTGTAGATGAAAGTTTAATTCCTTGATGTAAATTTTTACTCCATTTTATTATTATTTCATTTAACTAGATATTAAAAAGAGTTGCTGAGAGGGGACATCCCTGTCGGACCCCTTGGTTTATCTCTCTTGTATATGATAGCTCATGATTTAATCTTATTTGCATTTGATTATTTTCATATATACAGTACTTGTGACAGCTTTTGGGATATTATTTGGCATTTGTCTTTCTTTTAATATGTTAAATAATATGTTTCTTTTAACTTTGTCAAATGCTTTTTCAAAGTCAATAAATGCAATATGTGTTTCTAAATTATATTCTCTTCTTTTCTCTATTATTAATTTTAGGCAGAAGGCTGGGTCTATACATGATCGTCCTTTTCTAAATCCATTTTGTACCTCTCGAATAAAGTTTTCGGAATATTTCATTAGTTTGTTATTTAAGATTCTGCTGTATATTTTGTAACATGAATTTAGTATACTGATACCTCTATAGTTTTTAGGGTCATCTCTATTACCTTTCTTAAAGATAGGAATCACAATTGCTTTTTTCCATTCTATTGGGGGGATACCAGTTGAGTAAATTTTATTTAAAAATAATAAGAGTCTTCCTTTGAATCTTGTTCCTGCGTATTTATATAGTTCTGAACCTAGCTTACCCTTCTGAACCTGTACCCTCAAAGGTACAAAACCATATTCGGATTAGAATTTATAAAACAATGGCAAGACTTATGGAAGTGAGGCAAGGACGATCAGAAAAGGAGATGAAAGAAGAATAACTGCAGAAGAAATGAGATTTCTGAGGAGAACTGCAGGATACACCTCGTTAGATCATAAAAGAAATCATGGAAGAAATGAGTGAACAACCAATAAGAGAAAATATCCACAACTCTAAATGGAAATGGAAACAGCACATTGGAAGAATGGACAATAGTAGAATCATCAAACAAGTCCTTGAATACAATCTCTTGGGAAAGAGATCAGTTGGAAGACAACATAAAACATGGAGTGAGGCCGTAACAGGCCCCGAGGCCTAATACAAGAAAGGAAGATGCTGATATAGACTATACCCTTTCCTTTAATATAGACTTACTATGTGCGCTACAACATAAATCAGTTTATGTTCATAATGTAAGGTGAATTTAAATACATTGTTGATAAAGGTGATAAACCATAATACTGTAGGAAAGACAAATAATAAAATTTATGAAAACAACAAGCGCCTCCGTAGCGCAATTGGAAGAACGATGGTACATTGTGCCGTTCGATTGGAATAGGCCTAAATTCGATTCTCGTCGCGACGGGAGGAATCTTTATGTGGACGATTTTTAATCGAAGGTGAGTTAGTCGATCTCATACGAAGGTAGAAGGGTTTTTTCTCCCGGAAACTCTGGTTTTTCATCCCGCATACAGACAAATCGGTCCTTCAGAACAAGCAATTTACAGACACAAAATACTAGTTGTGGTCGTGGTGCTGGAGAAGATTGGTAGTAGAGGTTCGGTGGAAACAGTTGTATAATAGTAGGTGTCCTCCCGCGAAGAGTCTTCGGACTCCTTGGAGGTGTCAGGAATAATAATAACAAGAAATTAGGTAGCACCGCCTAAGTCACACAATGGCTCATGTTATCATCCTGAAATGTGAGTCTGGCTCTCCCATAAGCGGTACTGCCTAATTTCTTGTTGTTTTCATAAATTTTACTAGTTGTCTTTCATACGTATTATTGTTTATCAATAATTTATTTAAAAAGCCTTTTCAATATGTAAAATGCTGAAGAATATAAACACACGAAGCTAATAAAGAGACAGTGAAACAAGTTCTGCCATCTCTTGGCATCTAACCCTAACAGGATATGTTCATGTCTTAAATAATGTGTGTTCTACGGTCGATTTTCTTGTGTTTACAGGCCGAAAAACTCGCATTTCGGGAGAAGAAGAAACCCGCTTGTCTATGCCAGAGATCGTCTAACTCGGTAACCGGTATGGTATAAAAAAGGCTTAGAAAAAGTTCCTCCAATCGGCGACCACATTTCAACTGAAGTCTATCTTCGGACTGCTTAGCACAAAATATGGAAGCGTCAATTCCACTGAGCTACACAATCCTTAAAAATATTAACAAATAAACATTGAGAACAAAGCAAGATCGGACTACATGTACGATGCCGTATAATACTGGACTTGCGGTAAATTCCTCAAAGCACGTGCTTCCACGAAATATTTCCACCTGTCATCTTTATATTCCAATGTGTTTATTGAGATAACCGGCGAACGAACGAAACGTTCACGTGGGAAACGGAGAACCATTTCTGTCATTCCTATGCAGCTTCATGGTGTTCTCAATTTGCGTCTTTTTTGGTATAAATTCGCGAGACAGAAACTAAAATGAAACATGATTGTCAGCAGATATAAAAACAGAAAACAAGTTATATAGAACTGCGTTATAAAAACTCAAAATTGAATGAAGAGATAAAATATCATAAATTTTCCATTACGTCAAACGGATCGACGTACAAACCACAATAATACAAAATTTGGTAACGCTTGAAGATTATTGTTATTATTATGAACAATAAGTGGCAAACTCTACAGATTAAAAGATCTACTATGCCAAAATATGCTAAGATACGCTATGACAACGTATTCTTTCTGTGCACCCTACAAATTAAATAGATTAATGTCGCTACAGTACAAAATGACAAAACTGATCTTTTGGGAACAAAGAGAAAATCACGACCTTATAAACATTGCAATGTCAGAACACAAAATACTGACAGCAAAACATTTATGTCACTATGCAGCCTTGCTAAAACATTATTTCGATGCCAACTACAGGACAGTCAGAAATACATACCGTATATAGCAAGATCTCAGACTACTAATTATATCACATATAAATATAATAAACACTACGGAAAGGCCACGCGAAACTTCTACATCCCAGGCACGATAAACAAATTACCTTTTGAATAGAGGAACCTTACAAACTACAATAGCCTGAAAAGAGCCGGACATACTGTGAACAAGAAACACCCTACACACCTTACAAACTTAATGAAACAATATTATTTCAGGATTCCAGTTCAGCAACGCGTCATGGCATTCCAAATTATCGTGCGAGCTTCTCAACCTACGCGTCTGTAGTGGATATCAGAGCTATCAAACATCACCCTACTTCCAACAGGGCAATCAAAACAATAACTAACCGGTGTCATCCTCAGAAAATCTTAATAAAAAAGCTTCGAGTATGCAAGCTGAGAAATTACATCTCAACCGAGATCAACAAAAAGCAAAAAAAAAAAAAGAAATATCCATATATTGCAATTAAGTGCTGTAGATTACAGCCCTTAAATACATTAAATCAAAAATTGTAAATGTATATGACTCATTGCTATTGTATAAATGCTGTAAAAATGTAAAGCCATTCAACCGCAACTATTAATTATCAATTGCAGTAACTATTATTAATACATTATACAGGAAAAAAAAGGAAAATTTGTATGAATTTCTTTGTTACAAAATTAAACTGTATGTGTTGTAAATATGTAATCATAATTTTAATAATAAAAAAGGATCCAATTAAAAAGAATTGTACTTCCGTATGAGATCGAGTAACTGACCTTCAACGCAGAAAAATCCCATATAACGATTTCTCTCGAGAATCGAATCCGGCCTCTTCGAATAGAAGGGAGCAATGTGCGTCGTTCTTTCAATTGCGCTATGGAGGCGCTTATATGAAATGCAAGTTTGCAAACAGTATGCAAAACCTTACGTTTACTGGTGGTAAATTGAAATCCCCACTTATCTTCGCAGTCAGCCGCTTTATTCAAATCGCACTGATCCTCCAGCACATCTGCATTATTCCTAATAATGCCTCCCAACTTTGCTTTATCGGCAAAAAACAAGCTGAACATCCGCTTGCAAACTCCTCGCAATATCATTAACAAATCAAAATAATAATAAATTAACTTAATTGAATTAAAAATAAATAAGGAAGAAATTAACAAACATCAGTGGTCGTAGAATAGAACAATGCTTCCCAAACCTATCGATATCAAGGCCCCCTTCGGAAAAATTAAAATATTTCACTGCCCCCATCGAAAACAAAATCGTAATATAGACATATTATTATACTATTTATTGTATTTATATTCAATACAATTTATATTCAAGATTTTGCGTTTGTAATCTTTTTTGGTGTTTGTTATCAATACCTTTGAAATGAAACATATGAATAAGCAATATTTACTAATATTCATTAATCGCCGAAATACGCAAGAAGCAAAATTTGTGGCCCAACAGGCAAGTGTGATTTTTCCATTAAAATATAAAAAAAAGAGCAACAAAGAAATAATAAATAATAAAAATTAAATACGTTTCTTTTAAGATTAAAAAAAATCTACTTAGTCTTAAAACATTTTAAATTTGCTTTCATTATTTCACGGCCCCCTCAACAAAACGTACGACCCCCCCAAGGGGGGGGGGGCGCAGCCCACAGTTTGGGATGCGCTGGAATAGAACTCTGAGGGACGTCACTGGGAACACTCCTCCTTAGAGACGTCTAATATTTATCCAACACCCCAGTTTGAGATATATTGGAGAGCCAGTTTTTTATTCAATCAACCCGCTGATCACCCAACCCGTTTTCCGTAATTAATACATCAATTGATTATATGATAAGCGGCAATAATTGAGTTTTGCGTTGTGTATCGAAGGCCGATGCTTGCCCGTCTAGTTAAGCTACCTTGGCTTGTTCGGTTGTAGGAGCTTCCAGGTCCTCGCAGCAGCACTGTAATTTCATGCGCGCGCATAGCCATTTCACGTCGTCTCACTCTGTTGCTTAAACACAGGCCATACGCAGTCAGCATTTCTCTAGCCAGTGAGCTTCAGCCAGCCATTACAAGTGTGAGTGTTGCTTGGGAAAATTAAGTTACAACCAACTTTTTATGACGATGTTATTGAACAGTTCATAAAGAAGAACCTAAATTGATAGGTTCTTCTATATAAAAAGATAGAATATCATTTGTAAAATAAATGTTGTATTTGTATGATTAAATGTACATAAATTTCTAAATATATAGTTTTAAATGGTCAGTAATTCATTATTCCGCTAACCTGAATGATAACAAGACCAAGCGTGAATTTCAAGACCAACATATATCAGGGAGTGATATATCACAAGCCAGGATATATATATATATATTTTTTTTTTTTAATCCTTTTTCCCAAGTAAGCAAACAGACAAGTAAATCAAGTTTGCGGCTGCAAGTAGTGCAACACTGGGCAACTCGTTGTAAAGGTGGAGTAAGTTCTGAACACTTTCCTTAGAAATTTTCCTAATGCAAAGCACATTTCCTTGCGAAGATGTATGATTCTATTTATTAAGGTAATTGTCACTACCAAGACCAGTTTCACCTTTGTATAGGTGAAGCGAGCTCTAAAAATAAGACGATCCCGAAAGAGTGCCCAACTCAGCGTTGTTCCACTCAGTGACAGGCTCACCCCGTCACCGAGAAGAACTTCTCCGCATTGGCTCTACCCAGTGGCAGGCTCACTCCACCACCAAGCAGAGCCATAATCTCAGCGGTTGCTCCACTCTGAGACAGGCAAAAACCTACCTCCAAGCGGCGCCTCTCAAATCAGAGCCAGAGCCGCACCGGTTTCAACCCTTATTGAGGTCTCATCAGTGGGAGCCAGACCTAAAAAATGCCAAGAATGAAGTAATACAGAGCTTATAAATTTACTTAAATAAGTTTCAATAAGGTGCTTTGACCTCATTAAATAAAAATCTCAGAATGAGAGTAAGATGTAGAAAGTCTTTTACCTTGGATATATATTATGTTAAAGACACCAAGTAATTTTATAAGCTAGGTTTTTAATCCTTTTTCACAAGTTAGCAAACAGACAAAATTAAACGATGCTATATCAGAATAAGAGGTACAGGCCAATAGGAAAAAGCGTACCCTACATTTTAAATGGATTACGTATTATTTTGAAAAGCCGTATTTGCTATATTGTTTTTGATTATGCTCATATCTCTACTAAAGTAAAAAAAAATATAATTTCACATAAATTATACTTCAACAAAGACCATATTTTTGTTTTATCCTTATTTTACCTACTCATATTTAAGAAATATTTTCACTTGTACAAAGGCGGTTGAATACATTTCACGTAGCCCTAGTATCCCATCAAGTACTGCCAATTCCTGGTTTGGCTGTGTAAAATGTCTGGAATTATAGTAAGGATCGCTAACCAGATCTCTTTAGACCTATATTCAGTCCAAAGAGATAACTGGTCTTACAAAAACTGTCTGAGTGATTTAAAAATATCACTGTAAACTGGGATCATTTTAGGGTAGTGCGCTTTGGTTTCGCCAGCAAAGAACGTGTCCTGTCTCAGCAAGTAAACAAAAAAGCCGTATACAGAGAAAGGAAAAGCTCCTCACCTAACAGAATGTAAGCTTTAGGAAGTAGTAGATTAAACTCCCACCACGCACGAGCCTCAGCTATAACAGTAGAAAAATTCACGCTAGTAGGTCAGACCTTGGTTGTAGCTAGTGGTCAGCAAGGACTATCTCTTATCTCTTACACCTGAGGTAAAGCACTCGATCGAGTAAATGGGACAACCTGGTGAGCCAAAGAGAGCTAACTCAGTGACAGAAGGCCATCTGATTTACATATACAAATAGCAAAAATCGCTTGCACCATATTCTTACAATCGTTTACATTAGAAACGTTTTAACAATAATATGCTTAAATGTAAAAACTCTAACACGATGACATTTAAGCCTGCATTGTGGAAATGTGGTCATTAGCATATATATTTCAAATTTCACTTGCAATTAGTTAATGAAATTGATTTTATTCAAAATAAGTGGCAGGAGTCCCCCCCCCTTACCCAGCAGAACATGCATAACGGCTAGAGAGTATTTCATGGGGCTAATTGTGCAGTAAGTGTGATTTCCCATGATTAAGTCAGGGATTTTATATGATAATCATTATAATCCTAATAATAACGACGAACCAAATACGTGTAATTAAACTTTTACAGAATTTAGAAAACAAAATTAATTCTGTTCCTTTTTTATATATAACATGAGCATATATTACATGTTATACTAGCGCTTCTGATTTTAAGTAACTCGTAATTGTATGCACCAAATTAATTTTGATCAGGCGACTTATGTCTAACAGAATTCAAATTCTTCGTCACGGAAAGATGGTAAAACACACAACGATTATATATATAATCAGTTTCAAAAATTGAACGAATTAACAGGTCCTTCATATGCCTGAGATCCTCCAATCAATCGCCAACAAAAAGTACATAATCTAGTTAAAGAGCTTCCTCGTAAAATAAAACAAAATGAAGCAAATATATCTATTTGTATACTTCAAACTTGTCACACGCTTCTGCCGTAGAAAAAATACAATTTCAGTTTCTGAAGCGCCACCTATCCTATTAACTCATTTTAATACACGTTTAATAAATCTTATCGAAGAAACTTGTGATCACGTTTGTTAACTTCAAAAAGGCTTTGTGTCATTTCACAGGCGAAGTTCAGGAAAATCTGTAATAGCTTATGATATACTTTACAAATTTATTAGCATTATGACCGCTTCATATGAAAACAGCGACGCTTGGATTAAAGCTGATAAAGCATGTGGTGAATGTGCTTTGAAATAACAGCAGAAGTAAGGATTTCACATTTTCTATTTAATCTTGTAGTTTCAATTGTGATGAACAAAACAGTGCAAGAAAATGACTGGAAATTTTCCAGTCATTTTCTTGCACTGTTTGTATAAGATCTTATACAAAATTGTTCATCACAATTTTGTATAAGATCAAATTATGATTTGATCTTATACAAAAATAAGTGGCGAGAAACGAACTCCTTTAAATGCAGTTGACGGTCTTTTGTCAGCTGTCTATAAGAATTATCTGGAGGTAAATTGGTTTGACTTTATGAATAATGACCAGATTTGTCAGCAGGGTGATCATCTGCCTCTCAGCATTATCCTATATAAGAAAAGACTAAGGCGGTATGGTACCATGTTCTCAAAATGCATGATAATCGCTTATTCAACAAGATTATGCTAACAGATCCAGGTCTTATGAACAGAGGGAGGTTGTAAATGAAGCGGATCGAAATTATCGAATAAGACCTTATTCAATCAGGCCTCTGCGTTTATTAGCTTCTTGAGGAACTTGCATGTATGTAAAATTTCATTGCAGTCAACAGTTGAGGAATATCGATTTCATTTTCAAATGTTCGGTTGCTAAAGCAGTGGAGTAAACGCATATTCATATATTCTTTCTATTATAATTAATGTGCTTCAGAGTTTCCAAATAAGTTGTAATTCCTGCAATGATTATTATTAGTAGTAGTAGTAGTATTGCGTGATACCTTTAAGGGGGTAAATAGACTCATCGTGAAAGACACACCACACAATCCACAATCTATACTACTTAATATGCCATCCACAGTACGCTCTCAACAGCTGACTAATATAATATATAATCCTCCATAGATATAAAGGAAAACCTCGCTTAACGTGAATTCGATATGCGCGATAATCAGTTAGTGCGATTGAGTGAAATTATACCAGTTCCCACTTTAAGCGAATGATTAATCAGTCAACGCAATTTTTTTAAGTGATGTGAAATTTTTGTCGCCAATCTGCAGCGAGCGGAAAAGCTGGAAGTCATGAAGAGGCATGAAAGTGGCGCTAGTAATACAATGATTGCGCGAGACCTGGGATACAGCAAGTTTATAGTTTGGACTATATGAAATAAGAGCAAAGAATACAAAGAACAAGAAGCGTTGCTACTGCTTCTTTAAGCATGCGGATCATCCGAAATAGAAGCCATTTAATTATTGAGATGGAGCTTCTTCTATCATTCTGGATTGAAGATTATAACCACAAAAGAATACCTCTTAGTATAGGAAATATTCGGGCAAAGGTTCTCCATATTTTTACCTCATTGAAAGAGACCGAATTTCAAGAGGAATGTGAAAGTTTTACTGTGAGTTTAGGATGGTTTGGTCGTTTTAAAAATCGAACTGGGCTGCGTAACGTAAGAATAACTGGGGAATCTGCTAGTGCTGATAAAGATTCTGCGGTCGAGCTTCCTGAAGAATTGCAAAGGAAAATTCAGGAGGGTGATTATGACGATCAGCAAATATTCAACGTCGACGAAATTGGTCTCTTTGGGAAGCGTATGCCAACAAACACTTTCCTAGCTAAAACCAAAGCATCTCAACCAGGATACAAAGTATCTAAAGATCGTCTTACGCTTTTATTAGGAGGCAATGCAGAAGGTGACTTAAAACTCGACTATGTTAGTTTATCGTGCGCAAAATCCAAGATATAACATTATTAATGAAATCAGCACAACTGGAAAATAACTTGGATTTAATGAAGAGGCAAGAAAATTGCTCGATTCCCATTACGAACAGCAGCCTACACATGAAGAAGAAGGAGTGTAAGCTAGAATAGAATCATACGACTAAGAAGCTAACTTCAAAATAACTTCAGCTAGTTTTCAATCACATTGAGTATGTTAAGGAAATTTTGTTTGATGCTGATCCTGATATGGAACGAAGCTTCGAAGTCTGCCTAAATCTTGATAAAACGATCCTCAGCAATCAGAAATTCCATTACAAGATGAAAACGTTGAGCATGATTCAAATATCTTTACTTAATTTTTTTTTAAAATGTAGCTCAATCAAAAGTTTAGACATTAAATAAAAATTTAAGCAACTGATTTTGATTAACTTTGATGATTTTATTCTCTAATGTAGCTTATACTCTTAATATATTTTCAAATTTACGCTAACTGATGGATGAATTATAAGTATTCCTATTGTATTCGCTTAACGCGATTTCCCTTAGCGCGCATTAATTGGTGGATTAATTAATCGCGTTTAGCGAGGTTTTCCTGTACTTCTCTGTCTACCACTCAAAAATAGTATTTTTTATCTTATCTGTGAAATACTTGCGGCTAATTTTCCTGTATTATGAAATCTTCTAACTTTCTCACTGAAGTGCAACCTGTGATATATCTTAGCATTGAAAATGCGCAAATCAATCTGAACTTTTATGGCCGAAGTAATTTGCAATTTTTTTAGGACTTATCTGTGTCCATAATCGTCACTAACCCAATGTTATTAATGATTTCAGTAGCATTTTAAAGAGAGAGAGAGAGAGAGAGTAGTAGTAGTAGTAGTGAAAATAACTGACGCCGACTCATGGCGGCAGTTATTTTCCATAACTGAAAGACGATGCACTATAACCCGAAATAGTATGAGTTCTAGGGTTGATTTTTTCTTGAACTACGCAATCAAAACCTCGTGTTTCTCCGATGGAAAGCCATATTTCCCTGTGTCAAGGATTGAATAAATCAGAATACCACTGAAACAAAACCTACAAAAATTTTCTCTAGTCGGTGACTAAAATCGAACGTATACAGATCTTTCCTCTGAATATCTAGCGTTACGAAAAGGCAAACGCCATTTCCTCGGGGAACTCATTGGTGAATTTAAGAAGCCTCATTATATTCTTCTATTTTTCTCTTCAAGGATTAGGCATTTGGCTGTTCGTCCTTCACTGGTCTTTCCATCTTGTCGCTGGTCTTCCTCGCTCTCTTTCCCTTTGGCCTGTACCTATCCACCCTTTTTGGTAGCAGATATCTCTCTCCGTCCTAAACAGATGTTCTTACCCTTTCTCTCTATATTCCTTGATATTTTCATCGATGTTATAAATATCTAGAACTTTTCTGACGTCTTCATTTCTTATATGGTCCAATTTTGTGCATATTTTAATTGTTGTTAAAATTTCATGTCTGCAGCTTGTATTTTGCTTTCATTTTTCTTTATAACCGTCCATGTTTGTAAAGCATATAACAGAGTGGGAGTGGCCATCACTTTATAAAGTTTTAGCTGAGTTTATCGTCTTTTTTTTAATTCAGTGTCCTTTTAATTGTTTCGCGGATTTTCTGAAATTTCTTTTTTTTTTTTTTTCATCTTTTAGATGTCTGCAGGGTTAGCTTAGTGGCTATGCGCTTCGCAACCAAATGCCTGGGAAAGGAGTGTCCTGGATTCGATTCCCGTCGCCGACGTGAGGATCTTAAGGATCTTTCTCAGACATAGCCAAGTTAGCCGTGTTGTGCGTGGACAGCAGGATTTTTCTCCCAGTTTATCTGGGGGTTTTCCTCCCGCAAGGCAGGCAAACCGGTCCCGTATACACACGAGATGCAGCCACAGGATATACCGGGACCCATAGGACTACTCACCTTATCCTCAGGACGGGTACGACTTCGAAGAGCTAATCAGCTTTGTGATAGGCCAGTAGGCCTAATACGTAGTAGGGAGAAGAAGAAGAAGAATCTTTTAGATATATTATTATGCAGCCTAAATAATTAAACTGTTATCTGTTGGATTATATATTTTCTATAACTATTTTTGATCTAACATGATCCCGAGCTTTAAATGCCATGACACTCACGTTCTTTTGTGAAATTTTTAAAATATATTGTTGGCTCCTTGCTTTCTAATATAACCTGATCATCTGCATGCATCATTATATTGATAACAGTTCTTCTGGTTAATTGGATACCTTGTTTTATTGTTATTTTTCATATTTTAATAATTTCATCAATATATGTATATTTATTTATTTATTAATCTAATAGTAATTAATAATAATAACTATTGTATGCATGTAATTTATATTAGAGATAATGAACCTTAAAATAGACAATAATAATTATAAATATTATTATTACTGCATGTAACCTCCACGGAATCCCAGGACTCACCGTGGGATGCTACCTTAGTCTCTAAAATTTAACTAAATTAAAAATCGCAGTTTTCATATCGATTACCAAAATATGCCTCAGCATTTATTTTAAATAAAATATACTCTCTCCTCATTCCGATAGGTGGCGCGCTATTAAATAAATATGCTTTGTGTTAGTAACCATAAAGTAGGAGTATTTCAAAATCATGCTGTGATTATATGAAATCTTTCTGCAATACTTTTAAAGTAAGTTTTCCTGTTCGATTTGTTATTTAATCAGTTATTAAACAATTCATCAGCGATATATTTATGGAAGTTCGGACAGCACCAAATGTCCTGCGTATATCAGATTAGAAATTAAGGTTTCAAAATGTTCGTGTAAAAAATAATTAATAACATGACTGACCGATACGAAAATGGGAATCATTTACGTAGTATGGTACGTTTGTTCCATTTATTTGGGCAGCAAGCAGCTATACAATTCATAACCGAAGACTAAAATATTTCAGCTCTCCATATTTAGCGCTCTGTCGCCGTATATTAATATAATACTTTAAATTTTATACGGTGAGAAGCAATTATTATTTAAAAAAAAAAAAGAACATTTATCGCATATAAAGAATGCCACTTCCTCGAATCCTTGGATCCCATGGAGGTATTACACATTCGTAATAATATCTCCTTTAAAGAATGTTATTTTAAAATTTCTAAATAAAAGATAGATAGACTGTAATTATTTGTGAAAATCACAATAACACCATTTCAATATGTTTAAGTTAACTGATAATTATAGAGGCAATTTCAAAGGTGGTGGTGCGGAATTTATATTATTACAGATTGACAACTACGGTTCTTAATTTACGATCATTTAAAAATAACTTGTGGTAAATCCTCCGTTTATTAAGAAAATATGTGATGTAAAAGGCAACATCAGGGCCGACTCTACCGACGGTGTACCGCGTGCATTTGCACTGAGCGATCATTTTCTGGGGGACGACCAAATTGAAAGTGAATAAAATGAAGATGTGGAATAAATAATAATAATCATACTGCGTAAGATAGCAGTTGTTATAATAAGTTGACCAGTGATTTATAATGCCCATGATGCTGTTTCTGTTTCCGACAATTCGTCGACCAATGATACTCGCTTAATCTTCGGTAATCGAAGCTATGTGAGTCATTCTTCGCTTACTCTCTTTCCCTCTCGCCTCTCCTCTCTATTCCTTGCATACGCAACAATGGAGTCTGCAATAAAACTGCATTTAAAAGTTCATTATGCGATATTATATTTCCATCTTGTGCTTGTTAACTTACTATGAATTGAATTCCCCACTGTTAGCTGGTGTTAAATTCTGAATGAGAAGAATTATAATATAATAGAGTCTCATTCAGAGTTTAACATAATCTGCCATTCCCAAGGCCAATGTTGTTCATCAACATTGGCCTTTGGAATATTGATGAACAACATTCCCATCAAAAATATTTAAGTAATATTTTAACTTAAATGTTAAAATATTACCTACTGTTGTGTGCCACATTTTGTATAATATATTGTAATGTTTGTAAAAACTTGTAGTTGTTAGTTGTATTAATCATGCTAATTCTTAGTATTGGGTATGCATACATTGTGAGCTAAACACGGGAACTTGGAACTTAATCCGATTATATGAATTTGGAGTCCCTAAGGCAAGACACGTGTACTAGAAAACGAGTCATATACGAAGTAATTGAAATTTCCAGTAGAGTCCTTCTCTTAGAGTAACGGCCGTCGATACTGTAATCTCCAGAACGTTTCACTTGTGTTTGAGCGTGTATTAAGGAAAGTTGATTTTGCTCAGTGTTAGTGACTGTTACTGTGATAAGTTTGTTTTAGAGTTTTATGTAAATTAGTAGTTAGTACAGTGTTTCAACCTCCATTAATTAATAAATAATACCATGCTAATAATATTTTATTGTAGGGTTTAAAACAATTTTAATATTCAAATAGATTACAATGTCCGATAAAAGAAAAAAACTATCAGGTGCAGAATATCGCAAACGGAAAAAGAACGTGATATTCAAAAACATAGCGGGACTTTACTTAAATATCTAAAAACTGAATCAGCTGATGTAGGGCAGGAGGAAATAAGTAAATGTACCGAAACCAATGATCCTGAGCTCGTGGCAAGTACTTCTAACTCGGATCCCAGTAACATAGACATTGCAAGGAATCTCGAAAATGAGACTGATGTGACAATTTCCGAATCTAGAGATTTAAGTGATGAACTTGATAGGTACACTGATCCAGCTAGATGGAATTCTTCTTTAAGCGATGCCGAAAGACTGGAAATCGTAAAAAAGGGAAAACGCCAGAGAAACCAAACAGTGATTTCATTTTTCCGCGCAGCTCTAATGGTAGGAAATTTTCATTAAATTTTTACGCCAGAGAACTAAGCAATGGAGAACATATTAATTGATCATGGTTAGTGTATTCAAAAGAAAAAGATTCTGTATTTTGTTCCTGCTGTAAGTTATTTTCCTGTAATATAATGTCATTCACTACTGATGGGTATAATGATTGGGGTCGTTTGTATGTGCATCTTAATGAACACGAGAAATCCAAAACCCATTTGGAAGCCCATAAAAAGTGGATTGAATTATATTCCAGGCTTACATTAGAACAGACAATTGATTCAATTCAACAAAAGTTATTAAATTCAGAAATTCGATAATGGAGGGGTATAATAGAACGCCTAATTGCTGTTGTCCAGTTCTTGGGCCAACAATGCTTACCATTTCGTGGAACATTGATAATTTATATGACCCCTAACAATGGAAATTTTTTACAGCTTGTTGAACTGATTGCCAGATTTGACAGTGCTATGGCTGAATATTTAATGGGAGTAGCTTGTGGTTCGCCCCAACATTATCTTGGGAAAAATATTCAAAATGAATTACTTGCTCTCCTCTCTGGAACCATAAAAAAACAAATAATTTCTATTGTTGAGAAAGCTAAATATTACAGCATAGTTGCAGACTGTACTCCCGATGTAAGCCACATTGAACAATTAACATTAATTGTAAGATTTGTTAATACGGATCTAACTGATATCAACATTCATGAGCATTTTCTTGGTTTCATTCCTGTAGAAGCCACTACAGGCTCAGCGTTAACCGAATGTATCGTAAGAAAATTATCAGACATCAATATTCCAATCGCAAACATATGTGGCCAGGGTTATGAGAATGGATCGAACATGAAAGGAAAACATTCAGGAGTTCAACAACGCATTCGGGACTTGCAGCTTTTTATATCCCTTGCTGCTCTCATTCTCTCAACTTGGTAATCAACGATGCTGCAATGTCATCTAGAGAAGGGATTTCATTTTTTGAAACGGTTCAGAAATTGAGGAGTTTTATTATGCACTAATAGAAATTGCTGATGATGAGGCAGTAGACAAAATGGCGAGACACGAAGCTGAAACCCTCGCTCTAAAACTTAGAGACTTTAATAGTCTCTAAGTTTTAGAGCAAGGTTATGACAATATTAATTGTCATAACTAATTAATTGTAATTAAATGAAATTAATGTTGCAAGTAAACTGTTACAAAGCATAAAGATGGAATTGTCTAGTGCCATAACAACATTGGGTAATGTTCTCAAAAGTTTTAAGAATCTCAGAAATGAAAAAGCATTTCAAAATTTTCTTGTCGATGCAACAACATTAGTTGAGAAAGTCGAAGCCGATGCTGATTTGAAATCAACATTCGAAAGTACCAGATTGCGTCAGCAGGAAAGCAACATGATTGTCAGAGCTATTGTCGAGGTAATTTCTTAAACCAATTTCTTCTTCTTCCACAGTCTGTCTCACTTGCAGTAGTTCCCGTCCAACTATTCTCCTCGCTAGGTACAACCGGTCAAGATCACTTCGTGGATATAATGCATGATGCATAGACATTAATTTTCTAGTTTTGCGGTCTAGTTTGTTCAGGTCTTCTTTTGTCCAATTTGTTATGCCAGCTGTGTATCGGATCACTGGATATAGCCCAAGAATTCATTGCTCTAATTCTGTTTAATCCATTTAGTTTTGTTTTCAAAATATTTCTAACTCTTTTGATGTATTCTGATGCTGCCTGTTGTTTAACTTTCGAGTGGAAAATATCATTGGCTTCTATTATTCCTAGTTATTTATAGTGTTCGTCAGCTGAAATTGCTTTTATATATTTCTCTTGATCAAAATTAAAATTGCTAGTGTCATTAATTTTTCCTCGTTTAATAGATAAAATTCCGCATTCATCTAAACCAAATTCCATTTTGATGTCCTGACTAAAAATACGAACTGTGTTCAATGAAGAATATATTTGCTGGGCTTATATTTTCCATATAACTTCAAGTCATCCATATACAACAGATGGGAAATTTTAATATTACATTTAGGAATTTCATATCCAAGTTTTGTTTTCTTCAGAATCATAGACAAAGTTATCAAAGAAATGTTGTGGAGCAATGGTGACAAGTAATCACCTTAGAAAATTCCACGTTTAATGCTGATATCTCCAAATCGTTCATTTTCACTATTAAAGTTGTTTTCCATGATTTCATAGCAGTAGCCAGAAACGAACATATGTTTAAAAGGATTTAGTTTAACTTGTTCTGGTAAAATACTTATAAGCTCTGTATTACTAAATCTTGATATTTCTAGTCTAGCTCCCACTGACGAGACCTCAATAAAGGTCGAAACCGGTCTGGGTAGTGGCCCCTTGCCTTTAATACAAAACATCATGCATCCCCTTCTTGGAGATGTGTTTTGGCATTAAGGGTAAATATTAAGATTAGTGATCAGAGCTTATGCCACCTTTACCACGAGTTGCCTTGGTCTTGCACCACCTGTAGGATCATCTAGACTTGCATCACTTGCAGGCGCAAACTTGACTTGTTTGTCTGTTTGTTTATTCGTAGTGACCTGCAATAAGTTCATTGGTGGTCCGAATTTTTTTCCGTTTTACAAATAAAAATAGCATAAGCCCTCAAACGCTTTTTATTTCCAAAGAGAGTACGGAGAACTCTTTGAACTTCAACTAAATTCTGAAAGTGGGGAGAGCCAACCTCATCCTTATTCGTTACTAAAATTTGAGAGCGCATACCTGTCGATGATTATAGACAGGTATAATCATCGACAGGTATGCGCTCTCAAACCTGTCGATGATTATAGAGGAAATGAGTCAAGATTATGGCACGCAACTACCGCGATCACGTGATCTTAACGCTCGTATTGATCTGAAATACGAATTGCACAGCTATATTTATTTCTTTAATTAATTTTCAGATTAAATGAAAATTAATTTAATCTGAAATTTTTCCGGCAAGAAAAGAAACCTATATTATTATTATTTAGATTATTTTAAGCAGGCGTTAAATATTTTAGAAAAATAAAGCCAAAACTGACTAGTTTCATTACACCACCTCACACGCACAGGTTTATCGATACACTTCCCATGGGAGATGAAAGCTAATGCACCTCTTTCGGTAGAGCTTAACAATACGGTTTAATCCATCGTCCGATTGGATCCATACGCTGGGTCGTATTGGTAATTAGCTCAATTCTCTAGGATTATCGCCGACGATTCTCTAGTATTTATAAGATTTGCGTTATTGAAGGGGAGGGCGAAGATACTCCTAATATATATATATTAATCGTGTGAAGCGGAGGGCGATAATCCTATATTACTTTCATGGCATCTTGCTGATTAGCAAAGTCTTTTTTTTTTTTTTAGACATAGATTTTTTTTTGTTGTAAGCTTCAAAATTTTGACAATCCTATGTGTAACCTAAGAGCAACAGCGTCCTTGTTACGATATGCATTGAGTTCAAAAACTTTATGTAATTATCATTATATACACATATGTGGAATCATATAATATACATATTATTATAACATAATAACATAATAAAACCAGAGGAAACATGCTACTATGTACAGAGAAATTTGCCTAATATGAATTAGGAATAAAATAAAACAAAGTAGTTAAATATCATTTAAATTTTATTACGTTTTACACCTGAAACTGGATATTTTTAATACCAATATGCAAAAACCAATCATTTATATTTTTCTTCTGAACAGAGCTTCCTCGTTTCTGTGTGAAAATAAATATTCTTTCATTCGAGTTTTGTATTTGTTTGGGTCAGTTTCATTTCTTATTATTAAAGTTATTGTGTTGAATATTTTTGGCATTTTGAAATATTTTTCATTTTCAGATTTGAATTGTGTTTCTCAAGAGACCCCCGCATGGATCATCTAAACCCCAAAGGAAGTCGCAGGAGGGTTTCCGTTGTGAAATGCGTCCCCGAAGATACTCAAGGAAGGATCAACTCAGACAACACTTGAATTTGCATGTGAAGAAAGATCTTTTCCGTTGCGCAGTTTGCCACAAAGATTTCTCAACTGCAGAAAGTCTTAAAAGGCACATGGAGACATACAGCAGTGTGCGAAACACATTTCGCTGTAGCACGTGTTCGCACGAATTCTTGTGTGAAATGCAAAATGAAAAAGTTTGAATATCGTCAAAAAACGATTCATTGTTAGCTTTCAAAGCCATGAAAACTGCGTTGATGTTATTTTCTGTTTGAACTTATTATTTTGAATTTATGTGTTCATTATCATGTTAACTATTAAGCACTGTAGGGAATGCTGAATTCTGTATGAAAGAGGATACAAGTTTGTGTACTCCGTCGTTGAAACTGTATTTGTGTTTTACATAACCTGCTTTATAGTCAAAGCAGAAAGTAGATTTTTTATCACTTTCGCATGGATCGCATGCAAAATTCTCTACCTGAAGCCTAAGTGGAATGGGACTGGATTGGAACATAATCTATTGACTTGGATCAGGGAATGGTTCACAGACAGATATCAAAAAGTGGTATACAGTGGGTGTAAATCTCCCAGATTTACACCCAGTAGTATACCTCAGGGTTCAGTCCTTGGGACATTATTGTTCAATCAATACATTAATGACACCAATCAGGGTCTATCATCAGATTTGCAACTGTTTGCTGATGATGCGAAGATAGGCAGGGCAATCAGAGATGCTACTGATATTCAGCAATTACAAAATGATTTGAATAGACTGGAAATCTGGGAAAACGAAAATGGCTGTCAGTTTAATGTTAGTAAATGTAAAGTGTTATGCACTTTGGCCTGATTAGAGTTCCAGCGGCATATTATATTAGCGGGGTTATGCTACAAGAAAGTGAAGTGACAATGGATCTTGGTGTATTAGTGGATAAGAATTTAAAGTTCAAAGGTCACATAGCAAAAGTTGCAAATACAACTCAGAGGATAATTGCTATGTTGAAGGGAACCTTGATATGTAAGGATAAGGAAGTAATTTTGCCTCTTTATAAGCTTATAAGGCTTTCATAAGACCACACTTGAATTACTGTGCGCAGATATGGTCTCCCGGATTCCAAGGGGATAAACAAGCTGTGGAAAGGGTGCAAAGAAGAGTTACAAAGATTATATCCGGATTATGGGATTTACATTATGAGAACAGATTGCGAGTATGTGGATTACAGACTCTGGTTAACAGGAGAAAGAGGGGTGATATGATAGAGGGCTATAAACATTTGAATGGGTGTATGTTAAATTGTGATAGATTGTGGTTTTAGGAACTCCAATCTAATCACAGTTTAGCATGCATAACCCAATGAAAAGGAAATTAAATACATGTGTTTGTCTCTAGGTAATATAATACAGCTTTGTAAATATGTTAAATGCTTCAAACTTAAGGAAAACAAGTAGTTATTTATGTAGTATTTCAGCAAAAGACCACTCACTAGTTTGTGTGCATAACAGTGGAAATGTAAATACTTAATATTTTGTTAGAGCCATAAGTATTAGAAGTTGTTGAATCACTTGCATAAATTGCTAAAAGGGATATAAATCCAAAGGTCAGGAAGCAGTAACTCGGGGGGGAACGGTTTGCTCCGGGCAATCGCGTACCGACGGCGCAAGAGAAGCGTAGCGGAGAAAGCTGGACGCTGTGACGTCGACCTACGAGAAAGCGCTAGGTGGACATCGCGAAGTGCGAGAATAGCCGTGAACCAAGGCGAAATAAAAGGGTCAAGAACCCCCCGATACGAGGCTTTTTGTTCCTGATCTCGTGGTTTTGTCTCTCAGTGTCGTGAGTTGGAGAAGGGTGGCAGCGCCTGCACTCCGGAGGTTTTGATCGAGGCATCGGCGGAAACTGGAAACTCGTAGTCCGGTGGAGTGTTGTAAGCCCAGCCGTCCACAGAAAGCCAGATAGGAACCTATGGAAATTTCGATCAAGGAGAAACAGATCCCTGAAGATCTATTAATGTCATGCAGTTCAAGATGGATAAGTAGACTTTATTCAATTTGTTAACTATAGATGAAAGGATTTGTGCCGCGCTGTGATTCAGAGGAAAGAACATCAATAGTATTATATAGAACTGAACTGTAGTGATCTTGAGATAAATGCCGTACATTTACTGTCTCCTTATGTAATCGAATTATGTTATGTGTTTAAAGAGTGTCATGATAAAGTTCAGAGAAAAAGGAGAATATTAATGACAAGATTGTAAGAGATATTGATGCTATCTAGATTGGTTTGGTTGTGACTGGGTTGGAAAAGTATTGCTGTGAATATCATGCCTAGTTAGTGTTTTACTGTTCACCTAATTGTTAGGAACTCTCTTAGAATGAGAACTAAACTAACATGTATTGTATGTATATAATTATAGTGTTTAAAAAACCTTTCTTTTGAATCCAATTAAGACTATCTGTAATGTGGAATCCGATGCACCACTTATAAAACGTAATACGAACCAAGGCGGGAAATTAGAAAGAGGAGATTTTGACCACGTCTGCAAGGTCAAGGTATCACTTAGTACAATCTAGAGATCGCCTCTTGATTGATATAGTTTATTGAATCTAAAAGCCCTAAGTGGCGCAGCGAAAAAAATAAATTACTTAGTGCTTTAGGAGAGGTTGATCTCAGATACTCTGGTATTGATTCGACCCTGAGACAATTCCATTGTTATTCAGAGGTACCACGTGATACCTGAGAAAGAGTCTTACGAGTATTTGCATGATAGACTAAAAGGTGGATTTATTAGAGGAAAGTCGACACAACAGTGTTATAGCATTTCAAATGATGAAATTTTTCGTTATATGGAAGGCGGGGAGAGAACAGGGGGATATCCATGGAAGTTAAGGTTGTTCTCAGTCAAGAAAGGGTTAAGAGCTAGGTTCTTCTCCCAGAGAGCAGTGAGGGAGTGGAATAATTTGCCCTTAGGGGTAGTGAGTGAGTATTTTTTTTAATAATCAGTTTAACAGTCATTGTCAAAATATTAGTCGAGTTCATAAAAATAATTGTTAACGCGATATTTTAGTAATATAAATATCGGTTGGATGATTTTAATCTTGAATGGGTTGAATTTCACGAAACATGGCAATAAACATGGATCGGGGCAAATAAAATAAGAAAATGAATGATTTCTTCAATAGTTGTTATTATTCTTAAAAACGCGTTCCACTTAGCTCAGCAATTGCACAATTCACACATGAATGCTACTAGAAAATATTAATTAGAAGAATTCTTTTCGCGATTTGTTGAAAGAAAATAGAATTTGGAAATAGAAAAAATAAAGAAAAAATAAATGAATAATGCAAATGCATTCTTATTTTCATTTTGCTGACTCTCTGCGCATGTTTACCAAATTAAACTTTATTCGATGTTTGGTATTGACTCGCCATATTTGGGCAAAACAGTCGAGTTGTAACTAATGGATTCTTGTTCATAGATATTAGAAATAAGTCGTTTTTGCAAATCGGGAATGAAATGGGTCACCAAACTGAGACTTGAGGGACTCCAGGTTTGATGCGTTGATATTTAATCAAGATGATGCTTACCTTACACGATCTGCTTGCGGGTCCATTTTCCAAGTTGGATTGAAAGCAAAAGTTGCATTTGTTCTAATTCTGATGTACATTTTCCTTATTAGTTGATGATGAGACTTTCAGATGCTTCCTCCAGAGCCTATAAAACTGATAGTTTATATGTGTTGAATTTTTTTCTTGACTATTATTTATAAGACTATTACACTTTTTTTATATAATGTTCGTCAAGTAGCTTTATTTTATCGTCCTACATGTTTCACCAATTTTTTTCTATCGGCATCTTCAGGGAATACAAACTAGTAAGCTAGTCTGTATGAAGGTAACAGACTAGGTCATAACTGATGGTTCTAATTCATACAATAAATTAATATTGAACGAGGCAATGCGCGTGTCTCGGGAACGTGATTTATTCGTTATGGCTCATGATGTAATTGTTATGAAAGTTCATTTCTTTGATGTTTAATGATCTGATTAAAGCTTTCCATATTTCTGGTAAGGTTAGACCTTGATTCTTGTTCAGGTTTTCAGTTTTACGGGCGACTGTAGCTGCTTCCTTGAAGGTTCTTGAATGGTAGTTATTTTCTATGTATGGCATAAGGCTCTTATCCCACTCAATGTGATGGTTAGTAGAGGCAAAGTGGCAAGAACGGCCTGAAATGTCTTGTCTGTTGTTTCTGACATATTCTATGTGTTCTTTCTTTCTTGTTTCAAAGCTTCTAGAGATCTGACCTAGGTAACTCTACCACACGAGCAAGGTATATTATATATTCCAGAGTACTTTTAGAATGGATGAGGATCTTTTGGTGATCTTAAAAATTTCCGAATAGTGTTGATTGGCTTGAATGCTACTCTGATATTATGTGGTTTTAGAAGGTTATCTTCTATATAGGGCCCTATGCCCTATATAGAAGATAACTACCATTCAAGAACCTTCAAGGAAGCAGCTACAGTCGCCCGTAAAACTGAAAACCTAAACAAGAATCAAGGTCTAACCTTACCACAAATTTGGAAAGCTTTAATCAGATCATTAAACATCAAAGAAATGAACTTTCATAACAATTACATCATGAGCCATAACGAATAAATCACGTTCCCGAGACACGCGCATTGCCTCGTTCAATACTAATTTTTTGTATGAATTAGAACCATCAGTTATAACCTAGTCTGTTACCTTCATACAGACTAGCTTACTAGTTTGTATTCCCTGAAGATGCCGATAGAAAAAAATTGGCGAAACATGTAGGACGATAAAATAAAGCTACTTGACGAACATTATATTAAAAAAGTGTAATAGTCTTATTGCTAGTTTATATTTTATCTAATTATTTTTACTGTTAGCGATAAATTTGTAAATGTATTCAGTGAAAAAGCAAGTTTCTTGTGTCATTTTTCCTATGACTCAATCCCTCGTTTTACCGAAGAACTGTATTGAGTTTCATAAGGTTCACAATCTGCTTTTATTTATTTATTTTATTTTATTTATTTATTTTTTTGGCAGTTCCATAGATTTTTGTGAAAACTAGTAAAACAGAAATAAATCCATAGTTGTGTACTTGCCAATATGGCTTTTTAAAAATGAATTTAACTGTTCTTTTTTCTCTTTTTTATGTTGTTTATGCATTTTCCAGTTGATAAATATTTAGTTTACAATATTAAAAAAGATTCAACTTTTATGTTATATTTTACCAGTATTTGGACCCAATTTTATAATCATGCCATCGAATCGACTTTTACAACTCTGTTACTGTCTTGGTTTCTCTCTAATTAATCACTGAACTTTTTCAATGAACCCGTTTGCTTTTAGACGCTTAATAGACGTTTCGAAAGCCACACAAACAAAATAAAATCAAATTTTTCACCACGATTTTTCAGGCGTTTTAGTATTAGTATTATATTGTTATTTCCTAGGTGTCCATGGAGTCACAACACTCACTGAAGAAGACCAAACTATCTACGTAGCACAATGTACGTTACATTTCTTCGAACGCGTTGTGTTGATGAACTCATACGCATTCCAGCCACGCATTTAAGTCGTGAGGACAGTTGTAAGGATGTATGGCTCTCCTAAGCAAGCACCATTTTCCCGTCCTAAAATTCAAGAAAATATGAAAAAAATAAATAAAATAAAAATAAAATTATTAAGGTTGAGATAGAGTTTTGTCAGATTCTGCTGTACTCTCAACTTGTATCTCCTCTTCTCCTACTATCCATCAAGCTCGGCAGATCATATTTCCTTACAAGACAGATTGAGAGGCACATCACTCAATTCTGGAACCTCCTCTAATGTTTCCTTATTGCCTAGATGTGGTATCCGAAATGAGATCTGTGCTCTGATATCGAAATATGATCAGATCTGCGTGCAAACATTTTAGTGCTGCTTGATCACTGCTTATATTATTATGCGGTGCCAAAATAATATAATTGAAAGCTCCCTTTGCACCGCCATTATTAAGATTTTTGTGCACTAGAAGAAGCCCTGCTGTAGAGACAATTCCAGGCTTCCAATAAACTTTATGAGGATCTCACACCGTGCCCTGGATATCTCTGAAGATCTATACCCAAAATGGGATTCGCACTCACAGCTTATTAAGCAGCAGAGAGATAGGCTGTCCTCTTGGCTATCTTAACTTTTGATTACATTATTATTAGTATGTTAACATGAATTCAGCCTGTTTGCTATTTTTAAATTAATTAAAATTTGTAGACTGCAGACGGAATTCTTGCACAATTTCTAACCCATATCGTTAATTTTGCAGACTTTATTCATCAGAGGACATAATTAAGAATTGATGTCATCTACAAACAATACGAGAAGCTGGATAAGATTAGGAGTTTTGTTGTCCCACACTGCCAACGAGCCACTTCAACTGTACAGCACGTTACATACGCAGGGATATGTGATAAGCCTCGCTCTATCATGTGACTGATTTTGAATATTAAAAGTTGACTGACGGACAGAAGATTCGTTCATTGTAATTTTATGAAACGTTTTCACTGTTGATGATATATTATTTTAGATTTATTTCTGATTTTGTTTTATATTTAAATTTGGTATTTGCACAATGTAGTGTGTCATTAAGTACGAGGTAAGTTATACACATATAAAGGAAGTGTCTTATTTCTGAACTGTGTGCTTGATGTGTGTTCAGTTCCTTCTGAAACACCATTAACTAATATTTTTCTCTATACACTGTGTGTGCGGGGGGGGGGGGCAAACTTTGTATTGAGATTATTTTATTGTTCCCACGATTGACGATTTCATTTCTCTATAAAGCTATTGATGTGCAATCTAATTTTCTGCTATCAAGTCCTTTCTTCAGACACTGTTATTGCTCTGCGGTGTTTCTCTGTCTCGCTACTTACATGCTATTTTCATTTGTAGGTAATGATTTATGCTGAAATTAACCTTCAACTCTCCGAAAGAAACCAAGTATCAAATACTGATACGAAGAATATTTTCTATCTCATCATCATTATCATGAATATATATCAAGAATTTAGGCCTAGTGTTCCGGCCTTAGAAGTCATCGCTGAATCGTTTAAGAGGACGTCCTGGTTTTCTTTTTCCTAATGGCTTGTACTTTAAGCTTGTTTTGGTAATCTTTCTGTTTTCATTCTTTGAACGTGTTCCATCCATTTATGTTTATATTTTTAAATTTTTTCTATTACTGATTCTTGGTTTAATTCTTTCAGAATTTCTTCGTTTCTTTTGTGATCAAATAGGGTATACTTTGCAGTTTTTCTCATAAACTTCATTTCTGCTTTTGTTAATCTTTGTATGTCTTTTTGTTTTATTGTCCAGATATCGCTTCCATACATTAAGAGCGGTAAGGCTAATGTATTGTATACTTTTAGCCTGGTTTGTTTTTGAACTAGGTTTGGTTTAAATATAGAGTTAATTACACCTGTTATTTTTAAATATTTTGCAATTTTTACGTTTATATCTTTTTCATTTTCATATGTGATCATACATGCTAGGTAGTTAAATGAAATAACCTGTTCTAAGATCTTGTTATCTATTACTATTTTAGTTCTTACTGAATCTTGTCCTTTAAAGGCCATAGGTTTTGATTTTTTCTGTTGAGAGTATCATACCATAATCTTTGGATATCTTATTTAGATCTAAAATAGCTTTCTGTATGTTATCTACAGAATCTGTAATTATTATTTCGTCGTCGGCAAAAAGGAGAGGGTCACGTCACCGTCAGATAAAATACATCACTCCTCTACACTTCGTACCCATCACATATTTCAATGAAATATCAATGGTATTACACTTTTAATATGCACTTCGCATCCATGGTAACTTGGACGCATATATACGTCCTGGCCGGATGGGTGGTTCACAGTAGGAGAGTTTAATACCTTGATGGAAATTTTTATTCCATTTTATTATTATTTCATTTAGGTAAATATTAAAAAGCGTTGCTGAGAGGGGACATCCCTGTCGATGATCTTGGTTTATCTCTCTCGTATATGATAGCTCATGATTATTTGGTATTTGTCGTTCTTTTAATATGTGAAATAAAATGCTTCTTTTAACTTTGGGATTCGAATGCTTTTTCATGGTCAATAAATGCAATATGTGTTTCTAAATTGTATTCTCTTCTTTTCTCTATTATTAATTTTAGGCAAAAGGCCGGGTCTATACATGATCGTCCTTTTCTAAATCCATTCTGTACTTCTAAAATAAAGTTTTCGGATATTTCATTAGTTTGATATTTAAAATTCTGGTATATATTTTCTATCTAAACTTCGCAAATATAAAGTCAACGAGATGACATTTGATTGTAAATGTTATTAAAGTGTGCCAGAAAGATTTTCGACCGCTTTTAACCTTGACCAGAAAATACGACTGATCAGGAAACAAAAGTTGTAACGCATTGGATGAATGCTTGTACAAGCAAAGTCTTCTCAAGCATCAGAAAATATCATCTCAGCCTTACTTATCAAACACAATACAGATACTAGTCATCTGATTTTGGTTTTTAAGTTATTTAGAATTTCTGGTTTTTGTTAACAGTTGTCACCTATCTAAGCAAAAGACATTTCATACGATCTTCCTTCAGAAAATTTGGGAAATATAACGTAATTCATCTTTTTTCAGATTTGACTATGAAAAGTCAACTTTTGTGCATATTACTACCTTTTCTGCCTGTTTTAAATGAAATTTTAGGTTCTGTTTTCAAATATTGACCTTTTAATTGTGGAAGCCATCACACGGTGAAAGTAGAAATACCCGGTATGAGACTTCATCATTGTCTCTTACACGAAAATTCTCTTATAAAGGAATGCTGAAAAAGTTGTTGAAAGTGAAAAAAAAAAAAAAAAAAAAAAAAAAGCGTACTTTTCAGAACCTCTTTTTTATAAATTGTTCAAAAAGTGCTTATATTTTACCTTTTCATGAAGCACCTCTAACCCACTAAACCATTTATAACCCACTTTGTTTATATTTATATTTATATTTTTTATGAACTACAATGATCCAGACTTTGAAGAAAGAGAAAATTGAATAATGAAAATAGCTGCCGAAACTCAGCAGATTTCTTTCACTTCAACAGGCTGTCAGAGTATGAATGTTTCAAGAAATTCCTTCAAGCAGAATCGTGAGTGACATAAATGTCACTTTACCGAGAGATTTGTACAAACCACTTTACAGGATTTTTTGGTTTGTTTGTTTCGGTTATCAAAAAAAAAAAAAAAAAAAAAATCATGTGTAGATCTCTTCACGTATAGTCCTTAAAATATGTTTTGTTGTAGTATCGCTTGCATATCATACTCTGTTAATTTCGGATAATAATAATAATAATAATAATAATAATAATTATAATGCACCTGGCAAAGACGAACTACATGGATTTTGGTTAGAACATCTAACCAGTCTACATGATCGAATGGCAGAACAATTTAATTATTTGTTTCAGTCAGGCTCAATGCAATCATAGCAAATTCCATACACCACTACTTATCAGATATCAGATAATCAGGTTTATCTGATTGAACAAAAAGGCAATTTTCAAAAATCTAGAGCAAAAGACCAGATCCTTATTAATAAAATTATTCTGAGAAACTCAAAACTGGGGGGGGGACCCTGCTGTCCACGCCCAAGACCGGCTAACTTGGCTATGGCTGAGGAAGATCCTTAAGCTCCTCACGTCGGCGACGCGAATCGAACCCATGACACTCCCTCCTTCCCAAGTCATATGGTTGCGAAGCGCAAAGCCACTAGTCTAACCGCGTGGACCTTCAACATCAATAATAACAACAAATGCAGATTATACGATCAGAAAGATGAGACTGTAGAACATGTAATCAGTGCCTGTAGCAAAATAGCTCAAACTAACTATAAATACCTCCATGATCAAGTGGCCAAAATAATTCATTGGCCTGTATGCAAAACAATATAGCTTTCCTACTTATGATAACTGGTCGCAGCATACAATTGAGACTGTATTGGAAAACGAAGCAGCAAAAATTCTCTGGGACTTTCGAATGCAAACTGATCGGCATTTGGAACACAATAGACCTGACATCACAATTATTGAACGTCGACAGGTTTGGGTTATCGATATTGCAGCGCCCAGTGATAACAACATTAACAACAAAGAGCTGGAAAAAATTACTAAATATTGAGATCTGGTGATCGAAGTTGGCCGACTGTGTTTAAGCCACAGTCGGCCAACTTCGATCACCAAAAGTCATCCCAATAGTTATCGGTGCACTTGGTGCAACTTCAAAGAAGCTGTCCAACTATTTACAGCAATTAAAAATCAATGAAGTGATCCCATATGACCTACAAAAAACAGCTTTACTCGAAACAGTCCATATTTTAGGACGCTACCTGACGGACTATTCTTAGATTCTTGGGTGCAATCAGAATTGTTCTGAATCACCAGTCAAATTTTTATTTATATGATATCTTGTTTTGACTGTGTATCAGTTATGTGAATAAAATAATAATAATAATAATCTGAATGAAGATTCTGTAAACGGATTTAGTACCAGATGACTTCATCTTCTAGTTATTTAGTCCAATTTTCTATGGAAAGCTTTTTCCTTCTCCTTGAACGCGTGCTGAAGTCACAAACGAAGTAAGCGGCACTCGTTTATCTCTCACTTTTTTTTTAAATGCAAATCGGCAGCATACGATGTCCACCTCTCATTGTCAACGAGGCTTATTATGTTCTCACGTCGTGAAAACATAATAAAGAAACTTTTTTTTTTCAATTATTCTAGTAGTTGAGCGCTGAGGTAGTCATCAGAAGTAACAGAGATGACTTTTAACAATACCTTAAAACCGGATGAGATGACTGTAATTTGTTTCTTGTTTCCATGATATTTCAGTGTCATATTTTCTTTCATTATGTCTTTTCTACGTACTTCTCTTTATATCAAGTTGTTTCAGGAATATTAACTCTCGGCCTTTTTATTTTAGATTGCGTACTTCATAGTACTTCATCCCAAACAGTTCCTTTCCAAAAGAAGAAGAACCCGTGGGTGGAAAACCAATGCGATATTTGCTGCCGGTACTTTATTAGCAGATCGTCACTGAGAAACCACTTGATGCAACATTCCAAGAAGGAGTATTTCCAGTGCAATATTTGCCAAAGAGTGTTAGCAAGTACCACCCTCCTTAAAAGACACATGGATGTACATTCGAGTGTGCGGAAAACATTTCACTGCAATCAATGCTCAAAGGAGTTTTTCTTTAAACATGGTCTGCGCAGACATCAGAAAACAGTAGGCCATCGTTAGTTAAGAGGTAACTGCCTTAACGTTTTCTTCTGAAGACATATTCTTTATGTTTCCTGTGTTTTGTTAGAGTTACTTTGTTTTTGTTCGAATATTACTAGTAGTAGCATTCAAACACTGATTTCGTAGTAAAGAAAGTTAATATCAACACATTTTGTTATTATTGACAACTATTTTCAAATGGCTTCCTAATAAATACCGTTTAATCAATAATATTAAGCTCCTGTTTCTTATAAAATTGCAATTTGACAGTCAGAATCAGTTTAGTGTTGATGATATGAAAGCAACTGCGCATGTTAAACTTTGTGCAAACGACATTCAAATACACCTCTGAGGAGTATTTTAAGCAGTCAGCTGAGAGTCAAGTGATCATCTTTCAGGGCTTTTTTGACCATGTGTGTGTGGATGTTGAATTCCAATCTATTTGATTTTCATTTTTCATTTCGTATGGTGAATCAACGGCCGTGAGCCGCTTTTACGGGGAGGTACGGCACCACCTCAATCCCCCCTATTTTTATCCGGGCTCGGGACCGGCATAACTGACTGTATGTGTGTGTGTTCACGGGGCCGGTTTGCCTGTTTGCGGGATGAAAAACCCTAGATAAACATGGGGATAAACCCAGTTTATCTGCTGTCCATGCCCAACACCGGCTAACTTGGCTATGGCTGAGGAAGATTCTTCAGTTCCTCACGTCATCGACGGGAATCGAATCTTGAACACTCCTTCCCCAGGCATATGGTTGCGAAGGTTGTCTGTGCCGTGTTCCCATATCAGGAAAACATCGTCTATATACCCGAGCCAAAGTTTAGATTTGAGCATAAGGAATAGCTTTTTCTTCGAAATCTTCGAGAAAAATGTTTGCTAGTGCCGGAGACAGTGGACTACCCATGGCTAATTCGCTATTTTGTTTGTAAATCTTGCCCTCAAACCTGAAGTAGCCTGAATTAATGCAATGTGAAAGTAAAGAGAACATCTTTTGTGAAATCTTGTTTCTAAGAAGAACAAGAACATCTTGGGTGGGAACATTAGTAAAGAGCGATACTACTTCGAAGCTTGCCATGATATCTGAATTGCTGAGTTTGAGGTTTTTCATCTTGGAAATAAAATCAGCTGAATTTTTAATGAAAGAAAAAGATTTCCCTGTGAGGCCTTTCAAGGAGGCAGCGAGATATTTCGACAAATTATATGCACGGGAGTCGATACTTTCAACTATGGGCCTTAAAGGAGTATTTTCTTTATGTGTCTTTGGAAGGCCGTACAATCGGAGAATAAGCGGATGAAGAGATCGTAGAGACAGGCAGATATTTCTTGGTAGTTCAGTGGTAGTTTTAAGAAGATTTTTGGTCTGATTATGTATCTCTCTCTTGTGCGGTCTCTCTCAAGTTAAGAGTAAGTATCAGACTCTAATAAATCCAAGATTGTATTGCAGTAGTCTGTTTTATTCAAGATAACGGTTGCATTTCCTTTGTTAGTTGGAAGGATGAAAATATCTTTGTTCTTCCTCAGTTGTTTAATGGCCAGTCTTTCACCTGGGGAAATATTGCCTGTAGGAGTTTTTGTTGATCGCGAAGATGGCTTCCATGCGAAGAAAATTCTTGTCTTAAAAAAGACTGTGGGAAGCCATATTACGGCCAAACTGAAAAATCTCTCTGTCTCCGTATCGAAGAACACCAGAGAGACATCGCATATAACAGAACCTGAGCCAGCGCCCTCTCCAGCTACGTCTTGTTCTCAGTTAACTCCAATAATGAAGGCCGCCAACATCAAATAGATTGGAATTCAACATCCAACATCCATATATTTTACAATGAATTAGAACGTCGTATCCTTGAATCAAAAGAAATAATCCTCGACTCCTCCCACATGAACAGCAATCTCAGTTACAGTTTGCCAGACTCTGAATAGCTCTGCTATTCGGTATTGGCGAACACGAGAAGTCACACGCTCGCATGAGCATAACACTAGAACTGTAGCTCGGACTCCAGTTCAAACATACAGTTTTTAATGCTCTGTGGTTGTAGAAGTGCAATGTTTTTACGCCGGTCTTTTATTTACATTATTTTATCACACCTGACATAGTCGGTATAACAACGAAGCTAGTTGTGTGGATAAAATTTACTTGCGCCCTTATTAACACACACATTTATATATATGTATGTGTGTGTGTGTGTATAATATATATATATATATATTTGAAAACAAAGTACAATAAAATCATTAGATACACAATGGGCATTTTTTTAAAATCTGATAAAAAAATTATTCACTATTATCATATTTAACAATGTGTTTAAATAATTGAATAACTATAATATTGAATAAAATAAGCAGAAGTTATTCTTTAAAATTATATTGTTCAAATGCTGTTGATCAATTACTGTATTCGCAATGCACTGCACCAGACGAGGGTGATAGTATTTTAAATATTCACTGTGTTTTTAACAAGACAAAGAGAATTATGTTGGGAATATTATAAGGAATTTTGTTATTCAAATTCGAATATAAGAAACAACATTTTTCTTACAGAAGAGTAAAATAAATATTTTCAATCCGGATTCATGTCAGAGATGAATTAAAATTAACTTATCAAATAGCGTACTGATACTCCAAAGACCTAATCAGCTTCATCGTGGCTATTTCATACAGAGCTAAAATTCTAAGACACGAAGACATTCGACTAAACACGAAGAACATTTATAACGACTTTTCACCTGAAGATGGGTTAGTCAGTTAAATCTTAATATCCAGATGACGTATTTGAATTTTTGAAAGGATACTTATATATGCAACAAACCAAATCATATTTAAATTGTCTGCTTTGTCTTTTCATAATAATTATTATCAGTGCTTTTGTTCTGGCGTAACGCACCGGAACAGCGTTCTGGCACCTATTTTGTTTACGATTTTTTCAATTTTTCAAAAGTAATTTTTGAAATAATGTTCGCGAAATATTGATGCTCAGCTAACATTCGGAGAGGTGGAAATTAGAAATTTTCAATCAGACTGCAACTAAATGAAAGAGAAATGATTCTTCGTGGATTCCGTGAATACATTCTCGATAAGACATACCCAGAAAAACTGTTGCGTTTGGTACATGCTCTGAACACCATTCCCATTTCATCAAGTGAATGTGAACGAGGATTTTCGGAGATGAATTTAATTATCACCCCAACAAGTGCTTCGTTGAAGGCCAAAAAAAGTTTCGGCATTTTTATTCATCAAACTCGTTGGACCACCTTTAAGACTTTTCGATCCTTCAAAGTATGTTGATCTGTGGTTACTTAGAGGACGATATTCGGCCTTAGATACTAAGAGCAAAAAAAAGGAGTCAAGACGATTTGTTTTTACATTTGCTCATGTCTAAATAAAAAAAATACTGAAGATAAATTATATTTAATTCATTTATGCGACTCCCTGACAGCAACAGCTGTTTATATTTCATTTAAATTAACATTTGAATATTGTTTTCTTTAATAAAAAGCTTAACAGGATGTGAGTCCGGCACCTTTTTTACTAGGAAAAAAGTACTGATTATTATTAAGTTTTAATTATTATTGTTTTCAAAAATCGTGGGTGAGAGGGGAAAAAGTATAGAATTTCTCGATCATCCAAACATCTACAAAAATTTAAGTATAAAGAGCTAATAAGCTTCATTTCGGCAATGAAAACATTACTTAAATTAAGGGGATATCAAATCCCACATAGTTTTAAAACCGAATAAGAAACTCAAAGATCGGAATCAGAGAGTTTCTTGCCGAATATAGTATAGTAAACTATAAAGTATCGGCGACACCAGCGTTAGCCAATGCAAGTGACCCTAGTACGTAGTACAATACCGGACGACTCGTTGCAAAGGTGGGGGAAGTTCAGATCGCTACTCTTAGGTATTTTCCATAATGTAAAAACACATTTCCTAGGAAATGTATGCTGTTATTACATTATGGTGGAAGGTCACTACCCAGACCGGTTTCAGCCTTTTTTGAGGCTTTATCAGTGAGTAGCTAGACCTAATGCCAAAGTGTATAGCGAAAAGAACTTATGTACTCTGCGAACGAGTTATCCAAACAGGTGCAACCATTAAGTTACTTAAGTATAAAGAGCTAATAAGCTTCATTTCGGCAATGAAAACATTGCTTAAATTTACATAAGTTCTTTTCGCTATACACTTTAGTATTAGGTCTAGCTACTCACTGATGAAGCCTCAAAAAAGGCTGAAACCGGTGGGGGCTATTATGAGTTCGCCCCCTTGGGGTTTTTGCCTTAAGGGAGAAATTTGAGTCTCCAGGGAAAGTGTTCTCCGGCACGGCCCGCTGAGGGGCTGTGTCGGTGAATGATTGTCTTCGGAATTTGAGCGGTTCTGCTCGGTGGTGGCGTGTGGGTGGAAGGCCATCACTGAGTGGAGCCAACGCTGAGATGGACGGTCTTTCGCCCACGATTGAGTGGCCTAGGGATCGTCCGAATTTTTAGAGACGGCTTTACTTACTCATAAGGCTGAAACCGGTCTGGGTAGTGACCTCCCTCCATAATGTAATAACAGCATACATTTTCCAGGAAATGTGTTTTTACATTATGGAAAATACCTAAGAATAGTGATCTGAACTTCCTCCACCTTTGCAACGAGTTGCCCGGTATTGTAGTACGTACTAGGATCACTTGCATTGGCTAACGCTAGTGTCGCCTCCACCCCCCCCCCCCCCCACCCCCCCCCCCCCCCACCCCCCCCCCCCCCCACCCCCCCCCCCCCCCACCCCCCCCCCCCCCCACCCCCCCCCCCCCCCACCCCCCCCCCCCCCCACCCCCCCCCCCCCCCACCCCCCCCCCCCCCCACCCCCCCCCCCCCCCACCCCCCCCCCCCCCCACCCCCCCCCCCCCCCACCCCCCCCCCCCCCCACCCCCCCCCCCCCCCACCCCCCCCCCCCCCCACCCCCCCCCCCCCCCACCCCCCCCCCCCCCCACCCCCCCCCCCCCCCACCCCCCCCCCCCCCCACCCCCCCCCCCCCCCACCCCCCCCCCCCCCCACCCCCCCCCCCCCCCACCCCCCCCCCCCCCCACCCCCCCCCCCCCCCACCCCCCCCCCCCCCCACCCCCCCCCCCCCCCACCCCCCCCCCCCCCCACCCCCCCCCCCCCCCACCCCCCCCCCCCCCCACCCCCCCCCCCCCCCACCCCCCCCCCCCCCCAATATTTTTTTTTTACAAACAAAAACATAAGTTAAGCGTATATTGGGATTCATTCCATTGAAATAATTCCTAATTTTTGGGCTTTCTGATGTACAGAAGACTTTAGGTATTTGTCATTACGGGGTGGTTTGGTGAAGCCATTTCAGCCACTTTTATCTTAAAAATATGTTCAAGGTGGAGCAAACAATTGCAGACAAGTAGCAATTGTTTACTCCACAAAAAACACGAACTTCTATCTTTGCCACTTAGGAAATAGAATTCAGAACTTTTTTTTTTGCAGTAAAACCATTTGGGAACACTAATTGATGACACTTCCGGGTCTACATATTGCAGGTAGACACTTATACAATTAGCGTGTATAAGTGTATTAAAGATATAGATAATGTACAATTATTAAAGATATAGACCGGTTGACTTCCGATTTCCCGAATATCAGAATATTCGGGAAATCAGAAACAAAAATATTCATTGAAGTTTCTGGGCGATATATTTTAGTAATTCAAGGATTTTATTACGGAAAACGAGTCACAGTTTTCAAAGCTGTGAATGGAAGATAACCAGATTTGCTGAAATTGTAGTGGATTAATTTGAATAGTTTACGGTAGCCGAATTTAACTACTTTAATTTCATTTAACTTCTTTCATATCTGTGTGTGTGGGGGGAGGAACTCACTCATGTAAGGTCCGCTGTCCATTGCCCGTTTCCAAATGTAAATATTATGGAATACCTTAACAGCCTAGCAACATCCCTGTTAAAGATGAACAAGTTATAATGAAAAATGCAGTATTTGCCTGTGATAATTTTAAATTCCTCCTTGATTTCATCTGACTTAATCTACTTCTGTAATCCTGAACCTACCTGAGTTATAAAAAGACATGAAAGTATTAACAAACTGAGTTGTCGCTATATCTGAATACTTATGGTAAGGGATTTCTTTATTAAAGAGCGAACCTCTTAGTTTTCATATATATATATATATATATATATTTATTTATTTATTCATTATTTTTTTAAATTTAATTTTTTTTTCGAAACAGATAAAAATGCTTTGTGCAAAATATGCAAAAAAAGAATTACCTCAAAGACGTACTGTAACTGCACGAGCGCAAGGAAATAAATCCAAATGCACGATGCAAGGAAATAAGTTACTTTCCTGAGTTACATTCATAACAACCCACAAAGAATTTGATTCGTAGATAATGCAAGATTAGTATCTGCTTCCTACGTTTTCGCCTTTAAAGTCCTTGGCCTACTCTAAGATATCAAGTAATAATAATAATAATAACGTCGCAGTTTTGAAGGCGTGAAGTAGCTTGAAAATTCCATGTTTGATTTTTAGAGTGTGGTTTTCGGAATATGTAATAATAAATAAAAAATAATAATAACTAGAAAAAAATAACAAAAATATAAAAATTACCACCCCACAACGGTGCTAAGGTACTGTAAATTTACAGTCCACCCTCTTTCTCCTTTCTGTATCCACCACGATGTGCAAGTACATTTCTCTTCACCGGAAGTTGATCTATTTTCATCTCCAATGAGAAGACACAAAAACTGCTGTTATAACCCGCTTCTCAATTACACAAATTAAGTAGACATTGAACCCAACATTGTTTCACAGAAGTTTCTCCTAAAAGGTTGCTTATGTTTGGATCCGCCGAAACTTCTCCAGTTTCTATATTCGGCACGAAACTCTTGTAGTTTCTATATTCTGCTGTGAACAATATTGGATTCAATATTCACTTAATTTGTATAATTTGCATCGCCGAAGTGAATCCATTGGCTCTTTATTTCAGTCCCTTCTTAATATTCTACTTGAAGAAGCCTATATTTTATCATGACAAATTATTAGATGCATCGCAGTCAAAGAGTCAAAAAATGTGTATGATTCGGACAAGTCTCTTGGTTGAGTGCAGTTTTTGTTTTCATTAATTTTGTCCAACCTCCAGCATCAAGCATTACGCACAACATTGTAGAATTATGCAAGTAAGCGAAACCTCTCGTTGCTTATTTCAACACTTCGTAATTAGCATATTTTGAAAGTAATGTTCCTATTGGTCAGAAACTTTCATGACGTATATTTCGCTTACTTCTTAATTAGTAACATCGTGTGAATCTGGCCTTATTGTTCGTAAGTCACTGGGAACTGTTAATAACAAGGAATAATTTTTTAAATTTGCTGTTAAAAGTAATACAAATTATTTCAGCACACTTCGGTGCACTATCACTCACAGAATTAAACTATTTTCTGTACATGAATAATGATTATGCAGCTGTTACTAACCAACGTACCAATCATTGCCAACAAAGTTTTGAAAATATTCCAATGGTAAGTGTACCAGTGTTCAGAAGCATATTTAAAAGGCATTGTGCGCTTTCACCTGAAGCAAATCCGTATTTCTGATATATTTTCAAGAGACGAGTTATTTTTTCGGAATCCTGCTTTGTTCTTATTTAAAAACAAAGAAAGGAAAATAAAACATAACTCGGTGAAACTTAATTTCTACTCCGTGCTAGACTCTCCGCTTCTTCGAAGTGGTTTACCAGCCATCAAATCATTTAGGATGTCACAATAGATTTATAGAAAAAGAATGTTCTTCTTATTATTACAACTTGACACCTCCAGGAATCCGAAAGCTCATCTCGAAAAGTCACTCTACTCTACTCTGCTACATACATCTCGCCGTCTCCCCTACTACTTAATTCTCCAACTACCCACAACAACGCTACTACCATCTATCACCTGTCACTAACAAGAACAGTAATTTTGTCTTTAAACTGCATGTGTTCTCATGGCCGATTTATCTGTACGCGGGATGAAAAACCCAAGTTTCTGTTAGAAAAAACCCTGCTACTTCGGTATGAGATCGACTAACTCACCTTCAGTTGAAAAAAATCCATATAAAGATTACTTTTTTCAAGACGTGAATCGGTCTTTTCCAATAGAAGGGGCGTTGGTCTTCCAGTTGCGCTACGAAGGCGCAATTATGTTGGCCAAAATGCTGTTCCTCGATTTGAGCTAAGTATGCAAGGCTGGGAGGGTGCACTGAGAGCTTTCTATTACCAAATTCACTTATTTAGAATAGATGATCAACACGAGACAAGTCCTTGTCCACACACACACACACACACACACACACATCACTAGCAGCTGGGTTTATAGGAGGTACCAAAGGCAAAATCTTGTCCATGTTATTTGACAATGTCGAAATAGAAACACAAACGCCATCTTGTAAATCTGCAATCAAGAATTCGTGCTTGGAAAGGCACCGAAACGGGCAAGGGCAGTAATTTTTTTTTTTAATTTTTTACATTTATAAAGCAACTTTTTTTTTTTAAATTCTGATAAATCGTGTTTTTATTTTGCTTTTAATGTGCATGATTTTTACCCAAGAAAGAGATGGGAGTCACATAGACTCTTAGTTCATTAGTGGCGTAGGTAGTCTTTCTTTATTTATTTACTTTTATATTTTATTTTATCAGTTGTACCTGATGATAAGTGAATAAAGGCTCCGAAACTATATGGAAATCGTAACTTTAGGAAACACAAGTACTACGTATCATTAACACATGGAAACTAAATATTTCCAGTATCCAGAGTAATTTATTTACGAACTTAATGAAGGACTAAAAAAGGAAAATGAAATAATTTTTGCATTCCTTTAGGGACCGCAGCTCTAAAGTTCATGTACTAACTTAAAATGAATCTCTGTTTTTATCAAGTGGAATAATATTTTTATTTTATTTTATTTTAAGTAGTCCATCTATATGAAATCTTATCTTAGTGGTGAAAGTTTTGCTACTTATTAGCTTTGGTATTCATCCGAAAAACACAATTTATTGTTTCATATGCATCAGCGATCACAGATTCTATCGATTGGCAATTTCAGCTATGTGTGAATTCTCTTAATTGAATTAATAATAATAATAATAATTACAACGCACTTTTTTTGCTAATTTAGGCATTGAAATAGTCCCATTTAAACCTAAATGAACGGCTCATCAGATTTTAGTGGAGATTTAAATTCATTCGTGAAATTCTGTCAAGACAGAGCTGTTATTGCTTTGCATTCCTTCTAGAGGTAGCCCATAGAAATTGTTCTTCTTATTATTATTATTACGTGACACATCCAAGGAGTCCAAAGAATTAAGGAGGGAGGACGCTCTACTAAACTTACAAATGAGATGGATCCAGTTCAAAACGGTTAAACAGTCATCAAAAAGGGAGATTGAGATTCTCAAATTAGATTTACTGTGGAATCGGAAGATTGTGATTCTTAAATAGGAATTTAACTGAAGTTGGAAGAGTTTGAAATTTATATTTCAAAATGCCTCAGACTGCAAGTATTAGTGAGAACTGACTATCAGAATCAGACCTACTAACTGGTATCGAGTGTCAAGAGTACACTCTAACTGGATTCAAGTCATCCGACTTGAATCCAGTTAGAGTTGAGACCTATGATTGTACTACTAACAATATTTCAATTGGCAGTAAGTTTGAAGCCATCGGGTGTGAGATGGAATCTAAAAATATCAATTACACAGTGGGGTGTTGTTACATACCTGGTGGATCGTTTGTCAATGATGAAGAAATGCATCATCAAAATGAAAAGATGAGCGCAAAAAGGGTAATCATAATGGGAGACTTTAATTATCCAAATATTTATTGGGTAGCAGTAGAATCTCATGTGGAGAATGAAAATGCATTTATTGATCGATGGCGGGACAACTTCCTCAAGTAGGATGTGATAGAAGGAACTCGGGGGCAAAGAGGGTTAGATTTGATTATAGTGTCAGAGTGCATTTCAGTTAAAGACGTAACTATTCTGCCTCCGGTTGGAGACAGTGATCATGCGCTACTCACTTGTGAAGTAGCTGAGTTTATGAATGTTCCATTCAGAAAAGGTTACATGCTGAACTAAAAAGCAGGAAATTATGAACAACTGAAGAATACACTGAGTTCATTGTAATGGGATCGGTTGCTGGATGGAAATAATATCCACAGTGCATGGGAAGCATTTAAACAACACTGGAATGATGCGATATCAGAATGTGTCCCGAGAGTTCGAATAATAAATAGGGTAGGAGTCAAATGGATGTGTAATCTTATTAAGCTTGATATTCGTAAGAAAAGGACGACGTGGAAGGAATACCGTGTGCATAAGGACGCGTCCGTTATGAACGGTGAAGATTTTGGAAAAATTGGTTAGGGCTCGCTTTCAGAAATGGGCTGACAGCGAATCTCTACTTTTCAATGAACAACATGAGTTTACTAAGGGAAGATCATGTTTTAGCAACTTGCTCACATTATATAACAATGTTACCATTGAACTAGACAAGGGGATTGCCATGATACTTTTGGATATTGCTAAGGCTTTGGGCAGAATTTTCAGCATGACAGGCTGCTGCATAAATTGGAGAGAAAATGGGATTGGATTATAGAATACTAGCATGGATAAGAGAATGGCTGACTGACAGATATCAAAAAGTGGTATATGGGGGATGTGAGTCTGCAAGATTTAAAGTAACGTGTGGTATACTACAAGGATCGTGTAAATATAAGGATGTTATTTTGCCTCTTTACAAGGCTTTGATAAGACCTCACTTGTACTATTGTGCGCAGGTCTGGTCTCCTGGTTTCCGTTGTGATTCTGATATATTGGAGAGAGAGAGAGAGAGTACAAAGGAAATTGTTAAAATGATATCAGGATTGTGGAATACTTATTATGAAGACAGATCGAGAATTTGTAGACAGCAGACACTAGCAAACAGGAGAAAGTGGGGAGGTATGATTGAGACTTACAAACTTCTGAAACAGTCATACAGGATTTCAATTGATGAAAATTTTCAATTTATGGAGGGTGGGGAAATGACGAGAGGGCACCTTTGGAAGCTGAGAATGAAGGTCGCTAAGAAGAGGGTTGGGGCTAGATTTATTTCTCAAAGGGTTGTGCGTGATTGGAATGGATTTCCACTGGATGTTATGAGTGCAAAGAGTATGAATGAATTCAAGAATAAGTGTGATAGCTGGCGAATGTAGTATGAGACCTTCCTCTATGAGTCTCCGACTCCCTGGAGGTCTCTCTTAATAATAATAATAATAATAATTGTAATGCTGACGGCGGGCACTTTTTGTACGAATAAAAAAACTATAAAAAACTTTAAAAATGTTTCAGAAAATGAATAGTTTAAGAAAGTTTTTTTCAACTTTTTTTCTGAATGACCATCAACTCGAAACGACTGCTTTGTGGAATTTATTAAACTACTAAACAATAGCACAATGAACTTGAAGAATATTAAATGTAACTCATAAAATTGAAACGATAACTATAAAAAGGAAACTCTTAGCTCTCTTTTCTCCGTTTTCTTTCCTAAGGGTTGCCTTAGGAAAGAAAGATTGCCTTCCATAGTGTTGGCTAAGGGTTCATTCCGTGTAGAAGAATTGCCACCCCTCTGGTTGGAATACACTATCAGAATCCTGGATTAAAAAGCTGAAAAGTAATCATACACCATAGTCCAAAAAGAAACCAAACTTTTTGAAAATAGAAGAAACTAATGGCTAAACCGTGTACGTTTACTACTTAAAAACAACAATAACAACAAAAAAAAAAAAAAAGAATTTCATTGTTACGAATTTCGCTGTCTGTAACCACTCTGAACAAAATTTACATGAAAAGTTCGCATATGTCGTTAATTCTTTAAGAATGCCAGAGTTTATATATTGCGCATGCCATCTTACGGAAAATTGTTTAAGATAAATTTTATTAAAGAAATTATTATTATTATTATAACTCTCTTGGGGGAGACCACACTCCTACTAGGCGCGTCCCCCGGGTGGTGGATGGGGGGAAACCCAAATGGGTTGCTCTGAATAAAGAATAAAGAGCCGTGGACCAAAGGATGTTGCAGAGGCATGGTAAGCTGGCTACATTATTATGCCAGTAACTTTCATGAGCAGAAGAATGTCTACAAACTGAGATAGTGCTACTGCGTACGGGACAACCGACGCGCCTACTCGAAAACCACATAGAGTAGGTGAGAAATCAGCAATGTGGTCAGCCAAGGATGTCAAACATGTAGCCACCCTCAACATAAGATCACTATACCGACCTGGAAAATTGCAATTAGTCCAAGAAAATTTAAAAAGACTGAAATGGAGTATTTTAGGTTTATCAGAGACGCATTGGTGAGGAGATGAATTCATGGATTTACCAGAAGGAAGACTGTACTTCTCAGGAAGAAAAGATATCATACACAGAGAAAGAGTTGCAGCATTATTAACTGAAAAGAAACTTACACACTCAGTAATTGAAATAAACCCAGCGTCTCCTAGAATAATCACAGCCAAACTTCAAGCAAAAGAAAAAGATCAAACAAAATAATCCAATTATATGCACCAGACAGTAACCATTCAGAGGAAGAAATAGAAAATTTCTATGAAGAACTACAACAGGAAATAAATAATCCCAAAAATAGAGAACTCATGATAGTGATGGGAGATTTTAATGCTAAAATAGGACAGTTCACACCAGACAAAAAAAGATGTGATGGAGAAATTTGGATACGGAGAGCTTAACGACAGAGGAGAACAATTACTCCACTTCTGTAAAGCAAACGATCTAATGATTACAAACACATCATTCTATCAACAACCTAATAATAAATATACATGGCCATCCCCAGATGGTAATATAAAGAACTGCATAGACTATATCATCATAAGCAAACAATGGAAAAGATCAGTAAATAATGTACGAACATTAAGAAGTTTTGATTTTGACACTTACCACGAAATGTTAACTGCCAAAGTGAAGATAAAATTCAACAAGAAAAACAATATCAGAAAAGAAGAAAACATCAACCTATCAAAAATAAAATATAGCTCAGCAGAAGTCGATTTTTAGAACAGATGTGCTTGAAATTAAAACCCTCTATTTTCCAGAACAGCGGAAAATACTGGGAAGAAGGAAAAGAAACAGTGTTATCAATTGCAAAAGACACTCTAGGTTCCAAACCCAAAATAAACAAACAGTGGATATCCCAGGAAATGTTAGCTACCATAGAAAAGAAAACAGAGGCCAAGATACTTGTAAACCAACAAAACAATGAAGAGAATAGAGAAAAATACAGAGCACTAAAAATTAAAGTTGATAACCTATGCAAAAACGCCAAAGAAAATGGTTAGAAGAAAAAGCTAAGAAATGCCAAGTATACCAACAAAACAACCTAAAAGTCTTCCATGATACTGTAAGAGAAATTACAAAGGAATTCTCAGCAAAAGCAGTAACAATGATAAACAACAAGATGACTGAAACCGGGAATATTGAATATATAACAAAAATCTGGTCAAACCATTTTAAGACTATCTTCCACCAAGGAAACAAAACTACAATGCCAACAATAGAAGAAAATAATGATCACCCAAAAATTTTACAAGAAGTTAGATACGCAATAAAACAGATGAAAAACAATAAAGCACCAGGCATTGATGCTATCCCTACTGAACTGTGGTCATATGGAGGCAGCATATCAATAGAATATTTAACAACCCTATTCAATAAAATACTACAAACAGGAGAGATCTCAGATGACTGGAGAACTGGAAAGATCATCCCAATATACAAGAAAGGAGACAAAAGAGACTGAAGAAATTATAGACCAATCAATTTACTCCCTCACACCTATAAAATATTCATAAGAATTATACAAAATAGATTAAAAAAACACCTATGAAGAAATGATAGGCATAGAACAAGCTGGTTTCCGAGGAAACTATTCAACAATAGAACAAATTTTTACATCGCACCAACTAGCAGAGCTCAGCTGGGAAGACCATAAAGACCTATATTGTTGTTTTGTGGACTTTAAACAAACTTTCGAGAACATCAACAGAGAAATCTTTCTTAAAATTCTATTAGAAAATGCGATAGACAAATATATAATACAGTTTCTGATAAAATATTACTCTAAGACAAATGCAATAATTAAAAAGGACACACTCACAAACCCATAGAGATCCAAAAAGGAGTAATGCAAGGATGCCCATTATCCCCATGCCTATTCAACATATATCTAGAAGAAGTTGTAAAGAAGGCAATAGACAATGAGCCTGGAAGCAATGTCAATGGTTTAAACATAAATAATACCAAATATGCAGATGATCTCGTCCTTCTTGCAAGAACCCCAAATGAACTACAAAAGTTGATTAACAAGCTAAAAGAAACCTGTAAAACATATGACATGACAATAAATATACAAAAGACAAAAGTGATGAAAATAGGGAGGAACGGAATTACCATCTCAGCCACCCTAAACGGAGAACAAGTAGACAACTTCATATACCTTGGATCAAAACTAACAGAAACAATAGATGAACTCTAAACAATCAAACACAGAATAGCGATAGGATGGACCACCATGGGAAAATTACAGAAAATCTGGAAAACAAACAAGATATCTAAGCAAGCCAAAATCAAATTATATGAAGCAATAATTATACCAACAGTCATCTATGAAGCAGAAGCGTGGACAGTTATAAAAAGAGAGGAGAAAACACTGCTGGCGTTTGAAATGAAATGCTTAAGAAAAATAAATAGAACAATTGGATAGAAAAGAAAACAAACATCACAGTCAGACAAGAACTATTGTATAAAAAAAGACAATAATAGAAAAAATTTGAAAACAACAACTGAGATGGTTTGGACACGCTGTACGCATGGACGCAGACAGACTTCCTAACGTCCTAATCAATACTTTTCCAACTGAAAAAAGAAGACCTGGAAGCCAAGAATTACCACGTGGCTGAAATTAATAAAGAACATCTCGGGATGCAGAACATATAAGGAACTTTTTCGAACAGCAAGTAATAGAGAAGATTGGAAGATCCTGTTCAAGTGAAGACTCAACCCGTCTTAGACGGAAGAGAAGAAGAAGACGATAACTCTCTTGGAGTGAAAGACTCATCGAGGGAGAGAGAGAGAGAGAAATTTATACATTATATTACATCACAGTGTGAATATGTATACAAATATTACAAAATTATACTCTTTTCTCAAGGATTCTTAGGGCATTGTAGATGTATATTTATGAATAAATATATGTTGCACAGAGGACAAGAAATTTGCACATACCTTTTTCTGGGTGTTGTGGCTCTTCTTTTTTCGCGTTGTCCAAACTACTGTGTGTGGGTGGGGGGGGAATTTTGGCAAGTGGGAAAATTGAAATAACAAATGGAAAAAAACCGGATTTTTTGAATAACATATATATACATATATATTATAAAGGATGGGTGGAGCGTTTTTTATATTTTTATGTGGTGGGAAAGGGTGAAAGGGGTTGAAAACAGCAAATATAATAGTTTGTTAAGAGGAGTAACATGGGAATTTTCCCAGAAATAATATCCATAAATAATCAATCCTGAAATAACCACAGATCAGCCTTTGCAATGAATATATTTTAGTAATAGTTAATTTCCTCCACTTTACTGACAGTATAGATTCTTTCTCGCGAATTTTCAAATGTTTGCTTGCATTTAAAATATTTTGTCAAATATTTATATTTTTAAATAACATTTAGTGAAATAAACATGACATTTTGCTTTCTTTCTTTGCAAAATACCTTTACATGGATCGTCACATTTCAATTTTAGGAACGATTTTTTTTTTATGAACCACAAATGATTATAAACTGCATTACTCAGTTTGTTTTTGTAGGATGCATATTACTATAATATCCAGTGCTTAATATAATAGGAAGGATATCCTGTATGGAATGATTCACAATTTATGCTCATTTTTAGGATTTTTTACTGCAACTCCCCCTCTGTTCAGTTTACCGTTTTGACAAAAGAAATAAAGCAATAATATTGTTGTATATTCGAAGCTTCTAATTCTGTACTCTTTCTTTGCATCTGAAATCAGCTGGTCAGAAGTCCGCTGAAATTATTCTAACATTTAGAAATACTGTGCTATATTGTCAATATGTAAAACTATATACCACATAAAAAAGCTCAGTTGTGTTGTTTTTCTTTCTTTCTTTTTCTTTTTTTTTAAATTCTAAATATTGCTATATATATACTTCTATTGCTGCTGGTTGTTATTTCTGAAATGCATCTTAGAAATGCTGAACAATAATCCTCTTAGCTGGAGGAAAAGCTAAAAGTCTTAGATTACTCTTTCGAGAAACAAAGAGAGAAAGTTTCCCAGAAGTCGCACTAAATTACCTCAAGCAAGAATATATTGTTTCGATTTTAGTTGTTCAGACATCCTAACACAGAAAAACTGACATTTCTTTTACAGGCTGATGAAATATTTATGACAAAAATTATTTCTTTATTTATAGTGATCAGTTTCACTTTTATTATCGAAAAATTCTAAATAATTTGATGCAGTTATCTGGAAAAAAAGGATTTGAATTTTTTAAGAGAAAAGGCACATATCTGTTACATAATCATTTATTTATTGATTATGGGGGGGGATAGACATATTCAATCTGCAGCAATTGTTACAAACGTAAATCACTTCGGGAACATGCTCATGCAGTTTAGTGTAAAATAGTAGCAAAAGTTGAACTACTTCAACAATGCCGCGTATCTAAACTAGAAGAAAATGTCGTTATATCTGCTGATGTTTAGAAGTCTTACATAAATATTTTTTTCTGTCATAAATCCTCTATCAACTATAATGTAATCAATTTACAGATTTTTTGCACTCTTGTATTGACTAAAGAAATCTGTGCAGTAATTTCTTCTTTCTTCTACAAGAAAAAAAAAAGAGATAGTAACAGAAGAAAATATGTAGTATTTTCTTTTTCATTGAGTGAATTTACAATCTTCTTTCTTTGCGTTTTGAAATGAAAGTGCAAATGATTATTTTCTTACCATTTTTGCCAACAGAAAATCTGCTATAATTATACGAGTGACATTGTACCGTTTTCCTCCGACAGAAGAAAAGAAATATTGCAATAATATTGTTCAATCTGTCGAATTTTATTGTAGTGGAAATATTTGTTATCAAACGTTGCTGTTTTGTAATAAAAAAAAATTATTAGTGCTACTTTGAAAATTTCGAATCTGTGGCACACACTGATATGAAAATTTTAATAGACAAACTTTCGGCAAACAATATTCTTATTTACAAAAAAATAATCTTATAATAGGCATATTCGAAAAAAAAAAAGTTGTATTAGGCGAGATTGTGTGGTACACAGAATGTGTACCACAATCTCGCCTAAGTACAGAATGTATCTCACACAAAAAATTTGGAACTTATATTATATCAATGCTGTGTGTAGTAGTGTGTTAGCAAATGGAAAATGTTAACGTTATTATTTATATATTTTAATTCTTTTATTTTATTATTTATATTTTCATTTTTTTGTGAAATAATTTACTTGAAAGATGAAATGGAAACAGTACAATCAGACATCTATCTCTCTATCATGAAGTGGGAAGGGGGGGGCGCAAAACTATGAAAGTCGAAATAAAGTTCAATTCTATTGTGAAAATATGAAATTTCACATTTGATGCATGCACATATACATATTTTGTATCAGAGAATATACGCAAAAGTATCGATTACTTTAAAATTGGAGAAAAATTTATAAACTAGCAGACAATGTATACATATCAATTTAAATGATGACCGTTTATTTCATTTTGTAAAGAACGATTATACAGGGAAACCAAGAAGCTGAAAGTGCAAAGAACAGTAGAATACAATATTTTGAAAAAACGTAGTGATAGGACAAAATTAGCACAAAAAAACATTAAACATTGGTTCTGCAAGGTAACGCAATATTTAAGTAAAGGAAGTATGCAAGGATTTATATTTGTCCTAGAATTATAAATTGTACAATAAAAAGCGAAAATGAAAATAATTTCTATATTTTTGGCCTCTCTAATATAACTAACAGTCAAGTTGCCCAGCATAAAGCAAGGAACTGCTTTCCTTGTTATAGAGAACTGAGACTCAGCTTTGCAAGATAATCTGTTTAAGTGTTCTCTACAGCGTGAAGGATTATCGCACCTTCTAAAGGACAGAACAGTCAAATTGCACTTCTTATCCATGTTCTTTCAACAGGTGTATTGAATCGTATCCAGATTTAGCTGAACGTATATATACGTCCTCGCCGGTTGGAGAATTAAAGAAGTTCTCCTTGCACACTTTACCTATAAAGCATATGAGGTGTCATAATGTCTATATTGCATCGAACGGAATTTTTAACAGAGAATCAAATTTATGATTATATTGGTATAATTATAGAGATAGTACACCTCTTTTTATAGAAATAATGGTTATTTTGAGACTGAATGAAAATATATTTAAATCTCTCAATGTTAATTACGATAAGCGTACGTGTAATTCCACTATAGGTGGGGCTTATGCTCGTCCCCATGCCGGTTCTAAGCCCGGGTAAAAAGGAATTTTGAGCGACGGGCTGATCGCCCATCCTCGTGAAAAATTCCTGATTACAGAAATCATGAGTGAAGCAAGAAATCCCTTGGGCCAGAGTGCTACGCCCTGTAGCTCCCGTTGTTTACAAGAGAGGAACCAACATCTATGATGCAGGTGGGGCTGAGCCTTATGGAACCTCACTACAGGATGAGGTGAGGCACTCACCTTAAAACGAAACTTAAAATCAGTTGTATGTAGCAGAATGTAGTTGAGTTCGCACAATGTATGCAATCGGATACGTAGATAGTCAATGAGATGATTAAATGCGGTATTGATATCTTAGGAATTGTTGAAACAAGATGGACAGGTTTTCGTGAGATAAGAACAACCGACAAATACTGCATATTGTATTCTGGAGATAATGAAATACATGAGAAAGGAGTTGCGGTAACTGTAAGTGAGAAAGAAAGGAAAAGTCTGATGGATGGGGACCCAGTAAATAACCGAATAATTAAAGCTAGATTTTTCTCAAGTTTCACGAAATTGACCATCGTACAAGCATAAGCACCCACAAATGATGCTGAAGAAATGGAGAATCCCACTTCTATGATCAACTCCAAAAAGTGGTTGATAAAGTTCCTAAACACGACTCATTCATTTCGATGGGAGACATGAACGCTAAAGTAGGAAAAAGAAAGACGAATTGAAGAAATTTTTGAAGAAGCAACCTCATCATAGGAGGTAGTATCTTCAAACATAAGGAAATTCACAAAATAAAAGGGATCTCCCTTGAAGGAAAAACAAAATAATCAGATCGATCACATTGCTATATGTAATACTTTCAAGAGCTCATGACAATATGTAAGGGCCAAAAGAGGAGCTGATGTAGCTTCAGTCCATTCTGCTAACCGCAGTAGTTAAATTAAAGCTAGCAAGAAATTTAAAACGAAGAAAGAATAAGAAAATTAAATATAATATTGATAAACTGAAGGAAAAGAAAACAAAAGAAAAATTTACCAATGGGCTGAAGAATAGATTCTCAGTTTTGGAAGAATCAAATGAAAATAACGAAGAAATAATATTGAAGCCAACGGGGAAAAGTGTAAAGAAGTCTTCAGCAAAACTGCAGAAGATATTTTAGGGGTGGCAATCGGAAGTCACACAAAGAATGGATTACAGAAAATACATTTCAACTAATTGAAGAAAGGAAGAAGTTAAAAGAGAAAATAAATAACTCCAAGTCAGAAAGGTTACGGGGAGAATATCAGAAGCAATACCAAGAAGTACATAAGATGATGAAGCGCATCGCCAGAAATGACAAGAGAAACTACTATCATCTGGTGGCTGAACATGGTCAGAGAGCGAATGATACAGGAAATCTTGGAGAAGTTTATAAAATTATAAGGCTATTCTTGAGAGACACTTGTGACATGAAATTGTCTCTAGAATATTTTAATATTTTCCAAAACTGGCACGAGATACGAAAACTGAAGGCTTTCGCGATGAAATGTTTCGAAAAATAAATAAAACAAAATAGACAGAAAAGAAAACAAATGAAACTGTAAGAATATACATAAAATATACAGATTCATTCATTAATCGAAAAGATCAAAAGAAGACAACTTCAGTGGCACGGACATGTCGAGAGAATGCCTTCAAAAAGACTACCCAACCTTGCTCTGTATGCAAGAATAAAAGAAATAAGAAGAAAAAAATGAAGACCAAGAACTAAATGGATAACAAGAATAAAGGTCAACTCTGGATTACAAAGGTATAGACAGCTCACCATCCACGCAAGACACCGAGACTCCTGGAGGTTGTTGTGGAAACATGGAAAACTCAACTCGTCCACGACGGAAGAGGACAGTAAGTAAGTAATTTACAATTTCATACAACAATCTTAATTTATAAATTCAATTAAAGATAACATTAGACTAATGTAAGAACAAAAAGGTTTCAACTGAAAAAAACTTATAGGTGTAAAGAGCAATAAGTCAAGTAAGTCATACCTGTAACTACTCTAATAGAAGGTTCAAAAGCACAGCTGTATTGCCTAGATGCCACCTGATGTAACACGCGGAAGCAAAACTTATAATTGTTGCCGAAAAGTGGAAATATTTCATCCATCTTCATGAAACAAACAAACACATCTATTTTATTCAATAGAGAGACAATTACGAATGATTAGTTGTAAATTTTAGCATTCACTATAGAAATATCCTGAATGGAATGCATGTAGACTCAAATATGTGTGTTGATAATTTCAAGTTGACTCAGGATTCATTTTGACCGGATCTTTTGTCTTCTCTGGGATGAAGAATTAATTACTCAGTAGAAATCGGTCCAATAACAAAGAAAAGTTGAAACAGCATTTATATGCATTTATAAATGCATTTAAAATATAAAAACATTGCATTTTAATACTAACCTAATAGAATAATATTGTTTGGGATGGTAGGTGATTTCGTTTATATTAATTATATAATCTAGATGATTATGTACTTCGTATAATTTTCTTTTGTTTCAAACGCATCCTAAACCAGTTCGTGGAGATTAAAATAAACAAGCAAAATATTGATCTTACAAGGATTTACCGACATTTATATTTGAAATATCTTCGTAGTTAAATAATTTTCCGATATTTATCCCTGCATAGTGAACAATCAAATGTATACTGAAATCTTTTGTCCTTTCCAAACTAATGACATTAATATTACCTGAACTACTGTTTGGGCTGGTAATTTTCGTATACAACAGTACTCTTCATATCCCGATTCGATATTCCTTCCCTCCCCTTGATTTCCACAGTATTTTCTCCTCTCGCTTAGATGGCGCAGTACAACACCTGGAAAACATACTCTTTAAGATTTTGCTTTAAAACCACTGGAGATTACATCCAATAGACTGCAGGTGTGTAATTCAGCACTTTCTGCACGTGCATTGTTTAAAATTATAAACTCCACCCGGATGGAATGATTTAAGTGAAAGCCATTTTAAATATGAACAATTTTTATTGTCATATTAGAAAAACAAACACGCAGAGCTGCAAATTTTATAAAATACAATAAACCTGAAAATTGAAAATATTCTAACACTCAATAATCCACCCAGAATGCACTCCATGAGTCATTTTTATAAAAAGAGATGACATTTGAACAATATTTCTGAGGGCCCCTATTATATTAGGGTTTGTGCTTCCCCCTTTCGATGCGCGTATGCAGTGCATAAAAATTAACAAGCATGATTCCGTTTTTACCCAAAAAATATTAAAACAAACACATTTCCCCCCCCACACAATTCCGGAATTATCCATTAATGATAATAATTATTTTTTAAATTATAAATCAAAATGTTTTCTGTGTAAACTTTTGCATCTTCTTAGACTGTACACGCAGTACCTCAATTTGATTATAGGCTGTTCCTTGAAGTTATGGAATATTTCATAATTTATTTAAAAGTGAGCCTTATGAGTGAGATGGAAACTTTACAACACTGCAATCAAAACTGATTAACGTCAAAAGCATGCTTTCAGTGTTCACATCAATCTTTTTTACGAAAATAAATACCAGATGTCATTCATTACTTCTAAGCAAATGCCCCATCGTAAGACATATCAAAGAAAAGAAAATGGAAACATATGAAAGAAAAATGAAAATAAATATAGCTATACTTTGATTTTTTTTTCTTATGGTGAAACAAAAGAGGTCAGAACTCTATTCAAGATTATTAACATAGGAACGAGCAATGTAGCAAACTACAATGCAAGGGCAGGTTCTCGTTGCCTCAGCGTCGTAACGAAACAGACAATGGTCTACCGCAACCTCAAAAACCAGGTTAGTAGCAGACCTTTTACTACTCTGAAAAAATCTGCGCAGACTCTTTGCCATACAGTGTATGCTAAACAGTTGTTTCTGACACTGAAAAACAAAAGATTTTCACACTTGGTTTCAAAGTAAATTGGTTTCCCGTAGTACGAAACTAACTGAAACAGTTTCATACTGACTATTACTTAGGTATTTTGGAATCACTAGCGAAGCATCTAAGACTATGAGTCTGGAAATTCGTTTCATTTGGTTTGCTTATGGAATAAAAAAAAAAAACTGAGCCGCTGTTAACTCCGTATGTAACCAGCTACTAATGTGAATTGAAAATTTCACATAAAGATCATTCGCAATGTGCATAACAACCTTGCACATCTTTGAGAGAATATTAGCTTATACAGATTAATTCTGCAGAGAACATTGGATCTGCAGTACATCTGAATATTTCAAGTACGCTTCACTTCAAAGCAAGCAACAGAAAATTGTATTCAATTTAACCAGTGCTATTTTATGTATGGATTTGAATAAAATGTGAAATATTGGTGATGAAAAATAAAGAAACGTTTTTCAAAGGATGAGAGTTTATTTTTAACTTCGGTTAATTCTTGCAAACATAGTTCAGCAATCTTACATCGAAATGACCAATTGTGAATATTTGCAACTGGCTGTGTTTTTGCCACTTTTTACTTCACTTGTTTTTTAGCATCACCAAATAGCTACATGCTTTATTTGTGACACGAATAGACTAAAATATGTGGTGGGAATAACAGAGAGAGAGAGAGAGTTGTTGCGTGATTATTTGAAGAATAATATCTACTTGACTTACAGATCAAGTAGCAAACCAGTCTGGAAAGATACAACAATTAAGAACAATGCAATCTGGTAAGTACAATGGCTAGAAATACTTAATGCTCGCAAATATATAAAACTTGTCATCTATGCATACACTTGTGCATACTCACAATATCCAATATCAAAAATCATTAACTATAATAAAATTTGCATAATAACTACACAAGAAAATTAGTACTCGCATCGTCTCCTGATCTTTATTATTTAAAAGTGAGATGACGTTTTCTTATGACGAACAAGATTGCTCTTCTTTGTAAATTCATGCAAACAGGTGTTGCAGCGAAATTTCTCCTGAACATCCGTGTGCAATGCAGAATTTGCTCGGAGGTTTGTAGCAGTCGAGAAATTTTTATGGCAAACATTGCAACGGTAAAGATCTTGGTTAACATGCAGCTTCAAGTGTTGTCTCAGGATATCCTTCCTTGAATATGTTCGGTGACATATTTCACATTTCAAAGTTGCCTTTGACATGCGCTGGAAAGAAGCTTTCTGATGCCCTTGAGTCGTTTCTTTTAGTTCAAAACAGAGACCTAAAAAGGAAACATCATTATATCAGAAACAGCACAGTTAAAGCCAATTTGTTAACACACACAGAACAGGACAAGTTGGAGAAACTTAATGCACAAACGGCTGTCAAAGTCGAATCTTCTTTCAGCTGTCAAACTCAATCAGTACGTTTAGATAACCTACTTGATTCTATAAGAACCTAAATTACATCATGTATGATGAATTTCCACTCTGTGAGTTATATTCAGTCCATGCTTGAAAAAAGAAAGTAATTGAGTGTTTTCAGAGGGCTGACGGTAAAGGAAAATGTGTTTTCGAAATTTTATCACAAGAACAACAAAAAATCATCAACATTATTTGGATTTTGTTTAGTCATTAAGACCTCTTCAAGAATAATAGTCCTTTTCTTTGCGTTATAATAACAGAAACACGAAAACACTCACTTGTGCATAATGCGTGTGCTGCTATCAATTTTATGGAAGAGGTTCGTGTCTCTTTCAGTACGATAATTCATCTCATATTGCAGATACTCTTCGTGGAGCGAGTCAAAGCAGTGCGTTTCACAGGATTTAAGGAGTGATAGTCGGTAAATCCAGTGAAACGTATGCCGAAAGAGGAATGCTACAAATAGTTTGATCGTATGCTATACAGTATATTAATGAACACATATAGTACATTAGGATGGCGAAAATAATAAGGTCAAAGGATACACTTGCATCAACCTGGATTTCCTGAAATATAGTGCTATCCAAATACATTTTCGTACAGAACTAAAAAGGACATTAAAATATTAATATCGCAAAGTAATATGCATTTTCACATCGTTGTATGACGACTATATCAAGTCCTAGAATATTCCTTTGCTGTTTTTTACAATTTTTCATTCTTATAAATTATAACCTTCTCCGCCGATTATTTCTATATTCCGACTTGTATCATCGCGTAATGAGCAATAAATTTAATAAATCAAGAAAACTCAATCATATCCTTAAACAAACAGCACACAACTCTGACAGTAACGTTTTTTTTTCCTGTTTCACAAAACGAATTAAAATTCGCAAGTCAATAACGAATAATTGATCGCGAGCTGAACTCAGATCATTCAACCTCGTAGCCTTTCTTCGGAGTTTCATCAAAAAATGAAAACGATGAAATGTGAATTTGGTTTCTATAAATTATTTCAAACATTCAAACCCCGGTATATAATATTATAAGATCTGCTCAGAGGCCTTTAAATAGATTTCAGGGATGCTCGATGGGAAGAGTTGGAAAGAGGATACTCTAATCATTCCTTTACAAGCAACGAGATCTTCCTTTATAATTAAGAAATTATAATTACTTAAATTCGTGAATTTCTTGATTAACGCCGAATGCGAGCTCAGTCGTTTGCATTTAGTGATCGTATTACTTCTTTCAATAAAGAGAATGGAGATGTGGAAAAACAGAAACGGACTGTGTTTGTTTATTTATTGTAGATTAAAATAAAGCTTAAAATAAACCCCTTATTTTAGTAAATGTTTTTACTAATTACTTGGAAAATTTATAAAATATATAAGAGATAAAAAAAAAATATGACCCAGACAACTGTGTACATAATACTAGTGGTTCCGAAATAAAAATACAAGCAAAACAGAAATATCAGCAGAAACATTGTGTGCCATTAGAGAATCATTGCGATGTTATTAATGTTATTACTTTATACAAATCTAACTATGAAAGAATTACCGACCGGCAAACAAGATAAAATACATATGTATCTAATTGAAAATGCCTCATTACTCGCACTGCTAATTATGAGATAACATTTTCTGATGATATGCAATATCACTTACAGAGAACGACTGACCAGCAAATATACTGTTATAACAAAATATTTTACTCACATCCATTGCTATATTATCATGTTCACTTGAAGGTATACGGTATGAACCTTTCTGGTGCACTGTGCAATGAGAAAAAAAAAAAGAAGAAAATATTCGCACGAAGCTTGAAGTGTTGGCCAAGAGATGTCTTACTTAGGTCTTCGGTAACAAATTTCACAAAGAAAATTCTTCAGTTTTGTGTCATAATGCTTGCTTGCCTCTGCAACACATCATCACCTGAAAAACAAATTATCACATGCGAATCAATGCAGCGCAGTGCTGTAGAATATTATATAAATAAAGGATTGGAAACTGGAAGACGACTACAGATATTTATGCAGGGTGATATGTCAATGTCGTGTAGCTTTCTTGGTATCATTTACAAAAGAAATCCAAACAGAATACAATATATTTTTACAGCAAAACTCCTTAACACATTCGTAACAAGGGAAACTGAGTGAGTGAAGATAAAAAAGGAAAAAAGAACATTCATTTTATTTCAATTAATTTTAAACTAATTCCGCCACTCTGTAAATTGCTTTCGTAATTAACAAGAATGATTCTATTTCATCACAGACAACCTACCCCCCTCCTCTTCGTAAATTCCATACTCTGGAGAGAATCCGGTTCTAAATGTGCTGTCGGAGGTATGCACCGAAACATCGCTATTTCCCCTCTGGTTGGAACCTCTTATCCACATGGCGTGTCTCCTGCTGAGTAAAAATCTGAAAAATAAGCATCATAGTTTCTGAACTTGAATAAAGGAGTACTATGTATATAAAAAAAATTCATATTATATTAGTAGAAATACATTGTGATTATTATTATTACGACACCTTCAAGGAGTCCAAGGATTCATCGCCGGATACACTCTTCTCGACTCGGCTATACACGCATCTCATCTTCTCTCTTACTTAATTCTCCAACTATATATAACGCCATCTACCACCACTACCACCAACAACAGTATTTTTGGTTAGTCAACCCCGTCTGTTCTCACGGCTGATGTTTGCGGGTAGAAAAACCCGAAATTTCTGTGAGAAAAAACCCTGCTTCCTCCACATGAGATCCTAACTCACCTTCAATTGAAAAAGTCCGTACACAGATATCTCTAGTCGCATATGTATGTTTAAAAAACAAATTGTAATTTGATATATAATTTATGTATGCTAATTTACTTATCCTCGCTATATGAAATACCCAAGTCTAATGCTTTAATTAAAATATTTTACTTTTTGTGTAGTTCCCGCATTCGATTATATTAACCATCAAGCTTGAAGTATGCTAATATCTGTTTGTTTGCGTTATTTATATTAACACTGTTATATTCAGGCCAATTCTGGGACGATCTACTAAACTGCATATAAAGTCGACGTTATGAAGATTTTTCAACAAATGTTGTTAATGCTCGTTATAGCTAATCTAGTAGTTCTAATAATTGAAAGTTGAGATTAGTGTTTGGGAAAAATGTTGTTTTCATCGGCGATGACCATGAAAGCACACGGCAGTGGGGTGGTATATGTCACATTTCTTTCTGGAGTCCCGACTTGTATTTCATTAGAATTCAATTAATTAGTCACTCCAGTTCCAAATTTTAACCAGTAGATGAGAGCCTAAACGTACGTATTGAATAATGTTCTGAATTCTGAATAATACAGAATAACTTTTTAATCCTTTGGTTAGAAAGTAAATGCGTTTGCTTTCGACCAGTCTACTACAGCAATAGATTAGTTAAATATACAAGAGCGCATGGTGACGCATGCGTAGCAAACGCAAGTACCTATTTATATCGTTCTTGTATGTTTCCCGTAGCCTCCATGTAATTCGACAAATATTTACTTCGCCTAACACCGTAAAGAAATAATTAAATACTTAAAATGAAACTAATCAGTTTCCTTTTATTTTCAACTGTGCATACAGATAAAAATAAATTTAAAAATATAACAAAAATATAAATAAAAACGAGCCCTAAGTAACGCATTTAATTGATCTCATTACATGAAACCTAAACCATTATAGTGGATCGGAGATTTTCAGTGATCAAGCCGTATGCAGTCCGCATGTATCAGATCTTTAAGTTCTAAACGTGTGTATGTTATAACAGCAGCCAATCGGAAAGGAACATAAATAGTAATGAAAAAGGGACATAAAATAATTATAACTTTAGAAGTTTGTAATTTCAAAACCTTCGTTTTGTTTTGTTCAGATTATATCACTTAATACAAAATGTTTCCAATGTTATAAATTAAAATTGTTTGTTTTAGCGCTAATTAGCACTTTATAAATACTGATCTACGAGTACGATGTCTAACGTCAAAAACATATTAAATTGACCAACCTGTGGTCGTAATATTTAAATATTCCGTGATCATAAACTGTGAACATTATGTATACACACTGAGAGTAAAACTGTTTACCAAAAAAAAACTTCTTGTGGTTTAGAAATAATATAAGCTTTCCTATCTGATGTAAGTTGAAATGAATCCCATTAATAGCTGCTTAAATATTTATAATAGGAAAAAACTATCTTCTTCAAAATTTCGCTTAAACGATTCTGGAAAAGAAACCTTACATAAAAATATGCTTGCTGACTACTTCGTTCTTTCTGCACTCCATGTTGGACTTCTACGCCACCTAGCGGATTATACTTTAAAATAACCTTTATTAAATAAATAATCAGCATTTACGAAAATAAGTGAAAGTGTACAATTTTTTTCCTTTCATAATATATTTTATTTTATTAATTATACTTTTATTAATTATTAATACAATCATATTAATTACTTTCTATCCTCTCTTTGATTTGAATGTTTGTTCAACTATAAAACATGCCTGTGCAACAAATATACGGAGTTATGGATCAAACATTCGGTCATCGATATTCTTAAAAAGACTGTAAGTCTAATGCAAATAATCCTGTTTTCGCTTTACAAACGTTTATTATACAATATACTTCTCCAAGGAGATTTGAAAAAAACAAAGTATTGTTTTTCAAAAGTAAACTTGAAATCATTGTATACATGCTTAAACTGACGTTTCTTGTTGGAGAGGAGGCAAGCCTTGTTCATAGGACTATTTAAAAGATAAAACAAAAACAACAGTGCCATATAGACATACTGGCAACTGAATTAGAAACCTTTATGCAGATATTTGCAAAATGCTCGGTCCCGTGCGTTCGGATGTTCTAGGAAACTATTTCAGAATGTTAATGGTTAGTAATAGTCAACAGGGTTGATCATAATGGGAAAAAGAAAGGATCTTTCGAAGTTCGATAAAGGGCTAATTATGAGTGTCTGCCTAGCTAGAGCTAGGATTTTGAAAAACAGCAGAGCTGACTGGTTTCTCAAAAGGCGATATATATATATAGGGTGTTTAACCAGTGGGAAAACAACACCACTGCTTGTATAAGAAGCGTAACAGTGTTCCTAAAAGAGCTATCAAGACAGTTTCTTGAAAGAGAAAAAGTCTCTTTCGAGAAACTCCAATATTTATTGTGCAAACACCTAGACAACTCGTTCTGAGAATAAACAGCTGATGATATTTCGGGACAACATATGACAGTTCCTGTTAGGCTAAAAGAAAGTTATATTAACTAATAACAAACCTCCTTTTGATTTTGCGACTTTTTTTGCATTGCTAATGAGTATTAGCACTCATGAAGTAATTTTTATTTTCAGGTTCCGATTCTGCGCTTCAGAAAACTCCAGAGAGACCAGGTTCTGTCGAGCAGGAGTTGCGAAACATTTATCGCTGTGAAATTTGTTTCAGAAAATACTCAAGGAAGGAAGCACTTCGACGACACTTGAAACTGCATGTGAAGAAAGATCTTTTCCAATGCAAAGTTTGCCACAAAAGCCTCTCAACTGCTTTTAGCCTTCAACGTCACGTGGAAACCCACAAGGATGTGCGGAAAACATTTCGGTGCAAGACATGTTCAAATGAATATTTGTCCAAAGGAAGTCTTGGATATCACCAAAAACTTTATCTCACTCTTAGTTATGAAAGTAGTGAAGACATTACTGATGTTAAGTTCAACTTATGTTTAGAATTTATTGATTTTTGGTAACATTAATTTAATCAATCAGCGAAAGTGGAAACAGGTGGTTATAGGGAATGTCGAAATGTAAACATTTTTAAGCGGAATGTATGTAGACGTTCTGCCTACTTTTTTCGTAAGCAACTCGTTTTGAGTAGGCACTGGAACAACGTAATTCGACTATAAATTTTTCCGGAATGTTTTAATCTGTCTCTTCTGAAGGTGTTTTTGTTTCCAAAAGATTGCATTTTTGATCTTGCTAAAACGAACTTGCCGGAATTTGCATGCCATTCACAGGCATCATATGATTGCCTGATATCATCCAGCTATTTATAAATTTTATTTGATCTTTATGTACCGATGGAAACATCATTCGTTGTTATCTGCGAGCGTAAAATTTCAATGCATAAGTATTCGAATTTGAAATTCAAAATATGCAGGGTTCGTTCATTTAGATGCTGATTTAACTGCAATTTTCGTGCTCAATTTTTTTTTTTAAAAGTAAGGTGATCAATGGAAATCACAGATCATGCAGTTCAAGTTCACTGCTTGGTCTTTTCCACTTTGGTTTTAAATTTCGTTTCATTTATTGTTATTCGAGTAGAAGCCCTGCCTTTTTGTTGCGCGATTCATGATTATTATTTACTGCGTAAAAGATTGTAAAAGGGGCTAAGGATTGGCAAATGTAGAACTGCTTTTGCTGCTTTGTGAATAATAAAATGAATCTGGAAATAAACGTATTTTCTGGAACTAAATGAATGTTCTTTTACTTATCCAACAGCATTCTTGCATTTATTCAGAAAGGCAGTTCATGCATTAAAATATAGAATCACAGTTGTGTTTACCATTACCGATGTTTACGACGTGACCAGAGAATGATAATGACCAAAAATAACTTCGGACTAGTTTTGCCAAACTGCGTTGGCAAAAATAGCAATTCGTTAGATTTAGGATTAGGTGACAAAGTGAGTTTCTTGAGTGATGTACTCGCAAGTCCTACTCTGAACAAAGTAAATTAAGTGCTTGCGGCATAAAGAAGAAGAGAATGGCGACTTATATTAGCAACGGTTAAAGGAATTCACACATCTGGTGAAAAACTAGTGTCATCTATCGCATGGTATGAGTTATTTCGTAAATTGTGAGCACTGATGTCTAAATGTAATCTAGAAATCTGCATACAGTCGTTATTGGTCACGTTTAAAAAATTTCACAGATTTCCTTTTGTTTCATTCAGTTTCCTAGATTTTTTTTATTTTTATTTTGTACAACAATACTTTTTTGTAGTATTAGTAATGAATTAAATTTCCAATTCTATTTCCTTCCTTGTCTAATCCTTGTAAAACTAATTTACGATTCGTCTTCAGCTACAATACCCGAATTATAAAACTTGGTTATCGAAATTGAAGTTTCTTTTTCAGGGTTTAAAATAAAAAATTACAAACATATTAATACATAGAGTTAATAATTGTAGTTTTTATTTCCTCTCTTTTCATAAATTCTAATTCCTATTGAGGAAATCGACGGAACATTAGAAACGTACCAGGAAACAAGCTCCCTTACGTAGACAAATGGAAGTTACTCCCGTTATTGCATTTATTATTAATCGTTTCGGTAGAACGGATTGGTTTTAGTTCATTTTGCTTGCACTGTCCTCGTTAGTGGTAAAAATAAAATAAATAAAAAAAAAAACATGAAAAAAACTATTCCATGTTTTTATTTATTTGATCGAAATAAGTTTCATGAATGCAACCTATTATAATATTGCCGAAGAGAAGGGAAAGAATTGTAAAACGAAGCCTTGGTCTGTTTTCGCGATTTTCCTCATGTATAATTTTTAATTTTTTTTAATAATTGAATTTAAAATCAGACCTGTGTAGTACTTTGGAAGTGGAGTTTTCTTCCTTAGCTCCAGACCGCGGAAATATAGCCATTCACAGCTTCAATCTATGTCCCTTTACATAGATTTACATATTAGATGTAAAGCTTTTGTTGTGTAAAAATTTTATGTACGATTACCACTGATGATGTAAGTCTCACGACGCGCCAAACTTGTCGGGTTTTTTAAATGTTTATTTTTAATGAACTCTTTATATTAATATGTGGTTTCAATACCGAAAACTACCTTCAGAGCTTAACCATTTGTTCGACAGGTATCGGCAGTGATCACAGATAAGCGGGTTTTTATCCCACAAACTCGGGACTTTGTCGTCTCATAAACTCAAGAGAATTGCCCGCAGAACCTACACTATCTCATATGAATACACTGATTAGGAACCAGGCGATTGCGACACTTGTCTGTGCCTCTCTTCACTAGATGCCGTCTATAATTAATGATAGTTCTTGGCTAGCTATTTCTGATTGGCTACCGATGGAGATTGACCTGTCCACTCAAGCTCCAAAAAGTCAGATAGGGAGAAAACAGCCTCACTTACTTTCTAAAGGTAGTAAAACGCATTAGAAGATTTATTTTTTTTTGAAGAATTTAACATTAAAGTTGGCCGACTGTGTCCTATTGAATGCATGATAAAAAAATTAACATTTTGTTTTTCTACTTAGAACAGGCTGCATCCCCAGGGAGGGGGAATTAGACACGAGCGCATTAAGGGTTTTGATAATAGCCTTGTAGAAACTTCTGGTCTCTTCTCGTCTAAATCAAAGAAATTCTTAACATTTTCGAATATACTAATCATACTGTATATTTTCTTTTGGGAGCAATTTGATGACATTAATCAGGCACCTATAGCCGTAGCCAAAACCTGCTTAACATCAAAAATTATTGCCAGCAAAGGTTGGTCGATTGATAGAGGCTCTGCTACTAATGGCTCACGCAAAACGTTAAACAAGTCTGAGCGCTGTTAGTAGTTGGAAGGGAACAATCGGTCGAACCTGCTGGCACTCTGCTGAGATCTGGCCATTCTCACAGGGTTAACTTCGGCCTGTAAAGTGACGTATGTCAGACCTCTTAACATCATAACATACAAGACTGAGTGCTAAAAAAAATAAAAATGGCAAACTCCGAGTTTTTTTTATCAAAGGAAATACGTCTAAGACACTTAGTTGTTGTCAGTACTGTCCTTGCCCTGCCCTGCATCTCAAAACCGTCATCATATGCGCCACATAAATTGAAATGAAACTAAACTCAAATTGTGCATTTAAACATAAACCTCTCCTAAAATACAGAAGATCGCTAACGTTTGGTAAAATGATTTTAAGCTGCATATAATTCACGAAGCTTGGTCCCTCCTACTCATTCCAGAAAAGAAAATTGGGAAAGAAACGCCTTCATCTTTAATCCATCGGTATCTACTGTAGACAATATTAGATTAAGTGTTTGCAATCCAAACACATAATACAATCCAGGTTCGCAATCAAAAACAGAAATCCAGACTTATGAATCTAACTAAGGTAACTTACCGGTTTGCGTTATAGTTCTCGTTTAAACATAATCATCACCGATTTGGTATGTGACTGATAAATAACACAGCTTTGGTATTAGTGATAACCTTTAATTATTTCTTATACATAAATAGTACGGTTTATTAACTGCGCATATGTATTTTGTTTTCATTTTATGTACGCAGTATATATTACATGCGTACCTGGCGGCCATAATTAAGTAGAAGGTGATCAGAGTCTTATAGCAAAAATTCTATTGGTACAGATTCAACCAAACGTGCTGTAAGTACACTTTGGATATCTGGTTTTGATGTACAGGAGATAAAAAAAATAATACAATAACGGGAAATTCCGTTCTATACGTGCGTGGAATAATTATATACTAACGGCTAGAAGAAACCCAACAAATCAATTTTCGTGTTCGAATAAGTTACAGAGGCGGTTCAATATTTCTTCCTTTGAGATGTTCTAAGAACTGCATTCCTTGAATGACATTTACTGCGGCAGAACCCAACAGATCTGCATTGATTTGCCTCGCATGCTGTGCTATTCTGTTTTTCAAGGTTGTTAAATCAGGAACATGTCCTTCATTACACCACGAGTTTCAGACGGTACTACAACCAAAAGTCGCTGGGATCAGACGGGTTGAGATCAGACAAACGAGATGTGGAAAATTAATCCAATGTGAGGTGGTGCTCCATCCTGCATGAACATGGTAGAGTCAAAGCAACTTCGCTGCAGTTGCAAAACAACCAAATTGCGAATCATCTCCGGATACCTGACAACAGAGACGATACAAATCACTGGTCCTGTCAGGCGAAGTACTTCAAAAAATTTCGGACCGATAATGAATGATGAAGTGAAACACGTCACATTGTGACTTTTGGTGAGTGTAGAGGGGGTGTGATGAAACACAAGAGTTATTCCTAGCCCAGATGCGGGAATTGTGTGAGTGACCACTACCGTTCAGATAAAAATGTGCCTCGTCGATCTACAAGATCTGTAAAATCCAAGAATCAGCCACCTCCTTTCAAACTAGAACCTCAAGGCAAGTCGCAGTCATGTTTCCGCCATGAAGCGGAAAAATCTCAGCATTTGATGCAAAATGTTCCATACAGTTGAATATGGTATGGCATGTCTAATTGCCTTCATGTTGGCCGAGCACTGATGGACCCTTGTGCGTTATTCATTCATATCCTTTGGCGTAAATGCCGCAATAGAATCACCTCGCAAGCATATTCCATAAGATTCTGCTTTGGAAAAGCATAAGAAAGATTACGTTCCTTAAATGACCGTTGATTAATTGAGTTCGTTCTTTATACGCATAGTTTTAACATCATACAAACCTCACTTGAACAGCAGGTAATTCTCATTTACGTAAAAGCTATAATAAATATGAGCAATTTGTATTAAACATTAACAATAGAGACACGCAATGCTGCATATTTTATAAATGTACAATAAGAGTGAAAATTCGAAACATTCTAATACTCAATAATCCACTCAAATTCAGTTCCAGGAGAAAATGTTATCAAACAGATGAGTATGCTAGAAATACACTTTTATTAATACAGACCAGTATTTTACAAATAAACATTTATTAAAACCTACCAGTTTCGCCAGCAAACTGTCTGGCTTTTTCAAGGTATTACGGAGATATGAAAGTAAATGCAAATTAAAAGGAACATAAAAAACGTTGTAAACCAAACTAGTATCTATGGTTACACGTTTAGCGTGACAAAGATGGCTTATTGTTCTTATTCATTATCACGCATGCGCGTTTGTTGTAGACTTGCAATGTGATTACTGGCCAGCTGCAGTTCAGATTGACTGAGAGAGAGGATCAAGTTTTTCCACGAACTGTTGAGAATTATACCCTGATTTCTGTTGAGGTTTCCGCCGGTTATTAGTACTATTGTGGCTTCCTTAAAAACACGATGCCTGTAGTCGTCATCGAGATATCGCATGGAGCTGTTTTGCCAATCTATCGTGTGGTTAGACGTGCAGAAACATTTTTACAACGTTTACAACATTGTAAACATGGTTTACAACGTTTTTTATGTTCCTTTTAATTTGCATTTACTTTCATATCTCCGTAATACCTTGAAAAAGCCAGACAGTTTGCTGGCGAAACTGGTAGGTTTTAATAAATGTTTATTTGTAAAATACTGGTCTGTATTAATAAAAGTGTATTTCTATCTATAAAAACGACCAAAAATGTATACCTTAGATGAGTATGCAATTAATTGTTCAGTGAAGTATTCGATTATTCTGTCAAATTTATTTCTTTGTGAATATAGTAAAATAAGAACCATGTAAAACAGAAATAACTATTTATTTTAAAATGTCTACATCAAGGGAACCTGAAATTCAGTTTTAGCATTTTATAACCATGCTTAAATTTACTCAGTGAAAAATAAGCAAATACCACAAAAGGCAACACTTCTATTTGTGTAGTATAAAATGAAGCGAAATTTAAAACTTGAATGGGGAAAAAAAATGAACACATACTGTATGATCTGTAATCCCCACGGATCGATTAATTTATAGATTATTTCAGATAGAAAATGCAATTAAATCAACATCTTAGTAAACAAACAATAATACGCGTGTTTTAAATTTTATAACTGAAAAGTGTTGTGCATTGAATGTTACGTAACAACACAGAAAGTGATTTTAAAACATCAATAAATTTCAAACATAGCTTGACATTAACATCAGTACCGTCTCCATTACTTTCACAGCTAAGGGTGAGATGATGTTCTTTGGTGGTATACAAGACTTCGTTTGGACAAAAATTCAATGAAACATGCGTTGCAGCGAAACGTTTTCCGCACATCGTTATGGGTTTCCATGTGATGTTTAAGGTTACCAGCAGTTGAGAAATCTCTTTGACAAACTCTGCAACGGAAAAGATCTTTCTTCACATGCAAATGAAAGTGCTGTCTGAGTGGACTCTTCTTTGAGTATCTTCGAGGACAAATTTCACAGCGAAAGGTCTTTCGCAACTTCTGCTGGGGATCGGCTGATGTGCCTTGAGTTATCGGAAGTGCAATTGTGTAGTATAAAATGAATCGGAATCTAAAAATTAAAAAAAAAAAAAATTCTTGAGTACAGTTAATTTTTCGTCATGAAAACATTAATAGTGAATTCACAATAAGATTTCTTATTATCAAATAAGACCTTTTTGTAGTAAAACAGATAATTTGTTTATTGCTCCACTTATACTATCAGTTTAGCCTGCAAATGAGTTGCCTCGGTAATTGCTCTATAAATATCAAAGAGATTTAAAGAGACACTTCCTTGAATTTTATAACTAAACTTGAAACGATCTTTTTTGATGAAATTCAACAAAATAGTTGGTTCTCATTATCATTAGTGGTTGTAACAGGCTCTTAAGCGCCCATGACCTCCAATTATTCTTCGATTTCGGGGGATACCTGTAACCTTTCGAAAGCGCGTCCCCATGTGGAGGATCAGGGAATACCTCCCAGAAATGGTAGGAGAGAAATGAAATACCTTCCGCGGACCAGCAGGTATGCAGCAGAGGAATGGCAAGCCGGCTGCATTAATTGTCTAAAATCTTTAAAGAACCTGTGTGATTCAGGTAGGAGATTTTTTAAAACTTATTCCTCCATTGAGCCATTTCTAGATTGGCATCTTTCATCATTTTCTTTATACTACATGTTAGTGCGGAAAATTAATAATGTTGCTCTGCTTTTTTCTTTTTTTTTTTTTCAGATGCACGTTTAGATTTCAGTCGAGATTATATCTACCATAACCAACCTCAAACATCACTCTTGAAGTGATCACAGAATCCTCACAAAAGTATCTGCAAACAGTAAATGAAATATCTTACGAAGCTTCTTGTGCAGTTTACTACTACGGACTTGAATTGCTGTAAGGAAACCTCACACGGGGGCTCACCTAAAAAAGAGAGGGACAAAAATATTTCATGACAGAATAGGAACTGTGATAGGAGAAATAAAATTCCGAAGCGATCTCACCTCATATTAAACTGTTAAACTCAATTAAAGTATTTGTTTAAAAAAAAAAATTTTTAAGTTTTATTTACTTCATGTCAGTAACGAAGAGAGCAGCCAAGAAACTTGGGTGTGTCTGTAGAGAAAGGAAAAGAGGATAATGATACAAAGATTATTTATGTAATTATCATTTTAATTTCAGTATTTTATTTTTAAGGTGTTTAGTCATTAGTTCAGTTGACGCTCTTTACTATATATATATTTGAAATCTGTAATATATTGCATTTCGATTATATTTCATAATATTATATCGAATTAAGTTATGAGTTCCATGCAGGTTTTACATCCACCTTACAGCATTAACTCAACGTACTTGCATTATAAATCTCACTTGTTTTGTACCATCCTGTAAATTTATCACCCATTAATGATGTCTTATTTCTTACGATGAAAGGCCCTGTTTAGTGGGCTAGTGATTTTATTTTATTCGGGTTAAATATATTATTAATAACCCAGAATTTATATTTCATCTTAAAATTAAAAAATTAATTGATTTTCTTTTTTTCAATTGTTTTTTGTTTTTTGCGGAGCCCTGTGCCACCGCACAGTTCGCATATCCATGAATACGGCCTTGCACACAAGGGCAATCTTATTCGCCATCAGAAAATGAAATGTTATTTTTAGTTAGGAAAATGATTTCAATGTTATTTCAGTTATTAAATTTTATGAGTTATTGTTATGCTATGTGAAAATCTTCCTGAGGGCAGATAAAAGTTTAAAACTGTTTAGCTTCCTCCGAACTTGGCATAAATATTTTTCTCATTAATCGAATGCTTAAACTCAAAAGAAGCCTTCGTTTCGAATTGTTAATTATTCACTTCGATTTATGGAAAATATTAAAGATATGTTCAACTTTAGTTTATTGTTTTTAATGAATATTAAAAATTTCATAGTTTGCTGTTCTACTAATAGTTGAAGTTGTTATCTTTATCAATTCCAAATGAAGACTTTGAGTTTCATCGTGGAATTACAAATATGCTTTATCCATTTGTAAATACAAAGAATCCTAAATTATGTATTACAGTATTTCTTTCATACATAATTTAGGATTCTTTGTTATTTACAAATGGATAAGCCCCGTTAACAATGGATCTGAAATGTACAAATTTCTTTAAGTTCAAAATATTTGTTGTTTCACCAGAAGCAGTTTTATTTTCTGCAAAATTACGATGTATATTCACCGTAACTTTATATAATTTTAGTCGTTATCATCGTTTTATTTAAATTCTTTCCAGTAAATAAAAAGCAGAAATTTACATATTGATACTTGTTAACTGTATAAATTAACTCAATTTTCGCAGCTGCAACTTTAACCTCGTGATAGCACTAACAAAAATACATTTAATAATGTATTTTTGTTAGTGACAATATTGTGGAAATTCGTTATTAACAGTCACGATGATCACACAATGGTTTTCTTTCATAATTGAAGAGGTTGGCTAAATGTCTTGGAATATAAAAACTGGAAAACAATGCTTTCTTGTTCTTGTGAATTTCCTTAAATATAGGATTTTCCTTTGAATTTCAAAATTTGAGTTGGTAGTGTACGAATTGTACTGTGAATCCAAAATGAACTGTTGTTTCTTTCTCTGTTCATGATTTACATAAACATAATTTGTTACTCATCGTCATTAATAATGCACAGCACCCCTGAAATTTGTTTCGTCATTTTCAACTGAAAAGTTAACAGTAAAGCGATGCATTTTGATTGCTAATGGTAGTGGTTTTTTAAACTATTGTCTTATTGCCAGTACAGATTAATATGTAATCATCTTGTACTAATTAAATACAGCCTTACATGGCGTTCTCCATGCATTTGTAATCCAGTTTCATCAGAACTGTATTGCAAATGAGTCCGACAAATAAGAATCGCGTCTGCTGATAATTCACTTCTCTGTTCCCAATAATAGTCTGAGGAGTAAAACGGATTTTGCTGCGGAATAAAACAATTTATCAACTCCGAGAAATATTTAATAGAGGGATGATCATTTTCAAGATTAATTCTACTCTCAAGACTGTTGATGACAAGACACGTCGCAATGTCGCCTAATTTATGATGAAATTAAACATTTCAATTTATTGCTGGAAACGAAGTCAAATGGATGATCATTGATTTCGTGATTGTTTCCCTCAATAATTAATCTGTGGATGCACCAGAAGACGCTTTATAAATCCACAGATTCACAAGCTGAACATATTAGTAGAATTTGCCGTACGGTTCATTAGTCTTACTAAGTCTGAAAAACAGTATATTACTCATGATTAATTAATTTTTTCAACTGTGTTTTGTAATTTTTCCCATATTTATCCAGGTCTAATTACTCTATAACAAAACAACTTAAATCCATATTTCATCATCATCATCATCCATATCGCCTAGCATCAGTCAAGAAACTCGTATAACCAAATCAAGTCGACAGTTACTGGTAATAAAAATGAAAGAATGGGAATCAAGTCCTCTTTCCGTTGTGCATTCTTCGACAACAAAGGAATCTCACTGGCTTCTTTCAAGTGAACAAACCACCAAAGAGATAAAATATGATAAAAATTTTACTTGCCCTAAAATCTACGTTTTTATTTGAATGAACTTGAGGTTTACTGAGAACTCAACTTCACTTAAAAAAAAGTGGACATAAAGATTCTTCTTGTCACGACGAGAATTTAACGCAGATCTTTTCCAGAGGAGGGACGCAATGTTCTTCTGTTCTTCAAATTGCGTTACGGAGGCGCTTCGGAAATATATATACATATATTAATTATACATAAAGATTGTGTTATATACAGGGTGGCCATAAATTAACTTTCCCTCTTTGGAGGTATCTGTAGATAAAACTAATACACGGAACGAGACCACGTTTTATATTGAGACTTTCGACGACATGGGGGAGATGATTTCCGCGAAAAAAAAGATTTAGTACAAAAATTCGCCGATAGGCCTGTATAGCTCAGTGGAAGTGGCGCATGCGTCCTCTGCGCTTGGTCGCTTGAAGTCAGACTTAAGTTCAAGTCTAGTCGACGACTGGATGAACGTTTTCTAAGCCTTTCTTCGACCGATTCCCCAGTTAGTCGATCTCTGGCACGAGCAACTGGGTTTTTCTTCCCGGAAACTCGGGTTTTTATCCGTAAACTCAAGAAAATCGACCGTAGGACCCACATTATTTCAGACAGTAACAGCTATTGTTAAGGTTAGGTACCAAGAGATGGTAGCATTTGTTTGTCAGCCTCTTCATCGGTGGCTGCTATAATTAGTGATAGACATGGGCCAGCTATCTCTGATTGGCTACCGGTGGAGATTGAACTGCACATAGGGTATAAAGGCCTCGCCTACTCCCTATAAGGCGTTAGCTGAATTATTTTATTTTATTTATTTTATAAAGTCGCCGATTGGGGAAATTTTGGGAGACTGGCGGAGCTGAAAGTAGTCATATATTTGCAGTAAACGTATATATATAGTAGTCATATGTATGCGCAGATGAAAAGGAAATTTTACTGTGCGTAAGTGACAGCAGCGCCACCGATTTCACTTAAAAAGGGATTGGGAACGTTCATGCAGTTATTCGAATGACTGACGAATTGTGCTCAACATGCATCCTACCTTGCCTCAACATGCTTTACTTGTTAAGCTGTTTTACCTTAAACAGTGCAATGCCGTAGCGGCCCTTTGGGAATTAAGAAGAATTCATAACCTGTGTATAGGTCCTATGTCAGCTGTAGCACTGAGAGATATGATTAAGAAGTTTGAAGAAACTGGATCAGTAGGAGTTAGACCTGGCAGAGGACGGAAAGCAGTGCAAGAAGAGATACCAACAGACGTTGCTAAATCATACGGAAAATACTTCACTTCTATTCGTATAAGTTTAGTCGTGTGTAAATACTAACTACCGCAGATTATGATAAGCGCATGACATTCACGCTAACTTTTCTTGCGCGAATAGAGGTCGACAATGCCTGCCCTTGGAGAATATTGTGGGGTGATGAGGCTCATTTGTATCTGAATGGATCGGTCAACACTCACAACTGCAGAATTTGGGCATCTGAACATCCCCAAGCGATCCAGCAAGTACCACTGCATTCTCCAAACGTAACCGTGTTTACAGCCGATTTCATAATAGGACCACACTTTTTTCAGCGTATTACCCCTACAGGTCCTGTAACCTGTTCCATTACTGGAGAGATTTATCGACGAATGCTGGAATTTTTTTTCATTCTTGCATTGCAGCAACGACAATGTTTGGACTCCATACTTTTATGCAGGATAAAGCGCAGCCACACATTGAACGTTCAGTACAGCGTCTCTTACGCCAGCATTTCATTAATGAGAGGGTTGTCAGTCAGTTTTTCTGACGGCATGGCCGCCTCGACCCCCTGACATCACTCCATGTGACTTTTGGATGTAGGGGTATATGAAATCCGTAGTGTATGTTGGTGGCGTTCTCAACTTGCATGTTTTGAAAGAGAACATAAAACGGGCTGTTATGAACATCCAATCCATCCACACCGGATGCAATTTGTTATACACAAGAAAGGTCAACACATTGAAAATCGTGTATGTGGTCCAGGAGACCTGATTCTGATGTATAAAACATTATTTCCTGTGAGTTCAATCACTACATTAATTTCTGTGTCTCTCGCAAGTTGTTGTTTTAGTTTAATTATTATTATTATTATTGTCATTGTAACGTGCCTCATATCCAGCTGGATATGAGTGCGCGGGTGTCGCTTACACCTTCGAAATGTTATTATTCCATTTTATCTGCCTTTAATGTAATAATCGCTTGTTTTCAGCTCCGCCAGCGCCATACTTTCCCTCTATCGGCAAGTTTTGGTACTAAATCTATTTTTCACGGAAATCATCTCCCCATGCCTTCAAAAGTCTCAATATAAAATTTGGTCTCATTCCGTTTATTAGTTTTAGCTACAGATGCCTCCAAAGAGGGAACGTTATTTTATGGTCACCCTGTACTTTTGGTATTAGAGTGAATGCGCAACAAAACGGACCAGAATATCAAGCAAATATTGATGAAAACAAAATTAAAATTTTCTATTTACTGCTTTTCTCATGTCAGCAATATGAGTCCATCACAAAGGAATATGTGGACAATATACACGGTTTGGAAAGATATCAACGGACACCCCAAGGTACATCGTACCATATAACCAGTCACTGTTTGTACCTGGTATAAATTGGAGGAATATGATTCTTCTAAGTCAATACAACCGTGTCCGGGTCAAATGGCTGCGAGAAGGGAACTGATGGAGCCAGAAAGAGCCGTTTTGATTGATTGCCATGTTGCAAGCCTATCTGTTAGGCAAATTGTTGACAAATTGGGCCATCGCAGGACAACAATCATTGACACTATACTGAGATGGAAACGCAGAGAGTCAACTGCAATTGCAACACCCTGCGTACGATACACCACACTTACCAAACGTGCGCGTATGGTACTAAGAAGAATAACATGTAAGAATCGCCATTCTTCGGCCGATACGTTGAATGCAAAGTTCCGTGCATAGACTGGAACCAGAATTTGAACAAAAATATCAGAACAAAGGCTCACAAGATGGGTTTCGTTGTAGGACCACAATGTGCAAGCTCCACATTAACCGAAACAACACGCAGCATTGTCATCATTGCTGCAAAGAGTGTGTACTGTGGGATGTGTAAGATTGGAAAGCTGTGTTATAGAGTGAGGAATCAGGCTACACCCTCTGCAGAGCGGTTGGACGGTTGAGGGTGTGACTTTACAAGAACTTGGGCTTAAATTAAATAGCTTGATTAGAGGAGGTGCTAATTCTCTTGTACAGTCTCGTAACATATGGGCCGATATGCCATCTAAACCCAATAGCAGTGTTAGCATTAAGGTTCTGTAACATATTAAGGACCTATATTTTATGTGTCTCTAGACAGATGAAAAATATCACGAAGCACCTAATGGTCTCTGTCAAGGAATTAACATAAAAGTCACTGAGATAATAAATAATATTTCTTACGCTGTTATAAAAATGCATGAGTTTATGCACATAAGAATGCATTTAAAAGTATATAATTTCTGTCTGAAATTTGCTTCGTGGTTTGCCTGATGTATGCCGAATAATTAATTTTTTTATCAGGCAGCACAAATCATAGCATCCAGAAAAAAAGAATCGTGAGTCAACTTAAAATTATCAGCATACATATTTAAATATATATACGTGCATTCCATTAAGATATTACTGGAGTTGAATGTTTCAAATTACAAAAGATCATTTGTAATTGATCCACATTTCGAGGCAATTTATAAGTTCTGCTTCAGCGTGTTACACCAGGCGGTACTCATATTTTCTGCTTTCAGCATGGTTACTGAGGAATGTTAGAGTTATTACACGTATGCGTATCCTGATTATTATAACATTGATATCTTTCAATATATTATTATTATTATTATTATTATTATTATTATTATTATGTGACACCTCCAGGGAGTCCAAAGACTCATCGAGGGAGAGTGTGCCAACAGCATCGAACGATTGAACCCATTCCAACTATTAACCGCGCTCAAACTTGCTTAACTTTATCAATTAGTTTCAAATAACCTTGTTGTTTCCTCTGTAAATGGAATAAGGTGAAAGTAGAGAAAACTGCAGTCAAAATTGGAATAAAAATAGAAATACACGATCATAATGTAGTAGCAACTTGAATACTCGTAGACCATAGCAGAATGTAATTATTTTAGTCTCGAGGTTATCCACTGCAGACGCAGCTTGGCGAGCCATGCTGCTTCTTCAGCGGATAACGTCGTCTTGTGCAGAATGTTTGGAATGTCTTGTGCAGAATGTTTCGGTGATCTCGATAATTTTAGTACATGAGTTCGGTCGAAGTTATATGAACTTCTCCCAACATCCACAGTTTATTTTATTGCACACAACGCTGCATAGCAGATTCTTTTTGGTTGACGAGATTAACGTCTTTCGAATTATGTCTACGTTCTTTTAGATATGAGCATTTGACTCCTATGTAACATTTCATATAGTGAAATTTCTTATAGTGACTGCCACTCCTTTCTTCGTTAGATTCTTTATGCCTCGTTCAATCCTACTGATTCCGTTTTTTCCATGTATCTTCCATAATGCACCAGTTGATTCCTCACTTCATACAGCTGTGAAGTCTAAGTCTACTAGAGTCTTCGATTATTAATTAATTCTTGAAAACAAAGTGTACATTATGCAAATAAACTAAGATATTTTGAATGCAATTAAAACCTGACTGAAAATTCTTCTCTCTGATAGCGCGGTGTGGAGACTGGAAGAGTGGATTTCTGGAGCTCTGCCTATAATCACAATATTTATTACGTAAATCATAATATTTTCACACTTGGAATGAGATTTGCGTTAAATATCATCACATAGTTTCTGATATGTGTAAGATTAATTTTATTTAAAAAATTAAGATTATTACTCCAACTCTGTTGAGGTTAAACGTATGGCTTGCATTACAGAGTGAACTAATTTTACTGGAGTTAGCTCTTTCTGACATGCTATTTAATATTCATTTTTAAAAACGTGTGAACAAAATATCGCTGTAATGTCTTCAGTCCATTTTTCATACAGTGAAAATCAGTCTGAAAATATAAAACTATCGTGATTTATCGTACGATTTATCTAATGTCCGTAAGCATACGAAAATACAATCATCATTACATTACACCTACAGCTGTCGTTTGGGAGTCTCCCCCACTCTGTCTTCTCAAAAGAGTTCAACTCAGTTGTTCAAGCAAAATGTGAATAGATTCTTCCTTTCTTCCAATCTTCTTGCCCACTCATGACACACACACACACACACACACACACACACACACACACACACACACACACACACACACACACACACACATACACACACACTCTTTTAATAATGATAACTTAAGGAAAATATTTCGCTGTAGCATATCCTAAGAACTTCGATTTCTAGTCCCTAACGTCATGAGCAGGCATTTTGTAGTTTATTGAAATGTGTTAATATATTTGTTTGTATTAATTTTTCTAGCTTTATTTTGGTGTCTTTTGTATTATCAAAAGTCCATAATTTGAGTTCTTTTAATAAGATAAAACTGATAACTCTAATTTTTTGTTTATTTGAATAAATAGCCTACATAAATAAACTTACGCGACCGACATATGTTGCCCCTTCAACAAATGATGAAAACAGTTTAATTACACTTCTCAATATGCAATTCCTGTCGCCTGCTAATGCAATACATTACATGTATATCAATCTGCTAACCTTTTACGAGAGGTTTAAAACACCAGAAAATACGACAGGTTGTAGTCATACCGGCCACTGAATTAGAAACTTTTATTTAATACCGTGTTGTGAACCCCATTTAGTTTGACTTACAGCACATTTGCTGGGTGACATTGATTCCTCATGATTGCATCTACGCCTGCAGCATGCCAGGCGTCCACCAGACAGTCCTTTAACTGGCTCAGATTTAATGGATGAGGACTTCACAATCGCAGAATGACATAATACAATAAAGAATCTCTCAAAAGGAAAATCTCCTGGAGTAGATGGTTTAACTAGTGAATTTTAGAAAAGATATTTTCAAAGGTTTGAAAACTTGTTTTATGAGTCGGATCAATAAAATGTTCGAAACACAAATAAAACCAGAAAATTTCAACACTGAATACATCCCCTTAATGCAAACATTTTCTATCCAGAAAAACTGAAGGATACAAAAAAACAGAGAGGTATAACATTATTATATAGAGATTATAAACTAATTTCAAATATTCTCACGAACAGAATACAGAAATTTCTATAGAAGATTGTATTACCTGCTCGAGCATGCGCAATAAAAGGTAGAAATACAACTGATGTCATAAGACATCTACGTACTATCAATTGACCAAGAATCCAGGCATATTATTAAGTGTACACATCGAAAGAGCATTTGACACTGTGAAATACGAGTAATTTCATATATTGTAAATAATATTTACTACAATGTATATATTTATTGTTGGTTTAAGCCAAATTTATATACAATAACAAAGTGGGAAGCGAACTTAACAGTGCATAAGGAACTCTACAGCAAACAGATTTAATAGGATATTTCAGTTGATTTTAAATAAACTCTTTGACATTCAGATGGCGAATTTGTACGCAAATTGACACCTTCGCAGAAGGCGTCAATATGCGTGCAAAACTCTCAGCACATTTTGATAATGATAAACTTGAAACAGTAGTTAATGAAACTGATGTAGTATTATTGAAACAGAATTGTAATCCAACATGCAGTTCTTTAAACAGTGTTTAAAGAACTGTTATTGCATATGCGATCCTTTCATTTGTAACTTACATGTCTTCAGAGATACAAAATGCAATAAGCGTGAATTTCATTTATATTTTTAGGAATTGAGTAAATGAATTCAAAAGACAAGTTTTGCATGTTCATAGTTTGCTTATTGTCGGGCAGTGTTCTAAACTGGTAAAATTGTAGCTCCAAAAATTTGCAATGAAAGATATACAGAAACAGTTTTCAATAAAAAAAATAAGCGGATCATTGCAACATACTTCTGAAAATATTCCGTGGACTGGTACTTCAAACTGAATGAATGTCATCATAAATACGTATTTAGTTGATTACCCTAGATAAGGCTAAAAATACATATTTTAACCTATTTTTCTCGGTTCCGGTCAAATATTCCCTTGCCCTCAAAGGTTGGATTAAATGCAAATAAATTTTCTCTCTTTTCCGAATAATACACCCCAATTCCTGAAGGGAGAAATTTTGGTTTTCCTCATTTTGAGAAAGGCAGACTGTATTTGGCTAAAATGTTCAGCTTATGTTCTCGCCTCCTTAACTGCATTCTTTGTAACCAAAGAATTCTAACTGAGCCGAAAGATTTGAGAGATATCAGCAGAGCCCATGAAACTATATCTAATCAGTATCAGAGCTTCAGGCAGAAGAATTATATTTTTCAATTCTCGCATGAGGGTGCAGAAACTACAGTGACAAGTGAACTTCATGTATAAATAAAAGTAGTTGAGAAGGAATATGCAGGCATTTTTCTTAAAAATAAAACAACTGGTGGTTTTAAATTATTGGAGAACATCTCATGAAGAAGGTTCTTCCAAAGAACATCTGATGAAATGAAACAGGAAGATAGAAAGCAAGTTCGGAGGATTTCAATTGAACTGCAAAACGAAATCTAGGGAAAATAAATTCAGTTTCTAGACTCAGTTAGATAAATACTTGATTACTTTTTATCGAGCGTGGTAATAAGTGGGACAAGACAGCTGACTGTCACTACTGGGAAAAGGCTGATAAATTCATACAATATATTAATGCGTTTCATGACTTTCCAACAATTTTTTTCTGATGTTCGTTCCTCATTAAACTTCGTAAGTTAACATTTTGCGGAAATGTTATTTTTGTGTGAAAGAAAAAATGTTCCTCCCTCCATCTACACTACAAAAGAATGAGTTAAATAAATAAATCCTAATGAAGTTTTTTAATTCTCTAAAGCGAGTTTGTGGAACGACTTTAATGTTGCCTGAATTTCCAATACACTCGGATCATACTTTAGGAATTGCAAACATCAAGTTGAAATTAAAGAGAAAATATAAACGTCATCGTCAGAAACGAAGAGACACAGCAAGAATAAGTGAAGCAGAAATAGGAAGAAGGTACAGAACAGTGTTAGAAGAGAATCTTAAAAGTGTGGACAAAGAAAAAATTCGAATCTAAGAGTGAAAGGAGAAATGAAGGCGATGGAAGATGCAGTTGAAGGAAACAATACCAGAAGAAGAGAAGATCAAGAAGAAGTGGATTAGACAAGAAATATTGAAGTTAGTACATGAGAAGAGAATGTTGAAGATAAGAACGGATTAATGAAGTAGGACAACACATAAATCAGTGAGACCTACCTGTGTTAACTGCTGTGTTGTAATTGTGTATAAATTTAAAATTACAACATTTTAATATTTTAAAATCGTAAAAAGGTTATTTTTAATAATTTAATGAAGTTCATTTTTGTTACAAATTTCGCTAATGTAGCAGACAGCCTGATTTCTGAATGAAACTAAATATTTCAATTTTAACCCTTAAAGTGAACGATTCTGAAACTACAAGAAGGTGCTAAACAACAGCAACAATAAATAAATTGTATCAGAAAACAAAATGTATATATACATATAACCTGAGATTTTAGATGTTTATAATTTGAAGAAAACGAAATATACATACAGCCTCCAGCCTGTTCTACTCACAATGTTGACTCCGTTACTTTGACAATCCAAAGATTACATATTCAGTTACTGACTTGCAAGGTGGAGAAAAATGACCGATTAGTAGGCCTATTATTAATATCGGAGCCTCCTTAACTTAATAGGTTTCGAAGCAATTTTCGAGGATATTCTTTCTCAGAGAAACTCAGATTTTTCAACAAAAGGTGCAATTTGTCGGGGAATGGCCGTTTATAAAGATGATGATGATAGTGCGAAAGAGAATTAAACGGGATAGATAGACTGTGAGTTGTTTGGAGTGGAGCGATATGGTGCCCTCTCGCGATAATCACGTCCACTGCTTCAAGCGTTACGCAATATTTTTTCTATCAATCAAACTTTATTATTGTTCACATATATTATTTATAATATTTACTTGCACACTAATTTGCATAGAGGTGTTTACACATATTGCTAACATATGGCTTTGAAGTTTGCAACTTCCTCACGAATATCTTGGCATCTCTGATCCACAAAAATTGATAATTTTTTTCTGTTTTTGCTTTTCTTGCTTTGTACAACAGATTCTGGTTGATTGGTGTTAAATATTCGGAAAGGAAGATTGGTGTATTGTCTTGCAATGCGTTCAAGTCCTGTCAGCAAGTTAATTTTTTTATTTGTTTATTTATGATATCGGTGCAATTATTTTGAGAAAATATTCCATTCCATTTCTTTTGACAACGGCTTTTCATTGTACTAATTCGTGAACTCAAGATAACATGTACGCAGAATTTTCTGCAGGAAAAATGAAACACGTGAAAAGGGTAATTATTATGACGATTTGGGCATAAATGAGGCCTCCATCAATCTTTTTTTTGCAGATCTGTTATTAGCTGCACATAATCCTTAAGTATAGTAGATCACTAGCAGTTTTCTTAATATAATTAGCGTGTAGAAAGATGATATTATTAAGCAAAAACGATTACCATGATCACGAATTAAATTAGTGCATAAAAATAATGCAAGCTACAAATTAATATTAGGTTATAGACTTCTTTATAGTTAAGAATAAAAATGCGGAACAGATGCGAAAGAAGGAAGGAAGGAAGGAGCGAACCATATTCTTAGCATGGTCAAAATGCATGATTCGTTCTATACAGGGTGATCGAAATTAAAGTATCGTTGTACAACGGGGTGATGTACAAGACATGCATCAGCAAATTAGCGCAATGAATGCAGGTCGAGTGATTATTATGGGGGATTTTAACTATGACGATATCGACTGGAAAGATCACGTGGCAAAAAGGAAGTGGAATTCATACACCTTCTAAGACATAATTACTTGAAACAACCCATAACTCAAGGGACTCGTGGTGTGAGAGTGTTGGATCTGGCTCCTAGGTTCAGAAGACCTAACAAAAGTAAGGTGTCCAAATTACCTCCAGTTGGTGAGAATGAATCATGCGGTACTGACTTGGGAGGTTGCAAAAGTTGTGAATTTCTCTCTTAAGAAGGGGTATATGCGGAACTACAGATTACATAATTATAACAAACTTCGGAGGAAGCTTACAGCCGTCCCGTGGCATAAAAATGGGAAAGATGTTAGTAGTGCACGGGATGTAATTAGCGGATATCTGAGAGAAGCAATATCGGAATGTATTCCGATGGTCAGGAAGATAAATAAGGTAGGCGTTAGATGGATGAGCAGTACTATTAGGATTGATCTTAAAAAAAAGAAACTGTTATGCAGAATTTAAGGAGAAAGGTGATCAGTACATTCACGAGTAGTACAAAGCGCAGCCTAGAAAGGTTACCAACATAGTAAGGAAAGCTAAATCAGTTTATGAGAAGACCTTAGCCAAGCGAGTTAAACAAAATTCCAAAGAATTTTTTGCTACGTGGCAAGTAAAAGGAAGAATGACTTTGGAAGAATAACTGAATCAGATGTAATAGTAGTTACTGAGTGACCACTTTTCAAAAGTTTATCACTGGAGTGAGGATATTGCAGAATCTAAAAGCAAACACTACGGTTTGGATGGAATATCAGCTTGGGTATTACGTGAATGTGAAAAGGAATTATCAGTGCCTCTTACTTGGCTATTTAGCTTACGTTTCTGCTCTGGTATGCCCTAGGGCAGTGGTGGCACGCCTGAGAATTTTGCTGGCACGTCAACGATGTACATGTGATATCCTTTGATACGCTTATAAATTATTCCACCTTTTTTTTTTAATTGTTACAATACGTACAAGTTAAATTTTGTTTTACAGGAGAGAGCAGCTATGAAGACATGAATTTGATTGGTGCGGTATTAACAAAAGTTCACGCGACCCAAAGACAAATGGAACCGATAATTTTTGAGTTGAAATTCTAATTCTCTTCAACTGAATTCCATAACATCTGCAACTGTCATAACAACATTCACTATATATTTCTTAGTTTTAAGACATTCACTACGGGGTGTCGTTTATCGTTCCGACAGAACTTCTCATTACCGGCGGGCTCAACTCACACAAAGTTTCAACCCATGATTGGTTTTTATTGCCTTGTTTGCGTTTGAGCAGGAAGGGAAATCACACAAGCATTATATATCATGTTTCAATTCGTAGTAGAATTTTATTTGAAGTTAGCCTTCGTGATCTGTCATAATGACATCGAGAATTTCAAATGCAATCAAACAAACACTTATTTCATGTAATTGAAAAATTGGACAAGAGTTTTAGTTAAATATTTGTGTTTCCGGTAAAAGTGCAACACATAGTTTTGCTTGTATATACAGCTTAGTTTCTGTGAGAGGGATACGTGTGATTTATTAATTAGGCGCCGTTTTTATTCCAGCTGTCTCTAATTGCACTATTTGTTGAGAAATATATTACACAGACTGCAAAAGCCTCTATACCTTATTCAGGGAAACAATAAAACTATTTTTTTTTCTTGCATCTACAGTATATAATGGCTGTTGGGGAGGGCGTGAAGGCGTGTTGCTTTTGTGTGGGAGGTATATATGCAAAACCTTTTAATGTCTTTTTTCGTAAAGTGAAATCAGGGGTGCCAGGAATACGCGAGGGCAAGTTATATTCGATGGTATTTTTTTTTTTCAAACCAACATCATTAAAATCAATTTAATAATACAATAATCAATTTTTACTGAAAATATTATAAATTTTTGGTGATCAGAATGGGATATATCAATGAAACTTACCAGAAGTGAATTTAATGATGTTGGCCTGAGGAAACTATAATATTGTAGCATTAGTTCTGTGATTGATAAGTAATTTAAATGCGTACTTTTATATTTGTCGACATGCTACACCGTATACATTAAGTGTATTAATACTCTTTATGATTATGCCATAATTAATTATTAATACTTATTTACTAAAATAAAGGGCCAAAAGGCTTCACATCGGCGATACAAAATTATATAAATTAAGTAGATATTAAAGCCAAAATTATTTCAAAGCCGACTGACTACAGAAACTATACACGTTTCTTGCGAAATTTGACCGGAGATCTTACGGGAATACACTCGTCGCCATACTACGAGTTGCCTTAGCCGCTAGAGCAACTGGTAGTATGGCGGCGAGTGTATTCCCGTAAGTTCACTGGTCAAATGTCCCATGAAAATTCTATAGTTACTGTAGTCGGCTTTCAAACAATGTTGGATTTAATATCCACTTAATTTATATAAAATTAATACTTATGTTAGTTTAATGTATGATGGTATTTACGAGTAAGTTTGTTGGGACTGAGCCCTCTAATACAGTAAGAATAAAAATACAGTCTATAGAAAAAGAATTGAGAACGACTGATTCTTAGGATTCCCTGACTTTTCCCTTTTCTAATCGCACGTGCGTTTATTATGCATTTCGCACCGCGCATCCTCCAGTAGGCAGAAATAAGCAACTGGTGTGCATTATTGTTGCGTGTGTGCATTGTTTTGTTTTTGCTACTGTAAATGGGAATTATAAAGATAATTTAATTTAGGAATATAATAAAATGTTGATTTTTTCGAAACTATAAAAAATGCATTTGATTTAATTTGTGAATTATTTTGTTACAGTTCCACCGAACATGGCTGATGAAAATAAAAAACGAAAATTATCACAGTCAAGCAGAGAGAGTTCCAAAGCTGGTGGACTGAAGAGTATGGCATGATTAATAAAGACAATAAAGCAATATGCGTTTTATGTCCCGGGACAGTTGTGTGCAGAACGTCGTCAGTAAAACGGCATTATGAGACAAACCATAAATCGCTCCTTGAGAAAAGCAAGGACGAACAGAAAGAATTTATTGCTCGGGCAATTAAAAATAGGAATATCCAGTCAACAACCCTAATGAAATTTATCGGCAGTCGCTCAGATCTAACTGCTGCTAGTTTTTTTGCCTCAAATGTAATTGCCAAACACGGGAAACCGTTTAGTGATGGGGAATATATATAAAAGAAGCATGGTTAAAATGCGCACCAGTTCTCTTTGAAGATTTTGAAAACAAGGAAAAAATTATTCAAAGAATAAAAGATATGTCTTTGGCTAGAAACACGGTGAAAGATAAAAATATAACTCATCAGCAAAAAATAGATATAAAATCTTCTGGTTTAATTTCTCTTTGTCTTGATGAGAGTACTGACATAACTGGATCAGCTCGTTTAGCAATTTTTATTCGTTATTGTGTTGGGAATAACATCAAAGAAGAATTGATAAGTTTAACATCATTAGCAACAACAACAAAAGGAATAGATATTTGCAACGCAGTTGTAAATGCACTTGCTGAAAGAGATATAGATCCCTCCAAAATTGTATCAGTAACTACTGATGGTGCTCGCAGTATGACTGGAGAGGAAAATGGGTTCGTCAATTTATTTACCAAATATATTGGACATTCAGTTCTGGGTATTCATTGTATTATATATGCAGGTTTTATGCGCAAAGGCGAGTTTCAAGCCACTGGAAGATATTATGAACATTGTAACAAAATTGGTCAATTTTATATCGGCACGCGCTTTAAATAAACGAAAATTTATAGAATTATTAAGTGAGGTAAACTCGGTGTACAATGGTTTACAACAAGGTGTACAACAAGGTCCGATAGTTAAGTCATGGGAAAGTTCTTCAAAGATTTCTTGAGTGTTTAGATGAAGTCACTATTTTTATATAATGAGAAAATCATTGAAAAATACAATCAATTAATGAACGTCGAATGGCTTTCGAAATTAATGTTTTTTACTGATTTGTGTTTACATTTAAATGAATTAAATGTTCAACTGCAAGGTGTTAACAAGACAATTATTGTCATGTTTGATTTAATCAAAGCATTCGAAGCTAAATTACCAATTTTTAATCGTGACGTCATTTGCAATACTTTCCGATATTTTCCAAATACAAAAACAATCTTTGCAAATCTAGAATCCCATGAAAAAACAGATCAAGTTAAATTGACAAAAGAGTTTTCTACAGTTATTCAGTCGATAATCAACGAATTGTCTTCAAGATTTACGCAGTTCAGGCAATTTGCGGAGACATCAAAATTTATTTTGCATCCGGACACAACATCCGCAGATAAACTCAATTTGGAGATTTTCGAGTGGCTGGATTTGGAAGATATAGAAATGCAACTAATCTATTTTCAATCCAGTTCTATATGGAAACAAAAGTTTGTCGATTTGAAAAATGACTTGGAAATAATGGAAAATGATCGATTATTGGGCGCAATTAAAAACAATGCAAAAGAGGAAATATTGAGAACTTGGAATGCCATTCCTGAAACCTTTTGTTGTTTAAAAAAAACTAGCGATGGCTATATTATCAATTTTCTCCTCTACATATGCTTGTGAGTCATTATTTTTTTAAATGAATTTTATAAGAGACAGTTTAAGAAGTAGAATGACTGATGAATCTAGTTCCGCTTGTGTATTACTAAAAGTGACAAAATATGAACCTAATATAAAGCATTTGGCATCTAATGTACAACAGCAAAAATCTTATTAATAAATTGATATATTGATATATTGATATTGATAAATTAATAAATTGATAATAGGATGATATTGATTTGTATACGACAATGTGTTTGTCAAATTATGTGTTCATTATTATGAAATTCTATATTAATTTTTAAACTTGTCTCAATAAAATTCGGCAATTAATTTTGTATTAATTAATGTTAATTAATTAATTAGTGTTGTTTAGTTGCTGATGTGCCCGGCAACTCACCAACTAATTAATACTTGATTTGTAAATTTTTGGTACGAGCCGGCACGTCAGCAACTCGATTTGTAAACTTTTGGCACGCCGACATAAAAAGGTCGCCACCGCTGCCCTAGGGAGTGGAAGGAAGGTAAAATAGTTCCTTCGCATAAAGGAGGCTGTAAACCTGCGATAAAAAATTACAGACCAATCGCCATCTCGGTTGATTGGTCTGTAATTGGAAAAGTTGGTTAAAGACAGAATTCAGGAGTGCGTGGATAATAATATGATACTCCATGGAGACCAACATGTTTGATTTTTTTTTTTTTTTTTTTTTGTTAAGGTCGGTCTTGCCTTAGTAATTTATTAACATTTTATAATAGAATGACAGCTTAGTTGGACAAGTGGAATGGCTACACAGAGATACTTCTGGATTTTGCTAAGGCTTTTGACAGGATATCCCGTGGAACACGTTTATGCAAATTAGAACAAGGAAGGATAGATAATAAACTGGTGATGTGGATAAGAGAATGGCTCATCTCATGGAGAGAAAGCAAAAAGTAGTGTGTGGAGGAGCAGAATCCAGGTTGAAGCATGTGATCAGTGGAGTGCCTCAAGGCTCTGTACTTGAACCATTATTTTTTTAATTTGTACATAAATGATATAGGAAGTGATTTGAAGGGAGATATTCAGTTGTTTGCCGATGAATTTGGATAGCGCAATAATTAGCCAAACTGATCTAAAGAGCTTGCAGGATGATTTAAATAAGCTGGCAATATTGTCAAAAGATAATGGATGTCAGTTCGATGTGGAAAAGTATGGAAAAGTTATGCATTTTGGGATTAAAAGATTATAATATTTTTATCACATTGATGGAACAGTACTCCAAGTGATTGATGAGGCTAGTAACTTGGGATGGGGGGGATGTTAGTGGATACAGAATTGAAGTTTAGAGGGTACATTACTGAGATGTCCATGATAGCTCATAGGATTATTTGGTTATTGGAGAACACAATAACATGCAGAGAAAAATAAGTTATTAGTCCTCTTTATAACGCGCTAATACGTCCACTTCTGGATTACTGTGCTCAGGTCTGGTTGCCTGGACTCCTTGGTGATGAGGAAGTGGTAGAAAAGGTTCAGAGGCGAGTGATTAAGTTGGTGAGTGGTGTAAGGAATGCTCCCTGTATTGACAGATTGAGAGTTTGGATTACAGAGGTTAGTTGACAGGCGAAGAGGGGGATATGATAGAAACATTTAAATTACTAAAAGATTATAAGATTGATGCAGGGGAAATATTTCACCAGTGGGATAGTGGTGGAAGAACAAGGGGCATCCCTGGAAATTAACTAAGAGTGTGGTAAACAAGGGTATAAGGACTAGATTTTTCGCATGGAGAGATGTGAATAAATGGAATGCGTTGCATGACTGAGTGATGTCAATGAGTTCAAGAAGTTGTATGATAAATATCGTGTCGGCAGTTTGGGTCTCTCGCGATAAGTCTTCTGACTCCATGGAGATACCTGTATAATAATAATAATAATAATAATAATAATAATTGTTTAAGGCCTTGCCTTGTGGAGCGCCATTTAGGGATCCAAATGCTGCGCAACTACAAGAATGCATTGTGCCTCATGTGTTAGTGATGTGTGAGAGAGAAAGAAATAAAGTAGTTCCAAAATTCTCCATCAGGGGCGTTGTAAATATGAAATACAGGAACTGTGTAAATCACACAACTCGCCATGTTCCAGGAGAGTTTTAAAAAAGATGGGCAAGGAATTTTTCCCTTCATTCTGGTTGTTAATACCGTCCACAGTGATGGCACTAACCTTGCCGCAATGTGCTTTGTTCATGAAGCTGGACTGCCTACACAATTGCAATGCTGTTGCTGCACTCCAGGGGTTTCCTCGCCTGAACAAATGTCGATGAGCGTCTCAGTTCACTACAAGTGAATGAAGTTGCTACTGACGTTGCGGAATAGGCATTAAATAACAGCGTTGGCACATTCAATACACATGAATGTGCCCTGCACAACTGTCTGGGAAACTCTACGGATGATTCTGCATTGAAGATAATCCTGGCACAGGAGTTGTGCTGCAGGACTTTGAAGGTCGACTGACATTCGTTCTAACATACCTTGGTCGAGTGAAGTTGGACGGTGCGTGTACTTGTATGATTTTGTGGTGAAATGAGGTTCACTTTCACCTGAACGGAGCTGTGGATGCAGACAACTGTCGAGTATCGGCTATGCAAAACCCGCATGCAATACAACAAAACACGTTTGCATTCACCAAACGTTACTGTCAAGGTGCGGGTTGACAGGTTCGTTTTATCATCGGACTTCTTTTTTTTTTTTTTGAGGACATTCACCAGTCCGGTCCTGTGACCTACTCACTTACTGCCCAGAGGTATCGCGATATGATAAACAATTTTGTTGTGCCACAGCTACAGCAGCGCCTGTGCATGGATTCAGACATTTTCGTGCAGGATAGTGACCCCCCCCCCCCTTCACACATCGGTCGATCAGTACAGGGGGCTCTTCGAGAGCATTTCGCAGAAGCCATGGTGATCAGGTGTGCATTTCCCAATGCGTTGCCATCTCGTTTACCTTATCTGAACCCCTGTGACTTCAGTCTCTGGGGATTTCGCAAAGACAGGGTTTATCGGGATCATAATGATAACTTGCTAGCGCTGAAGGACAGAATGTGCGCAACATCAGCCCCGACCAGCAGCTTTTTGCAGTTGAACACATTGTACAAAGGATGCTGTTTGTGGCATCCCGAGAAGGCAGCACATTAAACAGTACAGCCTTGAATGCATAATGGAAGTGAATAAAAATGTGTTATTTATGCTTGTGTCGCTTTTCTCCTTCTTACACACACAGAAACAAATATCTCACCTTCATATCAAGCTCCCCTGGTGGTGAATTTTGGCAGATATCACTTCCGCATGACGCCCAATGTGTTCTTGCAAATTTTGCAAGACGACATCGTGCAGCATTTGGACCTTATCCAAATGCTGCACGATGTCGCTTGGTGGCGCGGAAGGCTTTAAACAATGATACTTCAGTTTTTATCGGCTGCATTTACTCTGATACTTCGTCACTCCTCACACTCACAATTGAATTATGATACTAGCTTTTTTGATAGATTCATTGAAGAGATAATGCGAAACACTTTTAAAACCATAAGAAAAATCGAATGTATTCCAAAATGTTCCATTTAAAACTGTTTCCTAGTGATCTGCACGTTCCGATAATAAATTTAAATGCAACTTTATACAAGTAGAAACTATTTTTGGTTTTCACACACACACACACACACAGGCTCACGCACGCTCGCACAATGATAGCTAGGTGCCTGGCGAGATTTTGTTTCGACTATAACTAGTTCTGAATGATGGAAACGAAGAACAAAAAGATCCAACAAGTATGATCGACTTTCCGTTATTTAGCCTTGAAATGCCTTTCAGTTAATAGTTTGTATTGTTGAAAACTTCATTTTAAAACTGATAGTTGCGTGATAAATAATCTCACCTACTGTTTGAATTCTTAACGAAATATTTACATTCCGATTGGGGCTAAAATTCAGACAAATATTAGGAATTTCTTGCTTTTTTTTTGATAAGTGAAAAAAAGTGTGTAATGTCCCTCTGAAAGAGTATTATCTTATCACATTTCAACTTACTCTAGCAGTATTTATAATGGCACCGGTGACAACACTTCATAATTTCCCTCTGGAACGGAAGTTACAAGGTTTGGCGAGTGGGAAAAGGTGGTATGAAATCAAATGTGATGAAATGTGAAATAGAATATACATAGCCTTCACTGGCTTGGTGCACTTGTTGCTAGTGGTTTTCGGTATGCTGCTGGTGTAAATTTCTATATCGTTGATTTTCACTTTAAAATCCACAGTTTCAATTTCGAATTAAAATGTAATTTAAAATCCCCACCAGCACCGTATAGGAACGCCAATGCCAGCAACATTTGTACCAAAAAGAAAACAGCTCTGGCCTGCAGTCCTCGAAAGCTAACCTAACCATATAAAATCAGCGGAACCAATATCCACAAACACGCACATCCCACCGAAGACCAATGCGAATAACGATGAGCACTACAACCACATTTTACTTCATATCACTTTTTATTTCATATAACAATCTAAATTCTGCTTCGAAGGTATGAAGTTATGGATAGCAATATCATTAAGACTGGAGGCTGATGTCATTATAAAGATTAAGAGAGTTAAAATCAGGGCAAATTCTCCATGCTTGCTGAGCAAGCTCATTACTTGAGAAAGAAGTAATATTTATTTGTTAATAAATGCGTGCATTTATAAGCATTTTATTTAGGCTTTTACTTTTGTAGACATTAAGCTTGCGTAGCAATAATTGAGCTTTGCGTTGTGTATCGAAGGCCGATGCTTGCTCGTCTAGTCAAAGCTACCTTGGCTTGCTCGTTTGTCGAGGCTTTCAGGTCCTCGCTGCAGCACTGTGATTTCATGCGCGCGCATAGCCATTTCCGCTCCCTTCACGTCGTCTTAAACACAGGCCATATGCAGTCAAAGTAGCTCTAGCCAGTGAGCTTCAGCCAGCTATTACAAGTGTGCGTGTTGCTTGGGAAAATTAAGTTACAACCAACATTTTATGACGATGTTATTGACCAGTTCATAAAGAAGAATCGTAGGGTAGAATTTGTATTCAAGTAGCTAAATTGAAAAAGACAGAATATCATTTGTAAAATGAATGTTGTATTTATATGATTAAATGTACATAAATTTCTAAATATATAGTTTTAAATGGTCAGTAATTCATTATTCCGTTAATCAGACTTCAATCACACCACTCACTCCCTGAATGATAACAAGAGCAAGCTGAATTTCAAGACCAGCATTCGTCACTGGTTAAAATAAGATAACACTTATTTTAAGAAACGTAAAATTATGTGTAATGTTTCTTTATTACGCATTAAAACTGCATTAAACATTACACATTAAAAGTTCTGATTTTCTTTCAAATTTACCTTTTCATAGGTAACTTTGAGCTGGTTTATTCTGGTTTCATAGCATAAGCCTGGATTGTAAATCATCCTCATCTTCCACATCCGTGTAAGACGGGTTAAGCCTAACATAATCTGTCAGCAGTCAACTTGTATAAAGTTTAAATCTAAAGGATTACTTATGAGGGGGGAGGGGGTTTGGAAAGTTCTGATAAACACCTAGAACCAAATGATATTAAAGAAACTAAAGTGGACATAGAATATAAGGGCATAAGTTGCTTTCATAACTCTGCTACTATTATGTTCTTTCTTGTGGCTATATCAGTATTTTAATATCATTTGGTTCTAAATGTTTATCAGAACTTTCCAGACCCCTTCCTTCTTGATGTTTTCTACATATCCATCGATGTTTTCCCGCCAGATCATTTCTTTCCACTGTTCCTGTTTAGAAGGATTTCTGTACACATGTCCATACCACTGCAACTGTTTTTTATAGTTCTTGCTATTATTATTAAAATATTCTTCTTTGATCTCCTGATCGGTTTTCATTTCAGTGAATGAGGTTTTATTTATTTAGTTTTTTCTTCGAACACTTGTTTTTCAAAAGCTTCTCAGTCTTTGTTCTGCCTTCACTTTGATAACGCAAGTCTTGGCACCAAAAAGAACTGTGAGAAGTTTCAGTGAAGTATATCCATTGATTTTAAATTCCTTGGAGAGATGTGAGTTTTTAATATATTTGTAAGTTTGGTCACAGTGGACCACCTAAATTGTAAATACTTGCCTTAATTTTTGTAAACATTATTTCAGATTCAGTTTTCTTTCCTTGCCTTTATTTACTCTCGCCTAGATGGCGTTGCTGTAGAATGCAAGATGACAAGCATACTTCATAAATTCCCTTAAATAGCAGCTGGTTAAATCAGTGCTTTTTGTTATTGGACTCCTTGCAGATACACTTATACCATTTACAGGAGTGACCCCTCGTTCGCTTCCCTCCTGCACTGTACTGAAAAAAAGTAATCAGTATCAATCCTATAAAACCCCTTTACTAACTTATTTGCTCATATCTTATCTCCCCTCTTATATCTATCCGGTAGTTTTCTGAGCCCACAGATCTTAAATCTATCCTCACAAGAAACATTCCACAGACCTGCCACTATCTTTGTCACTCACCACTTCTTCTTCATCTAGGAATCCAGGTGACCAGATCGGTGCGCAGTAGTCCAGATGTGGCCTTATTAATGCTTTATAAAGTGGAACGATAACTTCTCTATCCCTGATTGTCAGTGTATTCTTCAACAACCATGTTGTTTTGACCACCTTTGCAACATACCCTCTAAATTCCAATTCGCTGTCCACAATCATCCTCCAAGTTCCTTGCCCTGCCAATCTGTAGTTCAGTTGCATTGATGTAGTACGCAACATGTGATCTCATCCTCCCAAAGTGCATCATTTCCACTTGGCAGCTAAACCTGTAACGATTTACATTTTTTCCCATACCGCCAGTGTATTCAGTCTTTAGTCTTGAATTGTAGCCACACTGTCTCTACTTTCGCCAAGTGGAGACAGTGTGGCTAAATTCGTTATTCATATATTCATATGTTCTCTGATGCTGTGATAAGATCAAGCACTATCGACCAGCTTGTCTCCTCCATTACATGCTGTCTCAGGTGGTTATATTTCTTAACAACTGTATCACTCTGTTTTCTTCCTTCTTTGAGACCATTCTTTCTATGTCCTTTCTATGTCCCCACAATTAAAATTCTCCATAATCAATATTCGACCTGCACTCATCATGTTAATTTGCCTACAAATACCACTAGATTCTCCCTTTTACGTCCTGGCTTATAGCAGCAACCAATTGTATACTTATTCTGTTGATCTCTATCTCATACCAAATATCTTCAAATGAACTGCCTTCTGCATGCCTGTCCTCTAGATGCACTTCCACTCTTTGGGCTTCAGTTCTTCTGCCATCATTAATGAAATCTCTCTCTCCTCATTCTGTTCCCAAACACTGTATCCATTACATTTTATCTCAAACCTTATCCTTATCATCCTTAATCGAAAACGTCACTAATCCCTATAAGTTTTTAACAAGTTGTACTAATGCCAAAGATTCCTCACACTTATTCCCAATACTGCTGCCGTTAGCATACAATAACTACAATGTTCTTTTCATTCGATAACCTCCCTGTGTATTAATTAGCCTAATCTGTGGGCAATTTAATTTCTGACGAAAATTGTTGACCTTAGTACTGTTAACAGCTGGCTCTCACCTGCATCCCTAGCAAATCCCATTTCCCAGATTTTGACCATTTACTCTATCCATTATCGTTAAATGTTCTAAATGCCATGCGTCCAATCCGTTTAAATGCATACCATCCACGATATTCGTGACGCAATTAAGATGCAAAAAGGTAAGGCTAAGGAAATGATTGTCTACGTTGGCACAAATGATTTGAGAGGTGGGAAGTATTCTATGAGGGAGAATGTAAAGGGGTTGTAAGAAGTGGTAAAACTGAAGACCGAGAAGGTGAAGACTGTAAAATTTCCTACCACGCTATGATAGAGGCGAACTGAGGAGGAGAGCGTCGCTAGCTAATGAGTCTATAAGTAGGTTGTGCAAAAGAAATTATGTAGGATTTGCAGATCTCTGTTTGACGGAAAAAGGATTTCTACGGCGCTGATGGACTGTATCCAGGGCCGGCGGAAGCGGGCATGCAGAGCATGTCCGCTTCCGCCGGCCATGCTCTGCATGTTTTTGCTCTGCATGTTCATGAATTTATGAACCGTTTCCCGGCGGTGGTGCATGCGGGCGCCACCGCCGGGAAACGGTTCATAAATTCATTCTTAAGAAACAAAATTTTTATCATAAAAAAAAATCTTAGAATCATCAATATGAAAATAAATAAGGCCGGATACACCGAATAAAAATTTAAAAAAATTGTATATTACCGCCTCTTTGATCAGCCGGCTGTTTACGATTTTGCAGCGAGAGCAGGCTAAATGCTTGCCTACAGAATGTTGCGTCTACTGCAGTCTATCTAAAGTGAAACGGTGAACACGGCAGAAACGAATTTTCGTACAAAACATTTGTTGCTAGGTAATGCAGTCATATGGTACGCATCTCAGCAGACTACTGACAGTAGCACAGTCCGGACTATTATTTCGTCTCTGTGTCGTGTTGTGTAATAATTTCTTGTGGGTATAAAATAGAAATGGAATCAAAAATTAAAAAACAAAAGTTATGCCGTGCACAAAAGCAGATATTAAGAAACAAACTGGGGCTCTTAATAAATTTGTAAAAATATTAAAATATTCTGATGCAGATTGTAACCAAACATCGATACATCAGAAATCAGAGTTGAAGAACCATGCACATCATCCAGTTTGCATAAAAGTAGTATTGCATCTATTGAACAAGATAACAAGACGCATGATTTAAGTGAAAAACAGTTAGGAGAAGATTTAGTTGTAGCTGACCACGAAACTAACACATTGTTAGTCTCTGTAAATTTAGAAGATCCAGGTGAATGGGGAAATATTGATGAAAAATTACGAGTTGTTTTAATTGAAATGGGGCCTGTTCACAAGAAAAATATAATATATCCCAGAGATACATATGGTCGTAAATTTGGCGACACGTATTATAATAGAACAATGGAAAAAGGGCAGCTCGTGCCAAGAACATGGCTCATTTATTCCGAAACTTTAAATTCTGTTTTTTTATTTTGTTGCAAACGTTTAGCACCTACTGAATCAAGTAGTCTTGTAGAAGGTTATAATGACTGGAGAAATGTAAGTACAACTTTGCATAGACATGAGACTAGTTTCCTCACATGAAAAATTTCTTAAAATGGAAGGAACTTGATAAAAATTTAAAAACAAAAAACTGCTATTGATAGCCAGACTCAAAGCATGTATGAAATGGAAAAGAAACATTGGACGAGTGTTGTAGAACGCTTGATTGAAATTATAAAATTCCTTGGTAGCCAAAATTTAGCTTTTCGCGGATCACCTGATAAATTATATGAAAGGAATAACGGCAATTTTTTAAAATTAGTCAAACTGTTTGCGAAGTTTGATCCCGTTATGGAAAGTCATGTCGAAAGGGCCCTACAACGAAACAATAGAGTACAATATTTGAGTAAAAACAGTCAAAATGAAATATTGGAAACTTTAAGTAACGCAATCAGGGATACAATTTTAGTATCAATTCGAAAATCTAAATATTATTCCATAATTTTAGACTGCACACCTAATGCAAGTAAAACAGAACAAATGACCATTATTATTCGCTTTGTTTCCTGTGACAATGGAATTGTTAAGATCAGGGAAAACTTTTTAGGTTTTGCAGATATGTCAGATTCCAAAGGACGTGGTTTATGTGCAACAATAATGGAACAACTGGAAAAATGGAACATTCCCATTGAAGACATGCGAGGTCAAGGGTATGACAATGGGGCAAATATGAAAGGGAAAAAATATTACCTCCAAAATTTTTGTTTGAACAAAAATCCTCGAGCTTTTTTTACGTGCTATGTGCTGCACATACTCTAAATTTAATCATTAATGATGCAGACAAAGTGAATGCAGATACAATTCTTTGCAATTATTCAAGAAATATACAATTTATTTTCATTCTCTTACAAACGTTGGGCAATCCTTTTAAAGTTCATAAAAATTGTAACATTGAAACAGCCATCAGAAACGCGATGGGAAAGTAAAATTAATGCAACCTGCCCTCTACGATATTAGTTAGGAGAAATTTACGATGCACGTTTTGAAATTTTAAATAATGAAAATTTTAATAAACTCAGCATGAAGCACAAACATTATGTGCTGAAATAAAGGAGTACAAATTTATTTGCTCTCTTAGAACTTGGCATGATTTAACAAAATAAACCCTGTGAGTAAAATGCTTCAAGACAAAAATATGAACATTACACTTGCTTTAGAATCTATCGAAAACTTAAAAATATTCTTACAAGAGTATCGATCAGATACAAATTTTAAAGAAGTTCTAAAAACGGCAAAAGAACTGAGTGAAGAGGCGTTGGATAACAAGAATTTAAAACTGGTACGGAAGTTCGACGACGAAAGAAGACACGACAATTTGGCCACAAGCATCATTACGAAACGCCACAATCGCCAGAAGATAAATTAGAGTGAATGGGTTTGATACACTTCTAGACGTTGCAATGTGTTCGTAAATAGAACTGTTTGAACAACTAAATACATATTATGATAATATCAATTTCTTGTATAGATTACTACAAATTAATAACGAAGATTTACGAAAAAATTGTGACGATTTAGACATTCTCTTGAAGGACGGCGACAATAAAGACGTAAATGCAAAAGAACTATATGACGAGTTATGTGCTTTCCGGGATATTTTTCGGATGGATAATTTAAATATTCAAAAGCCCTTTCGATATTCTTAATTTTATTGTGTCTAATAATTTATCTTTACCTAACTTTTCAATTGCTTTAAGAATACTATTAACCCTACCTGTTAGTGTAGCGAGCGGTGAACGTTCCTTTTCCAAGTTGAAATTGATTAAAACCTACTTAATAACAAGTATGTTACAAAAAAGGCTTGTTAGTTTGGCGTTAATAGCTATTGAAAATGATGTATGTGCGGAATTAGACGTTAAGACCATTATTTCTAATTTTGTGAATATGAAATCAAAAACCCTAAAATTTTAATAAAAAAATTTCAAGTATATTTATGTAATTTAATTTATTTTCTGTTATTCTGTGAAGATTTTATTTTTCGAATACTTATATTAAATGTTCTAATTATTTCTGAATTCTTTTCTTATTTTCTCATCTATCTTGAGTTTCTTTTATTTTCCTAAAAGATAGTTCCACTTATAAAAATTATTAAAAAAATTTTACAAGTTACTAAGAATTTAGTAACTTGTAAAATGCAAACATTTTTTAAACTTTAGTTCAAATAAATTTTAACTTTAATTAAAATTCATTTTAATTTTGTTAGCGATTCGGGTCGGTGAGAAGGCTATAATCCCTGCATCATTATATTCAACGATTAAAGTAAAGTGGCTTTATCAAAATTTGCTTTAAAGTTTGAAAATTGTTTGAATATTCGGGTTTTTAACGATTATCCTGCCTAGTCAACAACCCCTTGTTCGTTACATTTAGCGAACCAACGTGTGGCTGTTCTGTCAAAATTTATTTAAGAAATTTCAAATAATTTAAATTTTTATTATCGTAAAAGAACCACACACGCCCGGATAGTTACAGGGCGTGTGTGGTTCTTTTATATATAGAAGTAAAGAATATTATATAGAAATTGCATGCGGGCGGGAAAGACCCAAGCGCCGGCACTGACTCTATCTAAATGGTTTTGATGTTAGGTGTCTGGAGAGAGCTTTGCTCGCCAAGCATGCTGATGCGCAAATTCAGGGAAACGTCAGCAATTAGAGTGGAAACAAGTAAGTTTTTGTGAAGGCACCCATGAAGGCACTGCTTCATGTAATTACAACTATATTTTATTCTTCAAGAAAAGTGTGAGTGTTGTGAAACATTCCAGTAATTATATTTAAAGTAGAGTTTTCTACTAGCTATCATATTTATTTTTGCTTCATTTCAGTCCATCCTAAACTCCCTAATAATAATAATAATAATAATAATAATGAGAACACCGCCTTCAGAAACGAAGTACCGAATCACGAAATGAGTTACTCGAGCAAGAGGAAACATCCAGAAAATGGAGGATTCATCTCTTAATATTAAAATGTACTCGGGTGTGTTCCAACGTACCCGAACACCTTTGGCTAAGCTATCAAAATTAATCTGGAGTTTTTAAGCATTAACTGTTTAGTCCAGTTATTTTCTAGTTGCACGTGTATTACAATATCAGTTAAATTATAAACATCAGTAATAGTAAACTTGATTGTAAGTGTGTATTAATTCTGCAACTGTCGTTTTGAAAGAAATATACGTGGATGATGTGGGAGGAGCAGAATAACATCGATTTCAAACCAGAAGAAATATGTATTTCATCTTTGTGAACATTAAATTTTTGTGAACAATAAATGGATTCCATTTATTGTTCACAAAACTGCGAAACATCGTACATCGACATTTCAAAATAACATTTAACCTCGTTGTCGCTCTTTGACGCAACAAATAAGAATCAAGTGCCATTCAATAACAACAAAAAGAAAGAAAAAGAGAGCCTTTACATAACACAACTAAAGCGAAATGTAAAACTTAAATTTGGAAAGATAGAAAAGTGAACATAATCTGTGATTCAAATCGATCACTTTATTTCAGTTTGAAAACTGCTGTGAAACAAGCATCGAAATAAAGTAACAGCAATGAATTTCGAATTATTTAACTGAAATATGTTATGCACTGAATGTTCACTTTTCCACTCACAGATAACAATCAGGGTCATTTCTATATATATAAAAAGATTAAGAAAACTATGAAATCTGGATTGTTATGAGTCTAGAATATGTCTGTTAAGTGAATGTGTTTTCCGGCTAGATTGCATGTTTTTAAATTGAAAATCCAAGTTTTCGCAGGAAAACCCTTTCGCCTTCATGTGAAACCCTATGAAGCTTTTTTGATTTAAAAGCACTCATAGTGCAGTCACATTGTCTTCGTGACTGCTCTAGGGAATCAGTTACGAAAGAGAACCCACATCTTCTGCATACTTTCTTTTTTTGTTTAAGCACTGTAACATTTCCGCATTTTGTATAGAAATCAACGCTATATTTTATCAAAAATTAATAAACTCTAAACGTAAGTTGAAATTAACATCAATAATAGCTATCAGTGGGATGATATTCTTTGGTGATAAGTAAGAGATCGCTTGTCCAAATGTTCATTCGAACATGTCTTGCATCGAAAAATTTCCCACACATCCTTATGAATCCTTATATCCATTGTAACTTTGACTGCCTCCAAATAAATCTTTATGAAATGAGTTGCAGTGGCACAAAGGTCCACGAAGGATATTTTTGTCCAGTGAAAAACGGTTGTCAAAGATGGGCAGAAAATGAAAAAGCAGAATCTACTGAAGAACATTAACTATGACGAGTACAAAGTTCAAACTTCTTATTACGTTAATATTTTCAGAGAATGCGTATTAAATTATACCTCGTATGAACCTCATTCTCAAATATTCTCAATTCTCAAAGGTCATTTTTTCTGATTCTGAACATCAAAATATCATACATTTCTTAATTTGTTCGGTAAAGAAAATTGATTATAAATTTTTTACATATTATTATTATTATTAAGAGAGGCCTCCAGGGAGTCACAGACTCATCGAGTGAGGCCACATACTACACACACACACACACACACACACACACACACACCAGCTATCATACTTATTCTTGAATTCATCCACACTACTTGCATTCACAACATCCAATGCCAATTCATTCCAATCACGCACCACCCTACGAGAGAAAAATCCAGTCCTCACCCCATTTTTAGCGGCCTTCATTCTCAGCTTCCAAGGATGTCCTCTCGTCCTTTCCTCACCTTCCATAAATTGAAAATTTTTAATTCAAATCCTGTATGACTAGGCTGACTATATTTTCTTGAGATAAAAACGGGACATTGGAATGGCAAAAACGGGACGGGGGGGGTTATCTAAGAAGATGTGTTCATGAAAAGACGATGAAAAAGTTTTATTGCATAAACATATTGAGCGTATACTATTATTCTTCAGTGACAGTACCCATACAAAAAATTTAGGTAATCGTGGAAGGGGACTGTATTTCACGACGATCGTACCATGAATATTTCACCGATGAAGTGATCCTACACTTCTTACACTTCATGATACAACTTTGTCTTACAACTAATATTGCCTTAATTGCCTCAACACTTAATCTAGATTTCTCCTTTGACCACATCCTGTTCATAACAGAAAATATTCTCTCAACAGTTGCTCTACTTCCTGGAAGACAAAGAATAAACTACAATATTACAAAAATCTTGAAAGTCTAGGCTTTTTTCGCTCATTTCAGAAAAAATCTGTACCCGTCTATCAGATACAAGAATGTTTTCTTTATTCCATGTATCCAACTGCCTCACAATTATCGATTTTATAAGGGTCCACTGATCAAATACACGAGTTTCTTCTGTTTCTGTGTGTGTAATGATCATGAAAGTCTGTAGACTTATAACATAAATCCATTGGGCGGAATACAGGCTGTATAATTGAGAAGACGTGCCTTTGAGGCTGAATGTGGTACTTTATTTTTAAGACTCCTACTAGCAGTGTCAAGAAAGAAAAACAAGTAATGAAAATCACTTGCTTTTTCACCACACTGAATCCTCCACCTAACTTTCATAACTACTATGCCTCGTGGGATTGAGACGACAATCGTACGTTGAATGCGGAAACTTTATCCGCTTGGCTATATCTAGACCGACAATAGTCTTTAATTTGGATTCACTTCTGTTTATGTATTGGGTTCTGGAGTCTGTTTAGCTGCATGCAAATTATGCGAGTTGCGATCACCATTTACCAGTTTAGTGAGCAACAATGAGAAAATTGTGATTACACGATGTTTCATTCATTGTGAATGATTACAAGCGAGACTGATGATTATAATGTTTTTGCAGACGTTTATTTCTCATGTGGTTCATGCAATATTTTCAAAGAATATTGTAAAGCTGTTTCCCAAAGTGTGTATTCAGAATTTTCACTCGTTTTGAAGCGATGTGAATGGTCAAAGTATAGAAATGAGTTTAAAATGCTAAAAATGCTATGTATTTTAAACTCGAGTTATAGAGTTCAAATATCCCCATTGTTGTAACTCAGTAAGAAAATATAGAAATTAGCAAAGGAGAAATTATACTTGTTCACCAATGTTATTTGATTTCCAGGTTAACGTTTTGACACGATTCTTGGTGATGACGAAGAGACTTAATAATCCTTCAACATGGAAACATGAAGTTGTGATTTAGTTTTCAACAGTGCTTTATTCCCTTGTCACATAATATTCTTTGTCTGCATTCCGTTTTCAGTGTTTTTTCCAGGTTTTCTTTTCTTTTCCATTTTAATAACACGAAACGTTTTCAACATTTAATTAATAAAACATTTAGTGAGATCGCTTAGCTTGTTCTTCAGTAATAACTTTTTAAGATGTGGATTTGATGATATTTCTACCCGTAATTCCTTGGAATAAAACAGCTCCACTTTTTTAAAATCTAATCAGTGAAATTATGAAGAGAAATTATGAACCTTTATCTGGTCTCTTTCGACTCAAGGTGAGTTAGCCGGTCTCATAAGAAGATAAAAGTTTTTTTTCGCCCGGAAAACTCAGATTTTTCGTTCGCCAGAACAGGCAAACCGGCCACGTGATTTATCCGTGGAGTAGAGGACTAGCAATAATACAAGTACGACATACAAGCCACATGTGCAGAACATCTGAACATCGAAGACTTTAATAATAATCTTAGGCGTTAAATGAAATCATATTTTGACGATGGACGTTGCAAGTTTTAACGCTGTATTGCATTGAAATAAGTGATTGTGGTATGGTGTATATGCGGGAGTTGTGCTTAAAAATGAACAATGACACTGACCATTGCTTCGCGCCCACAATTTCAAAACCACTGATTTAGAGCTTAAGTGCTTGCGACAGCCCTCTGTAATACACAAGGGATATTCCGATAGTTCAGCTCATTGCATTTATTGTTAAACTAAGTATTTATTTAATACACGACACTTACAGGCCTTCAATATAATTTCTATTCTACCTTATTGCTGTTGTCCAACGTTTAGGGAAATCTTGTATTCCTACCAGCAAGCGCTTTGCTGTTTATATTCAAGCAGGCCATTGAGGATTATCATCTATTATCATCCCTGGCTTTTCAATGGTCTATCGCTTCTGTACCTTTCTTTAATGCTTGTCAAACCTTCACTGAGCCGAAATGAGAGAAATGGTAGTCTTGGAAAAAAGGTAAAGAAATTATTAATGAAACAGCAACAACACACCTGGGCTACCAGACAAGAGTAAATAAAGATTGACTTGCACCATAGATTTCGAACTTATGGGAGAAAAAAAGAATATCCAAAACTAACCTCACAAAAGAAGATAATAAAGAAAATAGAATATTATGCAAATATTTGAAAAATAAATGGACAAAAATGCATATTAGCAAAAATCACACATTTAGAAGAAAAATCAGGAATATTTGAAGAAGCATACAAAAAACCTGACTCCAAGACCATTCATGAAATAAAAGAGACAGCTAGAACATACTCACCCAACCAAGTTTCAATACTGAAAAAAGATAGAACGACAACAAGTAGCCGTGAAACAATAAAAGAAATATGGACTAATAATTTTAAAGAAGCATTTGCAGCTGAAGAAAACATAGATCAAGACGCCTTCAACCCCGAAGAAACTTCTGACACAAAAGACATACCAGATGAAGAAATACATAGTGCAATCAAACAAATGAAAAATAATAAAGCACCAGGCGTAGACCACATTCAAAAAGAACTTCTAGAAAAAGGGGAAGGAAGCATAATATATCACCTAAGGGAACTGTTCAACAAAATATTAAAGAAGGAAATTTACCAGCAGAATGGATAACAGGCCAGATCATACCAATCCACAAAAAAGGAGATGCCAGTTCCTGCACTAATTATACACCTATCACCCTTCTAAGACATTGCTCTAAAATATTCATCAGGATTCTTCAAAACAGAGTTAAACATTCCTATGAAGAACAGACGGAAGAAGAGCAAATGGGATTTACAAATAGCAGAAGCACAATAGCTGCAATTTTCACATTAAACAGATCTTATGATTGAAAAAATAAAAAACTGTACTTCTCTTTTATCGACTTCAAGCAAGTTTTTGACTCAATAATCAGAAGCAAACTCATTAAAATTCTAGAAAACAGAGGGTTCGACAAGTTAAGTCTGTGAAGCTTAAATTCGAGAGAGTGCATGGACATTTGTGAATGTGAATGTTACGCGGGAGAGGGATTCAATTCCATTGCCGGTTGAAACTATAATCTATCTTGAAGTGGATTGAAAAAAAAGTCAGCATTTTGTTTAGATATTTTTATGGATTATCTTGTCATTAAGGTCCTTCCACGAAACTTTTGTAGATGTTGTATATCATACGTTTAGAGTCATTTGTGGGTACAATTCTTATATTAAAATGTCATGAAACTACGAAAATAGTCTCTCACGTTAAAACCGTCTTCTTTATATAAGTAAAGTGGATTTAATTAAAGTGGATTAAATTATGGATATATGATTTTGCATCGCCGAACTGAAGCCTTTTGGAGCTTTATTTTCTTAAATAATTCTTTATATTTTAAGTTCTAGTCATTCGAAATTTTTAGGCTTTTATTATGATTGCAAGCTATGCAATGATCTATATTATTTCCAAAGAGAAATAGATAATATTTATCAATCATCATAAACGCAAAAAAAGAAAAACAAAATTTTCTGTGCAGTGTGTATGTAAATAATATTATAAGAATTTCAGCGGTGATTTCGAAGGTAATGAGAAAATCGTTTATGGGGTTATATTTCAGTAAAAGAAAACGAACTCTATGAACTTTCTAATATATCCAGGGAATGATAAAATCAGAACGCAAAGGCAATAAAATAATTAATGCAACAAAATAAATGAACCTTCCTAACTTACCATGAAATATCTTCTGATGTTGGACAAGATAACGCTTGGCCTTAAATTCTTTACAGCACGTGCTACAACGAAATGTTTCACGTACTTTCTCATGTATTTTCATGTGGGCCTTGAGGTTACTAGCAATGGAATAATCTCGCTGGCAAACTTTGCAAGGAAATACTTCTCGATCACTCTTATGCAGTTTTAAATGTTCTTTCAGATGCTTTTTCGTGTGTAAAGTCGTTGGCAGACATCACAGCGATGGTTTGCCCAAGGCTTCTGTCGACGACGAAATAAACTGAATTGCTTATTGGAGGAAACTGGATCATCCCCCATAATTGAAACAAGGTTATGTCAGCAGAATGAACATTTTCAGAGAGCACCTTTGTATTAAAAGTTCAAATGAATTAGGTATGTGGATGAAATATTACAAAAACGCTAAACAAAAAGGAAATTGTTAAAGAAGTAAATCGACAGACGTAAGTTAGAAGTGAAATAAACTTCCTTACAAGAGTTCAAAGACATTTTTTGATGTAAATATTGAATGAATTTATTCTAACGAGCATTTCGCGGGAACTTTAATAGCTTGCAATATTCATAGTGAAAAATTTGAATAACACACCCTGTCGACAGAAAACAAACAATTAATGAGATCGACATTCTTACTGGAAAAGAAAGCAGCTTTCCTTATTAACAATCCACAACTCCTCAACACTATACTCAGAAATATAAAATGTGTATTTTGAACTAAAATGGAATTTGCATCGTTTAAAGAACTGTCTCTTTTTTTTTCGTGACATGTTTCTACCAGAGTGGTTAAGCACCTATAAGAACCGTCTTGTCAACAAGTTATTCATCCTCTGTAGGACGAACATTAATTTCACGAGTTGGTTGCTGGGCTGTTTTGAGATTTAAGGCAAGACCAAACTAAGATCTATGAAGCCAGGTTGAGTTAGTAAAATTACTGTACTGCTAACTGTGGTATAAATATGCCTGTTAACTGCATATTCGTTGGTTTTCACGTTTCGGCGAATGCAACACCTAGGACTACAAGTAGAGAAATACAAAAACTCCACCACAGGATGAGACCACCTAGGTGTATTCATGGAAATGGCCTTGAAGATAGCGAAGATGCTTCTCATATTTAGAATTTGGAATCTAAACAAGACTTTACCATATGCTTTCTGGATTTCTTCCGGCTGTAGTTCGCAGAGGCACCTAACGTGATGAATAATAATACATGGAGCGAAACACATTGCTCTGACTGAATAGAATTTGAGCAATTTTGGCTTCACACTGCGAACTCGCACGCACGCACACACACACACACACACACACACACACACACACACACACACACACACACACACACACACACACACACACACACACACAGCGAAGTTTATTGTGTGGCTAGAGTGAATTTTGACTTATATCGAGCTTATTTTTTTAATTGTCCGATGATGTATTACTAATAAATCGCATTGGCTAGATAATTTCTGAAATTGGAATTTAACATTTCTATTAAAACCTGTTAAGTATTTTGAAGTTTCTTTTCAGATAGACTGTTTCTCGTGGAAAAATAGTCTGAAAGAAAATGGTATTTCCAGTTTATCTAAAACAGAGTACAATTTTAAAACGAATTTAAAAAACAGTTTCTATACAAGTCACACACTCGCGAACTGTATATTTTTCCATAAAAGAATTTGAGCTGTATGTTGATATTTAATAATGATTTGTGTTAAGTAAGACTAATATGTTTTTTCGAGTCTTGTCACTTTAGTTACAAAATTAAATATCAAACACACATGAATTTTAAAAAAATTAAACAGAATTTATGAGATAAAATATAAATTCCGGGTTAATAATAACATATTTAATCCGTATAAAATGACATCACTAGCCCACTAAACAGAGCCTTTCACCGTAAAAAATAAGACATCATTAATGAGTGATAAATTTAAAGGAAGGTACAAAACAAGTCAGATTTATAATGCAAGAACGTTGAGTTAATGCTGTAATATCTACGTATAAAACCTGCATGGAACTCATAACTTCATTGGATATAATACACACACGGACAAAGAAATTGGTGCACCTGGAAGAAAACATGGTACAACGGCGAAACTAAGCAAATAGCTAAAGTGCTAGGGTGGTATGCAAATGATCCAAGTTTGGTGTGATTGCGCATGCCCACACACCCTACGGTGGCGCTGCAAGCACGAATATATAAATTCGTGCCTTATAAAGTCAGTGAGTAGTCGATAGCCGATTAAAGCGAAAAGCACCAGCTAACGCAAGCTAGAGTACAGAGGCATGATCATCGGCCTGAAAACCGGAGAGTGTTCGGCGCATCATATAGGCATGCACATGAACCGTTCTGACCATACTGTCCGACAGTGTTGGGAGCTGGGGACACGTTCTGGCACTGCCACATGGCAAAGCGGCACCTGTCGGATAAGAAGGACCAACGCTAGAGAGGATCGACGGATCCTGCTGCAAGCACGGAGGGATCTCACCTACATCTGCCTGTATAGTGGACGGGGATCCCGGTTCACTATATAGGCAGATTTCCCCATTTCTCGACGCCTCGCGGAGGCGAATCTACGATCCCAGAGTCCCTGACGTGTGCTCCCATTAACACCGCAGCATCGCCGACTCCGTTTGCAGTGGTGCCAGGCGAGAGCGACGTGGAACGCGACAGACTGGCGACATGTGGTCTTCAGCGATGAGTTCCGCTTTTTCTTGGGGACAGATGATCATCGTGTCTGGGTGCGGAGAACCCCTGATCAAGGACACAATCTCGACCTCGCTATCGAGCGCCACACCTCCCGCACTGCAGGCATTATGGTCTGTGGAGCCATAACCTACAATAGCCGATCACCACTCGTAGTGGTACGTGGTGCATTGACGGAGCAGCGGTATGTGGACGACATCCTACAGCCCTATGTTCTCTCATTCGTGGCTGGGATACCAGGAGCGCTATACCAGTAGGATAATGCCCGTCTGTACACGGCTCGGGTTGCCCAGGCCTGTCTACATCGTGTACAGACACTTCCATGGCCTGCCTACTCCCCGGACGTTTACCCTATCGAGCATGTTTAGGAGTAGCTGAAAGCAGTTCCCACCGTGCCGCAATATCCGGGATTTGGAGCACAGCGTCCAACACGTGTGAGACAGTCTGCCGCAGGACATCAGGCATCTGTTCGCCACCATGCCGGACAGTATTGCAGCGTGTAACGCCGCACGAGGCGGTGCAACGCTATTGATGATGACCGGATTGCGTACCACACGTCTTTGTAATTGTCCTTCAGCTCTGTTTTTGCCATCATGTGCATCACTCACCTGTATCATTACACAAATAAAATTTCAGTTGAATCCTATGCTTCCTTCTTGGTGCGCTAATTTCTTTGTCCGTGTGTATATTATGAAATATAATCGAAATGTAATATATTACAGATTTGTAATATATTACATTTCGATTACAGATATATATATATATATATATATATACAGGGTGTTCGGGATAAATTTGACAGTTTCGTAAGGAAAAAGAAAATCTTCTTTGTATCTATTAAATTTAATGAATTGACAAAAAAACATTACAGGCAGAGTTAATTACAATACTATCAACAAGATTTACTCAAAATAACCACCATTAGCATCGATCACAGCTTCAATTCTGCTTCGGAACCTCGAACAAGCTGATGCTACAGTCTCCCTGGGAAGGGCCGCAAAAACTGTTTTAATTTTATCCATTAACTGGGCTTTTGTATTACTGGAAGTGCGATTGGTGTCTTTTTCAACTGCGCCCCATACAAAATAATCCATGGGGTTAAGGTCTGGGGAGTTTGGAGGCCAAACATTTGGACTGGTGAAGTCGTAGAAATTTTCAGACAACCATTTTTGACTTTTCCCAGAGGTGTGGCAAGGGGCCGAATCCTGCTGCCATACATACGGCCTACCATTGGCTACCCTTGTTATCCAGGGCTTGACTACAGTTAGCAACTCCACGAACAAAGCCCGAATTCCAATGCCAGGGTTCTTCAACACCTGTTCCTGCAGATTTGCGAGGAATTCTGCTGTACGAACGCAATCAGATCGTCTGCTAGGGATCTTTCTTCTTGCTACATCCTCGTAGTCACCATTGCAAGTCTCTAGTTCATGCCTGATTGTTTTTACTGTATTCAGGGAGCATTGGGCAGCAGTCGTAATATCCTTATTTTGATGGCGGGCACGAATCATCATGATACAAGTTATTCTCTTCCATGATTCAGGTGGGTTCCAGCTATCCATCCTTTCTGACATCTTGTATATGAATGAAGAAGGGTCCAAACTTTTAAATGAAGAGAAGTGTGTGTTAATACATGTAACTTACGGAAAAATATAATTAATTATAAATATGTCAAATTTATCCCGAACACCCTGTATATATATATATATATATATATATATATATATATATATATATGTATGTTAAAGATACCAAACTATTTTAAATATAAAGCTGGTTTTTTTTTACTTCATTTCCCAAGTAAGCAAACAGACAAGTCAGTCAAGTTTGCACCTGCAAGAGTTGCAAGTCTAGCTGACCCTGCACGTAGTGCAAGTCAAGACAACTCGTGGTAAAGGAAGAATAAGCTTTGATCACTATTCTTAATATTTACCCTTAATGCAAAGCACATCTCCTGGAAGAGATGTATGATGCTATGTATTAAAGGCAAGGGGCCACTACCCATACCGGTTTCGACCTTTATAATAATTTTGTGAGTTCAACGTATCTCATCATTGGCCTGTGGAGTAAGATAGGCCGAGGTTCAGCAGATAGTAGGAAAGGAAATAAAGATAGAGTGCATAGTAGTAGAGCAGATGAAAAAGACCTCAGCGGACCTGTTTTAGCTGTTGACCCCCCAGGGTGCTTCTAAAACGGCCGTTGATTTTTCACTTTTGAAAAGGAAAAATTCTGAAAAGGAAAAAAAAAAAAAGGAGGGACTAAGCAAATTTATCAAGTGTAAATATATCTAAAGACTATGTGGAAGACAATTCTATAGAGGAGTGAGTTTGCCAAGCAAACCCAGAACAGTATAACCAGGAAAAGAAGGGAAATTACCTGGCCCTGAAGACCCCGCCCTGAAAAGGGCTTGGGACCACCTCGATGTTGGCCTTCGCAGTCCGGGTTTGTTCAGGTCAACCCCAACCTGGGGACAGAAAAACTTTCAACTGCGAAAGGACTAGACATACCTGTGGGTTAAACGCTGATCAGGAAGGAAGATCGAGGCAGCGTCAACACCTACAACTTGAAGGTGTTATAGGTGCAGAAACAACCGGATTCCCCCCTGTATGATCTGGCAGATGGTTGGTGGGTCGCACCATCTCCTCAGGAACCGCTCCTCACCCAGTACCTTTCCTGCTCCAGGAAGCGGCGGAGGTAGGCTGAGAGACAGTTCCTAACACGGAGATAGATGCGATCCTCCTTGTTAAGAAGGTATTTTTTCCTGATATTCCAAATGTGATGTTTAATCACATTTATTAGGAAAATCAGGTGATTAAACATCACATTTGGTAAATCAGGAAAAAATACCTTCTTAACAAGGAGGATCGCATCTATCTCCGTGTTAGGAACTGTCTCTCAGCCTACTTAAGCCGCTTCTTGAGGTGTCGTCAGTGGAAGCCACGCTATGAAATACTAAGTTTTAAGTAACACAGATCTTATATATATTTTACCAAAACAAGTTACCATAATGTGCTTTGACCTTATTAAATAAAAATCTCAGGATGAGAGATAGATGTAAAAAGTTTTTTTAACTTGGGTATAATATATGTTAGATACCAAGCTATTTTAAATATAAACCTGGTTTTTTTACTCCATTTCTCAAGTAAGCAAACAGACGAGTCAGTCAAGTTTGCGCCTGCAAGTGCTGAAAGTCTAGCTGACCCTGCACGTAGTGTAAATCAAGGCAACTCGTGGAAAAGGTAGGTAGAATATATATATAGTAAAGAGCGTCAACTGAACTCAAATGACTAAACACCTTAAAAATAAAATACTGAAATTAAAATGATAATAACATAAATAATCGTTGTATCATTACCCTCTCTTTCTCTCTCTACAGACACCCACAAATTTCTTGACTGCTCTCTTTGTTACTGACATGAAGTAAATAAAACTTAAAATAAAATAATATAAAACAAATAAATTCATTGAGTTTAACAGTTCAATATGGGGTGAGATCGCTTTGGAATTTTATTTTTCCTATTCTGCCATGAAATATTTTTGTCGCTCTCTTTTTTAGATGAGCCCCCGTGTGAGATTTTCCTTACAGCAATTCAAGTCCGTAGTAGGAAACTGCACACGAAGCTTGCGTAAGATATTTCATTTACTGTTTGCAGATATTTTGGTGAGGATTCTGTAATCACCTCAAGAATGATGTTTGAAGTTGGTTATGGTAGATATAAACTTGACTGAAATCTAAATGTGCATCTGAAAAAAAAAAAAAAAAAAAAAAAAAAAAACAGAGTAACTTTATTAATTTTCCGCGCTAACACGTAGTATAAAGAAAATGATCAAAGATATCAATCTAGAAATGGCTTAATGGAGGAAAAAGTTTTAAAAAATCTCCTACCTAAAGCACACAGGTTCTTTAATGATTCCTGGTGTAAAGGAAGTGATCAATTTAATATGAATTTTCAGATAAAATGCAAGAGACCAGTAAATTGAAAGGCCACTGACAGTTTTACGCGTATCGATATTTCACCGAAATCATTTTCTTAACATCGCCACTTTATTTACTTTTGCGCCATCTATTAAACTGATTCGTTGTAGAAATTGATTCAAATTTATTGCAGAAAGCTTGTTTTTCCTTCACATCAAATGATCCTTTCCTATAATGGATCAGTGGACAACAAACTTCAAATTTATTTTTCCTTTCTGAAAATATGCGGATGATCTCAGAGTTTTATGAATACCAGATTGTAGCATTTTGATTTAAAAAAAAAAAAAAACATTTCTAACAGTGAGCTGTTTTAGCCATGTATATGTTACTGTAAAACTCGACAATTGGTAAATCCTAGCATTTACCATAATGAGGTGGTAAAAGTCCGAAAACTGCTTGTAAGCGCTTCCATTTCAGGCTTTTACCCAACCATTTCGGCAAATGCCAGTATTTACCAACACTAATTGGTAAAAGCTCATGACTGTGATTGTGCTTTTTAAGTGAGCGTGTGTGTGTGTTTAAAATTTTAATTATTCTTTGAAAATGTAAATTTTAAAATATTCTAATATCATTTATGTCCAGAATAACATTAAACACCGAATTATGTAAAATAATAAGGCTTTATTATTTTACTACATTTAATTAATGTATCATAATAAAATGTTCATGAAATAAAAGACATTAATCACAATTTCCTTCAACATTATCAAATCATAATTAAACTTATTTTTTTCAGCAAGATTGACTGTTGTGACCTTTGAAGTTACAAAGTTGGCTGATTTGCACAAGCACATCTTCGCGGTACACGTCTTTGAATAGTTGCATTTATTGAATCTTTGCCCCCCCCAACTAAAGAAAGCTTTCTTACCACTTCACGTACACTTAATTACTTCCTTTCCGGCTCCAAATTTTTCTTTGCACAATATGAATTGGTTTCTTGTGTACATCAATTTAATATCATTGTGTACAATGATATTAAATTGATCACCATTTTAGTTTACCCCACTTTGTACCAAGTTCATAAAATTCTTCGTCTTTAACGTCTGTGATAAATGCTATTATTGATTTCCGATCCATCTTCGCTCTATCAATATCTGGTATTTTTATTCTAACATTTTGTCCGAGAGTAGGTTTTTGGAACTTTTTAGACGAAGTTGCTTTCATTTTCTTTGCCTGCTTCTCAAGTCCCTCTCTGGCAGTCTCTCGAAACATTTTCACTTTTTGAGCTCTGCTGATAGTCGCAGATGTCATGTTAGGGGATTTAGAGAATGCTCCTGGGTCTATTTTTTCATTTTTAACTTCGGTCTCCATTTCCATCGTTACGCAGGTTTCTGTTCCATTTGTATTATCATTACCTTGCAATTCCAAATTAACAGTTGGTTCGTAGTCACTTTCTTCATCATCTTCTATATCAGTAGTGCGTTCATTATTAATATTTATAACTTTTTCCAAGTCCTCCTCAGTGGATATGCTGCTAGTTAAATTCCGTGGAACAACAGAGCTTGCAATTCCCAGCTTCATAGAAACACCAAACAGCTTCGTAAGGTGAATCTTTGATCCCCTCATGATATGCTCTGTTTTTCGTTGCTTGTACAAAACGTAATCCTTCATTGCTTGTATCGTAATCCTTCCGACTACTTTGTTGTGTTGTTTGTTTCTATCCATGTTGCCAACATGTTCTCAATATCTTGGTTCGCCCGCTCGACTGAACCTTGCGATTCACTCTGTTTCGGTTTACCGTGGACGATTTTTATACCATTCCACACTTGACATAAATTCTTTATGATTTGGTTGCAAAATTCTCTTCCGTTGTCGGAGTGAAGAATGTGTTTGGTGCAGCAAAAGTTGTAAATATGTCCAGAAGATGATATGCAACTTCCTTTTATTATGTAGGGATCAGAGAAGGACGAATTATGTAAGATGATCTTGATATACTAAAATAAATTTCATATCACGATCTGGCTTGGATTGGATTGGATTGCATATCGAGCAGGTCGACTTGAAATCGAGAATTCATTTCATTGTGTAGAATAGGTTTAACTACAATTCCTTTTTAAGTGTTTTGTTTGTTTTTTTTTTTGGTTTTTTCTGGCATGGTTCACATAGTCTCAAATATATGATGAACGACGCTACAGTCACATTCTTGTACTTACGATTCAGTTCCTTGATAATTCGGATTCTTAGAAATTTCCCCGAATAACAAAATAAATAGGCTATTATTTGCAGATGATTAGGTAACACTATCAGATAAGGAAGACAATTTACAAACAGCAATATATAATTTCAACATGCGGAATGAATATATTCATAGATAAAGCTAAAACAATTGTATTTTATGGACAAACTCCATTTAGAAGTAAAATAGCTATTAATAATAAAATAATAGAACAGATAAATACTTTCAATTATCTTGAAAATATTGATCTGTTCTTTTGGATGTTAATTTTCTTGTATGTGAAATATCCTATGAAGGAGAAAAAGTCATTAAATTAAAATATTCAAAATTTATACGGATTATAGGCCTAATAAAAACAGAACACTGAATCCTAATATTGTACAAAAAGAGACACGCTTGAAAATGTACAATACTTTAACATACTTTAATCATTGACCACATTATTATATGGGAGCGAAAATTGGGCAATAAACAAACAAGATAAACAAAGAATAAAAACAAGTGAAGTGAGATTCATGAGAACTGCAAAATTCAAATTATTAGACAAAAAAGAACGAAGATATCTTAAAAGAATTAGAAATATAATTAATAGAAGAAAAACTAAACAATTGCAAACAAAATTGGATAGAACATGTAAACCAAATGATCAGCACCCGATATCTTATACAACACTAAAATATAAACCAACTGGAAAGAGAAGGCCGGTACACCTCAAAAGAAGATATTAGATGGATAATGAGACCGGAACAGACCAATATGGTCTTTATTCGTAATTAGCAATATGATGTTGATGATGAAACGGAACCCAGCCAGATACTGGGAAAGTGGAACCATTAAAGAAATCATCGCCTCGAAAAACCAAACGAAAAATCAAATTAACCAATTATTTTTACCACTTACTAAGCTTACTAAGAAAAGACTGTTGCGTTCATTTGGGAAGAATCGGCTCAAGAAGCTTTTGACACACAGAAATAAAAACTGCTTATCAAGCGTTTACTCATCTCTCCCGATTTAAAGCCATATTTTCGAAGCACTGATGGCGTTCACAACTGGTGGCCTTCTTGAACAAGAAAAAAATGGAGAAAGAAGCTCTGTTAAGCAGGGCTTCGTTCTCCGTGTATACAGGAAGCACTGGCTAGAGTCAGTGGGATCCAAAGCATGGAGCCATATTTTTGTCACCATTTAAATAATAACGGATCAATGTGATTCACAAATAGTTAATATTGCTAATTACAGCATACGCCTGATACAATGAACACACTTTGTTGTATTTTTCAGACTATTTCTAAAGAAAAAATTGTAGAAATTATCTCCCAAGAAAACAGATCTCTTACACACGCCATTTGAGTTTACAAACAGGGAGATAAACTTGGTAGTAATTTTGGCCTAACAAAAGCTTGGAAGAAAGAATAATAAATATTACTTTTAGCTGCAGATATTATGTGAAGAACGGTCGTTATGTTATTTATAAAAAAGTATATCAAAATATAATGTAGAGTAAACCTAACGCAAGGAAATTAAAAGTAGAGGGAAACACTCGAATCGTAATGAATAAACAGGGCCTCCTCAAAAAAAAAAAAAAAAAAAAAAACATGCAGTGTATGAGAGAAGGATTTTTTTTCTATAAAGTCATATTACAGTATGACGAAGCAACTCGTATGATAAATAAGCAAATTAGTCAATTACAGGAGGTGAATGACAATTAACTTTATTTATTCACTTTCTCTTTTACAGTATACAAGATGTATCACTGCCTTACAAGGAAACGAGAATTTATTAGTATTTAAAATATGTGACAAATACATATATGATAAATGAACGTTTAAAACTTGGAATAAATATTTTATTTAGTTATTAACAATATTAATGAAAAATGATAACATATTTCGTGAAAAATATGCTGTCGTTTTTCGGTGATGACATTAGATGTTTCTGTTATTAACAGAACACTACAAAAAAAAACATAAACCTTGGTTAATAAATACATAAATAACAGCGTATTATCTGACGTTTATCATGGAACTATTGTGAACATTGTTTTGATAAACTGAAAAAACACTTATGCTGAATATTTCGATACGCATCATATTCTTTACGAATAAAATTTCCCATTGCTTTCAAGCAAAAATAGAATCCGTAATGTCTTTATAAATGATTAAGGCAGTGAGATGATCTCTGATGACGTATAAGACTGCTCTTCTGTGTGAATTCACGCAAACACGTGTTACAGCGATATTTTTCTCGAACCTTTTCGTGTGTTTCTTTGTGGCGTTTAAGTTCCTTGGCACCTGATAAATCTTTGTAGCAAACATTACAACGGAATATATCCTTCCTCACGTGCAGCATCAAATGTCGACGGAGGTAATATTTTTTTGAGTATTTTCTGAAACAAATTTCGCAGCGAAAAGTTGCCTTCCGCTGATCACTTTTTCTTTGAAGTATCAAATGAGAACCTGAAAAATCAAGCAATACAAATAAATATCCGTACTCTTTCTACGGAGGGAAAATATTTACATTTTAAGCGGGTATTGAAATACTGTAAATAGAGTAATAATAAATTAAAAGAAAAGAAGAGGACTGTAAGTAGTAATCGCATAAAGCTTTAACATCCTTTGAAATTAAAATATAGTTCTTTATTATTCTCTATTGAAAACAAATTATTTCTCGTCTAGAATAATTACATACACTGTCATTCATAGATTATCTAACTTTTTTACAGACTATATTATGCGCTGATGAATTCAAAAATTTCTATGGAATTTGTAACTGGGGAGGAGGGAGGGGCATACAAAAATGTCCTTGGCGAATTACACAGTCTACAGAAAAAATATTAAAACTCAGTCTTCAGGTTTAACCATACTGCAGTTAATAATCCTGACTTAATCCTCCTCAACTGCTAGTAGATATACCTTTTCATAATTATCTTCTTATATAGAAATAAACACCGGATTATCCTCAATGACCGACCGTTAACTGAGGCACATATCTGCACGCATATCTGAACATACTCAAAAATGAGAACACATCTTACAGCGAAACATTTCCCACACATGATAGTCCGTTTCCATGTGCTTTTTAAGATGGTCCGATCTGGAGAAATTTTTGTTGCGAACCTGGCAGTGGAAAAAATCATTATTTTCATATGTATCTTGATGTGCTGGCTGAGTTCTTTCTCCTTTCACAGCGAACATTCTTCAGTGTCTTTTGCTCAGGTTCATCAAATGACACGATCTTTTGAAGTGCGAAATCGGAACCTGGAAATGGAACGTCATTAGCGAGATGCAATAAAGGAAGCTCACTTAAAAGTTGTGCTAAGGAAGAACAAGAAGAGGTTGGGAAAATTAATAATTAAGTATACTTAAAACAAGACTGAAACGGGAAGAAAATAATTAATCAGATCAGGAAAAAATGTAATACATCTTTACATTCAATCAAAATTTAACTCTATTTTTCTTAAATCCTTTCCCCCCCAAGATAAAATCCGGAAATTTCTATAGTGATCATTCTTAAAACGGTATAAGAGACGTTTCACATGAGAAGAGTTAGAGACTTAAGAATAAACAGGCTCACAAACTATTTTCTGACTTCACATATTGAACCAATCTCTATATACTATGGGATATCTTCATCAAGAAATCAAAGTTATAAAATTATATATAATGGTTGCTTGATTTTTTAATCTTAGTAAATTATTAACCAATAAATGAAAATGTTTCGTAAACTAATTATGGCAGGAGTTTTTTCCCACTGTTACAGGTGCATTTCCACATACATTTATCTTCACTCTACTTCCTTTGTAGCAAATGGTGCACCGAAGCGCATCAATCACTCATGCAACTGCAGTTTGTCTTCTTGTATGAAGGTGCCTTTAATAAAGTGACAGCTGTGGTAACTTCCCAGGATGAGATGAAGTGTCTGGTATTTTGAGGTCTAAATGGGTATCTGAAAATCAAAAAGAGCACTACGTTAGAATCATAAACACAAAACGATTTAGAGTGATTTCAGCTGCTGTAACACTTCATAAACGGAATAAAAGTACCGTTAAATGAACGAAGTCCTCACCATGTTAATTAGTTCACTGATTGTACTTTCATGACATTTGTTCGTAACCACACTATTTGCAGAGTCAGTAAACTTGATAAAATCTGGTCTTATTTTATATGGAAAGATGGCAATAAACCAACAACAGAGAACTATTTTTATAAACACACTTCTTTCTCTCTGAATGGTTTGGACAATTCTTAATGAACTATCAGTCTTATTCCCTGGAAATGTTAGTAAAGATGATGATGATGATGATGATGATGATGATGATGATGATGATGATGATGATGATGATGATGATGATGATGATGATTACACCGCGCGGTTAGCCTAGTGGCTTTGCGCTTCGCAACCATATGCCTGGGGAAGGAGTGTCCCAGGTTCGATTCCCGTTGTAGACGTGAGGAATTTGAGGCTCTTCCTCAGGCATAGCCAAGTTAGCCGGTCTTTGGCGCGGTCAGTAGGGTTTTTTCCGCCAGTTTATCATCCCGTTTTTCATCCCGCAAACAGGCAAACCGGCCCCGTGAACATACGCCTCTACAGTCAAAAATATATCCCCCCCCCCAGCGGCAGACCAGGCGACGGGTCGGTGGGGAGTAGTACTAACAGGAAGTCGCATCTAAGTAACACGCGGACCCTGCATAGGAAGCGGGAATAACGCGTAGAAGAAGAAGATTATTATTATTACATCATACCTCCAGGGAGTACAAAGACTCATCGAGGGAGGGTATCTACTCTACAACTCCTCGTCTCACTACTCCATCAATCTCCATCATCTAACACCAACGCCATCTACTGCCAACTATTACCACTAGTAATCTATTCGTAAACTACTAAGATCTCCAAAAGACAACCATCCTTTTTATAAATATGCTGGAGTTTATAATAGTCCATGCGCTTGTGGCTCTAGTTACATCGGACAGACTTTGAGAAGCCTCGAAATCAGGCAAAAGGAACACATTGGCTATGTCAAAAACAACAGACAGCATATTTCTAGCCTATCGTCTCATTTCTCTACAACTAATCATGTCATCGAGTGGGATAAAAGCTGTTCTCCTTACATAGAGGAAGATAACCATTCAAGAATTTTCAAAGAAGCAGCCACAGTCGCCCGTTCTACTGTCAACTTTAACAGAAATCAAAGCTTAATACTCCCAGAGATATGGAAAAGCCTAATCAGAACTTTAAAAACGGAAGAAATGAACTTTAATACAAACTACAGAAAGTCCCTTAGCAACAGCTAGCTAACCTTATACACGTGATACGTGTTTCGCTCACGTTCGATATTATTCTATTTGTAATTATTCTAGTCAGTTTTTTACAGTTATTTTTGTCAGTTTTGCTGTTACGCATAATTGTGAGATTGTATCACAATTATGCGTAACTGCAATCACAATCTTAACACGTATTTTGATTATGTGCTTTTTTATTAGAATATAATTTTCGCCCCAGTATTAAGAACATCTTCAGTATGACTTTCGAATTAAAGTATCATGAATCGAGAAAAATCCTAACACTGCGCGCGCGCGCGTGTGTGTGTGTGTGTGTGTGTGTGTGCGTGTGTGCGTGCGTGTGTGCGTGTGTGTGTGTGTAAATGCCTCCACACACACACACACACACACACACACACACACACACAGAGAGAGAGAGAGAGAGAGAGAGAGAAAAGCAGGCATGGGCTCGCGTTATATGTATGCTCGCTGAGCATGTGATAGCAACACATAGTATACCCGAAATACATTTCAATTGCGAGAATTAAAAGGATGTACTTGAGATTTTTTAGGAATTTATAGGACAGAACTGTTTATACATTGATTTTCAACACTGTATTATACAAACGAAAGTTAGATTACATACTCAATGTAAAATCATTAGCAAAACGGTTTATACATTTTCGTGTTAAACCAGAATTTCGGGTTTTAAATAAAGGCGACAGTATTCGTGCACCAAATTATTCACTCACTTTTAAAATTGAGTATATCCACACAATATACACTTGATAATAAGACTTTAACGAATTAACTGTCCTACCTGATTCATGTAGATTCCATTCATAAACGTACAGAAAAAAGAATTTTATCGATTCTAATTTAGCCAATTTCCTTCTAAACGAACCCCCCCCCAAAAAAAAAAGAAGAAAAAATACAGAAATATCTGTATGCTACACTAGTGTCATAATTATACTAATTCCAAACAAGATATGCACACTGTACCATAAGATCGGCATTTTAGTGTTTCGAACGCCCTCTATCAGATTGTTCGATTTTAATATGTGTTTAAAAATTTAACTGTTTCCTTCACCAGTGTAACAGCCAGATAATAATAAAATCTACGATACCGATTTCAAGAATCCAGTTTTTTATTATTGACACTGTGCAGTTCTTCAGTTCTCCAGGAGAAGAATTCTTATCGAGGGAGAGGTTTGCGTACCAAATATAATATTACTACATCAGATATTACCACAGAAGTTTCTGATTATGTAAGGTGTACCAGCAAGATATTTGTTTTTCATAATACTTGTTTAAATTCATTATGTCATTATTGACCCATCGCGAAAGCGCCGATTACTTCCTGTTTAAAAACGATATTCAGAATTTTTGCATGACCATGGACAACCCATTATCTTCAATCCTTGTAAATATATATTAAGAAGTATTCCCAGAAAAAAACCGCTGAATCCTTCCCATTGAAACCAAGATTATGGAAAAGATATATAGCTGGCATATTCTTAATTTGGAGCCACGGTGCGAATTTCTATCGAGTTCTTGAACCTTCTCAACAAGAAATAGGATTTCAAAGAAATTGAATTCTACGGTGTTGCGAATATAAACAATTCAACATTCAAAGAAATTCACAAGAACAACAATATTTCGAACGAGTTTGTCTACTGAATGTTTAAAATTCGTTTCTCAATCCATTTTTCCACACTATGGTTATCAACACAACGTTTTGGTGTGGTTCTGAAGGTTTGTACACTCTTGGACGTTCTAATGTTTATGAATATTAATTCTGTAAATAAAAGAGTGTTAATTAAGTACTAAACTACGCCAAGAGAGCGCGAATGCATTTATTTCTCTAATTCTATCACACACACACACACACACACACACACACACACACACACACACACACACACACACACACACACACACACACACACACACACACACACACACACACACACACACACACACACACACACACATTTAACATATGCAATACGTTATGGTAACACAATTTCTTGAATGCTTGATCCAAATTAAATGAAATACTGATTTTGACAATACTTTATTATACTATTATTATTACGTGACACCACCGAAGAGTCCAAAGACCCATCCAAAGACGGACGGACGGACTCTCTCTCTCTCTCTCTCTCACCGACTTGTAATGACTTGTAGCACTTTCGTTTTCTTTCAATGGATCCTATGTGAAGTGGTATCCAAGGCTGGGTCTGCTAGATTCGAGTTGAAACGATAGTGTCAGACGTAGTTTTTATGTTCACCAAGGCGGATGTCAACAGGTTACTCCAAATCTTAGCAGGTACGGCTGTATAAATGTATCAAAGATATGGGAGTTATTTTAAGATCTAATTAATATTTGTTTTCTCTCTTTTTCGAAAATAGATGGCGCCTAATTAGGACTTCAGTTCCTTGTGTTGTCCGTTATAATTTTTAAACTAGTCCCACCGTTATACCAAACTGTCGTTGTTTCGCTTACTGTGACAAACTCTTTTTGTGCTCTGAAGATGCTAGATATAATATCAGCGAAATATCAACGAATAACTTAAAAATATTATTTTCTTATCATTCTGTGGTGTCATCAATACCGTGAAAATAAACAACATGCACTGTGAACACATAAGCCTTTCCACGTTTGAGATTAGCGTTGGTTTTCTTTCAAAATGTTTGACAATAACTTATTCTGTAAATATTAATAAATGGTGCTGTTCTTTAAAAATAAAACTTGTAATAAAATTTAATATTTATCAGCATATATTTTTGTAGCATCTTTCGATATTCACAATTTATGCCTGAAATATTTTTCCACTACGAAAATAAAGGCAGTTCATTGGAAATCATTTTTCAAAGAAAACAAAAAGGTTAATTGTAAGCCACTATCAGGGTATTACCAAATGAAGGTTGATTGCATAATGAATGTCAAGGAATTTTAAACAAACAATCTAAAGTCCTGCACACTTTAATAACATTTTAGTCTAGTAGTTATGGGTAAAGAGATTCGGACCGAAGATCAATGTCTAACAAAACCTAAATTCTCAGGCAGTGTAATGAAGAAAAGAAATTACTTCAAGGAATTAAGGAAAATAAAAACCATTCCTACCTGAAGGATACAACTCATTTCTAACCTCTTAGCTCAAAGATGTGGTGATGTAAATGCTACCCTTCTAAACAACACCAAAAAGAAAAAATATATACGAAGAAACATTTAAACTGATTATTTTAAACTTTTCCATAATTCACACGCCATTCACATTGCAAGATCGCCATTTTTTTTCATTCAGCGACCTCTATAAAATCGATATGTTTAAAGACAATAAAAAACATTGCAGAAAACTAGGTTTTCTGCAATAAATTAAAATAAAAAATAAAAGAATAAATCCGTTGTCGTATTTTTAAAATTAATAATTTTAATTTTAGTAAAATTATCATTTTTGAAATGTTTTTACAGGATAGATCAAATCATGTTTATTTCGAAAAGATCTGGGGTGAATGAAATGGCTGGTGCCCGACTTTTATCTTTCGTCTTTGAAAAGGAACATAGACTTGTAAAAATTCTGTTCAATAGATTACGGATGAGTATAAAAAATTGTAGAAACAAAATAGGACTTTTGGATTTCAGTTCTAACGTACAAAGTTTGAGCACAATTTGAGATACCATCACTGATAGAAAACTGGTTGATTACCAAGCTATTAAGGAATATTCTGATGTCATGCTGTTCACAGACGAAAGGAAGCATGCAGTGAGTGAGTCGTACTTTGTGAAATGAGATGTGATTTACTTTGGAATAAAATAATGATGGCCGTATAACAACTTAAACTTATTTTTGAGTAATTTCACACAAGTACATCTGCAGTGGTGATGGAACGGAAGGCAAAATACCCCCCCCCCCCAGTGTTACTAGTCTCTTCAAGAGATTATGAGATTTGACCGACAACAAATCAGCAGGTGGAAACGTTTCTTTCTTTAACTGGATCTTTCATTGAGTATAACTTGGATTTGTTGATTTTTATTTAATACTGGTTGCAAATGCAAAAGCAGTGAAATGTGGTAGAATTTTGCTATCGAGTCACTTCAGATTATTATTTTTGTTGTTGTTGTTGTTGTTATATGAGCACCTCCATGGGATCAGAAGACTCATTGCGGGAGTGCCAATCATACCACTCTTTGAACCCATTCCACTCATTCACAAGTCTGCAAGTAAAAAATTGTCCTCACACCCTACTAACCACACTATTCAACGTCCAGGAACGACCCCCCCACCATTGTTCTGCTCCCTCTAGCGAAGTGCTGAAACATTTCCCCTACATCTATCCTATAAAAATCTTTAAGCAACTTAAATGTTTCTATCATATACCGTATTTTTTTCCTATCAACCAACTTCTGCAATCCATACACCTTCAATTTCTCCTCATAAGGAACATTCCACAGGCCACTCACCATCTTGGTCACTCGCCTCTGAATCGTCTCCACCGCTTCCTCATCCCCCAAGAAACCCAAGGGACCAGACTTGAGCACAGTAATCCAGATTATAAAAAGGAATAACAAATAACAAAGGAACAACTTCCATATCTCTGCGTGTTAATGTGTCCTTCAATAGCGAAGTAATTTTATGGGCTATCTTATTAACCTTAGCAATATCGTCCTCTAAACTTTAATTCTCTGTATACCACCAACACCATCACTACATCTCTAGCTTCATCTCTTTCCTGAAGCATGAAGAATCATTAATGTGATACACGGCTTGTAATCTATTTAACAGAAAATGCATAACTTTATATTTCTCCACATTAAACTGACAGTCGATATCTTTTGCTTATACTGAGAGCCTTAACTCCTCCTGCAAATTATCTACCTAGCCTCGATCAACTATGATTTACTTAATTATCTACCTAATTTCGCATCACCAGCAAACAACTGAATATTTTCTTTCGGATTATTTCCTATATCATGTATGTACAAATTAAACAGTCCTTACACACCCTCGCGGCACACCACTAGTCACCTGTTTTCGCCTTAGTCTTTCCCATCCATATACCAGTTTTTGATAGACACCCTCATCCACTCAACCAGTGTCACGTTCATTCCTATTTCTATAAATTTGATTAACAGAGTTACATGTATTATTCAGTCAAATGCCTTTGAAAAATCATCTTGTAGGCATTTCCTTCACAAAGTCATGTTGAACTTCATACAGTATCATATTTTTATCTGCACATTCTTGATTTCTCTTTTTTTTATTAATTTTTCTTGTACTTTTACAACTTCCCTGAGATACTGATTTGTCTACTCGTATAATTTTCTACTGCATTCTTAGATCCTCCCTTCTGCAAAGGAATTATTTTATACTTTTTCCACTCCCGGAACTCCAGAACTGAGATTAATTAAAGAGCCTAGTCAAAGGCATTGCCTCTCACTAGGCTCTTTAATTTAACAACGTTCACTTGCACATTCTCGCAGAACCCTAGCTAATATCCCATCTAATCCCGCAGCTGTATTTACATTGAAATTCTGCAAAATCCTAAGAACCTCCAATTCATCCAACTCTGTTCCCATTTTAGAGTATGTTACATAGGTTAAAGCAGTAACCTCACTACGATGATATACCATAACAAAGTGGCCCCTTAGTAACTCAATTATTTTATCTGCTTCTATCTCCTCGTGACTCTCATCACTCATTACTTTTAATCTTCCATAATCATTCTTCCTCTTACTTGTCACATAAAGAAAGAATAATTTGGGATTTCCTTTGGCCTGTTCTGCTAGATTCTTCTCATTATCTGATTTTGCCTTCCTTGCCATGCTGGTCGCCTTTCTTGCCTGAGTCTTCCACTGTTCATGAGTTTGCCGGTTGTCGTCTTGGTTATGGAAAACTCTTCTGTTCCTATGACCAGGTCCAATACTCTACCACCCTTATTCCCCCCCTACATCACATGCTGTCTTAAGTACTATCTCTCAGCAGGTGTATAAATTCTATATCCTTCCTGTTGTATGATCTTTCTTCCTTTTAGTCTATATCTTCATAGTTGAAGTCCCCCATAATAATCACTCGACCTGTACTATTTTGCCGATGCATGTCTTCCAGATCATATTGTGGACCTGCCTGGCCTATAGCAACAACCACCTGCATATTTTGTCTTACTGGACTTAATCTCACACCAGATTGCTTTAAATAACCGGTTCACAACCAATGGTACGCGTACCCTCGGGGGTACGTGATGGGCCATTCAGGGATACACGAAAAATAATCAGTAATGGCGGAAAAACAAATAGAGTAAACAAAATTCAAAACGTTAGTTATGGAACAATAAACGTTAAGTTTAAATCACCGCTAATGGACACACTTCAAAACTAGCCCACCTTAGCGTTCTCACCAACAATGTGTCAATCAGCTAGTGATCTGTATACCAATTATTACAGACTATTCAGATTACACAAATAAATATTATTAATAATAATAACTCAAAAGTTTGTTAAATACTTGATCATCATTATCAACATTTAACATTCTGTGTTACGAATATTATAAAATTAAATCCGTGGTTTGTAGGTTTAGTGTAGTAATTTTCCTTTCCCAACTCATTACCTAATTTCCACTATTTTACATTAAGATGGGCACACAACAAAAGTGTCGGTATTCAAAACCAGCTATTTTAAAATCATCATCATCAAATTCCTGCCATGTACCCTCATGGGGTCTACAGGATATGATAGTACTACATGAAAAAATTATATCATTACTAACTTCCTATCTACAATTTTCCTCCAAATCAGTCTGTTACTTGTCAAGACTCCAACATTATCAGATCTTATATTTCTATCGTCTAAGGCACTTTGTACCGTATCAATCCACCTATATCTTGGTCTTCCTCTGGGTCGTTTTCCTACCAACCTGGCAGAGAACACTTGTTTTGCTAATCTTTTCTCTCCCATTCTATTTAAGTGACCATACCACCTGAGATTAGCTCTGCTAACACATTCCTGGATGCTGAAAATGCCAAGTTCTTTCCTAATATCCTCATTTTTAATATGATATTGCCATTGATGCCATCTGTTCACGCCTCTAATCTTTCTCAGAACTCTCATATCTGCAGTCTCTAGACTTTGGTCAAGTGTTTTACTTCTGACCCAGCTCTCAGATGAATAAGTTAAAACTGGTTTGAACACTGTCTTGTACAGCTAATTTAGTGTTCCGACTAATTTCTCTCTTATTCCATATAAATTTATTCAATTGACTTCCCACCATACCAGCTTTGCTGATTCTGTTGTCTATTTTTATATATAATTTACCATCTTCAGTAAAAATCGTGCCAAAGTAGCTGAAATGCTTTACTTGTTCCGCAGGTTCTCCATTCACAACACAGTTGACAATGAAAATAGGCAAAATCATTTTCAATGATTCTGCCTATTTTCATTGTCTTTGTCTTTTTATTGCTGACCTTCATACCATATCTATTACAACAGTTATTCAATTTAGTTCAGAGAATCTTGCAGACTTGTAGCGGATTTATTTAGAAGTATAACATCATCGGCATAAAGCAAAGAGCTGACATTAACATCTCCAATTTTGATATCAGGTTTAATACCACTTTCCATCATAATGTGATCCATATAGATAATGAATAACAGAGGGGATAATGTACATCCTTGTCTCACACCAGATTTAACATTAAACCATCTTCCTGTACTTCCTTCAATTCTAACTGCTGACTTACAACTCAAATAAAGACTAAGTATTGCTTGATATAATGCCCCATTGACACCATATAACTGTAGCATATTGAATAGCTTCTCTCTTGGCACCTTGTCATATGCCTTTTCCAAATCGATAAAACTTAAATACAGATCTTTGTTATATTCCCATGCTTTCTCGAATATTTGTTGTAAAGTGAAGATCTGATCCTGACAGCCTCTATTTGGCCTGAATCCAGCTTGTTCTTCACCCAGCTTTTCTTCCACAATTCTTCTCAACCATTTCTCAAGTATACTTGCATAGATCTTGCCAGGAACACTCAGTAGGGAAATACCTCTGTAATTCTCACATTCAGTTTTATTTCCCTTTCTATATATGGGTACTATTAGAGCTCTACTCCAATCATCGGGAATTCGTCCCTCTGTTTAGGCTTTCTGAACTAAGCAGTGCAGCCAGCCACTGGAACACTTTTATACCACCATACTTCAGCATTTCTGTCAAATATCATCTACTCCTGCTGCCTTTCCACATTTCAAGCCTTTGATGGCTTTTTCTACTTCAAGTATGGATATGTATTCCTGACTGCATGCCTGGTCGGTGTTTTTTACCACTGTGCTGTCATCACTGCTTGTTTCATTTAGTTTTTCAAAGTAATTACTCCATACCTCAAGGATATCTTTTTCTCCTGTTTTCATGTCACCTTTATCATCTCTAACTCCTTTTACAGCACTCTTTCCTCCATTCCTAAGCTTCTTCAACAACCTCCAGAATATTTTGCCACCTTCTTGATATTTATTTTCTATATTCTTGCCAAAGTCCTCCCATGACTTTTGTTTAGCTAGTTTTACACACTGTTTAGCTTTCTTACATTTGTCTCTGTATTCTGTAAGAGTAAAAGCTGACTTATTTGCCAGGAACTTTTGATATGCTTTCTTCTTTTCCTTCACTGCCTCTTTAACTTCCTGTGTCCACCAGTCACACTCAAAATCAGGAGTTCTGATTTTTTTTATCCTTGCAGACAACCTAACCACATGCCTCTCTGGCAGAGTCAATCAATGTTTTCTTCAGAGTTTGCCACTGAATCTCCAAGGTTTGATTCCTGTTCTCAAACTCTTTCATTTTTCTTCAATAATCTTTGTGTATTTTAGTCTACAGTTCACATCTGAGAGCAACTCAACTTTTATTCGCTTTATAACTTCCTTACATCTTATTCTTTTCAATATGAAATTCAATTTTATCCTGCTCAAGACTAAATAGTGATCACTTCCAATTTCAAATCCTCTGTACACTCTGGTGTCCTGCACCAGGGAGAAAACATCACTATCAACAATATCATAGTCAATGAGACTTTTCTTATTCCTTGCCTCTTCTCTCCATGTGAATGTGTGCACAGTTTTATGTTGGAACATGGTGTTAGTAATAACCGGTCCATGTCCTGAGCAGAAATCCAACAGATATTTGCCATTATTATTAGCTTTGCTCTTTTCTCCAAATTTTCTCAAAATATTTTTGTATGTCTCACAATCATTTCCTACTCTGCTATTTAGATCCCTAACAAGGACCAACTTTTCCTTTTTCATTGTGTCAGTTGCTTTTTCTAAAGCCTCAAAAAATTCCTCCACTTCTACCTTAGTAGAACCTTCTGTGGGACCATAGGCACAAATAAGTCTCATTGTCCAGTTCCCCATTCTCATATTTGCCCACATTACTCTACTTGAGAGTGACTGCCATTCAAGAAGATTAGCCTCGTATTTTGTGTTGAATACTATAGCTACTGCTTCTTTTCCTTGATTGTCATTGCCTGAATATAACATTTTGTATTTATTGCTCAGAAAGCTCTCACCAGTTTTGGTCTTTTTTGTTTCAGTCACCCCTGTTATGTCGATCTGGTACTTATCTAGTTCCTCAGCTAGCTCCATTTCTTTGCCATTCAGGCTTCTTACGTTGATAGTACCGATCTTTAACTCTGGTGATGTTGAGTTGGGGTTTGTTTTATATTTTAAAAACAAGGGATACAATTTATAGAAATGGGTTTATAAGGGGAACACAAGTGGAAAAAGGTTGGGAATCACTGCTTTAAATGAAACTTCATCTGCTATCATCAGCAGCGCCCCTCTCCTCATCCTATCTTCTCTATTGTTCTTGAAAAAACTAAACCCTTCACATTCAATCCCTGTAACCACGTCATCTGCTTTTAGCCAAATCTCACAAATGCCTTAACTTTTAACTAGGTTGCACTAACCAATGCCAAACACTTTTCCCTCTTGTTCCTTATACTTCTGGTAGTAGTATATAGAAACTGTAGCATCCGTTTAGTCCCTCAATCACGTTTGCTTTCTAAATTGATTATTCTACTTATTATTTTTGCTTGAGAAACTAGTTCCCTCACGAGGTCATTCTGATGTTCATCCTCTTCATGTGTGCCTTCACACAAGCTCACTTGCTTCCAGCCTAATCGCTTAAGATTCCCTGAATTGCAGTTCAACGTGATTGGTGAAGAAAGTTCTCTCCAGATACCTAACACCAAAGCCATTTAGATGCATTCCATCAGCATTGTCCAATTCCTTCTTTCCATCAAACAGAGACCACATATCCACAAATTCTAAATCATTCCTTTTGTACAATTTACGTATGGAGTCATTGGCTATCAATCTCCTCTTCCGTTCGCCTCTATCATAGCCTGGTAGGAGACGTTCAATTTTCACCTTCTCGCTCTTCAGTTGTGCCTCTTCTAACAACTCTTTTACATCGTCCATCATAGAATACATCTCAGTCCTCAGATCAGTTGTACCAACTAAGAAAATCATTTCCTTCGATTTACCTTTTTAAGCTTTTTGAGTTTACTAGATGAAAAACCAAAACCCGAGTTTCCGGGAGGAAAAATCCGCTTGACCCTGTCAGAGATCGCCTAGCTCGAGAACCGGTCAAAGAAAGGCTTAGAGAAAGTTCCTCCAGTCGGCGACTACACGCGAACCATAAGTCTATTTTCGTGCTGCCTGTCACAGAGGATGAAAGTGTCACCACTTCCACTGAGCTACACAAGCCTTGAGATGTTCTATGTATTTATTTAGTTATTTTTATGTATTTACTTATTTTTATTTGTTTATTTATTTATATTTGCCTGATTTTACTGACTTGTTACAGAAGCAAGGGTTATATAGAGTGCAGAATAATTGACTGCAAAGTCAAATGGCAGAAGGCTTCATTTTGGAAAAAAAATGAGCAGTTCGATCCGAATATGGGCTTGCGTAAGAGAGCGGAAAGAATAACCGCCATGAAAATAATTAAAAATAAGTATTCGAAAAGCAAAAAATACAATACAAATGAATGCCACCAAAATGGGTTGTGAAATTTTGACTGAGAAAATATAAAATTTGGGAAAATTCGAAGTTTGGCATTACTGGAATCGGAAGTTGAGCTGACGAATTCAGAAGTGAATTTCGAAGGAAAGAGACATCCAAAAAGTAGATCCGGAATTGAAGATGTACAGTATTTTTGGCTGACAGTTTTGGTTTTGCAATAGAAATAAGACGTTGAGGTAAGAAGTTTTTAAGGAATGGGGCGCATCATTTACATTAGACTCCAAACTGTAAATGTTGGTGAAGTGGTTCTACCTCCACATTTATTTTATTTTAATTTTATTTAATAATTTTTAGACTTTTTTAATTTTGGTATTTTTTCATTTTTTTTTTCATATAAGATGATAGAGACACGCATATGGAAATAAAAATAACTGCTAACGCGTTTTATTTCTCCAAAGTAGTAGGCAGGGCCATTTAGCCATAACTAACTTTTGAAGACTAGTGGACAACTAGCCTTCAACTAATCAGATAAGGCTTACAATACAGACAATCAGTTATTTTAATTGGAATCCAGGAAGGAGAGTAGGCAAAGGACCGCCGCCATCCTGGTCTTTAACACTATACGTCATTGTCTGAAATAGTGTAATGGGTATATACGGTTTCTTTGAACTTACGTGATTAAATAACTGAGTTTTGGGGACAAAAACTCGCTTTCCCGTACCAGAGATCAACTAACTTAGGAATCTGTGGAAGAAAGGATTAGAAAACTTCCAGTAGTCAGTGAACAGAATCGAACATAGAAAGTTCTTCCTTCAATCAACTCTATGGATGTAATCGCCATTTCCATAGGGCTACATATTCCTTCACCTATGGAAATGTCCCAAATATTTAAAGCAAGATTATTAAAGCTATTTTAGAAAGGCAGGAACTTTTTCGTCGGAATGATGGCAAAAGCAAACTAATCTATGAAATTAACATATTATATTTGTTAATTTGTATGTTCTCCGGTCGGTTGTCTGTTTTAGGATGAAATACTCCATTTACAGGAAGCAAAAAATTCTATCAGCTCCACTGGCCTTCAGAAAGTCATGAGGGAAAAAGATCACAAATAACGCTGTTCATATCCTGGATAAACGCGAAACTAAGCTGTTTCCATCACAATGGCAAATGCAGCGTTTTTCTAACGACTGCGCTGCGGAAACAGTGCTAATAGTGACAAGACAGCAACGGCATGATGAGTCCTTGTTTACTTACAAATGATACGAACGTCTATTTGCATCGTTTGTAAATCAACAGACCACAGGAAACAGATAGTATTTCGTTAGAAAGAAATGTCTTTGACATCCTATTCCTTGTGAAGGAATAGGATGCCAAAGACATTTCTTGTGAAGACAAGAAATGGTTAGTGTTAGTAGATGACGATAAAAAATCAACTTAAGGTGGTTTTTTTAATTTTTTCGTATCGGATGTTGAATCATTCTTGCTCCGAACAAGTAGAATAGACACCTTAAGAAAGTAAATATTACTTGAAGGTCAGGCGTTAAAAATAAAAATAAATAAACAAGACCTTCGTAATAAATAATAAGGAACGTTTAAATATATATAAAGCTATTTTTAAAATATTAAAATATTATTACGTACAAATATTTTCAGTTATCATCAAAAACATGACGTTCATCTTCTTTAGTGGATGATAACATCTCCTGCTCTTGTCTCTTAAGATCTTTTCCTATCCTTGTTAATGACCAGTACACTGTTGAGAACTGCAATAACATAACTCTTGGAAAGAGGTGTAGGCTGAAAAGCATCCCCACTGTCAGATTATAATATATGCAAATGACACTGATGTTAATTCTATCCTTCTTTTCGTTTATCAGATGTCATATTAGCATCGTCACAACAAAATGAATAATAAACTCACGCAAATTAGCATACTGCAGTGTTAACATACAGAAAACTGCCATACGTGCACTTGGCTGCCTTGGGTGTCATTTAAACCAAAATCAAATACACTCGAGACCCTTCCCAAGAACAACACCAGCGATTACATGGCCTGATTCGGTTTAATTGAACAGTCTTGAAATTGTTTATTGGATTTATTTAGGAAAGTGAGGTCATATGCACAAAGTGAAGAGCCGTGGTGAACATCTCACATATGGATACTAGAATTGATCTTACTTTCCTTCATAATATGACCAATTAAGTTGATGAATAACAGTGAGATTGTGACACACGACTCATAACCCTGTCTGAAGTCAACGAAGCTTAAATTCAGATTATTGTTACATTTCCGTAACTTCTTAACAATTTCTGTTAAAGGTAAAACATATCGGCGGATAGCTCCCAATTAGCACTAAAGAGGTTTCCTGTGCGTCCTTAAATTTCTCTTCAGTTATTCTTATCATCTTTATGATTTATGAGAGGAATCTAGCTGATGAGTCCAAAAGAAATCCTAAGGAGTTCTTTCGCTATGTGGCAAGTAAAAGGAAGAATAACCATGGACGGATGACTTTAAAAAGTGTTGATGATAGGGAATTTACATAAGCAAATCAAATAGTTGAGTTACTTTGTGATCATTTTGCAAAAGCGTACCATCATGGTAATGATATTGCAGAGCCGAATGTGTCATTGACTGATGAGAGTCTAGAGTTAGACAAAATAGATGTGCATAGTATATTACAGAACCTTAATACTAACACTGCCATCGGGTTAGTATTAAGGCCATTGGCATATCGGCCCATGTGTTACGAGAATGTTCAAGAGAATTAGCACCACCTCTAACCAAGCTGTTTAATTTAAGCCTCAGTTTTGATAAAGTTCCAATAGAGTAGGAAGACGGGAAAATAATTCCGCTGAACAAGGGAGGCTCCAAGACAGAGGTTGCAAATTATAGGACTGGATTCAGGACATTCAGGACTGGATGGACATCGATATGATACTTTATAAGAGACAACATGGTTTTGTCAATGGTAGGTCTTGCCTCAGTAACTTGCTTGCTTTCCGTAATAATGTAACAGTGGAGTGGAATTGGATATAGGAAATACTTACTAAGTGATACTGCTGAACTGCAAAGGTATTTGAATGGATTCCACACGGAATTCTGTTGCATAAATTAGAGCAAATGGGTATGGATCCGAAGCAGATGATTTGGATTAGAGGGTGCAGAGATATCAAAGAGTGGTTTATGGTGGAGCTGAGTCCAGGAAAAGGTAGGTGTCTAGTGGTGTACCTCAGGTCGCAGTGCTTGTCCTCTATTGTTTATTTTATACATTAATGATATTGGAAATATTTTGAAAGGAAATATCCATTTGTTTGCTGATGATGCAAAATTAGAAAGAGCGATAGTCAATTCAGATGATAGATATCTTACAATATGACTTAAATAGGCTGACAGTATGGGCTAAGGTAAATGGCTGTCAGTTTAACGTGGCTAAGTGTAAGGTGATGCACTTCGGGAGGATGAGATCACATGCTGTTTACTATATTAATGGAACTGAACTGCAAGAAGTTGACGAGGCAAAGGACTAGGGAGTTATTGTGGACTGAGAACTTACGTTTAAAGGGCATATTGCAAAGATTGTCAAACATCAAATTACATGGTTGTTGAAGAACACTCACAAGCAGGGATAAGGAAGTTATTGTTCCACTTTATAAGGCATTAATAAGACCGCATTTGGACTATTGCGCACAGATCTGGTCACCTGGATTTTTTCGTGATGAAGAAATGGTGGAGAGTATTCAGTGGCGAGTTACAAAGATTGTTGCAGGTCTGTGGGATGTTCCCTATGAGGGTAGATTGAAGATCTGTGGGCTCCAAAAACTAGACGATAGACGTAGGAGAGGAGATATGATAGAATCATATAAATTATTAAAGGGATTTTATAGGATTGATACTGACGACTTTTTAAGAACAGTGCAGGAAGGGAGAGAACGAGAGGACATCGCTCGAGCCTGTGTAAGAGTGTGGTTAATAAGGGTGTTAGGACTAGATTTTTTGTTGGAGGGTTGGGAAGGAATGGAATGCGTTGCCAGAGGTGGTTATGGATGCTTTGTCTGTGAATGAATTTAAGGAGAAGTACGATAGGTATTTTGCGAATAATGGTTAGTGTGTCAATGTAGGGTCTTCTGCGCTGAGTCTTTTGACTCCATGGAGACACCTTTATAATAATAGTAATAATAATAATAATAAGCTTCACGAGCCCAAAATCGCGCCTGTAACATTCAGTAGGAAGTTTCCTTGCAATCTGTACACTCATTTTCATTTCTTTTTATTTTATGGTCAGTACTATAAGTTATGTTCTCCAAAAGTCTGGAATCTTACCACCTGACCGGGCTCTCTTAATTATGCTTAACCGCTGAAAAAATTTAAACCTCCACATTTGATCATTTTGTGTAAAATATATTGTGCCACTGCTACCTTTGCACATTTCAGATTTCTCATAGCTTTTACTGCCTTCATGGGAAACTTTACTGAAATATATGAAAGGAATGCATCCCGCTTGGTAACTTACTCCCACTGAACCCTCATTTCTTATTTAACTCAATAATTTTCAAATGAATGATTCTGGTCATCATGACAATTTATCGAGCTGAATATCAAACTGCGGGCCGTTCCTTGCTGTGCATCACTTTGGATACACAGAAAAGCTGTATAAAGGTAAGGTTGGCGCTGGGTGAGAAACGTCCCGTCCCCCTCAGTCGGTTGTCTGCATTACAGGCCATGTCGAGTTATCCTGCCAAAATCTAGTCCGGGCTCAAAATAAATCCCATTAAGCTGACTATAGATGAGAATTTCTCTCTTAACGTAATTATTCCACGTCTCCATTATTCCTATGCAGCATCAGTTAGAATATTCTCATACCCTTATTGCCCTCTTTATCTGTACCGCACCAGAAGACCTTGGATGAAGAAGCAATTATTACATTATATATATATTATTTTATTCAATGTTGCCTTGTTGATGTCAGTGGTATATTTCAACTTAAATGCGTATTGTTGTATTTACCATATTTATGCAGATCATTGTAACAGCGACCAATGAAAGAATTTTGTGTAATGATGATAATTAATATAATAAAACTCTCTTGGAGCGAAAGACCGTTTAAGAAATAGAGGTATTTATACCATTATCAATTAATATACAATATAGTATATAAGAATTATACATATTATTACAAAAGTGCAGACTTATCATGGACAATCTATGTGAACCAGTATACTCAAGTAAGCTGATTTTAAAATCTTGCTTCAGAACTAACACAATCTTATTTTATTCATACAGAAACGTGAAGTATTTTGAAATGTTTCAATAACTGCATTAAAGTTCTAGTGTACTTTGTGATCGATGCTGAAGGGTTGCTGCCATTGTCAACGTAGGTTAAAACCTCTATCGGTCTTCCGATTTCTGTTCTAACGATGCCAAAGCTGTACATGTCATATCATATCAGAATTTTTAGACAATAATTATGTAGAAATTCCACTTGCTTGCAACATCTGAACTGAGAAGTCAGTTAAGCCTATAAAAATACGCAATTAAAACACAGTCAATGTTGTAGAGCAACGCAAAGTTGTCTTTTTGAGAGAAATATAAATTGCTTTTGGAGAAATAAAATAACCATTTAAAACCGGAAGACGTATGTTTCTTAATTCACTTTTCGTTCTCTAAGCTAAAAATCAATATTTGGCAAATCAACTTTCGCTTTTGATTTTTTGAAAGTGCCATGCAACAACACCAACAAAAAAACTCCATTCTGTAATTAGTATCTGAAGCCATATTTTTAAAATTTAAGTCACAAAAAAGTGAACATGAAATTGAAATATATTACCGTGTGATTCACGCTGATCACTTCTTTATTTTTTGGATATTTTAGCTGGAAAACTGCAGTCAAAACCAACATGGCAAAGCTAATTAATAAACGTGTATTTCAACCATGGAAAATTTTAATGTTGAAAGAAACAACGTAACAATAAAAAGAGTTCTACAAGAATATAAAGAGCAAACAAAATTGCAGAACTGTTTGATTACAATGAGGCCAGTGTAAAGTATCTGTGTGTGTGTTTCCATTTGAGACAGACTGACTAAATTTCATTGAAAAGATCTTGTAATGCATTCGTTGGATTCTCTCTGTACGAATAAGCTACAAAAGAGTATAAAATATATTGTTGGCTTTCTCTGATATATTTGAAATGGTGCATTTTCAAATTCATTTTATGGTTTTCATAATTAAATTCAAACAGTCATCAAAAACTTCTAAACATAAGTTGAACTCTACATTAGTATTAGTTTCATCACTCTCTTATCTGATAGAAAAATTCTGTTATTTGATGATACGAAAGCCCATTCTGGTACCAAAATTCATTCGAACACACGTTGCATAGAAACGTTTTCCTTTCAGTCTTGTGGGGTGTCCATGTGATGTTTAAGATGCGCAGGAGTTGATAAATCTTTGTGGCAAACGTTGCATCGGAAAATGGCTTTCTTCGCATGCAGCCTCAAGTGTTGTCTGAGTCCATCCTTCCTTGAGTATCTTCGATGACAAATTTCACAAATAATTTTTTCTTCCTTGCAATTTCTGCTAAAGATCTACTGGAGTCTTCCGAAGTGCAAAATACGGAACCTCAAATTAAAAAAAAAAAAATGTTTTTATTTAAGAAGAATGAGTGCCGTGATTCTGTTACAGGGAGAACCGTCTTTCATCCACTAAAGAGATAACACTAATCTTATCCTTGTACTCCAAAATTTAATTTCTGAAAGATGATTTAATAAAATCATGAAACAACTAACAAATGAAAACTTAAAATGTCAAAGTTATTTTACAAGAAAATACGTTAGTAAAAAGTATAAAAAGGAAATATCTTGGGTTATTTGTGTTCCGTGTGGACGTGTTATAAATCCATTCAAGCACGTGGGGCAATAAAATATTTATCGCACTTTCTCATGTATTGTCTTGGAGGCGATAACAAATTTCACACGGGATCAGGGTTCAATTGTACTCAAAGAGTGCGTCTGCGTGTGTAAATTCGTTGGCAAACACTTCATCGATATTGTACAAAACGCCTTTATCCACACTGGAATGCACTGTTTTCTTCTTGTTGGAAATCTTCATGATGATTAAAATGAACGGTGCAAACTCAGTTACATGAGATATCTCAAATAGTAGTAGAGGGCCCTCTCACGATGAGTCCTTGGACCCCGTTGAGGTGTCCCGTAAAATAATAATAATAATAATAATAATAATAATAACACAGTTAAAGAAAGTGCCCTTGTACCATTCTTAAAACATCAACTAACAACTGAATTTCAGCAGAGATGACCGCTTTCGGTAGCATTTCAGAAAATCTCACCTATGGTGTTCGTGTGTATGGATACTTATTAAGAAAATATTCCAATATTCTTTTGCAACACCACCTCGTAATTATTATGGGAATCGAACAGAAAAAAACCCGGAGTTTCTTTCTTTTGGTTGAACAAAATTAAAATCTGAAAGCGTTCCCATAAAATGTAATCAACGGTGGTCTTCCTTATTTATTTATTTTAATTTTTTTAAAGCTTTCAAATTATCTTAATCCAATAATAGTAACATTTTGTCGCCTTAGATACTCAATCGAGTTTTATTAGTAAAATAGTAAATCGGTATTTTTAAATATCAAGACTTTAATTAATCTTCATTGTTAGTAACAGGATTATATATTTCGATTCGATTTCTCTCATGAATCAGATCCACGAAGTACCCTCCCCCGCTCCATTGAAGCTGGCAGAAGAATTAATGTCCGCAAGATTTGAATGGACGTCGTCACTGCTGTGGAATAAACAATAAACTATCACTTTCTTCACTTGCTTTATATTACTTTCACTTGTTTGATTACAAAGTACAACTAAGATTAAGAAAATAATGCACGAAATATTTAAATACAATTTATACAATTGATATTTCGTGCAGGGAAATCGGAGCACGAAATGTCAATTGTGAAATATCAAAACGTGCTTCAATGAAGGTTTCTGACACTTTCAGAAGCGGTGACAAACACTAAAGGATTTTACCCCTCTCGCTCTTATTATCAGCTCCACTTTGTTGTCTACATCCGGCAGTTTAAGTTCTCATGTAATTTTTTACGAGTGAGATGGACTGAGTTAAGAAATGGTTCCTTAAATTTCATTACCAAGTTAAAAGGATAAGCCCAACGAAGGATGATTAAAAACTAAGGAAGATGGCTCAGGACCAGTGAAATCATCAAACACTGAATCTATGAACATCGCAATTTCTGTGCAATTCATTCTCATAGCACAAAATGAAAAAATGAAGAGAGAAAGTATGTTGCTTGTCTTATTTAAGGATGTGCTGAGAAGTGTTATATAATACCATAGGTTTTATTATTATTAATAATATTATTTCACAATCGCTTTCAAAATTTCAAACTGATAACACATCTTATTTCGTGGAGGAGGGGTCAAAAAAAAAAAAAAAGATTACAAAATCCGCTATTTACCTTTACTAAACGTTTTCTGGCGTGCAGTGTATAAGCTGGTTAACTACCGAGTAAAAGGGCTTTTTCGTCCCGTAAACTCGTATTCTGAACCTTTCACGAATAAAAGTTGTGATGTAGGCTGCATTAAAATTATTTCCTTTGTAATTCCCACTTCTCTATATTAAGAAGAGAACCGTTCCTATTGACGATCGTTAGTTTATTTTCACTTTTCTCATCCGAATTATCTACAACTGAATGCGTGATCAGCACAATAAATAATCGCGTTTACAAACACCCTGATTCTTGAATTTAAAGACAGAACAATTAGTTTTCTGTATGTTTATTATTTACTTGCTTTACTCCTAGAGTGATTTCATATTCAAAAATTAATTTTTTTCATAAAGAAGACCTTATAAATCGTTTTCTCAAATAAACACTTATAAGTTTATTAAATAAGCTTATAAGTTAAATAAACACTTGAAAGGAACAAAATGTACCACAGACGATGAACTCATATATTCAGCTGAGGACTGGTTTGTGCAACAAGTGAAAGGATTGCAAATAATTCAGCAGCGTTGTAACAGGGGTTTAATACTTCGTGGGGAATATGTAGTATAATGTGTAAGTTACATGGTTCTACCGCAATTCCTTCATGGTGATTGTCACAATCTTTCAGCAGAGTCTCGTACAATAACTTCAGCCTTGAGATTTAATATAAGTCTTATATTTTAGTTTATCAAATATTAATGCAATGGTACCAATTAATTCAGTGTAAATTTACTTCTCAGAAGGGAAAAATTAAATGAAAAATGCATTTCAATGCAAAGCATGGAACAACGTTTGATGTTGATACAGAGTGATCTTCAATATATTCCTCAGAGCAAGCGGTGCAACGAAATCGTTTACGCACTTTCTCGTGTGCTCTTAATTGCCGATGGCGGCTGGAGATGGTGGAAAAATCTCGGTGCCAAACACTTCTTCTGTATCGCTGTAAGAGAAATGCGAGTGTTTCCACAAATTACTGAGTGTGTAAAATCGTTGATAGTCCCTAAAACATTTTTTTCCAAGGCTTATTATTGATACTATAAATTGGGTTGTATTTCTTTTTTGGGAGCAGTCAATATGACCGTACACCAAAGCAGTCAATATGACCGTACACCAAAGCAGTCAAAAGTAGCACTGCTTCGGTGTACCCTCATAAACAGCATGCGCAAATAACATCAGATGGTTCGCTGCTCTGTTTCAACAAACTGAAAGTTGGTCTCTCTTTTCACAATATTAATTAACAATGAATGAAAATTAATAATCATGCAAGGTGGAAGTTAATAACTGACTTCTTTATTTTACCGAGGACAAAGACGACAGCTATCTATGAATAGTCTAGTTATTAATTTTATATCCTTTTTTTTCTTATCTGGAATGTCACAGATAAGTGTCAGTGTTCTCTGAAGATTTTGGGAACAATACATAATAAATAAACAAATCTCACAAAGCATTTTATTCTGCAAAGAAAAGAGGTAGAGGCTCCTTATCCCAATTTTTTCTTCAAGATATGTGGAAAGAGTTGTAGGTTAATTAACTTGCTATAGTGATACAACAGCCGTGATTCCCATACGGGCAGTACGGCACCATCTTATGAAACAAATATGAAGCTAGTTATAACGTATTTTTGAGAACTACGTGTGTTCCCTGCCCGATTTTCTTGTTTTGAAGGACGAAAAATTCCAATTTCCGAGAGAAAAAACCTCCACGTCCGTACGAGAGTGGCTGTTATCAAAACACCTGATAAATGTTCTCACATCATGCAAGGGATTCGAACCCAGATCTTTCAACCAAAGAGTCATCTATACGAATTGAGCTACGGAGGCAACAGTTAGGAAACAATGATACAATAGGTGACTAGTCCCCCCCCCCCTTTATATGACGTAATGATATCCTAAATTATGTCCTTTAGCGTAAAGGGGAGGGTGCGCGGGTGCTTGCGTGATGAATGTAAGCATTTATGCGCTACTTCACCATGTGACATTTGAAAGAATAGATGGTTTGTTCAAAATTTCAGCGCTTTTTTTTTCTTTTTATAGTCTAATGTAAGATTAAAAAAACAGATCTGGCTTTCAAGTAAGATTTTGCGTAAAAAACTTGCGACAAAGCTCAACTATATATTGTGTCGAGAAAATCACTCTAGTACAGGGAATAGCCTCTGTCTATTAGTACAGGGAATAGCCTCTATCTATCATTATTTTAAATCAAAAAGGTAAAAATATAACTAAATTTCGCTAACACAATTTGATATGTAAACTGATTTGATAAATTATAATGGCCAAAATATTTGGCCATTATATTTGGCTGTATATTTGGCGCACTATATTTGGCTGTAAAAATAATGCGTACTTAGTATCCTGGTCATTTGAAGCCTTGCATAGTTGTTAATATTTATGACATGCATCGACCAAGAAATAACTTTTAGATATATTCTCTAATATCAACCTGACTCTTAGGAAAACGAAATTGGGTTTCTGGAGAAATTCCTTCGACTCTTAAGTGGTGCAATAGCTAAGCAACTCTAATGCGAAGGTTGTACTTCCATAAGCTCTCCGTAACTTTCGCAACTGTCTCGGAAAAAATGCATAGATAATAAATATCTTTTTTTTTAAGTAGCAATGTGTTCATTTTCTATAATACTGCTCCCGCATTTTACCTGAATCCCTAGCACAACACTAATGCACTCGACACATTATAAATTTTTTTAAGTGTGACTATCGCCCAACGGAATACAAAACGATTTGCCTGAATACGAAACAAAAATATTATTAAGAATGGCTTATTTCCCATATCGGTTATGTTATTATTCCACAAGCATTGACTTGATGATTTAATGAGAGGCTTGGGTCTGGAGCTATCCCTAATGAGCGGAAAGAATGCCAGATCGTTCCATTGCATAAAGGTGGAGCCAAAGCAGATGTTGTCAAATTACAGACCTGTTTGCATTTCCGGAGTGGTAATTAAGAATTCGGAGAGATTAGTTAGGAATAGGATACAAGCTTAGATACATAAAAAAATAAATTAATAAATAATATATAAAAATATACTGTGCCCTAGGCACACAATTGGGAATATCAATTCAACACCCATAAATATAAGATTTCGTACTATGAAACTAGAAAATGTAACGCTGTGTATTACAGGAGATGAAGGAATCTACTGAACTTGGGTTATTAGTCAATCGACAAGGGAGACATTTGAAAAGTGATAAAAACAGCACAAGAAAATGTCACAATACTAAAAAAAATATTGACAAGTAAAAATAATAATGTGGTCATTCTATTGGACAATGCTTTAGTTAGACTAGAGAGCAATGATTTTGTCGTCTGCATTTATATTCGACAAGCAAGCTGTGGATTTGTGGAAAACTGACTATATGAGGACAGGTTGAGCTAATGTAATTTAAAGCTGATAAATAAGCCGATCACAGATTATTATGACTGAGCCATATACATTATTAAGAGAGGTTTACCAGAAAGATGCCAAGCATAGTTTTTAAAAGGTTGAGGAAAGAAAGAGGACAAGAAGTCATTCTTGGAAATTTCATAAAATTGTAGTCCATAAGATAGTGTGACGATTTTGGTTGCAAAGAGAGTGGTTGCTTAGTAGAATGTTTTGCCGAATCAGGTGATGAATGCATCACCTCATTGAATCAGTTTAAGACGAGTTACATCTTAGATCGGATCTTATTATTGCCTTCTTTGGCTGAGTCTTGACTGTAGGAGATATTTATATAATAATAATAATAATAATTCTTTAAGAAATTAAGAATCACGCTGCACCCTCTATCGAACATATATCTAAAATAGTGAGTCCTCCATTCATATTTTCAGCTGCAGGGTTAAAAACCTGAGCTAATGGAAGGACACTCATATGTATTTCATTTTATTCTTGAATCTTGTTTTATCGTTTTACTTATAAGGATTAGCAAAACAGTTCTCGCCAATAATTATTAGTACTCACGATTTTAATTTATCTGATGGACAATACATAATAATTGTTCATGAAGGGTCACGTTTAAAATAATCGATTTAAGACAAAAAATAATTATACATACAATTATGTAAATCATTTACATTAATTGTATGTAGAACATCATTTGACAGAATAATAGAAAGAGAACATGGTGATCTGTATAGGAAGAATTTTAATCAGTAGATTAAGCACAACTTCCGGAATTTCAAGTTGGTTTCAAAACTTAGCATTGTAAATCGTGTATACGAAACCGTGAAATGCAGCCACTTTCTTTGAACTGGCTGCATTTCACGATTTATGTTATAAAAAAGTAAGCGACATTCAAGTCATTTTTCCCCTTTATAATTTAAGCAACCAGAAATGAAAAATCTCCAATTCTTACAAGTTATTTTCTTGTAAGAAGTGGAGATATTTTTCTATAGAAAGAAATCTTGTAATCCAGAATCTTGGCAATGACTGTTCTTTATAGAAGCCAATCATCTGGACAAACTGCTTCTGAAAAGTCTTTTCATTTAATTTTTTTGTACACGGTTCCTTATCAGATAACTAAATCACACGCTAAATCGAATGCATCTTTTGAAGTTATACCTCGCTTTAAATAACGATTTAAAACTACTTGAAAATATTAAAGCCACGTGAATTTCTGAATGCTCAAGAAATCCAACAAACTAAAACGAAGATAAACGTCATTTTTAAAATATTTAAAATGGACGAACATAATGTAGCTGCCGCAATCAAGATTTATTAAACATTTCTTGAAGCAAGTGTTATATAGTAATATTCCTTGACTTTTTTCCGTTTCGTTTTATGTGCTTATTAAATTAAAATAATAATCAGCTTCAAATTAGTAACAAGCTTTGTAACGAAACAGTTCTTTGTCATTATTGGATAAAGAAAAATTTCGTTGTAACTGCGATTAAATAATATTTAATTCACGGGATTTTTTCATCAAGACATTTTTATTCATTTATTCATATTTACCCAGAACTTCTAATAATATGCGTTCAGCTTGTGAATCTCCGGATTTATAAAACGTAGGGTGTATCCCCAGATTAATTATTAAGGAAAACAATCGCGCAAATCAGTGATCATCAATTTGAATTCAATACAGCGTTTCCAGCAATAAATTTAAATGTCTTATTTCATCATAAATCAGCCAACATTACAACGTGTCTTGTCATTAACGATCTTGAGAGTAGAATTAATATTGAAAATGATCAATATTAATTCTACAATTTTCGTAAAATACGAAACTAATTTCAGGTGTGCTGCACCACACCTAAAGCAATGAGCAACAAAATACTTTCATGTAAATCACGAACAGAGAAAGAAACCACAGTTCATTTTGGATTCAAAGTAGAGTTCGTACACAACCAAGCAAGTTTTGAAATTAAAACATAACATATTTAAGGAAATTCAGAAAAACAACAAAACAGTGCTTTCCAGTTTTTTATATTCCAATACATTTCGCCAACCTCTTCATCTTATGAAGGAAAACCATTATGTGATCTTTGTGACTGTTAATAACGAATTTCCACCATACTCTTCCGATTATTAAATATATTTTTGGTTAGTTATCTCAAGGGATTAAAGTTGAACTGCGAAAATTGAGTTCATTTATAGTGTTAATAAGTATCAACTTGTAAATTTCCCCTTTTTATTCACTGGAAAGAATTTAAATGAAACGATGAAAACGACTAAAATTATATAAATCATGGCAACTAGCTATCGTCAGTTTAACAGAAAATAAAATTGCTTCTGGTGAAACAAGAATTATTTTGAACTTAAAGAAATTTGAACACAACTGTAATCCGGTAGGGTCCATTGAAGACGGGGCTGATCCCTTTGTGAATAAAAACAGAAAAGGAAAAAACATCCTAAATTATGTATGAAAGAAATGATACCAAACAGCCCTGTTGTAAGATATTATTGCAAGATATATTATTGTCAGTAAAAACAATAAACTAAAGTTGAACATATTAACTTTAATAATTCGCATAAATCGAAGTGGATCATTAACAATTCCAGCCGACAGCTTCGTTTGAGTTTCAGCGTGGAAATCGTAGACAGCATTCGATTAATGAGAAAAATATTTCTGCCAAGTTCGGCGGAAGTTAAAGAGAGTTTTAACGCATTCAACAAACTTTTATCTGCCCTCAGAGAGATTCTCACATAGCATAACAGTAACTCATAAATTGTAAATAACTGAAATAACATTGAAATGATTTTCCAAACTAAAAATGAGATTTCATTTTCTGATGGCAAATAAGATTGCCCTTGCGTGTGAATTCAAACGAGCACGTGTTACAGCGAAAACTTTCCCGCACTGCCTTGTGTGTTTCCGTATGCTGTTTAAGATGAGAAGCTCTGGAAAAGTCTCTGTGGCAAACCTTGCAACGGAAAAGGTCTTTCTTCACATGCCACTTCAAGTGCCATTTGAGGGTTTGCTTGCGCGAATACCTTCGGTAACAAATTTCACAGCGAAAATTCTTCTTCTTTGGGAGTGCCTTCTGGTGAGCAGCGGGTTCTTGTGCAGCATTTTGATGTACCGAATCGGAATCTAAAAAAAATCATGATAACGATAACGTTTTATTTTTTTATAAAACAAGATACCGTAATGGCGAATATAATACATATAAATAAAAATTTACTAATTAGGCGTAGTAATCTAATCTTTTAAATAATGATTAGAGAAATGTAATGCCTTTGCACGAATTCTATCGGTTAGCCATAGTGTTGCATCGCTGATTAAAACCACGCTACCGGCCAAGACGTTTAGAGACGTCAAAATTATCATGGTTGCGAAATGCATATTAAAATTGTAATACCATTGATATTACATTGAATATATATGATGGATACGGAGCGTATGAGGATGCGTATTTGATCCAGAATGGCCGGTAATGTGGTTAAGCAGGATGTCATTCAGCATTTTTTTAAATATTCGTAATCAAAATTTTCATTTAACTTTCCTTGTAGATTTTCTCAGTGTCAGTTTGTTAAGAGGCAATTTTGACTGCGAAACTTGCTAGCAATAAGTAGGTATAGTCACTGTTGATCAATCTTCTTATGCTGTCGAAAATCCACTTCAAAATCCACTTCCAAATCCACTTCAAAACAGAGAAACTTTAAATTTCACTTTACAAAATAAATAAATAAAATAAAATTCTGAAACTAAACCAAATCGACTGGTATTTCAAAAATAAGTGATCAGTATGTTGTCCCTGAAAAAGCAATGCTCAAACAGGACTAAATAGGTGAATTATAATTTACGTCATCTGCCTACTCATTCCACCACGGGATGGCATCAAGAACACTATTATGACTGACACTATGTCATGTACAGATGTGTGCAGGGTTCATTTCTGTATATTAAGGGTGGGCGCAAATAGAAATTCCTTGCCAGTTCATAGAATTGTCAGGAGTAAACATTCTTTCACGATAACAGATTTGCTGTAATGCCAAAATGACAAATGTACGGTTCGATCAACTTCACAGTGCATGTTTTCCTAGTAGCGATTTTTAACTCTTTGGAAAACCGAGAGACTCGTTGAGAAGCTATTTCCAATTGGACGGAGATATATTGGAAGAAATCACTCTCAAAAATCTATGACATGGAAAAAAAGAGTGACAGATTTTTGAGAGTGATTTCTTCCACATCAGGATAGTTGCGTTTTTTGCAGCGCTGAGTCTGGAACCATTGGAGTCATTTCTAACTCTTTTGTTTTGAGAAAAAATAAGTTCCAGCTGTGCATTCTTCCTCCTGTAATATCTATAGACGCCGGTACACATTTGTATTCAAGATTTCATATTTATTACCAACCCCATGTTTTCTAGTTAATTCTGTTCCATGTCTAGAGCCATGATGATACGGCACCCGTTCGAAGCTTTCTCGCATTTTTAAAGCTGTCTTAAGCAGTGGAAAGAAATTTCACCAAGTGATAACGAAGTATTAGGTATCTGATTTAACAACATTATGATTACAAATTGCCGTAATTAAAAAATAAGAAAGATAGACGCTCAAACGGTCATCATTTAGGTGTTTGTTTTGTATATAGATTCATTGTCAAGTTCGATTTTTGTTTTGTGCCATAACAAAAAACATAACTTTAGAACCAATCTATATATAGGTTATCAAGTCATAAGTTAATTAAACCATATATAAAGAATAAAATGACTAATGAATCATGAAATAGATAAATACCATATATGTCGGTATATAAGAGGAATCTCAAATACTATAGAAAACCCCTCGAAATTGATCGTTTTATACAGCGAGTATAAAAAGGAAAAGCTTAATTTCTTGGATGAACATTAGGTAGTTAAAATATATCGTTTTATAAGAAAATAGGCAGTTTTTATAAACAAATCAGATCAGTATTTTGTTACATAAATTTATTTAAAATATTACAATAGATGTAAGTCTAAAAAAACAATAATTATTAACCTCAATTTTCATGTTAATTTTCTGCATCTGTTGAAATAGTTCTTCAGATTCATTGTTTAAATGATCGTCATATGGATACCAATTCGAATCCGGTGAATTCATTTCGTTTTCATCATCATCAATAGTGTCCCACAACAGATCATTTTCCGTCCATTCATAAGATTAGAAATACCACACTTTTTTAAATGATTTTATTAGTCCCTACTTTTACTTTATTCCATGCTTTGATGACAAAATTGCACAACATGTCAAGAGATGCAGCGCCCATATATCCACCGTTCGTAAATGATTTTTCATCAGTCAACATCCAATTATTCCACTCTTCTCGCATGTGATCTTTAAATGGTTTGTTTAAGCAGACGTCTAGTGGTTGTAATATGGAAGTTAAACCACCTGGTATAACAGCAACTTTTGTGTTATTTTTTTCTAGAAGACTTTTAGTGTTCTCAGTTAAATGACTATGAAGCATATCCCATACTAATAAACTACGTTTCTTCATTATATCGCCTGGTCGCGTGTTCCACTCATTATTTATCCATAATTTCACACCATTTTTAAAAATGTTTAAAATTAACCGATATAACAATACCTAACGTTAATACTAGAAAGAAGAAATGGGAGGGGGTGGTCGTCTTATACAACCGACATAAGCTTAAAACCTAAAAATAGCCTAAAATTTAGGCCTCGTCTTATACGCCGATATATACGGTAATTCTTACAACTTACCATGTGATATCCTCTGATGGCGTTGCAGCGTGGAATTCGTTATAAATTCTTTATCGCACGTGCCACAACGAAACATTTCTTTGAATCTTTCGTGTATTTTCATGTGGGTCTTTAGGTAACTGGCAGTGAACAAATCTCGGTGACAAACTTTGCACGAAAATACTTCTCTATCACCCTGATGCAGTTTGGTGTGTTGATTTAGATTGCTCTTGTTGATGTAAAGTCGTTGGCAGACATCACAGCGATATTTTGCCCAAGGCTTCTGCCGACAGTGAAATGGGCTGTAATGCTTCCTGAAGACAACGAAACCTGATCCTGATAAAAAGGGAAAAAAAATTCTTAGCTTTCTGAAGACAAGGAACCTGATCCTGAAAATAAAATCGATAATAAAACGATTGTAATCCATTTGTTTGCAACTCCAGAAAATACTTTTACTTCCTTAAGTCTACTATACTACTTAAAGGATCCTTCGACAGTGTACAAGATTCCCATCTGCTTCTTACCACAAAAATTAGCTGACATTTACTCTAATATTCATCAGTAAAGGAGAAAAATATAAAATATATTCACCTACGATAAAACCTCCTACTCTGAGATATCGATAATTCCTTGCTTTAATCTAATTAATAAAAACCTAAATATTTCTGAAAGCGTATGATTGAACCCATTAACAGTTGTATCTTCGTGAATTACCTGAAAAAGAATGCACTGAATTCCAATATTACTTGCCTCCACTATTGGGAAACCACTTGTGCAACCAACCGGAAAAAGGTTTATAAGAAATTATAGAAATCCTTAATTTAAACATAAAAGTTAGTATAAATTAGATTATTGTAGTGAAAACATTATCGTTCGGTCAACAATTCCACATCTGACTCAAGAGATGAACTTTGACATTCAACAACTGCATGACAATTTGTCTTACGGTAAGCAACCATGGTATACTATTAAGATATATTATATTTTTATTTTTATTCCAATGGCAATCCCATTCGACTATTCCACCCATTTTAAAATGATCATATAAATGCACTCAGCTGTTATTTAATAGTTCATCATTCTTTCATTTTTTTCAGATCAGTCCCACTAAATATGTTCTCAAATAACAACGCTACCAACTTGTGAAAACGAAACCTGCACTGATATGCAAACAAGATTTTCATAGCATACACAATAACGTGGCATTTATCAGTGGATTGGATATGTCCATTGGAACAGAAATTTAAGCATGTTGAACATCCCCTCTTCTATGGAATGACATTTTTTAATATGTTTGACAGTTCGTGTCAAATAAAGAAAACATATTTTAGCAAGTTATAAGTATATCATACCATTTACTGAAGCTGTTAGAAAAGGCTCACCATTAAGAAACAGAGAAATTAAAGAACAGTGAAAATGGAAATCCGAAAAATAAGTATCTCTCTTCTAGAGTTCGCATAAAAGAATTCTTTAAAATGAATATCATTTGGAAGGAAGGAATAAACGTGCCTGATGATAAGTGCAGATTATAATGGTAATTTACCTACATCGTATCTATGAAACTTATTGGTACGATGCCCATCCACGATACTAATTCATTAACTTCTCATGCATTCGCACCGTGGATGGACTAAGGGTAATCTAATCTGCAAACACGACACCCAACATCGAACTTTTTTCAAGCCTTCAGTAGGTTGGGGGGGGGGGTCACACAACAGGCGACAATCGTGCTGTTCCAGCAACACAAAAATCCTTACCACAGTCAGATTCAAAGCTAATGAAGTGAGAGAGGGAGAGGAAATGTCCACTTGGCCAACCAAGATGCCAAATGAACTGAGATATTCATCCGCTGGCTCGGATTCCCGTGTATTCATTAGACAAACCAAAAGAGTGAAAGACAGCGATTGTCATTTATTGCATCTAATAGAAACTTTTTCTTATCATGTGAATAAAGAGAATCTTAATTTTTTCTAAATTTCCATCTTCCGTTCTTTCTTCAGTCGCTTTGTGGTGTCAAAGATGAATGTCGCAAACAAGGAATGAAAACATTTCTTCTCGGTGCACTCATCTTCGTTCCTGAAATTAACCAAATACAAAAAAAAAAAAAAAAACAATAATAAAAATAATAGCATTGAAAATTTTAAGATGATGATTAGGTTGGCTTCCGAGATGTTTCTCGCGTTACAATTCACTTGCAACAAAGAATGTCTCTTCTACTCCGCTTAGTGCTTTGCCTCGTGTGCAATTATCTTGGAACTATGTAGAGCTTTCTCAACTGAGGAACGGAGCGTCTCTGGCTTTCTCCTTCTGTGAAGTTAACTCTGCGAGACTCTCTTCTGTTTCCGTATGCTGTGCTGTAATGGCCTGAAGCGGATCGCAGGATGATAAACGTGGTCGCGTCCAGCACGCCTTTTCTTGACTGCTTCTGTTGAAGATAGAACTGGACTGAAGTTCGAACCTCAAAAGTAGAACCTGAAAATAAAACAACATTAGTTAACGACAGTACAAGTTATATAACGATAGTATAGTATATGACGATAGAATTCAAACTGACTTTAAAGGATTTGTGTTGATTTTCATAAATGAAAAGTATCTTCTATACGTGCAGTGACCATATTATTTTGGAGAAAATAAAGGACAAATCAGAAATTGTTTCTAATAAAAAAAAAGAAAGTTGCGTTTGTTTCACTAAAACTAAAAAGATTTATAACATTTATTATAAAATATAAGAGTATACATAGCATTTTAAACAATCATATTACTACTTAAAAAATTAATTTTGATACTTTTCACAAGAATGAACTTTTTTTAATAAATCAGGTTTGTGTTTTGCAAATTCATAAAACCGTATGCTGGCAGGACTCGTCATTGTTCGCTCTTTTCGCTGGTGACACAACTTTACAACATGTACATGAACAACACAGCCATATATGCCACACGGCTAGCGAGTGCCGGTGGAATTAACGCGGAAGCGCACTCTATTCCACTCCTCTACATACATCTCGCCGTCTCCCCTACTACTTAATTCTCTAACTACACACAGCAACGCTACTGCAATCTAACCCCTATCACTAACAACAGCATATATTTGTCTGTAAATTGTACCGCGTACAGGTACAATTTACAGACAAATATGAATAAAAAACCCGAGTGTCTGTTAGGAAAAACCCTGCTATTTTTGTATGAGATCGACTAAGTCGCCTTCATGAGGGTTTTCTTCAATTGAAAAAAAAAAAAAAAAACATATAAAGATTCCTATCGTCACGACGTGAATCGAACTCAGGTCTTTTCAATAAAAGGGGACGTCGTTCTTCCAGTTGCGCTACGAAGGTGCAATTATGTTATTATTATGTTAGCCAAAATACTGTTCATCGATTTGAGCTAAGTGTGCATGGCTGGAAGTTGGCAAGGAGAACTTTCAATTTGTAATCACGAATTCGTGCTTGGAAAGGCACGGAAGCGAGCAGGGCAACAATACAATCCCCCCTCTGATAAGTCCTGCTTTAATTTGTTTTTAACGAGCGTGAATTTCGTCCAAGAAAGAGATGCGAGTCACATAGACCCTTAGTTCATTAATGCCGAAGGTAGATTTGGGTTTATTTATTTACTTTAATATTATATTTATCAGTTGTATTTGATGAGAAGTGAATAAAGGCTCTGAAACTACACGGCAATCATAACTTTAATAAGAAATTCAAGTGTAGGTGTCATTACAACGTGGAATCTAAACATTTCCAGTATCGAGAGTAATTCAACTACGAACTTAATGAAGGACTGAAAAGGAAAAGAAAATAATTTTTGCATTCCTTTCGGAATGTCGGTACTAAAGTTCATACACAACTTTAAATGAATATCTCTTTTTATCAAGTGGAATAATTTTTTTTAATTTAAGTAATCAACCTTTATGAAATCTTAATGTTCTTAACTTAGTGGTGAAATTTTGATACTTATTAGCTTTGGTATTCATCCGAAAAACGCAGTTTACAGTGATCAGAGATTCTATTCATAGGCAATTTCGACAGTTCGACAGACTGTGAATTCTGTTAATTGAATATATTATTAATAATAATAATAATAATAATAATAATAATAATAATAATAATAATAATAATAATACACTTTTCTGTTAATTTTGACATCGACATAGTCCCATTTCAATCAAAATGAGACGTCTCAACAGATTTCAGTGGAGATTTAAATTCAAAATTTCGTGAACTTCTGTCAAGACAGAGCTGTTTATACTTTGTATTCCTTCTAAATGTTGCCACTAGAAATTGTTCCTCTTCATTTTATTATTATGACGTCACACCTCCAAGGAGTCCAAAGAATTAATCGAGGAAGGGCGCTCTACTGTTCTCCGCTACTGATCGGATTTACAATTGAGATGGTTTCAGATCTCTGGCGGGCTATCGCCTCTAGGAACAAGGTCATCGCGTTTGAAATGCCTCATCATCTAAGGACTCACGTAAAATAATCTTTACTTGTATTAATAATATATTCCGACATGCACGTGCACGTTGTCATGCCGATTAATGTTTACTACCAAGCCTTCTCTGTGGTAAGGTATCGAAAAAGTAATCGATATTGAATACTAAATTTAATCTAAATTAAAACGTTTACTCTCCTCCTTTTTCTGAAAACCGTTCACAAATAATCGAAAAGGACGACTGTGATTCTCAAACTAGATTTAATCTGAAATCGGAAGATTTTAATTCTGAAATTGGAATTGAACTGAGTTTGGAAGATTTTGAAATTTACATTGGTACTGCTAACGGAACGCTAGCAGTACCAATAAGAAAACTATATCTCAAAAAAACGTTAGAAATGTTTAATAAAAAGAACAGTTTAAAAAAGTTATCAATATATCAATATTTTAAAAATTCATATATTCTACTCAATAATAAAAGTAAATACATAAGCACGATGAACTCGAAAAAAATTAAATGCAACTCATAATATTCAAACAATAACTAAAAAAGGAAACTCTTAGCAGTCTTTGTTCTGTTTTCTTATCTATCAGTTCAAAGATGCTTTCTGATGAGATGACGAACAAGACTGCTCTTCATTGTATATTCACGCAAGCACGTGTTACAGCGAAATTTTTCTCGTACATCCAGGTGTATTGCTGCATGTCGTGTGAGGTTTGCAGCAGTCGAGAAATCTTTCTGGTAAATTTTGCAGCGGAAAAGATCTTTCTTCACGTGCAGCTCCAGGTGGTGTTTGAGCAGATACTTCGTTGAATATCTTCGAGGACAAATTTCGCAACGAAATACCGCTTTTGACCTCTGCTTGGAATCAGATGTTCCGTGAGCCATTCCTTGAAGTACAAAATGAAAACCAAAAGTGAGACATGATCACGTCATAAACAACGTGCTTACAAGCAAGTTTGTTTTCAAAGGATAAGAAGGGGAAACATATTTCATCAATAATTTTATGAAAAAATATTAATTTAATGTAAACATAATTGAACCATTTAAATTTCAACACAAAGTGCTACTTTTAGCTGATCGAGTTCATTGCACAAGAAACCGAAAAAATATCTATATATATTTAATATATATATATATATATATATATAGATAATTAATCGCCTACTTACAAAATTATCATCAATCCTTTCTCAAAAAACAAAAACAAACAATCATTGCCAGTTTTTTGAGAGCAGGAGGTAAATGAAAATGGGATTTTCTCAAGTTTCTTCATAATTTAAACAAAACCTTAAGAATTATTGGCTATGGTATTTCAGCTGATCATAAGGTTGGACATAGCTGAGAATTGCAGAAAGAAAAGCAAACTAGTGAAAGAAACTATTAAAGACACACTGTGATCGATATACACATTGAGTTTCTTCTTTTATAATATCTGATGTGAAGATCAAATTGAACACCAGTCGACAACATCAATTACGATCTTCACATAAAATCATGTAAAAAAGATGTCAGGAAGTATTCTGCGCTTATTGGTATGAAGTTTAGAGAATGCTGAATGTTAAACGGTAGTCCAGGTGGAAAAAATGAAATTTGTAACAACAGTTCCAGAAATTCTAAGAAAGCATAATTTTTTAAAATCAAAACTTTATATCAAATGTTGGGTATATATTCATGTGAACTTCAAAGTAACAAGCAGTAGATCAAACTTTGTGTGAAACTTTGCAACGCAAAAATTTCATCCATTCAGCTTAGAAAGTTGCCTGAGTTGTCGAATGTTGTCTTACTTTTGGATGCGCGGTGACCAATTTCGTAGTGAAAATATTTTCTCCTTTTGAATGTCACAACGTGTAGTTCCTCTTCTGTAGAGGCAGGCCTGATTGAATAAAGGACTGGAAATTGGGGGAGGCAGTGACAGTTATTTGGAGAAATATTTCATTGTAGAAATCTTCTTTTCTTGGTTATGAGCAATTTCATATAGATTTGTTCGCTTGATTTATATAAAGGAATTCAAGAATTCATTTTTATTACCGTCTACTGTTTATACATATTTTTACATTGTAGAATCGATTGAACGTAAATCGAAAACGTTCAAAAATCTTAATATCTAAAGTAATCTCATCACTGTCTGAACTGCTAAAAGAAGCGAAACTCGCGATCCCAGGAAATAATTCCCCTTCTTCTTCTTCTTTATAAATTCATACTAAAGGTTCCACAAGTGTTGGTGAAGGATGCATTCAGTGTAGAAAAATTGACGACACGCCTCTGGTTGGAATACATTATCCGAATCCTGGAGTACAAAGCTGAAAAGTAATCATACTTTGCTTGAATTTATCATTCACACAATCGTTTTATGTTTTTCTTCATATAAAGAAAGTTTGTATTATGTTAATAAACGCATGTCGCTTTCGTTATGAAATTCAGTGTCTGAAATTTCTTCATTACGATTGTTCTAAAACGGTGTACTTTTAAAACCTGTTGCAACATTCAAAATACTTTTGACCCATTTAATATGTCTAAAAGTTTTAATTTTAAAAATAACTTTCTTATCTAATTTATAAAAAATATCTTGAAAAAAAAACCTCAGAAAATAATATAATAATTAAACTCAATGTTTGAATTAAATAAAAATATTTAAATGTTACTGAATGGTGTTTTAGTTCGTTTTTTAAGTTTTCCCACGTGTATACATGCACTTCGTGGGATGGCTTCAATATAGGTTTACACTTTTTAGTTTCATTTTAAAACAAGGGGTGTCACAAAATTATTTCCGCACGATATGTTACCTATCGATATATATAATACATATAACGAACCTAGTGTTCAGGAAAGATCAACTGAACAGCATATAAAAATATTTATTTAGTTTTTTCGACGAATGTTTGTGCTCTGTAACTGACCAACCACTTTTTACCACTGAAAGTTGCTGAACTTTCACAGAAATCAATGATGATTATTCCATATGTTACAGGGCGTTGTTCAGATTACAGAGGGATTTCTTAATGTTATCTACGGACTTCTTAAGAGGAAGGAAACACGATGAGTAGTCTTTCGCATTATGTTGTGGGTACAATATGAGGATTAACTATTACTAGAAGATGAACCCTTATTTTGCTGATAACATAGACCAGGTCTTCAGTTTCAGCTCTTTAAGTGGGAAAAACATTTTTTCAGTTAGGGAGAGGAGGTAAATGAACTTCATTACCACTATGGGACGAAAACATATTTGCGAAAATTCAGGAAAATACGGAATTAAATTTATAGGAAAAAGAGGTATTTTCTTCTTAAACTAATGATTTAATCCTAGGCTCTTTTGACTAATCTTAAACTCTGAGAAATGCTTTAAAGAATTTACCATTCCCATGCTTCGTTTTCTATTAACCATCGTTTTTTCCTGCATGAAATTTCAAATGTGTTAACTGGGAATCATATAATTCATTACGTTACGACATATGGGATCACTCATGACATTACTTTTAATGGTCGGTAATACCTGTAATAAAATTGCGCATGCTGGCCACGTCTTGAAGTAATATTTTATAAATTAATTTTTTTTTAAAGAAATACTCTAATTGGGTAATACTGAAGCATTACAAAAACATTACAAAATTTATTTAAGAAATACTGGTTAACCTATATAAATTAAACACAATTAATTAAAACAAAAGTAAATGAAAAACTAACATCCAGAACGTCTGTAGCCAATCCTGAATATGCTAATAGAAAATTATTTAGATTCGCACTTGGTAGAAAAATCCTTTGGTATAAAAGAAAGACGTTTTCTGCCTATGACACAACATTAACAAGATAAAACGGATTGGGGAGAGAAAGCGTATCATGTGTGTTACGTCTTTGTTTTATACACGAGTCTTATTTCATTCCCGATTAACCTCGTAGCCTCCATACAATTAACAAATCTGCAGCTCGGTTTGCCATCGAGAAGAAATAGTGACTAACGGGTTTCATTTTATTCTGAACACTACGCACAATTTAATATGTATATAAAATCAACCAGAATTACAGTCATTAAACTGATTTTTTAATTATTTGATATCAACACTCTACGAACATATCCCGATCCATTTGCTCTGTAAAAAGACATTTTATTATAAGAATTCGAGAATCAAAATATTCTGGACAGAATTTATCCGTAGGCCTCACAGAGTAAGTGGAAGACAATTACCCTCATGATTTTTGTGATTATTTCTGCAGGAATGTTCTTGAATATATAGTGCTTACTCAATATGTCTTTAATGAACAGTGCCTCTGAGCAATATGTTTGGATGTAATTTAGTAGAGAGATGAAATTGGGAAATATAATTACTAGCTTCACGTGCTAATTATGATGAGAGAATATAGGAAAGTAAGATGAATATGAAATTATAAAAGTATTTTGATCTGTAATGTGGATAAAAATGTGGAAAAAATGTGGGAGCAATGAAGAAATCATATTCTTAGTATGGTTAGAAATCATTGATTAGGAGTATATTTATTCCAAACCCGCAGATCAGCTCGTTCCTTCACATGTGAATCAAGTTTTCACTTTTCGAGTAGGCTGCGTCAGAATATGCTGAGGAATATCCTCTAATGCTTGAACTCTCTCTACTGTCTTTGACAATTTTTGTATATTGGTGGAGTCACCCGTCCGAATTCATCACACACACACACATCTCCGAGGAGGATGGAAGGATACGTTCATATACTTCGGTCATTCTACGATTTAGTAACTTTTATTCCAAGCAGTCTTCCCGTGATCCGGTATGTGTTAGGACAGCAAAGAATTGGCAGATTAGAACTTTTCAAACATTTCTGTGATTTCCAGAGTTGGCCGATCGCTAGTATGAGTAATTAGGGTATTTCTGTCACCGAAAAACTCGTATTTATAGCGAAGAAAATCGGTCGTAGAACTCACACTATTTCAGGTAATAATAAATAGTGTTAAGAGTTAGTAAACAGAGATGGTGGCAGTTGTCTTGCTATATTCTTTCTCTCCCTCTATTCCTGAAAACTTTTGATTGATTCAGAGCTTAGGCTCCCTATCGGAGGAGGCTTCCTTAATTTAAGCAGACGGGGACACTTCTGACGTGATATGTTCAAACATGTCCCCTCAGAAGAGCTCTTCTGTTCCACAGCTGTTTTGCCTGAGGAGGACCGGTGATGTTGTTTCGGTGAGGTGTTCGTTGAGAAGCAGTGATTCTTGGTTGTGTGTTGGGGGATGAAGAGGGAGTGGAAAAAAAGAGAGGTACGTGTTCGTTGTCTCCTCCGGATGTTTCATCGGTTGTGTGTTAATATCATCAACAATCACGTGACATTTATCAGCGCGAATATCCAATGGAATTCGATTAATGCATACTCTAGGGAGTGGCTATTTTAGAAGGAATAAATTTTGTATCCATTAAACATCTTGAATTTTGCGGATTTTTCCCGTTTTTAGACATTAAATAGAGGAACCTCACTTCACGCGAAATAAAACACATTTTTATACGCTCTAATTATAACATTTTAATTAAACGATTACAAAAAGGTTAATAAATAACAAAAACGGAACACCGGATATAACCATCCTATGTAAGAAACCAAAAACAGTTCAATAAAAAATAATGTGATTTGGAATAAAGGGTCAGTAGGAGATGTTATTACTTTATGTTCCCCCGATCCTTGGAAAAGTATACACATCGAATGCATTAGTACTCTAGGCAAACTCACGGTTAACTAATACGAAGACTCTTAAAAAATCGAATATAGAACTTTTCCAATCCATTTCAAGACTGCAATCGGTTGAGCAGTGACAAAAATCTCACAACGAGACGACGAAAATCAACAGATCATCACGCAGTTCACAAACTTCCATTCCACAACGGGATTCAGCTTATAACAGTGAGACGTCCATTCAACCAAGTGAATGTTTCACACCAGTCAGCATGAGACAACCTGCTCCAGGAAGCTTCATTTAACCTCCAGCAGCTAGGAGGGTAAATGAAGAGCGATGCTCACTATGTAATCCTTTATAACACCACCGCAATAATTACATTTCGTTCGTGGAATACTCCAACAAACGCCAATCAAATGAACTTCGATTATTCTTCCGATCAGCGTAGTTTTATTCTCGAAGTTTCTTCCTCGACTTCAACACCGCTTTAGCGAGGAAGGGAAGACTGAAAAATAAGAACAGACAAAGAATAATTTTATATTTCTTTTTCGTTTTTGTTCTTAACTTTGTTTGTATGTATGCATTTGGATTACATAAATATAAACAACATAATAACTCAAAGAAAAATATTAATATTCTAGGTTTTAACATAATATTTTTGATGGCTCCGGAGACTTTTCCTTATTAATAGATCTCTTTTAGAAGAAAATATTTGTCTTCCCTCCTTCTCTGACGAATTCCTTTCGAAGTAAGATCATCTTTGCTGGACCAGGCGAATCTCACTGAAGTCAAGTTTGCCAATGAATTTTTGTTCCTCTTGTACGTTTCTCTGGTTATTTTAGGGTTCTTTACGATGACATGAATGGTTCTTTCTAAATGGTTCTCGAGGGATTCTACTGGAGATGACATAGACTGAATTTGGCAGTCGAAGACAGAAACCTGAAAGTTAAATAAGATTACTGAGAACATTAAGGAAAATATGCTTATACATAATTTAATTTCTGCTAGTTTCAACAAAGAAAAATGTGCTCCATTGATGGATTACATATTTTTAACACAAGTTCTGCACGCCACGCATGCGTGGTGTGCCATTACTTTCCAACAACAGTTCAAACATAAATGTTTGATGCAACTGTTGATGCAAACATTGAGTAAAAAGTCTATGCGCACCAATTCTGCTTCTGGTTTTATCGTTATACGAAATAAGAATTTAAAACGAAAGAAAAATCTTTCAGGTGGGCTATCAGTAATATCGAGAGTTTCTACATGAAAATAGAAACTTTACATGGACCAAACTCAATGCAGATTCATAATGCTTCACGTGTAAGTGCTGGGATTGTTGTGTGGATTGGAGGAGCGTGTCCTGTGCGAATCTCTCTCATTGCGGCTCAGTGAATGTTTGACAAGCATTATGTACATAGATTTGTACATAATTTTTCAACATTTTTTATTCTGCCATAATTGCCTTCTACACTCGCCCGTAATGTCCTAAACTATATATATATATATATATATACCCCTTTTGCGTTATGTTAGCCAATGTATTAAATATAAGGGACACTCCTAAACAAAACCAAAATAGCTAAAATAGCCGTTATTAACGGCTAAAATAGCCGTTAATTATATTAATAGTGTTTTAGAGGAGTAGCATGGGAATTTCCCAGAAGTTATACTTAATTCAAATAGATTTGTTTTTCATAATTTTGACAAAGTCTGAAAAACGTCTGACAAACGTGTTTTTATTATTATTATTATTATTATTATTATTATTATTATTATTATTATTATTATTATTATTATTATCATTATCATTATTATTATTATTATTATTATTATTATTATTATTATTATTATTATTATTATTATTATTATTATTATTATTATTATTATTATTATTATTATTATTACCTCCTCATAAATGGTCTCCCAGAAATAGCTACGGAACCTCTAAGAGACACTGTAATACAACTAAGTCAAAAAATCGGCTCCCCCATTGAACCAAGAGACATCCAGTCAGTGCATCGGTTACCACAAAAAAGGAAAAGAGAAAATAATACCCGTCCTTCTCCCGTCGTAGTGCGACTCACCAACAGCCTAACAAAAACTACACTTATAAAAGCTAGCAGGATTAAAAATCCAGTAGTAAAGGATCTGAAAGGAGACCACGACAACACCCCAATATACTTGTCTGAATACCTTACTCCACACTATCAGAAAATATTCTACCAAACAAGGAAAGTAAAAACAGAAAACAATTACCAGTTTATATGGATAAGAGACAGCAAAATATTCCTTAGAAAGACACAAGACTCAAAACCAATCGAAATAAAATCCGTAGATGACCTCAACAGGCTGACACATTGAAAGGAATATTGACAACCCGTACAGAAGGACCAGCACCCCAACCAACATGAACGCATACCATCAAGCAGACGTAATCACCCCAGAACATGATAATTGCCACATTCTGAAATCAATATCAGAATGGAAACAACTGACAATCCCCAAAAAAGGACTATCTATTCTCCACATCAACATCAGAAGCATTCAAAAATACTGGCTGACCCTGAAAGCTTATCTGAAGGAAGATATAGATGAAATAGACATTTTAATACTGACTGAAGTATCTACGACAAACGAAGAGGCATCCTCCTACCAAATGCCACACTTCCAACAACACAAACACTGTAGACAAACAAAATGAGGCGGTGGTATAATAATATTTACCAAACATAAACTAGAAGTAACAGAAATAAACTATAAATTAGAATACGCAGAAAACATATGCATCGAAATTAAAAACATCAAACAAGAAAACTCCCTGATATTAAACGCAATATACAGACCACCCAACTTAAGCACCACAAAATTCCTAGAAGAACTAAACAGATGGCTTTCAGCCACGAAAGTAGGCACCTCAAAATACTTGATAATAATAGGAGACATTAATATAAACATTAGAAACATAAATAACAACACAGAACAATACCTAGACCTATTATCGGCATATAACATAACCCCATCCATACAGTCGTATACACGAGAAGAGATAGTCGGAAACATAACAACCTCAACCTGCATTGATCATATAAATATAAGGGCCCCTCCTAACAGCCACACAGCAGCCGTCATAACATGCAAACTAGCAGACCATTATTTCACAGCATTGCTGTTACACACTGAACCAGAACCCATAAAAATCACTGAGACTACAAAACAGTATCATAGCATTGTAAACGAAGCAATAGTGAACGATGAAATCAGAAAAACAGACTGGATGCAGATAGCATCTTTAGACTCTGCTGAAGCTGTATATAATAATCTTAAACTTGCATTTAACAAAATATACAACAAAGCATTAACAAAAATAAAAATACGCCCCCAAACGAAACAAAATCCATGGATAACAGACAACATACTAACAGACATACAAAGAAAAGATGCCCTATGGAAACAACTTAAGAAGTCACCGAACAATATCGCTTTAAAAGCTGAATACAAAAGAAAACGGAATCTCCTAACAACCCAGATTCGAACGGCAAAAAGAAACTATTACAGCAACAAATTAACAACAGCACAGAATGACATAAAGGAAACCTGGCACCTGATTAATGAAATGCTGGACAATATACACAGAACCACTGCCACAGAAACAATAAAACACAGCTTTGCCTGCGACCCCAAATCCCTCAAACAGTTGGCAAACAACTTTAATCAGCACTTCGTGAACTCTGTCCAAAAGCTACAAGAAACAACCTTTCCTCACACATACGAACATTCTCCACTAGGTCCACGAGCAACCTAGTCGATGTGGTTCCCCACAGTAACAAAAGAAGAACTATCACTGGCAATTCAACAAATAAATCCTAACAAAGGACCGGGGATAGACGGAATCAGACCAAAAGACATCAAGAAACATTCAACCGACCTACTTCCAGTTATACAAAAACTGTTAAATAAAATCTTCGAAACGGGACACATACCTGAAACACTGAAGACTGCATTAATCACACCCATACACAAACAGGGAAAAAGAAACATAATAAGTAATTACAGACCTATCGCCACGCTGCCTGTAATCAACCAAATCATGGAGCGCATTGTACATCAGAAACTCTCCACATACGTTTAAAAATTTCAAATCATACCCAAAACACAATATGGCTTTCAAAAAAATAAAGGAACAGCAACACTCCTGGAAGATTTCACAGATCTAATAAACGCTGCATTGGATAAAAACAGAATAACATTAGTGGTATTCATTGACCTAACAAAAGCATTTGACACACTAACACATAAAACCTTGTTAACGAAACTTACCCATATCGGAATTGGAAGTCGTCTACTCCAGTGGTTTAAAGCATACACGAAAAACAGAAAGCACATCACACGAATAGCATCAGCACACAGCCAAGAGGTACATGTAACCTGTGGAGTACCGCAAGGAGCTGTCCTATCTCCCATTCTATTTAACATATACACACACGACATAAGCCAACTCCCCCTAAAAAGTAAAATCTTCCAGTATGCAGACGACACTGCCATAGTATCCATTCACAACATTGCAAAAATCGCTTACAAAAATATGCAACACGACATCAATCAAATCACTAACTGGTTAACCGAAAATGGCATATATATAAACCCTGGAAAAACAAAGCTAATGATATTCAAAAACCCCCAAACCCTGCCCATAGAAACTAAATATCTCACTATCAAACATTCATCCTCCTATACACAAAGTGCAGAACCTAAAATCACAACCATCACACAGGTGAAAACAACACGCTACCTTGGAGTTCACTTCGATGCAGATCAAAGTTGGAATAGCCATACAAACTACCTACATACCAAGCTTAGGATAATAGCAAGCAAACTATACAGATTAAAAGAAATTGCCCCAACCCACATAAAAATACTAATCTATAAAGCATTATGTGAAAACATTTTAAGATATGCAATCACATCATACGCATTCTGTGCAGACTACAGACTTAACAGGCTACAATGGTTGCAAGATAAAATGATAAAACTGATATTCTGGGAACAACCCACTCTTATGCAGGAAGCATGGACAAAACACAAAATATTTAAGGTGAAACACTTACGCCACTACACAGTCATGTTAAAACACTACTACAGCCCAACATATAGAGTAACCAGAACAACATATCAAAGAACAAGACCACAGTCAACAAACTACATAACATATAAGTACAACAATCAGCACGGCAAAGCCACCCGAAACTTCTACGTACCTGACATGATAAACAAACTGCCGTTCGACAACAGAAACCTAGGAACATACAGAGAGCTGAAACAGGCACTATATAAATATTATAGCGAGAATGAAAATTAGAGCAATTCCTGTTTCTCTCTCCCCCACCACACATACACACACACACAAACCTACGACAACCCCCCTCCCAAAAAACTATCACTACAAGAACACAAAGAAACAAACACACCATGTCTAAATCCAACCCTATTTGCACAAAAAAAAAAAAAAAGTTAAACTGTAATAGTAGTCGAAGTCTTTCAAGCACGTACCAACAAACAGTAAAATGAACACCTGGCTTGTGACCACTATAGGAACATAACCATGAAACCACCACCCTCTGTCATCTATTATCTTCCTCAGATAAGCTCTGCTAAGCTTCGAGGAAGAAAATTACTAACTTGCAAGTATCTGTTATACACACTTGTAATGCATTATAAATATTATATACATATAATTACTACAGCAACTATGTATGCAATTCATCTGAGACATAAAAAAAAAAAAAAACTCTGTATAATCCTTATTGTAAATACTGTAAATATTATTATTGTATGTAACTTATACTGAGACATAATAAAATGTAAAAGAAAAAAAAATATTATTATTATTATTGAATTGTGTGTGTATGCTGCATTACTGCATTGTATCGTGAATTGTGTGCACATTGGTGCCAATCCATATTTAGCTAGTTTAAAAAAATGTATATTCATATTTATAAAATGTACTCTGCATTTTGTATATCGAATTTTCGTACTGTACAGAAAAGATAATATGTTTTTCATTGTGTGTTTGCAGATACTCTGTGTGATAGTAAACCTTATCATTTTCATTGTAAAAATAAATAAGTCGTTTATAAAAAAAAAAAAAAAAAAAAAAAAAAAAAAAATTATTATTATTATTATATTCTAAATTCAAAATTTCTGTATAAACCTTATTGTAAATATTGTATATATTATTATTGTATGTAATTTATACTGAGACATAATAAAATGTTATAAAAATATTATTATTATTATTATTATTATTATTATTATTATTATTATTATTATTATTATTATTATTATTATTATTATTATCTGAAACCTCCAGGAAGTCAACGATCCATGAGGGATGCTATAAATTACCCAATGCAGTTGTCATACCTTCCCTTAAATTCATTTACACTAGATGCACTCACTACCCCTAAAGGCAAACTATTCCACTCACTCGCTGCTCTGTCAGAGAAAAACCTAGCTCTTACCCCTTTCTTAACCGCGAACAAACTTAATTTCCATGGATGCTTCCCGTGTGGTTTCCTCGCCTTCCATATAACGAATATTTTCATCAGACGATCCTATAACAACCATTCCGCAGTTTCTAGATCTCTATCATACAGGTTTCTCCTCTTAACCAGGGCCTTCAATCCACATATTCGCAATCTGTCATCATAATCTAAATACCATATTCCGGATATAATCTTTGTCATCACTCTTCTTTGCACCCTTTCCACAGCTTCTTTATCCCTTTGGAACCCGGGAGACCAAATCTGCGGACAATAATCCTGGTGTAGTCTTATCAAAACCTTATAAAGAGACAAAACGACTGCCTTATCCTTACAAGTCAAGGGGTTCGATTCGACATCCCAATTATCCTCTGAGTTCAGTTTGCAACTTTTCCTATGTGATCTTTGAACTACAAATTCCAATCCACATTATGCCAAGATCCCTAGCCTCATCAATTTCTTGTAGCATAACTCCGCTAATATACCGTTGGAAATCTCATCATTCAAAGGGCAAAACCTCACACTTACTAGCATTAAACCGATAGCCATATTTTTTTTTGCCCAATTCCAGCCTATTCTAATCATAAATAGTAGCATCCCTGCGTATCTTCGCTCATCAGCAAATAATTGCACATCTCCTATTACAGCCTCCCTAATATCATTAATGTATAGATTGAACAATAGCCCAAGGATTAAACGTTGAGGTACACCACTGACAGTTTATTATCAATGGTTGCTATATAATGATCGCATAGTCAACCTATATTAATATTACTCACTTATAAGATATCAAAACCAAGTTAGTCAACTCTGACTACAGGAAATACTGTTATAACAAACTCCAGGATTTCCGACCAAAGCTTTATAGGCACATTGCTATACTTAATGAAATTCACTATAACAAAGTATTCCTGTGATCCCTGTGAGTTTGCTATAATGAGTCAACTGCAACTGATAGTTTGTGCTTCACAGCCTATGTAATGCATAGCACAGGAGTTGTCAATCATTACAAGTTCTGACATGATTTGACTAGTACAGTGTCCAACTACTCTCCCTTTATTGTGGCATTTAGGATTTCAAGTTTAATTTCTCACAAAAGGAACTTTATAAAAAGCCTATGGAAATTAACCATATGTATTGTTTATTATGCATTTACCTAAATAAAATTTAGTATATTAATATTTATAATTTAAAATTAGCTTTTACATTTAAATATTCGATTATTATCTGCATCAAATCGATTATAACGAGGCGATTTTCTAACGCAATTCAAATAATTCAGAACCAAAAATGCGACATTACTAGATTCAACCTACCTGATTTTTGCAAGTTCTTTTCTCAAACGTGAATAAAAAAAAGCTTCTAATCGATTTGAGTTGATCCTGATAAAAGATTCACATCAAGCCAAAGAATACATTTACGCTAATTTTAATTTTTCTACCACGTGCTCTCCTACCGCTTTCGTACTGACGCCATTTTAGTTCATTAAGCGCCACCTATTAGATTGTGTTGCTTAAATAATTTAATCGACTTATTAAAATTATAGCTGTGAGAATACTTCATGTATGTTACATTTCTGAAACGATCATACAGGATTTCGATTTATGAAATTTTTCAATTTATAGAAGGTGGGGGAAATGACGAGAGGGAAGCTGAGAATGAAGGCCTCTAAAAAGGGGGTGAGGACTAGATTTTTCATCATAGTATCATACGTGATTGGAATGAATTGCCATTGGATGTCGTGAATGCAAGTAGGGAGGATGAATTCAAGGATAAGTATGATGGCTGGTGTGTGTGTGTGTGTGTGTGTGTGTGTGTGTGTGTGTGTGTGTGTGTCCTCACTCGATGAGTGTGTGACTCCCTGGAGGTCTCTGTTCTTTCTTTTTTTTAAGCACTTTATTATGTCTTGCAATAACTGCATTATAAAATTATAGAAATTACAAAATTTAAAAATTCTAAAAATTACATACATATTTACAAAACATGTTGTTCCAGTTTATTTATTTATTTATTTTTTTAACAATGAATTTCATACAAATGTTCCTTTTTTTATATAATATGTTAATGATAGTTACTATAGATGGCAATTTATAGTTTACAATTGAATAAGATTACATTTTAACAGTATATTTACTTTGTAAGTAAATATGCTGTAAATAAGTAGAACAATATAGGGCCAGAAGGGTAACGAGTGTGGTAAAAACAGCAAAAGCCGATTATGAAAGGAAACTAGCTATGCAAGCAAAAGAGAATCCCAAACAGTTCTTCCAGTATGCTGCAAGCTAGAAAAAAACTGTACATGGCAAAATGATTTTAAGGAATGACGATTGTAAGGAGGTCACTAAACCAGTCGATATAGTTGAGTTACTGAGTGCGCACTTTGCAAAAGTATATCATCCAGGTGGTGACATTGAAAAAATGAAGGAACAATTAGTTTATACGGGAATTGTGATGAATGAAGTGGAGGTGAATAGTCTATTACAGAACCTTAATGTGAATACATATGTGGGATTGGATGGTATACCGGTACGGGTCTTGCGTGAAGCGGCTAAGGAATTATCAGTGCCCTTGACCATGTTGTTTAATCTGAGTCTCGGGTCTGGTTTAGTCCCGAAGGCGTGGAAAGAGGGGAAAATAGTTTCACTGCATAAAGGAGGATCCAAGACTATGGTGACAAATTACCGACCGATCAGCATATCAGGAGTCGTTGTCAAGGTCTTGGAGAAAGTAGTCAAGGGAAAAATACAGGAATGGATTGATGAAAATGAGCTACTGTACAGGGGACAGCATGGCTTTGTGAAGGGTAGATCATGCCTCAGTAACTTGCTCAAGTTTTATAACAAGGTGACCGCAGAAGTGGATAAGGGAAATGGGTTTACAGTGATACTGCTGGACCTGGCAAAAGCGTTTGACAGGATACCATATGGAATTCTAATCCGTAAACTACAACATATGGGAATGGATATAGGGTTGGTGAGATGGATAGGTGGGTGGTTGATGGAGAGATATCAACGAGTAGTTTATTCAGGAGTAGAGTCCAAAAGACGGCCTGTGACTAGTGGTGTGCCACAGGGTTCTGTTCTTGGGCCACTCCTGTTTAATCTGTTCATTAACGATATAGGGAAGGATCTAAGTGGAACAGTTCATTTGTTCGCTGATGATGCAAAGTTGGGTAGGGCAATAGTGAATGCAGAAGATGTCAAAGTCTTGCAGGATGACTTAGATAGATTGGAGTTCTGGGCTAAGGAGAATGGGTGTCAATTTAATGTGGCAAAATGTAAGGTTATGCATTTTGGGGTGAAAAGATTAGCAGCAGTATATCACATTGGTGGAACTATACTCCAAGAGATTGATGAGGCCAGGGACTTGGGAGTGTTGGTGGATAGGGAGATGAAGTTTAGGGGGCACATTGCAAAAGTAGCTAAATCAGCTCATCAACTCACTTGGTTGTTGAAAATTACCTTGACGAGCAGAGGCAAGCAAGTTATTGTACCTCTGTACCGAGCCTGATAAGACCTCATCTCGACTACTGTGCCCAGATTTGGTCACCTCGGTTCCTTCTTGATGGGGAGGGGGTGGAGAGGATCCAGAGGCGAGTGACTAAGATGATAGCAGGTCTATGGAATGAACCATATGAGAACAGGTTGAAGATTTGTGGGTTGCAGAAACTAGTTGATAGGCGGAAAAGGAGAATATGATTGAGACATTCAAATTGCTAAAAGGATTCTATAGGATTAATTCAGAGGATATTTTTGAGATCAGGACTGGTGGTGGGAGAACTAGGGGACATCTATAGAAGCTGGGCAAGAGTGTGGTTAGCAGGGGTGTTAGAGCTGGGTTCTTTACTTTTAGAGTGGTAAATGAGTGGAATAAGCTGCCAGAGTCTGTTGTGGGTGCTATGACAGTGAGCGAGTTCAAGGCAAGGTATGATAGATACTGTGAGAATGTCGAATATTTGTGTGGACATGATGTTTAGGGCCTCCTTCGATGAGTCTAAGGACTCCCTGGAGTAGCCCGAAATAATAATAATAATAATAATAATAATAATAATAATAATAATAATAATAATAATAATAATAATAATAATAATAATAATAATAATAATATATGTTATATTTTACAATTTTTGCTTTTAATATATTTGTATAATAATTTCTTTTTATTATTTGTTTTTACTCTTTAATTCCTATATATTTTATTATTATTATATTATTATTATTATGAGAAACCTTTGCATCAGATGATTAATTAATTAAATAATATTACTTTTTATAACAGTATTTATAGGATAACAATAAGTTATACATATTTTGCAATTTTTGCTTTTAATGTATTTAGGCGCCGTAACTACAGCACTTCAATGTAATAAATTATTATTTTTTCTCTGTTGATCTCGGGTTGAGATGTAATATTTCTGCAGGCATCCTCGAAGCTTTTTAATGAGCTTATCTGAGGATGTCACCGGTTATATATATATTATATTATATTTATTTCATTGCTGTGTTCGAAGTAGGCTATTGTTTTGGAGATCAAATGATTGATCTGAAAGGTCCGATGGAAGTGAAATTGCCGATATATTCGGGTGTTATTGCATCTGTCTTGATGGTTCACATTCAAGTTTATAGTGGTCTTGTTTTTGGACTACTTAGGAGAATTGTTTTTTTCACTGTGGCAGTCTTTCTCTCTCTTCTGAGCTTTTAATTTGTATCAGCTTTGAAGTTTGTGACTTCCTCAAGAATATCTTGGCATTTCTGATCCACAAAAATTGGTAATTTTTTTCTGTGTTTGCTTTTCTTGCTTGGTACAGAAGATTAGATTCTGATTAAATGGTGTTAAATATTCGGATAGGAAGATTGGTGTGTTGCCTTGCAATGCGTTCAAGTCCTTGAAAACTGTTTTCTTCTGTCTGCTGGCTTTTATTAGATTGTCTCTTGTGGACCTGCTTGTAAGACGAACTATGACTGGTGCAGGTAGTGGTAAGCCTTGTTTTTTGCTCTTACTAGGAATCCGATTTACAGTCTGAATGTCGTTAAGCTGTAAGGGGATGTCAATTGCATGGCCTAATTTTATAATTACGTCTCTGAGGTTTTCTGTAGGTGCAGTTTTAGGAAAACCGTTTATGACAAGATCTTCTTTATGTTGTTGCTGATTTAATCGTTCATATTGTAGTTTTAGAGAATGAACTTCTTGATGGAGTTCGGATGTCTCTTTCATCAAATTGTGTTGCCTGTCAGTTAGTGCGTTAATGTTGATTTTAATGTCTTTTACCGTTTGCAACACTCCTATCACTGCTAAATATTTCTGTTTGACGAAATCTTCATATTCGCTAGATTTTGTTTTCTTATTTGTTTGTTCTGTTTGTCAAAGAGTTCTTGCACAAGATCTACTAAGTTGGCTTTTATAGTCTCTAGACCATTTTCTATTAGTATATTTAGAAAGTTGAAATTATAGGACTCACCTGCGTTTTTTTGTCTGTTCAGTTCGTCATCTGATTTTGCCCCCGCTATAGTCGGATGCGTCTTAGGTGGCTGCCTTAGGTGCGTTTCTTTGTTCTTCCTGCAAAGTATACATTTGCATTCCTCGCGTGTGCATTGGATTTTCGTTGCCAGGTTATTTCTGAAAAGCCGGCACATTTTAAGTGTAGAATCCTACTGCATTTCTTACAGGTTATTTGATTTCCGTCGGACGATAAATCCTCCCGGCAACTGATACACTTCACGCGTGATTCACCTTTCTTCTCTTCAGCAACTCTGGCGTGATCATAAAGATGGCGATGTCCATTGTTCTTCGCTGGTTGTTGACCGCGGTCCTCTCTGATCACTTTTCAACACTTGGTTTCTTCTTAGCCGGTTTCGGTGAATTTTATATCACTGTCTTCGGTATGACTGGTAGAGTTACTTGGGAACACATTCAAATTAAAACCAGAAGTTGGAACCACTTTAAAACTATAAAAAACGGGAACAGCAATAACTCCGTGCACCCTTTCGTATTCCTACACAGCGCTCTCTCTCTCTAATAAGAAATTTGAACTTTGTACTCGTCATAGTTAATGTTCTTCAGTAGATTCTGCTTTTACATTTCCTGCCCATCTTTGACAATCGTGTTTCACTGGACAAAAATATCTTTAGTAGTCCTTTGTGCCATTTTAACTCATTTCAAAGATATTTACTTGGAGGTAGTCGAAGTGACAGTGGACAAGAGATACTTTCAGTGATAAGTGACAACTAAGAATTTTCTATACCTTAAGTAAATTTTCAACCGTTATGAATAGCATATTCATAATAATTTGCATACAAGCAATTCGTGTTTGAGAAACCACGTAATTTACAGAGAAAAATATTAGTGTTGGTGGAAATAATAATATATTTTTTTTTGTGAGCTCACATCAGATACCCACGCTAATCAACAACCTACCAACATATTTAAAACACATAGATAACTATAGAACATTAAAACACGAACTCTGGAAAAAATACCAACAAAGTTAATATGCCATTAACACCAATATACACATCACAAATCATCAGCATCCAAAGTCTACATCCCATTCATAAACAGTAACAACAACATAAATAGTGAAGGCAAAATCCCACTCGCTTCATAAAAGCTAACCCAAGCTTCAAAGTAATCCTCATAGTCAGACTGGTAAAACTAAGAACTTTTATTGTTAAAATATCATAAGATTTAATGATTACAAATACAAATATCCAACACGTTTCACTAGCCACTGTCTAGCATTTTCAAGGTTGTATTGGTGTGAAAACAAATGCCTCAAGTCACATGAAAACATACACTTTAGTAACTGCTAGGCCGTTACATGTGATAATTCGTGTTTGATGGCGTGCATGCGTTCGGATGCTTCAGTCAGAATCCGGTACATGACCACGTGTTGTGTATTTTTTCGCATATTGATGAGATATTTTCATATGTCTTTAAGAATAGCTCCTTGATTTCTATTTAAATTATTGCCTGTGCGTACCAGCACTGCTGCTTCTTTGAAAGTTCTGTGTTTGTAGTCATTCTCGATGTAAGGCATAGAATTGTTTTTCCAATCTATAACGTGATTTGATGATGAGAAATGATGAGCTAAACCAGATGTGATGATTCTATTGTGATTGACATCCCCCACATGTTCCTTCTGTCTTATTTTAAAACTTCTAGAGGTCTGTCCAATGTAAGAAAGGCCACACATGCATGAAATTTCATATACTCCAGGAAATTTGAAGAAAGGTACCTCATCTTTGGGTGATCTTAAGACTTGTCTGATCGTGGTATTTGGTTTAAAAACCACTCTGATGTTATGAGCTTTTAACATTCTCGCCAATTTTGTGGATCCTGAATTAATATATGGAATGACAGCTGTGCACACATATTGGGACTTCGTTCCACGTTGTTGGGGGTTGTCTTTAAAAAGCAATTTGTTTAAAATGTTAGAAAGGTATCCATTCAGAGACACAGTGTTAGCTATTTGCGACAGTTCTCTTTGTCCATCTATTTCTTCGAAATAGACCTTAAGGCTCTATTACGGAGTATATGAATGATGCTGTGTTTTTTGTGATCTAAGATGGTTAGACGAATAATATAGATATCTACCTGTATCTGTGGGTTTCTTGTAAATGGACAGTTGGACATTATTATCTTCTCTCCTCACCAGTATGTCAAGAAAGGGTAGTTCTTTGTTCTTCTCCAGTTCTATAGTGAATTTGATCTTATTATGTAGTAAGTTGATTTTATTAAGAAACACAAGAAAGTTTTCCATGGTATTCTTCCATATGATGAACATATCATCGACATATCTCCACCAAATCGAAGGTTTAGGTGAAATAGTGGGAAAAAATATCCTTTTCAAGTTTTTCCATAAATAGGTCTGCGCATGGTGGTGAGAGGGGGCTACCCATGGCTAGACCTTCCGATTGTTTGTATACTATGTTATTTACTTTGAAACAATTTGATTTCAGGCAATGATGAAACAACTGGGTCATGTTCTGAGGGAAGTGATATTTTAGAATGTTGACCACCTCTAACCGGTACATTAGTGAATAGGGGCACTACATCTAGACTAACTATGGTGTCCGGTTTCTAATATCAGAAAGATATACCACAGTAACAACAATAACAATTTGGTAAACGGTTTAGGAATGTCCCTCAGGGTAAGGAGACCATTCGTTTTCAATATCATTCTGCTGATCCATTTATCTGTAAGGTTTTTATTATTTTTATCTGTTGGTTCAATATTGAATCATTTTAGTAGATATTCTCTAAAATAGTTTTTCATTTATATTATTTCATGCATTTTTTTAGGTTCTGACATCGTTTTCTTAAAAAAGTAAAAAGCATTATAATCCCGTTCATCGCCGAGAGAATCCCTGGAAAAAGTTGAATGGAAAGTCTGCCATCGACTTGTCATCAAATGTTCAGTTTAGCAAGACGTTTGAAAGTACAAATTAGATGACAAAGAAGGGCTTCTTGCAAAGTTTGCCATAGAGATGTCTTAGTTACTAGTTCGCTTTACGACTGCAACCGCACACGACAGTCTGAGAAAGCTTCGAAAATTACAGATAAAAAAGCTCATCTCACTTTCTATGGGAATAAAAGGCAACAGTATTTATTCATTCAAAGACGATATTTTATCATAATGAATATTCTGAAATAAGCAATGAATATGAATAAAGACGGAGTTATGAGTAAACATTTCAATGAATATTATGAAATAAAATTGTTTTAGAATGAAAACCTTTAAGTTCCAGCAACCAAATTCTTTCTTTATATCTAAGATGCATTACTTTTTATTATGTGAGAAGTTTAGATTTTTTTCCTCGTGTTGATTGCTGGGTCTTCTGTGGTTGCTAATTTAGAGTACAAAATTATCAGGCATTTTAAACGTGAAACGCACAATCGAGCAGCTCGTTGCTTGCTGGATTGGGAAATAAAGTACAAATCTATTCTAAACTTTCATTTGGGTTGTTTTTGTTTAGAAATTGCAAACCAACATCATCAAAGTATAACTAAATATAGATCTAAATATAGTTAAATAATTTTTTTTATCTCCTTGTATACAGATCACTTGATTTTTTTTTCAATACTGCTGCATTTTTGGTTAGTTGTTTACAAAAAATGCTTCCTTCTCAATATAAAGCCTTTTAGATTTTCGATGAGAAATGTAACAGAATTTTGTTCACTTTTTAAGGGTTGATAATGTATCTCGAAAAAATTGCTCAGAAGCCAACCGGCAAACCGAAAACAAGGCAGAAATATTCATGCGAAATCTGTTCCCTCCTGTATTCAAAAGGATACCATAAAGTGCATTTGAAGGTGCACGAGAAGAAAGACAAATTCAGATGCAGAGTTTGCCGGAAAGACTTCTCAAGTGCTTCCAACCTTAAAATACACTTGGGTGTACACCAGAATGTGCGAGAAACGTACCAGTGTGGGTTGTTGGCACAAATTCACCTATAAAAGCAATCTTGTCCGACCAACATTTTTTCTCCCACTGTTAAGTGGGAAAGTAACGTATTCTAATTGTTGATGCTTATTTTTATTTTTACGGTTATTAATTGAATTTTACAGTGAGGTGTTTTTTTTTTCGGAATGTCTTGTTGTGACTAAAAGCGGTTGAAATTTCTTCTGTATATAAACAAAAGTCCCTGTTTTTTATTAATGCTTCCTTTAAAATACTTTAAAAGGAGAAATGTTGATTTTTCAGATATTTTTACAATTTTGATATAAAATATTTTCAGCGTATTCCATATGTCAGTTTAGATCACTTTGAACACGTTTGTTACTTGACTAGTTTTTTCTTTTGTTTTTTATTCTTATGGTTTGATATCTTTTCATTGAAGATGGTATTATTTCTAGTTCTTATGCAGACAATAGCTCGTTATTTTCTTAGGTGGGAATATTATTTTTAAAGTGGTTGCAAAAGTTTGTTTTAAAGTAATTCACCAATATTTTCAACAATAAAGAGAATTTGACATAAAAATTAATTTGTTTCTTATTTTCCTGTAATATAAGACAAAGATAAAATTCATAGTAAAAAAAACAAAGTAATTTGCATAAGTGAGTTTAATAATCACGTTTTTAGTTGCCATTTAGCATTTTTTAAGTGTGAAGTTGCTGTCTATGAATTAGTATTTTTAACCTTATGAACGTCAGAATTTCTTCGTAATAACATTTTAGAATCTCTGGATCATCAATGACTACAAGGTTAATCTTTGTTGTTCCTCTTCATTTATACTCAATACGCTATTATGTAAGAAGCTGTTTATGATGGATTAAAGTCTTCAGATATCAGTACTAAGTTAGTGAAACCATGCTCACAGTCAGTTGCTTTCTGAAGAATATCTGTTTTGAAAACACATTTTCTCCCATTCCGGAATGTTTAATGCAGTTTGAAATCAGGTCTGATATAGCTGACTTCTTGACAACGGGTTTCTGTTAGAGCAACAGAAAGATCTTGTAGTTTTGTGATGAAGGAAAGAAAAGAATACCTAACGATATATCAGCAACGTGGATAGCTGAGTAGTCATCATCTTTGCTCTCCAACCAACAGTTTAAGGGAGGGGGGGGGAGTCCAATAACATAGGCATTGATGTTGTTTGAATGAATTCAGATGGTGGATGAACTTCGTCTATCACGATCCTCCAGTGTGCCAATCCATACTTTACTTATAGGAAATGCGTTCGATCTCCAGAATAAGGTTTTCGAGTTATTTAACAGAATTCATTACTGAAAATGTAATATCAAAAGACGTGGTCAGCGAAGATTTAGTACTTATCGTCTTGCAGGACGGTGCGCATTGTATCTCATTAAAAAAATAAACTACCTTCATCTATTGTACGGTTAGTAGAAATATAAATTATTGAGTTCACAATAATAATTATGAATTCGGAAGAAGCGATAGGCTGTGGAATCTTCGCCACTCAGTATTTTAATCGATTTTGTGTTTTATATAATATTAGACAGGGAAAATCTCTATTTTATATGGAGAATTTATCTTATTTTTTGAAGAATTTATTCTATTATCCTCTTTATCTCAGAAAATTTATTTTGTTTTTCCAAAAATTTAATTTTAAATATAGTTTTTCTGCAAAATTTTATACTAAACTAGTTATTTAGAGGTCCATAATGAAAATGTTGAATATCTTATTTATAAACAATATATAAATCCTGGATTAATGCCCCTTTCTGGAAATCTGCTCTTCGATCGCCATTCATCCTTCTCACTGCCAGAAATTAAGGAATATCTAAAAGGCGTCGATGAATTTCTAAGAGTTGTGGGATTAAAATCTTAGTTCGCTTATGTAGTGAACTGCACAGCAAACGAACAATAATGGCTTGACTTCCCTGACAAAAAAGGTTTAGGAAAAGTTGCTTTAATTAGTGTCTCGAATACTATAAGATTCCTTAGGATGATTTCATTGTTTTGACTTGGAATGAGCCACGATCTCAGCGAGAGTTCATTTGATATGCAGCAAAATTTTAACAATAGATGAGTCAGTTACCATTTTTTTTCTGAAAACAATCGAATGTCTACAAACACGGAGTTCCTCGTACAGGATCTGCTTAGACGGTATTCGGTACTAAAACATAAAAACATACGTGACTGATATTTAAAATAATGAAACGTAAAGTATCACTTTACACGGCTTTTGTGAAATATGACAGAATGCAATCAACAATTTCCTGCTGTACACCGTAAAAGGAAACAAATCATACATGTATCCGGTATGAATGTTGAATTTGCTAAATTCATCATTCGTTTATAATACTGCATTTTAAAGTTAGACTTGGAGATCTTCATTGAGATGAAAGATAAAATAAAAAAAATGATCAACACACACACACACACACACATTGTAATTTTTAATTTCAATTCTCATATCAGATGAGGAATAAAGAGATTTAATAATCCTAATGATTTTGTTGTCAATTTTCCATAATGCCTCATGCCATATTGAGTCAAAAGCTTTTTGAAGGTCTAAAAATTTGTGACAGTTTATTTTGTTATGTTTTATGTATTTTTCGCCTAGTATGTGTACTGTTAAAATATGGTCAATTGTACTTCTGGACTTCCGGGAACCTGCTTGTTCATCTGATAGTCTGTTATAATCTGATAAGCTGATAAGCTGATAGTCTGCTTGTTCATCTGATAGTCTATCGCACTGCAATGAAATTTTACATACATGCAAGTTCCTCAAGATGCCAGCAATCGCAGGGGTCTGATTGAATAAGATCTTATTTGATAATTTTGATCCGCCTCATTTGCAACCTACCTCTGTTCATAAGACCCGGATCTCTTAGCATAAACTTGTTGACCAATCGATTATCATTCATTTTGAGAACATAGTCGAGCCATACTACCGTAGTCTTTTCTTATATAGGATAATGCTGAGAGGTAAATGATTACTCTTCTGAAAAATCTGGCCATTATTCGAAAAGTCAAACCAATTTACCTCCAAATAATTCTTAAAGACAGCTGACAAAGATCATCAACTACAGTAAAAAAGAGTTCGTTTCTCACCACTTATTTTTGTATAAGACCAAATCATAAGCATAATTGCGATCAGATACTCTGAGGTTCTTAGACCACTTCAATTTCCAATAATTTGCTTGCAAAATTTTGTTCATCACAAATGAAACTAAAAGATTAAATAGAAAATGTGAAATTGCATACTCATCTCTTACTTCTGCTGTTATTTCAAAGCATTCACCACATGCTTTATCAGCTTCAACCCAAGCGTCGCTGTTTTCATATGAAGCATTTTCATACAAAGTTTAGGAAAATCACAGGCAAAGATTTTCCTAAACTTTGCCTGTGAGACAATCCCTTTTTGAAGTCAAAAAACATGTGATCACAAGTTTCTTCGATAAGATTTATTAAACGTGTATTAAAATGAGTTAATAGGATAGGTGGCGCTTCAAAAAATGAAATCGTGTTTCTACGGCAGAAGCGTGTGACAAGTTTGAAGTATACAAATAGATATATTTGCTTCATTTTGTTTTACGAGGAAACTCTTTAACTAGATTATGTACTTTTTGTTGGCGATTGATTAGAGGATCTCAGGTATATGAAGGACTTGTTAATTCGTTCAATTTTTGAAACTGATTATATATAATCGTTGTATGTTATGCCATGATTCCGTGCCGAAGAATATGAATTATGTCAAACATAAATCGCCTGATCAAAATTTATTCGGCGCATACAATTACGAATTACTTAAAATCAGAAGCGCTAGTATAACATGTAATATAAGCCCATTTTATATATAAAAAAGGAACAGAATTAATTTTGTTTTCTAAATTCTGTAGAAATTTGATTATACTTTGGTTTGTTGTTATTATTAGGATTATAATGATAATCATATGGAATCCCTGACTTAATCATGGGAAATCACGCTTGCTACACAATTAACCTCATGAACTACTCTCTAGCCGGTATGCATGTTCTGCTGGGTAAGGGGGGGTGGGGGTAACGCCTGCACTTATTTTGAATAAAATCAATTTTATTAACTAACTGCAACTGAAATTCTTTGAAATATATATGCTAATGACCACATTTCCACAATGCAGCCTTAACAGTCATTGTGTTAGAGTTTTAAATTTAAGCATATTATTGTTAAACGTTAACTGCTTCACTAAACCTTTACACTGAATCCAGTGGGATAGAAAGGGGAAATGCTACTTTTGGATCTTCTGTAAACGATTGTAAGAATATGGTGACACGCGATTTTTGCTATTTGAATATGTAAGTAAGACGGGCTTCTGTCACTGGGTTAGCTCTCTTTGTCTCACCAGGTTGTCCCACTAATTCGATAGAATGCTTTACTCTAGGTCAGTGTTTCTCAACGTCTCAAAGATCTTGATGCCCCCCCCTCTGAAAAAGTATAATATAAATATGTATAAATATGTGCAAGTTTATAATTTCCCCCAAAATATTCAAATTGCCCCCCCCCCGTGGGGCGTTTAAGAAACACTGCTCTAGTTGTAAGAGGTAAGAGATAGTCCTTGCTGACCACTAGCTACAACCAAGGTCTGACACACTAGCGTGAATTTTTCTACTGTTATAGCTGAGGCTCGCGCGTGGCGGGATACTACTGCCTAAAGCGTACATTCTGTTAGGTGAGGAACTTTTCATTTCTCTGTATACGGCTTTTTATTTTCTCGCTGAGCGACGACACGTTCTTTGCTGGCGAAACCAAAGCTGAGTATCCTAAAAGAATTCCAGTTTGCAATGATATTTTTAAATCACCCAGAGTTTTTGGGACACCAGTTATCGTTCTGGACTGAATATAGGTCTAAAATGATCTCGTTAGCGATCCTCGCTATAATTCAAGGCATTGTACACAGCCAAACCAGGAATTGGCAGTACTTGATGGGATACTAGGGCTACGTGAAATGCATTCAACCGTATTTGTACAAGTGAAAATATTTCTTAAATATGCGTGGGTAAAATAAGGATTAAACAAAAATATAATCTTTGTTGAAGTATAATTTATGTGAAATTATATATTTTTTTTACTTTAGTAGGGATATAAGCATAATCAAAAACAATATAACAAATACGGCTTTTGAAAATAATATGTAATCCATTTATACTGTAGATTACGCTTTCCCTATCCGCCTGTACCTCTTATTCTGATATAGGATCGTTTAATTTTCAGATGCCAGTTTTGAACCCACAAATGTCCGAAAATTCATGTCCATCAGACGCCGTCGACAAATGTCTCCAGCAGAGGTGGAGCAATTATCTATTTGATGCTTGAAAGTACCTCCAGACAAGAAAAGAGAAACTACATTTAAACGTGACTGAGGCGCTTCCTGCAGTCTCGCACGGGAAGAAAAAGAAAAACTGAAATTCAAAACTTCAAACAATGTGGTGTTGAAGTATAATTTATGAGGTGTAATTGAAGTCTGATTAGAGTAATAATGAATTACTGACCATTTAAAACTATATATATATATAGATATTTATGTACATTTAATCATACAAATACAACATTCATTTTACAAATGATATTCTATCTTTTTCAGTTTAACTACTTGAATATAAATTCTACCCTACGGTTCTTCTTTATGAACTTTATAAGATCGTCATAAAAAAAATTGGTTGTAACTTAATTTTCCCAAGCAACACGCACACTTGTAAAGGTTGGCTGAATCTCAATGTCAAGAACTACGTTGACTGCGTATGGCCTGTGTTTAAGCAACAGAGTGAGACGACGTGAAATGGCTATGCGCGCGCATGAAATCACAGTGCTGATACGAGGACCTGGAAGCTCCTACAACCGAACAAGCCAAGGTAGCTTAACTAGACGAGCAAGCATCGGCCTTCGATACACAACGCAAAGCTCAATTATTGCCACGCAAGCTTAAGACCTCTTCTGTCTACAAAAATAAAAACCTAAATGGAATGCTTATAAATGCATGCATTTATTAACAAAAATATTGCTTCTCTCTCTCAATTAGTAAGCTTGCGCAGCAAGCATGGAGAAATCGCCCCTGTTCCAAGCGATATAATAATATTGTAAAGTCTTTTTAATATTAACATGTTAATCCTTCAAGTTGTCTAAGTTCATAAATTTGGAAAATGTATCGTGAAGTTCTTAAATAATGTTGCATCGTTTGCAATCATTACTAATGCAACACTAATTAGATTGCACATTAGATTGTAAAGCAGATTATATTATATTAACCCTAATGTGCGAATTACCATCAATCATCAGATTCCCAAGGTAATGTTCACATTGTCTCTATCTTTCGGTTAAAGTTGAAAAAAAAAATGAAAATGCGCTCTACACTTGAACTAGATAATGTGTAAACTAAAGGATTCTTCATCTTGAGGAATTTCATTCTTGTTAATATTTTTTTCTTTTCATAGTATGAACTGTGATCGGTATAGAATTGCTTGAAAACACCACTTTTTGTCCCTAATTTGTAAAATCCGTCATCCGTTTCATGAAACACAACTGCTAAAATTTAACGACTGTCCATCTTTTTTCTGTCTATTTCCCCCTAAATCCTCACCGTACACACCCCTTCTGCTTTTGGGTGCTTATAATCGGAGAAATGTTTAATTTTTTTACCCTGTATCTCTAACCTCGACATAGCTCTTTCACGCTGGTTTTTTCTTGCATGTACTTGCTACTACAAATGCTGCACAATATTTTGACCACATTCTTCATCATCTACTTGAGATATTCCACATATTATGTGGACATTCATATTTCAGTATAGACAGGTGTGAGCACACACTGCAGATTAATTGGTTATCCAGTGTTCGAGGTTGCCATTCCAATTCCGTTGTGTGTCATCCATGTTATTACATATTCTCAATATTTTCATTTGGCCTTTCACTGCATCCTTGACTTTGGAAAACCTAACCGATGATAAATAATATTTTTTTCGTACTTTAACGACGTGTTTCAGTTAATGTTGACGATATCTAGGGAATGCTAACATTAACGACTTTCGAATGTTAACGTATACGTTAGTTGTTAAATTTTAGAATGCGCAGGTTTATAAACACTATTTTTCTTTTATGTTTTACAGGCGAAATTAACATAGGCGAATGCGAAATGCTCCCCACTCTTTCAGGGCACAGTCCATCTGACTGTTCTTCGGTGCACATAACTGATAGCCAAAACATTTCACTTTTCTTCCTTGGAACTGAATTTCTGAATATGTGAAATAATTTTTGAACGACTCAGTTGCGAAGTTGGAAGAACGATGGAATATTCACCCTTCGATATATAAAGAACTGAGTTCGATTCTAGTCACGATGAGAACGACGTTTCCGTGGACTTTTGCCGTTGAAGGTTAGCCGATCACATCCTGGCATGGCAGAATTTTAATCCCCTGAAAACTCAGGTTTTGTCACTTAGAGCAAGGAAATGAACCAGGGGATGCAGAAGTAACACACACACATACAAATACGTGGGGTAGTTGATTCTATAGTGAAGATTATGTACCAGGGAATACTCCGCGAGGGGGCTCCAATCCATACAGGTGTAATGCAATAAAAATAATTATACTTTGTGAAATTAGTATTATTTATGCAAAAGACGGTGTGCACATTCCACGGGAATGATGTTTCCGGCATATTGTGATCAGCTCTGAGTCATATGAATTCCGTGATAAATTCTTGACGATATTTATTTTATAACGACATTTTCAAAATATTTTTACCAGATTTCCAATATCTAACTAGTATCTTTTAAATAAGTGTTAAAATCTATCTAACACCGATTTAGTAACCTTTACTTGTAACTAAATAGAAAATCGCTGAACTGAGCGGTTGGCTGTACAAAGTTCTGCAGAGAAGATTAAACTCTGAACTGGTTTGGGACGTACAGACTTCACTCAGTTGATTATAATTTGCTTTGCGATAGTGTGGTCGTGAGAAATATTAAGGAAATGGCTGTTTTATTTATGTTGCAGAAAGGTATTTGCTCTTTTGAACACGATATATTCAAACAATTCTTGCTTTCTTTAATTTTGAATCTTAATTTTCTCTGTGTGTTGGGGGGGGGGTACGAAAAACATTGAATATGGAGTTTTTGGGATGATTAACTGAAGCTCAATGCGAAGTGCGGTGGGCGAAGGGCGATAAAGCTATTCTAAGAAATGCACGAGACAAAAAAAAAGGAAATAGACAAACAATCGGATGAAGGTTTTAATAATATCCTTTGATTCCTTTTCTTTATTCGACATAACGGAGCCATTTTTTTTTCTTTCAGATTCCTAATTTGTTACCTTAGATTTCGTATTATCTAACAAATAAATAATAATCCAAATATACATATAAAAAAATCACATCCTGGCATCGCAGAATTTTATTTCACGGAAAACTCTGGTTTTGTCACTTAGAGCAAGTAAATGGACCAGAGTGTACAGAACTAACAAACTGTATGTGTGTGTTAATTCTGTATCCCTTGGTCCATTTTTCACCAGCCATATTTCACCATTTTTCATATACCCCCCCCCCCTCCCCCACACACACACACGCTAAGCAAAATCACTACTTCACCCATCGTACTGCTTTTCTATAAGTTTCCATTCTTCTTTTCTTTTACATAAAACAAAACTAAAATCCGAAAAGTAAAATGGTTTAAAGCTTGTTCTATTATACTTCCACATTCTGTTTATTCTTTACACGCCTTCAGCAAAATTTGCCTTCCGTCTCGTGAGATGCATAAAATACGGATCTCTATTCAAAATAATAATTTTATATCATCGCGGTTCAAACTACTGTAAATCCTTATCATGTAATCGATTTGGTGTATTAATTACGGCAAACGGGTTGGGTGATCAGCGGGTTGATTGAATAAGAAACTGGCTCTCTAATATATCTCAAACGGTGGTGTTGGATAAATATTAGACGTCTCTAAGGAGGAGTGTTCCCAGTGACGTCCCTCAGAGTTCTATTCTACGACCCACTGATGTTTGTTAATTTCTTCCTTATTTATTTTTAATTCAATTAAGTTAATTTATTATTATTTTGATTTGTTAATGATATTGAGAGGAGTTTGCAAGCGGATGTTCAGCTTTTTTTGCAGATAATGCAAAGTTGGGAAGCGTTATTAGGAATAATGCAGATGTGCTGGAGGATCAGAGCGGTTTGAATAAAATAAGTGGGGATTTTAATTTACCACCAGTAAACGTAAGGTTTTGCATACTTTTTGCAAACTTGCATTTCATATAAGCGCCTCCGTAGCGCAATTGAAAGAACGACGCACATTGCTCCCTTCAATTCGAAAAGGCCGGATTCGATTCTCGAGAGAAATCGTTATATGGGCTTTTTCTGCGATGAAGGCCAGTTACTCGATCTCATACGGAAGTACAATTCTTTTTTTTAATTGGATCCTTTTTTATTATTAAAATTATGATTACATGTTTACAACACATGTAGTTCTCGGGTTTATTTTTGTAACAAAGAAATTCATACGCATTTTACTTTTTTTTCCTGTATAATGTATTAATAATAATTACTGCAGTTGGTAATTAATAGTTGCGGTTGAATGGCTTTACATTTTTACAGCATTTATACAGTGGCAATGAGTCATATACATTTACAATTTTTGATTTAATGTAATTAAGGGCTGTAACCTACAGCACTTAATTGTAATATATGGAGATTTCTTTCCTTTTTTGCCTTTTGTTGATCTCGGTTGAGATGTAATTTCTCAGCTTGCATACTCGAAGCTTTTTTATTAAGCTTTTCTGAGGATGACACCGGTTAGTTATTGTTTATTGGTTTGATTGCCCTGTTGGAAGTAGGCTGATGTTTAATAGGTCTGATATCCACTACAAACGCGTAGGTTGAGAAATGCACGCTCTCTCTCTCTCTCTCTCTCTCTCTCTCTCGTGCGCGATAAATTAGAATGCCATTACACGTCGCTGAACTGGAACCCTGAAATAATATTTTTTTTCATTAAGTTTTTAATGTGTGTTGGGTGCGTGTTTTTAAGTGCGTGTTTCTTGTTCATATTATGTCCTTAGAGCTCTTTTAGGCTATTGTAGTTTGTAAGGTTCCTTTATTCAAAAGGTAGTTTATTTATCATATCTGAGATGTAGAAGCTTCGAGTGACCTTTCTGTAGAGATTATTATATTTATATGTGATATAATTAGTTGTCTGAGGTCTTGTTATGAGGTATGTATTTCGGGCTGTCCTGTAGTTAGCATCGAAATAATGTTTTAGTAAAGCTGGATAGTGATAAGCTTTTTGTTGTTAGTATTTTGTGTTCTAAATTTTGTGTTTGTGGTCTTGCAGTGCGTATAAAGCCCACTATTGTCTCTTTGTTCCCAAAATATCCGTTTTAGCATTTTGTACTGTAATGGCATTAATCTATTTAGTTAGTAGGCTGCACGAAAGCATACATTGTTATAGCATATCTTAATATATTTCAGGGGTGAATGCTGGTCTTGAAATTCACGCTAGCTCTTATTATCATTCAGGGAGTGAGAGTTGTGTGTGAAGTCTGATTAGCGGAATAATTAATTACTGACCATTTAAAACTATATATTTAGAAATTGATGTACACTTAATCATACAAATACAACATTTATTTTACAAATGATATTCTGTCTTTTTCAATTTAGCTACTTGAATTCAAATTCTACTCCACGGTTCTTCTTTATGAACTGGTCAATAACATCGTCATGAAAAGTTGGTTGTAACTTAATTTTTCCAAGCAACACGCACACTTGTAAAGGCTGGCTGAAACTCACTGGCTAGAGCTAATTTGACTGCGTATGGCCTTGTGTCTAAGACGACGTGAAGGGAGCGAAAATGGCTATGCGCGCGCGTGAAATCACAGTGCTGCTGCGAGGACCTGAAAGCTCCTACAACTGAACAAGCCAAGATAGCTTTGACTAGACTAGCAAGCATCGGCCTTCGATACACAACGCAAAGCTAATTTATTGCCGCCCAAGCTTAAGACGTCTTTTGTCTACAAAAATAAAAGCCTAAATAATGCTTATAAATGCATGCATTTATTAACAAATAAATATTACTTTCTCAATTAATGAGCTTGCGCATCAAGCATAGCAAGCATGGAGAATTAGCCCCTGGTATATTTTGGCATAGTGCTTTGTACATTAGTGTTTTTAGGCGTGTGGGAACTATGTCTTTTAACCTGTAGAATTTGCCAGTTATTGTTCATAATAATTATAATAAACTTCATTCGTTATCAAATTTGTGTATTATTTTGGTTTATACTTCGATCCGTTTGACGTAATGGAAAATTTATGATATTTTATCTCTTCATTCAATTTTGAGTTTTTATAACGTAGTTCTATATAAATTATTTTCTGTTTTTATATTTGCTGACAATCATGTTTCATTTTAGTTTCTGTCTCGCGAATTTATACCAAAAAAAATCCGCAACTTGAGAACACTCATGAAGCTGAAAAGGAATTCCAGAGAAATGGTTCTCAGTTTCCCACGTGATTGTTTCATTCTTTCGCCGGTTATCTCAATAAGCACATTGGAAAATAAAGGTGACAGGCGGAAATATTTCGTTGTAGCACGTGCTTTGAGGAATTTTTTGGAAGTTTCAGAATAATACGTCATCATATGTAGTTTAATGCTTGCTTTGTTCTCAATGTTTATTTGTTAATATTTTTAAGGCTTGTGTAGCTCAGTGGAATTGACGCTTCCATATTTTGTACTAAGCAGCCCGAAGATAGACTTCAGTTCAAGTCTAGTCGCCGATTGGAGGAACTTTTTCTAAGCCTTACTTATACCGGTTCCCAAATTAGACGATCTCTGGCACAGACATGCGGGTTCTTCCTTTCCCGAAATTTGAGTTTTCGGCTTGTAAACACAAGAAAATCGACCGTAGAACCCACATTAATTAAGACATGAACATATCCAGTTAGGGTTAGATGCCAAGAGATGGCAGAACTTGTTTCACTGTCTCTGCTTGTAATTTTTTTTTCTCAGTTGCTGCTTGTAATTACTGACAGTCATGTGCCAGCTATCTCTGACTACCGATGGAGATTGAACTGCCCACTCAGTCTCCAAAAACTAAATAGGGTTAAAAGTCCTCGCCTACTCCGTATAAAGAAATAAAAGGCGTTATCTGATTATTTGTTATTTTATTTTTTAATTGTTCTGTTAAAAAGATTTAATAATTATATTAATATATATGTACGTTAATAATAATAATAATATTTTTTTGATCTCTCAAATATTTACAAATATACAATAATCATCTTGAGTAACATTCAGTATATTATTTTACAAGGTTCAGCACTAAGTGCTACACATAATGAGATTTCAATAATAATCATGATAACATAGTTTTTTTGCTATTTTTTAAATTAAAAATCACAGTAATAATTTACAATTATATAGTTCAGGGTTACACAACTTATATAATATTACATGTAGTTTACTTTTTTTTTTTTCAAAGTTTGAGAAAGAGTGATTATACAACAGTATTTACACACGTGCAATTAAAATATTATATTTCCTATTTCTCACAAACATGCAATGCAAACTCATTATTTACATAATTTTTTTAATTATAAGAATAATTTATTACATTAGTTTTTTCATGTTATATAGTAATATTATATTAATGATATTATCACATAATAATCAGTATCTTCAGTATCTTCTTTACTTTTCTGCATTTGATTACAAGATTACGTGTAGATGAGTGAGGCAAGTTAATCCCACCTACTTCGAAGTTTGGGTTAGCTTTTATGAAGAGAGTTGGATTTTGCCTTCGCTATTTATGTTGTTGTTACTGTTTATGCATGGACTATAGGCATTGGATGCTGGTGATTTGTGATGTGTATATTAGTGTTAATGGTATATTAACTCTGTTAGTATATTTTCCAGAATTTGTTTTTTAATATTCTGTAGTTATCTACGTGTTTTAACTTTCTTGGTAGGTTGTTGAGTTACGTGGGTATCTGATGTGATCTCACAGAAGAACCGTATGAGTTATTGAAAGGTGTAGGGATGTAGAGGGTTGTTGTAGGTCATGTTATACGATATGTGTCTCTGTTGTTTCGATAGGTGATGTTAAAGTAATTCCTTGTTAATGTCATGTGGTGTTTCAGGTTTTTAATGCTCAGTATTCTGTGTGTCGCCATGTACTGGTCGGATATTGGTTGATGCGTGTAAGGTGTCCAAATCACTGTTGACACAATTTTCCTCTGTAATGTTTCTAAGTTTGTTAGGTGGCTGTTTGATGTGTTTGTTATACCGTATCTGAGTAAGGATTCACAGATACCGTGATATAGGAGTTTTTTTTTATGTCATCATCATCATCATCATCATACGTATCAAGGATTTAGGCCTAGCATGGCCTGTTCCGGCCTTAGAAGTCATCGTTGAATCGTTTAAGAGGACGTCCTGCTTTTCTTTTTCCTAATGGCTTGTACTTTAAGGCTTGTTTTGGTAATCTTTCTGTTTTCATTCTTTGAACGTGTTCCATCCATTTATGTTTATATTTTTTAATTTTTTCTATTACTGGTTCTTGGTTTAATTCTTTCATAATATCTTCGTTTCTTTTGTGATCAAATAGGGTATACTTTGCAGTTTTTCTCATAAACTTCATTCCTGCTGTTGTTAATCTTTGTTTGTCTTTTTGTTTTATTGTCCAGATTTCGCTTCCATACGTTCAGACCGGTAAGGCTAATGTATTGTATACTTTTAGCCTGGTTTGTTTTTGAACTAGGTTTGGTTTAAATATATGAAGTTAATTACACCTGTTATTTTTAAATATTTTGCAATTTTTACGTTTATATCTTTTTCATTTTCATAAGTGATCATACATACTAGGTAGTTAAATGAATTCACCTGTTCTAAGATCTTGTTATCTATTACTATTTTAGTTCTTGCTGGATCTTGTCCTTTAAAGGCCATAATTTTTGATTTTTCCGTTGATATTATCATACCATAATCTTTGGATATCTCATTTAGATTTAAAATAGCTTTCTGTAAATTATCTTCAGAATTTGTAATTATTATTTGGTCGTCTGCAAAGAGGAGAGTGTTTAAGTTCACAGTAGGAGAAAGTTTAATACCTTGATGAAAATTTTTAATTTCATTTTATTATTATTTCATTTAAGTAGATATTAAAAAGAGTTGCTGAGAGGGGACATCCCTGTTGGACCCCTTGGTTTCTCTCTCTTGTATATGATAGCTCGTGATTTAATCTTATTTGTATTTGATTATTTTCATATATACTTGTGACAGCTTTTAGGATATTATTTGGAATTTGTCTTTCTTTTAATATGTTGAATAATATGTTTCTTTTAACTTTGTCAAATGCTTTTTCAAAGTCAATAAATGCAATATGTGTTTCTAAATTATATTCTCTTATTTTCTCTATTATTAATTTTAGGCAGAAGGCTGTGTCTATACATGATCGTCCTTTTCTTAATCCATTCTGTACCTCTAGAATAAAGTTTTCGGAATATTTCATTAGTTTGTTATTTAAGATTCTGCTGTATATTTTGTAACAGGAATTTAGTATACTGATACCTCTATAGTTTTTAGGGTCATCTCTATTACCTTTCTTAAAGATAGGAATCACAATTGCTTTTTTGCATTCTATTTGGGGGATACCAGTTGAGTAAATTTTATTTAAAAATAATAAGAGTCTTTCTTTGAATCTTGTTCCTGCGTATTTATATAGTTCTGAACCTAGCTTATCTTCTCCAGGTGATTTTCTGTTTCTTGTTTCTTTCAGGCTGATTTCTAATTCTTCTTCAGTTATTTCCTTTTCATTTTCGTTAATTGCTTGCCAGTTGTCTTTTTTAAAATATTTGTCTGTCCACAGTTCTGTGTAGTAATTTAGAAATTCTTCTAATTTCAATTCAGTGTTTAATTTTCTGTTTTCTTTAGTATCTGCATTTAGGTGTTTCGAAATCTCATATACAAAGGTTGTTGATGTCTGTGTGGATTGCTAGTAGTGCGGTGTCATCTGCGTACTGAATTTTTTTTATGTTGGATGGAATAATGTCTTTTAGTTGGAAGAGTTTTGTTGCGATGATCCGGAGTTTGATAGGTAGGTATTCTATATGTTTCGTCCATTTAAGGTGGCAATCTATATAGAGACCAAGGTATTTTGCATGCATTACAGTTTTTGATTTCGGGACATTGGCAGGGATTTTTGTTGTTAATGCAGCGGTGTGTGTGACAGTGTATCGATAGTCGTGCGTGGCGCATGATTCTTGGGTTGTGTATTATCAACATCTATGTTTTGGTGCCGTTGATTAGAATTGCGTTTTGTTAGAAGTATGTTGTGATTTCATTTAGGTTTTGTTGTGCTTTGCAGAGAGCCGTGTTGATGTCTGTGTGGATTGCTAGTAGTGCGGTGTCATCTGCGTACTGAAATATTTAACCTCTTATGGCCATGTTCTGAATATCGTTAATATATATGTTGAATAGAGTGGGTGATATTATGGCACCCATATTATCACCCACTGATGTCTGTTTGATGTCTGTGTGGATTGCTAGTAGTGCGGTGTCATCTGCGTACTGAAATATTTGACTTCTTATGGCCATATTCTGAATATCGTTAATATATATGTTGAATAGAGTGGGTGATAATATGGCACCTTGAGGAACACCGTGTTTTATTTGTATACCCCAGCTGTGACATGTACCTATTTTTGTTACTTTTGTTCTCTTTGAGAGGTAGTTCCTGAACCATGTATGTTGTGTTCCTCTTTACCTAGTGAGTATAGTTTGGTGAATAGTATGTCATGTTCAAGTGTGTCAATTGCTTTAGTTAGGTCCAGCAGTATAAGGACGGCGTACTGTTTTTGTCGTGAGCTTTGTTTATTGTGTCTATGATGTCTTCTAATAAAGTGATGGTGCTTTTTGTTTTCTGATAGCCTTATTGGTTTTGTGAGATGATATTGTACTTCTGTAAATAGTTCTGTAGTTTGGTGTGTGTTATTTTTTCTAGAATTTTTGAGATGACTGGTAGGATAGCTATTGGTCTGTACTTCTGAGTATCGTTTCTGTTACAGTGTTTGTATATTGGCGTAATTATTGCAGTTTTTAGTTGTTGTGGAATAATGCTTGTGTCGAATATTATGTTGACGAGTCTCAGAAGTATTGGATTTATTTGTTCAAAGTGTGTTATGATGTCTGTGAGTCTTATTTTGTCTATTCCTGGAGTGATGTTTGGTTTTAGTTGTAGGATTGCTTCTTTCAGATCCTGTTTTGTTACGTGTGGAAAATACATCGTTTGTTGTAAGACTTTGTGTCAGTAGTTTTTTATTGATCATTGGTAGTTTGTCTTTTTTGAGTTGTGTGATATTGTTTGTGAAGGCATGTTTGAATGAGTTTGCTAGATCTTCTTGGTTTGTGTCCTGACCGAAGCTTTTTGCAATAAAATCTTGTGCTGAAGTTCTCTTTTTTCAAGTTACTAATTCGTTGAATGTAACCCATGTTTGCTTCATGTTGTCGTTATATTCCATTAATTTTTGGAAGTAGTAGCGTCTTTTTGCCCTACGAATTTTTGTTGTTAGTTGATTTCTTGTGTTTTTGTGTTACTGGGTGACGTTTTCAGTTTTTTCCATAGATTTTCTTTCGCAGTAATAGTATTTAGTATGTCGTCATTTATCCATGGATTTTTGTCTGTTTGTCGTCTTCTTTGTTTAGACTTTGTTGCTTTTTTTGTATATTTTTGTGAACTTTAGTTGAAAATTCTCGTATAATGTTACAGGATCGTTTATTTTAAGTAGGGAATTCCAGTCTGTATTTTATACTTGATTATCGACAATGCTCTTTAGTATGATCGAGTTTTGTCGACTTTTGTGGGAGAGGGGGGGGGGGGTAGGTATCGTAATAAAACGAAGTTGAGACAAAGTAGTGATCGGCAATTTGACGTTAATTACTGATGATGAATTTTCAAATATCATTACGTTGTGTATAACGATTTGCTTCATCATCATTATCATCATCTTCCTTTCTTATATTAGGTCTCATTCCATCTTTTATGCTGTCTCCCAACTGATCTCTTCCCCACGGGTTTGTATTGAAGGATTTGTTTGGTGATTCTACTATTGTTTATTCTTCCAATCTGCTGTTTCTATTTCCATCTATAGTTGTAGATATTTTCTGGTATTGGTTGTTCGTTCATTTCTTCCATGATTTATTTATTTATTTTATTATCTAACAAGGTGTATCCTGCATTTTTCCTCATAAATCTAATTTCTGCTGCAGTTATTCTTCTCTCATCCCCTTTTTGATCGTCCATGCAACACTCCCACAAGTCAGCACTGGTCTTTGCAATGTTTTTTAAACTCTAATCCGAATATGTTTTTGTACCTTTGAGGGTTTAAAAACATGACTTGTAATATTTATAACTTTATTGAAAATTGTAATTATCATTTCCTTGTCTTTTTCTTGTCTGTAGGTTAGGTTATATCCAAATTATTGACTTCTTCAATAACTGTATTGTCGAAACCTTTTTACTTCTTATTGATTCTCTTCTCCTAAACGCAAGTACCTTTGTCTTCTCTTTTGAAATTTCCGTATTGTTTTTTTTACTATTAGATTAAAAGGATGGACAGAGTATTGCAGATCAGTTTCAGAGGTTGCAAGTATAGCCTGATCATCTGCAACAGTACTGTGTCTATATTAGTGCGTTTGTTAATTGGATATAGCCATGTACTGTGAGTCTCCAATGTTTACTAGTATAGTACATATAAACTTAATAATATCATTGCTCAGTTTTGTTTCATTGAATAATGTTTAACCAGTTTTAATTTATTTTAGAAAATTTATATGATACCATTCGCTATATTGTGTTTCGCATAATGCTGTTTCACTTTAGGTTTAGTTTTATATTTTGAAGGTTTTAGATGTCACTAAAATCGAAAATCATAAGCAGGTTTGTCTGCGAAATTTGCATCCGAGAAGCTTTTCGAGACAACGCCTGAAGATGCATGTAAGACCAAAATTTTTCTTTGCAAAGTATGTCAAGGGGAGGTAGTCAGTTGCACCCAACAATACGGTATGCTTAGTAAAATGCATATGGAAACACGTTTGAAAGAATTTCTCACCAAGAATTGTCGTGTATGTTACTAAGAATTCGTATCACTATTAGTTCAGAAAATAAAAAGCCATTTCTGATTTTTTTTTCTTTTCTTGTTGCTTGTTGTTTCTGACTGCAAATCGTGGATTTGTGGAGTTTTGTTCGATCATGAAGCTTGTGTGACTATCCTGAAAGTACAAAGCATAATGCGCCATTCTTGTGCGAATATCTACTATCTTCGTGAGCATATGAAAATACACGTGAAAGTGCGGGAAAATTCCACTGCAGCACGTGTGTGAAGGAATTCATAAAGAAGATCAGTCTGTCATGACATCGGAAGTTATCCGAATTTAGAAGGTTTATTATTTTTTTTTTCGTGCTGGTTTGCGATTTGTTTCCAAAAAAACTTTAAAAAATCGTAGAAATTTCCCAAGTATATAATTTATCGTTTTAAATGTATACTTATACAGGGTATAAAAACATTTGTTTGCTATAAAGTAAACAATATGTTCTCTGGTTGTCGAGCCTTGACTGCATAGCGGTTGTTGAATTGCTTGCAGCCTTTTCAAGCTAAAAGAGATAAAACAAGAGAAATTTATTTATTATTTTGAAAAATCTTTTAACGTCTGTAAATAAAGTCAACGAGAAGAATTATTTTACAGTGGTTCTTGACGGTGTATGGTACTTAAGCGATGTGACTTGTATAAGAAAATCTGTCACATATAATAACAGTTTGGTGGACATCACGCAGTGTTATCTTAATAGTTACCCGACAAGCGCAAAAATTCTTTTGTTAACAGCTCGTGACTTTTGCTGCCAAACATGGCATTATGTACGTGCAGCCCTCTCGTACAAACACCAAGACGACCTTCAACGAACACTTTTACTACTTTCCAAAATTAAAATGATTCTTTCAAGAGAACAGGGGACTCAGCTGTGTCAGTGTCCTTCAAGGGTCGTACAAATTCTTCAAAATAATATCAAGATCCATTGATTACTTTAAAATTAATGGACGAATGCCAAGTACATCATATATCCTATCATTTTACTATGATATTAGTCCCGTTATAGACCGAGAAAATTAGTCTTTTCATAAAGCGTACTATTCCGCGTATAATTTTGATGGATTAATGGACTCCTCTTTTCTAAGATTAAAACGCAGTTCTGGCTTGAAATTAAAAAACACCAGCCACACGTTTTTTTTTCCTTTATGAGATCTCTTTTTCTGCTCATCTGTTCAGTTTTCCTTACTGTTTTCCTGATGCCCACTCTCTTTCTGGTGACTTCCAAGTCCAAACCATTCCACGCTATATCAGTCAGATGTATGCTTCCTAGGAAAACTGGTAAATCATCTGTTATTGTTCCAATAGTTGAGTTCGGAGAGAAATAAGAGCTTACTTATAAAAATTAAAATTGTATTTTGAAGAGAAAGAGAGAAAGGGTTTTTTTTTTGTTTTTCTGGTATGCTAATAAGTGATAGTTTGCTATTGTTCACTAGCTGTTACTAGAAAACCACAAAAAAGTGGAAGATCATTTACATTATATTATTCAGGATGAGTTGGATTGTTTAATTATTATCCAAAGCAGCAGATGGCTATGAGGCCAGTTTATTATGGGTGTTGATTGTGTGTTCTCTGCTGGCTACTATTTCTACTTTACAGAAAGAAAATCCTACTCTAATAGAGGAAAACTCTTCCTCTACCCTAAGACACCAGCTAACGAACCTGCAGGTAAAAGTGCCCGTAAACGTCCTTCGCTTTGAATACAGGACTTTCCATCTAAAGAAAACTGTTGTTTCCAGTAGGAGATGAGAAGGCTCTGTTCCGGATGAAATTATTTTTCCCAACACTGGTCAGACAGAAGTTTCTGAAGATATTACATCCAGAATTTACAAGATGTTTCTTACTAAGTAGGCTTAGTGTGAGATGAGTTGACTTCTTATTGCATTTTGCAGATTCGTTTTTCATAAAACGTTATTATAAGCGATAACTTTGGAAGAATAACATTTTATTCCTTAAGCCTGATTCGTAGATTTAACAAGCTGAAATCGAGTTTAGCTTTTGAAACCGATTCAGTAAAAGTTCAGAATTTTATAAATGATATAAATAAAGTGGATAACAAATCCATCACGACCTCAACGCCGAATGTAGAAATAATGAAAGCCTATCACGAAATTTGCCCAAAGATCCCACGGGAATACGCCGGCCGGCACCCAGGAGTTGTCCCAGTGCGGTCCACACCGGAGACATGATCGCGTGCCCAAGCGTCCATATATTTGGTATCCATTGATTTATATAATTTTGCATCACCAAACTGAAGCCTTTTGGCTGTTTCTTTTAGTAAATATTTTTTAGATGAATTTAATTTGTAATTTAATTTCTAATTTCTTTTTTACTACAATATCTGTTTGTTATTATTTTGACTTCCTTGTCTTCTCCTTAATAGAAAAAATACTTCAATAGACTTTCGTATATTTCTTTCTAACCAATGATATTTTTATTTTCAGGTTCTGCTTTCATTTCACGTGGATCACCCGATATTCAGCGGAAATCGTGGAAGAGCTTTCACTGCGAAATTTGTCCCCGAAGATACTCATGTAAGCGATTGCTCAGAGAGCACTTTAGGATGCATATCAAGAAAGATATTTTCCGTGGCAAAGTTTGCCAGAAAGATTTCTCCTCTTCAGGACATCTTGCAAGACATATGGAGACGCACGGCAATGTTTTGAAGACATTCCGCTCTAACACATGCTCGCGTGAATTTTTGTAAAAGCACATTCTATCATATCATGAAAAAATGTGTGATTGTTAATAATCAAAGCAAAGTTCGTCTTACTGATGTTATTCTCCATTCCAGATTCTTATTTGCAATTAATATTTTAATGTTGAAGTTAGCAATGTTTGTGTGAACATTTCATATAATTAAACCGAATGTTGAATTCGGTTTAATTTGTTTGCAATTAATAACATGTTTGCAATTACCCTTGAGTAATATTTAATTCACAGCGCCTTGGAGGTGAAATCCATTGTTTTATATTTTGTCATGTGAGGGAACATAAACCAATCCTCCGTGAAATAAATCAAATTCAAAATAATTTGTGGATTTCTTTTAATTTGCGATAAAAGACATATTTGTTAAAGCAATTAGCTAACTATTTATTTATTACTTCCCATTATTGTTTTAGATTTCTTAGACAAAATACTTTCTTCAATGTATCTTATATTGAAAAGTTGAGGACTCTTTTCTTTCAGGTTCTGATTTTTCGCTAAAAAGAATACTTCAAGAACTATCTGATCTCCAGTTGAAGACTGAAGGAAGTTTTCTCTGTGAAATTTGTTACCGAAGATACTCAACGAAGTATTCGCTGCGACAACACTTAATGCTGCTCGTGAAAAAAGACCTTTACATTTCAAAAGTCTGTCGCTGAGATTTATCTGATGATTTTAAAGTAAAATATGTCTATCATTGTTGTTTGTACGAATTTACACAGAAGAGAATTCTTGTAGACTATCAAGGAAGATTATCTCACGTTTAGTTAAAAACTGATTCAGGTATTAGTAGCCAGTTTTTATTTAAAGTATTTGTTTAAAATTTAGTACTCCTTTAACGCACTCAATACTCTCAGCAATGTAAAGTATTGTTCTTTGGCAAATTGCAGAAGTTGTGTATGTCATTGAAGAAATTAAAAAAAAGAAAACTTGCTTTATCATCATACGTCAATTCCAGTGCATCATTAAAGGGTATAGAATGCGATGGTGGCATTTCATGACAAGTTTATATTATTACTAACTTCCTGTCCACTATTTTTTCCCAAATTAGTTTGCTGTCTTTCAGGAATCTGATATCGTCAAATCCTATCTTTTAGCCTACCAAGGCACACTTCTGGTAGCATCAACCAGATTTCCGCATTCCTTTAGGTATTTTCCCTCTCCCCTCACACATGTGATTTGCTAACCTTTCTTGTCCCGTTCTGTTCAAGTGACTACCCACTTGAGATTAACCCTACTCACACTGTCTTGGATGTGAATAAACTCAATTTCTTTCTTAATATGTTCACTTTAATATGATTATGAGATTGATTTCATTTGATTACTCATCAGTGTTTAAGAGAATTGTCATATCTGTGGTTTCCAGTTTTTCATGAAGTGATTTCTTCTTTCTAATCCAGATCTCCGATCTATCTATCTATCTATATATATATATATATATATATATAGCTGAAATATTTTGCATATTTTACTCTTTCTTCATTTGTGATGCTGATATTCAATGCAGATGACGTTTTAATGTTCGATCGGTTTACCTTTTTCTTGCAACATCTATGACATCAGTCGCTGATTTAGTTACTGAATCCTGCACCTCTGGATTGGATTTACCGAAGAGCATAAAATCTGAATAAAGTAAGGAGCTGAGATTAACTGATCTAAATTCCATATCAGGCGCAATGTCGCTCTCCTTCGTAATGGGATTCATGTGGACGATGGAGTGCACTTCTGTGTTAAACCTGATTGCGCTTCCCAACTTCTTCTTGGTATAACTTATTGTAGCCTAACTCATGATTTACGACTTAAATATAGACTATACTGTGACTGGATGATGTCACATTTCCCCCTTGTAGGTGGAGCTTTTCCCTTAGTTCCTTTTCATATGCATTTGTCAAATCTAAAAATTAAATTTGCAGAGGAAATATTTCAGCAGTGGTGGAAGAACGAGAGGTCATCACTGGAAATTAAGTAAGAGTATGGCGAACAAGGGCGTTAGAACTAGACTTTTCGTTTGGAGAGAGCGGTGAATGAATGGATTGCGTTGCCTAGTGCTTCATCTGGAATGGCTTCTCGTGGCTTGAAATCGTGGGGGTGCTGTAACTTTCGAAATATACATACACACTCTAAGTACAGTGTATACGTGTTTGGATAAAATATCAAAATTTTAATAAAAATTAAGAAAAAAATTAAACCTGTAAAAATATTGTTTATTATGACTGGCCGAGTAGTTAGCGTATCCGCTCTCCAGCCAAAAGGCTGCGGGTTCGAATCCCGCCGTGGGCATGGATGTTTGTGATTATCTGTGGAAGTACCAGTGGTGGTGGTCAGCGATAGATGGTGTTCGTGTGGTTGCGGTCAGTTGGTGGAGAGAGAGAGAGAGTTCTAGAGCAGGTGTCCTCCCTCGATGAGTCTTTGGACTCCCTGGAGGTGTCAAATAATAATAATAATTATAGATAAAATTATGGTTTGGTATAATTCAACATTACTTAAAAATAAAATCCATTCTTGTTGTTTTGTTTCTAGCGAAAAGGTCAATAACTTTGTCGTTGATGTTTGTGTGACTTGAAGAATTTTTTTCTCCGTTGAAATCATCGAAGTAAGGTCATAATTGTCAATAACCCCAATAATGTTCTAAAATAAAAATTATAACAAATGTTATGTATTTTTATTTAAAGAGACACGATAAACACAATAAGCACTACGAACATCTACTACTGGCACGAACTGCATATAAAAAAACTGGAACTGTGCGACGGACAGTGCCGCATTATGCTAATAGCTCGCATCTCACTATGACTTGCATATGCTTGCGCGCATAGCAATATGACACTGTGGTAAACACAATGCTGCTAAAGTCCTTCGTGTATGCATTACTGGGAGCACGTACGGTAAAATGATTCACGCATGACTGTGTTAGTGAATTCCTGAGTATTTATTTATTTTTATTCTTGTTGGAGAGTTTTTGGTATGGTTTATGTCATACAGACTTAGAATATCAGGGTACGTGTTAGTGGTTGATGAGGCATGATTAAAGGCGTGTATGTTAACGTCTCCTTAAATGAACGGATGTGTTGTTTAGGTCAGTGCCCCTTAGTCTTTTTTCTAATTCGTGCAGGAAGCTGTATGGATTATTATCTGGGGTCTGTATATTATTTTTATCGTCTACTTGTGAATGTCTCTCATTTGTCGTGATTTCCAAAATTAGTGATTCTGCATGCTCCAAACCTTTTCCCGTCATGCTGCACTTTTCCTTGATAGATGCCACAATGCCAACTCCTCTTTTGTTTGGTCAGAATAAGATGCAGGACTGTTAAGGTAGGCACAATGGCTGTTCTTTCCTTACAATGTGGTGACCGTTGATGTCTTTGCAAACAGTGTATATACATTGTGTAAGAGGTGTGAGTTTTGTGGTGGTTTTTGTGTTAGATGAGGGGTAAAACTCGATTTCCCAGTAGAAATAAAATACATCACGTAATTACGTGCTTCATTCACTGGTATGAGCTAGCGATTGCTCGAGTTTATGGAGAATACAAGCTTGTCTCTTCATGCTTGTAAGCAATATTGGTTACAATCGTGACGACGTTTGAAGGTAATTGTGCTACGAAAGGCATCGACTAAAAGCATCTTATTTTATAAATGAAGTTTTTTCTGAATACTTATCTAAATACTGGAAAAACAAAACTTAATGTTTTGTTTTTCCAGCGGCGTTTGATTACTATTCTTCCTCCTGTATTTTCTGTCTTTTAGACAAACGTATTTTGATAAACCATAGACTGCAGATAACAAGTATGTTTTCATTTTCAGGTTTAAAGTTGGCACTTCAAAATTTCGCTCTTGGATTATTCCAGAAGAAGTCACGGAAAGGTTTTCGTTGTGAAATTTGCCCACGAAGCTATTCACGCAAGCAACGTCTCAGACAACACTTGATGCAGTATGTGAAGAAAGATGTTTTTCGTTGTAAAATTTGCCACAAAGATTTATCGTCTTCAAGCTCTCTTAAAGCGGATTTGGAGACACACGAAGATGTGCGGAAAACATTTCGATGTTGCACGTGTTCACGAGAATTTTTGAAAAAGCAAAATTTTGAATCTCATCAAAAATCATCGCATTCTTAGTTATGAAAGCAAAGGAACGCACTCATGACTAATCTTGTTTTCTGTTTACAATTCTCATATAGAATTGAGGAGTTAATATTCATGTGTCACGAGAGGTATAGAACATCTCTTTCAAAGGTAACTGACCTTACAGTAATTGGCGTTAGGTCCACTAATGTGGTCCATTGAAGCAAAGTGGCAAGCTAAAATTAATTTTTTTTATTTACCTTTATGGTTTTTGAATTATCCAAGTTTGAGTTTCTGTTATATTGATATTATATAATGCTGTTCTTTGGGGAAATATCCGTCACAGTTTAGTTTGGTTGTTGGTGTTTAAGAAGCAGTTATAACAAGCAAATCCTTAATAGGTTCAGTTGAGATGGTAAGAAAGAAAACGGATATGCTAATGATCTTGCTTGATATTTCATTGTCAAAATCGTGTAAGCAATGAACAGAAGTGCGAAATAAATCTTTTAAAAACATTTCCCAAGATTAACACACTATTTTATCAAATACTAATAAAAGAAAGCTTTCTGAACATTCCACACATGTAAATGGAATAAAAATAATTCCCTCACTCTTTTCTCATTTTCTCAGCGATCTTCTCGGAATTGGTTTTATTTTAATATTCGGGAAATCGGAAGTCAACCGGTCTATATCTTTAATAATTGTACATTATCTATATCTTTAATACACTTATACACGCTAATCGTGTTCGTGTCTACCTGCAATATGTAGACCCGGAAGTGTCACAATTAGTGTTCCCAAGCGGTGTTACTGCAAAAAAAAAAAAGAGTTCTGCATTCTATTTCCTAAGTGGCAAAGTTAGAAGTTCGTGTTTTTTGTGGAGTAAACAATTGCTATTTTATTGTCTGCCCTGAACATCTTTTTAAGATAAAAGTGGCGGAAATGGCTTCACCAAACCACCCCGTAATGACAAATACCTCAAGTCTTCTGTACATCAGAAAGCCCAAAAATTAGGAATTATTTCAATGGAATGAATCCCAATATACGCTTAACTTATGTTTATGTTTGTAAAAAAAAAATTAGAATTTACTTGCGATCTTTACTGTGCATTTATATATAGTTCGGGTATCAGTGATGTTAGTATTACGTATGTAGATAATAATAATGATGAAAATCAGTAGTAAAAAGAAGGGTATTAAAGTGAAAAAAAATGCGATATTGAAAGAATGTTTTTGAATCTCTCCCATCACTTCTTTTTAAATGCTTGAATTCACAGCAGCACAAAGAGAACATTAAGGCTACTGATTGAATTGATTAGGTTACAATTTTATCGCGTGAAATATTTTGGTCTCAGCTTAATTTTAACACTTTTTCATCCCACCCTACATTCAGACCCTGGCGTTCAAACCACAAGGGGTTTATTTAATCTACGCTACTAATACAAACACGAGAACAACGTAATGCAGAACCAGAACCAGCCGTTCGTGCGATGTTTATAATATTAGTTGAAGTCACGAGCAATAACGACTGTGCACTTCGGAATAGCGATGGCACTGTCTCGCACGAGAATTTTGTTCAAATCAGCAAGTTGGCAACTGATAAACGTAAACTGATCCAAATAGCATTTTCATATCAATTACAAGCAAGCGTGGGGGTTAGGAGAACTTTATCAACGATTCAGACTAAGAGGTTCAGGAATGAAAAGAAATTTGGTGGTGGTGGTGATGATGATGATGATGATGCAATTATCCTCGAAAGATATTCGAGTGCCGTTTAAGGTGCACCTCAAGCGAGCAACAGATTCAAAAGTATATTAACTGCGATTGCGAAGACATGCCACGGCGAGGAGTGCTTTTCACTAATTAGCATTAGTGCTTACAAGTACTCATGGGATGAAGCAGTTTGGCTCTCTTTCTCAGTTTTGGCGTTTAATAAATTACTTCCAAAATGTAAAGTAATAGGAATGAACCTACAGAACATTCTGAACTTCCTGGTTTGCTATTTAAGTTATTCAATTCTCACATTATTTCTTATGTTATGCAAATTAGCTTGAAGAATAATTCCGGGCAAGAACATATAGTTTCCATGAGTATAAACGTTTTTGGAACATATAAGGTAATTGAAATCCTTATAAACAAAATTTGTTCGCTATTATTGATTTTTGAATATTCTTGATTTATCGAATATTATTGATTTTAAATTATTTAAAAATATATAACCAGACGGTAGTGTTTTTCTTTTAAATATTTTCATAACTGTAGAAATAAGTTGGCATAAATTATATGTTTTTAACGGATGAGAGAACGATAAACTGTGATTTTTTTATTTTTGGCTTATACAAAGATTTATAGCTTGGTTTGAAAATTAAAACACGATTTCAAAGTTTCTTGCAGTTATTCTGGTTAGTTATAATAAACGTTTTTGAATTAAAACAAGATTATGCCAATATGGGATTTCTCTTCAGTGGAAAATATCATTGACCCCCTTGACTTCGTGTTTCTTGAACAGATATGTTACATCTGCTTACAATTATTCAGACGATAAGAGATGAAGAATAATCAAATTGAGTGCATTATTATTATTATTTTTTTTATTTTATTAGACAAGCAATCCAAAGACTCTTGGTTGGAGAATACGCCATATACATATTGCTTAATCCACACTACATGATCAACCTGAAAATGATGTACTGCATAACTTACCGTCAAAAAATGCATCTACCGTTCTCTAATAGGATTTCTATTAATGCAGTTGGCAGGTTTGAATGTGCAGATGAAGAGAGAGACAAGTTTGATTGGCAAAAATCATGCTGCATCCGTGTGAAGTTAGTTAGCTAAATCAGTTTGGTCTGAAAACGACTTACAATGATTCCTCTGGTGATGACGAGGATCGAACTGATTTTCCGATCGAAAAGAAGGGCGCATTGTTCTATTCTTTTTCCAGTTCTAAGTAAGGAACGTTTATGTAACTCTTTCCTAACTCATTAGAATAGATTCGAATTACTGGCCAGCAATGAAGATCGGTCGGTATCTGTTATGTGATAATTGCCAGTGATCGTTATTTTTTCCTTCATTTTTATCTTCTTTCTTTTCTCTTTTCATACGAGTAAAATTCAAGTTTCTCGAAGGTAAAACCCTGCCACAATTATCTGACCAGGCTTTTAAACTACCATTTAAATGTTTATTTAAATATTCGTAGCTTTTTATAGGGAATTTGAAGTCGGGGCTTTCTTCCTAAAAGGCATAATTCTGGGCTACAGACGCTCTTCTAACTTATCTCAGGAGTTCCGTGTAAATTTCTTATTACGATAAGTGATTTCTCTATATACGTAAAAATCAACGCTGTTTTCCTAAATATTTAAAAAAAAAAAAAAAGCAAGATTGCTGACCTGAGAGAAATTAAACTACAACAGCCCAACACTGCAATAAATAGAAAGGAGTCGAATTCGTTAAACACTTTCGTATTTATCAGAACTATGATTTAATGAGAAGACTTGAGCACTGATTTCCTTGATTTATCCAATTTACTTTAAAGCATCATAAATAAATAAATCAGTTAACGCCTTTTTCCATTATACAGGCGAGGCCTTTTAATTCCATCGAACTCGGGTTAAAAGCCTTCGCATTTTAACTTTAATTAGATAGAGTTTCAATGCATTATAGCAGCTGCAATTAAAAAAATCGGCATTTTCACTTATTTTCAGAAATATGATGTTTATTTGTTTAATAAAATTTATTTTAAACAGTGCAACAAATACTCGAACTAAGACTAATAGCAGAGAAAGCTCGAAGTAAGAACAAAAAGATATACAGTACTGCTGTTTCGTGGACTTCCAAAAAGCATTTGCTAATATTGGCCAAATATAACATGGGCTGTCTTGGAATCCTATGGTGTGGGCAATAAATTGATGTGCCTGCTGAAGGATATAAACAGCCAAGCACAAGCAAAAATCAGGATAGCAGGAGCGACTGGAAATTAGTTTACCACTAATCAAGGCACAAGACAAGGGGACCCAATATCACCAATCATCTTCATCACACATCTGAGAAGAACACTAGATAAGATTAAAGAAGAAGGTGGAGGCATTTCAATAAATGGAATGAGAATAACCCACCACTGCTTTGCAGATGACATTGTCCTGATTGAAGACGAAACAAGCCTGGAACGGACATTGCAAACGCTACACAGAGAAGGAAAAAGATATGGACTAAATGTCAACTTTGAAAAAACTAATACAATGATATTTGGACAACAGGAGTTACTGAACAGATTTACCATAGACTGATTTCAACTGGAAAATGCGGAACACTTCACATATCATGGATGGCACATGACCCATCACTTGGATCCAAAAAAGAGATAAAAATTAGAATAGCCATAGCAACAACTATTTTAAAAGTCATGAACAAAATATGGAAGAGCCGAGCTATAAAGATGAAAACTAAACCGCGCGTGTAAACCTGTATCTTCGACAGCATGCTCTATGGATGTGCGGCCTTAGAGAATCTGAAAGGAAGATATTAGAATTTGAGAGGAAGTGCTGTAGAAATATCTTGAGAATAAACTGGATCCAGAAAGTAAACAATGAGAAAAATCTACAGACGAATACAACCAAAAGAAAACCAGATCCAGAAAATAACCGAAAGGAAACTACGTCACTTTGGCCATATATGTAGAATGAACAATGAGAGGAAAATAAAAATGCTGCTCTTTGGGATGATTAAAGAAAAAAACAAAAAAGGAAGACCAAACAGAGAATGCGGCGATGACATTGCCAAATGGTGCAGAAACTCTATACACAAACTGAATCATCTTGCATAAAATAGAATGCAATGGAAGAATCATATCAAGATGGCATCAGACACCTATGGGCATTAGACCCATGGTTGTTGATCATCGCGATGATGATGATGATTTTAAACAATATTTCGTTAGATGGCTCGCAATATGTAAACTATGACATTCTTAAAGAATTAACGCCATAATTGAACTTTTCATGTCAATTTGGTTCAAAGTAGTTTCACAGAAATTTGTAAGAATGCATTTCCTTTTGTTTTTAAGTAGCTAACTAGTAAACGTACACGGTTTCGCATACACCATGTAAGGAAGTATTTCATTTCTAAATAAGAGAAGCTTCTCGTTCATAAAGAGTTGAAATCTTATTAATGATAATTCCATGCTTCGAATAACTTCTAACTGAATATTAAAATATGACACCGAGTTTTGGGCATATTAATATATGTCATAATGTCCCTCATCGTATGTAGATCAGAGATTATAAAGTAATGAACATCAGTACAAACGTTTATAATAAAATTGCTGTGTGCGATAAGTTTGTAGTATACTGGATGTAATGGCCCTGACCTATAATCGGAACAAAATGAAGTAAAATTGAGAACTACAAAATATATGCCTTTTTCAACCGGATGTGATTATGACATATGAATATTGTTCATATTAATACATATATCTGAAGCATGTGCGTCATAGACTACTTGATCATTGATAACCAATATTTTAATGACTATGCAATTCTGGTTAATTTTATTTTATTCTGAACACTACAGACAATTAAATTGTCTGTAGTGTTCAGAATAAAATAAAACCCATGAGTCACTATTTCTTCCCGATGGCAGAGCGAGTAAAGATTTGTTAATTGTATGGAGGCTTGGATGTCAATCAGGAATGAAGATTCTTGTATAAAACACAGACGTACCATACGTGACACGCGTGCTCTCCCACTCCGTTTTATCTCGTTAATGTTGGGTCGTAGGCAGAATTCGTATTTCTTTTGAGCCAAAGGATTTTTCTTCTAAGTGCGAATCTAAAGAGACTGTCAGATATCAAAAAGTGGCATACGGGGGATCTGAGTCTGCAAGTTTTAAGGTAACAGGTGGTGCATCACAAGGATCAGTGCTTCGTCCACTGTAATTCGATCTGTACGTTAATGATATTGGGAAAGATCTGACAGAAATATATCAACAAATAGAAAAGATGAGCACGAAAAGAGTAATCGTAATGGGAGACTTTAATTATCCAAATATTGATTGTATAGTAGTAAAATCCCATGAGAAGAATGAAAATGCATTTATTGACTTTTCCGGGAAAAATTCCTTAAGCAGCATGCGACAGAAGGAACTCGAGGGCAAGGAGTGTTAGATTTGATTTTAGTATTAGAGGGTGTTTCAGTTCAAGACGTAACTATTCTGCCTCCAGTTGGTGACAGTGATCATGCGGTACTCACTTGGGAAGTGACTAAGTTTAGGAATGTTCCATTCAGAAAAGGTTTCATGCTGAACTACAAAGCAAGAAATTATGACCACCTGAGGAGTATACTGAGTTCAGTGGAACCCGATCCGTATGGAAAGAGTATCAACAGCGCATGGGAAGCATTTAAACAATATTTAAATGATGCGATATCAGAATGTGTTCCGAGTGTGCGAAGAATAAATAGAGTAGGAGTCAAATGGATGTGTAATCCTATTAAGCGAGATTCGTAAGAAAAGGACGATGTGGAAGGAATACCGTTTGCATAAGGATGACGTCCGTTATGAACGTTATAAGCAGCTGGCTAGAATAGTCACAACTGTTGTACGGAAAGCAAAGTCTGAGTATGACAAGAACCTGGCTCTGCGTGATAAAGACAATCCAGAAGAATTCTATCGGATGCTGCAAATAAAAGAAAGAATGGATATGAAAGAATAACTCTTATAAATCCAAATGGCGTGAGGATTACAGATGCAGAAGAGGTTGTTCAGTTAATGAGTGCCTATTTTGTTAATAGCTATCAACCTGGTGAACGCAACATTGAGCTCATTATTACCTCGTCTCTAGACGAAGAAAGGCAGGCGTGTGAGGCTGAGGATTTAGAGCTGTTGTACAAATTGAATAAGAATTCATCAATAGGGACATCAGCACTTGTACCAACAGAGTGCTTAGCTGAACTGGCCATTCCTTTGACCAGGCTGTTTAATATGAGTCTCAGAACAGGGAATATTCCGTTGGAATAGAAGGAATGTATGGCAATTTCACTGCACAAGGAGTGGTGGTGAAGATTTTGGAAAAATTGGCAAGGGCACGCATTCAGAAATGGGTAGATAGTGAATCTCTAGTTTGCAATGAATAACATGGGTTTCCTAATGGAAGGTCATGCTTTAGCAATTGCTCACATTCTATAACAATGTTACCATTGAACTAGACAAGTGGAATGGATACAGCATCATACGTTTGGATTTTGCTAAAGCGTGTGAGAGAATACTGCATGGTACACTGTTTAAATTGGAGAAAATGGGTGTGGTTTATACAATATTAGAATGGATAAGAGGTTGACGGACTGACAGATATCAAAAAGTGGCATACGGGAGATCTAAGTCTGCAATTTTCAAGGTAACAAGTGGTGTACCACAAGGATCAGTGCTTGGTCTACTGTTATTTAATCTGTACAATAATGATATTGAGAAGGTTTGAAAAGCGACATACAGCTATTTGCTGATTATGCAAAGATGGGGTAAGGTAATCAGGAATGTTGCAGATATGCAGTACTTGCAGAATGATTTGAATAGGCTGGAATTGTGGGAATTGGAAATTGGGTGACAGTTCAATGTGAGTAAATGTAAAGTCATTCACTTTGCCATGATAAGATATCCAATGTCTTTTTATATTGGTGGGATTAGGCTAGAAGAAACTGATGAGGCTAAGGATCTTGGAATGTTCATAGATAGGAAGTTGAACTTCAGGAGCCATGTGGCAAAGATTGCAAATACAACTCAAAAGGTAATTTCAATGCTGAAACGAACGTTAACATGTAAAGATAATGATGCTATTTTGCCTCTTTACAAGGCCCTGATAAGACAGCGCTTGGACTATTGTCGAAAGGTCTGGTCTCTGGTTTCCGTTGTGATTCTGATATACTGGAGAAAGGTACAAAGGAGAGTGTTAAAAATGATATCAGGATTGGGGAATACTATGAAGACAGATTGAGCAATTGTCGACTGAAGACACTAGCAAACAGGGGGAAGAGGGGATATATGATTGAGACTTACAAAATTCTGAAAGTCATGCAAGATTTCAATTGATGGAATGGCTCAATTTATGGAGGGTGGTGAAAGAAGTAGAGGACATCCTTGGAAGGTGAGAATGAAGGCCGCCAAGAAGGATGTGAGGGCTAGATGTTTCTCTTAGTATAATAATAAGTATTATAGCTGGTGTGTGTGTGGTATGTGGCCTCCCTCGATGAGTTTCTGACTCCCTGGAGGTCTCTCTTAATAATAATAATAATAATAATAATAATAATATGCCACAGCGAAATGTTGCCCGTAATTAATTTATCATACATTTAAATACTCGTGTTACCGGCAGTAGATAAATGGTGGTGCTGAATCACTCTTGGATAGATTCAAATTTTTACACTAATATTTTAAGTGAAAAAAATTGATTTCTGACATTAAACCAACACCTATTAAATAGGAATATTAAATAGCAAGTCAGAGAGAGTTGCGCACAGTAAAATCAGTTCATCTGGAATGCAAGCCAAACGTTTAAAGCAACAAAACCTTGGTTTTTTTGAACATAATTAATCTCACTACAAACTATCTTATAATATTTAATCAAATCACACGCCAACTGTGGAAGTATTGTGTATTATCGTGATAAATATTTCGGTTACAAGGAACTATCATTTATTTAAAAAATCACCCCACAACATAATTGCATATACAACACAGCAACTCCAGGATAAAATTAATGCCTGCTTCTCACTACGGAAGTCAAATCATCGAAAAATCCCCAACAAATTTCTGAAGTAAATGTGAAATGTATAACATATCCTGTTCATAAACAGCTACATAGTGGATCTAATGAATAAAGTAATGGCCACCACTGAATGAATATCCTACGTACTTAGGAGTCGAATGTTGAAGAAGTTAATCTCTTGCACTATACATAAACTGCTTTGCATTGTCTGATAAAATAAACTGTGGATGTCATGCGCAGTTGTCACAGCTTCGACAGAAATGATGTAATAAAATTATCTATTTCGACATCACCTTCTGCACAAACAGATCAGTCATTCTGCATGCAGACATCAATTGTATCCCGCTTTGGTCTACGAGTATTCACGTTGGTAATGCATTATTTTAATGTATGCTTTTTTCTTCATCCCAATATTTGTCGCAATTCTGTTCACTAGTCTAATCTCAATCCATTTATAGAGGAAACTAAAGTTACTCTGAAACTGATTGTTAACTATTTAAATCTCTCAGTTATGGTAATTAGAATACGCCTTTGTGTATGAACTCTAACAGAAAGTTCAAAAGCACAGCCAACATCACGTACAAGATCACTCCGTAACCATGCTGACAGCATAAATATATAATGACTGGAGCGGCACCTGCAATAACACGCCGAAGCGAAATTAATATTTACCACCGAAATGTGGAGAGATATGGAAATATCTCATCGATCTTAATGAAACAAACACATCAATTTTATTCTATAGAGAGACAATTACGAACGATCGTGTCTAATTTTAAGCATTCAACCAGAGAAATATCCTGAATGAAATCCACGCAGGCTCAAATATGTGTGTTCACAATTTCAAGTCGACTTTGAGATTTTTTCCCACCAGATAAATCTTGACATCTCTTGGATGAAAAATTAATTATTCAGCATAACTGAGTCCAACAACAAATCAAAATTCAGTTAAAATGTATATACATTTAAATACACTCATATGTACAAAAACCCATACATCTTAATACCAACTTATGAGAATATTGCTTGATACGCCGGGTGATTGCTTTTATGTTAATTATTTAACAGAGAGCATCACGTGCTTCGCAATATTGTTGGTTTGGATAAAAATGATTTAAAAAAAGGGCAAAATATTGATATGCAAGCTAGTGGGTTTACTGTCATTTATCTTTAAAATCTCTTCATATTTATGGGATTTTCTGCTATTTATCTCTGCACAGCGAACAGTGAAATGTGTACTGAAATCTCCTTTTCTTTGAAAACTTATGACAATGAAATGAAATGGTCCCAACTAGTGTCTAAGGTGATACCTTTCGTGTACTAGTACAACAACAGTACTTTTCACATCGCGATTTAATATCCCTCCCCCTCGGATTTCTTCTTTTCTACCGTGTTCTATCCTCTCCACATATTACTTAGTAGAATCATCAGGAAAGAATACTCCACGAGATTCAAAACACAGTAGAAAGATTACATCTCCTAAATGGCAGTTGTTTAATTCAGTACTTTCATTATGTGCATTGTTTAAAATTATAAACCCCACCCGAATATCATGTCATCCTCATTTATATGAAAGCCATTTTACATATGAACAATCGTTATTAAATATTAACAACGCAAACACACAGCGCTGTATATTTTATAAAATACAATAAAACTGAAAATATTCTAACACTCAATAAGTAACCCAGAATATGTTCCATGAGTCATTTTTATAAAACAGATGACAAAATACGTCAATATGTTTCTAAGTATTATTCCTTTAGTATTCGATTGTACTGTAAAATTTCTTTCCTCTTGAAAGAATTGAAATAAGAACCACTTAATAAGAATAAAAGAAATAATTATTTCGGGATTTATTTTATTGTTCCCAAAATTGCAAAATTTTACATCAAAGGCACTTGAAATATATATATATATATATATATATATATATACACACACACACACACGCTGCTATCTGTTTTGAATAAAGTAAAGCGAAGTTTAAAACTAAAATGAGGAAAATCAAAACATGAACAGGAACTAGGTTATCTGTGATTCTCACTGATCACTTCCTTTCTAGATTATTTCAGCTTGAAAATGCAGTTAAACCAACGTGCAAGTTAACAAACAATAATATGCGTTTTAAATAACTAAAATGGGTAATTATGCATTGCATGTTATGTAACAATACAGAAAGTAATTAAAAAAATCAGTAAATCCCAAACATAAATTGAACTTAACATCAATAATGTTTTCATTACTTTCATGGCTAAGAGTGAGATAAAGTTCCTTGGTGGTATGAAAGGCCTTGCTTGGACAAAAATTCACTGGAACATGCGTTGCTGCGAAATGTTTTCCGCACATCCTTGTGGGTTTCCATGTGACGTTTAAGGTTTCTAGGGGATGACAAATCTTTGTGGCAAACTTTGCAACGGAAAAGATCTTTCTTTACATGCAAATGCAAGTGCTGTCTGAGTAATTTCTTCGTTGAGTATCTTCGAGGACAAATTTCGCAGCGAAATCTCTTTCGTAACTTCTGCTCAGGATCGGCTGAACTGCCTGGAGTTATCGGAAATGCAGAACCTGAACCTAAAAGTCAAAAAAGTATTTCTTAAGAACCATAATTATTCATCTTGAAAACATTAATGCTGAATTCGAAATGAAGTTTATAATTATCAAATAAGACTTAATTTCTGTAGTGAAACAGAGAATTTGTCATTTATTTGGGACATACCATCCACGCTTACTCTGTAAATGAGTTGCCTCGATAATTGCACTACAAATATCGGTTTTCTTCAAAGAAACACTTCCTTGAATTTTATAAACTTAAAACGATCTTTTCTGATAAAATTCAACTATACTATATTTGTTCTCATCATTATCGTTAATTGTCTAAGAGGCCCATAAGCGTCCATGACATCCTAGTATTCTTAGATTTAGTTATCATAATTCTAGGAAAAAGCGGTTAATCCTACAACTATTAGTATATAATACTACGCCCATAAGCCTGTATTCTACTAGCGCCCGTTTACCTGATTGTGGGATAAAAAGCTCGAATTTCTGGAGAAAAACAAATCACCACCGTATGACATTAACCAACTCACCTTCATTCGAAAGAGCACTGATAATTGTTCCTTGCATCTTAGACGGAATTCAATAGGTGATTGTGAGCCAAGAGCATCGTCGAAACATGACTTAATGTTTCTACTGTGAGATAAATCAACCTTTAGTAGGGGAAATATCAAATGTGAAGAGATACTGAATGAAGATTTACGAAAATAACCTAAAAGGTTGATATAGACCCATGTATATCACAACGAAGACAAAGGAATGGTTATAGATGAATGGGATCAATGATCATTCAACGCTTCTTTAAGAGAATGCAATATTGTCTGTTCATTTACATACTAGTGAGAAATGAAGACATCGTTAATCAAAAGTCAATAAAGAATGCTGGTATGAATATGAAGGTTTAAAATTTATTTTCATATTTTACTCCGTGCTGTTGTTGTCCATTTTTGTTGGTCTTAATTGGATCCATATGAAGGTATCTATGATAGTTGGAGCAATGCGCATTTTTTCAAAAATACCACTGAAATAAAGGAAAGAATATATTGTGGAAACATATAATACTAATAAACCACCGGTTATATTTGATTATTTATTTCTTTTTGTGGATTTTAAATTCTGATTCTCACGATTTGTGTTTTTTTTTTTTTTTGGAAGAAACAACAAACAAACAAACACTCCGTCCATATACTAAAAATGAAAACATCAAGCAGCATAAGATAAAGTGTGAAATCTCTTCTAGTTTTGGCTGCGGGAAAAAAGTAGGAGAGTGCACTCCTTCATCTCTCACCCGCAAAGGCCAATTTGTTCTATGCCATGGAGTTTATAGTATCATGCCGTATCAATAAGACAGCGTGACTATTCCCGGTGGTAAGAACTAAGAGCTTTTGGTTTTTCTTAACATCTCTGAAGAAAGTGAAGAAAAACTGCTGCACACATAAGTAGAATGACGTGTTTCGTCAGGTTGGCCGAATCGTTTTGTATCCACTCTCCAAACGACAGGCCGTTAAGTTTAAATTCAAGAGACTGCACGGATATTTTCGAATGTTATTTAGTGGGAGAGGAATTCAATTACACTGCCGGTTTGAAAATATCATCCTTCTTGAAGGTCTGTGGTGAATTGAAAAACAATTCAACAATTGATCTTTCAATTTTTTTTTTTTTTTTTGATTGTCTTGCCTTTATGGTTCTTCCACGGAACTGTTGTAAATGTATTATAAGTTTAGAGTCATATGTGGGTACGATTCTTAAACAAAACTGTCATGAAACTACGAAGATAATCTCTCAAGTTAAAAATTTCTTCTTTGTATAAGTAATACGGATATATATTTATGGATATATAAAGTGGATATGTAATTTTGCAACGCCGAACTGAAGCGTTTTGTTACATACTTTATAGTTTAAGAGGCTCGTCATTCGGAATTTGTAGGCTTTTATTAAAATTGAAAGATATGGAATGATCTATATTATTTCAAAACAGAAATAAATAAATTTATCAATCAACATAAACACAAAAAAGAAAAAAAAATTATACACTTTCTGATGAATCCAGGGATTCTTTAGAAAGTTCATTCATGATAAATTCAGAGCACGACGGCAATGGAATGATGTCTGCATGAAAAAAAAAACGAACGAACTTCGTAACTTACCATGAAATATCTTCTGGTGGCGGACAAGATTCGACTTAGCAGTAAAGTCTTTATAGCACGTGCTACAACGAAATGTTTCACGATCCTTCTCGTGTATTTTCATGTGGGCCTTAAGTTTACCAGCACTGGAGCAATCTCGCTGGCAAATTTTGCAAGGAAACACTTCTCTATCACTCTTGTGCAGTTTTAGGTGTTCTTTCAGATTGCCCTTTTGGGTGTAAAGTCGTTGGCAGACATCACAGCGATGCTTTGCCCAAGGCTTCTGTCGACGATGAAATAGACTCCATTGCTTATCAGAGGAAACTAGACCATCCCCTATAAATAAAACCAGGTTTTATCAGCTGAATGAATATCCTTATTAGCGCCTCTTTTTATTAAAAGTTCAAAATTAATTACCTATGTGGATACTTATAAAAAAAGGTAAATTGTTACAGAAGTAAATCGACAGAAATAAGTCATAAGTAAAATAATACATCATTATAAGGATTTAAATGATGTTTGAGGCAATTATTGAAAGGCTTTATTATTTACCGACATTTCGCGAGATCTTTAATAGTTTGCAATAGTCATGCTTATAAAAGTGAATAATGCCGACAGAAAACAAACAGTTAACAAGATCCACACCCCTTTCTTACAAAATACAGCGATCTTCCTAGTAACAATCCACAACTCCTCATCACTACACTCAGAAATGTACAATATGCATTATGAACTGAAATGGAATTTGCATCATTCAAAGAATTGTCTTCATTTTTTTCGTGTTTTTTTCCAGAGCGGCTAAGCACTATAAGAATCGTCAAATTAGTTATTCAGCCTCAGTAGAATAAACATTAATTTCACGAGTTGGTTGCTGGACTGTTTTGAGATTTTGTTTTGAGGTGCGAAAACAGTGCTTTGACCTAATAGAATTTGAACATTCTTGGCTTTACACTGCGAACTCGCACCTACGCATGTACACACAACTAGAATGAATTTTGAACTATATCGAGCTTAATTTTTTAAATGTCCGAATGATCTATTACTAATATGTCGCATTAGCTAGATAATTTTTGAATTTTTTGAATGTAAGATTTCTATTAAAATCTGTTAAGTAATTTCAAGTTTCTTTTCAGTTGGACTCTTTCTCGTGGAGAAATAGGCTAAAACAAAATGATATGTCCAGTTTACGATCTAAAACAGAGTCGTATCTGAAACAGAGTCGAATTTTCAAGCAAAATATTAAAAAATGTTTTCTAAACAAGTCAATCTCTCGCAAACTGCATAAAGAAAGACTGTTTTCCCGTTATTTTTCTTTATTTTCCCCATAAAAGAATTTGAAATAATAATCTTATTTCAGCTGCATGTTGATATTTAATAAAGATTTGTTTTAAGTATGACTGATAATTTTTTTCGAGTCTTGTGCTTTAGTTACAAATTAAACGTACAGCGCAAATGAATTATTTAAAAAAAATGAAACAGAATTTATGAGATGAAATATAAATTCTGGGTTAATAATAATATCTTTACTTTATTTAAAATAAAATCACAAGCCCAATAAACAGGAGCCTTTCACCTTAAGAAACAAGACATCGTTACTGGGTGATAAGTTTAAAGGAAGATACAACACAAGTGAACTTGATAATGCAATAACGTTGAATTAATTCTGTAAGGTCTACTTAAATTCTGCATGAAACTCAAAACTTCAGTTGATATAATATTATAAATATAATCTGTCCCCTAAAAGTAAAAAACTGAAATTAAAATGATAATAACATAATAATTTTTACTAAAATTAAAAAATTATTTTTGTATCATTACTCCTTGTTTCTCTCTCTCTCTACAGATACACACGTTTCTGAACTCTGCTCTCTTCATTATTGACATGAAGTAAATAAAATTAAAAAAAAAACTTAATTTAAACATAAACAAATAAACTCATTGGTTTAACAGTTTAATATATGCTGAGATCTATTTGGAAACTTTTTTTTTTATCACAATTCCTATTCCGTCATGAAATATTTCTGTTCCTCTCTTACACGTGCACGTTCGTGTGAGACCTTACAGGAATTCAAGTCCGTAAGTAGCAAACTGCACAAAAAGCTCCGTAAATTATTTCGGTTACTGCTTGCAGATACCTTGGTGGGGAAATCTGTGGTCACTTCAAGGGTGATGTTTAAAGTTGGTTTTTGCATGTATGTATGTACTCGAGTGAAATCAAAATAGGCATCTGAAAGAAAAAAAAAAGTAATATTATTAATCTTCCGCAGTAACACGTGGTATAAAGAAAATGATGAAAGATGCCAATTTAGAAATGACTCAACGGATAAAAGATTTTTAAAAATCTCCTACCTAAAGTACACAGGTTCTCTGATGTTTCCTGGTGTAAACGAAGTGATCCACTTAATATCAATTTTCAGATAAAATGAAACAGATTAGTAAAAAGAAAAGCCACTGACAGTTTTGCACGTATCGAGAATTACATGGAAAGCGTATTCTTCACATCGCCATTTTATTTACTTTAGCGCCGTCTATTAAACCGATTCATTGTAAAAATTTATTCAGATTTGTTGCAGAAAGTTTGTTTTTCCTTCACATCAAATGTTCTTTACTATAATGGATTACTGGACAACAAGTTTCAGGTTTATTTTTTCTTTCTGAAAATATGCGGATGATCTCAGTTTTATCAGTATTAGATTATAGCATTTCCAGTTCTTAAAAACATTTGTAACAGTGAACTGTTTCAGCTATGCAGACATCAAGTGCATATATATAATTATGGATTTCTAATAATTGATTTTTAAATAAATATTAATTTGAAACTAATAGCAACTGATTTTTTTAATTGTTTTGTTTCATTTCTGCACGAGCATATTCCGTGGAATTTCTTTTGATAAAAGATGCTTATTGTAATATTTCAAGACCTCATCGAACTATTCTGGACAGAATTTTTCCGTAGGCATAATTAGAGCACAGGAAAAACAATTACCATCGTGTTTGGGTGGAGTTTATTTCCGCACGAATGTTCTTGAATATATGATACTGTACTTACTAAGCATATTTTTAATAAATAGTGTCTAAATAAGGTTGAAACCGGTCTGGGTAGTGACCTGCCACCATAATGTAATAACCGCATACATTTCCTAGGAAATATGTTTTTACAGTATGGAAAATACCAAGAATATTTGGATTCATCATTGCACGCCAGAATCCAAACAGCAGTAAAAACTGGACAAAAGCCGATTGTTCAGCGCCAAAGAAGACAAAGTTGGTTCCATCGGCAGGGAAGTCATGCCATCAGTGTTTTGGGATGCTGAAGACATTTTGTTTATTAATTATCTTGAAAATGAAAAAAACAATAACTGGACAATATTATTCCGATCTTTTAACCAGACTAGATGAAAAAATTCTTGAGAAAAGACCCGGTTTGCAGAAGAAAAAAAATCATCTTTCATCAGGACAATGCACCTGCCCAAAAGGTGTTTTTGCAATGGAAAAATTAAGGGATCTGCACTATGAATTTTGGGACATCCACCGTATTCCCTAGATTTGGCTCCCTCTGACTTCTATCTCTTCCCAAAACTAAAACTCTTTCTCGCTGGCGAGCGTTTTTCTTCGAATCAAGAGGTGATTGCAGCTGTAGTGGGGTATTTTGTAGATCTTACTGAGAACTACTACATGGACGGAATAATAGCGCTGGAGCATCGCTGTAATAAATGTATTAGTCTTAAGGGAGATTATGTTGAAAAATAAAAATAATTTTGAAATTATTAAAAATTATAAACTCGTTTTCTCATTTTTAGACCAAGAACGTTTCAAACCACCCTCGTATTTTAATACACATTCTCTAAAATAATAAGGTGATACGAAGTTTGAATTTTCTAATCGCTATAGTCAACGTTGTTCAGTAGATTCTGCTTTTCCATTTTCTGGCCATCTTTGACAACCGTTTTGCACTGCTCCAAAATATCTTTAGTAGACCTTTGTGCCATTCTGTGACTCATTCCGTGAAGGTTGGAGGCAGTCGAAGTGACAATGGACAAAAGATATTTTAAGTGACACGTGGCAACAAAGAATTTACTATTCCTCGAGTAAATTTTCAATCGTTTTGAATAGCATATTCATTATAATTTACCTATACAGGAAAATCGTCTCTGAGAATCCACGCAATTTAGAGACCAAAAAATACTAGTGGCGGTGGATGTTATAAAAATAATAATAATAATAATAATAAATTTTTTTGATATGATAATATTTTTATTGATTTGCTAAAATATTTACATACAATAAACATCTTAAGTGACATTGCAACTTACAATTTTACAGAATAATAATAATAATAATAGTAATAGTTCAGCAACTCTTTTTAATATCTACTTAAATGAAATAATAATAAAATGGAATAAAAATTTACATCAAGGAATTAAACTTTCTCCTACAGTAAACTTACACACTCTCCTCTTTGCCGTCGACCAAATAATAATTACAAATTCTGAAGAGAATTTACAGAAAACTATTTTAGATCTAAATGAAATAACCGAAGATTATGGTACGATCATATCAACAGAAAAATCAAAAACTATGGCCTTTAAAGGACAAGATCCAGCAAGAACTAAATAGTAATAGATTACAAGATCTTAGAACGGGTGAATTCATTTAACTACCTAGGATGTATGATCACATATGAAAATGAAAAAGATATAAACGTAAAAATTGCAAAATATTTAAAAATAACAGGTGTAATGAACTCTATATTTAAACCAAACCTAGTTCAAAAACAAACCAGACTAAAAGTATACAATACATTAACCGTACCAGTCTTAATGTATGGAAGCGAAATCTGAACAATAAAACAAAAAGACAAACAAAGATTAACAACAGCAGAAATAGAGTTTATGAGAAAAACTGCAAAGTGTACCCTATTTGATCACAAAAGAAACGAAGAAATTATGAAAGAATTAAACCAAGTCCAGTAATAGAAAAAATTAAAAAATATAAACATAAATGGATGGAACCCGTTCAAAGAATGAAAACAAAAAGATTACCAAAACAAGCCTTAAAGTACAAGCCATTAGGAAAAAGAAAACCAGGACGTCCTCTTAAACGATTCAACGATGACTTCTAAGGCCGGAACAGGCCATGCTAGGCCTAAATCCTTGATACGCATGAATAATAATAATAATAATAATAATAATAATAATAATAATAATAATAATAATAATCTTTAATTTTTAGAATGGTTTCTTACTTCTCTTAAAAACAAGTTTCTAAGCCAGCAGTTCTACAGAATTTAAAGTACTTGAGGAACATGCATCATTCATATCAGTACTATTATCTGTGGTCCATTAAAATAACTTCGTTGATTTTTGTATTTCACAGGAAGAAGAAAATTAAGTTAATGGTATTACTGCGAACCAGCAGTTATATGCAGCTTGTTCTAATTTCCCAGAATGCAAACTTTATTGTGAGTAAAGGTTAATTAAGATTTCTTGATGATCCACCAGTAGTAAGTTGATTTTTGATCTGTGGATAAACTCTTGATATCAAAAGGCTAAGGTTTCATTTTAATTGGATGTCATGGCTATAGATTGTACCGAGGAGCCATGTTTTATGCATAGAAATTATATCTTGGACTTAATTATAGCCCTACTTTAAACCTAATTACAGAAATATAAATAAAATTCTTGAATAATTATTAAGCATCTTTATATTTGTTGCCTATTTGTAAAATTCTTCTGTAAGTATCTTTTCCTCGTATAGCATTTGTTTTTATGTGGTAAAATAGCGTATCTGTAGGTGGGAAATTCTGTATAGCGAGCATGACATATTTTCTACTGAAACAAATAAAACCCAAATCCCTTATTCGTCGTACTCTCTGAGATATTAAAACAAATCTCACGAATTAACTGACTTTCGCTTCCACAGTACAATCAATGAATCCCGGCTTCATTCAGAAAAGATATTCGTTGTTTAAAAATGCGTCGGCTACCTACAGATATCACGGATACTTTAGACAAGACGCATTTAATTATTTATTAGAATTGCATGTTTAGTCAAATAGTTTTTTTTTTTTTTTTTTGCCAAATGAATAAAACAACTTTATGTGTAGCTGGTACGAGTAACCATGTCATTTTGGTAGTGGAAACGCTTCCAATATTAATAGTCACATATATCGATTTCAGTTATGAAATGCGGTGTCGAATATCTTTTAGAAGTTAATTTTAAAAATATTGAACTACATATTTTACATCTCTCATGCTTTTTATAGTACACCACAGTTATAATGCTGATTTTAAATAAAGTTCGATATAAAGTTCATAGTTCATAAAGGCTAATTAATTAAGGCATATCAATTAAAGGTCAATTAATATGCAAACACAGAAGAAATAAATCATTAAAAGCTTCTTGTTTTCGGTTGAACCGGTGAGTCAAAAAATATCAACTGATAGCATTAAATAACATTTCCAGCATCGGAATAAAAATCGATTAAACATGTTAAAATATTAAAATTATGTTTCACTTATTCACTGGTATATCTGCAGATGTACCAGTAAGCAATATTCAACACATTTTATGTATCAGCAGAGCAAATGCTTAATATCATCGAAAGCGGTCCTGGAAATGTAATTTAATAGCTCACAGTGATTTAATTGCTCTACTGTTTCAGTGGTTTTTTCCCCTTGCAAAGAAAGCAGGTATTCAACTTCTCAACTCAGCAAAATCGACTGTAGCCTACACGAGTGACCACACAAAATGAATGCTAACTGAGATAAATGTTCAATTGGATTGTTTTAAATTACGGCAGAAGAAACTAAGAAACGAGGCCAGTTTCTTATATCTGTTAATTGTGTGTTTTCTTCTGGCCACTTTGAAGGATCAAAATCAAATTCAAAGAACAAATTCAGTACGTAAAATCCCATTCACCGCCGCTTGAGACTGGATAAGACATCTTTATTTACCCTTTGTAGGAAATCAAGCTTCTTGACTTTATAAACAGGTCTCTCTGAATAGCTGAGTCAGGTATCATTCCGGCTCAGCTACGGTACCTTCAGTATTACGAGCATCGGAATTCATTCAGCACGTATACAAAGAAAGGGCGAGATCCATAAGAAATTCAGGGCAAAATACTGCTACTTACTTCCCACTGAAAACAAAATGCATTAGGGGATAAAAATATAAAAAATATAAAAAATATATAAAAAAAATAAAAAACGTCTTTTTATCCCCTCCCCCACCAAAAAAAAAAACAAATGTGTGTGTGTGTGTGTGTGTGTGTGTGTGTGTGTGTGTGTGTGTGTGTGTGTGTGTGTGTGTGTGTGTGTGTGTGTGTGTGTGTGTGTGTGTGTGTGTGTGTGTGTGTGTGTGTGTGTGTGTTCTTCTAACCATGTTTTTTTATGAAATTGGTCTCTATCCTTAATCTTCTCCATCATCTGAGTTAATGGTTATCATTGATTTTAGATGTTGTGGTGCTCTTAATTCTGTCTGAACTGTGAACTGGTTTTAGTGCAGTTTTGTATCTGGGCGAAGAGCATAGAAATGCACTCATGGACTAAAACTTTATGACCACTCGCGTTATCTAGCCAACCAGAGTTCATATTTAGCAAAAACAAGTCGGTAGCGGCGGAATCCTCGAATGAAAATTGTTGTCATGTACATCACTGAGTGCTCTCATCCCCCGACTAAACGCACGTTGATCGTCACTTCTTTCCAGGTAATTATTTGGACCAGATATTTCCCTTCATGGTGATAATGTGGCTGGATGCATTTGGATTGTTCCAGCAAGAGAACACCTGGTGTCACGTGGTTCACATTATGCGATCTTAGTTTGAAGAACAAATCAAAGCATTCAAGTGCTTTCCTGGCTGCCTAATTCTCCTGAGTTTAATTCCATCGAACTTTTGGAATCATGTTCATCCGCAGGTCGAAGCCTGTGTTTCTATCGGTCGCTGATCTCCTGGAAGTTATTCTGTGTGGTTGATCTAGGATACCCAAGAAACTTTCCGTGGTCTAGTGGAGTCAATGCCAAGGCTAAAGCCAACAGTTTTCTTGGTTAAAGGAGGACAAACACGATACTAATTAGGTGGTCATAATGTTTTGGCTCATCAGAGTATAATTTTCCTTAATGTGGTTTTAGTCCTATTATGTTTTTATTAATGTTAACGTTTTCATCCGAGTTAGCTTATCTTTAGCTGAAAGGAAAACATTTCACCTGTCTTGCCGTCTCAAGTTTTAAGCCAGCAAAGGTAAAGTGAATTGTAGGATAATTTCATTATATCAATAGAAAAGGAACTCAAACTAGTTTTCCTAGAGATCTTCCTCTTTTGATCTTCTTCGGGTGAACTAACTACTTCTGTTTATCGCAAAGTTACCTTCACTGGATGCTACATACAACGGCAGCCAGATCACAAACTCTTCCAAAAACTGAAATCAAAATTTTCGGACGTCAAGCGTTTCATTCAACTCAATGGCTTCTTAGAACAAATTTTATAACGTGTTTAGGATTCCTAAAAGCTTATCTCAAACACAATAAAGAGGAATTTTCATCCAATACATTTCTGGCATTTCTGAACCAATCTCAAGAATCCTTTGAAAATCCCAAGTGGCTGCATTTATTCCTTTCAACAAACACTACTCTTGGTTCCCATTTAAGGTAAAAGATCTCCTCTTACTCTTTCCGCTTTCTCTCAAATTCCTTGTGACTGTCGCCTTTACTGCTTGTGACAAACTGAAAATTCTGTGGAGAAAAGATTAAAAGAACAGTAATCTTACATCGTTAATAAGAAATCTGATTAAACTGACCAAGCACAACACAGAATTGATACCCACCACAATATTCTGTGATCTGAAAGACGCTTACTCCTTCGTTGCTACCAATACTTCAAACGTTTTTTAAGGTATAGCGCCAAAGGCTTTCTTCATCGTAAGAACATGAATCCGAATGACTGCTAATCCTTACCGCTGACATGGGAAAGCCTATTTCTAATCACGCATCATTATTATTCATTAAAAAACAATGTATATCAAAATTTTAAAATCTTCTTCCCCAAAGAGGTTTTTCTCGTGTTCTCGGCTTATTTTGTTCTAAACTTCATAACTGACCACAATATACCATTTAATGGCGTACCACACTTTACGTTATAAAACAACTGTTTATAACAATGATACAGCCAATATTTCTAACATGACTGGTGTATTCTCGTCTAGGAATTGAAAGTCCAGTCCAATCTCGGTAAACATGTTGAGGAATATACAGTGGAGTTCAAAAGTTCAGGACAAATTTATATACCTATGTAAAAAACAAAACTAATAACTACAGCCAAATGTGGGCATAAATTTATTACCAGCATACTAATAAATTATATTACCCAAAAATATGTTATAAATTTTGTACAAAGTAAATTATAATTTTTTTTTAATCAAAAGTTACTAATTAAATTTCCTAAGGACGTAGTTAAGGAGTTAATGTACAGTGCCTAAAGAAAACTATGCAGAAAGGTACTTCTATGGAATATGTCCACCCCCGAACTGTGATGCAGCTCTCACAACGTCGTGCCATGGTGAGCACCAAGTGATTCAGTTCTTGAAGAAAACTGGCCCACTTCTCCTGTATAGCAAGGATAAGGCCTTGTTTGTTTTCTGGAGGAGAATTTTGAGTAGCAATGCATCTCCGTGTTGCGTCCCAAACGTGCTGTATGGAGTTGAGATCTGGGGGGAGTGGTGGTCACTCGATTCGATTAACATCCTCAGTCTCCAGAAGTATCTCCTTTGCTCATGCGCGATGTGGTGTGGCATTGTCATGCATAAGAATCACTTCTCTGCCTACAGCACGACGGAACAATCGTCCATGACGTTGAAGAACTTCGTTGCAATTACGCTGACCGGTCACAGTCCATTTTTACAGCAGTTGCAGCTCGGTGTGATATATAATTAAGAAATATATTTTCATTGTAATATCGCAGTTGTATATTTGGCTACACTAATCTTAAAAGGTCAATGAGGTCAGAGAATGGATGATGATTAAATGACAAAAATAAGAAATAAATTTTATTTTCTATATCGACACCAGCACTTGAATTTTGAATAGCATCGCATTTCAAATTGCATAGCCTGCTCACTCTCCACCCAACAGGCTAGTAGTGTGTGTGTGTGTGTGTGTGTGTGTGTGTGTGTGTGTGTGTGTGTGTGTGTGTGTGTGTGTGTGTGTGTGTGTGTGTGTGTGTGTGTGTGTGTGTGTGTGTGTGTGTGTGTGTGTGTGTGTGTGTGTGTGTGTGTGTTAATTTTTAAGGATAAATATAACTGCTTGTTTGTATTAGAATTCTTTGAATTTTATTCTGCAATGTATAAAAGCTATTCAATTGAATTATGAAATGGATTAAAAAATGTTGCATATTATTCGTAGGTGAATAATCTTTTGAAATGTATAGAAGTACGTACTATTCAAACGAAGTGTGGAATGCTAATTTAAGAATATTAAATTCTCTCTCAATAGGTGGTAGTAGAAGTCAGAGTTTATAAATTTCGATTTTCACTTATATACAATATATAAGTTTACGATTGTTATCAAACAACATATAAATAGTAATAATAGACAGACATTCCATATCAGAAATATAAATTTTTTTTATGTATTTGATTTCTTTTTAAAAATACTTCTAACACCGTTTCTGTATCTTTCAAGGTAATAGTTATGTATAAAATGGATCGACTACTGTTACATGCCTATGTTCTCCGATGCGTTGGTATATGCAAAATGGACGAAACAATATAGACAAAAATATTATTCACTCAAATTCAGCAGGATTATCATGGTTTTCATAAACGGAATAAACAAAAATTGGCCTTCAAAAAACACAGTTTCCAAGAAAAAAAAATGTTAGTAATGGTGCGGTAAATATTAGTAGTGATGGGCGGTAAATCGGGTTTATTGCAGTTGTGTGTAGCAGAGTAGAGTATAGTATTCTCTGGCGTCTTGGTGAGTGGCGTCCTTGGACTCTTTGAGGTCTTATGTAATAATAATAATAAAATACTGCTACTAATAGTAAAACTTTCAGGGGAGAAACTTTTCAACCAACTATAGGTTCATTTACGTCTCGTGTATGGGATTCACTAAAAACAAAATTCATCTGTATAATATTGCTTTGTTTCTCTTTCAGGTTCCGGTTCTTTATTTGCCTATGCCTGGTATGTGGATGCAGTTCATCTGACTTTCAACATCACCAGAGTAAAGAAGTCGGTGAGTATGTTATCAGACTTACACCACAGGATATTTTTGGAATTTACGTAATGAAACATTCATATATATATATATATATATATATATATATATATATATATATATATATATATATATATATATATATATATATATATATATTCATATATATATATATATATATACATATATATTTCATTATATGACTCCAAAGGTTATATCTCCTTACCATATATCAGCACACTATCCAAAAAACTGAGTGGAATCTTAAATAAATTTAACATGCAATCGTGCTTCTCCACTCTTCCAAGAATAAGATCAAGTTTCAGCAACTACAAACAAACTCACAACCTTCTACAATTCCCGGGTCTGTACAAAGTCACATGTGAGTGCGGAAAACCTTACTCTGGTCAAACGGAGAAATCTATCCTCCTACTTCTCGAGGAACACCAGAGAGACATTGCTTACAAGAGAATCAGAGCTACTGTCCTATCAGGCCATGTCCTCTTTTCAATAAACACGAACAACGAAAGCTGCCAACATGAAGTGAATTGGACAACTTCAAACCTACACATTTCCCACGAGGTAGAACGCCGCATTATCGAGTCAAAACAAATCACCTTGGACCCTCTTCATATGAACAATAATCTCAGCTATAATTTGCCTGACTCTTTCAGCTCTACTATCAGATACGTGGATTCACAGATGCACAGTGTACAACAATAGCGCTTTAACACGGACTATAACTCAAGTTCATAATAACTGTAATTCACAGTCGAATATTACAGCTTTATAATTGCATAGCTTTAGAGTGTCTCGATGTTTTTTTTTCAGTATCTTTTAATGGCTTTTTATGTTCTTAACGCCTGATGAAGTCAATTCCGACGAAACATGCTGCGTTTTCAAATAAATCTCAATTTGTTATAATTCCCGGATTTTTAGTCAGTTTATATTAAAATGAATATATATATAATTATATATTCATTATATAATATATTATAAAATGAATATTATATAATATGTTATATAATATATTATAACATATATTATATAATATATAATAATTATAATATATATATATATATATATATATAATTATGGACTTCTACTCGGTTGTTGTGATACATTTTTAAAAAATATTGATTTAATGACTTAAAAACCGAGGTAACTTATAAATTTTTTTATGAGAATAATACAACTAGTTTCGGCTTATAACAGCCTTCATCAGGTACTCATTAAAGGAAGGTACTCATTAAATAAACATTGAAGCATCTAAAAAACTGAAAATTAGGGGTAAAAATTGCAACACATAATTGAAACAACAAACGTTGTATTTTTTAAGTTGTTCTTACTGGCGCGCTATTGTTTATTGCGTGTGTGCGTGCAGGCTCTCGTGAACGCCAATATTGAATAACTGCAGTATGGCTATCTGGGATGTTATAACTCAAATTGCTGTTTAAGTGTTCAGGATTCAGGATATATATATATATATATAAACTCATTTTTGCTTTTCGCATTTCCTTTAATTCTCTGCTCTTCTTATTCATGAACATCTATGAACACCCGAATATCATTTGATCTGATTCCACCCCCCCTCTAATCAATCTACAGCATCCATGTTTGAAGCTGGGAGATTTCAATGGCCATCACAATTAATGGGTTATAATTAAAATTACAGTTACGGCGAAAAGTAAGATGCTAAAGATTCCTCTACCTTTTTTCAGCTAGAAGGCATAGAAGATATACTCCATATCCTGGCTTCCTAACCAAGGATCATCACCCACTAAGTGATGATCCTTGCTTAGACACATAAACAGAAAAGTTCTTTTGCCCTTCCCAAGAAGTCAACACAGACCAATCGTATATTCTCTAGGAATTCAACACAGACTAATTGTATATTCTCTAGCAATATACCACTTACTTTGTCTGTCATAAAAACCTAGATGGAACTTCAATAAGACAAACCTGGAGACACTGTAGTTGGGGGATAATGTGCGGCTTGTTCGCAGCAACTCTGCCCTGGTAATCTAAGGCATGAAACTGAACAAGTAGACGCCTATATTAGTTGGATAAAACCCACACCTAACAATTACGGCAGATTTATAGGAGTGATTATAGGAACTGTATAAAGAACTATCCCAATAGCTTACAGGAAAGAATATATTCCATCTAAGAATATATTCATTAGCAACACCCACTATTATGAATTTATAGAAAAAGAAGACCAGACAGTAGCTAAGAATCTCCTAAACGCTTTGGATAATGCAACAAAAAATATAATCGATTGAGGCAGTTTAAAATATTAATTTTAGACAGTCAAGTAGACAAGCATGGTCCTTATTGAGGCGGTTGAATCTTAGTACAACAGCGCATCCAAGAGATAGCAATCTGTTGATGTCGAAGATAAGTCAAAACCTATAGTTGCGACTTCTAAACACCCTTATGATTGTCAGTCTGTAAAAGACATCAACACAGACCGTAGCTTCACAGAATCCTTTTCCAATCATTTACGGTTCAGGAAAGCACCGGTCCAAGCGTCATTTGGCACTGGAGTTGGGGGATAATGTGCGGCTTGTTCGCAGCGGCTCTACCCTGGTAATCTAAGGCATGAAACCCTCTACGCACAGTTCTAGTGCTCACAGGTTGTTCTGCAGCATTTCCCAGGGTTGACTGCGAGATCCTTTGCTGATGTTGTGAGAGAGCTCTGTCGGAGAATGTCGATGGCCTCTCAGGGGATTTTTCTGATGTGGTAGCGCCATTAACTTTCCATCTACGAATGATATAAGCAACCGTGGATTTCTGAGCATTCAGACGTGTAGCAAAACCATGGATAGAAAGACCACTGATGTGACACTCAACTACCATCTCACGCTGGAAGTCTGTCAGTTCAGATGAGCGTGGCATCATGACATTGAGTGCAGTGCAAAACATGCAGGACATCCCATCTTTTATTACCTGACTTACGTAGACACTTCGTGAATAATTGTATGTAGTATAATGATCCGAAATTTTCATGGCATTTAAAGTGTCCAAATTTGTCAACCAAGTGTGTGTGTGTGTGTGCATTCATAATTCTTGCCACCAGTTCAGACATGCCTTTAATATATGACATAGGAATTTTGTGGACTTCCTATCTCGGCTGCTGTAGAGGAGAATTATTAATCAGTTTCTCAGTAATTTGTGGATTGTGGCCATTTAGTAGGGCTGTTTGTCCGATAGTTTCTAGTTCTTGTTTAAGAGATTCATCGGCAAAAGTGCATGCGTTAGACTGGAATCCCTCTTTAATACCAGATCTTGTGTTCATTGGCTACAAACTATTTGGGCTGTTGGATAATTAGAGTTAAAAACCATTGTGAAAAAGGCGAACTGTAAAAATTGGTGTTCCTTAGAGAGAAATGGATCCATCTTGTTCACGTTAGATGAATACATGGGAAAGAAATTCCATTTTTTGATATTATTTTTCGGTAAGAAAAAAGATTCAAAGATTTTTTTTATTAAGATTCTTTCTTGAATAAGAACTACTCTAACTTACTGGAATAATCTGGGTTAAATACAACCGAATTACCTGTGGATAAATGGGTTGTAAACATAACCAGCCGCCCTAAGAAAATATGAACCGAATGTAGTAGTATGGAGCCATATACTCACGATATCGCGAATATATGGCCCATTAAAATAGTTAAATCATGCACTTGAAATAAAAGAAACAGTTGAGTGCATGCATTAGTCTGGAATCCTTCTATAATACCAGATCGCGTGTTCATTGGTTAAAAACTATTGGGATGTTGGGAAATTTTAATTAAAAACCATTGAGAATATAATTTATGTAATACAGTTGAGAAGATCCCAATCAATTGGGATGGTGAAGCAGTTGTTACGATTCAAGTTAGGTCGGAGAAAGAGGGCTTCAGCACTTTTCTTTTATAAATGTTTATGTTTATATACAGATCTATGCAGTTTTTTTGAATCTTTCCCACTGGATCCTGTGAGTGGTATTTTCAATCCCATGTTGTGCTTGGCCAAATATCCGAAATTTGATGAGCTGTCAGAGATAAGTGTTTTTCACAGATGTGCCTGTTTGTCCATAGTAAGAAAAGTCACACGAACATAGTACTACATTTTATACGCCAGGTAGCATCAAGGGTGAGAGTATGCGTTTTAGAGAAGGCCGCAACCTATGAAATTTTTTATTGGGTTTGTTGGTCTCATAATTTTGGCCACTCGTTCAGAGATGCCTTTGTATATGATATAAGAGTACTGTGGATTTCGTCTTGCCCAAGTTGCTGTATAGGAGAGTTGTTGATTATTTTCTGTATTATTCTTAGATTGTATTCATTTAATACAATAGGGCTGTGTTATTCATGGGATAGTTTCCTATTCTTGTTAAGAGATCCTTCTGAAGAAGAAATCTTGTGTGTTCGAGAACTAGGGATTAATAAATGCCATATTTTTGAGATGGACGGTGGGCTTTTTAACGTGAACATAGCCACCTGTCAAAGTTAGTTTATGTGGAAATGGATCGATCTGGTTTCCTTTGGATATGATCAGCTAGGAAGGAAATGTCTTTTCATGACATGTTTTTAGTGTGATCTTAAGAAGAGGATGTGGGTGCTGATTCTTTTGTAGAAATGATTGGAGATTAGGTTCTGTGTTACTCCAGACATCATCCAGACATGCAAAGACATCATCCATGTAAAGCAGCCAGAATGATGGTTTGGGTCACTGGAAACGATTCTTTCTTCCAAATGTTCAAGGTAAACGTTGGTTAATTTCGGTGAGCCCATTTCCAATCCTTGCAAATGTTTGTATATTCTGTCCTTCCAAGAGACGTATTAGATATATAGTTGTAAATTTGAATACATCCACTTTGACTGATGGAAATTTTTCGGGCTAAAATTCCTATTGTCTCATTGCGAGAAATATTTGTGAAGAGAGGGAAATCCGTTTCATGTATTTCATTCTTTCAATAAAATACATCTTATGAAACTGTGGACAGAAATCTTGTGACTTTGCATGTGAGGCTTTCCACTAGAGTTCTAAGTGGACGAACGTTCTCATGCTATTTCGGTGAGCCATATATTATAGTGGAACTTGCATGGAATGATCTGAATCTATTGATGGTTTATTGAACTTTGGATGCCGTTTTGTCCCATAAATTGAGTTGACGTTTGGTGAGATGAGTATTAATCTGGGAATATGTATTTCGATCAAGTAGTTTCATTTTCCGTTCATACGATTTGGATTCTAAGACTACAGTGGTGTTTCCTATGTCGGCTTTGGAGATATCTAATGATATTGCGTTTTAACAACTTCAGGGGTTTTAGATCTGATGGTGGAATATTCAGCTGTGATGGTTGTACTTCATAGATCACTTTGGCTACTTCAATGAGTAGTCTGTTAGCTTCATCACCAAACAGATGACTGATGCCTATTTCAATGTTTTGTTGGAAACCTAGATAGTGAATTCGTGTTCTGTTCGGGATCGCCCTCAGAGGGTAGCAACCTGTTTGACCAAAGGATAATTTGTATGTATCTTTTCGCGATCGCTGCTACAAGTTTGGTTATTTCTTGTTGATATTTCCAATACTTTTTTCAAAGATTTTTGTGCATGCATTTTTTGAGATATTAATAACCATAATTAGTACGACAGGATTTAACATATTTGGCCGATCAGCTTCAAACTCTGTTATTTTTATAGTTAACGCCAATCCCTTATTTTGGAATGTAAATTGGAATTTTTTTGACAACAAATTGTAACTGGAATTGAAGATCTGTCAAGAAACACAGCTCTGAACATCAAGACTACATCTATCCCATCCATGCTCACAATACTGCCCAACTACAACTCGGGATTTAAAACTCCTCTCACAGGATCCACTGGGATTACTTCAGACCAATATATATATATATATATATATATATATAGATATAGATCCATGTATAAACATGAATGTTTATTCAAGTAAAGAGCTAAATCCCACCGTCATCGACACCTAACCGAATCGTACGACCGCCTTACCCTTCCCAGATGTAAATGTATAATTGTCATCGTAAGCTGTATTGCGTAAGTCGCATTCTGGAAGGTTTTTAACTCAAATTATTCAATTTAATTTTATTTTCAGCCAAACAGTTTATAACCAACGAACACGCAAATGTAACACAGGATTTCAATATAAGGCTTGTGATCTACTGCTTCTTTTATTTAAACTTCTTATTGTTGCTCTGTCCACGCTCATGAGGTCTTACGATACAAAAGACCACATGTGTGTATACAAATAAATAAATCAGCTAACGCCGTTTATTCTCTTACAGGGAGTAGGCGAGGCCTTTAAACCCTATGTGGCATTTGAAGACTGAGTGTACAGTTCAGTCTACAGCGATAGCCAATCAGAGATAGCTTGCCCACTTCTATCACTAATTATAGGGGGCATCAATGAAGTGACGAGAAAACAAGTGCTGCCACATCTTGATACTAACAGGATATGTCACTATCGACCATAGAACCCAGTACTAATCTGGGTTCAATGGTCGATTTTCTTGAGTTCACGGGTCGATAAACCCGAGTTTCCGGGAGAAACAAAAAACGCTTCCCCATGCCAGAGATCGACTAACTCGGGAAAGGGGTCGAAAATACGCTTAGAAAAACTTCCTCCAGTCGGCTACTAGACGTGAAATTAAGTCTACCTTCGGGCGACATGGCACAGAGATTGCACGCGCATCTTCCACTGAGCTACACAAGCCTACATATCAGTATAATAAATCAGTTTTAATTTGTACTATAGTACACGTGACATTCTATAATCAAGGAAATTGATTGTTTAGCAGACTTTGATCTTCCCTCTTTATGGAATGACCATGGAAAATCGGCAATTTGATTTATTATTGGTGGTTAAACTGATTTTTAGCTTTTAAATAAATATACTAATTTATTATTAATATTATTATTATTCGTGACACCTCCAAGGAGTTCGAAGACTCATCGCGGGAGGACACCTATTGTACAACTCTTCGTCTCCACCACTACACCGAACCTCTACTACCAATCATCAACATCAACGCCATCTACTGCCCACCACCACAAGTATTTTTTGTCTGTAAATTTCTCGTGTTCTGAAGGGCCCATTTGTCTGTTTGCGGGATGAAAAACCCTAGTTTCCGGCAGAAAAAACCCTGCTACCTCTGTATGAGAGCGGCTAACTCACCTTTGATTGAAAACGTCCATATACAGATTCCTGCCGTGATGATGAGAATTGAATTAGGCCATTTCCAACTGAAGGGTGCAACGTACCGTCGTTCTTCCAAATGCGCTACGGAGGCGCGTAATTTATCCAAAATTAGTTAATTCCCAAAATCAGTTTGGGAAGCGCTGGTGTAGAAGACCGAAACCTCCTGCACAGTGCGCCCTTCGATTGCAATAGCCCTAAGTTCGATTCTCGTCGCGACGGGAGGAAACTTTATTTGGACGATTTCAATCGAAGGTGAGGTAGCCGATCTCATACGGAGGTAGCAGGGTTTTTTCACCCGGAAACTCTGGTTTTTCATCCTGCATACAGACAAATCGGCCCTTCAGAACACACGCAATTTACCAAAAAAAAATACTAGTTGTAGTGGTGGTGGAGGTGGGCGGTAGATGGCTTTGATGGAGATGATTCGTAGTAGAGGTTCGGTGTAGTGGTTGAGACAGTTGTGACAGTTGTAGCTATCCTCCCGCGATGAGTCTTTGGACTCCTTGGAGGTATCAGGAATAATAATAATATGAATTTGAAGATCACCCTGAAATTTTCAGAAAGGAAAAAGGGAATTGCAAGTATGTTGCCCAGCCATCGATTATAGTAATCACACAGTTGACTGAAGAGAAACATTCTGCAATAAATCGGAATGAAGTGCTACAACGAATCAAGTTCATGAGATGGCGCTGAAGTAAATAAAATGGCGATGTTAAAAAATGTGCTTGACGTGTGAGTTCTAGAAGAAACTATCATTGTTTTTTTTATTATACATCGGTAGGTTTTATCAGGAAATTGGCATTAAATCCATCATTCTTTTACATCTGCGATCATTATCGAAGCTGTATTCTACTGGTAGGGGCTGTTTTCTTTTTTTATTTTTAATCCTTCGAAGTCATTTCTAAATCGGGATCCTTCATCGTTGTCTTTATACCACGTGTTAGTGCGAAGATTAATAATGCTGTTTTTTATTATCAAATGAATGGCCATTTCGAATTCAGTCCTCATCACGAAATTATCTAAGAATAGTAATCGAAACAGCCCACGAGGTGTTCTTGTGCAGTTGGCTATTAGGGACTTCTCTTCCTGCAAAGATATGTGCACCGCTGGTAGAAGGGCAGAAATATTTCGTCGCAGAATGAGAAAGTTTCCGAATCAGTCTCAAACCCCATATTAAATTTTTCATCCCACTATGGTTTTTTAAGTAATTTCTTAATTATATTTACTTAATTCTTTAGCAGTCTTTGAACTTCCCTCATCATTGAATGACAATGCCAAGGAAAATCGGCAACTTGATTCATTGGTGGTTAAGCTAATCCAAGGCTTTTAAATAAATATAATTTTAATTGAGTTTATATACAGTATACTTAGATATGAGATTAAATTGTATCTACTGTGTGTGAGTGTGCGTGTGTGTGCGATTTACTTTTTTTTAAATTGCAATATTCGGGACATTACACACGGGGGACTGTAAGTTTGATTCAGCTAATTTTTTTTAATAAATATAATTGTTTGCTTATATCGGAATTCTTTCAGTTTGTTTTTCATAACTGCAGTGATTAAAAGCTATTCATTTGAATTATGAAACGGGTTAAAGAAATACTGCGTATTATTCGTAGTTGAATAATCTTTGGAAATTATGTAGAATTACGCACCATTCAAACGAGGAATGGAATGCTAACTTTAAAATATTAAATTATCTCTCAACAGGTGGCAGTAGAGGAAGGATTTTATAAATTTGGATCTTCACATATATGCACTATATACTTCTACGATTGTTATCAAACAGTATATAAATAGTAATAATAGACAGAATTCCATATCAGCAATGTAGCAGGTTTTTAGGAATTCTTTCCTTTTTAAAAAATTCTTCTAACACCGTTTTCGTATCTTGCAAGAAAATAACTATATATAAAAGATCAACTGCTAACGCTTGTGAGATTATCATTAGAAAGAGTTTTTATGCGGCTCGTTTGTTAGTGTTTAGTGTCGTGTATTATTCATGATGAATTATGAATTGGTTTGATATGTTTTTAGCGATTTATGTTTATGCTTATTCATTAGTAATGGTTGTTAGTTGCTTGCTACCATAAGCAGTCACTTTATTTTCCATAGTGCTTTATCCAGGTAAGTCATTTGTAATTACAGGCGCGATTCGCTAGGCCTACATTGCTAGTAGACTAACTCAGTCTACAGGTCTACAGGATTACCCGAGAAACTGCTAGTTTCTCTAAAGCCAAACTATGGATTCTCCATACGACGAGCTTGATTTCAAACAGCTTTTGGCTGTCTTTAAACACATTGGTGGCCTTCTACAAAGGAAATGGCCAGGTAAGGTGGCAATCCACCAAGTAGAAGAAGTGGATACAGAGGACTGTCAATCCCCTGACCCTCTCCCCAGCACTTCTCAAGATAACACCAAAGAGATTATGTCACCGGTAAACGACCAAACCCTGGTGGACTCAGATAACTCTACAGACTATCAGGTTGTCAGCAGAAAAAAGCGTAAGAAGAGTTCACCAGCAGCAGCAGAACCTGAAATAGTACATCAAATGGACACATCAGTGCTATCTGGTGCAAGAACAGAGACAGATATACTGACACAGCCCAAAGAGAGGATACCACCAGTAATCCTGAGATCTAAGGAAAAATGGTCGTCACTTGCACGAATGATGAAGAACAATAACATCAAGTTCTCATCAGCCAAAAACACAAATGATGGAGTCCGCATACAGCCGGAAGGAACAACGGACTACCGCCAGCTCACCAGGCTTATGGATGAACAGAAACTACCATACCATACTTACCAACTAAAAGTGAAAAGAACCTTAAGGTAGTGATCAGAGGATTGGTAGAAAACATAACATCAGAAGAGATAGCTACTGACCTCAGATCACAAGGCTTGGAGCCAATCAAGATTTCTCGTATGTATAGAGCAGACAAGCGTCCCATGCCTCTGGTCTTAGTGGAGATCAGTAAAGATCAGAGAGAAATCTACGATCTCAGAATAGTCTGCAACTTAGTGATTAGGACTGAGCCACTGAGAAGAAAGGCATCGGCTGGTCAATGCCATCGCTGCCAAAAATATGGGCATGCGCAGAAACTATGCAGGGCAGAATACAAATGTGTAAAGTGCGGTAACAACCATTCCTCACACATCTGCACTAAGCCACGGACAACGCCTGCAAAATGTGCAAATTGTGGTGGCCCACATCCAGCCAACTATAAGGGCTGTTCTTTCTGCCCATCTAACCTGTCGAAGACGAGAGAGGCAACAGCCCCGCCCACTCACAAGCGTGGCACACAACCTGCTCCGGAAGTCATAGCGCGGACAGTAACACCCAACAAATCATATGCCTCCGCGGTCTCTTCACACAAGATGCCGGGTTCGAGCAGCCAAAACTCCACCGCAACGCTTGCCGCTACTCTGGGAGAGATGTTACTGGCATTCAGCAAAACAAACCCCTCCCAGGCTGACACCAACAAATTCCTGAGGAACACCCAAGTCATTTTCACAATGATTAATGGATAATCCGGCCAGCACAACGAACTCTTTACAGATCGCATTTTGGAATGCCAACGGTCTCAATAATAAACTCCTGGAGCTACGAGAATTTGCAGACCGCTCGCTACAAAATTGATATACTCCTGATAAATGAGACTCACCTCCGACCCTGTGATAACCCTAAACTCAGATATTACTCATTGCTCAGAAACGACAGATCTAATGCCAGAGGTGGCGGTACTGCCATTTATGTCAAGAGGAACATCCGACATAATGAAATCAAAAAGATCAACACAACAAATCTGGAAAATACTGGTGTCGAAATCCACATCAATAATGCAGGCAGTCTCAAAATATTCTCAGTCTATAATCCCCCTGGCAACACTCTATTATCCTCTGATCTTTCTCAGCTGCTCGATACAACTGAAGCAACAATTGTGGCAGGTGATCTTAACTCTAAACATCCACTATGGAATAGCAAAGGCTTCAACAGCAACGGACGCGTTCTACACAACTTCGCCTCACTAAGGAACATCGTTATCACAGGTCCGGCTGAACCAACGCACTACGGGCCGCGAGGCAGACCAGATGTGCTTGACATTGCCATCTTCAAGAACACATCATATCACTTTCAACTACAAGTCGTTAATGACCTCAGTTCTGACCACAACCCAGTACTTTTAAGCCTGGGAGGGGATCCAGAACTCATTCCGAGCCAGACGCGTACAAACTTCAAAACATTTAATACTACTCTCAGCACCCTAATAGGCTCAGTACCAACTATCTCGTCGCGAGAAAAAATTGATGCAGCGGTCCAGTACCTTGAAAATAAAATACATGTTGGCTTATCTGCAGCCTCCTCTGTCCACATCCCAAAACCTACTTCCGGAAGACATCCGCACTTTAATCCGCAATAAAAATAAGATCAGGCGCCGCTATCACACCACACTCTCTCCTCAAGATCGCCAGGAGCTAAATAGAGCGACGAATTTAATTCGCTACGCATTGAAAGATTACAGAAACCAAGAGTGGGAAAGAAAACTGTGTTCCCTTGAAGCGGAAGACAACTCCATATGGAAGATGACTAAGGCTCTCCGAACGAACCGCTCTGCCATACAGCCCATTCACGGAGAAAGAGGTATGGTCTATAGAGACGATGAAAAATCTGAAGCCTTTGCAGACGCCCTACAACTTCAATGTAGCCCAAATTATGCACATGCAGACTTACTTTTCATAGAAAGAATACACAGACATGTCCGAAACGCACTACGTCAGCCCTGCAGCCGTGAAAATATCTGCAATACTTCGCCTAGAGAAGTCTACTCCATAATAAGAAAAATCAACAACAAAAAAGCCCCAGGACCAGACGAAATTACTAACAAAACCATCAAGGCGCTCCCGCATAAGGCAATTATGCACCTCGTTGCCATTATTAATGCAATACTCCGTTTTAGTTACTTTCCCACTCGATGGAAACACGCAGACATTATTCTCATCCACAAACCAGGTAAGGCGCCACAATTCCCGCAAAACTACAGACCAATCAGCCTTTTATCATGCCTGGGAAAGATAGCGGAAAAAGTCATTCTAAACCGACTGCAAGCTGAAGTGGGCAAAAACAACCTGATCCCAGATGAACAATTTGGCTTCCGTGCTGACCATAACACTACCCAACAGGTCCACAGGTTGACAGAATTCATTACAACTGGTTTCAACTGGGGACAACACACAGGAGCTATCTTTCTCGACGTTGAAAAAGCCTTTGATAAAGTGTGGCACAAAGGCCTTGTATATAAACTACTTACAGCTAACATACCTCTCTATCTTACCAAACTCATAGACTCCTTCCTAAATGACCGGAAATTTCAGGTGAAGCTGCGCGGACTCAGATCCTCACCGAGAAGAATCACCGCGGGCGTCCCCCAAGGATCACTACTTTCGCCACTACTATTTAACATCTTCGTCGCAGATATCCCAAACGCAGCATCAACCACCATTGCTAGCTATGCGGACGATATGGCGATTCTGAGCAGATCTCTCAGACCACACTTAGTCACGCAGCGTCTACAAAACGCAGCAACTAGCCTGGAAGACTGGTTCAGGAAATGGAGAGTAGAAGTCAATGCAGAGAAAAGCACTGCTATCCTCTTCACAAGACGAAAAGCAACACACCACGGAGTAATCAAACTTTTTAACACAGAAATCCCATGGAAAACCAAAACCAAGTATCTAGGCATACAGCTGGATAACCGACTCAGCTTCAACCCTCACATTACTTATGCTTGTAATAAAGCCAACACAGCAATCAGCCAACTCTATTCCCTCATCAACCGAAGAAGCAAAATGAATATTAACAACAAACTTAAGATCTATAAAACAATCATCAGACCCACTTTCATATACGGATCGCCGGCTTGGGGACACACTGCCCCCAGCAACATCAAGAAGCTGCAGGTCATCCAAAAAAGTGCCTTCGTATGATATTTGATGCTCCGTGGTTTGTCAGGAATGCTCTCCTCCACCGAGATGGTGACATTCCGGATGTTCCGACGTATCTCCGTTACATTTCAACTGCATCTTTCACCGAAGCAGCAATTCACCCAAACCAACTCATTAGAGAGTCATCTAACTACGATGAAAACGACAGGTGGAAGCACAAGCGCCCGAAAGCGGCTCTGCTCATCGGTACATGCGCTCCCACACAGCCTTAAATTGGGCGAGCCAGGTGCTCAATAATCTCTTAATAATTTAAATAAAATTCCTAGCGATGAAGGGATTATAATCCACGGGATTGAGATCCATCTAGCCACAGAAGTTAACAGTTAACAGTAACGCCTGTGAGTGGATATTGGAGGAGTCAGGATGATGAATCAATCGACCGTTATATGCGGTGATCGATTCATTCAATCCTATACCCTTGGAGGGTAATGGATGGCAATGCTGTAGCCAATAAAGTTCTAACTGAGGCTCGGCTATTGCTGTTACCCTCCTGCCATGATCAGAGCTTTAATAGCTCAATAACACCTTATCCCTACGCTGTCCTCTACAGATAACGGGGAAGATGAAAAGCATTCTTGCTTCGCCCCTTTAAGCCAGTCCTTATAAGGATTAAGGTTAACGCTTGTGTTCAACAGTTGGTTTGTATACGTATCTAAATTATCAATTGGAAAAAGTCTAACTTACAGGTTCTTTTACGTCTAGTGTAGGGGATCAGTAAAAATGCAATTCCTCTGCGTAACATTGCTTTGTTTCTGTTTCAGGTTCCTTTTTTTTTTCATTTTTTAATGCCTGATACCCGGATGCTGTTCATCTGACTTGCAACATCACCAGAGTAAACAAGTCAGTGAGTATGCTAATCAGACACACCACCAGATATTTTCTTAAGAAAAAGCAGCGGACGTGGATAAAATGAAAGAATTTCCTTACTTAGTTTTACCCTCAGGGCATTCAGGTTACTTCAGGTGGATACCCACGGGAAAGTGCTGCAGCTCTGCTTGAAGCACGCCTTAAAATTTACGCAAAACAACATTCATATACTTCGTTTTGTATTTGATCTGTTTTATATTTTTAAACTCATTTGTGTTTAGCGCACTTCCTTTAGTTCTCTGCTAAAAGTTTTAAGTATTTTCTTCATTTTTAATATGAATCTTTGTGCAATCTGGAGTGTGTTTAATTTCCGAGTGACGTTTCAACTAGAGTAGTGTTTTTTTATAATCCTATTAAACTAATTGATTGTTTATTCCACAGCAGCGAGGATGCCAGAAGACATCAAGTCCTATCGCCGTTTCATCGTGGATTTACATGAAAGAAGTTCAGGCAGAAAGACGTAATTTGATCATTGACGATGAAGATTAATTACAAAAGTTTAAATGATTATTAAATACTGAGTTACTTTTCAATACTATTTCATTAATAAACGTTGACTGAGCTTCTAATTTGGGACAAACATTATTATTGATGATTAAGATAATTTGAAACTTAAAAAGAAAATAAAGAAGAGTTAGAAAATGTTGAATACCATTATAGGCATTTCAAAAATCTTCACATTTTATTTGAGAATAGAATCAAGTTAGATATTAGAAAAAATGTATGAATATGTACTGTTTGTAATAACAGTAAAGTGTGATGTGATTGGTCGTATTTCGAAATGGCTGTCACGAGACGACATTCAGTAACTTGACTCGAAGGAAACGCAATTAATTTAGTGCCGGTTTTATGGCATTTCAGCTGAATTTTAATTGAGGTTTTCTTCCACATTTTATCTTTTCAGGAATCGTTCGCATCACACCACAATTAATGGTTTATCGAGAAGAGTTGTGAACTTCTAAACGCAGCTACGTTTGTGACAATTTTGTTCAATCAAGGTAAACATGTTTGAATCTTCTGTATTCCAAACCTTCCTGGAGAGGATCCAATAGCTTCTGTATCCAAGGCGATTGTATCACACCAGGAGATGCAATCATCTATCACTTCAACAACTACTATTCGGAGGTGAAAATTAAGCTAAGAATATAATTCAAATATTTTCCTAATGTATTCACACACGCGCGCGCGCGCACACGCGCACACACACACACACACACACACACACACACACACACACACACACACACACACACACACACAGAGAGAGAAAGGGAGATGTTCTGAGTTACTATCATGTATCATGAAGGAGGATAATAAACACTGATTCAATCTAAAAGAACAAAAAATGCTTTTCAACCATCTTCTCTCTTGAAATTTAATAATTAGTTTAGGATTTTAATTCAAGAGTTGGTGGTTTTTAATTTGTTTACGAATTCAGGCTACAAAAACTTCCTTTATTTCTTTCTTTACATATTTATTAACTCTACCGTGTTTTTCTTGCAGGCTCCAGATGCATTCCCTATAAGAAGCATTACAGTTCGTTCCATCCCCAACAGAAGACTTGGGCAAAAATATCGCTGCGATGTTTGCCAACGACTTTACACCCGAAAGTATCATCTGAAGGAACACTTAAAACTGCACAAGAGTGAGAGAGAAATGTTTTCTTGCGAAGTTTGTCACCGAAATTTCTTAAGTGTCAGATACCTTACTATTCATGTGAAAATACACGAGAAAGTTCGGGAAACATTTCGTTGCAGCACGTGTCGGAAGGAATTTCTTTACAAGCGCTCTATGAAACGACATCAGCAGTTATTTCATGGTTAGTGTATGAATTTATTCATATATTATTTTTTTAATCTTTCAGATTAAATGTGTTTGCTAAAAGATATTTTTACTTAACCAACAACTCCGACTTTTGTTTGTTTTAATAGTTAGTTTAGTCACATTTTTGTTTTTTTTTGCTTTAAAACCTCAAGATGAGCGGATCTGTTTTTCTTTTTATTTCCACTTCCCTTGCAACGAGTAGCATCGAGCAGCAAAATCGAAAAAAATAAGTTGAATAAAAATGTATAAACGAGGACAACTGAGATGGTTCTAATGTCATAATGGCATCATAGGAATGTCATCTTGCAAATTAGGTAGTTAGAAGAACGTTGGATGTCTTTGATGTCATACTAAAACCACCAACAATATCTAAGAAATCCAGCTAAAGAAATCAATACTCAGAAAGACATTACATCAGCTACAGAAACCAAGTGATTACCTATAGCTGCGATCATGAATTTCAAAGAGACGATGGAATGTGAAAAGGTGATAAATGTGTAGAGGCATCTTCCATATCAGTAACCAAAATTGGATTTCACATATGCTACCAGCATTGGACAAAAGAGGTGGAACGAAGAAAATGTTTAAGGTGATTTCATCTGGACAGTCGGTAATTTGTATTATCAAAAATATTCTTTCTGATAGACTTTTATATGTGTGGTCAGGTTTTCTTTAGACACGCCGTCCAGGTACAAATTGTATGGAGGTGCGCATTCCTGAAACAAAGCCTTTTTTAGCGGTAGGGAAGATAAGTTTGTCTCTCTAGTACGGTATGATATTTCCAGAGACCGCTCGTGGCTTGAAATCGTGCGGGTGCTGCAACTTTCGAAATATACATACATACTGTAAGTACAGCGTATACGTGTTTGGATAAAATATCAAAATTATGGTAAAAATTAAAAAAAAATTAAACATGATAAAATATTGTTTAATATCGATAAAATTATACAGTTATACAAGAAGAAAATATATTCTTGTTTTGTTTCATGAAAAAATATTATTATCGATAAAATTATACAATTTAGTATAATTCAAAATTATTTAAAAATAAAATCCATTCCTTTGATTGTAATAAAAAGAAATGGATTTACAAATTTTGGACATTACAATTAAATCCTTTAATTGTAATGTCCAAATACTTAAAGAGACGGAGTAAACGCGATAAGCATTACGAACATTCTACTACTGGCGCAAACTGCATATAAACAACAGTGGAACTGCGCGATGGACAGTGCCGCATTACGCTAATAGCTCGCATCTCACTATGACGTGCATATGCTTGCACGCGTAGCAATATGACACTGTGGTAAACACAGTGCTGCTAGCGTCCTTCGTCCTCCTAAGTGCTACAAGATGGATTTTTATTATTTTTTATATAAAATAAGAGAATTGTATGGGATTGTTGATGACAAAATTAAATATTACAAGCAAATATAAATAAATAAATATATTTATATATCGAGAAAAATTGGGCTGCTGTAGTTCCGCATTGCCTATGCACGTAATAATAATGCTTTGTTGAACACGAAATATAAGAAGATTGAAAAAGGAAATCTTTTAGCGTACCATCCTGCATACGGGGCTTAAAGCTAGATAGTTCATAAGTTTTAAAAGGAAATCGCATTTACAAATGTTTGTAAACATTTTAAAGAAGAAAATATAACTGTATGTCTACTTCCTACACGTGTGATATTTCCCATAAAAAGGCTTCATTTATACACAGCAGAAACAGTCTTTGTGTAATTACAGCTAAAAACGGCATTTTAAGTTTACTTCTAAAACACAAAAAGCGTTTCTTTCAGAAGCACAAAGATAATTATAGCCCGATTACCACTGAAACTAATTTCGAGAGCAGAATACAGGGGAGGTTTTAAGAGAAAGAAAGAAGCTTTATGTGTAATAAGAAACCTGGTTATGCTTCCTTAAGTGCTGTTTTACTTTTTATTTTATTTAGTATTTTTTATATGCGTTTTTTATTATATTTTTATATGCGTACGTATTTCGTTGAAGATGAATATATACTCGTTTTCAAGAAATAATTTTTAATTTCCAGGTTCCGATTCTGCACTTCAGAAAACTCCTGACAAATCAGATGACACCCGGCAAAACTTGCCAAAGAGTTTCGCTGTGAAATTTGTCTCCAAGAATACTCAAGGAAACACAGACTCAGACAGCACTTGAAGTTGCATGTGAAAAAAGACCTTTTCCGTTGCAAAGTTTTCCACAAAGATTACTCCTCCGTTTTTAACTTTAAATGTCACAAGGAAACTCAAAAGGATGTGCGAAACGTTTCGCTGCAGCACCTGTTCCAGTGAATTTTTGTCCAAAAAAAATCTTCTATACCACATAAGAACATTATCTCACTGTTACTTAGGAAAGCAATGAAGAAAATATTATGTTAAATTCAATTTATGTTTGAATTTTATTGACGTTGTTAAAATTACTTTACGTAATCACCTTAATTATTTTACCTAATTACTAATAACCTTCAATGCATAAAACTTTTCAGTTACATAATCTAAAGGACGCATTTCATTATATGTTTACTTGCATGTTGGTTTACGCTGTATTTTCAAGCTGAAATAATCTACAAATAAGGTAATTGGTGGGAATCGCAGATCATTAAGTTTGAGTTCCCTTGTTTGTTTTCCCTCGTTTAATTATTAAATTTCGCTTCAGTTTATGCTACACAAACAGAAGCGATTGCACGGTACTTGATTATTTTTCCTGTGCAACTTTTAGCATGGCTATAAAATGTTAAAAGTGATTTTTTTCAAGTGTTCTTGATGTAGAATTATTTTTGCAATTTTGGGAACAATAAAATAAAGCCTGAAATAATTATTTCTTTCACTCTTTAATGGTTCGTATTTTACTCCTTTCACGAAGAATAATACTGCGAAACATAATGACGTATTTTCTCATGTTTTAAAGAAATGACTCGTGGAAGAGTTTCTGGGCTGCGTATTGAGTGTTTGATTTTTTTTAATTTTTAGTTTTATAGGCTTTTATAAAATATACAGCGCTGCGTGTTTGTATTGTTATTATGTGATAAAAAAAAGATGATCGTATTTAAAATGGCTTTCACCTAAATGAGAATGACATGCTATTCGGACTGGTTTTTAATTTTTAACGATGCACATGAAGAAAGCACTGAATTAAACAACTACCATTTATGGAGTGTAATCTTTCTTCTGTGTTTTCAAATCAGAACCTTATGCGCCATCTATGCGAGAGGAGAAAACACCATGGAAATGATGAAATCAAGGGGAGGCAAGGAATATCAAGTCGCTGGGTGAAAAGTACTTTTCTATACGAAAAGTAACAGCTCAAACAGTACAGTGGGTGATCAAATTATTAGAACCACACTGCGAAAAAGGTATTTTGTGAGTTTCGGGTAGAAATAAAAGCACATTGTCAATGATTTTACATCAAATTGTTTTCATTAAAATTAGTCCTGTAATGATACACTTGAAAAGTAAAGTATGCTTATATAATTAAAGAAAAATATATGTAGAAATAATTATGAGGTTAATATTTGATAACGCCACCTTTTGCTGCAATTACTGCTTCGATTCTTTTGGACATACTTTCTATGCACTTGGCGCAGTTTAATTTTATTGATTCATTCCTGTGTCACACATCAATCAAACGCTCTATTAATTGGCGTTTGATTGATGTGTGACAAGTTCCTGGAAATTTCCCGCTTCATCAGTTCCCGAAGGTTCTCAATAGGATTGACATCCGGAGAATTTCCAGGCCAGTCAAGAACTTTGACTTTTTTGTCATTCAGGAATTTTGTTACTTTTTTTGCCTTATGGCAAGGAGTAGAATCATGAATGAATGTAAAATCCTTATTCCGGAACCACTCCTGAACCTGGGGTAGCATCTTGGTCTCCAGTACCTTGATGTATTGATCCTGCTTCATTGTTCAAGTCCAAGTGCTTGATCCGTCTACGAGTAGCCATTGCAGATATCTTAATGCCAGCATCCTGCATCATTTTTGTAAGAACCCTCCTAGGTGCCTTCCTGTTTTCCACACAGATATCTCTAATTTTTCTTGCGTCCCGTGGGGTGGTAATTTTTTTCGGTCACATTTATTCAAACGCTTCAGTGCCAATTCAATATTTGCATCTTTATAACTATTATTATTATTCAGCCGACTGATGCTCGTGAAACATTAACAATTATTGCTATCTTCCTTTGAGAATGTTCAGAATTCATTAAGAGCGTTTTTATTTCTGAAATTTTCATTGGAGAAAGATTTTTGGCCTTGCCCATAGTAAAAATACACTCTGTCAAGAAAATAATTTAAATAAAAATCATAAAATAACACAATACAACACTTGTAAACCATATACAAATCTTGAAATAATCTACTTACCGTCAAAATATTATAAGAACACTCGAAAAGTAATTAAAATGTTTGAATAACCTGAATAACTTAAAAACAAATGCAACTGAACAAGATGGCTGTCAAGCGGGGGCTGAGAATCTAAACATAAAATTGCGTCCATATGGCAGGTTATGAAACCAACAGGACAGTATTGTCAAACTCTATATTTAAAATCAGTAAACATAATTATTTAATAAAAAAATATAAAGAACTCTGTGTAATGTAACCAGGTTTTTGTTCATTATAACTGGTTGAAGTGTAAAATTGTTACTGTAATTTATGGAGGTGGCTCTAATAATATGATCACCCACTGTAGGTGAGACAATTTCACTATCATCAGTTTTGAAAGAATAGAAGATTTCACAATTGACTGTTCACTATGCAAGAATAAATAGCGGAAAATCATTCCGTAACTATGAGGAGGTTTCAAAGATAAACGATAATCCTGTACTCGCTCGTGAGATCAATATTTTGCTTGTTTGTTTTTTAATCACGAAGGTAAGGGGTTCTGATAAAACAAACAGTATCGTGAAGCACCTAATGGTCTCTGTTAGCTAATTAACATAAAAGAAATCACCTGGTGTATCAAACAATATTCTCTTAGGTTGTTATAAAAATGCGTGAGGTTTTGTGCATAAAGGTGCATTTAAATACATATAAATTCTTTTTCAACTTTGCTTTGTTGGTGGACCAATTTCCGCTGAATAATTAATTTTCCATTTCAGAGAATTCAGGACATCCAGAAAAATGAATCCTGAGTCGACATGAAATTATTAGCACAAATATTTGAGTCTACGTGAATTTCGTTCAGGATATTTCTCTGACTGAATGCTTAAAATTAACTGATTGTTAGTAATTGTGTCTCGATTGAATAAAATAGATGTTTGTATGTTTGTTTTGTTAAGATCGATGAGATATCTCCACTTGTTTCCGCATTTCGGTGGCACCTGTAAGTTTTGCTTCCGTGTGTTCCAGCAGGTGGCACGCTAGTCAAAATATATTTATGCTTTCAGCCTGGTTTACTGAGGAATCTGTACCTCATTATCAGTGCTTTTCAACATTTTGTTAGAGTTGTTACACGTATGCTTATCGTGATTATTATAACATTGAGAGATTTAAATATGTTATCAATCATTTATGAAATAACTTTAGTTTCCTCTATAAATGGAATAAAATTGAAGTAGAGAAGAATTGTGACCAATATTGGAATGAAAAAAAACATGATATTAATGCAGTATCAACGTGAATGCTTGTAGATCAAAACGTGATGGAATTGTAGTCTAGATACAGAATGGTTGACATGTTTGTGCAGGAGGTGATGTCGAAATAGATATCCAATATCACCAGAGTTCAAAATCGGTACTATCAACATAAGAAGCCTGAATGGCAAAAAAAGTAACTAGCTTAGGAATCGGATAAGTACCACATCGACATAATAGGAATGACTGAAACAAAAACAGACAAAACACATGGTGAGATCTTTCTGATCAATAAATACAAAATATTATATTCAGGCAACGACATTCAAGGAAAAGGAGTAGTCATAGTATTCAACACTAAATAAGAGGCTAATCTTCTTGGATGGCAGGCCATATCAAGAAGAGTGATGTGGGAAAATATCAAAATGGGGAACTGGACAATGATACTTAGTTGTGCCTATGGTCCTGCAGAAGGTTCTTCTAAGGTAGAAGAATTCCCTAAGTGGAGGAATTTTTTTAGGCTTTAGAGAAAGCAACTGACACAATGAAAAATGAAAAGCTGGTCTTTGTTGAGGATCTACATAGCAGAATAAGAAATGATTGTCGATCCCAACAAGGACCAACTTTTCATTTTTAACTGTGTCAGTTGCTCCAAAAAACAGCAAAGCTAATAGTAATGGCAAATACCTGTTGGATTTCTGCTCAGGAGTGGTTATTGCTAATACAATGTTCCAACATAAAAATGCGCACAGATTCACATGGAGAGAAGAGACAAGGAATAAGAAAAATGTATTCACTATATTATTGTTGAAAGTGATGTTTTTTCCCTGGTGCAGGACACTACAGTATACAGAGGATAGGATTTGCAATTGGAAGTGATCACCATTAGTCTTGAGCAGGATAAAAATGAATTTCGTATTGAAAAGAAGAATATGAAACAAAGTTTCAAATGGAATAAAACTTGAGCAGCTCTCAGATGTGAACTGTAGACTAAAATACACAAACATTATTCAAAATGATGAAAGAGTTTGAGAATAGGAAACAAACCATGGAGATTCAGTGGCAAGCCCTGAAGAAAATATTGATTGATTCAGCCAGGGAGGTCTGTGGTGAGATTGTCTGAAAGGACAGAAAAATCAGAACTCACTGGTGGACACAGGACGTTAAAGAGGCAGTGAAGGAAATAAGAAAGCATATCAAAAGTTCCTGACAAATAAGTCAGTTTGTGCTCTTAGAGAATACCTAGACAAATGTAAGAAAGATAAACACTGTGTAAAACTAGCTAAACAAAAGTCATGGAAAGACTTTGGTAAGAACATAGAAAATAAATATCAAGAACGTGGCAAGATATTTTGGAGGTTGTTGAAGAAGCTCAGAAATGGAGTAAAGAGTGCTGTAAAAGGAATTAGAGATGATAAAGGTGACATGAAAACTGGATAAAAGGATATGCTTGAAGTATGTAATAATTACTTCGAAAAATTGCTAAATGTACAATTAGTGACAGCACAGTGGTAAAAACACTGCCCAGACATGCAATCCGGAATACATATCCATACTTGAAGTAGAAAAAGCCTTCAAAATCTTGAAATATGGAACGGCAGCAGGAGTACATGATATTCAACCAGAAATGCTCACGTTTGGAGGTATAAATAAATCTTACCGTGGCTGCGCTACATAGTTCAGAAGGTCTGGACAGAGGGACGAATTGTAAATGATTGGAGTAGAGCTCTCATAGTACCCATATATAAAAAGGGAAATAAAATTGAATGTGAGAATTACAGAAGTATTTCTCTACTGAATATTCCTAGTAAGATTTATGCAAGTATACTTGAGAAATGGTTGAGAAGGATTGTGGATGGGAAGCTTGGTGAAGAACAAGCTGGATTCAGGCAAAATAGAGGCTGTGAGGATCGGAGTTTGACTTTACGACAAACAGTTAAGAAATTATGGGAATATAACAAAGATGTGTATGTAAGTTTTGTAGATCTAGAAAAGGCATATGATAAGGTGCCAAGAGAGAAGCTATTCAAAATGCTATAGTTGTATGGTGTCAGTAGGGCATTATATCAAACAATACTTAGTCTTTATTTGAGTTGTAAGTCAGCGTTAGAATTAAAGGAAGTACTGGAAGATGGTTTAACCACCTTACCGGTCATTGTGGATCAAATACGCATCTTCATACGTTTCGTATCCATCATATATTTCAATGTAATATCAAAGGGTATTACAATTTTAATAAGCACTTCGCATCCATAATTGACGTCTGACGTCTTGGCCGGTAGCGTGTTTAATGTTAAATCTGGTGTTAGACAAGGATGTACATTATTCCCTCTCTTATTTATTATCGATATGGATCACATTATGAAGGAAAGCGGTATTAAACTGAATATACTTCTAAATAAATCCGTTACAAGTCTGCAAGATTCCCTGAGTAAATTGAATAACTATTGTAATAGATATGGTATGAAGATCAGCAATAACAAGACAAAGACAATGAAAATAGGCAGAAGCATTCCAAATACCAACTGCATTGGGACTGGGGAACTTATAGAACAAGTAAAACATTTCAACTACTTAGGCACGATTTTTGATGAAGATGGTAAATTAATATGGAAAAAGACAACAGAATGAACAAAGGCTTATTGTAGGAAGTCAACTGAATAAATTTATATGGAGTAAGAGAGAAACTAGTCAAAACACAAAATTAGCTGTATATTGGTTTGAATTGTTTATTGGTTTGAATACAAGACAGTATTCAAACCACTCTAACTTATGGATCCGAGAGCTGGGTTAGAAATAAAACATTTTACCAAAGACTGGAGACCGCAGATATGAGAGTCCTGAGAGAGATTGGGGGCATGAACAGATGGCATCAATGGCATCATATTAAAAACTAATATATTAGGAAAGAACTCAAAATTGTCACATAGGAATGGGTAAGCGGAGCTAATCTCAGTTGGTATGGTCATTTAAACAGAAAGGGAGAGGAAAGATTAGCAAACAAGTGTTCTCTGCCAGGTTGGCAGAAAAAAAGACCCAGAGGAAGACCAAGAGATATATGTGGATTCATACAGTAAAAAGTGCCTTAGAAGACAGAAATATAAAATCTGATAACGTTGGAGTCTTGACAGGTAACAGATCGATTTGGAGGAAAATTGTAGATAGGAAGTTAGAAATGATGTAAGTTTCATCTACTACTTTCATATTCTGTACACCCCTTGAGGGTGCATGGCAGGAATTTGATGATGATAATGAAAAATTAATGTCTAAAATAAAATATCAGAATTAGATTACAATGTTTCACCAGGAACCAAAATTTATTAACCTGTCTTTTTTAAATGCTAACCTGATTAAAGTACAAGGAAGAAAGTTTCTACAGTAGATTAGAAACACGTACTTAATGGTTATAGCTGTTGGAAGTGAGATGCACGCACACACACACACACACACACACACACACACACACACATTGGGATATTCCTGCATTTCTCACATTCATTTGACAAAATACCACATGATAATTTTTTTAATAATAGTCCGCCCATGAAATGTTGGGAAACTTAAAGCATTTCAGTGTGATATATGTGGATTAGTATTGTGAAGAAAATGGTTTCAGGCCTCCAATCAACAGAATATAATGGTGATGTCTGAGCACACAATGTAATTTGGCGACGGCCCTCACTGTATTACTAAACTATTACTCATGAAGTACTAGGATTGCACTACACAGTGCTACACTGCAGAATGTCATAGGTTGTAGACAAATTTCATAAACAATTAAATATCGCTCCTGATGGATTATAAGGCAAAAATATAAGAAAATCTCCAATTGCTATTTTGTTTTTATTACAAGAGAAACATTAATGCAAGACGATTACATAATAATATTAATTAAATGTTTGCTCTACGGGGATATCGCACAATAAAACTGTTTATAAGCTCTTCTAAATTTCGATCAACCTCTATCGATATTGTTACCGGCCCAACCAATCTTTCTTGGGACATTGCTGTTCGCAAATAATTTTAATCAGTTTAAACTTTAAAAAATTTCTCTCCGCACGTGCTATGCTAATAATTCCTGTTGGTGTAGCGACGGCGCCTACCGCAATATGGCTGAACGAGGGCCCTTATTAACACGTTCATTGCCAAGCTGAAAATTGGAATTTCGTGTGGTGGCCAATTTTTTTTTATTGTTTCATTTAGTTAGCGACGTCCACGCGATAACGCGTGATCGGCCGTTTGGTGAGAACTCGCATCGCGTGATTGACAATGAACGTTCATTGCCAAGCTGAAAATTGGAATTTCGTGTAGTGGGCAAACTTTTTTTATTTTTTTATTTAGTTAGCGACGTCTACGCGATAACGCGTGATCGGCAGCTCGGTGAGAACTCGCAACACGCGATATCGCGTGCTTGGCAATGAACGTGTTAAGCAGCGCTGTGATGAAGGCTGCCTCTATGCTACACACTGTCAACGGTACTGAATACAGTAGTACTCTGGGCCAGCGCTTCTCAAACTGTGGGCCGCGGCCCCCTTGGGGGTCGTTAGTTTTGTAGAGGGGGCCCGTGAAATAATGAAAACAAATTTAAAATGTTTTAAGACTAAGTAGATATTTTTTATCTTAAAAGAAACGTATTTAGTTTTTTTATTATTTCTTTTTTGTTATTTTTTATATTTTAATGGAAAAATCACACATTTTGGTTGGTTCACAAATTTTGCTTCCTGCGTATTTCGGCGCTTAATGAATCTTAGTAAATATATGCTTATTCATATGTTTCATTTCAAAGGTATTGATAAGAAGCACAAAAAAGATTACAAACCAAAATGTTGCTCTTATTTAAAACGGTCAAGTTTTTCGCGCTGTAAATTAATGTTTTATTGCTAGTGTACACAGGTGCGGCGATGAGTGGAAAGAAATACGCTTGGTGTGTATCTTTTGAATTGAATCATTGTGTTGTTAATTAGTAAACGCAGGATCGAAAATGGCGGCTCGCGTGTTAGTGTTAAAAAATCTGTAGTTTAGAACTCACCATTTTAAGGTGAAATATTTGCTACCGATGCTGGTAGATCGATTTGATCTACGGAATATTTACAGTGGGCTCTAGGACCCATTTCTCAAACTTTATTCTAATAGATTTGTTGCCTTCTATCAGACATGTCAAAACCTCTCAATGAAAGCATATTCGAAGAAGTTTACAGAGAATTCCTAAGATTAGGAAAACTATTGAGCGACAACTGGCCAGGGAAAGTAAAGCTGTTAGATACATTCCCCCCTACAGCAGTCACAGAAGATAGGATGGATGATTTTAATGATGGAAGTATGTTGACTGAACCAGAATTAAGTCACTCCACGAATATAGAGAATACTGCATCTCTGATTAATACTCCGCAGTTTTTTGAAACCAACACAGAATTCCAAACGGTCAAAAAGAAAAGGAAAATCTCCTCTACTGTAGATACACCCAACACAGCGGAGATAGAACCAGATAATGTAATTAAAGAAAGGGTACCCCCAGTCGTTCTAGGGGCCGAGGAGCACTGGACGTCCGTTGCATCCACACTAAAATCTTCAGATATAACCTTCATTAAAGCCACAAACACAGAAGAAGGATTCGCATACAACCTAAAACATCATCAGACTACAGAAAAATAACCAAACTTCTAGACAACAACAATTTGCCATACCACACTTTTGCACTCAACAGTGAGACAAATTTAAAAGTAGTATTAAGGAGAGTAACTGAAACATTACAAATAGAAGACCTCACTGCAGACCTCCAACTTAAGGGATTTAGCCCAATTAAAGTCAGCCGAAAGTGGAGAGGATAAAACACCCTATCCCCTAATTCTGGTGGAAATAAGCAAAGACCAAAAACATATATACAATCTCCAAACCATCTGTGATCTAGTCATAAAAGTGGAGGCATTGAAACATAAATCAACTACAACCCAGTGCCATAGATGCCAGAAGATTGAGCATGCGCAACGATGCTGCAAGGCTGAATTTCGTTGGTGAAATGTGGTGGCAAACATGCATCAAATGAATGCCATAAACCTCGCACACTTCCAGCAAAGCGCGCAAACTGCGGAGGACCACACCGCGCAAACTATAGGGACTGTATAGCATTTCCCCCAAACCAAAAGATACAACTCAAAACCAGTAAACATCTTCAAGAACACGCTTCCTCCCATCAAACCATAGTCTCCACAATGGAGGGAAGATCGTATGATGAAGTTACAAAATCAACCTTCCAAATAGACCCAAAACCAAAGCAGTCACAGCAAACCAACAAACCTATCCTACTGAACATAACAAGCCACTTAGGTGAAATGCTTGCTGAACTCCAACAAACCAACCCAACTCAAGAAGCCAAGGATATCATTTTAAGGCATACACAATCACTCTTTATGGAAATTCTTAATGGATAAGTCTAAAAGAAAACCGAAATCGTTACGAATTGTTTCATGGAACGCAAATGGTTTATCTATCAAATTACATGAGCTGCAGGAGTTTGCAGCAGAAACCCAAGCAGACATCATCCTCATAAATGAAACACATCTTCGTCCAAGTGACAAAATCAGAATCAACGGTTATAGCACTTACCGTACAGACAGTTGCTTTGCTAGAGGTGGAAGCACTGCCATCTTTGTGAAAAGAAACATAAAACATAATTCAATAGCAGAACCCCAAACAGAAGACATGGAAACTACAGGAATAGAAATACATATGGAAAACACAAACAGCATTACGATATATGCAGCCTAACCCCCCCCCCCCCAAATAAAAAACTCCTTGAATCTGACTTAGATGTGATACTAAATAGAGGCAGGGCAGTGATTATAGCCGGAGATTTTAATGCCAAACATTCAGTCTGGAACAGCAGAAATTCAAATATTAACGGAAGAATACTCAATTCTTACACCACTTCAAGAAATATACCAGTAATAGGACCCACTGAACCTACACATTACGGAGCAACCGGACGTCCTGATGTACTAGATATAGCTATATTAAAAAACATAGCGCACAGCTATCAGATACAATCAATCAACGACTTAAGTTCTGATCATAACCCCATCATATTACAACTAGGCACCATACAAGATTTAACAGAAAATACCACCACATTTATAAATTGGAAACAACTTCCCCCAGCCTTCCAGGAAAACCTTGATCTAATACCGCATATAACAACTGCTGACAGCTATAACGCAGGTAACAAAAATAACCAAATGTACACCATCAAATAAACTCCCAGAGGATATAAAACGTCTTATCCAAGGGAAAAACAGATTAAGAAGACAATATCAGAGAACAATGGACCCAGCGGATAAACAAGCAGTGAGCAACAAACCAGGTTCGATATGCCCTAAAGGACCACCGAACCAACTCTGGAATAAGCCGGAGTTGGTATTCCATTGCCAATTAAACACAGAGGATCAATCAATATGGAAAATGATGAAATCACTCCGTTCAAAGCGTTTTACACTTCCTCCAATCCAAGGTGAATCTAATGTTGTCTACAACGACGAGGAAAAAGCTGAAGCATTTGTTGACAGTTTAGAAAAACAATGCAGCCCCAATTATATCAATACAGATATAACTTTTATAAGTAAAATTCACACCCAAGTGCGTAAAATAACTCAAAATGCCTCAATCCAATCCAATAACAAATCCGTGTCACCAACAGAAGTATATGAGATTTTAAGAAAACTAAATAACAAAAAGGCTCAGGGTCCAGATGGAACAACAAACAAGGTACTCAAGTTACTTCCCCGTAAAGGGGTTATGCATATAGAAGCCATGATTAATGCCATCCTCCGGCTAAATTATTTCCCACAGCGATGGAAAATTGCCGACGTTCTCCTAATTCCCAAACCTGGAAAAAATACACAGTTTCCTGAAAATTACAGACCAATCAGCCTTCTTTCATGCATACGTAAGATAGCCGAACATGCTATTCTCACACGGGTTCAAGAGGCAACAGATATCAACCATGTAATTCAAGATGAACAATTCGAATTTAGGAAATATCACTCCGCAACGCTACAAATTTACAGAGTTATCGAACATATAACCCAATGGCACCAACACTTTGGCGCAGTTTTCCTGGACATCACTCAGGCATTTGATAGAGTGTGGCATCATGGACTAATTTTTAAACTACATTAAGTTGGTATTCCATTGCCACTAGTTCTACTTATCAAATCATATCTAAATAACAGAAAATTTAAAATAAAACTCAACGGTATCAGATCCGCAGAGAGGAGAATCATGGCCAGAGTCCCTCAAGGCTCTCTGCTATCTCCCCTACTCTTCTTCATATACATGGCAGATCTCCTCAAACTGTCTTCAGCTATCACCGCTCTGTATATCGAAGACACAATCATTATAGCCAGATCCCTCCTGGATCTGGCTATAATGTCCACACCTGGCCACAATCAAGCTGAGTAGTAGGGGAGCCACTAGTGACCAGATCAAGATCAAGATAAGATAAGGAATCGTGACGTGATTGATTGATGACGTCATTGTGTGCATGGCTTCATGGGTCTGGAATGTTTGGAATTTCCCTGTGGGCATATGTGTCACTGGCTTCAGCTCTTGTGTTTTGGTTCGCGTATGGGATTATGGGTGATGGTAGTGATAAGGATTCGTGTTGTGATTGGTGGTGCACTAGTGACCAGATGAAGATCAAGATAAGATAAGGAATCGTGACGTGAATGTTTGTTGTTATGAGATGTAGATAAGTGACGTCATTTGTTAGTTGTAAATAAGTGACGTTATTGTTTTGAATGGAAAGGGAGATATATTAGTGTATAAGTAATGGTGTTGTCATTGGTGGACACTTCTGACAAGATCAAGATCAAGATAAGATAAGAATCGTGACGTTATGTCTTTGTGCGGTATTTTGGTTTGGCTATGGAATTGTGGGCTATGTTTTGAGATAAGATATCTTTGAATTTTCCCAGGGTGACACACATCCGTCATTGTCGTCTGTGGGAATTCTTAGAGTATGTCGTGATGGCAGGTGTGATTAGATTTTTCTGAATAATTAATTATATACTGGTGTCACTCAAACATACGTTTTTTTTTTATTTTATTTTATATAGATGTTTGTACTAAATTTCCAATTGTTTCCTGTTAAAAATAAAACACGCATTTTTTTATTTTTTTTCCAAAAAAGTTTTCATAAAAAACGCGTTTTTTCCTAAAAGTTATCATAAAAAACCAGTTTTTTAAATTTTTTTTTCCCAAAAAAGTTATCAGTATCAATTGGATGTGACATCACTATAAGATATCCGCAAACGATGAGCTCACTCATCTCCACTAGGCTGAGCAGACATCTTCTGGAGGAGAGGGGATGGTGAGAGACTAGGGTGATGGGGTTAGGTGGGAGGAGCATTGCAGGGAAGACATCTGTCACCCTCTGTGATATCACAGAATGAGAGACATGTGTTCCCCAGAAATATCCAAACACATAACGACATTGTTGTCATGTTTTGTTTGGCTATGGAATTGTGGGTGATGTTTTTGAGATAAGATATCTTGGAATTTTCCCAGGGTGACACACATCTGTCATTGTCGTCATGGTTTATCCAATACCATGTAGAAACATGTCCATGAATCATCTGCGCAAAAGTTTCATTTTGGAAGGAACGGTCAGGGTTAAGGGTCAGGTAAACATTACTATAAGGAAAAATAAACGAGTCAAGTGTCTTTGCAGCAACGACAATTCGTTCATCCTGTGAAGTTATCATATTGTGTTGTGGTGATTGGTATCCAGGAAAGTAAAGTAAAGTAAAATAATGGGTGAGCCACAAAAGTCATTGAAATTTTCTTTCTTCAGGAAAATAGCACGAGACAAAACTCTTCACCTAGCTCTAAAAGGATGGAAACTGATTATTATTTTAGAAGACACGTACATTGTGATGTATTTATCCCGGACCACTTGGGAAAAATTACGCAGGAAGTGGTCTGATATCCTCGGCTACTTGCAAAGAAGAGTTGACTATGAAATGGACCTCGGCGAGTGTTATATTCTGAAATGCCAAGATGGGGAACTAATACTTGATGATACAGGAGCTGATGGAAGTAAGGTTTTTTCTATTAGTTGTGAAGAAGCTGAGAGATTTTCAACAAAAATGTATGACATTGATAATCATTTACTATTTTTGGAAACTGAATTACCATCTGTTCGTATAATGGGAAAAATTATCGCCCAACATTTAAATTCATCAATGGTAAAATTAGACTTTCAAGATTTTATCCAATTCGATAAAGATTCTTTATTTTGGGACATTTACGAACATTTTACAAAACCTGTTTGTGTATATTTGCTGACAAAAGAATACACAGAATGTTTAGCGAGGCATGGTGTCATTACCAGACTGACACATTATCAAACGTATGGAAGTGCGGTTACCATGGCATCTGATTTAAAAATTCTTTTGCGTGACCAGCTATTTTGATGTAATGTAACCAAGATACAGTGAGTAACAAAAATTTTATTCATTGAACTCTTTGGAAAATGTTAAGAGTCTAAACTAAATATTGTGAAATATTTTTAGGTAATTATATATTTCGAATTTTTCTCAGTGAATATACTTGTAAATAGTATTTCAGCAAAATAAAATGTGCATTTGTAAACTTAAATGAACAAAGATGTGTGTTTTTGTTGTTGTGTTTTTCCACAGTGAATTTTTACTCAGTTATTCTGATTAGATCTTGATATTTAAATCCACAACTTTATATCTTAATGAAATTCTGTTTAGTTATTTAAAAAAATCACAACTGTGAAATTAATGCTAGGACAGGAAAAAAAAGTGTTGAAAACGAAAATCCATGTATTGATTATTTTAGAAATTGTCTAATGCTACCTATTGACATTATTTGAGTTATCTGAAAACAAATCGTTCACATAATCGAAAATCCGAACTGTTATAATTTGGTTATTTTTACAGAGAGTGAGAGAGAGAGAGAAAGAGAGAAGCACCTAATTAAACCAACAAAACGTGAGTTTAACACTTCTTTAAAGTTTGGCATAGAGAAAATGTTTGTACTCTACAGATAACACATATACAAATTTTACCTTTCCCTACACAAAGTAAGATAAAAACACACCAACAGTATATCCAACAGCATGTGAAAACATATCGTTGAGTCATCTGCGCAAAAGGTTCATTTTTGAAGGAACGGTCAGGGTAGGGGATGGTAAGTGTAAACAGTACTATAAGAAAATACCAGAGAGTCGAGTGACTTTGGACTTAAGGTAATCGTTCATCAACTGTGGCTGCTGTTTTGTGATTTGTGTTTGGTAATGCAAAAATAATGGGTGGGCCACAAATTCTTTGAAAGTTTCTTTGTGAAAAGTTCTAATTGTTTAGAATTTTGTAAACGAATGTTACCATAAAGTATACGATCAGAGCTAATAATCAGTGAAATAATAATAAATAACTATTTATTTGTGGTGCCATATGAAGTAATCGAAGAAGAAGAATGAAGGAAAACGATTATGAAAAATCGACAGTGGGTGAAAAATACGAATTTTCAGTTATCATTGGGATAATTGATGTACAATTTTTGTTGAATAAGAGTTCAAATTTATTTCCTAAAGAAATTTGTATTTCTGATGGAATTAGTGTAAGATATGCAGTGACAAAATCACCTTGCAGTTGGAAAGAATTACCTGAAAGAGTTAAAAAACAGAATTCTTGGTAAATAAAATATAACCATCAGCTGAAGTGGGAAATTGGTTCACTAGCTTTGGACAAACTAAGAGATTGGATGATAGAATCAACATGCAAATATCATATATTACTTGCCAAAGGAAGAGAAAAATCAAAAACATTAACGAAGTTAATAGGGAGGCCTGTTCTTGATTTAAATGAAATTGGATGCCCAAAACGTGAAAACATAATGTGTACTTTTAAATGCTTTTGGAAACATAACGAAAGATTCTGTGCTTTTAATAATTCTCTGAAGTATACGTATTGGATTCGAAAATAAAAATATGCAACCCTTAATTTTACTACTACAGTAATAAATTCCCAACAAACAAACACCAAATGAAAATTAACTTTCAGATGAGAGTCACATTGTCAAAACCATACGATGGCAATTCCACAACCATGGAAGAACCTTTGATGTATTTTTCAATTTATTTATTTTCTGTATTGTTAGATTCAGTAAATACAATTTGTAAATAATATTTCGTTCAATAAAATTGTGTAAATTAAATGAACAAATTGGGTGTCGTAGATGTGTTATACAAATTTAAGAAGGAAGATAACATTTTTTTCCCCTTGTAACCACAAAGTAACCAGAGAATTTTTTTTTTTGATTCATTGAATTAAAAGTCTTATTTGTTCGTTATCTACAAACAAGGTTAATGAATGAAAATTAACAGTGTGGAAAAATAATTCACAAATAAATTCTACTTACAGAAATAGGTTAAGAGCACAAGGAAACGAAGGTAAAATTAATAGTTATATTGGTAATTTCCCAACGGAAACCAAGAGTTCGAAACAAAACACACGATTTCTCACCTACGTACAACAAAAGGCGACCGGATAAGATAGATACCTTAAAGGTAAGACTTAATCAGAAATATACAGTGTTGGAAAATAAATTCTCATATACTTTATATATTTATTAATTCTGCTCAGCTATTCTGTTAGAATATGACCTGTAAAAGTAAAATACAGAAAATAACGAATCAATTGAAAAAAAATAATAAAAATTTCACTTGTCAGAATTCCATACTCTAACAGCAATCGGAATACGAAACCGGAAATAACACTTACCCTAAACAAAACGGCGCATAGACTTTCCCAAGTGGGAAAGAATTAATACAGACAACCAATCGGATACTACTCTAAATTAAAATTAAATGTAAGCATTAATTTACAACACCAATGAATTCCGACGGTAACGAAGAATGAATAATTTTAGGATATGTGTTATTCAAACATCTTGATACTAAGTCCTTAGTCATATGTAATTATTTGAGAAATATCCAAACTTGAGGAAATGCTACCTTTTGAACAATACCCCAATTTACGGATGTGACTCATGTCATCCCCTTTGAAGAAAACCGCTCGCTGGAGGATATTGCAAATGACGAAACCACAGCATCTACGGTCTGTAATCAAAAGGACGAAGTAACTAGTTCAGGTTACAGTATTTACAGAAATTTCATTCTTTGTGGTTTTTGTGTTTGTGTTGTGTTGTGGATATAAAATTGAACTATTTTGGAATATTCGTATTTAGAAGTGTCATCTGGAAAGCTGTAAGTACTTTTTTAACTTAAACATAACTGATCGCATATTGTTTTGTAAGCGTAATTCTAATACCGAATAGTATTTTTTTTTTCATAAGAATAATCATAGGGTATATATTAGAGTATCAACATGGACACATTAGCGATTTTTTATGTCTAATGTGTATGTGTGTGTGTGTGTGTGTGTTTAAGGACAGGTACTTTAAGAATATAATTAATTATTCAGAAAAGCTCGAAACACGAGAGCCATCACGACTTTCTCTAAGAATTCCCACACTTTAACAGGAAAGAAATACCCAAAATGTATTGGAAAATTAGTACAACCATCTATAGAAGAAAAAAAAACTGTATGTTTGTGTGACATAGAATATAGTTAAATTAAATTATCATTCCAAACTCAATAACAACAAACATTCACGTCACGAATCCTAATGTTATCTTGATCTTGATCTTGTCAGAAGTGTTCCACCAATCACGATACGATTACTTAACCACTAACTGCCGCCATCACGACTTACTCTAAGAATTCCCACCCTTTAACAGGAAACAAATACCCCAAATGTATTGGAAAATTAGTACAAACATCTATATAAAATAAAATAATAATAATAAAAAAAACGTATGTTTGAGTGACACCAGTATATAATTAATTATTCAGAAAAATCTAATCACACCCGCCATCACGACATACTCTAAGAATTCCCACAGACGACAATGATGGATGTGTGTCACCCTGGGAAAATTCAAAGATATCTTATCTCAAAACATAGCCCACAATTCCATAGCCAAACAAAGACATAACGTCACGATTCTTATCTTATCTTGATCTTGTCAGAAGTGTCCACCAATGACAACACCATTACTTATACACTAATATATCTCCCTTTCCATTCAAAACAATAACGTCACTTATTTACAACTAACAAATGACGTCACTTATCTACATCTCATAACAACAAACATTCACGTCACGATTCCTTATCTTATCTTGATCTTCATCTGGTCACTAGTGCACCACCAATCACAACACGAATCCTTATCTCTACCATCACTCATAATCCCATACGCGAACCAAAACACAAGAGCTGAAGCCAGTGACACATATGCCCACAGGGAAATTCCAAACATTCCAGACCCATGAAGCCATGCACACAATGACGTCATCAATCAATCACGTCACGATTCCTTATCTTATCTTGGTCTTGATCTGGTCACTAGTGGCTCCCCTACTACTACTAAGCTGCAGAGAGCAGTCAATGAATTGGAGGATTGGTACACCAAATGGTGTATCGCAATTAATCCAAACAAAAGTTCTGCAGTACTTTTCACCAGACGTAAAGCAGAACCGAATACAAGCATACAAATGTTTGGTAAAATCATCCCTTGGCGCAATTCTACCAAATATCTGGGAATTCATCTTGATAGACGTCTAAACTTCAAGTCACATATGGATAGTGTTGCCACTAAGGCAAGTCAGACTATAGCACAGCTATATCCACTTTTGAACAGGAACAACTTCCTAAGCATAAGCAACAAAATCCTCCTTTTCAAATCGGTAATCAGACCGCAACTAACTTATGCCTCTCCAACCTGGGGTCACACGACTAAAAGCAACATCAACAGACTTCAGATAATACAGAATAAATGCCTAAGAATGGCATTTAATGCCCCATGGTTCATCACAAACATTCAGTTACATCAAGAAGTCACTCTTCCAGATATTAAGACCTACATGACAAGCATTGCGGAGAAATTCTTCACAATCACGGATAATCACCCAAATCAGCTAGTTCGACAGGCAGCGGACTACAAGCCCTCAGATCGTTTCAAACATAAAAAACCGAAATCCTCTATCGAAAGAGAAAGAAGCTGATACAGCCTCAATGCTCACAATGAGTGGGTAAATTACCCACAATAATCTCATCACCCACAATCGAAAATCCAGATGAAGGGTTAAGAGTCAAGGACGCAGTCCATCAACCAATTAAGTTCAAAGTTCAAAGTTTTGTATTGAATACAAATACAATAAATATTATAATAATATACGTCTGTATTAGGATTTTTTTTCGATGGGGTCCGTGAAATCTTTTAATTTTTCCAAAGGAGGCCTTGACATCCATAAGTTTGGGAAGCAGAAGCACTGCTCTAGGTTAAAGCAATATATGGCTGATGTGAATGCATATAACAGGTGCTAAAAATAGTGTGAGATGGCAGAAAAGGCTATGGGGGGTAAGAGATACTCACTTGTTTCCTGGTACATTTAGCAAGATAAGAATGACTAATTTATTATATGATATGTTGAACAGCGTAAAGCTTTTTACTTTACTTTAGGATTTTTTTTTTCGATGGGGGGGCCGTGAAATCTTTTAATTTTTCCAAAGGGAGCCTTGACATCCATAAGTTTGCTCTAGGTTAAAGCAATATATGGCTGATGTGAATGCAGATAACAGGTGATAAAAATAGTGTATGGTGGCAGAGAAGGCTATGTAGAATTCAACACAGTTCAAAGAAACTGCGTTGAATTCTACATTGAAGGAGGAAGGAGATCATTGTGTGACAGCGGAAGGAGAGAAGATTTACAGCATATTGCAAAGTTGCAAGAATAACTTAAAACAGAGCCTGATGATCCATATAACTGCGTACAGTATAAGGTTTTGATCAGACTGTAACTGATTCTTGGGTATCAATTTTGGGCATATTGATTTCTGGGAAAGGATAAAGTAAAGAGGGTGCAAAGGTAAGTAGCCAAAATAACACTGGGATTATGAATGCAAACCATGATCACGTGGAAGGGGATTCTATGTGGTAGTGACATACGGATTGGTGAGATGATCATGAAAAGCAAACATAGATCAGATCATGAAAAGAAATGTTAAAGGAAGAAGAAAATGAGCACAGTTTTCTGATGGTGAGAAGTTACTGAATGGAATACAGTTCGAATAAGAATAACAATAATTTGGAAGGCTCCACCAACAGTCTAAAATATTTTAAAGAATTTAGATATAAAATATTTAGATATATTTAGATATTTGATATGAAATAAGAAGTTTGTTGTACTGAATTAAGACTACAGCAGCAATTCTGTTACTGGTGTATATCTTTCAAATTATATCTATAAATATACCTAATTTCTTCATAATTGTAATTTGAAAGTTATTTAGTTTTTTCATGTTAGAATAATATCGTAACTCAGCATTATTTATTCAAAACTGAAAATATTCACTGCTGTGAATTCTAAAATCTTAAAAGTGGAATAATTTCTGATTAATAAAAAGAGAAATCATGATTAATGAGAAGCACTTATTTTCATATAGGGTTGATTCAATAATAAAATTAGACTGGGATGTATTGGCCGAAGAGCTGAATAACAAATTAAGCCGGCTGGTTTCACCAACTTGACTGTTGGCTTCGTCTGGGAATACATAAGATGAAAAAACAGCTTAGAACAGATCAAGAAAGAAACATAAACGGTACTAAACGTTATACAACTTCAAAAGACGCGTTACATCAAACGCATTTAGTGTGTGTGATGTTAGACATTGTTATGCAAATGCGTTCTGTAATTTGCAGCGAAGTTGAATGGGAACTGGGAACTTCTTTGGGAGATCGACCGAGTCTTTGACTCTTTATCCCTTCATCTGATTTTAGCTTGTGTATGAGAAGATTATTTTGGGTAAATTACCCGCTCATTGTGAGCATTGTAAGCTATATTAGCTTTATCTTGCGATGGAGGATTTGGTTTTTTATGTTTGAAATGATCTGAGGGTTTGTAGTCTGCTGCCTGTTGAATTAGCTGATTTGGGTGATTATCTGTGTCTGTGAAGAATTTTTCTGCATTGCCTGTCATATAGGTCTTGATATCTGGAAGGTTGGCTTCCTGGTGTAACTGTAGGTTTCTCATGAACCAAGGGGCAATAAAAGCCATTCTTAGGCATTTGTTCTGGATCGTCTGTAATCTGTTGATGTTGCTTTTAGCTGTGTGTCCCAAGATTGGTGATGCGTAAGTGAGTTGTGGTCTTATTACAGATTTATAGAGGAGGATTTTGTTATTTATGTTTAGGAAGCTCTTCCTATTCAAAAGTGAATATAGCTGTGCTATTGTCTGACTTGCTTTGGTGGAGATACTATTTATGTGTGTCTTGAAATTCAGGCGTTTATCAAGATGAACTCCTAGATATTTGGTGAGTTTTTCCAAGGGATGATTTTTCCAAACATTTGTATGCTTGTGTTCGGTTCTGCTTTACGTCTGGTGAAAAGTACTGCAGAGCTTTTTCCTGGATTGATGGCAATGCGCCATTTGGTGTAGCAGTCCTCTAATTCGTTGACTGCTCTCTGTAGCTTGTCTGTGGCCATATGTGGACTGAGGGATCTGGCTATGATAATGGTGTCGTCAGCATAGAGAGCGGTGATGGATGGGGACAACTTGGGGAGAACCACCATGTATATGGAGAAGAGTAGGGGAGATAGAAGAGAGCCTTGTGGGACTCCTGTCCTGACTCTCCTTTCTGTGGATCTGATTCTATTCAGTTTATTTAAAATTTTCTGTTACTGAGATATGATTTGATAAGTAGAACTAGTGGTATTAGGATTCCCACTTGGTGTAGCTTGAAAATTAGACCATGATGCCAAATTCTATCAAATGCTTGTGTTATGTCCAAGACGACTGCGGCAGAATGTTGGTGCCATTCATACCCTTGGGTGATGTATTCAATGATTCTGTAAATTTGGAGGGTCATAGAATGCTGTTTTCTGAATCCGAATTGCTCGTCTTGTATGACTTGGTTGTTATCTGTTGCTTCTTGAATTCGAGTTAGTATAGCGCGTTCGGCTGTCTTGCCTACACATGATAGAAGGCTGATAGTTCTGTGGGAATTGTGCATTTTTCCCAGGTTTTGGAATTAGGAAGACATCTGCAAGCTTCCATCGCTCTGGGAAATAATTTAGCAGAAAAGGATGGCATTGGTGATGGCTACCAGATGTATAACCCCTTTACGTGGGAGTAGCTTGAGCACCTTGTTCCTTATGCCATCTCGATCCGGAGCCTTTTGGTTGTTTAATTTTCTTATGATGTCATATATTTCTGTTGGTGACACAGATTTGTTGTTGGATTGGAGTGAAGCGTTTTGAGTTATTTTACGCACTTGGGTGTGGATTTTTCTTATGAAGCTTAAATCTACATTGGCATAATTGGGACTGCATTGTCTTTCTAAGCTGTCTGCAAATGCTTCTACCTTTCCCTCGTCACTGTAGACGACTCTATATTCTCCTTGGATCGGGGGGAAGCGTGCTAAGTTTTGAACGAAGTGATCTCATTCTCCATAATGATTGATCCTCTGTGTTTAATTGGTGTATTTTGTTATTCCAGAGTTCGTTACGGTGATCCTTTAGGGCATACCGAACCTGGTTTGTAGCTCTGTTAACTGCCTGCTTATCTGCGGGATCCAGTGTTCTGTGATATTTTCTTCTTAACCTGCTTTTCTCTCGGATAAGACATTTTATGTCCTCTGGGAGTTTATTTGGTGGCGCACATTTGGTTCTATGTGTTACCTGTGATAATGCTGTAATTACTTGCATTTCAAAGGTTTTTACTGCTTTTTCTTATGTCTTCTGTGGATATTATACAGTATGTGGTACTGGGCCAAGAATTTCCTGGAAGGCTGAGGGAAGTTGTTTCCAGTTTATAAAGGCGGAGGTATTTTCCGTTAAATCTTGTGTGGTGCTTAATTGCAATATGATGGGGTTGTGATCAGAACTTAATTCATCGACTGCATGTATTTGTATTTGATAGCTGTGCGCTATGTTTTTTAATATAGCTATATCAAGCACATCAGGACGTCCGGTTGCTCCGTAGTGTGTTGGTTCTGTAGGTCCTATTACTGCTATGTTTCGTGAAGTAGTATAAGAGTTGAGTATTCTTCCATTGATATTTGAGTTTCTGCTATTCCAGGCTGAATGTTTGGCATTAAAATCTCGTCACACAAAACGTCGACAAAAATTACTGCTTTACCTGCATTTAATATTTCGTCCAGATCTGATTCTAGCAGTTTTTTATCTGGGGGGTTGTAGGCTGCAAATACCATGATATTGCTTGTGTTCTCCATGAGTATTTCAATTCCTGTTGTTTCCATGGGTTTCTTATTTTAATGAAGATAGCAGTTCCACCTCCTCTTGCATAGGTTGTATCTGTGCGGTACATGGTGTAGTTGTTGATTCTTGTCTTGTCAGATGGACGCAAGTGTGTTTCATTTACTAAAATGGTGTCCGCTTGGGTTTCTGCCGCGAATTCCTGTAGTTCTTTTGCTTTGTTGGGTAGTCCATTAGCATTCCAGCTCATGATGTGTAGAGAGTTGGGTTTTATTTTTCTTTTATCCATTAAGGATTGCAGAGAATAAAATCTGTGTGTGTGTTAGAATGATGTCCTTGGCCTTTTGTGTTGGGTCAGTTTGTCGAAGTTCTGCAAGCATCTCTCTTATACAGTTTGTTATGTTGAGAAGATTGGTCTTGCTGGTTTGCTGTTGGTGGTTTATTTTGGGTTCGGAGTCTTGTTGTTGGGTTGGTCTTGCAACTTCTGCATATGATCTTCCGTTTGTTGTGGAGGCTGTGATTTGTTGGGTGAGTGTGCTTTCTTGTATAGGCTTGCTGCTTTGGGGTTGTATCTTCTGGTTTTGAGAATGTGCTGTACACCCCGCAGTTAGCACATTTAGCTGGCTGGGTGCGTAGTTTCTTGAATTCTAGTGAGGCGTGTTTTCCTCCGCATTTCACGCATTGGAATTCTGCTTTGTAGCAGAATTCCAATGCGTGAAATGATAGCTGTGCATGACCGAACTTCTGACATCTGTGACATTGTGTTGTGGATTTGCGTCTCAGAGATTCTACTTTTATAATTAGGTCGCAGATGGTTTGGAGGTCGTATATATCTTTGGGTCTTTTGAGATTTTGACTAGGATCAAGGGGGGTAGGGAGTCTTGTCTGCTCTGTGCATTCGGCTAACTTTAATGGGATTAAATCGTTTGTTATGTAGGTCTGTGATGACGTCTTCTGTTGATATTGTTTCTATGATTCCTCTTAGTACTACTTTCAGATGTTTATCGCTGTTGAGTTGGAATGTGTGATACGGTAGGTTGTTGTTATCCAAGAATTTTGTTATGTTTCTGTAGTCTGTCGATGTCTTATGTTGAATGCGTATTCCTTCTTCTGTGTTTGTTGCCTTTGTTAAGGTGATTCCTGTTGTTTTCAGAGGCGGTGGCAATCGTTGTCCAGTGTTCCTTGGCCCTTAGGATGACTGGGGGTATTCTTTCCTTTGTTCCTTTGTCTGTTTCTGTTTCTCTTGTTTAGGGTATTTCCGTCGTGTTAGATATTTTTCTTTTCTTTTGTACTTTCTGGAAGTCTGTGTAAGATTCTGCTGTTTGGTAGGCGTTGCTATGTGTTGCTTGTTCTTCTGATTGTGGCAATAATGCTACGTCTTGTTGAGGGTGTGTGTCATCTTCGTTGTTTTGGTCGCCCATGATGTCGTCTGTGACTGCTGCGGGGGGGGGATGTGTCGTACAGTTTTACCTTCCTTGACCAGTTATCGTTTAAGAATTTTCCTAATCTTAGGAACTCTCTGTAAACTTCTTCGAATGTTAGGGGCTTTTCCATGGTCTTGTTATTGCTAAGTTAAATAGAGAATTGGCTGCTACTTACCTTAGTAAGTTTTTCTGAGTTCTGGCACTCCGAAACGCTCCTGTAGTCCTTTTTGTAATAAGGTTCCAATACTTTGAGAATAATCCGTAATCCTGAGACACGAATATACACTATTTTCATCAAAATATCAGTAAATCACTAACTCAATCGATCAAAACTCACTCGGTGTCACTTAATCACTCTTAGATCAATAATTTCAGCATAGAATCATCACTACTCCGTAACCATCCAATCCGAAGTTGAATTTGGTGTGCTAAGTGATCTTATGAGGGTCTCCCGTACGTCCGCAAGGATTATCCCTTGGTTCCTATTGAGGCTGCCTGTTGAATGGATTACCACAGTAGCTTCTTTGAAGTTTCGATTACGAAAGTCTTCCTCTAAATATGGCATAGAACTTTTGTCCCATTCAATGTTGTGATTGGTATTCGAGAAATGAAGGGCTAACCCGGAATTATCTTTTCTGTTATTAATAACGTCTCCGATGTGTTCTTTGTTTCTTATTTCCGAACTTCTGGAAGTTTTCCCTACGTAACTTAAACCACATGAACAAACGATGTTGTAAACGCCAGAATATTTGAAGAAAGCATTGTTATCCTTTGGTGATCTTAACAACTTGCGGACTGTCTTAATTGGTTTCAAAGTTACTCTTATTTCATATGGTTTGAGAGTGATTGCAATCTTCTGTGAGATTGTCCCAGCATTAGGAATGCCAATGGAAGATTTGCATTGAGTTTCTTTGGGTTGCTGTTGGGAGGGGTTGGAGAAAAGTATCATTTGTATAAAATTTTTTGGATGGCCGTTGTCTTTCAAGGTTTCTGCTATGTGACTTAATTCATAATTGAGAGTTTTCTGTTCTGTTATGATACGAGTAGCTCTATTTTTGAGCATCTGTATGATACTCAACTTTTGAGATATATGAGTGTGAAGAAGAAAGGTGCAGATACTGCCAGTGTAAGTCGATTTGCGGTAAATCGTTAGGTTAATATGTCCATCCACTTGTTTTGTAATTAAGGTATCTAAAAACTGTAATTTTCTATCTCTCTCAATATCTAAGGTGAGTTTTATTTTTTGATGGAAAGAGTTTATCTCAGTTAAGAAATCAAAAAGTGCTGCTTTTGTGTTTCTCCATAGGATTAAAATATCGTCGCCATATCCCCACCAAACAACTGGTTTTGGATCTAATTATGAAAGATTGTCTTATCTAGTTTCTCCATAAATAGGTCCATATTATTGAATTAAAGTCAGTGGTCGAAAAAATATATAATTTTCATATAGGATTATTGAATTCTGGGACTTGTTTGAAAAAAAAGTAGTTTTTCCAGGACAGAGAAGTAACAAATATTCTATGAAACTAACCAATCGTTTATTAGATAGTTTTTCTTAAAAATTGCTTATGCCAGACTCCATGAGTTTGAGTATTCTACATAATGCCTGGTAGTGTCATAAACAAGAAAAATATGAAAATATGCAAGTTAATCACAAGTACATGTTTGATAGTCTGTGACAGGTTTTTGTTTGTTTTGTTTTTAATCTAAATTTATGTAAGCTACTACTAATAATGTACTAAATTTAAAATTAAAAACAAAACTGAAAAGAATAACCAGATTTTAATTCTTTTGTGTTTTAATACTTCAGAGTCAATTTACATATATTTCTATACTTATTGGATTGGTTTGATTTGAGAAAGCCAAAAATTATTTTCTTAGCAGACAGAATCAGAAGTGTTATGATTGAGATATAAATTAATGAGGGTTTTTCAGTAAATTAATGTAGAAGATTTCTCACAGCTTTAGAACAAGAGGCTTTCTATGTAGTTGTAGCTGTTCAAAGGGGGGGGGTGCAAGCAAGAGAGAGTGAAATGTAGGCTTTTTGCTTTGTGTGAGTGGAACACATTGTGGTATTGTGAATGCAGAAATAATGAACAGATTTAACGTATTGTGTTTGATACTGTGGACTTCCTGGTTTGATTTCACTCTGTGGAAGTCTAATTGTATCTGTATGATTATTAGTAGTAGTAGATATATCAAATCTAGCATTTAATATTTATGAATATTTTAGGATACTTAATTAAAATTTCATATGGAAAGGAATATAATTTGCACAATACTTCCAAACAAATTCCAACAATTTAATGATCTGTACTTCTATTATTATTTCAATTATTACTATTATATCATATGGGCATCTCTATGGAGTCCAAATATCAACAATTGAAGTGCATGCTAAACATTATTAATCCAATATCTATCATACATCTCCTAAAACTCATTCATTGATAGTGCACTCACATCCACCTACAAAAATCCATTCCACTCTCAAAAGCAAAAAGGTGCAATTGTTCCCCTTTGTTAACATACTCTCTTATACAACCCCTTGGATACAACCCTTTGTTCTCTTATTTCTCATGTTTTGAAAACTTTTTTCTGCATCAATCTTATAAAACCTGTTTAGTATCTTATAAGTGTGTATAGTTTCTCCTACTATTTGTTTGTCAATTAAATCTTTCAGCCCACCACTTTCAATCTGTCCTCTTGAGAACATTCCACAGAACTGTTCCATCTTGGTTACTCACTCTCTTGGTTACAGAACTGTTGCTATGTCAGTTACTCACTCTCTTGGTTATCCTCTCTACCATTTCTTCATACCCAAGAAATTTAGGTGATAATAACCTCTATAGTGTACTAAAGATTTCATCCTGTCAGATCCTTTCTCCTATGAACTTATTGACTACTATGCAGAGTGTTGGTCACCTGGTTTTCTATCCAAGTGACCAACACTATGCATGTCTCTACTTCTTGGTGTGTTCTTAAATTCTCTTCCCACCATCACTCATTCAATCCCTAGTCTCATGAGTTTCTTTCAGTCCAGTGCTATTAATATAATACCCAGTAGGTAATAGCTTTAATTGCAAAGTGCAGATCTTTTTCCATGGGGAACTGATAACCATTATATTTGCCCATCCTGCCAATATATTTATCATCCTAAAGATTAACTATTCCCTTCCCAGCTTGACGTTGTTAGCAAACAAGTTAATATTCTTCCTTTCATCATTCAAACTGTTTAATTTATGGCCCTAGTAGAAAGTGATGTGGCAATCCCCTAGTTACTCTTATTCTCTTAAACTATACTAAATCATATAATACTCTGTAATATTTGTCTGCCAGATATTACAGTTCTATCAACGCCACTAGATTCATATTCATCCCTATTTGTTCCAGTTTAAATAACAGATTTCTGTATAGTTTGCTCTTTGATATTTTAATAAATTCCTTTGAAAAATACAGCACTATCATGAAGTAACTATTTCCTTTATCCAACTCTGTTGTCAGCTAAAATAAGCTGAATAAATTACTAAGGCAGGACCAAACATAGACAACGCTGTGCAGACCCCCATAGAACATTATGTTCCTGTCTACCCATTCTTGAATTCGATCTATATTATACAGTAAAATATCAAGATTAATTTTAAATAAAATCTCAATTAATATTGATCTTTTGATTAATTTGAAAGCACAGTCTCATAAAGTAAATATTATTATTATTACGTGACACCTCTAGGGAGTCCAAGGACTCATTGTGGTTGGGCACACTACTCTAATTTGCTAAATACATCTCATCCTCTCCACTACTACTTAAGTCTGCAACTACAACACTACTGCCATCAATGCCATCTATCGACCATCATCACGAACAACAGTATTTTCTGTCTAAATAAATATTTATTTATTTTTGATATTTTTTTTTCAAATTAATGAACAGGAATGTGCATAATGAATTATGAGCTAGAAAAAAATTAAAAAAGAAAGAAAGAAAAAGGAAATTGTGTTGTTGTTGTTGTGATATGGCAACACAAATGTGACTTGTGTTGCCATATCTAGATAGCAAGTTAATCCTAAGCAGCTCACCATTGGGCACAGTTAATCAGAAATACTCTATAATTTATCATTCAAAACTGCATTGACCCCCCCCTTTTTTTTGCAAGTACTGTACATGCATGCATGCATCAATTCTTCTATTCACTCCCCACATGTATAAATATCTGCTCCATGACTTACAGTTTCTTAACCCTTACATAATGTGCACTAAATACACATAATTTGATGTATTTTTTATGAAATGATCATTTCTTTTTAAATTTGCAATAAGAATGAAGATAAAAAAGAAATTATAATCATTTTTAAAAATCAGAATTGTTGCTGATTCTTTTTTTTGAGAGATCAATTGAATTAAATATTGGGAATATGTAATAATGATAATTATTGCACTACTGCATAAAGGTGACTCCAAGGCAGAAGTAGCAAGTTAGAGACCAATTAATTAATATTCTGGGAGTGGTTGTTAAAGTATTCGAAAAGTTGGTTAAAGGTAAAATCCAACATTAAGTGAGTTGAGATATGTTACTCTATAGTGGGCAGCACAGCTCTGTAAAAGGCAGGTCCTATATTAATAATTTAATCACATTTTATAATAAGGTTACAGCAGAATTGCATAAAGGAAATGGATACACCATGATACTGCTCGAATTTTCAAAGGCATTTGACAGAATACCATGTTGAAGTCTATTAAAAAAGTTGGATATAAATGGATAGGTGTAGATGACAGACCGACACCAGAGAGCGGTATATGGTAGAGTGCAATCTAGGAGAATGAAGGTGACTAGTGGAGTACTAATCAATTTGTATATCAATGACATAAGGAAAGATTTAAGGGGTGCAATATTCAGTTGATTGCTGATGATGCAAAACTTATGAGGGTAATAGTTGATAAAAGTCATATAGATATCCTGTAGGATGATTTAAATAAGTTGATTGTGGGCAAAGGATAATGATTGTCAATTTAATGTTGTATTAAATGTAAAAAAAATTGTAAATTAAAAAATGTAAGGATGTGTACTTTTGATTCAACAGGGTGCATATTGATTGCAACCATTTGAACCTATTGATTAAAACGTGCCATATTGATGGTACTGGATTGCAGGAAACTGATGAGGCTAAGGAGTTGGGGATAATGCGGAACAGAGAATTGAAGTGAGGGAATATTGCAGAAGTTGGTGGTTTATTTGGGTTTTGGATAACATGCTAACAACTAAAAATTGTGAAGTTATTATCCATCTTTATAAGACTATGATTTTGACCACATCTTAACTACTGCACACAGATTTATTCAACGTGGGTTTTCTGGGGACTAGGATTTGATAGAGAATATTCAGGGACAAGTGACAAAGCTGTAATAGGTCTGTGGTGGAACACTTCCTATGAGGATAAGTTGAAGGTTTGCTGCAGAAAAAATTTTTCAAAATATATTACAAGTAATCAGAGAAGTGGGGGGGGGGGGTAACGTCCATGGAAGTTGAGTAAAGGTTTGTTTAGTAGAGGTGTGCAGACCAGATTTTTTACGCCGAGAGTGGTGATTGAGTGAATGGATTTGCCAGAAATAATTGTGAGTACCCTTATAGCGAATGATTTGTAGCAGAGGTATGATAGGTTTTGTGTTTATAATAGCTAATTTGGGTCTTCGACAATGATTCACCGGACTCCATTGAGATACCATATAATAATGATAATAATAATGATTAGCTGCCAAGAAAAAAGAAATGTGTATATATATGAAAATATTATTATTATTATTATTATTATTATTATTATTATTATTATTTTGAGACAACTGAGTCAAAGACTCATCTAGGGGAGGTCACACATCACTCAAACCACATGTCATACATTCTGTTGAATTCATTCACACTAACTGACTCAACAGCCAAAACAAAGTGGTTTATATCAGCCACGCACCACTCAATCAGAGAAAAATCTCTAACTCTATCTCACCTTTCTTGACTGCATTTATTCTCAAATTCCATAGATACCTTCTTGTCTTCTGCCCAACCTCCATAAATATATCTTGCATGACATTTCCATAAGTTTGTTGATCTACATATCACTCCTCTTTTTCCTGTATCCAGGGATGTGCAAGCATGCCCAAAATTCTCAATCTCTTCTCATAATCTACATTCCATAATCCTGATATCATAGAATTTCTCTCCTTTGCAGCTTCTGCAATGTATCTGCATCACCTCGGAAACCAGAAGATCAAATCTGCGCTCATTAGTCCAGATGAGGTCATATCAAAGCATTATTAAAGAGGCAAAATAAATTCCTTTTTACATGTCAGTGTTCGTTTCATCATTGCAATTATCTTCTGAGTTGCATTCATAATTTTTGCTATATGACCTCAGATCTTCAACTTCCTATTTCTTGTAGGAATATATTATAATAAATATATTAGTAGTATGTTCATTATATTACGCCATTGGATATCTCATTATACAAAACTGTATAACTTGACTAATATTGAAAGGATAGTCATTTCCACATGCACACATGTCCAGTCAACTGTTCAACTCATCCTGCAAGTTCTACATGCTGGGTGCATTCCGGATTACCTTGCCTTTCTTTGCATTATCAGCAAATAGCTGAATGTAACCTGCTAAATCCTTCACAATATCATTAATGTTAAGACTGAATAACAGTGGAACAAAGACTGATCGCTGGCGTACACCACTGATCTTATTAAATCTTGTGGACTCATATCCCCCCACAGATCATTGTCTGTCACTCAATTATACTCTTATTCAACTAGTAATTTATAATTCAGTTCCCATATCCCCCCCATTTATGCAATAATATTTCATGCTGAATCCTGTCAAATTTAGTATGCTAATAAAAAATTATGTTAATAAATTATTATTATCAAAATAACTGAAATTCAAATGATTTATGGGAATCACTTGAAACCATGATACCCGTGGCGTAGACTATGAATGTTACCTACACAGGTGGCATTCATACTGCGGTCTGCCAATGTACACATCCCTTCAAATTCTGGTTAGAATTTGTAATAAAGTTATTTAATTATAAAAAAAGTAATGAACTTTTTAAGATCTTAATTCCCACAGACACACAAATGAATAAACTTTGCCCATATGATGTCACTATGTAGAGAACGTAGTTTCGAGGTCATATCCAGAACTGTGGGAAAATATTTCCATGAACCACAGTGCAAATGTTACAATATGAAGGCAACAGACAAAAACCTAATAAGGAACAAGAATCAGGTGCATTTTCAGTTTATTTACTGCAATTCGTTCTTTCAGGATGCAGATCGTATTGCGTGTGGTGCTGTGCTGTACTGTTTTTTGAATCCCGTAAAGTAAAAAAAAATAAGCGAAACCAAAACCTTTGAAATTTTTCTTTCTTCAGGAAAATAGCAAGAGAGAGACAAATCTTGTGAAATATTTCTAGGTAATTACAGGTTTGAATTTTTCGTTGTGATTATATACTTGTAAATAATATTTCGGTCAAATAAATGTGTAATTGTAAATTTAAATGAATAAATTTTGGTGTCGTTGACGTGTTCTCCATATTTAAGTAAGAATATTTATTCTTCTTAGAATTTATAATAAAGTTAACATTAATTAGAAAAGTAATGAACTTTTTAAGACCTTAAACATGACATAGAGGCAGTAAAACTGAAATTCCAGTAATTAATATTTTAGAAAATGTGAACATGAAAGGAAAAAAAATTGTGTGTGTGCGTGTATGTGTGTGTGTGTGTTTGAAGGGGTGAATTGGGACACCACTGATATCCACTAGTTAACTATTTAGAAAATATCTACTGCTATCTATTGACAAATATTTTCTTATAATTCCACAATCAAGCCAAAGACACCAACACTTGACCAAATATCCTCCCAGAATCTCTAATCATTACCCATAATGCAATACTCGAACAAAAAGCTCATCTCACATCACTAACAAATAGTGGCACATCCCAGAATTCCATGCTCTGACCACTATCCAGAATTCCACACTCGAACCGAAGACACAACATGATGTCAAAAAGAGATGTGTCCCCAGGGAAATTCCAAGGATTCCATACTGTAACCATCATCAGCTCAAAGACGTCATTTATCCTTGTCTTATCTCTAACCATTACCCACAATTTCCGTACCTGAACCATTACCCATTATTCCATACGCAAACAATTACCCAGAATTCAATACTCGAATCAAAGGACACAAGGTGACGTCATACAGAGAGATGTATACCTCAGGGAAATTCCAAGGAGTCCATATTCATGACGCCACTTATCTAATCATACAATGACGTCATTGATCTTATTGACCAATGACGTCACGGTTTCTTATCTTATCTACATCTTGATCTTGTTCATAGTGACACACATACTACTGACGTTTTGTGCATATTTTCTTTCATGTTCACATTTTCTAAAATAATGGCTCTTTGGATCAACTCCATTTCCCTTCGATGCAGTACAACATTTTCCAAACCTTCAGCATATCCAAAGTATGAAAAACTTCTCACCACAGTAATATTCGAAATAAAATAAAAAAAACTTGAATAACATACACCCAAATGTAAACATAAAAGCAAAAGGCAAATTACATCAGTAATATTTGCAATGTGCTCTTAACTAACAATCGACACCTAATTTCTGATGACGTCAGATAATTTCCTTATAGAAAAATTCGTGCAAACATGTGTAATTAGCGAAATGTTTCCCAAGGTTGCTAAGTTGCAAGGGAAATACTGTATTCCCTTTTCACATGAAGCTATAAATGTCGTCTGGTTGATGACTGATTCGCAAAGTGTCAATTGTAGATATCACGTGATATTTTGTTTTCCGCCTTTGTTTGGGAGAATGCAGTCACGAGACACACTTTGAACTATAAAAACCTGAAAATGAAATATTTTAAAAGTATAATGGAATGAGCTGAAAACATCACTTCTATGTTTATAATAATTAAACATTTTTCATACAGGAAAAACAGTATTAATATCGAGAATTTTAACATGCTGTTTACCTTAATCTTAAAACACTGTAAAGAAAGAACCATATGATACGTTCGCCTTATCGCCATCTAGCAGACAGTGAAAAATACAGAATTTAACAATAAGCAGTGAATTATCACTAGTGTTTGAATAACTATAAAAACGAATTATGACTTCCTGATGGCACTGGAGATTTGCGATTACACAAAAATTGGCTCGCACGTGTTGCAATGAAATGTTTCTTGCACATCCATGGCTGTTCTCGTCTGTAGTCCAAGAATAAAAGCGGAATAATGTCTGTAGATAAATGTTTGCATATTCATCTAGTAGTAGTATAGTGTTTGTAGTAAATAATAGTACTGTATTTGAATTTCTGATTTGGTTTCTTTAGAAACCAAATAAGAAATTTCAAATTTGGAAGTATCCAAATGGGAAAAAAGGGATACGAAATACTAAGCTTACAAGAGAAACGTCGTAATATCCCAAAATGTTAAGTCAATGATCGCGGTTTTGTTTAAAGAAAGCGCTTCAAAGGTAAATCATAATCCTTCAGCGGCAGGCCAGCTAGGGGTTGTACTAACCAAAGTCGTATCTACGTAACACGCGGACCCTGCAATGGAAGCGGGGAAAACGCGCAGAGGAAGAAGTGTGTGGAAGTTCTGAAATGACCCTCATAGAAAGTACATGTATATTTAGCGAAATATTTTCCGTACATCATAAAACGAATCTCTGCGAGAAACACTGGAAGGGAAATATTGTTTTGTTTTCTTTAAAGAGCTGTCGTCTTTTTGATGTCTTCTCCTGGCCGATGCTTTGGGTTCTACTCGGTAGGACTACAGCAAGCATCTCAATCTCCTCCAGCGAACTAAATTTCTTAGATGCTGTAAGATGCTTTTGTATAACCTATCAGATTTATTCGCGTTCTAAACCACTCGAAAAGATTATGCCGGTTTGACTTAGACTGCATTCTGCATAAGTAGGAAACAGTACTGCCTGTGTAAAGGTGAAATAAAAGCAGAAGGCACCATTTTTGTCGCGTAATTTTTTCCGTTTTAGATAAACCGATGAATAAACAAAAATCGGAGTTATTACCTTCAACTTGTTGAATGAAAGAGAAATTAGCCTTTTGATAGTTCAAAGTGCTAAAACTAGAAAAATGAATACAAAGAAATCCATGAACACATTTAAACGAAGCATGAAATCTCTGCTGATGACGCCACCGACTAGAAATTGAATTTTTTGAAGCAAGTCATAGCGAAATGTTGTCCGTAATTCATCATGCATTTTCATGCGCGTACTACCGGCAGTAGACAAATTGTGGTGATAAATCACCCGTAGATACTTTTAAATGTTTTAACTGATTTTTTCAGTGAAAAAATCGACATTACAGAGATATTTTATCCAACACCTGTGAAATGGGAATATTAAAATAGCAAGTTAAGTTAAAAAGAGCTACCCACAGTAAAATTAGTTCCTCCGGAATGCAAGCCAAACGTTTAATCTCAACAGCGATGATCGGATAATCTTGATTTGCGAATCTCACGGCAAGTGTGAAAGTATTATGTCTTTACGTGATAAGTGTTGTGGTTACAGGGTACTATAATTTATTTTAAGAATTACGTTACTGACTGTGGACACGTTCGTTGAATTAAATTACGGGATAATTCAGGGCATTTTATTGCGTACAACAAACCAACTTCAGTATAAAATTCATGCCTGCTTCTTATCACAAAAGTCAAATCATCTAAAAATTCCCAACGAATTTAAATGTATAATATCCTACTACTCTATCAATGTTAATTTTGTTCAAAAGCGGCTGCATAGTCCGCCTAATGAAGAAAGTAGTGTCAGCCACTGAATAAATATTCCACATACCTACGTTTGGAATCTTGATATCTGAAGAAAAGAAGACGTGATTCGAAAGACGTTAATCTCTCTCTTGCACAATACAAAAACGGCTTTTCAATGTCTCATACAGTAGACTGTGGATGTCTTGAGCAGTTGTCATAGCTTCCACAGAAATGACGTAATAAAATTATCTACTTCGACATCACCTTCTGCATAAACAGATCAGTCATTCTGCATCTGTTGCAGCAATAACTTCCAGACAACAAAAACAGCTTTACTGTTTGGTTTGCACTTTGATTCTGCATAATTATCATGTATTTCTTTTTTTTTTCATTCCAATACTGATTGCAATTCTGTTCTCCAGTTTAATCTTATTCCATCTATAGAGGAAACTAAAGTTATTTTGAAACTGATTGATATTTAAATCTCTCTCTCAATGTTATAATAATTAAGATAAGCACACGTGTAATAACTGTTAACAGAATGTTCAAAAGCACAGCTAACATGCCGCATAAGATCCCTTGGTAACCATCATGAAAGCAGAAATATATATTGACTACAATGCCACCTACTGTAACAGGACGCGGATGTAAAACTTATAATTGAAACTGAAATGTGGAAACATAACACCTAATGAAACAAACATATCTTTTTTTATTCAATAGAGAGACAATTACAGACGATCACTTGTAATTTTAGCATTCAGCCAGAGAAATATCCTCAATCGAATCCACGTAGACTCAAATATGTGTGTTCATGAACCTTAACCAGTTCTTGGCGATTAAAACAAACAAGCAAAATATTGATCATACAAGAGGGTACAGGATGTACTCTCATGTATCCTTGAAACCTTCTCATAGTTATGGATTTTTCCGCTATTTATCCCTGCATAGTGAACAGTCAAATGTGTCCTGAAATCTTCTTTTCTTTCAAAATGATGATAGTGAAATTCTCTCACCTACTGTTTCAGCTGTTCATTTTCGTACACAACACCACTTTTCACATCGCAATTTAATATTCCTTCCCTCCCCTTGATTTCTTCTTTTCCACCGTGTTTTCTCCTCTCGCATGGATGGCGCAGTAGACTCACCTGGAAAGCATACTCGATAAAGTTCTGCTTTGAAAACACAGAAGAAAGTTTACATCCCATAAACTGTAGTTGTTTAACTCAGTGCTTTCTTCATTTAACTACATGATCTGTGATTCTCACTGATCACTTCCTTTATTTCAACTTGAACATGCAGTTAAACCAACGTGCAAGTAAACAAACAATAATATGCGTTTTAAATTATATAACTGAAATGGGTTATGCATTGAATTGTATGTAACAATACAGAATTTTTAACAAACATCAGTAAATCTCAAACATAAATCGAACTTAACATAAGTAACGTCTTCATTACTTTCATAACTAACGGTGAGATAAAGTTTCTTGGTGGCATACAAGACCTCGCTTGGACAAAAATTCACTGGAACATGTGTTGCAGCGAAACATTATCCGCACATCCTTGTGGGTTTCCATGTGAAGTTTAAGGTTCAAGGCACATGATAAATCTTTGTGGCACACTTTGCAACGGAAAAGATCTTTCTTCACATGCAAATGCAAGTGCTGTCTGAGTAGACTCTTCCTTGAGTATCTTCGAGGACAAATTTCACAGCGAAAGGTCTTTCGCAATTTCCGCTGGGGATCGGCTGATCTGCCTGGAGTTATCGAAAGAACAGAATTGGAACCTAAAAAAAAAAAAAAAAAATTCATGAGAATGATTCAAGTTTCTTATTATCAAACAAGACTTCATTTCTGTAGTGAAACAGAGGCTTTCTCATTTATTGGTCCACTTATACGAGTATCATCAGCTTTTATCCTATAAATGAGTTGCCTCGGTAATTGTGGTATGAATATCGGTTTTCTTCAAACACTTCCTTGAATTTTAGAACTAAACTTAAAACGACCTTTTTTGATGAAATTCAGCAATATTTGGTTCTCATAATAATTATTATTATCATTAATAGCCATTAAAAGCCCCTGACCTCTTAGTATTCCTAAATTTGGTAACCATTATTATAGGATGAAGAGGTTAATCATATGCCTATAAGAATTCCACGCATGCATTCTGCTGTACCGTTTAACTGATTGTGGGATAAACATTACGATTTTCCGGAGGAAAAACCCCACCTTCGTACCACATTAACCAACTCCTTGCTGTTGAAAATCACTAATAAAAATCACTAATCACTAATAATCACGTTTAGGATTCCTTGAATCCTAAACGTGATTCAAACCTTAAGCCATTCCGACCAAAGGACATCGTCGAAATCGACAGAACTACGAATTACTGTTTCTACTGTGAGAAAAACCAAACGTTTTTACGGGAGATTTCAACTGTGAAAGAGATATTGAAAGAAGATTTAGGAATATGCTCGGAGTTGATAGAGACCCATTTATACCGAAAAGAGAGGACAATAGAATGGTTAGAAATCATTCAACGCTACATTAAGAGAATGAAATATCGGCTGGTAATCTACATACTGGTCAGGTGTCAAGATACCGCATTCACTTTTGAGAAACGGTATCAAGATACCGGTTCTCAAAAGTGAACGAAGAATGCGGGTATGAATATGGACCCTTTAAATGTCTTTTGTTATTTTCATTCCGTGGTGCTGTGTTCCCCTTTCTTTTTGTTCTTAACTAGATTCTCACGAAGATTATCTGCGATTAGTTGGCGTAATGCACAGAACCAAAATACCACTGAAATAAACGTAAGAAAATTGTGGACATTTAAATAACACGAATAATCCACTGGTTATGTTTGATTTTTTATTTCATTTTGTGGTTTGAAAATTGTGATTCACGTGATTTCTGTGTCTTTGGGGAAAAAAACGCTCCTTCCGTAGGATAAAAATGAAAACATCAAGAAGCATAAGATAAAGCCTCAAATCTCCTGTAGTTTTGACTGCAGAAAAAAAAAATAGCGGAGTGCGCTGCTTTATCACTCACCTACAAGGGGCAATTTGCTCTATCGTGTCTTGCTATGTAAATAAGAAAGCTTGGTCACTACTCCCTTTGTTAAGCACTAAGAGCTTTTCTTTTTTCTTAACATCTCTGATGAAAAAATGCTGCACAGTTAAGTCGAATGATGTTTTTAGTCAGGTTGGCCGAATCGTTTTGTATCCACTCTCCAAACAACAGCAATTGTGATAACATTCGCAATAATATTTGCGAATGTTATCGCGTGGGAGAGGAATTCAATCCATTGCCGGATGAAGCCATAATCCTTCTTGAAGGTCTGCAGTAGACTGAAAAAAAAAAATGAAAAAAAATGAATAGAAGTTCAGATTCATTAGTGGGTTCAATTCTCATATAAAAATGTCATAGCTGCTAACCCCGAAGATAGTTTCACGATAGAAAGTTCTTCGTTATATTTTAATATCTCTCTCTCTCATTCAGAATTTTTAGGCTTTTATTATGATTGCAAGCTCTGAATGATATACTCTATATTATTTCCAAAAATAATTAAATAATTCGTATCAATCAACAAAATGCTAAAAAGAAAAACAAAAGAAAAATAACAAACTTTCCACTGCAGTGTGTGTCTAAATAATAAATATTTCAGATGCGATCTCAAAAGTAAACAGAAAATCATTGATGGAATTATATTTCAGGGAAAAAAAACGAAGTCTATGCACTTCCTGATCAATCCAGGGAAGGATAAAATCAGAGCAGAAAGGCAATGAAACAATTATTGAAACAAAATCAACGAACAAACATCCTAACTTACCATGAAATATCTTCTGATGGCTGGCAAGATTACGCTTGGCAGTAAATTCTTTACAGCACGTGCTACAACGAAACGTTTCACGTACTTTCTCGTGTATTTTCATGTGGGACTTGAGGTTACTAGCAGTGGAGAAATCTCGCTGGCAAACTTTGCAAGGAAATACTTTTCTATCACTCTTATGCAGTTTTAAGTGTCTTACTAGATGGCTCTTTTGGGTGTAAAGTCGTTGGCAGACATCACAGCGATGATTTGCCCAAGGCTTCTGCCGACGATGCAATAGACTGAATTGCTTATTGGAGGAAATTGGACCATCCCCTATAAATAAAACGAGGTTATGTCATTTTCATAGAGCTTGTTCAAAATCATATGGTTGTGTGCATGAAATATTTATAAAAAAAGCTAAAAAAAGTAATTTGTTACAGACATAAATCGACAGAAGTGAGAAGTAAATTAATACATCCTTACAAGAGTTCAAGGTAGCTCAGTGGAAGTGGTGCTTGCATCCTCTGCGCTTAGCCGCACGAAGATAGACCCATGAGGTCAAGTCTAGTCGCCGACTGGAGGAACTTTTTCTAAGCCTTTTTATGACCGGTTCCCGAGTTAGTAGATCTCTGGCACGGACAAGCAGTTTGTTTCTCCAGGAAACTCGGGTTTTTCTTCCCGTAAACTCAAGAAAATCGACCGTAGAACCAATAATATTTCAGACAGTAACATATCCTGTTAGGATTAGGTACCGGGAGATGGCAGAACTTGTTTGCTCGTCTGTTCATCGTTTCGCCTATAATTAGTGACAGGCATGGGGCAGATACCTCTGATTGGCTACTGGTGGAGGTTGAACTGCACACTCAGTCTCCAAAAGCTAGATGGGGTTTAAAGGCCTCGCCTACTCCCTATAAAGGAGTAGGCGAGGCCTTTAAAGGAATAGAAAGGGAATAGAAAGGCGTTAGTTTATTTATTTATTATTTACAAGAGTTCATATATGATGTTTGACGTAATTATTGAATGGATTTATCGTTTAACGAACATTTCGCGGATCTTTCATAGCTTGCAATATTCACGTGACCCCTCCAAGCAGTCCGAAGACTCATCGCGGGAGGACACTTATTGTACAACTCTCCGTCTCCACCACTACACTGAACCTCTACTACCAATCACCAACATCATCGCCATCTACTGCCCACCACCACAGCTAGTATTTTTTTGTCTGTAAATTGCGTGTGTTCTGAAGTGCCGATTTATCTGCATGCGGGCTGGAAAACCTGAGTTTCCGGGAGAAATAAAGTGAATAATGTAGTATGTAGACAAAAAACAAACAGTTAACAAGATCCACACCCGTTTCTTACTGCAAAAGACAGCGGATTTTCTTATAGCAGTCAAAAACTCCTCATCACTACACTAAGAAATATAAAATATTTTGAAGTAAAATGAAACATGCATCGTTCAAAGAACTGTCTTAATTTTTTTTTCACTGTTTTTACCAGAGTGGTTAGGCACCTATAAGAATCGTCTTGTCACAAAACAAGTTTTCAGCATCAGTAGATGATCATTAATTGGGTTGCTCGGCTGTTTTGAGGTTTAAGCCAAGAGCAACTAAAGCTATGAAGCCAGGTAAGGTTGATAAGATTACGGTACTGCTAACCGCAGTGTAATTGATCAAAATAAATATCTCGTTCACTTCATATTGTTTGGTTTACACGTTTCGGCGAATGGAAAAGCTAGGAGTGCGTTTTTGTGAAATACCGATAATCAAAGTATACGAGGAAGGAAAGCATGATAGGAAGAGGTCAAGTTTGTTGGCAAACTGGAGGGGGTTGTTTGGTATTCTGGTGGGAAGGTTTATGATCTGAGATAGATCAATATTAATGGCGAACAACCCACCTTCCCTGCCTGCTTGATCGGCGAAATTGGAGAAGGCGGATCCAATATGAGTTGTGGACATTAAATTCCAGAAGAAGGATGACCTCGCTATTTGGGTACTTGGACTGCAAAAAGTCGAGCTTTAGAGAGAGAGAGAGAGAGAGAGAGAGAGTTGAAGTCAGAGTGGTTGACGGACTTTGGAGAGCGACTGAGGGAGCACATGAAAAGGGCAGGTTGATGTGGTAGAGAAAGTTTGAGCCAAAGAAGATCAAACAGTGGGGATTCAAGGATTTGCAGTCTCTGGTATGGATATTATGCAAGACAAATTAAAAGCAATAAATGGATGGGGTTGGTAAAAGAGCGCAAATTGAAACAATGACTAAACGCTTTAAAAGGAAAAGACTCGCGTAAAATGATAACAAGTTAAAAATAAATGTTTCTGACACTGCCCTGTTTCGCTCCACACACAAACACACGCATACACGCGCTCACACACGTTATTAATTGTGCTCTGTTCATTCTTGACACGAAGTAAATATACTTACAAATTAAGTATATTTAAGTATTTTTAAGTATTATTATTATTAACAGTTTAATATGGAATGAGGTCTCTTCCGGAACTGATTTTTCGTATCACACAGTTCCTGTGCCGCCAAGAAATATTCTTTCACTCTCTTACAGGTTTGCTTCCGTGTGAGATTATCTCACGGAATCAGGAATTCAAGTTCGTAAGTAGCAAACTGCACAAGAAACCACCCCCTCGTATGCTATTTCGGTTATTGTTTGCAGATACTTTGGTGGGGAGATCTGTGGTCACTTCAAGAATGATGTTTGAGGTTGGTTTTTGCAGATATAAACTCGACTGAAATCTAAATGGGCATCTGAAAAAAAAAAGAAGAAAGAGTAACATTATTAATCTTCCGCACTAACGCTTGGTATAATGAAAATGATCAAAGATACCAATTGAGAAATGACTCAATAGATGAAAAATTAAAATAAAATCGCTTACCTAAAGCACACCCTTTCTTTGTTGATTCGTGGTGTTAACGAAGTGATGGATTTAATGTGAGTTTCTGGATAAAATGCAACAGACTATTAAAAAGAAAAGCCACTGAATTCACTTGGAACAAGTTTTCTTAACATCGCCAGTTTATTTACTTTAGCGCCATCTTTTAAACCGATTCGTTGTAGAAATTGATTCAAATTTATTGCAGAAAGCTTGTTTTTCCTTCGCAGTCAAATGTTGCTTTGCTATAATGGATCACTGGACAACAAATTTCAATTTTCGTTTTCCTTTCTGAAAACATGCGGATGATCTCAGAGTGTTATCGATATCAGAATTGTATGGCATTTTCATTTATTTTAAATCTCACAGTCAGCTGTTTTAGCTATGTAAAAATCAAGCGGATATATATAAATTATGGATTTACGATAATTCATTTATTAAATAAATTTTCTATTAAAACTGATAGCAACTGATTTTTTAATTATTTGATATCATCACTCTACGAACATATCCCGATCCATTTGTTTTAAAAAAATTAAAAAAAAATAATAATAATAATTGTTGGCCGATTATTAGTATGGGTACGTAAGGTGTTCCTCTCTCCGAAAAACTCGGAGTTATAGTCAAGAAAATCGGTCGTAGAACTCACGCTATTTCAGATAATAATAAATAGTGTTAAGAGCTAGTGATCAGAGATAGTGGCAGTTGTCTTGCTATAATCTCTCTCTCTCTCTCTCTCTCTCTCTCTCTCTCTCTCTCTCTCTCTCTCTCTCTCTCTCTCTCTCTCTCTCTCTCTCTCTTCCTGAAAACTCTTGATTGATTCAGAGCGTAGGCTCCCTGTCGGCTTCCTTAATTTAAGGAAATGGGGACACTTCTGACGAGATATGTTCAAACATGTCGTCAGTGGTTCTTTGTTGTGTGTCGGGGGGGGGGGGGATGAAGAGGGAGTGGAAAGAGAGAGAGAGAGAGGTACGTGTTCGTTGTCTCCTGCGGATGTTTCTCCGGTCGTGTGTTAATATCAACAACAATAACGTGACATTTATCAGCGCGAGTATCCAACGGAATTCAATTAATGTATACTCGAGGGAGTTGCTATTTTCGAAGGAATAAATTCTGTATCCATTGAAGCATCTTGAATGCTGCGGTTTTTACCCGTTTTTAGACATTAAATACAGGAAACTCACTTCAAGCACGAAATAAGACACTTTTTAAGACGCTCTAATTATAACATTTTAATTAAACGGTTAGAAAAAGGTTAATAAATAACAAAAAACGAACACCGGAAATAGCCCTCATATGTAAGAAACCGAAAACAGTTCAATAAAAAATAATGTGATTTGGAATAAAGGGTTAGTAGGAGATGTTAATACTTTTTTTTCCCGCCTCTCGGAAAAGTGTAAACATCGAATGCATTAGTACTCTAGGCAAACTCACGGTTAACTAATACGAAGACTCAAAATATCGAATATAGAAGTTTTTCAATCCATTTTAACACTGTAATCGGCTGAGCAGTGAAAAAAGCCTCACAATGAGGCGACGAAAATCAACACATCATCACGCAGTTCACAAACTTCCATTCCACAGCGGAATTCAGCTTATAACGGTAAGACATCCATTCAACCAAGAAGATGTTTCACCCCAGTCAGCACGAAACAACCCGTTCTCACAACCAGCAGCTAGGAGGGTAAATGAAGAGCGATGCTCACTATGTAATTCTGCATAACACCCCCGCATTAATTACATTTCGTTCGTGGAACACTCCAACAAACGCAAATCAAATGAACTTCGATTATTCTTCCGATCAGCGTAGTTTTATTCTCGAAGTTTCTTCCTCGACTTCAACACCGCTTTAGCGAGGAAGGGAAGACTGAAAAATAAGAACAGACAAAGAATAATTTTATATTTATTTTTCGTTTGTTCTTAACTTTGTTTGTATGTATGCATTTGGATTACATAAATATAAACAACATAATAACTCAAAGAAAAATATTAATATTGTAGGTTTTAACATAATATTTTTGATGGCTCCGAAGACTTTTCCTTATTAATAGATCTCTTTTAGAAGAAAATATTTGTCTTCCCTCCTTCTCTGACGAATTCCTTTCGAAGTGCGATCATCTTTGCTGGAACAGGCGAATCTTTCTGAAGTCAAGTTTGCCTATGAATTTTTGTTCCACTTGTACGTTTCTCTGATTATTTTAGGGTTCTTTAGGATGACATAGGTGGTTCTTTCTTCATGTTTCTCAATGCATTCTACTGGAGATGACATGGTCTGAATTTGGCAGTCGAAGAAAGAAACCTGAAAGTTAAATAAGATTACTGAGAACAGTAAGGGAAGTATGCTTATACATAATTTAATTTCTGCTAGTTTAAACAAAGAAAAATGTGCTCCATTGATGGATTACATATTTTTTAACACACGTTCTGCACGCCACGCATGCCATTACTTTCCAACAACAGTTGCATTAAACATTGATGTTTGATGCAAACATTGAGTAAAAAGGTTATGCGCACCAATTCTGCTTCTTTTATCGTTATGTGAAATACGACTTTAAAACAAAAAAAATATCTCACGCAGGTCGGTTATCAGTACTATCGAGAGTTTCTACATGAAAAGTGAATCTTTACATGGACCAAACCCAATGCAGATTTATGATGCTTCACGTGTTAGGCTGGGATTGTTGTGTGGATCGGAGGAGCGTGTTCTGTGCGAATCTCTCTTATTTCGGCTCAGTGAAGGTTTGAAAAGCATTAAAGAAGGTTCCAGAAGCGATAGACCATTGAAAAGCCAGGGATGATCATAGATGATAATCATCGATGGCCTGCTTGAATAAAATCTGCAAAATATATTATGAAATCAGAAATGAAGCAAACATATCAGTTAGAGTTTTACATAATTTTGACAAAATCTGAAAAAGACAAACGTGTTACTAAAGGATTGAAGGATTATTAAGTCTCTTCGCCATCACCAAGAGGGTTCCACATCCATTACAAAATAAAAATAAAAATGAAAATAAAAAACAAATAAAATAAAATACGGAAGCTTAAGTGGTAGAGTTAATGATATTAACGGTCACGAAAAGAATGAATTGATAACGACAACGAGAATACTTACAACATCGGCTGTGACCACAGCACGCTAAACGGAGTTTATAGAAGTTAGTTTGTATCCGAAAAGCCGTAGGATTGACATGCGTGCAGCTAGAGCTGATTTTTTGTGACAATGCAAAATGAGGTGAACTGTGTAATCCTCCTTACCCCCTGAATAGTCCTGAGCCCCACCAGACTTTGATTCTCCCAAGTTGAAAGAACCACTCGTTTGAAAATGCTTCGCTAATGTTGACAAGTTTTCTGCAGAAGTGATCCGACTTATCCAACATATAAACAGCAAAGCGCTTGCTGATAGGAATACATAATTTCCGCATACCTTGGACAACAGCAATAAGGTAGAATATAAATTATATTGAAGGCCTGTAAGTGTCGTTTATTAAATAAATACTTAGTTTAACAACAAATGCAATGAGCTAAACTATTAGAATATCCCTGGTGTATTATAGAGGGCTGTCGCAAGCACTTAAGCTCTAAATCAGTGGTTTTGAAATTGTGAGCGCGAAGCAATGGTCAAAATTTCAAAATTGTGACTATTGCTTATTTCAATACAGTACATTAAAACACTTGCAGCGTCCATATTTTTTGGTTAACGTTACTACATTGGAAATTACCTCTGCGGTTATGACTACAAGTAGTCACCAAATGCGTCAAAATATCATTTCATTTAACGCCTAAAATTGTTATTAAATTCTTCGATGTTCAGTTGTTCTGAATATATGTGTCTTGTATGTCGTACTTGTATTATTGCTAGTCCTCTACTCCACGGATAAATTACGTGGCCGGTTTGCCTCTTCTGGCGGACGAAAAACCCGAGTTTCCGGTGGAAAAAACCCTTGCCTCCTCATGAGATCGGTTAACTTACCTTTAGCCGAAAGAGACCAGATAAAGCTTCATAATTTCACTGGTTAGATTTGAAAAATTGGAGCTGTTTTATTCCAAGGAATTACGGGTAGAAATATCATCGTCAAATCCACATCTTAAAAAGTTATTACTGAAGAACAAGCTAAGCGATCTCACTAAATGTTTTATTAATTAAATGTTGAAAACATTTCATGTTATTAAAATAGAAAAGAAAAGAAAACCTGAAAAAAAAAACTGAAATCGGAATGCAGACAAAGAATATTATGTGAAAAGGGAATAAAGCACTGTTGAAAACTAAATCACAACTTCACGTTTCCAGGTTGAAGGATTATTAAGTCTCTTCGCCATCACCAAGAATCGTGTCAAAACCTGGAAATCAAATACCACTGGTGAGAACAGTACGGATAAACTCTCTTTAAACGAGTATAATTTCTCCTTTGCTAATTTCTAAATTCTCTAACTGAGTTACAACAAGGAGGATATTTGAACTCTATAACTCAAGTTTAAAATACATAGCATTTTTAGCATTTTAAACTCACTTCTATACTTTAACCATGTAAGTCGCTTCAAAACGAGTGAAAATTCTGAATACACACTTTGGGAAACAGCTTTACAATATTCTTTGAAAATATTGCATGAACCATATGAGAAATAAACATCTGCAAAAACATTATAATCATCAGTCTCGCTTGTAATCATTCACAATGAATGAAACATCGTGTAATCACAATTTTCTCATTGTTGCTCACTAAACTGGTAAATGGTGATCGCAACTCGCATAATTTGCATGCAGCTAAACAGACTCCAGAACCCAATACATAAACAGAAGTGAATCCAAATTAAAGACTATTGTCGGTCTAGATATAGCCAAGCGGATAAGGTTTCCGCTTTCAACGTACGATTGTCGTCTCAAATTTCACGATACGTGGTAGTTATGAAAGTTTTAGGCGAAGAACTCAGTGTGGTGAAAAACCAAATGATTTTCATTACTTTTTTTATTTTTCCCCCCCGCCAAATTGCTTGCTGGACCCTTGAAAAATAAAGTACCACATTTAGCGTCTACAGCAAGTATTCTCAATTACATAGCTTGTATTCCACCCAATGGAATTATGCTATAAGTCTACAGATTTTCATGAGTGAGACTGTTACAAAATAAAATAAAATAATAATAAAATAAAATAAATTAACACTATTAAGCAACGCATGCATTAAGCAGCCATAACTTGCCATGAAACTGTTCGTTCTCATTATCAGTTTTGCGTAGGATATCTTTTTAAGGTATAAAATATAAACGATAATAACTCGGGAGTTGAAAAACCGAAAAATAACTGAAGGAGGCGTGAAATCTATTTCTGAAATCTACCATTTGTGAAATTTCGAAAAATTGCACAGAACTGTAAGAACGATTCCCATAAAGATTCACCCCTCCAATTTCGGAGAAAGCATATAGGAAACAATATGAATTTTTATTTTTGCCTTTCTTAACCAAGTTTCAAGTTATAAATTTTAATCCTATAACTTAAATAATTTCGATAAAATATTTCGATAAATTCACTAATGTGATTGAAAATAATCACTTTAACCCTATATGAATAACAATATCCTCTAAATGAGAAAATGAAGAGACTTCTTTTATATTTTAAAAATATCTTTCCACATCACATTAAAAATTCTGTATAAAACTAAACGTTCCGCCTAACTCAACACGGAATTCTTATTTTTATAAACTAGTGATATTTAAAATGTATAACTTAACAATATATAAAATATAAAAAATCAAATATTCCATGTTAGCTGTTGATAGAAAAAACATAAAGCTACATACAAAATTAAAGTTAAACGACAGAAATGTGCAACTACTTTCATTTAAGCTTAATAGCATCGACACACACACACACACACACACACACACACCTAGAAAATATCATACCATTAAAAATATGAGATAATTTTGCTGGTATTATAAATTTAATCATTTCCTTCAGCAAACTACATACACTCTGCTTGGAAAGAAGTCAGTGGACACGACCATGGGCAAGGTGCATCGTGCATGTAACGAGTCACGTGTTTGTAGCCGGTATAAATTCGAAGAATGTGATGCTCCAAGTCAGTGCAACTGCATTCTGGTGAAATGGCTGGGAAACAACGGAGTATGAAAGAAGCGTTTTGATAAGATGTGATTTAGAAGGCGTATCTGTTCGGCAATTATTGACAAATTGGACCATCCGAGGTCAGAAATCAGTGATATCATACTGAGATGTTAGGTGCTAGAAACACAGAACGTCTACTGAAAGTGCTATCCACAGTGGACGACCGACGACACTCGCCTTACGTGACTGTAGTATACTATGAAGGATAATATGTAAAAACCGCTATTCGTCAGACGACTCATTGAATGCAGAGTTCCAGACATCGCCTTGAACAGGGATTTGCACAAAGACATTTAGAACCGAAGCTCACAAAATGAGTTTCTATGGTAGTACCGCAACATGCAAGTCCCGCATTACCGAACCAATATGCAGCGTCATCTTCGGTGGTGGAAACAGCACCTACAGCTGGACGTGGAGTCTTGGGAAGTTGTGTCATGGAGCGACGAATCACGCTACACTCTCTGCCGAGCAGATGGATGGGTGTGGCAGGTTCCCAGTGAACGCTGTTACCAGAGGGTGTAATCCCAGCTATGAAAGTGGCGGTGTGATGGTATGGTCTATTTTTCTGGTTTAGCCTCGGATCTCTGTTTGTGGAGCCACAAACAATGAATTTGGATAGGAATCTGAGCAATGTAATGTTTCCTACTTTGTGGAGTTTCTACAGAACTGACTATTGCCTGGTTCAGCAAAACAATGTACAGTGTCATAAGGCTGCTTCTGTAACTGCGTGGTTTGTGGAGATGAACGACACCCCATCTTGACTGGCCTCCACAAGGCCATTATCTCAACTATTAAACATCTTTGGGAGAAATGAGAGCGTCAAGTCAGTGATGTCAAAGGACGTTCGCCCTACAACAGTGCAGGACCTCATTACATAACTACAGGAAGAATGGTCCAAAATTCCAATTGATCGCTATCGTACACTTCTGGAAAGTATAACCTGTAGGAATGCTGCATTCATCGCCCCGAAAGGAGGTCCTACATCTTATTAAGATGGGCGCGATAGCTGTTTGTTCCTCACACTGCGGTGTCCTTTGACTTCTTTCCAAGCAATGTATACGTAACGGACTACAAAAACGTATACTCAAAAAAAGAAAAAAGAAAAAAAGGCTGATAGCTCTTTAAAGTTGAAGAAACCCTGCACCGCCATATTACTTGGCTTAAGAGTCCTTGCAGTGACTATTGATCAATGATTCTCTACACTATTTTGGCTCAAAAGTCACGGCAATGACTCGAAATATGAGAGCTTACCAATATCCACTTTGTTTTCTTAAACCAGAGCAAAATAATTAATAGTAACAGCAGATTTTATTTAAGTATTAACATTTAACTTTATGCAAATCAATCAATATTATGGTATTATGTATTATGCTATGCATTATGCATAATTTAACTGTTAATGGTATAATCCTTTCTCTTACTCCATGGATTAGTCACTACAAGGGACTTAACGTAATAATGATAATAATAAATTTTTGACAATAACAATAACAAAGCAGAGATCGCAGAATTTTTTCATTTATTTTATAGTCTTGCATCACATATTCAGCTGAATTCCTGAGAATTTCCATTTCTGTAGCTTGAATTTGATTTTCATCTTTCTTTATTTATGGCTAGTCACTTTCATATTATTACTGTTATTATTATTATCTGAAACCTCCAGGGAGTCAAGGACTCATCGAGGGAGGCTATAAATTACCAAAAACAGCTATCATACTTTCCCTTAAATTCAATCATACTCCATGCATTTACTACCCCTAAAGGCAAACTATTTCACTCGCTCCTCTATCAGAGGAAACCTAGCTCTTACCCCTTTCTTGACCGCGAACAAACTTAACTTCCATGGATGCCCCAGTGTTTTCTCCCCACCTTCCACGAGAAATTTCATCAGATGATATCCTATAACACTCATTCCGAAGTTTATAGACCTATATAATATCACTCCTCTTTCTCCTGTTTACCAGAGTCTGTAATCCATATACTCGCAATCTGTCCTCATAATCTAAATCCCATAATTCCACATATAATCTTTGTAACTCTTCTTCGCACCCTTTCCACTGCTTCTTTATCCCCTTGGAAACCAGAGCAAAATAATTCAGGTGTGGTCTTATCAATGGCTCATAAGGGCCACAAACGACTTCCTTATCCTTATATTACAAGGTTCGCCTCAACATCACAATTATCCTCTGAGTTCTATTTGCCACTTTTGCTATGCGACCTTTGAACTTCAAATTCTTATCCACCATTATGCCAAGATTCCTAGCGTCATCAATTTCTTGTAGCATAACCCCGCTAATATAATCAGTCGCTGGAAATCTCATCATGCCAAAGGGCAGAATTTTACACTTACTCGAATTAAACTAATAGCCATTTATGTTTGCCCAAATTTACAGCCTATTCAAATCAATTTTGTAAGTGCTGGATATCATTAGCATCCCTGATTGCCCTGCCTATCTTCGTGTCATCGGCAAACAATTGCACATCTCCTGTTAGACTCTTCCTAATGGCATCAATATATAGATTGAACAATGGCCCAAGGCTTAAACCCTGAGGTACACCACTGACAGTTTATTATCAATGGTTGCTCTGTAGTGATCTGCATAGGCAACCTATAGTAATATTATGCACTTATAAAATATCAAAACTCTGACTACGGGAAATATTGTTACAACAAACTCCTGGGATTCCAACCAAAGCTTAGCACAGGAGTTGTCAATCATTACAAGTTCTGACATTATTTCAGTAGTGCAAAATGTAATTGCTCTCACTTTATTATTGAATTTCGGGTTACAAGCTAAATTTCTCACAAAAGGAAATTTATAAAAAGCCTACGAAAAGTAATCATACTCAACGTTCTGAAAATGATTATCTAATGGACGAGAATCAATTTTTGAAATGGCGTATTAATTATAACAGTATATGAGACCATTTAATCAGCAAGTATAACAGTAGGTTAGATAGAATATTATGTAATATTATCATAGTATGATTATTGAAATATGGATGGCTTGAATGTATTTTTATTATGCATTTACCTAAAACAAAATTGGTATATTGATGTTTATAATTTAAAACTAGTTTTTATGTTTAAATTTTCGATTATTATCTGCACCAAATCGATTTTACTGAGGCGATTTTGTATCTAGCGCAATTCAAATACTTCAGAATTAAAAATGCCACATTACTAGAGTTCAGCCTACCTCTTTTGTGCAAGTTCTTTTCTCAAACGAAAATAAAAAAACTCCTGATCGATTTGAGTTGAAAAAAGATCCTGATAATAAATTACATCGGACCAAAAAACATATATAACTTTAATTTTTCTACAACGCGCTTGCCTATCGCTTTCGTAAAGACGCCATTTAATTCATTAAGCGCCATCTATTAGATTGTCTTACTTAAATAATTTAATATACTTATTCAAATTTATATTCTTATTTCAAAATCCTTGTGCGAAAATGGATCGCCAAATCCAATAACACATCAGCATATTCATTTCATTCTATTATGAAAGATATTTACAAAATGTATAAATCAATTTTCTTTACAGAACGAATTACGAAATTTATGATATATTAGAGTATATCTAGAAGATTATATATATATATATATATATATATATATATATATATATATATATATATATATATATATATATATATATATATATATATATATATATATATATATATATATATATATAGTATATTACAAATAATAGTAATCGATGGTATACCAGCTCGAGTCTTACGTGAAGCGACAAAGGAATTGTCAGTTCCTTTGATCACATTGTTTAATTTAAGTCTCAGCTCTGGGTTAGTTCCGAGTGGGTGGAAAGAGAGGAAGATAGTTTGCATAAAGAAGATTCCAAGACTTAAGTTTCCGACCGATCAGCATATCAGGAATCGTTGTTAAAGTTTTGGAGATATTATTCAAGAGTAAAATATAGGAATGGATAGATGAAAATGGGACATTGTATGGAAGACAGCATGGTTTTGTGAAGGGTAGATCATTCCTCAGTAACTTGCTCACGTTTTATAATACAGTGACGGCTGAACTGGATAAGGGTAATGGATTTACAGTGATACTGCTGGACTTTGCTAAGACCTTTGACAGAATACCACATGGAAATGGAATTCTAATCAGTAAACTGCAGCACATGGGGATGGATACAGGGTTAGTGAGATGTATAGGAGGGTAGTTGATGGAGAAATATCAGAGAGTAGTTTATTAAGGAATGGAGTCCCGAAGAAAGCCTGTTCCTAGTGGTGTGCCGCAGGGTTCTCTTCTTGGACCACTGCTATTTAATTTGTTCATTAATGATATAGAAAAGGATCAAAGAGGAACTGCTCATTTATTTTCTGATGATGCAAAGTTGGGTAGAGCAATAGTCAATGCACATGATGTCAAAATTTTACAGGATGATTTGGATAGATTGGCAGCCTGGGCTAATGAGAATGGATGTCAGTTTAATGTAGCAAAGTGTTAGGTTATGCATTTTGGGGTGAAAAAATTAGCAGCAGTATGTCACATTGGTGGAACTGTACTCCAGGAGGTTGACGAAGCCAGAGATCTGAGTGTGTTGGTGGATAGGGAGTTGAAGTTTAGGGGGCACATAGCAAAAGTGGCTAAAGCTCATAAGATCGCTTGGTTACTGAAGAATAATTGGACGAGAAGAGATAAGGAAGTTATTGTTCCTCTTTATCGAGCCTTGATAAGACCCCCATCTTGACTAGTATATCCACATCTGGGCCCCCTGGGTTTCTTCTTGATGGGGAGGAGGTAGCAGCATCCAGAGGCGAGTGATCAAGATGATAGCTGGTCTATGGAATGCACATTACGAGAACAAGTTGAAGTTCTGTGGGTTACAGAAATTCGTTGATAGGCGGAAAAGGGGTGAGTATGATTGAGACATTTAAATTACTGAAGGGTTTTTACAAGATTAATTCAGAGGAAACTTTTCAGAACAGGTCTGGTGATGATGAAAACTAGGGGCCATCCATGGAAACTGAGCAAGAGTGTAGTTAACAAGGGTGTTAGGACTAGGTTTTTACTTGGAGAGTGGAGAATGAGTGGAATAAGCTGCCAGAGTTTGTTGTGAGTGCCATGACTGTAAATGAACTGAAAGCAAAGTAAGATAGATACTGTGCGAATGCCGAATAATTTTTTTTCATATGATGTGTAGGGCCTTCCCTCGATGAGTCTAAGGACTCCTAGGAGATATCCGTAATAATAATAATAATAATAAATTATTATTATTATTATTATCATTGGATTTCAATTAAAAATCTTAATAATACTTTTTTGCCTTTATATTATTTATTTACAACACATGTTCTTCTAATATTAACAATGAAGATTATACAGAATTTTTTATATAATTTTTTTCAAAGTTTGAGAAAGAGTGATTATACAAACGAATTTTTGCATTTCTTTATAAGGATTACTTGTAGACGAGTGAGGCAAGTTAATCCCACCTACTTCGAAGTTTGGGCTAGCTTTTATGAAGAGAGTGGTATTTAGTCTTCACTATTTGTGTTGTTGCTACTGTTTATGTATGGGATGTAGGCATTGGATGCTAGTCATTTGTGATGTGTATATTAGTGTTAATGGTATCTTAACTCTGTTAGTATATTTTCCAGAGTTTGATTTTTAATGTTCTGCAGTTATCTACGTGTTTTAAATTTCTTGGTAGGTTGTTGAGTTGCGTGGGTATCTGATGTGATCTCACAAATAACCGTATGAGTTGTTGAAGGGTGTGGGGATGTAGAGAGTTGTTGTAGGTCATGTTATACGATATGTGTCTTTGTGGTTTCGATAGGTGATGTTGAAGTAGTAATTCCTTGTTGATGTCATGAAGTGATTCAGGTTTTAAATGCTCAGAATTCTGTTTATCGCCATGTGCTTGTCTGATATTGGTTGTTACGTGTAAGGTGTCCAGATCACTGTTGACACGATTTTCCTGTTTAGTGTTTCTAATTTTCTTAGGTGGCTGTTTGATGTATTTGCATAGATTGTTATTCCGTATCTGAGTAGGGATTCGCAGATACCGTGATATAGGAGTTTTTTTTTTTATATTGGGTGGAATAATGTCTTTAACTTGGAAGAGTTTTGCTGCGGTGATCCGTAGTTTGGTGTGTAGGTATTCTATATGTTTTGCCCATTTATGGTGGGAATCTATATACAAATCGAGGTATTTTACGTGTGTTACAGGTTTGATTTCGGAACATTGGCAGGTATTTTTGTTGTCAATGCAGCAGTATGTGTGACAATGTATCGATAGTGATGCAGGGCATATGATTCTTAGGTTATGTGTTATCAACATCTGTGTTTTAGTGTTATGTTGAATAGAGTGGGTGATAATATGGCACCTTGAGGTACATCGTGTTTTACTTGTATACTCCGACTGTGACATGTACCTATTTTTGTTACTTGTGTTCTGTTTGAGAGGTAGTTCTTGAACCATGTATGCAGTGTTCCTCTTATACCTATTGAGTATAGTTTAGTGAGTAGTTGGTTATGTTCAAGTGTGTCAAATGCTTTGGTTATGTCCAGCAGTATAAGCACGGCGTACTTGTTTTTGTCGAGAGCTTTGTTTATTGTGTCGACGATGTCTTCTAATAAAGTAATGGTGCTTTTTGTTTTCTGAAAGCCGTATTGGTTTTGTGAGATGATGTTGTACTTCTGTAAATAGTTCTGTAGTTTGGTATATGTTATTTTTTCTAGACTGTTTGAGATGACTGGCAGTGTAGCTATTGGTCTGTAGTTCTGAGTATCGTTTTTTTGCCGTGTTTGTATATTGGCGTAATTACTGCAGTTTTTAGTTGTTGTGGAATAATGCCTGTGTAGAATATTATGTTGACGAGTTTCAAAGGTATTGGATTTATTTGTTCAAAGTGTGTTATAAGGTCTGTGAGTCTTATTTTGTCTATTCCTGGAGTGGTCTTTGGTTTTAGTTGTCGGATTGCTTCTTTCAGTTGCTGTTTTGTTATGGGTGGAAAATACATCGTTTGTTGTTGACTTTGTGTCGGTAGTTTTTTGTTGATCGTTGGTAGTTTGTCTTTTTTGAGTTGTGTGATGTTGTTTGTGAAAGCATGGTTGAATGAGTGTGCTAGTTCCTCTTGGTTTGTGTCCTGACCGAAGCTTTTTGCAATAAAATCTTGTGCTGAAGTATACTTTTTTCGAGTTACTAATTCGTTGATTGCAGCCCATGTTTGCTTAATGTTGTCGTTATATCCCATGAATTTTTGGAAGTAGTAGCGTCTTTTTGTCCTACAAATTTTTGTTGTTAGTTTATTTCTTGTGTTTTTGTATAAGGTTTGTAAATGTGTGTTACTGGGTGACGTGTTAAGTTTTTTCCATAGATTTTCTTTTACAGTAATACTATTTAGTATGTCGTCATTTATCCATGGATTGTTGTCTGTTTGTCGCCTCGTGCTTTTTTTTATATTTCTGTGAACTTTAGTTGAAAATTCTCGTATAATGTTACAAGATCATTTATTTTAAGTGGGGAATTCCAGTCTGCATTTTTTACATGGTTATCGACAATGCTCTTTAGTGTGATCGAGTTTTGTCGACTTTGTGGTGGTGGGAGAGGGGGGGGGGGAACGTAATAAAACGAAGTTGAGACAAAGTAGTGATCGGCAATTTTGACGTTAATTACTGATGATCTATATGTATGGATAGGAACCCGTATGTCGATATGATCAACGCATGATTTTGTTAGTGAGTTATTGAGTATTTCTTCTCTTGTTGGGGAGTTAATGGTAGGGTTTATGTTGTACTGACTTAGTATATCTAGATATGTGTTAGTGATTGAAGAACCGTGGTCAAGCGTATTTATGTTAATGTCTCCTATTAGGATGAGCCTGTGTGTTGTACCGGGTTCGATGCCGCTTAGCCATGTTTCTGACTAGTGAAGAAAACTGAGTGAATTATTATCTGTGGGTCTGTATATTGTTTTTATTGTGTATTTGATACTATTGTGGCTATTTGTGATTTTCAAAATTAGTGTTTCCGCATGTTCGAATAATAATAATAATAATAATAATAATAATAATAATAATAATAATAATAATAATAATAATAATAATAATAATAATAATAATAATAATAATAATAATAATAATAATAATAATAATAATAATAATAATAATGTGATATATATGTAGGTATATACATATATGTAAATATATGTGAATAAAATAATAATAATAATAATTAACGTTCAGAATCAGAAAAAAAAAGACCTTTGAGAACTGAGAATATTTGAGAATCAGGTTCGTACGAGGTACAATTACACAATAGTATATTTATACCGTAATAAGAAAGTTTGAATTTTCTAATCGCTATAGTCAATTGTTCAGTAGATTCTGCTTTTACATTTTCTGTTCATCTTTGACAACCGTTTTTCACTGGACAAAAATATCCTTAGTAGACCTTTGTGTCATTGTAACTAATTTCATGAAAATTTACTTGGAAGAAGTCGAAGTGACAATTGACAAAAGATATTTTCAGTTATACGTGGCAACCAAGAAGTTGCTGTACCTCAAGTAAATTTACAACCCTGATGAATGGCATATTCATGATAATTTGCATACAGGCAAATCGACTTTGAGAAACCATGCAATTTGTAAACAAAAAGTACTTTCATTTTCAAAATGGTTTCTAACTTCTCTTGAAAACAATTTTCTAAGACAGCAGTTCTACAGAATTTAAAGTACTTGAGAAACATTCATATGTAAACCAAATCACAGAAGCGTAAATAAAATTCTTGACTATTTATTAAGAATCTTTATATTTGTTGCCTATTTTTAATATACATTTATATGTATCATTTTCTCGTATATTATTATTTTATATGGTGAAAAAGCGTATTTGTAGATGGGAAAGTCTCTATAGTGGTCATGACATATTTTGTAAAGGAACAAATAAAAACAAAATTGCTTATTCGACGTACTCTCTGAGATATTAAAAAATCTCCCGTGTTAACTGACTTTAGCTTCCTCAGTTCATCTAATGAATCCCGGCTTCATTCAGAAAAGATATTCGTTGTTAAAAAATGTTTTAGCTGTTTACACATATCTCAGATACTTGGACAAGACGCATTTAACTCTTACTAGAATTGCTTAATTAGTGAAATAGTTAATATTTTTTCGAAATTAATAAAACGACCTTATATGTAGATGACACGAGTAACCATGTCATTTTGGTAGTGGAAACGCTTCCAATATTAATAATCACAAATTTCGATTTCAGTTATGAAATGCGGTGTCGAATATCGTTTAGAAGTTCATTTTAAATCTTTCCATCTTTCGTGCTTTTAAGAATGCATTTGCTACTGAGAGTACACCAGCTTTATAATGCTGATTACTTTATAATACAAAGTTAACATCTCATAAAGGATAATTAATTAAGGAATGTTAATTACATTTAATTAATATGCAAAAACAGAAGAAATAAATCATAAAAAGCGTCTTGTTTTCTGTTGAATTGGTGAATCAAAAAATATAAAATAACAGTATTTAAATAATATTTTCAGCAACGGATTAAAAATCTGTAAGAAAATGCTAAAATATTCAAATTATGTTTCACACTTATTTTATATCTGCAGATGTACCAGTAAGCAATATTCAACACTTCTTATGTATCGGCATAGCAAATGCTTAATATAATCTAAAACGGTCCTGAAGATTTCATTTAATATGGCTCATGGTTATTTAATTGTTCTACTGATTCAGTGGGTTTTCCTCTTTGAATGAAAGCAGAGATTCAACTTCTCAACTCAGCAAAATCAACCGCAGTCTACACGAGTAAACACACAAAATAAATGCTAACTGAGATACATGTTCGACTGGATTATTTAAAATTACGGCAGAAGAAACTAAGCAAATGAGGGCAAGTTCTTATATCTGTTAATTGTGTGTTTTCTTCTGGCCACTTTGAGAGATCAAAATCCCAAATTCCGTGGGCAAAACCCATTCATCGCCGCTTGAGACTGATAACACCTCGTATTACCCTTTCTAGGAAATCAAGCTTCTTGACTTTCTAGGGGTATCATTCCTGCTTCAGCTACGGAATTTCAGTATTACGAGCTTCGCGATTCATTCAGCAAGTAATCAAAGAAAGGTGGAGATCAACACAAATTCAGGACAAAATACTGCTACTTACGTCCCACTGAGAACAAAATGAGTGAGAGGATAAAAAGAAATCCTCTAGCATCTTTTTACCGCCCCCCCTAAAAATTACCTGACGTTCTTCTAACCATATTTTTTCGAAATTGGTCTCTATCTTTAATCTTCTCCATCATCTGAGTTAATGGCTCTCATTGATTTTAGATGTTATGGTGCTCTTTATTCAGTCTGAACAGTGAACTCAATTTTGTGCAGTTGGTTTGTATCTTGGTGAACAGTATAAAACTTACACACACATGAACTAAAACTTGATGACCACTCTCGACTTTATCTAGCCAAACAAACTGTACAGTTGGCATAAACAAGGCGGTAGCGGTGGTGTCCAAGAATGTTATCACTGGGTCTTCTCATCCCCCAATGAATGCATGTTGATCGCCAATTCTTTCCAGGGAATTGGGTTTGGACTAGATTATCACCTTTCATGGTGATAATGTGGCTCGATATACTGTATTTGGATTTTTCCAGCAAGACAACACTCGGTGTCATATGGTTCACAATATGCAAACTTGGTTCGGCTAGAAAAGCACTTAAATGAAACCATTTAAGTGCTTTTCTAGCTGCCTAATTCTCTGAGTTTAATTGTACCGAGCTTTTGGGATCATGTTGCTCGCAGCATCCGCTGGTTCACACCAGTGTTTCATTTGGTCACTGATCTCTGGGATGTTATTCTGTGTGGTTGATCCAGAATACTTCAAGGCACTTTCCGTGGTCTAATGGAGTCGCCCCAAGAATAATGCAAGAATAAGGAGGCCGCACGATACTAGTTAGGTGGTCATAACGTTTTGTCCATCGGAGTATAATTTTAATTATGGTGGTTCTATTATTTTTTTTTAATGATAACACTTTCTGCAGAGTTGGCTAATCTTTATCTGAAAGGAAAACATTTCACCTATCTTGCCGTCTCCAGTTTTAAGCCATCCAAACTGAATTGTGGGATATTTTTATTATATTAATAGAAAAGGAAATCAAACTAGTTTTTATAGACATCTTCATCTCCCATCTTCTTCAGGTGAACTAACTGCTTCTGTTTATCGCAAACCTACCTTCACTTGAGACCTACCTTCACTTGAAGCTACATGCAAAGGCAGCCAAATCACCAACCTCCTCGAAAAGTGGAATCAAAACTTTTGGACGTCAAGCGCTTCATTCATCTCAATGACTGCTGAGAACAAATTTTGCAACGCGTTTAGGATTCATAAAAGCTTACCTCAAAAACAATGAAGAGGAATTTTAATCCAATATATATCTGGTGTCTCTGAATCAATATCAAGAATCCTTTTAAGATGCAACTAGTGGCTGCATTTATTCCTTTCAACAAACTCTTCTCTTGGTTCCCATCTTCTAAAGATAATCGATCTCCTCTTACTTTTTCTGGCATCTACCAAATTCCTTGTGACTATCGCGTTTTCTACTTGAGAAAAACTGAAAGTTCTGTAGAAAAAAGATTACAAGAATACTAACTTTACATTTCTAACAGAAAATCTGATTGAACTGACCAAGAAAAACACGGAATTGATACCTACAACAATATCCTCTGTTCCGAAAGACGTTTGCTCCATCATTGCTACCGAAAGTTCTAACGTTTGCTTAAAAATATAACGCTGGAATCTTAATCCATCTTCCGAACCTAAATCGGAATGACTGCTTATCCTGACCGAAGACATGGAAAAATCAGTTTCTAATCAGGCACCATTATTATTCATTAAAAACGTATATAAAAATATTAAAATCTTCAAACCAATGAAGGTTTTCTTGTGTTCTGGCTGATTTTGTTCGAAACTTCATAACTGACTACTATATATCATTTGATGGTGTATCACACTTTACTTTGTAAAAAACTGTTTATAACAATGATACAGCCAATATGGCTAACATGTCTCATGTATTTTCATCTAGAAATTGAAAGTTCAATCCTGACACTGCAGAAATCCCACTAAACATGTTGAAGAAATTTCGTACAAAGTAAATTACAATACTTTTGTTTTATCAAAAGTTACAAATTTCCTAAGGACGTAGTTCAGGAGGTAATGTACAGTGCTTACAGAAAACTATGCTGAAAGGCACTTCTGTATGGAATATGTCCACCACGAACTGCGATAGAACTCTCACAACGTGGTGCCATGATAAGCATCAAGTGACTCAATTCTTGAAGCAAATGGGCCCACTCCTTCTTAGGAGCGACGATAAAGCCTTGTTTGTTTTCTCGAGGAGAATTTTGAACAGCAATGCATCTCCGTATTGTTACCCAAATTGCTCTATGGAGTTCAGATCTGAGGACAGCGGTGGTCACTCGATTCAATTAACATTCTCAGTCTCCATAAGTATCTCTATTGCTCGTGTACGATGTGGTGTGGTATTGTCATCCACATAAATCATTCTTTGCTTACATCACCACGGAACAATATTCCACGATGTTGAAGAACTTTGTTGCAGTATTGCACACGAGTCACAGCCCATTTTTGCAGGCCCTGTAACTGTGCGTTGATTAAGCATAATGCTTCCCCCACACCATGACACCAGCACCGCCCTATCTATCCCTTTCAAGGACATTCTCTCAATGATAAGCAGTACCATTTTCACGCCAGATGAAGTGTCGGCTGGAATCGGAGGAAGGACTAAAAAGATTCTCATCTGTAAAGAGTACATTTGTTCATTGACATGTTGTCCAATTTTAATGGCTACAGCACCACTGAAAACGTGCTCTACCATGAGCTGAAGATAAAGGGATGCAGACTATAGGCCTTCGGGTGTATAGGCATACGTGTCGCACATATAAAGGAAGAGTTTATCGATGTATCCGCGTACCTGTGCTTGAATGGAGGGAATTGCAAACTGACCTGCCGAGGTGCGTCGATTACGTTTTATTGTTATAACCAAACGTCGGTCTTCACGCTTCGTGGTAGAGTGAGGGCGACCTTTCTGAAAATGTCTGAAACAAATTTCATTGGTATGAACCGATGGTCAGAGCAGGGATACAACGCTATATTACATTCCAAACTCTCTGCCAATATTAGTAATTGTCTGGATTTCTTCAAGCTTTCCAGTAATTCTACCTCGCATGAAATCATCTAGATATTCTCTTTGAGACATCACAAGACATCCAAGTTTGCAACTTAATTCCTTCACGGAAAGAGCTTTTCAAACATAATTAGTTTAGCGCAGATAAAATAGTATAAAAAGTCTTGCTGCCTTTTATCCTGTTGAGTGCTACGATGTGATCCCTTTGCGTGCGATTCGAAAATTTGAATGTGTACACCCAACTCAAAATCATCATTTATATAAATTGGTACAAGCTAATTCGTCTGAATTTGCGTTTGTAACCTTCGGAAATAATGTTCATTCTTAGGTTTTAGACGCCAGTGTAAAATTCCTCACGTATTAAGGAAACATAATCAGAAATGAAACAAAATAAAATGCAAAATGTCATTTTTAATGAAAAAATGGTCATGCACAAGCTATAATTGAAAAAAAAACTGGAACATACCTGGCAATGACAAATTACATGGATATTGGTTAAAAGATAAAGATAAGAGTGGGAACAACGAGACCAATAACATTCTTGCCAACTATGCTCACAGCTATTCACTTCAATCATGGCAATTTCTATATACCACTACTTTTCAGATAATGAAATTTATCCGATTGAAGGCAAGCTGAATTATAAAAAATCTAGAGGAAGAAAAGAACACATCCTTATTGATGAAATCATCCTTAGAAATTCAAAGACGAAAAAGGAATTTCAAGGTGATAAGGACAGACTACACGGAAGTATTCGACTCTTTTCCACTCCTGAATCCTAAAAGCACTAGATATATTTGGAATTAGCAAAGACAAAAACTCCGTGGCGTAATTGGAAAAAGAGCTAAGAACGATCTGAAGGGTTTCAAAACTTTGGGTTTGCATCCCGTACAGGAAAATCGGTCATGAGAACATATTCAATTCATGACAAAAACATATTATTGTTGATGGTGATGGATGGTAGATGGTTTCGTGTGTAGCTGGTGATAGCATTGTGCGTAATTAAGTGAGGAATGTAAGAATAGGGGTGAAGTAAAGAAAGAACAAAAACAGATTGAGAATTTGTTTTGAAACAAATTCTCAAAAAAAAAAAAAAAAAGGGTCATACATAATTTCAGTTGATTTAATATTTATTTTATGGAAGGTAGGAAAGGACAAGAAGGAATTCTTGGAAGCGAAAATGAATGCCGCTAAGATGAGATGGGGGATGATATGTAGATTTTTCTCTCACATAATTGTTCGTTATTGGAATGTGGAATGATCGCCAATTTAATGTTAATTCAATTGCAATCATTTTTGATTGTCATTCTATCATACTTTTTCTATCATACTACCATACTTGTTCTTGAAATCATTCACACTGCATGCGCGGTTTCAATGAATTCAAGAACAAGTATGATAGCTGGTGAGAGTATCATGCGATCAACCTCGATGGGCCTGATTATCCCCGGAGGTCTCACTTAATAATACACAATTTACACAGAGTTTATCTTTTCAAAGAAATTACATGAGCGTAGGGTACATTTTGTAACATGTTATTTAATTATTATGATTAGGACAATATAATACTATAATTAATGTTAAAATTATAGTAATCCCAACCAAAACAGTTTTCAATTACAGTTTTACATTAAAACAGTTAAACAGCTATTTTTGCCATTTACATTTTAATTTTACAATTAATTTTTATTCACAATTCACATTAACAATTATTTTTTTTGATTAACATGCAATAGATAATGCTAAATGCATTCATTTCACTTTCCGCAATAATAATTAAAATAAAAAAATTCGACAGCAACAATGGACAAAGAAAATTTAAAATTTTACAACTTTACAATTTTGTGCAAACCACGTGTACAATTCGGTACATTACTTTACTTTCGCTTATCATTACCTCTCAGAGAATGACATACATTTTATAATATTTAGGCAACAGTGCCATCTATAATTTCTAACGTTACACTTTTCACTCTTAATATCTTTATAATTGCATAACGTGGAATTCATATAACAGAATAATAACGATCACAGTAGTTGTTTGCAAGTATAGTTCACAGGTACACAAGGTAGTTGATATGATTACATGTTCTATTTTACTTTTTACTATATATATATATATATATATATTTTTTTTTTTTTTTTTAAATTTCAGAAAGTGTTATCTTTATCACACTGCTATTTACAGTTAGACTATTCACATATTATATTTTCAGTTTAGTACAGAATGTTATATGATAATAATAGCAATATTAATAATAATAGTAAATATCATCCTTATTATTATCAATTAATGTATTGTGACTTTGTAGTTAATTATAGTGATTGGCGAATGAGGATTATTTGATTACGCTGTGCTAATCCCACCTACTTCGAAGCTAGGGTTAGCTTTTAGGAAGAGAGTGGGATTAGCATACACTGTTTATGTTTGTTATTTTTTATGGGTGGAAGGCAGATGTTGGATTCTGGTGGTTTGTGAAGTGAAAATAGGTGTGAATGTTATATTAATTGTGTTGGTATGGCTTTTACAGTTTGTGTCTTAATGTTATGTAGTAATAATAATAATAATATATTTTTTGGTGATTTATAGCCTCCCTCGATGAGTTCTTCACTCCCTGGAGGTCAAATGTTTTTTCACTTTATTGTGTCTTGCATACATATAATAATTGCATTATATAATGATAGAAATTACAAAATTACAAAATATGATAATAATATATATTTTTTTAATTCAATGATTTTTTAAAAATTAAAGTTATGATTGCATATTATGAATTTACAAAACATGTTGTTCTAGTTTTTTACAGTAAATTTCATACATATTTTTCTGTTTTTTGTATAATGTGTTAATAATAGTTACTATAGATGGTAATTTATAGTTTGCAATTGGATGAGATTACATTTTTAACAGCATTTATAGTATAACAGTGAGTTATATATATTTTACAATTTTTGCTTTTAATCTTTCTAACCTCTGTAACTACAGCAATTCAATGTAATAAATAATTCTTTTTTTTTTCTGTTGATCTCGGTTGACATGTAGTGTCTCTGCTTGCATCCTCGAAGCTTTTTGATAAACTTATCTGAGGATGACACCAGTTAGATACTTTTTTTTTATTCATTTGATTGCTGTGTTGGAAGTAAGCTGATGTTTTGGAGGTCAAATGAATGATCTGAAAGGTCTGATCAAAGTGAAATTGCTCGTATATTCTGGTGGTATTGCATCTGTCTTGATGGTTCACATTCATTTTTATTTGTTCTTTTTGAACTAATTAGGGGAGTGTTTTCTTTTCACTATGGCAGGCTTTCTATGTCTTCTGAGTTTTTAATTTGCATCAGCTTTGAGGTTTGTGACTTCCTCAAGAATATCTTGGCATCTCTGATCCACAAAAATTGGTAACGTTTTCTGTTTTTGCTTCTCTTGCTGAGTACAACAGATTCTGGTTGAATGGTGTTAAATATTTGGACAGGAAGATTGGTGTATTGTCATGCAATGTACTCAAGTCCTTGGCAACTAGTTTTTTCTGTGCTAGCTTTTATGAGATTGTCTCTTGTGTACTTACTTGTAAGACGAAATATGATTGATGCAGGTCCTGGCAAGCCTTGTTTTTTGCTCTTCTTAGGAATCTGATTTATTGTCTGAATGTGGTTAAACTATAAGGAGGGATACCAATTGCATGGCCTAATTTTAAAACTACGTTTCTGAGGTTTTCTGTAGGTGCAGTTTCAGGAAGACCATTTATGACAAGATCTCCTTTATGTTGTTGCTAATTTAAACGCTCGTATTATAGTTTTAGAGAATGAAGTTCTTGATCGAGTTCGGATGTCTCTTTCATCAAATTGTGTTGCCTGTCATTTAGTGCGTTAATGCTGATTTTAATGTCTTTTACGTTTGCAACACTTCTATCGCTGCTAAATTATTATGTTCGACCAAATCTTCATATTCGCTGGATTTTTTATGTTGTTTGTTCGTTCTGTTTGTCAGAGAGTTCTTGCACAAGATCTACTAAGCTGGCTTTTATAGTCTCTAGACCGTTTTCTATTAGTACGTTTAAAGAGTTGAAATTATTGGACTCACCTGCATTTTTTGTCTGTTCAGTTCATAGTCTGATTTTGCCTCCGGTATAATCGGCTGCGTCGTAGGTGGGCTGCCTTAGGTGCGTTTCTTTGTTCTTCCTGCAGAGCATGCACTTCCATTCCTCACGTGTTGCATTGGATTTGCGTTGCTATGTTATTATTATTATTATTATTATTATTATTATTATTATTACTATCAGAAAATATTCTACCAAGCAAGGAAAGTAAAAACAGAAAACAATTACCAGTTTATATGGATAAGAGACAGCAAAATATTCCTTAGAAAGACACAAGACGCAAAACCAATCGAAATAAAATCCAGAGATGACCTCAACAGGCTGTCACATTGAAAGGAATATTGACAACTCGTAAAGAAGAAACAGCACACCAACCAACATGAATGCACACCATCAAGCAGACGTAATCACCCCGGAACATGATAATTGCCACATTCTGAAATCAATATCAGAATGGAAACAACTTGCAATCCCCAAAAAAGGACTATCTATTCTCCACATCAACATCAGAAGCATTCAAAAATACTGGCTGACCCTGCAAGCTTATCTGAAGGAAGATATAGACGAAATAGACATTTTAATACTGACTGAAGTATCTACGACAAACGAAGAGGCACCCTCCTACCAAATGCCACACTTCCAACAACACAAACACTGCAGACACACAAAACGAGGCGGTGGTATAATAATATTTACCAAACATAAACTAGAAGTAACAGAAATAAACTATAAATTAGAATACGCAGAAAGCATATGCATCGAAATTAAAAACATCAAACAAGAAAACTCCCTGATATTAAACGCAATATACAGACCACCGAACTTAAGCACCACAAAATTCCTAGAAGAACTAAACAGATGGCTTTCAGCCACGAACGTAGGCACCTCAAAATACTTGATAATAATAGGAGACATTAATATAAGCATTAGGAACATAAATAACAACACAGAACAATACCTAGACCTATTGTCGGCATATAACATAACCCCATCCATACAGTCGTATACACGAGAAGAAATAGTCGGAAACACAACAACCTCAACCTGCATTGATCATATAAATATAAGGGCCCCTCCAAACAGCCACACAGCAGCCGTCATAACATGCAAACTAGCAGACCACTATTTCACAGCATTGCAGTTACACACTGAACCAGAACCCATACAAATCACTGAGACTACAAAACAGTATCATAGCATTGTAAACGAAGCAATAGCGAACGATGAAATCAGAAAAACAGACTGGATGCAGATAGCATCTCTAGACTCTGCTGAAGCTGTATATAATAATCTCAAACTTGCATTTAACAAAATATATAACAAAGCATTAACAAAAATAAAAATACGCCCCCAAACGAAACAAAATCCATGGATAACAGACAACATACTAACAGACATACAAAGAAAAGATGCCCTATGGAAACAACTGAAGAAGTCGCCAAACAATATCGCTTTAAAAGCTGAATACAAAAGAAAACGGAATCTCCTAACAACCCAGATTAGAACGGCAAAAAGAAACTATTCTGGCAACAAATTAACAACCGCGCAGAATGACATAAAGGAAACCTGGCACCTGATTAATGAAATGCTGGACAATATACACAGAACCACTGCTTTAGGAACAATATACACAGAACCACTGCCTCAGAAACAATAAAACACAGCTTTGCCTGCGACCCCAAATCCCTCAAACAGTTGGCAAACAACTTTAATCAGCACTTCGTGAACTCTGTCCAAAAGCTACAAGAAACAACCTTTCCTCACATAAACGAACATTCTCCACTAGGTCCACGAGCAACCCAGTCGATGTGGTTCCCCACAGTAACAAAAGAAGAACTATCACTGGCAATTCAACAAATTAATCCTAACAAAGGACCGGGGATAGACGGAATCAGACCAAAAGACATCAAGAAACACTCAACCGACCTACTTCCAGTTATACAAAAACTGTTAAATAAAATCTTCGAAACGGGACACATACCTGAAACACTGAAGACTGCATTAATCACACCAATATACAAACAGGGAAAAAGAAACATAATAAGTTTTTATGCTTTGCCTGCGACCCCAAATCCCTCAAACAGTTGGCAAACAACTTTAATCAGCACTTCGTTAACTCTGTCCAAAAGCTACAAGAAACAACCTTTCCTCACATAAACGAACATTCTCCACTAGGTCCACGAGCAACCCAGTCGATATGGTTCCCCACAGTAACAAAAGAAGAACTATCACTGGCAATTCAACAAATTAATCCTAACAAAGGACCGGGGATAGATGGAATCAGACCAAAAGACATCAAGAAACACTCAACCGACCTACTTCCAGTTATACAAAAACTGTTAAATAAAATCTTCGAAACTGGACACATACCTGAAACACTGAAGACTGCATTAATCACACCAATATACAAACAGGGAAAAAGAAACATAATAAGTAATTACAGACCTATCGCCACGCTGCCTGTAATCAACCAAATCATGGAGCGCATTGTACATCAAAAACTCTCCACATACGTTGAAAAATTTCAAATCATACCCAAAACACAATATGGCTTTCAAAAAAATAAAGGAACAGCAACACTCCTGGAAGATTTCACAGATCTAATAAACGCCGCATTGGATAAAAACAGAATAACATTAGTGGTCTTCATTGACCTAACAAAAGCATTTTAACACACTAACACATAAAACCTTGTTAACGAAACTTACCCATATCGGAATTGGAGGTCGTCTACTCCAGTGGTTTAAAGCATACACGAAAAACAGAAAGCACATCACCCGTATAGGATCAGCACACAGCAAAGAGGTACATGTAACCTGTGGAGTACCACAAGGAGCTGTCCTATCTCCCATTCTATTTAACATATACACACACGACATAAGCCAACTCCCCCTAAAAAGTAAAATCTTCCAGTATGCAGACGACACGGCCATAGTATCCATTCACAACAATGCAAATATCGCTTACAAAAATATGCAACACGACATCAATCAAATCACTAACTGGTTAACCGAAAACGGCATATCTTTAAACCCTGGAAAAACAAAGCTGATGATATTCAAAAACCACCAAACCCTGCCCATAGAAACTAAATATCTCACTATCAAACATTCATCCTCCTATACACAAAGTGCAGAACCTAAAATCACAACCATCACACAGGTGAAAACAACACGCTACCTTGGACTTCACTTCGATGCAGATCAAAGTTGGAATAGCCATACAAACTACCTACATACCAAGCTTAGGATAATAGCAAGCAAACTATATAGATTAAAAGACATTGCCCCAACCCACATAAAAATACTAATCTATAAAGCATTATGTGAAAACATTTTTAAGATATGCAATCACATCATACGCATTCTGCGCAGACTACAGACTTAATAGGCTACAATGGTTGCAAGATAAAATGATAAAACTGATATTCTGGGAACAACCCACTCTTATGCAGGAAGCACGGACAAAACACAAAATATTTAAGGTGAAACACTTACGCCACTACACAGTCATGTTAAAACACTACTACAGCCCAACATATAGAGTAACCAGGACAACATATCAAATAACAAGACCACAGTCAACAAACTACATAACTCTTATGCAGGAAGCACGGACAAAACACAAAATATTTAAGGTGAAACACTTACGCCACTACACAGTCATGTTAAAACACTACTACAGCCCAACATATAGAGTAACCAGGACAACATATCAAATAACAAGACCACAGTCAACAAACTACATAACATATAAGTACAACAATCATCTCGGCAAGCCACCCGAAACTTCTACGTACCTGACATGATAAACAAACTGCCGTTCGACAACAGAAACCTAGGAACATACAGAGAGCTGAAACAGGCGCTATATAAATATTATAGCGAGAACGAAAATTAGAGCAATTCCTGTCTCTCTCTCCCCCACCACACACACACACACACACACACACACACACACACACACACACACACACACACACACACACACACACACACACACACACACACACCTATGACAACCCCCCTCTCAAAAACTATCACTACAAGAACATAAAGAAACAAACACACCACGTCTAAATCCAACCCTATTTGCACAAAAATAAAAATTTAAAAAAAAGAAAAAAAAGTTAAACTGTAATAGCAGTCGAAGTCTTTCAAGCACGTACCAACAAACAGTAAAATCAACACCTGGCTTGTGACCAGTATAGGAACACAACCATGAAACCACCACCCTCTGTCATCTATTATCTTCCTCAGATAAGCTCTGCTAAGCTTCGAGGAAGAAAATTACACTAACTTTCAAGAATCTGTTATACACACTTGTAATGCGTTATAAATATTATTTATATATAATTACTACAGCAACTATGTATGCAATTCATCTGAGACAAAAAAAAAAATCTGTATAATCATTATAGTAATTACTGTAAAAATTATCATTGTATGTAACTTATACTGAGACATAACAATTTTTTTTTCTTAATAAAAAAAAAAAAAAAATTATTACTATTATACTCAAGATAACTATTGTATATATGTATGTGTTAATATTTCAGCAGTGAACAAAAATATTATTTATTTAAAAAAAAAATTATTATAATTTAAAAATATTAATAACTCGCCAGTATTTGTTATTCACAATTGTAATGTATTATAAATATTATGTATATATATACGTTTATATAAAACTATTGTTGTAATTTATCTGAGACAATAAAATGTTTAAAAAAAAAAATTATTATTATTATCCCGGGCAACTCCAAGGAATCCACAGACTCATCGAGGGAGTCCCTAACATCATGTCAAGAACAACTATTCGACATTCACACAGTATCTATCATACCTCGCCTTGAACTTATTCACAGTCATAGCACCCACAACAGACTCTGGCAGCTTATTCCACTTATTCACCACTCTACAAGTAAAAAAAAATCTAGCTCTAACACCCCTGCTAACCACATTCTTGCCCAGCTTCCATGTATGCCCCTAGTCCTCCCACCACCAGTCCTATTCTCAAAAATATCTTCTGGATTAATCTTATAGAAACCCTTCAGTAATTTGAATGCCTCAATCATATCACCCCTTTTCCGCCTATCGACCAATTTTTGCAACCCACAAATCTTCAACCTGTTCTCATAAGGTTCATTCCACAGACCTGCTATCATCTTGGTCACTCGTCTCTGGATCCTCTCCACCTCCTCCCCATCAAGAAGAAACCTGGCGCCCATATCTGGGCCCATAGTCTAGATGGGGTCTTATCAAGGCTCGATACAGAGGAAAAATAACTTGCTTGTCTCTGCTTGTTAAAGTATTTTTTAGAAGCCAAGTGATTTGATGAGCTGATTTAGCCACTTTTGCAATGTGCCCCCTAAACTTCAGTTCCCTATCCACCAACATTCCCAAATCCCTGGTCTCATCAATCTCCTGGAGTACGGTTCCACCAATGTGATATACTGCTGCTAATCTTTTAACCCAAAAATGTGCTTAATTGGGAGTCTCAAACAATCCCTCTTTGATTTTCTACGCATCTGTGCAATTGAGATTCCAACATTAGGTTCACATGGCATCTGGAGTCTGATGGTTAGCTATCTTTCTTGAATTTCTGGAAGTATCTATAAAATGATCCCACTGGAATGAAAGGAATGTACGATACTCCCGTTGACCAAGATATGTAAATTATATGGTTTGCTGCTGAATTTGTCTTAGTAAGTTTTGTTAATCGCTGGAAGATTATCTTTTTGAAATTTTGTGATATGTTTGTGAGGGCGTAATTGAATGAGTCTGGTACTTCCTCTTGGCTCGTTAATTCGTTAAGTAATTCGTTAAAAGGAACTATGTTTCCTACGTTTAGCGGTGTTGATGTGGGTATGAGGCTGCTGAGGAGGCATGTTAGAACCAAATCTCATAAATAAAAATATTTCATACTAAATTTAAAGATAATCACTATGGAATTATCGTTAATAGCACATATACTACGAAATGTCATTACTGAGTTCTTAAACATCTTCTGACGTCCGACTGTTTAATCACAATCATATGCAGAAAATGCAAACAGAAATCGAGTCTAACCCTTGGGGATTCCTCTTTCTGCAGCAGTAACGCGCTTTTATATGGAAATCTTTTGGAAAAAGCCTTAAAACAATAGCCTCTCAAACATAAGATATGGAAAAGGTATATAGATGATATATGCTTAATTTGGAGTCTCAAAGAATCCCTTTTTGATTTTCTACGCATCTGAACAATCGAGATTCCAACATTAGGTTCATATGGCATCTGGTATCTGATGGTTAGCTATCTTTCTTGAATTTCTGGAAGTATCTGTAAAATGCGGAAAATAAAACATCGCTATCCACATGAGACCAACCATCAACGATAAATACCTCCAGTCCTGTATATAATATTAAAAAGTGCAAAACTTAGGAGTTATTTCAATGGAATTAATCCACATTATACGCTTAACTTGTGTGTTTATCGTTGTAAAAAAAAGGAATGTTAGAATTTACTCGAGATCTTTACTCTGCATTTGAAAATAGTTCTGATATCAGTGATATTAATCTTACGTATGTACGTGTGTACGTTTACTATGATCTACGTACGTATGTACGTAGATAATAATAATCATGAAAATTAGTAATCATGTAAAGCAATAGGAATGAATCTGTAGAACATCATGAACTGCCTGGTTTGTGAGTTAAATTATTCATTTCATTTTTCAGATTATTTCTGATATTATGCATCTTACATTGAAGAATCCCTTGAAATTTCCGAGTATAAGAATTAAAAGACAAGTGGAAGCTACAGAAGTGAAGTTGCGAAAACCTCTCGCAGACTATAATAGAATAGACAAGATAAGAAATGAAGAAAAACGAAAACAATTATCCATAATTAACACAACAGAAGACATTGCAAACTATAGAAAGAACTGGAAAAGCCACGTAGAAAGAATGATTGAGGAGAGATGGCCAAATAGTGTTTGGAAATATAAACCAAAGGAACACCGATCAAGAGGAAGACCCAGGAGGAGATGGGCAGATGACTGTTTAAACGCTTGAAAACGTTACAGGCAAACAATTGCCTAATATGGGAAGCCAAGAAGACGAAGAAGAAGAAGACTGAAGAATAATTATGGGCAATATCTACCGTCTGCCAATAGTATTCTTATTAATTGGGTGGGTATTCTTTGGCAGATTTGAATGTACCGATGAAAATCACGAGTTTGAGAGATAAAAATCATGCTGCATTCGTATGAACTTGGCTAAATCACTTTCGTTTGGAAACGACCATACAAAATTCCTCTGGTGATGACAAGAATCGAACTGTTTCTCCAATCAAAAAGAGGGGGCGCTCCTTTCATTATTTTTCTAATTCTAACTAAGGAGCGTTTATATAACTCTTTCCTATCTCATTAGAATAGATTCAAATTACTGCCGCAGCAATAAAGATCGGTCGGTATCTCTCATGTCCGATAATTGTCGTAATCGGTTTTTTTTTTTTTTTCATTTCTTTCTTTCTTTTTACTTTTCACAGGAGTAAAATTCAAGTTTCTCGAAGATAAAACTCTGCCATTTTCATATGACTTAGCTAAACTACCATTGAAATATCTGTATAAATATTCCTAGCTTTTATACGGAATTTGAAGTCAGGTATTTCTTCCCAAAGACACAATTCTTTCTTTCTTTCTTTCTTTCTTTCGTTCTAGGCTCTTCTAACTTATCTCAGAAGTTCCGCGTAAATGTCTTGTTTTGGTAAGTAATTTCTTGATGTACGCAAAAATTACCGATTATTTTTCCGAAATATTTTCAAAAAGCAAGATTTCCTACCTGAGAGAAACCAAACTGCAATAGACCAACACTGTAATAAGCAGAAAAACAGTTAAATTCATTAAACCCTTAAGTGTGTATCAGAACTATGATCTAATGAGAAGGATTATGCACTGATTTCCTTGCTTTATTCAATATACTTCAAAGCATCATAAATAAATAAATCAGTTAAGGCCTGTTATTGCAACTTAAATTTGAAATTACGAAATCGGCATTTCACTTATTTAGAGAAATGTGATTTTTTTATTTTATTTAGTTATTTTCTTTAACAAAATTTATCTTAAACGACATTCCGTGAGATGGCGCCGCAGTATATAAAATACGATATTCTTAAAGACTTAATGATATAAGTCGAATTAAGGAACCTTTCATGTAGATTTTGTTCAGATTACTTTCAGTGATATTCGTAAGTCGTAAGAATGAATTCCTTTTGGATTTTAGTAATTATAAGTGTACACAGTTTAGCATACATCAGGTAACGAAGTATACTTTATTTCTAAATAAATGAGAGTTCTCGTTCATCGTAAAGTGCTGAAATCTTAAGTGTTAACACTAAGATTCCTGACATGTACCCTCAAATAGTGTTTAGAATATTATGATAGTACTACATCAAAAACTTACATCATAAATTATCGTTAATAACCTTAGTGTTAAGGTTATTAACGATATATTATATTAACGAAGGTTATTATTTGTAATACTTTTATAGTATAATGGAAGTGATGAAATTGAAAATGACAAAATATGTATGCGTTTATCCAACCTGTGGTTGTGATTACAATATATGCATATCGCTTATCTTAATACATATATCTGCAGCATGTGCGCCATAGTCTGCTGATCATTGATAATATTTTAATGCCGATGTCATAATCTTCTCTATCTGCCATATTCTGGTTAAATTTATATACATATTTAATAGTCTGCAGTGTCCAGAATAAAATAAAACCCATTGGCCACTATTTCTTCCCAGTGGCAGACCGAGCTAAATATTTGTTAACTGTACGGAGACTACGATGATAATACAAGAACAAAGTCTCTTGTATATAACACAGATGTTGCATACATGATACGCATGCTGTCACCCCCCCCCCGTTTGATCTCGATAATGTTTGGTCATAGGCAGAATTTGTAATTCAGCCAAAGGATTTTTATTCCAAATGCGAATCTAAATCAACAGATAATCATTCTCTATTATCATATTTAGGATTGGCTATAGTCGTTCTTGACGTTAGTTTTTTTATTTACGTTCGTTTAATTTGTTTTAATAAATTGTGTTTGATTTATATAGGTCAATCGGTGTTTCTTAAATAAATTTTGTTTCTTTTTTGTAACTCGGCTTCAGTATCAGCCAAGTAGATCATTTCTGAAAAATATTAATTTATAAGGTGAAAGTGATCATGAAGTAATCACCTGGGTTGTGGCTACCCATATGCAGACGTTTGTCAAGAAAGGATATATATGGAATTATAAGGCTGGTGATTATGACAAGCTTAGGAGACAACTTCGAGCTATAACATGGAATGAGGAGATGAGCGGTAAGGAAGTAAATGCTGCATGGGAACTCACAAAGAAATACATAACAGCATCAATGTACGAATGTATCCCAAAGGGCAAATGGCTGAATAAGGTAGTTGTAAAATGGATGAATGCGGAGCTTAAGCATTAAAAGGAAATCTGGAAAAAGAAAGTACTTTAGAGGAAGTATAAGATTAATAATGGTAATCAGTCACATGAAGAATATAAATAACAAGCCAGGAGAGTGACTCAGTTAGTAAGGAAAACAAAAGTAGAGTATGAGCAGAAATTGGCAAATCAGGCTAAGAAAAACTCTAGAGAGTTTTTTAGACATGTGGCAAGTAGAAGGAAAAATGATCATGGAAAGATGAAGTTAAGGGATGAAAGTGGTAGAATGGTAACTGCTGCAGAAGACATTGTTGAGGTATTCAGTGATCAATTTATAAGTGTGTTACATCCTGATCATGGCGGAATCATGAGGAACCTATGTGTAGAGGAGAGGATAGCTTAATTGTGAGTCAGCATGAGGTATTTGAGGAAATAAATAACCTTGATGTTAATAAGGCGATAGGATTTGATGACATATCACCACGCATCTTAGGGGAATGTTCCAGGGAACTGGCAGTAGCATTGGCATGCATGTTTAATAAAGTTTTACAACAGCACAGGTTCAAGGGAGTGGAAGGAGGGTACTATTGTTCCACTGCATAAAGGCGGTGATAAGGCTGTAATTTCAAATTATAGGCCGGTCTGCATATCTGGAGTTGTGGTGAAGGTCCTGGAGAGATTGGTGAGAAGTAGGATACAGAAATGGGTTGATAACAGCAGCATTCTCTGTGGTTATCAGCATGGGTTTGTTAAGGGGAGATCTTGTTTCCCTAACGTATATACTATAACAAGGTGACAAATACCTCGGACAGAGGAGATGCATATACAGTGATGTACTTGTATTTTGCAAAGACGTTTGGTAGACTGCCACATGACAAGCTCATATAAATTGATACAGATGGGATTGAATAACAGACTTCTGTGTTGGATCAGTGACTGGCTGTCAGATAGGTATCAAAAAGTTGTATATGGGGGTGCAGTATCTCGAAAGAGAAAGGTCACCAGTGGTGTGCCGCAGGGGTCAGTTTTGGGGCCACTGTTGTTCAATTTGTATGTTAATGATATTGGGTCTGGTTTAACTAGTGATATCCAGCTGTTTGCGGAGGATGCAAAACTGTGGAGAGCAATGCACAGTCGGGCTGATGTTAATGCCGTACAAGACGACTGCATGAATGCGCAGGTAAGTGGAACGGTCAGTTCAATATTGCCAAGTGTAAAGTTTTGAGATTTGGTAAGCAACGATGGGATGCAAAGTATACATTTGGTGGGGAAACTTTAACAGAAGTACAGGAGATGTGAGACCTAAGAGTGATGGTGGACAAGGATCTGATATTCAGGGGCCACATTGCACAAGTTGTGAAGACATCACATCGAATTGTAAAATCTCGATGTAGCTTAAAAATACCAAAGCGCTTTATATCGATATTTTACATAGGTCAAGTCCCAGGAGAACTGTAAATAACCTTGTTTGTTTCTATTTCCTATCCTATTCTAATTTACACTCACTCGTAGACCTGCACGAACCAACATCCTACGGAATAGGTTGGTTACTCCTTATTCCTGGAGGTTTGTAGAAGCACGTGTTCACGGGTCCGGTTTGCCTGTTCTGGGGAACGACACATCCGAGTTTACGGTTAAAAAACTCCATACCCCTGTATGAGACCGGCTAACTCACCTTTGATCGAAAGAGACCAGGCGAAGGTTCCTCACCTCACTAACCGGAATCGAATCCAGGTCTTTCCGACCAAAGGGCTTTGTCTATGCTAACTGAGCTCATTAGTTTAATAACAAAATTTATCTTTATCTTCTTAATTTAATTCTATATTTTCATGAATTTTCGGAAATTTCCCTTAGTGGTAATAAAGTTCAATTACCTTCCTTCCCCCCTAACTGAGAAAATGTTTTGCTACTTAAACAGCTGGGATCACGAATTTCGTTTCTTTAGCAGTTTAGACAATGATGAGATTACTTTATATATTAAGGTTTTTGAACGTTTTCGATCTACATTCAATCGAATTCCACCCATGACAAATTTGTATAAAATATTTATACACATAATTTTATATTATATTTATACATAATTTTATATAATTTAAACCAATAAATCTATTTGAAATTGCTCATAACCAATGAAAAGAGATTTCAACAATGAAATAATTCTCCGAATAAATAAAACTGCCTGTCCCCTAATTTTCCAGTCCTTTGTTCAAATCAGACCTGCCTCTACGGAATTGTACTGTACAAATTCTTACGTAATTAATTACTTGTGTTTTGCTTTTAGGTTCCAGTGTCCTTCCAAGAGAGGAACTACATGTTTTGACACTCAGAAGAAAAAGAAGAAAATTTCACTGCAAAATTTGTCACCACGGCTACAAAAGTGAGGCCTCTCTCGATCAACTCTCGAAGCCGAATGGATGAACTTTTTGCGTGGCAAAGTTTGACGTAAGATTTGATCTACTGCTTGTAACCCGGAAGTTCATATGATTATATGAACTTCCGGGTTACAAAAATTACAAATTTTACAAACATCACAAATTTTATTTTGTGAAGATTTTAGAAAAATATTTTATACGCTGCCTCTAGCATAAATTTAGAGTGTATTGAATTTCAACCTGTGGTTCAGTTTAAAATTCAGTATTCTCTAAACTTCATACAATAAGCGCATTATGCTTCCTGACATCCTCCTTTACATGATTATCTGTGAAGCATCGTAAACCACTTTCTTCCAGTAGTTTTCTTTTCTTTTTTTTTTCTTTCTACAATTCTCAGCTAAGTTCAATGTCATTCTCAGGAGAAATACCATAGCCAATAAATCTTAAGCCATTGTTTAATTTACGAAGAAACTTGAGGAACTCCCATTTTCATTTACCTCCGGCTCTCAAAGAAACTGGCAATGTTTTTAGAAAGGATTGGTGATACTTTTGTAACTGGGCGATTATTTATCTATATATATACTGAATATATATATATTGGTTTCTTGTGCAATGAACTAGATCAGTTAAAAGTAGCAATTTGAGTTGAAATGTAAACGATTAAATTGTGTTTATATTAAAATAAGAGAGAGATTTATAAAACTGTTTGCGAATTATGTTTCCCCTTCTTATCCTGTGAAAACCAGTTGTTTGTAACTACGTTGTTTATGACGTGATCATGTCTCACTTTTCATTTTTGCTTTGTACTTCAAGGAACTCCTCAAGGAACAGCTAATCCAAAGCAGAGGTCAAAAGCGGTCTTTCGTTCCGAAATTTGTCCTCGAAGATATTCAACGAAGTATCGTCTCAGACAACACCTGAAGCTGCACGTGAAGAAAGATCGTTTCCGCTGCGAAATTTGCCAGAAAGATTTCTCGACTGGTGCAAACCTCAGAAGACATGCAGCTCTACACATGGATGTACGAGAAACGTTTCGCTGTAACACGTGCTTGCGTGAATTCACAGAGAAGTGCAATCTTGTTCGCCATCAGAAATCATTTTTGCACTGTTAGATAAGAAAACGGAGCGAAGAGTGTTAATTGTTTCTTTTTTAGTTATTGTTTGAATTTTACGACTTGCATTTAGCATGTTTTCAAGTTAATTGTGCCTATATTTATTTTTACTGCTGAGTAGCATATGCGATTTTTAATGTAGGTATATTGAAGTATGCGTAAACCCATCTGTTCGTTTGATAAGTTCCGCAAGGAAGTCGGTTAGAGTTGATTGTCATACAAAGGAAACAGTTGCAGGGAAAACAAACTTGTAACTTCTTTTAGCCTATTTGTTAATTAAAGATTTAAAAAAATTTTTTGAGATGCATGTTCTTATTCGTACAAAACCTGCTGTGTATAAGCAGAACAAATACAAGGTTCAAAATCGCATTCTTCCAACTTCAATCCAATTCTAATTTCAGATTCACGCTAATCTGATTTCAGATTAAATCTACTTTGAGAATAACAATTGTCTTTTTCGATGATTTTTGGACGGTTTCCAGAAATCCGCTAGATTCTACAAGAGAAGAGAGTAAACGCTTTCGTCCTTCAAATGTTTTCTTTTTTCTTAAGCAATATTTCATATTTAACTGAATAATATTTCATATTATTCAAATGCATACCATTCTAAGTTATGTATTGTAGTGCACGAAAGCACACTGAAATACAATTGTTCTTTATTTATTATTATTGTTGTTGTTGTTGTTCGTAATGGGTATCCCAATAGAGTGAAAAGACTCACCTCGACATAGGTCACAATATACCTATCATACCATCCACAATCCAATCAGAATTTCACCATGGGAGGCAGAAGCTAATCAGTTTTTACACATTACTTATCATACCTCTCCGTAATTAACAGCAATTGCACTCATTCACCACCCCTGGCAGCAAAAAAATCTAGACCTCACATTCTTTCTAACTAAAGGTTTATTCAACTACCAATTCACTGTCATATCATGAATATTTTCTTCCACTTCCCTTTCAGTAACTTGAATGTTTCTATCATGTCGCCTTTCTTCTATCTTCTAATCTTCGTAACCCACAAATCTTCAATCTCTCTTTATCGAAACATTCACAGGCTTGAAACTATCTTATTTACCCGCCTCTGAATCACCTTAACCACTTCCACATCACCACGAAATCCAGCTGACCAAATCTGAGCACAATGGTCCAGTTGAGGCAGCATCAGAGACTTGAAGCGGAATGATGACTTTTTTGTCCCTACTAGTCAACGTATTTTGCCAATTTTTTCAGTATGACGTCTATATTTCAGTTCCGTATCAACCATAACTCCCACATCGCTGGTTTCATCAATTTCCGCCAAAGAAACCGCATCAATAGAAACACATTCTGAAACGTTTTCAATCCAAAGTGAATAAAGTTTTACATTTAGCCACATTAAAGAAAAACCGTTATCCTTTGACAGCTTATTCAAATCATCCTGCAGGATCGCTATATCGTCTTTATTTACAGGAGCTTTTTCCAACTTACATCAACAATTCGATATCGCTCTTCAAATTAAATCCAATATCATTAATATAGAGGTTAAAGAGCAGTGGACCAAGAACAGAGCCTTGTGGCAAACCACAGGTCATTTTTTTCTAATCTTTGACTCCGGTCTACCAAATACTACTCTGATACCTGTCTAGCAACCACCCATCCATCTTACCAACCCTGTTTCCATTCCCATTTGCTTTGGCGTACGAGATTCGAGTGCGGTATTCGGTCAAATGCTTTTGCAAAGTCCACCATCATTACAGTATAGCCATCAATCTTTTAATTCATCTAGAATATTTAGCATTTAAAATATTCAGTATGCATATCGCAGAAAACATCGGACATTGAATTACTAGCATCACCTGGCATTCGTTATTGCTGTACAATTCCCACAACTTATTCGGAAACAAATATTTCTTAACAAACCGTGTTTTGTGAGAAATTGGTGATAAGAAAAACTGGTTTTCTACCTTTTCTTCGCCAAAATCAGATTTCCTTGTAGCGAAGATCGATCTGTCAGTCTGACATTTATGCCAGCTCTTTCCAAAGGTTTGAACAGAAAATATTATCGTTATTGCCTCATCTTTGCATCCCCATTTTCTCAACTGATATCTCCACAGAATTTTCATATGTTACGAACAATTATGATGTTCAGATTAAAGTCTCCGTTTCAGTGGAACTTAATGTTTGATTTAATGGCAATTTAATGTTTGAGCGTCATACCAGGAAGTTTATTGTCAGATATCACCACAACACCATATGATATGATGCTCTCTGGTAAGCAACGATTTCCTAGTAGCTCTCTTATTTGAACATGGATCGACATACTGCATATTTTCAAAAGCATATTACCGAAATACCACAGCTATGCATCATGGGCAATGTTTTTTCTAAGCTGCGCGCATGCATGGCAGCAGAGGCCGTCGCACACGAGACTCGAATCTCTCGCTTACTGTCTAAGACAACGAAACAACGAAGTGTGTTTTTGGTAGTAGTATTAAGCAGCAATAAATCAGTAGTGTGCGATTTTAGTGACATCTGAATGCAGTAAGTTTCGACCCCTAGAAAATGTCTCTTGCGCGGAGTACAATATTTATACTGAAATAAAGAGACAAAACGCCTCACTTCAGCGATACTAAATTATTCAAATTAAGTGGATATCGAATCCAACATTATTTAAAAGCAGAAAGGTCTGCATCACTTCACCCTGGGTATTTACATCTGGGTCTACCTATCCACTGATGAGACCTCAACAAAGGTCGAAACTGGTCTTGGTTTTACCCTTCCGTGGTAAAGGTGGAATAAGCTCTGGTAACTTTCCTTAGTATTTCTCATAATGTAAAGCACATCTCCTTGCGGACATGTATGATGCTATTCATTAAGGAAATCCGGCTTTACAGGAATCCCCTGAAGTCCTTCTGGGGCAATCTACGCCTTGAAGTTGACATTACAATCCCTCGACTTCCAGAGAAGCGGGGGGGGGGGCTTCGGCCTTCTCATCCTTAACGATACCTATGTAATACCGCCTTTCATCTCAGCAGGATACTGCAAACTAACCATCCTTGCAGCATATCCTGTGCAGTATTTCTTAAGTTTAGAGCTTCCCCTGTTTCGGATCACAGTACACCACGGTCCAGGAAGACTACAACAGACTTTTCCAGCTTATACAACAACTCAGCTCGTCGGGTATTAACACCGGCGGGATCCGGAATGGCAAGACTTGGTACAACCACTTCTTCAACATCCTCCGTACCGACGTTCCGGATCAAGGGATTGACAACAACATCCTCTTCGGCCACCTCTCCAAATATCCAGGCTACCCGTCGAGAAAGGACCTGGCGTGGAGGATATTTTACAGCTACCTTCCAGTTAACATCAACATCCGGAGGTCCCGCAACTCCAGGATCCCCTTCTGTGATTTCTGCCGGGGTTTGGACACCGTAGAGCACGCTTTCTATGAGTGTCCTCCATCCAACAACATCTGGAGGAGGTTAAGCGACGTGTTGCGCATCCCCCTTCTACCAGAACAAAGCATCCACCAGCAGTTTGCCTCGCCAACCACCAACAAGCAGAAGTTACTGGTATTCATCATTAATGAGATGATTTACACCTCTTGTCCTGTGCACTAACAGAAATAACACCATCAAGTTCTGTTTGCTGCTGCTTTAACACCTCCATCTGCAGCAGCATCTCCACTTCAAGCCATGTGTAAGGATTTTTGTCACGAAGACTTGCGAATTCTCTTTAATTTGTGTACTGGTGGCGAGGAGGCGCGGCAGTCGTAACAACGGAAGCAGACGACGCTTAGGACTTTTTTTTAGCAAAGTTTCCGCCGTGTGGTATCCATTTTTGTTTTTTAAATGTGGCCGAAGTGAGAGAACAAGTACAACATTAGTGTTTGAAAGCAAATATAATTTTCTAGTTAGATCATATACTACAGAATAATAGGTCATCGGCATTGCAAAAAAGAGCTATGAGTTAATTTCAGCGAGCATTCATTCTGCGTAATGATCTAGACTTTCACCAGCTTTACCATTCATCACGAGTCCGAGTTTTACTGGCGCAGTCGACAGGATCTACAAGGTGAGAGTAATTCGTTATGTAAATACATGCTCCCATGTTTTAGAGTTCTATTTTGATTATTTGGGAGAAAGTCTGGTTTAATACAAAACAAAAAAAAATAGCGTTCGGAGTTTGTTCCATCCTGGAACAGGAGTAGTTTTGATTTCTCGACAGAGAAAGAATACATCAGTATTCAAATTTTATTCCATCCTGGAACAGTAGTACAATAGTTTGGATAAAAGAAAAACATGCCAGTGTTCAAGCTATATTTTCGTCCCAGATAAATCAGAATAGTTTTTTTTTTTTTTTTCATTTTAAATTTATTTTCTTCTGTTCTGCATTTACCGATTTGTCTGTTTTGCATGTTTGTCCCATCTTGGAACAGTCAGTACTTGTGATTTCTCACAGAGAAAGAACACGACAGTGTGTATATATATAGAGATATAGATTTTTATTTTTATTTTTTTTTTTATTTAACTTGTTAAAATAAACATTACACGATAGGCAACAATGACTATTTACATATTATAAGTATATATTTACAGAGAAAGAAAAAAACATTTTCCTTTAGGGTGTACAATAGAGATATAAATGAATATTCAAAATTAACAGTTCAGTTTCATTCTGAGTTATCATTCAGATGAAGCACATTGTCGTCGTCAATCCAGAAGAGGGTACCAGTTGGATTCCACTCCTCTAGGAATTTCGCGACAGTTCTTGTTTCTTTAAAGTGCTCAAGTTCCAATAGAAGCCTGCTTTTTAGTTTCCGACGGAGGATGTGCATGAGGGTTTGTGCAGCTTCAGTGATCGATGGGTGCTTGTTACTTCTTGTCTGTTTTAGGTAAAAGCTGTAGATGACGGCCTTAGCGCAGATGAAGATGAAATTGCATGTTCTGTGTCTGTTTTCTTCTGTGTGGACTAAATTCCAGTAGTCTTCTTGGCTGTGTGTGTAGTTACAGGTGCTAGAGGCGGTATTCAGGGCATAGGTGATTATCACTTTGTTTGCAGGGCAGGTCAGATAAGTGTGTTAGATAGATAGATATATTTGTGTATTTGAAAGTGTAGTAAATTGTGTAGTTGAAGTTTTTTTTTTTTTGATCTGATAATATTGTAATATTTATCTATGTTTACACATGATATGTTGAATTTAGTTATGAGTCCCATAATCGCCAAATATATACATTTCTTTCTGGGCATTTAAAAAAAAAAGATTGCAGTTGATTCCTTTTTAAGGGTGATTTTTTATCAGTAAAGAGAGTTATTGCTAAGCACCATGGCTTATTTAACCAAAGGTAGAAAGGAAGATTTACGTAAATTGGCTGAAGAATTGGGAGAGAAGCCAACTGTTGAAATGAAAGTGATAGATCCTAAAATGATTATTACGGGAAGTAAATTTTATGAAGAAGAATTTGTTAAAGGGATGTTGGAGACGATTATTAGTACCAGACTCGAGGAAGAACTGATGAAGAAAGAAGAATTAGAAGCTCAACGGCGGAAGGAAGAACTAGAAGCCCAATGCCGGAAAGGTGAATTGGGAGCCCAACAGAAAAGAGAACAAATGGAGTTCGAGTTGAAGAAACTGGAAATTGAAGCGCGTGTTCAACCAACCTCAACTCCAGTATCCAGTGACAATAAACCATATTGTCTTGAACTAATTAAGCTAAGCGTAGGTTTAGATTACAAGAGGATGACATTGTGATATGCCTATCCCTGTTTGAAAGACAAGCTAAGAGAACCAAAATAGATGTTAAAGACTGGATATCATGTCTCTTGATTTTGTTACCATTTGAGATTGTCCAATTGATTGGTAGAGAGTCAGAAGAAAATTGTGAACATTATGAATATATTAAAACAATTCTACTAAAGAGATTTAGACTGAATCCTGAAAGTTTCAGAAAACAGTTTGTGATGCACCAAAAGGTTGCTGAAAAATCTTGGAGGGATTTCTGTTATGAAATAACTAATTATTTCGAAGAGTGGATTGGTGGCCTTGATATCAAGGATTTTGAAAGGTTAAAAGATCTAATTATTACGGATCAACTGAAGAAGAAAGTACCACATGAAGTGAGAGAACATCTCTTAGACGACTGGACAAAATTCGTTTCTCCAACCAAGTTAACTGACAGATTGGACGAATATGACAGTGTTCGTAGTACATCAAGGAAGCCCATTGGAGCTATTCCGAAGGACAAGACTGAAACGTTTAGACCTTATACTCCACCTGTTGAGCGAACATTCAAGAATAAGTTATTATCTCCCTCTCAAAGTCCACCGAGATGGTACCAGCGCGGCGAGTTGATGATTCATACAAGCCTCACTACAAGCCAACTTGTTTTACTTGTAGAAAGGAAGGTCATATCGCCAAGTTTTGTATGAAAAATAGTCAACCAAAAGGTACTCCTGCAACAGCACACAGTAACCTAGTTCAAACGTGTACCACTCGGGATGACAATAAATCAGGCGTGTTGACTGCCAAAATTTCCATTCCAGTATCCAAATCAGTGGACATTGGTCGAAACGTAGATGATTTGAAGGTCGTCAAAATCAAATGCCGAAGTAGGGTTTTAAATGGAATAATAGATACCGTAGCGCAAATATTGGTAGTGCGCGAAGATTTAGTGGCAGATACGCCCCATGATGGAGAAAGTAAGATAGAAATATCTTCTGCTTTCGGAGAAAATGAAATAACACCCTTGAGAATTTTTGAAATGAAAATTGATGATAATTTACATGGTAATGTTCCAGTCACATGTGCCGTCTCAAGAAGACTGATTACCGGTCTGCTACTGAGCTCCTCTGCCTATGAAATACTCGTCGAAAGCGTCGAGCTACATGAGAGTAGTCATCATTGGGAGACACCAGTTCTGAAATCAAAAGATTTAAGTGATAAACGGTCAGAAGATGATGAAGACGAAGACATGCCTTCGAAAATAACCAGTACAGCATTGGCAGTCAGTACGATAGAGTCCCCACCAGGTGCAGAAAATGAGTGTATACCAGAAAAAGCAAAATTCGAATTCGGCAAATTTCAAGAGGATGATGAGAAGCTCCGAAGGTGTTTTGAATGGGCAAAAAGGCAGAAAATTGCCTATGCGTTTGACAATGGGGTTCTGCTTCATAACGAACATATTTGTGGCGAGAATATTAGATACGTAGTGCTACCGTGTGTGAAACGAGAAAATGTCTTAAAGATGGCACATGAAATCCCTCTTGCTGGCCATCTGGGCGAAAAGAAAACCCGAATCAAGTACTCATTCTTTTGGCCTACCATTAAACAAGATGTGAAAAAATATTGCGAAAGCTGCAAGGAATGTCAAATGAGAAGGACTGCTACATATAGAGATAGAATCCCTATACGACCTATCGTCAGACCAGAAACTCCGTTTGAGGTATGGAGTGTGGATTGTGTCGTACCGTTAGAACTCCATCGGGAAGAGGACATCGATTCATAATATGTGCTGTTGATTTAGGCACTAGATGGGCCGAAGCCATACCTCTCAAGGAAATAAGTGCTAAAACTACATGTAATGTTCTGATGAGGATTTTTACTCAGACGGGATTTCCTAAAATGGTCTGTACCGACCAAGGTACGAATTTCACATCTAAACTCACTCAAGTTTTTGAAGATCTGCTAGGCATAGCTCCACGTTTTTCTCCAGGACATCCTGGGAGTATGGGCGCTGTCGAACGTTGGAACAGAACTTTAAAAGAAATGATGAATAAGAATATACAGGAGCATGGAAGAAACTGGGATTTACATCTTCCCTATCTTCTATTCGCATTCCGAGAAGTACCACATAGCACTACTGGGTTATCACCTTTCCAGATGGTATATGGAAGATTACCTCCAGGTCCCTTATCTTTATTAAAGGAAATTTGGACTGGTGGACGAGGCATCCCAACCACTGCCTCTCGCTCGACTGAAAATTATTTACAAGAGCTTCTTGAAAATCTAAGAAAAGCTCATGAAATTCCATTCGAGAACGCCAAAGGGTCTCAAGAACAATACTCCTCCAGATATAATCTTCGTTCCAAAGAAAAATCCTTCATTGTTGGTGAAAAGGTTTTAGTATTGTTACCTTCATCCTCTCATAAGCTTCTAAATACTTGGACAGGACCTGCTACAGTCGTCCAACTTACTAGACCACATTCTGCGAAGGTTGAGATGAAGGATGGAAGTATCAAGGAGCTCCACACAAATAAGCTTCGACCATATATTCAAAGAATTAATCATGTCGGTCAAGTTTTCGAGCTAGATGAAGATTTCGGAACACTCCACTATGCACTCGCTGACAAGATGAATAAATCAGTCGAAGATATTAGGAAACACCTTGAGGATATGAAAGCGCTCTTGACGGGAGAACAAAAACGAGAACTTTTTGACATCCTCCGGAAATACGCAGATGTTTTTAGTTCCAAACCTGGTCATGCCAAAGTTGACGGACACTCCATCAAAGTTACAGAGAACTGTTCCCCTAAGAGACTCAAATCCTATAGGGTGCCAATCACTCTACAAAAGGAAGTAGATCGACAAGTCAAAGAACTGTTAGATATGGGTCTCATTGAGCCAAGTGTCAATGAATGGGCTCATCCCGTGGTTTGTGTGGCTAAGAAAAATGGAAGTGTCAGACTATGCATTGACTTTAGATTGCTAAATAGTTTTACTATTCCAGATGCTTATCCAATGAAAATAGCTAGATATTTATTATTTGAGGTAGGACAAGCAAGATTTATCACTGTAGTTGACCTCACCAAGGGATATTGGCAAATCCCTATGGAAAAGGAAGCAAAGCCCTTCACTGCATCCGTGACACATTCTCGTCGCTATCAATGGAACGTCTTACCGTTTGGAATGAAGAACGCTAGAAGTACATTCCAGAAATCATTGGATAAAGCACTAGCTCCTCATAAGGCATACTGCCGATCATATATCGACGATTTGGCTATATTTTCTAAAACATGGTCTGAACATCTCACCCATATAGATGAAATCTTCAAAACATTAAGAGAGGTGGGTTTAACAGTAAACCTAGAAAAATGCGAATTCGGGAAAAATCAAGTGAAGTTCCTAGGTCATTTGATTGGATCCGGTCAACATTCCCCGGACCCAGAGAAGGTCGAGGTTATAAAAGGTTTAGCGACACCAGCGACAAAGAAGGAAGTAAGAAGTTTACTTGGGCTGGCTAGCTACTACCGTGACTACATACCACGATTCTCCCAAATTGTATTACCACTGACAAATCTGACTAAGAAAAGTATCCCAAACAATATTCCTTGGACTACTGATGCTGATGAAGCTTTTACGAAACTCAAAGAAGAGCTTATAAAAATACCTTCTTTACTCCAGATCTCGACAAGCCGTTCCAGTTGTATACGGATGCATCAGCAACAGCAATTGGCGCATGCTTAGCTCAAAACAACGAACAAGGAAAAGAATTGCCCATTGCTTTCTTCAGTAAGAAACTAAATTCCTGTCAAATGAAATGGTCAACCATTGAAAGGGTAGCTTTTTGCGTCTTGGAGGCGTTGAAAAAGTTTGACACATGGGTATTTGGTGCTGAAATACAGGTAATTTCAGAACATAACCCTCTGACCTATCTAACTAAAAGTGCCCCTCATGGTGTCAAGTTGTCCCGATGGGCTTTAGCCCTACAACGTTATAATATGACCGTTACATATAGAAAGGGTAGTCGTCATGGTAACGCAGATGCCCTTTCCAGATTAAAAACTGATATAATTAATTAATGTTATTGGCTTGTTTCTTAATAATGATTATATATTTTCTTGATGTTTAGTTAATGATGATTATATAGTTTTTTTTTGTTTTGTTTGTTTGTGGGAGCTGCATCGCACCATAAAGCTCTCACCTCATTTCTTGTATTTTAGAGTTAATTACACGCCTGAGTTTTCTTTTAGATGCAACATCGACACTCCGGTGACGGATGTGCTTCACCCAAAGGGAGTTGTAAGGATTTTTGTCACGAAGACTTGCGAATTCTCTTTAAACTGTGTACTGGTGGCGAGGAGGCGCGGCAGTCGTAACAACGGAAGTAGACGACGCTTAGGACTTTTTTTAGCAAAGTTTCCGCCGTGTGGTATCCATTTTTTGTTTTTTAAATGTGCCCGAAGTGAGAGCACAAGTACAACATTAGTGTTTGAAAGCAAATATAATTTTCTAGTTAGATCATATACTACAGTATAATAGGTCATCGGCATTGCAAAAAAGAGCTGTGAGTTAATTTCAGCGAGCATTCATTCTGCGTAATGATCTAGACTTTCGCCACCTTTACCATTCATCACGAGTCCGAGTTTTACTCCATGCTTCTGGTCTTTGCGTCCCCTAGGTCTAGTTTGTTTAGATTGGTGAGACAAATTAATCCCACCGACTTCGAAGCTTGGGTTAGCTTTTATATTCGCCACGAAATTCGTGTAGTTTCTCTATTCGGCTTTGAAATAATGTTGGATTCAATATATATATATATATATATATAAATTTCAATTATTTTACAAGGTTTAGCACTGATTGCTACATATAATGAAATTTCAATAATAGTGATGATAACATGGATTTTTTGCTATCTTTTAAAATAACAATCACAGTAATAATTTACAATTATATAGTTTCGAGTTACCCAAGTTATATAATATTACATGTAGTTTACTATTTTTTTTCAGAGTTTGAGAAAGAGTGATTACACAACAGTATTTACACATGTGCAATTAAAATATGATATTTCCTATTTCTCACAAACATACAATGTAAACTCATTATTATTTACACATTTTTAGTAATAAGAATAATTTATTACATTATTTTTTTCATGTTACATAGTAATATTATGTTAATGATATTATCACATAATAATCAGTCTTCTTTATTGTTATGTTACATTTCTGCATTTGATTATAAGGATTACGTGTAGATTGGTGAGGCAAATTAATCCCACCGACTTCGAAGCTTGGGTTAGCTTTTATGAAGAGAGCGGGATTTAGCCTTCACTATTTATGTTGTTGTTACTGTTTATGCATGGGCTGTAGGCATTGGATGTTGGTGATTTGTGATGTGTATATTAGTGTTAATGTTATGTAAACTTTGTTGGTATATTTTCCAGAGTTCGTTTTTTAATATTCTGTACTTATCTATGTGTTTTAATTTTCTTGGTAGGTTGTTGAGTTGCGTTGGTATCTGATATGATCTCGCAGAAGAACCGTATGAGTTCTTGAAGGGTGTAGGGATGTAGAGAGTTGTCGTAGGTCGTGTTATATGATATGTGTCTCTGTTGTTTCGATAGGTGATGTTGAAGTAATTCCTTGTTGATGCCATGTAGTGTTTCAGGTTTTTAATGCTCAGAATTCTGTGTATCGCCATGTGCTGGTCAGATATTGGTTTTTCCGCCTAAGGTTCCAAATCACTGTTGACACAATTTTCCTGTGTAATGTTTCTAATTTTGTTAGGTGGCTGCTTGATGTGTTTACATAGACCGTTATACCGTATCTGAGTACGGATTCCCAGATACCGTGATATAGGAGGTTTTTTTTTTATGTTGATGGAATGTCTTTTACTTTGGAGAGTTTTGATGCGATGATGCGGAGTCATGTATGTAGGTATTCTATATGTTTGTCCATTTAAGGTGGCAACCTATTTAGAGACCAAGGTATTTTGCGTGTGTTACAGGTTTGATTTCAGAACATTGGCAGGTATTTTTGTTTGTTAATGCAGCGGTATGTGTGACAGTGTATCGATAGTGGTGTGGGGTGCATGATTCTTGGGTTGTGTATTATCAACATCTGTGTTTTGGTGCCGTTGATTAGAATTGCGTTTTGGTAGAAGTATGTTGTGATTTCATTTAGGTCTTGTTGTGCTTTGCTGAGAGCCGTGTTGATGTCTGTGTGGATTGCTAGTAGTGCGGTGTCATCTGCGAACTGAAATATTTCACTTCTTGTGGTCATGTTATGAACATCATTAATGTATATGTTGAATAGTGTTGGTAATAATATGGCGCCTTGAGGAACACCGTGTTTTATTTGTATACCCCGGCAGTGACATGTACCTATTATTATCCACTTAATTTGAATAATAGTACAATATTTATTTTATGTACAGCAATATTTTTAATTGAATAAAACATATAATTTTTTTCTTTTATAATTTCCAAAATCCTCACACCCACGAGCCAGGGTTGCCCATGCCAACCTAATTGTTACACCGAAGACATTATGACTTGCGCATTTGCTTTTCTGCCGTAAAGGGACGTTAGCCATGCGAATGGATCCTCACTTCTCTTTTATTTAGTTGTTTCTCTTGCGTTGGGCACCTCTTCTATGGAAATCTCCGTTGACATACACACGAATGCGGAAACGGACAAATTTTCAGCACTTTCTTATTGCATGAAGCCATTTTATAACCTTCTTCAGTGTTTCTTGAGTGTTGTAATGATATCATCCACAGTTCGGTTTAAGTGAATCCCATCCGTCCACTCACTGAGCTTATCTGGTAAAGTTTCGCATATTGATGCTGTGAGTAAGACTAAAGGCCATAAACTAATCTGGAAACGTCACTCTGCAGACTGAATGTAGAACATTGTCGAGCCAGTTCTGGCTTCTAGTAAGCAGGGTGGTTAGTCTCCTATCCTGCTGATGAATTCTTCCATCAACTGTCACGTTGATATAGGATGTTTGTATCGTTGCAATCGTTCAATTTGGCGACGACCAGCTTGGAAGGATTTGATCTACCTCGCGGGAAGTTTATTAATTCTAAACTACTCCTCATTTCCAGATTGAACGGAACTGGATTCAGTTAGCTTGCATTCATATTTTGTTATGCCACGTGATTTATTACTCTTACGTACTCATATTCAAGAAAAAAGGGAGTATCTTTATAATTTGAGAGACAGAGAGTATGGAAGGAACCACTTAAAACACGTGATCATTCTCTTATTTTTCACTTGAAATATGGTTGAAATATACTCGACGATGTTTCAATAAGTCACACTATTTGGGAACGAAATGCTAGGCAACAACTTAGCCATTTGACGGCAGCACTTCTTTTGAGCCGTCTTAATTCTTAAGATGCACTTCCAGATTATTTGACCATTAGCTTAAACACTGGAGTAACATGAAGAATTTCTAATCTTTCGTTGATGGGATTATCAGGAAAAAAGCGCAAAATTAATGAAAGAAGGTTGCAAACTTCGATGGCCCAGAAATCAAAAAGGGGTTTGAATTTTTAATAAGTTTTTTTATTTATTAATTATTTTTATTCTTTTGTTTTTCTTTATTATAATGAAATACAGAAACAAGAGATTTTTTATCAGTTATGAATCACCGCATCACCTAAATGCCTTCCATTTTCGGGATCCGGAAAAGTCTCCCCCAGCATTTCGCCCCCATAAGCTATAAAAATGTAAATAATACACCTAATTTTTTTAATAATTCTAATTTATTTTGTTTTAATAGAATAAATGCACATTATTTTTTAAAACTCGAAGTTGTATGCACAGCCTCTAAGGTAATCAATTACATTAAGCTTTTGAAAATTTTGGACTATTGTTTTGATTCTAGCAGAAATTGCAGCATACTTCTTGTTTTTCTGATGGCCTAAATTACCGGCAATTAGTTGTGTAATTTCGAAATTATGAAGCCCTTGTTGTTTCTTTAAAGAATCAATGAATTGATAAATATTTGGGAATAAATTAGCACAAGTTTCCTGAAATTCCCTGTGCCTCCCCATTCGCGGTTGATTCCTTTTATAGATAGCTATTATTATTATTATTATTATTATTATTATGCAAGGTGCCTCCATGGAGTCAAAAGACTCATCGCGGGAGACCCAACATTGACATGATAACTGTTATTCACACAATACCTGTCATACTTTCCTTTAAACTCATTCACAGATGAAGTATTCACAACCACCTCTGGCAACGCATTCCACCCATTTACACCCCTCCAAGCAAAAAATCTAGTACTAACACCCTTGTTAACCACACTCTTACACAATCTCCAGGGATGACCCCTCATTCTCTCCCTTTCTGCACTGGTCTTAAAAAAGTTATCAGTATCAATCCTATAAAACCCTTTTAATAATTTATATGCCTCTATCATATCTCCTCTCATACGTCTATCAACTAGTTTTTGAAGCCCTCAGACCTTCCATCTATCCTTGTAGGAGACATCCCACAAGTTGTTACCTTGAAAGATACAGAAAAGGTGTTAGAAGTATTTTTTTAAAAAAAATAAAATATTTAAAAACTTTTTTATATTTCTGATATGGAATGTCTGTCTATTATTACTAGATATATGTTTTGTTAACAATCGTAGAATTATATATTGTACATATGTGAAAATCAAAATTTATAAAATCTCACTTCTACTGTCATCTGTTGAGAGATAATTTAATATTCTTAAGATAGCATTCCGTACTTCGTTTGAATAGTACGTCATTCTACATATTTCAAAAGATTATTCAACTACGAATAATATGCATCCTTTCTTTAATCTATTTCATAATTCAAATGAATCGATTTTGTCCATTGCAGAATAAAATTCAAATAATTCTGATACAAGCAAGCAGTTATATTTATTCTTAAAAAATAACACACAGACACACACACACACGCAGGATAAAATTTAATCTCCCATCAAAGTACATTCACAAACAACCATGCCTACTTGATGAATCCGAACTGCCAGCTTGGGGTGTAGAGTGAGAAAGCTATGCAATTTGAAATGCAATGCTGTTCAAAACTCAACTGCAGTTGCCGATCAAAAAAAGAAAGTTTATTTTTAAAATTCGTCACTGGTAATCATCGTCCATTCTTTGACCTCATTAGCCTTTTTAAGATTAATATAGCCAAATTTACAGCTGCGATATTACAATGAAGAAATTTAACATATAGAAATATAGTGCGCCTCACATCGCTAAGATTCGAGTTCCTTCGAGAACTAAAAAAATAAATATATATACGAAAATGTATAAAGCAAATTGATTCAGCATTTCTTAATTATACATACAAATACTTACAATGTTGCTGAAAGTAGCATTACATGAAAATCCATGGAAATCGGTCACGTCTTACTTACTTAGAAGCAGCACATTTAGTTTCACTAAATGGCATCTGATGGAATGTTTTTAATAGCTTTTGAACGAAAATGTGAAAATACATCGTATTTTTCTCAAAATGTTTATTTTCTTAATTTTCTTCCAAAGTTTAGTGTAGAGCTATCTTAAAGGCATAATAAATAGATAACCTGTTTATTCTCCAGTACTTCCTTTAGCTACAAACTGGAAATAATGAAAATCTATTTACGAAAATATGTTAATTCTTCTTGTTTATCTTCTTAACGTTAAATAATACATTCGTTCTATTTTAAGACGAGTCACACGGTGTTCATACAGAAGCGAGAATAATTTCAATGGAAAGTCACGCTTATTCTTCCCCCCCTTTCTTGCACCACCAACACCAACATTACTCGGAATGGCGGTAGTGGTGGTGATGGTGGTAGGGGGAGGGGGGACACCTGTGAATTTCCATTGAAAGATTACATGTTCGAGTGACGTCCAACTCAATGTTACTTTTTTTACAGACCTTCCATAGTGCGATTAGAAGAACATCGGAACATTGCACTCTTTGATTGGAAAACGCTGGTTTTGATTCTCATCGTGATAAGAATGTCTATATGGGCTTTTGCAATAGAAGATAATTTAACCGATATCATATGGTGGCTGAAAGGATTTTTATCACTGAAGCTTGTGAATTTTCATACAACCTACAAGTAAATTGTTCAGAGTACATACGTCATTTATAGGCAAAATATTATTTGTGGGCAGTAGATTGTTGTGGGGAGATTTTGAATTAATTAGCAGAGATGATAGGTTATGTTTGGCAGAGAATACTCTCTCTATGAGACATTTGACTCTTTATGGTGTCACGTAATCATAGTCATAATGGTAAAAAAAAGTTTCTCGCATCATGGAGGATTCTAACCAACACAATTTGTCTAAGAGAATGAAAGACGTCACATAGTTTTCTCATCACTGGGGAGGCGTAAATATTTATGCTTATATATTCCGTGATATATTCTTTTTGAGATGTACAGTTAGTTAGTAATACGTGCTATATAACTCAAATATTGTCAAACAAAGCCAAAATTACAAAATACGCAAACTTTTGCTCAAAGTGTTGAAAAATGAGTCTCCTCCGATGCGTCTTTTGACTCCATGGAGGTTCTAAAAACAACAATGACAATAATAATAAATTGTTGAAAATTTCTGATCGCTCACTTGTGGTGGTTTAAATTCTTATCACGATTTTGGCTTTTTTCCCCACCTGGATCTTACCCGAAAGGTAATAAACCTATAGTACAACAGTAGTGCCATCAAAGGGTTTTTTTCTATAATTTTTAACTCTCCCACACTCTGGACATTGAAATTCCTCCATCACCTGTAAACATCCGTGCCCACCCAGAGCGAGTACGCTAGTCATTCTGTTAACCAGATGGACAAGGGCTGAATGTATTGTTCTAACTTGGGTTTTCTATTTTCATAAAGCGCATTTAGATATATCACAAATATTCGCATTTAAATGCGAATGTTCGAAACAGCGCTTGTCCTATTATATTTTCTGTATTTGCTTTACATAATTTTCTTCTAAAATTTATAATTAAGTTAATAATACCGTACTAAAAATCTGTCGTTTCTGCACTCACACTGTTTTATTAGGTTAGATTTCAACTAGATAAAAGATTTACAAAAAAGGTTTCTGTTACCAGAGTCCATCTTTTGCACAAGTAGTATTTATTCACTCAAACCGAGGTATATTATTATTATTATTATTAATATTATTATTATTGAAATCTCCAGGGAGTCAGGCACCCACCGAGAGAGACCGTACTGCACGCTCCAGCTATCATACTTGTTCTTGTATTCATTCACGCTTCTTGCACTCACATCCAATGGCAATCCATTCCAATAACGCACCACTCTATGAGAGAAAATTTTCGATATCACCCCCATCTTAGTGGCATTTTTTCTCACTTTCCAAGGATACCCTCCTGTCCTTTCCCCATAAAATAACGTTTTTAAATCTTGAAATCTGTATGACCTTCAATCATATCATTGCCTCTTTCTCTTGTTTGCTAGTGTCTGCAATCTGCAAATACTCACTCTGTCTTCATAATCGGTACTCCAAAATCCTGATATAATTTTTAACGCTCTCCTTTGCACTCTCCCTCTCTCCACTGTATCCAATTCACTAAGGAAACCAGGAGAACAGAACTGTGCAGAATTGACCAAGTGTGTTCTTATCAAAGCCTTGTAAAGAGGCAAAATGACATTCTTATTGTCTTTATCTTTGAGTTTGTGTTTGCAGTCTTTGCTATATTACCCTGAACTTGAACTTGCTATCTACTAACACTCCAAGATCCCTGTTCTGATAAGTTTCTTCTAGCACCATCCTATTAATATAACACGATATTGGGTATCTAATTACGCCACATTGATGACCTTACACTTATTTACATGGAACGGACATCCATTTTCACCCCCGCACGATTCCAGCCTATTCAGATCATTCTGCAAGAACTGCATATCAGAAGCATTCTTGATTACCCACGCAACTGATTATTTACACCATTAAAACATATGCAAACATAGATATTCAAATAACAATTTGACTGGTTGCTCAGCGTAATTCAGATTCTACTCAAGAATCTAAGAACAGTCTGTCAGTTAGCATACGAAGTGGACTGTTCCAAGTAATGAAGTTTTTTCTTCTTTTTTTTTAAGATTAGGCGTGGCTAACTCGTTGACATTTAATTCTTTTAAACAGCTTCTTTGAAACTGCACAAAGGGTACTGCGATAACAATTGGAATGACTTAGATCTGATTAAATCACAGCCGTTCGATTGCCAGATCTCAGTACTTAGTAATCCCCCGCCCCCCCCCCAAGTACTTTGTTGTTGATGTTGCTATCACTTGGTACTGCGACCTCAATAATTCCAACTAGTCGATATTCAGTCTTTGTCACGTCAGGTCAATTCTGTTTCAAAATCCGATAAATTTGCATTCTAAAGCCCCAGAGAAATTTTATTGTTTCATTTTCCAATATTGTCTCCATTTTATGCTGCCACCAGTTATCAGAAGTAAGAAAACCATATTTTTTGCTTCCATGCTATGAATTATTTTGACCATTAAATCACGACTGTGATTTAATCAGGTTCGGCTAAATTGCTTCAGGCACTGATTCAATTGTTCTACAATTTCTTCTTTCTGAACGTATGATCTACATTTACTGTGATTTCTGATGTTCTCAATTTTTGCTTTGATTGCATCAGTTTGTAACCCCTGTTCTTGAGCTGTAAGAATAAATCCTTTATTACTGTTTTTTGTTTAATATATCTATATTTTCCTCATTGTCACGTCTTAGTCAAGTCAATTTTTTTCTTTCTTGTATCGTATAAATTGGCCATGCAACAGTTTATCTAATTTTCATCAGAACCTGTCCACCTTTTCTCGCTAGCACAGCCAGCCAACATCACTTCGTGAATGCAATTCATGATGTATAGTTTACTTTTTCGACTTTGAGGTCCAATTTGACCTGGTTTTCGTTTCTCCAATCCACTATGCCAGTTGCGTACCGTATCACTGATATCGCCCAAGAGTTCATTTCAGGGAATTTTGTTCAGTTCATTACGTTTTGTTATTAGAATATTGCTGACTCTTTCGGTGTATTCAGCTGCTGCTTGTCTTTTCACTTTCGAGTGAGAATATCACTGGCTTCTAATATTCCAAAGTATTTATAGTGTTCGTTAGCGGAAACTGCTCATGTATATATATAAGCAGCTGGAATTATATATATTTCATCTGGTCAAAATTAAAATTGCTAGTGTCATTATTTTTTCCTCTTTTAATAGATAAAATTGCGCATTTTCCAAACCAGTTTAGATTTTGATATTCTGACTAAAAATACGAAACGCATTCTTTACGTGAGTTTATTTGCTATACCGATTTTCCATATAACTTCAACTCATCCATATACAACGGATGGGAACTTGAATATTATTTTTAAACATTTTAGGTAGAAACGAACATATTACTAGTACTATTGTTACGGGACACCGCTGAGTAGTCCAAAAACTCACCCTGGACGGACCTCTACAGCACCTCTACTCTCACAGTCGCACACTTAACTCAAATTACACACACCGCTACCACCAGCTACACACAAAACCATCTGCCATCCACCACCATCAACAATTGTATATTTTTGTCTGTGAAGTGACTATGTTCTCATGGCCGATTTTCCTTTACAGGATGAAAACCCAGAGTTTCCGGGGGGAAAAACCTACGTTGTTCTTCGCCGTTCTTCCAATTGCACTACGGAGTTTTTGCTAATTCCAAATATTTCTGGTCATTTTAGGATTCATGACGTGGGAAAGAGTCGAACACTTCCTTGTAGTCTGTCCCTCACGTGAAAATTCGTCTTTCGTCTTTTTGAATTTCTACAGATCATTTCATCAATAAGGTCTGGTCTTTTGTTCCTCTGGATTTTTTAAAATTGAGCTCTTCTTCAACCGGATAAATTTTATTATTTTATATGTCGTGAGAAATTGCAAAGTTTGCATTGAAGCGTAGTTGGTAGGCATGTTATTGGTCTGCTGATTCCTGCCCTGATCTCCTTCTCTTTTAACCAAAATCCTTGTAATTCGTCATTGCCAGGTGCGCTCCGCTCTAGTTTATTATTATTATTATTATTATTATTATTATTATTATTATTATTATTATAGCTTGTGCATGACCAATTCTTCAATAAAAACGACATTTTGCATTTGATTTTCTTTCATTTCTAATTCTATTTTCTTAGTCTGTGAGGCAATTTTACACTGCTGCCCAAAACCTAAGCACAAACACTATTTCTGAAGATTACAAACGCAAATTCAGAGGATCAGCTTGTGCCAATTTGTATAACTAACGGTAAAAAAGGGTACACATTCAAATTTTCGAATCACGCGCAAAGGAGTCACGTCGAAACACTCAATCGGATAAAAGCTAAAAGGTTGCGCTAAGCGAATTGTGTTTGAAGGAAGTATTTGAGTATTACAAGCTTTATTCGTGAAAGAATAAAGCTTGTAATGTCCCAAAACCATCATTACGAGGAAGAAGAATTATGGGATAGATTTAAAAAGTCCACATAATTATAGCGTTCTATCCAGGCTCTGAGCAGCGGTTCAAACCAATGAAATTTGTTCCCGGCATTTTCTGAAAGGTCGCCCGCACACTACCACAGAGCATAAAGACAGATATTTGGTTATAACAGCAAGACGTAATCGACGTACCACTGCAGGTCAGCATGCAAGTCTGCTTCATTCAAGCACAGGGGTTGTATTCATAAGTATGGAACAACAGACCAATGGACAAATGTACTTTTTGCAGATGAGAATCGTTTTAATCTTTCCTCCGACTCTAGACGACACGTCATCTGGCATGAAAGTGGTACTGCTTACCATTACGTGATTGTTCTTGAAACGGATAGATCTGAGGCTCGGGTCATGTTGTGAGTGAGGCATTGTACTTAATCATCGCACCGAAGTACAAATGCTGAGAAAGGGAGTATGACTGGTGATAGATATTGCAATGAAGTTCTTCAGTCATGATCGATTGCTCTTTTGTAGGTGAAGAATTAATTTTTATGGATGAGAATGCCACACCACATCATATACGAATAGTGGAGATACTTCTGGAGACCGAGGATATTAATAGAATCGAGTGACCATCACGCGCCCCAGATCTCAGTCGTATAGAACATGTTTGGAACTCAACAGGGAGACGCATTTCTGCTCGAAATTCTCCTCCAGTTGAAGGAGGAGTGGGTTAGTTTTCTCCAGAACTATTGAATCACTAGGTGCTTAGCATAGCACGACGTTGTGAGAGCTGCATTGCAGTTCAGGGTGGACTTATTCCATACTGAAATGTCTCTCCGCATAGTTGTCTGTAAGTACTCTAGATTTAAATATGTCCTTAGGATATTTGCAACTTTTGATAAAAAAAAAGTATTTCAATTTACTTTGTACAAAATTTATAACACACTTTTGGGTAACATAATTTATAACTATGATGGAAATAAATTTCTGTCTACATTTGGTTGTTGTCATGAAATTGTTTTTCGTATAAGTACAAATGTAATTCATCCTTAGCTTTTGGACCCCAGTGTATTTCCTCAACATGTTCATCGGAATTTCTCCTCTCTCGGACTAGACTTTCAATTCCTAGATGACAATACATGAGAGATGATGGAAATATTGTCTGCAGCATCTTTAAATACAGTTTTTTACAAAGTAAAGTGTGGTATGCCATCAAATGATATATCATGGTCAGATATGAAGTTAAGGACAAAATAAGCCGAGAATACAAGAAACACTTCAGTGGTTATAAAATTGTTTAAAAAGTTTATAATGCAACGTTTTTTAATAAATAATAATAATGCCTAATTAGAAACAAACTTTCTCATGTCTTCAGTAAGGATAGGCATTCATTCAGATTCAAGTTCGGACGATGGATTAAAGTATCGGCGTTATATCGTTCAGCAAACGTTTGAACTTTTGGCGGAAACGTCAGAATAAACTTCTTTGAGACCAGCGGATGTTGTGGTGGATATCAATTCCGTATTGTGCTAGGTTAGTTTAATCAGATTTCTTATTAACGGTGTAAGATTAGTGTTCTGGTAATATGTTCTACAGAAACTTGCAGTTTGTCCTAAGTAGAAAAGGCGACAGTCACAAGAACCTGGTATAGGACAAAAAACTGCTGTTGTATGTACCTTCTAGTGAAGGTAGGTTTGATAAACAGAAGTAGTTAGTTCACCCAAAGAAGATCGGAAAATAAAGATGTCTAGGAAAACTAGTTTGACTTCCTTTTCTCTTGATATAATGAAAATATCCTACAATTCAGTTTACCTTTGTCTGCTGTCAACAAATTTTTTTCATATAGGTACACATGTAGTTCATCCTCAACTTTTGCACGCCAGTATATTTCTTACTCAACATCTTTACCGGAAGTTCTCCACTGGAGACGGCAAGTTAGATGAAATATTTTAATTTCAGCCAACTCGGTAAAAAGCATTAAGACTGAAACGAAAGTAATAATAAGAAGAAGACCAGAACAACTATAACAAAATTATACTCGATGAGTCAAAACATTATACCACCTAACTAGTAGCGTGTTTTTTCTCTTTTAGCCATAATAATTATCTGCATCACTCTTGGCATTGACTCTGCTTGACCACGGAAAGTATCTTCCGGTATTCTGGATGAACTACACAGAATAACGTCCCGGAGGTAAGAGATTGAATGAAACACTGATGTTGACCGGCAGATGTTACGGGCAGCAGAATCCGAAAAGTTCAGTGGAATTAAAGGATAATTAGACAGTCAGGAAAGCACCTGGATGCTTTGATTTTCTCTTCCAACCAAGCTTGCATAATGTTAATCACATAACCCCGGGTGTTGTCTTGCTGGAACAATCCTAGTGCAGCGAGTCACATTACACCACGTAGGGAAATATCTGGTCCAAACAATGTCCTAGATAGTATTCACGATAACATGCATTCAGTGGAGGACGAGAGCACCCAGTGATGTATATGATAAAATTCTCATTCGAGGATTCCGACGCTGCCGACTTGTTTCTGACAACTGTGCTCTCTGATTGGCTAAATAAACGCGAATGGTCATAAAGTTTTAGTTCATGAGTGCATTTCTATACTCTTCACCCAGATGCAAAGCAAGTGCCCCAAAATTAGTTCACTGTTCAGGCTGAATAAAGAGTACCACAACATCTAAAATAAATGAGAGCCATTAACTCAGATGGGTGGAAAAGATTAAGGACCGAGACCAATTTTGAAAAAACTATGGTTACAAGAAGATCAGATAATTTTTGGGGAAGAAGAATAAAAAGCCGTTAAAGGGTTTATTTTTATCCGCTAACGCATTTTGTTCTCAGTGGGAAGTAAGAAACAGTATTTTGTCCTGATTTTGTTATGGATCCCCACCTTTCTTTATCTACGAGCTGAATGAATCGCGATGCTCGTAATCATAAAAGTTTCGTGGCTTCGTCGGGAATGATACATATGCTTAAGTCAAGAAGTTTCGTTTCCTACAGAGGCCAATTAAAGGTGTGTTATCCAGTCTCAAGTGGCGATGAATGGGTTTAACCAACGGGAGTTTGATCTTCAAAGTGGCCAGAAGAAAACGAACAATTAACATATATAAGAAACTGGACTCACTGTCTTAGTTTATTCTATGGTAATTTAAAATAATCCATCCGAACATTCATCTAGGTTAGCATTCGTTTTGTGTGTTTACTCGTGTAGGCTAGTAGAATTTGCTGAGTTCAGAAGTTGAATGCCTGCTTTCTTTGCAAGGGGAAAAAACCATTGAAGGAGTAGAACAATTAAATAACCATGGGCTATTAAATTAAAATTCCAGGGCCGTTTTCGATGACATTAACCATTTGCTCTTCCGATACATACGAAGTGTTGAATATTGCTTACTGATACATCTGCAGATATTAAAAAAAGCGTGAAACATTATTTGAATATTTTGACATTTTCTAAACGATTTTTAATCCGATGCTGGAAATTTTATTTAATGCTCTCGGTTGATATTTTATGACTCAACAGTTCAACCGAAAACACGACGCTTTTTATGATTTATTTCTTCTGTTTTTTGTATATTAATTAATACCTTTATGAATTGGAAACTTTGTATCGAACAATAATTAAAGTGAACGTTATAACTGTAGTGTGCTATCTGCAATAAACGCATTTTTAAAAAGCACGAGAGATGTAAAAACCTGTAGTTCGACAATTTTAAAATTAACCTCTAAATGATATTCGACATTGCATTTCCTAACTGAAATCGAAATTTGTGATCATTAATATCGTAAGCTTTTCCACTACCAAAATGACATGGTTAGTCGTACCAGCTACATACAAAGTCACTTTATTCGTTTTGAAAAAAAAAATGGATTAAGCATGCATTTCTAATAAAGAATTAAATGCGTCTTGTCCAAGTATCCGAGATATGTGTAGATAAGAGAAACATTTTTAAACAACGAATATAATTTCTGAATAAGCCGGATTCATTAAATGTACTGGGAAACTAAATTCAGTTAACACGTGATTTTTTAAGAACCCAAAGGGTACGTCAAATAAGCAATTTCGTTTTTATTTGTTTCTTTACGAAATATGTCATGGCCACTATAGACAATTTCCCACTTACATAGACAAATTAACATACAGGGTGTTCGGGATAAATTTGACATATTTATAATTAATTATATTTTTCCGTAAGTTACATGTATTAACACACACTTCTCTTCATTTAAAAGTTTGGACCCTTCTTCATTCATATACAAGATGTCAGAAAGGATGGATAGCTGGAACCCACCTGAATCATGGAAGAGAATAACTTGTATCATGATGATTCGTGCCCGCCATCAAAATAAGGATATTACGACTGCTGCCCAATGCTCCCTGAATACAGTAAAAACAATCAGGCATGAACTAGAGACTTGCAATGGTGACTACGAGGATGTAGCAAGAAGAAAGATCCCTAGCAGACGATCTGATTGCGTTCGTACAGCAGAATTCCTCGCAAATCTGCAGGAACAGGTGTTGAAGAACCCTGGCATTGGAATTCGGGCTTTGTTCGTGGAGTTGCTAACTGTAGTCAAGCCCTGGATAACAAGGGTAGCCAATGGTAGGCCGTATGTATGGCAGCAGGATTCGGCCCCTTGCCACACCTCTGGGAAAAGTCAAAAATGGTTGTCTGAAAATTTCTACGACTTCACCAGTCCAAATGTTTGGCCTCCAAACTCCCCAGACCTTAACCCCATGGATTATTTTGTATGGGGCGCAGTTGAAAAAGACACCAATCGCACTTCCAGTAATACAAAAGCCCAGTTAATGGATAAAATTAAAACAGTTTTTGCGGCCCTTCCCAGGGAGACTGTAGCATCAGCTTGTTCGAGGTTCCGAAGCAGAATTGAAGCTGTGATCGATGCTAATGGTGGTTATTTTGAGTAAATCTTGTTGATAGTATTGTAATTAACTCTGCCTGTAATGTTTTTTTGTCAATTCATTAAATTTAATAGATACAAAGAAGATTTTCTTTTTCCTTACGAAACTGTCAAATTTATCCCGAACACCCTGTATAAAGACAAATGCTATACGAGAGGGAAAAAAACTTATAGAAGTGTTTTAAAAAATAGCCAATAAATATAAAGTTGCTTAATAAATATTCAATAATTTTAGTTATACTTCTGTAACTAGGTTTTACAGCTCTCTATAAAAACGGTCCAAGATATAACTTCGATAGATAAAATGGCCCCTCAGTACAATCTATAGTCATCTCATCCAATTAAAATGAAACATTAGCCTTTTAATAACAAGAGTTTCTCCACAGATCAAAAATCAACTTACAATAGGTGGATCATCAAAAAATCTGAGATAACGTCTCAGAGATAATGAGATAACTGAATATTCTTCTTCCTGTGATATATAGAAATCAACAAAGATATTTTAATAGGTCACAGTTAAAAGTACTGATATGAATGATGAATGTTTCTCAAGTACTTTAAATTTTGTGGAACTGCTGGCTTAGAAAGTTGTTTTCAAGAGAGAAAGCATTCTAAAAAAAATAAAATATTATTATTATTATTATTATTATTAAGTGACACTTTTCCAATAAGTCCAAGGACTCATCGAGGGAAAGCACTACTTTACAACTCAAGGTCTTCAACCTTTTGTCCACCAGCTATACAGAACAACTACAACCATTATCATCTACACACAACGTCATCTACTGCCCACAACTTTCACAACCACTAGTATTTTTCGTCCGTAAATTGCATGGTTTCTCAAAGTCGATTTGCCTGTGCGCAAATTCTTATGAATATGCTGTTCATCAAACGACTGAAAATTTACTTGAGTTATAGCAAATTCTTGATTGCCACGAATCACTGAAAATATCATTTGTCCATTGTCACTTCGACTGTCTCCAAGAAAACCTTCATCAAATCAGTGAAAAAGAAAAAAAGTTCTACTACACATATTTTCGTCCAGTGAAAAACGGTTGTCAAAGAGGGGTAGAAAATGAGAAGCGGAATCTACTGATGAACGTTGACTATTAGCGATTACAAAATTCAAGCTTTCTTATTACGGTATTATTTTCAGAGAATGCATATCAAAATATACTATTGTATAATTATACCTCGCATGGACCCGATTCTCAAACATCCTCAGTTCTCAAAGGCTTTTATTCTGAAAATTAAAAAATCATAAAGTTCGTAATTTGTTCGGTAAAGAGAACTGATTTATAAATTTTGTAAATTTGTTTCTAGAATTGGAAGAATATATAAAAGTATGTTACTGGATTTGGCTATCTATTTTCGCACAAGGATTTTAAAATAAGAAATATATGCATACATAAACTATTCTTACAGCTCAACATTTTAATAAGTAGATTTAATTATTTAAGCAGCAAAATCTAATAGGTGGCGCTTGATGAACTAAAATGGCGACCTTACGAAAGCGGTAGTCGAGCATGTAATGTAGAAAAATTGAAATGGGCGTAAATGTATTCTTTGGTTTGATTTGAATCTTTTATCAGGATCTTTTTCAACTCAAATCTTTTAGGATTTTTTATTAACGTTTGAAAAAAAGAAATTGCAAAAAACAGGTAGGCTGAAGTCTTTGGTAATGTAATGTCGCATTTTTGGTTCTGAAGTATTTGAATTATTAGATAGAAAATTGTCTCACGTAATCAGTTTGGTGCAGATAGTCATCGAATATTTAAACATAAAAATTAGACTTAATTATAAACATTAATATATAAAATTTTATTTAGGTAAATGCATAATAAACACTATATTTGGGCCATCCATATTTCAATAAATGTACTACTGTAATGTTATATAATGTTCTATCTAATGTATCTGTTATATGCAAAGTGAAACATTGACTAACCATAAATAAAGAAAGATGAAAATCGAATTCAAGCTACAGAAATGGATAATCTTAGGAAATCAGCTGAATATGTGATGCAAAACTATAAAATAAATGAATAAATTCTGCAATCTCTGGTTTGTGATTGTTATTTTCAAAATTTTATTATTATCATTATTACGATTAAGTCTTTTGGAATGACTAATTGAAGGAGGGAGATGTTTATACCATAACCATTATTCAATATATATATTTAATATTGATTAATTTGCATAACGTTAAATGTTTAAGAAAACAAGCTGGATATTAGTAAGGTCTCATACTTCGAGTTATTGCCATGAATTTTAAGCCAAAGCAGAGAATCATTGATAAATAATCACCGCAATGACTCTTAAGCCAAGTAATATAGCGATACAGTTTCTCCAGCATTAAAGAGCAGGGGCGTTTATATTTTCCTTTTCTTTTCAGCATAATATTTTATTACCCATCATGTACACGCTGCTTTTAAAAAAAGTCAACGGACACCATAGTGTGAGGAACAAACAGCCATGCCGCCCAACTTAATGAGATGCAGAACCTCCTTTCGCTGCGATGACTGCAGCATTCCTACGGGGCGAACTGCTAATAAATATCACCAATTTGCTCCGAAGCTCATTTCTTGGTGAAAATCTATGTAATGAATATCACTTGGTTTTCACCACACTGAATTCTCCACCTAAAACTTCCATAATTGCCATGTCTCGTGGGATTTGAGCCGACAGTCCTACGTTGAAAGCGGAAAGCTTATCACTTGACTGTATTTAGATAGACAAATATTCTTTAATTTGGATTCACTTCTGTTTATGTATTTGGTCCTGGAGTATGTTTAGCTGCATGCAAATTACGCGAGTTGTAATCGCTATTTACCACTTTAGTGAGTAACTATGGGAAAATTGTGTTTACACGATGTTTCATTAAGTGGGAATGATTATTAACGAGACTGAAGATTAAAATGTTTCTGCAGACGTTCGTTTCTCAGTGCGGTTCATGCAATATTTTCAGAGTATGGTTTAAAGCTGTTTCCCAAACTGTGGATTCATACTTTCCACTCGTAGTTAAACGAGGTGAATGGTCTAAGTATAGAAGTGAGTTTTAAATGCTGTATCTTCGAATTATAGAGTAAAAAATATCCTTCCTGTTGTAACTCCGTAAGAGAACTTAGAAACTAGTCAAGTAGGAATTATATAAAGGGAGTTTATCCGTACTAATCTAACCAATGGTATTTGATTTCCAGGTTAATGTTTTGACGCGATTCTTGGTGATGGTGAAGAGACTTTATAACCCTTCACCGTGCAAAAGTGAAGTTATCATCATTCAGTTTTCAACAGTGCTTTATTCCCTTTTCACATAATATTCTTTGTCTGCATTCCGTTTTCAGTTATTGTTTTTTTCAGGTTTTTGCTTCTTGTGTATTTCAATAACAAGAAACGTTTTAAACATTTAATTAAAGTATATTGTGCCATATTTTGTTATCTTATTTTATCTGTATTTTGCTCTTTTTATAAGTCATGCAAAATTAAATTTTTATACACATAGAAGAAAATATTCCCTGCTCATAGAAATGCCTACTCCACTAGAAATATTCTTACTCCACAGAATCGAAGTGGAGTCCATTAAAATCAATATTTGCGTTGATATATGTCACGCGATTACTGATGTTATTAAATTTTATTCTGTGTACTGTTATTCATTAAAAAATCATTTTATTTTTCTTATTGTTTTAATATCAATGCAAGGTTTTCTCCAGACTGGTAGAGTTTTAATTAGCGAATATACTGAAATGGATTACACTATAAAAATGAAATAATCTAATAATAAGGAAATTTGTTAAAGCAATTATTTCAGTGTTTTTAATTTAGTGGAAAAATTTAAACTTTTATATTTAGATCATTCCGGAATAAAAATGCACAAAATGTATTCTGTTTATTACACTGTGCTATTCATAGATGTTAGTAAGCCAAAACCGCGATCCAATTATTGTCCTCTCGGAATTCATCCATTGAGCTTGATGTGGTATGATTGGCAGACTTATGTAGGTGGCAATGATTTTACTATAACAGTCCAATTTTATACTACACTGGTATCCAAAACCTAAGAAAGAACAATATTTCTTAAGATTACAAATGCAAAATATTAACGAATCAATTTGTGGCAATTTGTATAATTGGCGATTTCGAGTAGAGAGCGGGTACAGATTCAAAATTTCGAATCGCACAAAGGGATCACGCGGTAGCACTAGACAGAATAAAAGGCAAAAGGCTAACTTAAACGGATTGTGTTTGAAGGAAACTATTTTCATGAAGGATGAAAGTTGTAAACTTAGATGTCTTTTAAGTTCTCGCATGGAAGAATTATTGGAAAGTTTAAGAAGACCGCAGAATTATTGATGTTGCCAGAGAGTTTGGAATCTCACATAGCATTGTTTGCAGGCTCCGAGCAGCGGCTCAAACCAATGGAATTTGTTCCAGACATTTCAGGCGCCTCACTCAACCACCGAGCATGAAGAGAGATTTTTGGTTATAACAGCAAAACCTAATCGACGCGCCACGGCAGGTCAACTTGCAAGTCGGCTCCATTCAAGCACCGGTAAGCGGATATTTTCAAAAGCTGTGGCAAGACGTCTGCGACAAAAGGATTATACCCCCGAAGGCCTGTAGTCGTTCCTTTATTCACAGCTCATCGTAGAGGACGCTTTCAGTGGTGTTGTAACCAAAAAGTGGAAAAGACACCAATGAGCTAATATACTCTTTACAGGTGAGAGTCGTTTTAGTCTTTCCTCCGATTCAAGAGACACTTAATCTGTAATGAAAGTGGTACTCCTTACCATCGCGAGAATATTTATGAAATGGATAGAAACGGTGGTCGGCTGTGATGGTGTGGGGAGACATTATGCTAAATGGACGCACCGAGCTAAAAGTGCTGTTAAAAGGGAATATGACTAGTGAACGCTATTGCAACGAAGTTGTTCAACGCCATGTTCGATTGTTCCGTGGTGCTGCAGACGAAGAATTACTTTTTATGGATGATAATATTTGGGTTCGAGGTTATATGGTGAGTGGTCGGTGTAATTTAGCGCTCGTGTAAAATTGGTGATTTTTGGTGTTTTTTTTTGTGTGTGTGTTTCCTTAGAAAATTGGTTTTATAGTATATTAGAACGATTTTCGTGTTTTTAGAGTATTTTGTGTGTCTTTATAACATATTTTATTTGGGCTGTCACCGCTAGAGGGATTCGTAGTGTGTAGTGTTCGTGAAAGCTCCGGATAAGATAAGTATTATTTTCAGTTATCGTTGATAAATTTATTTACTATTGCGTAGTTTTGTTTGCCTTGCGCCTCTTAGTGCATCTTTTTGTGTGTTTTTGGTGTGTTATAATTTATAATTTGATAAAATACGTTGCAAGTAAGTACGGCTCAGTACGAAGGAAAATGGCGGCCAGTAATGATGGTTCGCCAACTTTATCAAAGAACGGTAGTATAAAAGAGATGATTCAGTGTACTAGCTGCGAAATGTACGCTTTGCGGAGTGCGGTCGGAGTGTGGTTAGATGATAATAAAGGAGTGAATGTGTGTAGAAAATGTAGGGAGAATGAGAAATTGAAGAGTATTTCGGATCGTGAGTGTGATATTTTTGTCAAACTTCAGAATGAAGAAAATAGGGATATGACAAGAAACGGCAAGGTTGTACCAGAGAATTGTGAGAGTGTGAATGATAGTATTAATGGTTTTACTGAGAATAAAAAAGATGAGATAGACGCAATGAGTGAGATCGCGTTGTTGAATGGTGCGATACAAAGGGCAAAACAGCAGCTAGAGCGTATGAGCAAAAGTCGACTGAATGAACCAGCCAATAATAAAAAGTATGACAGGAAAAATAGACGTATGAGGGTTAACATGAACAAAATGAAGGATAGAGTGCTGTATGGAGACTCGTTAGTACGAGGTGTGATAGTAGAGGATTTGACAAAATCGTGCCAACCTGGTGCGACCATAAAGGATGTAACTGAGTCTATTAGAGAGCAAAAGGAAAGGGTGAAAGAAATGATTGCTGTGGCAGGTACGAATGATTCAAAAGGAGACAAAATGGAAATGATAGAAGACCTGAATGAATTGTTTGAGGTAGCAAAAGAAAAGAGTGAGAGAGTTAGAATGATTAGTCTTTTGCCACGGTATGACAGTGAAATGTTGAAAAGGAGGGCCATAATTGCGAATGACTTTATGCGTGGGTTATGTATGACGAGTGGTGTGGAATTTGTGGATGTGTGGAGTGAGTTCGATGGGCGAAAGGATCTATATAAGATGGATGGCTTGCATTTGAATGGTTACGGTGTAAGAAGACTTGAGAAAGTGTTGCTGAATGTGGTGGATGTGCAAATTCAGGGAAACTAGATTTATTAAGGGGGGGAGTAGATATACAGTCCTTAGGGAGGCAGTTGAATGTAAGAATGAATATAATATGCCCGAGCAAATAAGGACAACAAATCAGAGTGGGATAGTTAATATAAGGCATCAAGGTAGGGTTGGGGCTATTGGGGGTTTTAAATTCATGTACACTAATGCTAGGAGTATTAGGAACAAGAAGGGAGAGTTTTTGGCCATGGTTGACACTTCCAGACCACAGGTTATTGGTATTAGTGAAACATGGCTGACTGTAGATGATATAGCTAGTGGGATTGAATGTGATGGGTATAGTGTGTTCGGTAATGACAGGGAGAATAAAATGGGGGAGAAGTATTGTTGATGATAGCTGATGAGCTGCAGCCAAGGAGAATAGAAGTTGAATTGCAGGATAGAGAAAAGAGCACATTTGAGGCCATTTGGTGTGAGATTGTGGCTAGCAGAACTAAATATACAGTTGGGTGCTGCTATAGACCAGGTGATGGAAAAGATGGTGGTGACAGTATGCACAAGCAAATAGAAGAAATGGGTGGAAGGAGGGTGATTATAATGGGAGATTTCAACTATGGTCGCATTGATTGGAGTGAGGAGAGGACACACGGGAGGAAGGAATTGGATTTTATGCGGTTATTAAGGGATACTATCTGCGACAGCATGTAATGGAAAATACTAGGGGTCAGAGAGTGCTTAACTTAGTAATTACATCTGAGAATTTGGCTGTAACAAATATGACCACATTGCCGCCAATCGGTGAGTGTGATCATAGGGTCTTGACTTGGGAGGTGGCTAAAGGTATAGAATTTTCAATTAAGACAGGGTACATGTGGAATTATCGGGCTGGAAAGTATGACAAGCTTAGGAGTTTGATTGGTTCAGTGCCATGGCATGTGCAACTGCAAGGACTAGAAGTCGATAGTGCATGGGAGGTAGTTAAGAAGCGTTTGCATGAAGCAATGGCTGACTGTATACCTAGAGTCCGAATAATAAATCATATAGGGGTTAAATGGATGAATAACACCATTAACCTTGAGCTGCAAAAAAAGAAACAACTATGGAGAGAATTTAAGGAGAAAGGCGACCGGCAGGCACACGAACCGTATAAAGCGCAGGCCAGAAGGGTAACGAGTGTGGTAAGAAAAGCAAAAAAGGATTACGAAAGAACATTGGCCATGCAGGCTAAAGAGAATCCTAAACAGTTTTTTAGATATGTAGCAAGTAAAAGGAAAAATGTACATGGCAGAATGATTTTAAAGAATGCCAATGACAGGGAGGTAACTGAATCAGTTGATATAGTTGAGTTACTGAGAGCACTTTGCAAGAATATATCATCCAGGTGGTGACATTGCAGAAACGAATGTACCAGTAGATTATACGGGAATTGTAGTGAATGAAGTGGAGGTGAGTAGTCTCTTGCATAATCTCAATGTCAGTACATCTGTGGGATTGGATGGTATACCAGCTCGTGTCGTACGAGAAGCAGCTAAAGAATTGTCAGTACCCTTGACCATTTTGTTTAATTTGAGTCTCGGGTCTGGGTTAGATCCGAGGGGGTGGAAAGAGGGGGAAATAGTTCCACTGCATGATGTTAGATCATGCCTCAGTAACTTGCTCACGTTTTATAACACAGTGACGGCTGAACTGGACAGGGATAATGAGTTTACAGTAATACTACTGGACCTTGCCAACGCTTTTGATAGGATACCACATAGAACCCTAATCGGTAAACTGGAGCAGATGGGGGAAAGATATAGGGTTGGTGAGATGAATAGCAGGGTGATTGAAGGAGAGATACCAGAGAGTGGTTTATTCAGGAGTGGAGTCTAAAAGATGGCTTGTGACTAGTGGAGTGCCACAGGGCTCTGTTCTTGGACCACTGCTTTTCAATTTGTTCGTTCATGATATAGGAAAGGATTTGAGAGGAAGTGTTCACTTGTTTGCTGATGATGCAAAGTTGGGTAGAGCAATTATGAGTACACAGGATGTCAAAATTTTACAAGATGATTTGGATAGTTTATTGGACTGGGCTAGGAAAAATGGATGTCAATTTAATGTGCCAAAATGTAAGGTTATGCACTTTGGGGTGAAAAGAATAGCAGCAGTATATCGCATTGGTGGAACCGTACTCCAGGAGATTGATGAGGCCAGGGATTTGGGAGTGTTGGTGGATAGGGAATTGAAGTTTTGGGGGCACATTGCAAAAGTGACTAAAACAGCTCACCAAATCACTTGGCTTCTGAAAAATACTTTAAAATGAGAGACAAACAAGTTGTTGTTCCTCTGTATCGAGCCTTGGTAAGACCCCATTTGGACTACTGTGCCCAGTTATGGGGCACCAGGGTTTCTTCGTGATGGGGAGGAAGTGGAGAGGATCCAGAGACGAGTGACCAAGATGATAGCAGGTCTGTGGAATGAACCTTATGAGAATAGGTTGAAGATTTGTGGGTTGCAGAAATTGGTCGATAGGCGAAGGAGGGGTGATATGATTGAGACATTCAAATTACTGAAGGGTTTCTATAAGATTGATCCAGAAGATATTTTGAAAATATGACTGGTGGTTGGAGGACTAGGGGCCATGAATGGAAACTGGGCAAGAGCGTGGTTGACAAGGGTGTTAGAGCTAGGTTTTTTACTTGGAGAGTGGTGAATGAGTGAAATAAGCTTCCAGAGTCTGTTATGGGTGCTAGGACCGTGAATGAGTTCAAGGCAAGGTATGATAGATACTGTGTGAATGTCGAATAGTTGTTCTTGACATGATGTTAGGGCCTCCCTCGATGAGTCTGTCGACTCCTTGGAGTTGCCCGGAACAATAATAATAATAATAATATCACACAACGTCATACATGAGTACTTACAGTGGGATACTTCTGGAGACTAAGGATAGCGCGTAATCTTCATGATCGAATCGAGAAACCTTAATGCTCCCATGATCTCAACCACATAGAACACTTTCCGGCGGATGCAATGGGAAGATGTATCGCTCCTCGAAATTCCCTTCCATAAAACAAACAATGCCTTATTCTTTGTTTGAAGGAGGAATGGGCCAGTTTGCCTCAAGAACTCCTGAAACATTTCTTGCTAAGCATGGGGTGGATATAATATATTCCATACTGAAATGCATCTCCGCATCGTTTTCTGTAAGCAGTGTATAGAGGGGGAGAGGGAGAGGAAAAGAGAGAGAGAGAGAAAGAGAAAAGTTCTTAATAAAAGTTGCTTCTCTGTCAATAATCGTGTTCTTAAAGAATAATCTTATTCTTTCTTTGTACAAGTTAATTTTGTTATTTTGCTTCTAAATAACAGCAGTTGTTTTTCAGGTTCCGATTTCGCACTTCAAAATACTCTGCTTGGGTTAACTGACGCTGAGTAGAAGTCACGGAAGAGTTTTCAGTGTGAACGTTGTCCCAAAATGTACTCGAGGAAGACGTTACTGACTGAACATCTGAAGCTGCATGTAAAGAAAGATCTTTTCCATTGAAAAGTTTGCCGCAGAGATTTTTCAGCTGCAAGAAATCTAAAAAAGCATACGGAAATGCACGAGGATGTGTGAAGAATATTTCGCTGTAGAACATGTTATCGCGAATTTTGGTACCAACACACTTTTAGATGTTATCAAAAATAACGCTTCATTTTTAGTTATGAAACAGTGCTGAGTAATCTGAAGTTGTTTTCTGTTTAAAATAGTTATTTAGATTAACGTGTTAGTCTTAAATTTAGATTAGGCTTTGAGCACAAAGAAATATGAAAATTTGTAGATTTGTTTTAACCGAAGATACAAAACGAAGAGGTTAGATTTGCAAATCAAATCTTTGACTTTACATGTCTTAACTGGTCATCATATGAATATCTTTCAACTTTAAAATGTTTGCTGGTTTTCTTATAGAATAGGGACTGTTTCGCAACACTGTCCATCATTGATCTATTCATGTTGTTTATGTAATATTCTTTCCATGTTAATTTTTTAAATTATTTCTTAGTCCAGTGCCCTACGGGAACTTTTATCCCCAAGCTGAGGAAGAATTCAGAAATAATCTCCCCGACAATATTTTAGAAAATCAACGCTTAGCCGTCACTTTATTCGTGTGAAGAAAAGCGTTTTTTTTTTCTGTTGCAAATTTGTCCAGGAAGAACTTTCATGTGAAGCTTAATTCTAAAATTAAGCTTCACATGAAAGTACATGCAACGTATGCGAAGTATTTCGAAACAACCCGTGTTTGCAAGAATTCACACGGGAAAGCAATCTTGTCAGAAAATATCCTCTCAAAGTTAGGAAAATATCTTTACTTACGTAGTTTAAAAATGTAATTTGAAAGCTCAGATCTTCTTTTGCAGAAGGAAGATCAAACACACTTAAAAATTCATAACTTATTTATTGTTTTCAAAAAAAAGTAATATTATCTTAAACACATCCCACTGATTATAAACGATGCCACTTAGCTTGAGGTGATGTGCGTCTTTTTCTTTTGTTGAGTATTCTCAGATATTAGTCAAAATTGATGGCCACCTGAATTTAATTTTGTATTTTTATTGTTCAAACTTGTCATTAATAAAATTTAGTGATTTGAGTTTCATTTCGTTTCACTGCTGGAAATTTCGATTTACAGTGTTCGACCTATTAAAAAAATCCAAGCAGTCAATTAGTAGTTTCTGTCCATTGACTTTTATTATTATTATTATTATTACGTGACACTTTCAGAGAGTCCCTGGACTCATCGCGGGAGGGTAGACTACCCCAGTACACAATACAACTGACTGTCTCCTCTACTTAATTCTCTAACAGTCTAACTTATGCAACGACACTACTAACATTGACGTAAACACCAACAGTATTTTTTGTCTACAAATTGCGTGTGTTCTCATGGCAGATTTGTCTGTATCTGGGATGAAAAACCTGAATATCCGGGAGAAAAACCCTACTGCCTTCGTATGAGATAGGCTAACTCAACTTCAGCTGAAAGAGCCCATATAAAGATTCCTCTCGCCACGACGAGAATGGAACCTCGATATTTTCTAATCCACGGGCGCATTGTTCCGCTGCACTACGGAGACGAATCATTTCAGCAGTCACTCATTATAAATTCAGTAGCTGAAGTAACGGCTCAACACGTTGAAGATGGTTATCCAAAATCTGTTGAACCCTCAAAGAGCCAAAATGGATCCTTTTGGTGAACATAAATAATAGGAATTGTTCTTCGTTCACATTTTATTTTCCACCTTTAAGGAAGTGTTAACCAAATTTCGTTATTTTAAACTTTATTCATTAAAAACAGGAAAACTATGCATCAGTTTGAAAATTGTAGTGATACGGATAGTGATACAATATTGAATATTGTAGTGATACAATATTCTTATGTACGTTAATTCTTTTTAAGATATTCATGCATTCGCATTATTTATTGTATTCCACTAATCATTTCTGAATCTCATGCGCTGTGGTCCCAATATAAACACAAAATTGCAGTTTTGAGAACTCTGCTCTGCAGTGTTGCGGGAATTTTGGCGAAATTATTCATCCTATTTGGGGGGGGGGGATAATAAAATGCTTCTCCACCGAAATGGAGATAGTGAAGCTTAAGTGATTTGATTTAATGTTTTTTTTTGTTGTTGTTATTGTTTAATGGGAAAAAAATCTACTGATATGAGCTTTATTCTCTGAAAGACAACGAAGATTCATAAATGAGGAGATTGAAGTGAGCCATCTGCATTTTGCTTGTTCTCTCGTTCGTCGACGTAGCTCGTTGATAGAAAGCATCGGCGTACTCAATATCAGCTTTCTTGTGTTGCATGTCAATGTAAGCACTATAATTTAAAAAATTTTCATAACATTCGTGTTTTTTTTTAATGGAAGCGCTCTAAATTCCAAACTGTATCATAAATTACGTTGTAAAATAAAAATTAAAAACTTCTATTAAAATGAAACGCAAACTCCTCCTGAGTTACATAACAACTCTATGAATCGGCAATATTCAAAGTGTGTTTTTTATCTACACAAACAAGCAAAGTTTACTTTAATGACTTCAGTATTTGTTTGTAAATTAATATGATTTTTCCTCTTTTCATGAAACAGAACCAACTTTAGAAGAGACATCAGTAATCGGAATGGAGGAGGAAGAAGCAAGTACTGTGGAATTTATAATGTTATCCTCTACGTCAGATATAGAAGAAGTGGATGATTCAGCTATAGGGAATCAACCCCGTACATCTACTCCCTCCCAATAGCTTTAGTTGTCGTAGAACATTCATCTTATGAAATATGTAAATGTCTTAAATACAGTTGTTCACGTCAAATCTTTTCATAATAAAATGAATTGAATTTATTAGCTGAAGTAACTTTTTAGAAACGAAATGAGCAGTCCACATATTCGCTCTTTGCTGTCAGAGACTGCTTACTCGAGAGTGTCAATGTTCGAAAAAACCTTCGGATAAGAAGAGTACGGAAGACAACCGCCTCAAAGTCGCGATCTACCGAGATTCGAAAATTATTATTTTCGATTGCATTAAAATAAACATCAAATTGATGCATCTCGCAATGCAAATATTGAACTTTAAATGAACTCTTTATGAACTTTAAATGTTTCGTTAGTTAGTTGCGATGTTTATATGGGCGATTTGCATATTTAATTAATAATAAAACATTTGTCTGAAGATTGCGATTCTATGTGAAATTCATTTTGATTTTATCACAATTTTTCTTCAAAATATTACGACTCGATTACATGTTCTTGGTCCAAAATACGACTGCTTCATCAAAATGGATGTTCTTCCTGTAGTGAGGTCAGTCGAATTGGTATCACCCTCAACAAGATTTTAGCGCTTCCCGAAGTTGTCTGTATGGTTCTGATTAAATCATCTCAGAATTCCGTGTTACTCATTATTTGGCACTCCCATTTCCTCACAAGATATCACCCACCGATCGGGCAGGGTGATATAGTGCTCATCATGATAACATTTAAGTGGATCTTTTTCGCAGAACAACTACAGCACAGCAAAATAAAATAGTCTGGATATCCCCTTATTTCATATTTTGTTCACAAAGTACAAAATGCACAATACAAGACTTCCTCATTGTCCGCTACTTGTAGACCCTCTGTGAAGTTGGTAGTACGTCGCTGCTAATATTGGTTAAGTGGTTGAAAATAAGAACAATAACTTGAAATATGAGAAAGAATAAAGTAGAGTTCAATAGATAGTATGTTTTGGGTTTGCACAAATTATGGTACGTCGAAATGATAAAATTTTACACATTCCTCAAACATCCATTTCAAAATAATATACTTTCGGGTATTCAGCAGATTTTTTCCACGCCTGAAAGCTGATTACACATTACAATCTGAACGTTTTTGAAATAATAGAAGTTTGGCAGGGAAAACTTGAGAATTATATGAGAACTAATTGACAGGGATGTTATTATAATATTTCACTTGTTAGGGAAATGCCAAAAACCATTTGCCTTTTCCCTTCCACACAAACCGAATGACTGTGTTTTGCCTCAGATCTTAAAATAGTGTGCAGAATCTTCCACGAAACAGTTCTGATTCTGCTGTAATATTATTATTTTTAGGGGGATGACCTTCAGCTGAAAATTAAAATATATCTTGTCAGGTCTGATTAAGACAGAAACGATCCTTTTATTCAATGTTTTCGGAAAATCTCTTCCACATTTTATTCAGTTGTCGTAGCAATTACGATCATGAAATAAGAAAGTTATGAATTCTGTAAATTTACAATTTGCTGCGTCGAATCGGGAAGGTAAGATTAATTTTCAGCCAGCAGCTCTTATTTATTTCCTTGGGGGGGGGGACTCGAAGTAGGACAATAGCTTGTTATACATTATTTCGAGATTTTTATTCTTGTTCATCTTCAATTCAAGAGCGTATTCAAGTTAATTCCTGAAGCTGGACAAGAATGAGGGTAAAGAAGTTCACTCAAAGTTCATCTTAAAGACTTTTCTTAGTTTTGTATAACCTCCACAAATGCACGAAAATACATGAAGTGTACGTGCCATTCTCCTTTAGTCATCCCAACTTAAACATAAATTTAATAATGTACATCACTAAACAGGTTTTTTCCCCATTGTTATTAAATGCGTCTATTTATCAATGACCTTCCCCCTTCCCCTCCGAGTTGCTCCTTTTATTAGTTGTTGTAGAATTTTGCTGAGATGCAGAATGAAAATGATGTATTTTTGATTTAAATAACGTTCTCACTTTGTGTTTATGTGATATATTCAGATAAACTAAATAAGCATGTCCTGTAACTCTTTTCAAGCTCGTACGGGAGTAAGTTGAGCTACTTTCGCCCTAAATGTTTTCAGACAACTAGGCAGCCTTCTTTCAAGCCTTGACTAGTATTGTGCTCAAGCTGTCAATGAATCAATGCTTTTCAGGCTCGTTCCCTTAAACCCCTAATCTTTGTATTACTGTCTGCAGTAGTGTGAATTATACGGTCGATTTTTGAGATGCTCTAGAAAGGACTAGAAAATACTCCTCCTCTAGTTAACGAGAAGAATCGGCACCTTCTTGAATTAAAACTTTGTTTCTGTTATTTGCGTAAATGGCTTTGAAATAGACGTTTCCAGAAGTAGAATGAGTATAATTGAATAATGTGTTAAACATGAAATAATTGCAATTTCGCGGGGTTTTTTTATTCTTATTTCAGTAGCATTCCATTATTATATATGATATACTATCACTGTTGTATATCGTTTGTTTTAAACCAAACTGATTCAAGAATGGTATTAACTATTCGTTTCACTTTCCAGGTCGTATTCTTCATAGCACTTCAGCCCATTCGGTTCTTTCGCAAGAGAAGCCGTGGGTGAAATATCAATCGATGTTTGCCATCAGTACTTTATTCAGAGATCGTTACTTACAAGTCACTTGAAGCTGAATGCGAAGAAAAAGATACTTGTATGATCGAAATGCTCGAAAGAGTTTCTGTATAAATACAACCTCCGAAGACATCAGAAAATAATGAGTCATTCTTAGGTTAAGATGCTGTTTCATGTTTCACATGTTTTGTTAGTGCTGGTGTTTTCTTTGAATATTACTAGCAGCGGTATTCGAACATTTGTTATTATTTTCTTAATTTCATTCTCATGCAGGAAACCTTGCAAAATAGTGCATTGTTAGTGTCGTTGGTTAATTCGGGGATAAGTACAAACCACGGTACATTTTCAAAGCACTTTGGTATCCAGGAATCAGAGTGATGGTTCACATTGGGCGATGAAAATAATCTGTTACCTAAGATGGCATTTAATTGATTCCGCTCGGTTTACACAGTGAACAGTCACGTTCCCGCAATTGATTCGGTTCTTTCACAACCGACACTTTTTCCCCCACTAGATTTACAGACAACGAATTCTTCGGTCGAAAACAAACGACTTCCTTAGAAGTCGTTTGTTTCAAGTTAAGAGCAAAGTTTCATGAGCAACATTAAGATTCAGTTTAATTATTTCGAAATAAGATAAAATTTCTAAATTTTACAAGGAACAAGAATTTAATGTTATTAGCAGTGATTGTAAACAGCGGTTATTAACACTAACGGCTACACCGCTACTGAGTAGCACCCACAACTAAAAACAAAAATTAATGTTCATTGCATTTTGCATAAAACGCTTGTAAAATAGCACTTTTAACATAACAAACAGCTTCGTCTAGCTAATAAAGATATTTGTTTACCTCGAATTGATGAAAATGACAACCAAACGAAGCCTTATTTTGAACGATCAACTGTGCGGCATTGGATCATTTCTCAGAGCATTAAATAGTCTTTACTTTTCAGCGAAAATATGTTCGATTTGTTACTTTAATAAAGAAAAATTTTATTTGGAGAAATATTCAATTTTCTTCTATAGATGAAGGTTTTTGTATTTTTACTTTTTATTTTTTTAATCGCGAAATGTGAACATTTCTTAAAGACATTTCTTATGTGCGTGTCTGTGTACTTATTCGCACTTAATTCAAGTACATTTCTTACTTATTAAGTGACCGCTGATGACGACCAAGTTTTATTTCCTTTTGATTTAATAACAACTACAGTTAATAAGCAAACTCGTCTTCAGCGTCTGAAAGAAATTGTTATCCAGTGTTACATAAAAGCAACGAAAGGAGAAATCGCTTTTTTTTTTTTTTTGTAAAGGACCGTCAAGTGTATTATCCTTTTTAAACGATATTTTGAATCCCAATAAATATTCCCCATACAAATTGGAACTTAATTTTCTTATTTCTTTTTTTTTTCTTTTTTCCGTTGCGATACGATTTTCAGCTTCTAACTAATCTGATGTTTAGCAAGGAAATGTCGAAACTCCGAATATTTTATGTTTATTACGGATCCAGTAATGCTACATAGATGTCGCTGGAAGTAAACTGTGTACAGACATCAGCTTGTCTGGATCTATCTTCTGAATCGTTGTTTCTGCTAAAAAAAAGTGAACAGACGCGTGTTTTCTACGGTCACTACTAATTTAGGTTCCCTTAAATGCGAAACCTGAAACTCGTGTATGTGGAAGTATATGCTCCGCGTCTTCCAAAGGTCACGATCAAATATTATAGGAAGGTGTTTTTTGCTTGTATTATTCCTCAAATATTAATGATATCTTAGTTGCCGTGGTCGAAAATAGCTGATTTGTGTTATCAGAAATCTAGTGGTCGGTATGGTGTGCTACCAGATCTGTTATAACAAAACGGACAGTGCAATAAATGCTCAGGAAATGTCATCGATGTGTGTGTGTGTGTGTGTGTGTGTGTGTGTGTGTGTGTGTGTGTGTGTGTGTGTGTGTGTGTGTGTGTGTGTGTGTGTGTGTGTGTGTGTGTGTGTGTGTGTGTGTGTGTGTGTGTGTGTGTGTGTGTGTGTGTGTGTGTGTGTGTGTGTGTGTGTGTGTGTGTGTGTGTGTGTGTGTGTGTGTGTGTGTTTGTTTGTTTGTTTCAACACAGTATATAATTCATTTATTACTGTTGGTGGCTCAGTACTGCATCTTGTAATATACTACTAAAATACAACTTTTTCTTTTTTAGCAGAAATATTTTACATTGAAGATGATCTTGTATTTCAGTCAGGTTGCACACACTCCTTGCTTCCTTGAGGCTAAGTAGTTAGCATATCCGTTCTCTACTTGGGCTTGGATGTCCTGAATGTCTTACTAATTCTGTGCGGAAAGGATATCTGCGACCCTACCACTTCTTCCTCCAGCGCAGACCCCACACCCCAAACCAAATGAATTACGGGAGTGGCCATATGGCATCCTGTAACGTCAAATGTGAACAACGAACTTTTTTTTAAACTGACTATCGTAAGAATTCAGGATGCTAATCTACGTACAATCCTTAAATAATGTTGTACATGTAGATTTGGTGGATGTGCACTCCTTCTACTGTTATTCATCATCTTTACGATCATCTTATCAAGCAAAGTAGCTGATCAAAATTGGAGATATTCACGCCAACGTTTTACCTTATGCAGATAACATTTTTTTTAACTAAAATGATAAACCGCTGTTAACATTTAAAATTAAAAACAAAAACATGTAGACGTTTATAGAAGAAAAAAAAATTGAAAAGTGTTTAGGTACAGTTTTCTGTTTGGGTTCAGTTAAGATGAGTAGAGGAGTGCTACTGATGGCTGCAGAGTAATTGAATCCAACTAGAGTAAATATTTCCAGTTTAATTTGATTCTTTTCAAAGCTGTAATACATATTTTGTATTCTGCTCAGCACTACGTGATGATAGTCGTGTGCTCTTTAACTACCTAGTATTTCCAGTATAATTCTAACATCTAGGCTAAAAAAAACTATTGTGGCATTGGAGATTGCTTCCCTAACTCCAACTGAATTTATTTATCGAAGAATTGGGGACTTGTATCCCTGAAGAAACTGATATTTAAAAGTTTGTAAGATGAAGAAAATGTGGTCGTAATATATGATACTGATGTTGCATTTAATTTCATTTTTAAACATGATTCTGTGTATGCGCAGAACCAGCACTAAGGTTTGCAATGTTAGAGAGAACTTTCGCTGGAATATTTGCATCATCGTTGAAATCGTCAGCGGAAGAGAATGCATTCCTTTAATCTCCTTACCGGCCAAGGTGGAGCACTTTTCTTGGATCAAAATATCATCAGCATTCTACCTTTTATCATGTTATTACCCTTCTCCTCCGTTAATCCCTTAACGGCGATATTATTTTTTATCTGTTGTTTCAATTTTGAATCTTTTTAGTAGACATTCTCTAAAATGATTTCTGTTTATATTATTTGATACAAATACGTTTTATTTTTAGGTTATGACTCCAATTTCTGTACAAAAATAGTAAGAAAAAGGTTTTATAAGCCAATTCATCACCGACGGAATCCCTGGAAAAAAGATCAATGGAAATCTGCCATCGACTTGCCACCAAATATTCAGTTTTGCGAGACGTTTGAAGCTACAATTAGATGAAAAATAAAAGCTACTTGCAAAGTTTGCCATAGAGATGTCTTAGTTACTAGTTCGCATTGCACCTGCAACCGCACACGACAGTCCGAGAAAGCTTCTAAACTTAGAGCTAAAAAGGCTCCACTCATCTTCTTTGAGAATAAAAGGCATCACAGTATTTATTCATTCAAAGACGATATTTTCTAATGATGAATATTCTGAAATAAGCAATGAATGATTAAACACGCGATCTATGAGTGAACAGTTTAATGAATATTGTAAAATAAAATTGCGTTAGAATGAAAACACTAATTTCCAGCAACCAAATTCTTTCTTTATATCTAAGATGCATCGCATTCTAATGTAAGAAGTATAGATTTTTATTTTTCTTGTGGATTGCTGGCTCTTCTGTGGTTTCTAATTAATAGTACGAAATTCAGGTTCATAGTGCAACACGCAGTAGAGCCAGCTCGTTGCATTTTTCGATTGGGTACTACGGTACAAATTTACTGTGCACTTTCATTTAGATTGTTTTTGTTTGGAAATTACACACTAACATCACCAAAGTATAACTAAATATAACTGGTCAAGCATAAAGTATTTTTTTTCTTCTCATATACAGCGCACATGATGTTTTTCCGGTACCACTGCATTTTTTTATTAATTGTTTAGAAAAATGTAACAGAATTGTGCTTACTTTTTTAGGCTCTGCTTTTGTACCTCGAAAGATTGCTCAGAAACCGACTGACCATCAGAAAACAAGGAAGAAATATCCATGCGAAATCTGTTCCCGTCAGTATTCGAAAAGATTCCTTAAAGAGCATTTGAGGGTGCACGAGAAAAAAGACCAATTCCGATGCAGAGTGTGTCAGAAAGACTTTTCAAGTGCATCTAACCTTAAAATACACTTCGGTGTACACCAAGCGGTGCGAGAAACGTTCCAATGTGGCATTTGTTGGCATATATTCACCTATAAAGGCAATCTTGTCCAACACCAGAAATTATTCTCCCACTGTTAAGTGGGAAAGAAACGTATTCAAATTACCCATTCCTATTTTCATTTTATTGTTTAGTTTTTAGAGTTATTAATGGTAAATTTTACAATGAGGAGTTTTGTAATGTGCTTTTGTAAAAAAAAGTGGTTGCAAAATTCTTTTGTATTAAGAAAGCTGTATTTTTTCTTCGTGAAACATTTCAATTCCTTTAAAAGGAGAAACATTGAACAAGCAGACATTTTCGCAATTTTAATATAAAATATTATCAGCGTACTCCATTTATCAGTTTAGATCACTTTTATGAAGTTTGTTACATGACTAGTTTATTATTATTATTTGTTTCTTATGTTTTAAGATTTGTTTCGTTAAATAAATCATCTTGTTGTTATCCAGACAATAATTCGTTACTTTTTAGATGATAATTTTGTATTTTTAAAGTAATTACAAAAGTTTGTTTTCACACGTTTTGTTATTCATCCAATATTTTCAGCAATAAACGGAATCTGAAATAAAAATTAATTTGTTTCTTATTTTCGTGTAACATAAGAATAGAAATAGAATTTGTAGTAAACAAAGGTAATTTGCATAAATGAGTATAATCATCGAATTCGTAGTAACCATTTTAGCAGTTTTTAAATCATGAAGTTACTGTCTCTAAATTTGTATTTTTAACCTCTTATATGAATGCCAGCATGTACTGGTAATAGCATTTTAGAATCTCTGGATCATCAATAACTGCAAGTTATTCTTTGGTGTTCCTCTGCATTCTTACTCAATACGTTATTATATAAGAAACCTTTATGATGGATTAAAGGCTTAAGATAACAATACAAAACTAGTAAAACCATGTTCACAGACAATGGCCTTCTGAAGAATATCTGTTTTGAAAACGGATTTTCGCCATCTTCGTAATGTTTAATGAAGTTTACAAATACGCTTTAATACAGTTTGCTACTTGAAAAGGACTTTATTTTAGAGCAACAGAAAGATCGTTTAGTTTACGATAATAAAAGAAAGATAAGAATAAGAATAAGGATAAATTAGAGGCGTGGGTGACTGAGTAGTTATCTCTGCTCTTGATATTTTGTGAATGTCTTGGGGTGGTGGATGAAGTTCTTCTATCACCATCCATCCTCCAATGCTCCGATCCATACTCTACTTGTAGGAATTGAGTTAGATCTCCAGAATAGGGTTTTCGGATTATTTAACAGAACTTATTACTGAAAATGTTTTATGAAACGACGTGGTCAGCGAAGATTTATGAACATCTATCATCATGCAAGACGGTGTGGATTATATTTCATTAAAAATAAACTTGCTTCGTCTAATGTACGGACGGTCCCCCCCCCAAAAAAAAACAATTACTGAAATACAATAACTGTTATCATTTCGGTAGAAGTGAAATTCTATAGAAATTTCTCCAGTAAGTATTTTATTCAATTTTCTGTTTTATATAATTTTAGACAGGGATTTTTTTTTTCAGAATTTATTTTATTATCCTCTTTATCTCATGAGAAATTTATTTTGTTTCTCCAGAAAATTAATTTTAAATATTCATTTTTGGAAAATGCTAATTATTTAGCATTTTCCAAAAATTACTCAGCTAATTACTCAACTAATTATTTAGAGGACTGCAATGGATATGTTGAATATCTTATTTGTGTGTGTTTACTCCTTATCAACCTATTCGTTGGTAGGCCAGCAGTATGCTACATAACTAGCGAAGTGATTATGGAACAAGGTGGTTTCCCGTTGCCTTTCTTGCCACTAAGTATTTTATGACTGTAGACGTGTGGCCAGTTAGCCTGGTTTAAAGGGATGAAAAACCCGAATTTCTGGGCAAAAAATCCCTCTACCTGCGTCTGAGACGTATGATAATTTTAAATTTTCATTTTCTGAAAAATGCTATACTAAACTAGTTATTTCGAGGTCCATAATGGAAATGCTGAATATCTTATTTATAAACAAATCCAGGTTGGGCTCTGTTCTGGAATTCTGCTCTTTGACCTCCATCCATCCATCATTCTAAATGTCTAGAATATCTAAAAGACGTGGAAGAATTTCTAAGAGTTGTGGGATTAAAATCTGAGTTCGCTTTTGGAGAAAAAAGATATCGGACCTACCTGGAAAAAGGGTTTAGAAGTTCCGTTCATTAGTAAGTCGAATCTATAAGATACCATCGGACAATTTCATTGTTTTGACTTGGAATAAGCCACGATCTCACCGAGAATTCATGTTATATGCAGCGAAATATTAAAAATATTCGTATCTGAGTCAATTATCATTTTTTTTTTCGGAAAACGGACGAATTTAAAATAACACGGAGTTCCTCGTACAGGACCTGCTAATACGATATTCAGTGCTAGAACATGAAAAAAATATTCATTCAGGTTAGATCACTCTAACCTGAATGAATGATCCTAAGGATCATTTTAAATCTCGATCACAATAAAATATTCAGCAGTATTTCCACTCAGCGACAGGTCAACCGTGACACCGAGTAGAACCGCTCGTCCCTAAGGGAAAAGCATCCACCAAAGGGCCCGAATGAAGGTCACGTTAGTAAAATCTTTAGCATAGTCAAGCATCTCATGGAATGCAGTAATCGAGGTCCCTTCAGCAGCGTGAAAATTGACATCAGAAAGTGCCAGACACAGAAGAAATACCAATTTTAGTATAATGCAGAAGTCGCACATTTTCCATATACAGGAGAGAGAGAGAGAGAGAGAGAGAGAGAGAAAAGGTGTAAAAACCTAATATTAAAATACTTTGGATTAGAGATGGATACACAGAATTGTTTTCACTATAAATGAAATTAAACTTGCCAAGAAATTACATTTCGCTTGGAGTATTTTCACAACTAGGCCATTTTATATAGGCTATTCCTGCTTATATATAGGTTTACATTATTGGTAATTTACACTCGAAACATTTCGAAAGAAATAACTGAGGTCATCCTCAGTCAACCAAAGACTCCATGCCAGGTGGAAACAAGATAAGAACGCTTATTTTAGAAGCCCATCTCATATGTCGGGTTACAGTGTCTACCACAACCCATTTTTACTGCAAATATATGATCGGGAATTCTTATTCAGTGAGATATTTCGTGATGGGAGTTATTTCGAATACTCTTCTTTGTTAATTTCGAAAGAAAAAGTTTTTTTTAATAGGGGACTGAATCGAGATATGCAAATAAATTCACACAACTTTAAAATTTAAAATACATGAAATCATTATATTCATTTTTAAGCTACTTTCAAAAATTTTCATTACCTCTATCCCGTGATTCATTTGGATTTCCCACAACCTTTTTGGCACTCCACGAATTTCATATCCAGCTTCAAATGTTATTTCTAGTCGTATTTGGTAGTGCAGGACCGGAGGCATCTTGGCTCCGGTCCTGCACATACCTTAGTCCTGCATCTACCTTAACTTTCATCTTGGCTTCAGGTAGGGGTGAACAATTACGCGTCTTGAAGAACCAAACCTGAAATAGAGCCATGCCTGTGTTATAGATCGTATGAATACCGCCGATCACAGCGGTTTCATTTGTGAAGAATTAATATCATCTTTATATGGAATTGATAATTTTCATTAGACAATAAGACTAACAGAAACACTGCTGTATCGGGAGTTAAATATACCAAATAATACTTTAGTACGTTTTGAAATATGAAGGTTTTAGGAACTCAATTTTTTCTTCCACTGAAAAAAAAAATCTTTTACATTTCAACCGCAACACGTAAGACATTGCGTAAACAACATTTGTTTTGCATAAACAAAATGTGCCCTTTATAAACCGTATTAGAGTATTGAATCCTGCCGAGTTTGGTTTCAGCCTCGCATTCATAAATAGTTACTTGTGAAGAAAAAAAAATCATAACATTTGATGAAGTAAAGTTCATTCACAAATTTCTTCCATCTTCTCAACAGTGGGTTGATCAGCTTCTCTTCTATTAGCAGAAACTATTATTAAACTGCTGATCTCTATAAACATAAAACGAGTTTTGAATATAGAAATCATTTTAAAAATATACTCTACACTAGGAGTGAAATTTGTACTAAATATTATTTCGTACTTTGTAATATGATGCATAGTCAAAAACAAGTTTATGCCATCACCAGTGTTGAAATTTAATGGGTTTGCCTTTCATTGCAGGTTACCTCTTGTAAGAATTTAGAATAATAATTTAGTTTTTGAAATTTTATATATTCCCTGCACCTATCCATCTAAGTTTGAACTTTGATTTTGCGTTCTGTGTTAAAATGTTATATATGCTAATAATACAGCAATGTGTTCCTAGGGTCTGCTTTGGTTTTCTCCAAGACGAAATTTGGTCGACTTCATTGTCGAAAGAAGCCTTCAGAAAAGCATCTTTGTGACTTTTGCCAACGAACTTACAGTCTAAATAGTGATCTGTCAAGACGCTTAAAGATGCACAAGAGTGATAGAAGAGTGTTTCCTTGCAAAGTTTGCCACCGAGATTACTCCAGTGCCACTAACCTCAGGACCCACATGAAAATTCACCTCAAAGTACGTGAAACATTTCGTTGTAGCACGTGCTGTAAAGAATTTGCTACCAAGGGGAATTTGATGCGCCATCAAAATATAATCCATGGTAAGTTATGAAATTGCGTTCCTATTTTGTGTTGAATTAAACATTTTATTACTTTTATGCTGATTTCTTTTTTTCTTTTCCTTTAACTAAGGTATAACGTCATAACGTGTATGGATGAAACAGATCTGATTGTGTTACAGATATATGAATAATTCCGATCACAGTGGTTTTATATGTAAAGAAATAATATCTTCTGTATAAGGAGATTATAAGTTTCATAACAGAATAAGACTGATAGCAACACTTCAGTTATTGGGAGTTAAATATGCAAAATAATAATTTAGTAAATTTTTGAATGTGAATGTTTTATGAACTCAGTTTTTCGATCAGTGTTTTTCTGATTGCCTGAACATTTGGAAACACTTAAGCATTGGCATTAACCTTAGATGAAACTGGTGGCATTTATCAGAGCAATGGACAGGACTTCATTACATGATGGAAAACGAATTATGGAGATGCACACCCACTGCGATTTCATGAATCTCAGAATGAAGTTTAAGATGTTGTGAAAAAGAGTGTTGCGGCATTTAAAATTTAAAATTTTAAATGTTTAAATTTAAAATATTTAAAGAACGCTCACAGGTCGATGAAAATCATCGACCTGTGAGCGTTCTTTCGATTGTTTGTACAGTGAGCAGAAAACGTTTCTCAAATACTGTAAAGATCACGTGCATCACAAGAAAAGTCAGTTTGAAAGGAAGCTTAGATCTTAGATCTATGGAGGTCGCTTCAGAAACAATTTTGATGTCTACTAAGATAGACTGCACTGGAAAATTTGTCAAATATATCTTTTAAGCATCTAGCTGGATGTATATAAATCATTTATTTCTCTTTGAAAATAACAAATATTATTACAAACATTACCACCAATAATTCTGAATGACGAGAAGACATCAAAATATAAGGAAGTACGTTTAAGGTAAAGGAATGTACTCTGACTTTGATCTCCGATGGCATTTTTAATATGACTCTAAACTTGTATCACATTACAATTAATTTCGTGGATGGACGACTAAGTGCTAAGATGATCCAGAAATCCTGCTCTAAAAAATCGAACTATTTTCAATCCAATTCAGACCCTCAAGAAGCAGTACAATAAGCTCACATTGGACATTGAAATTCCTCTCCCACCTAATGACATTCACATTGCCCACAATGCGATTCAAACTTGCGACCGCTTAGATGGAAAGTGGATTCAGTCAACCTAACCACAAGCATCAGTCGAGTTAAGCACTTTTTTCTTCACACAGTCCCAAGGGATTATTAAAAATGGCCTTTTTGTGATAGTGCTTTATAATGGAGATTGGGAAGCATTCTCTCCGAGATACCTTGGAGAAAATTGTCTTTTGGGAGCGGAGTTTTAAACAGACCACCCTGTAATATATATTTCTTCAAGCGATGGTAGGCTTTAACTAAATCTGTGATATTTTAATTTTAATCTAAGGAAGTTTTTTTAATATTTTTAACAAATCGAGAGTATTATAATTGAGAGCATGTCCATAAGGAAACGCAAAACAATACATAACTGCTGAATTATTCAGCATTTACAATTTTTTCTCCTTTTTAGTAGGACTCTCGATCTTTGAAACACGCCAGTGGTTATATCAGGATCAAATTAAGAACACATCTTAATACAAATGTGCAAAAGAACACGGTGAGAAAGTAATAAAACACATCTTGATGCGTGAAATCCATATCAGTATTCTTCATTCATTTTTAGAACTAACCGCCTTATTCAAGAATTAACTTTATTTATAAAATGCGAAAAACAAAAAAGTCTCTTTCGAGAAACTCCAATATTTATTGTGCAATCACCAAGACAACTCGTTTTCAGATTAAACAGCTGATAATATTTCTGGACCAATATATGAAAAGCTCTGTTATGTTAAAAGAAAGGTATATTAAGTAATAACAAACCTTATTTTGACTTTATGACTAATTTTACATGACGAATAAATATTCTCCCTCATGACGTAATTTTTATTTTCAGGTTCCGATTCTGCGCTTCGGAAAACTCCAGACAGATCAGGTTCTGTCGAGCAGAAGTTGCGAGAGATTTATTGGTGTGAAATTTGTTTCAGAAAATACTCAAGGAAGGAAGCACTTCGACGACACTTGAAACTGCATGTGAAGAAAGATCTTTTCCATTGCAAAGTTTGCCACAAAAGCCTCTCAACTGCTTTTAGCCTTAAACGTCACGTGGAAACCCACAAGGATGTGCGGAAAACATTTCGGTGCAAGACATGTTCAAATGAATATTTGTCCAGGGAAAGTCTTGGATATCACCAAAGAACCTTATCTCACTCTTAGCTATGAAAGTAATGAAGACATTACTGATGTTAAGTTCAACTTATGTTTAGAATTTATTGATTTTTGGTAACATTAATTTAATCAATCAGCGAAAGTGGAAACAGGTGGTTATAGGATGTCGAAATGTGCAAGTTTTTAAGCGGAATGTCTGTAGACGTCCTGCGTATTCTTTTGTGAGCAACTGGTTTTGAGTAGGCACGGGAACAACGTATTTAGACTGTAATTTTTTTCGGAATGTTTTAACCTGTCTCTTCTGAAGATGCTTTTGTTTCCAAAAGATTGCATTTTTGATCTTGCTAAAACGAACTTGCTGAAATTTGCATGCAATTCACAGGCATCATATGATTGCCTGATATCATCCAGCAATTTATAAATTTTATTTCATCTTTGTGTAGCGATGGAAACATCATTCGTTGCTACCTGCGAGTGCAGAATTTCAATGCGTAAGTATTCGATTTTGAAATTCAAAATATGCAGAGCTTGTTCACTTAGATGCTGATTTAACAGCAATTTTAATGCTCAAATATCTTTTGAAAAGTAAGGTGATCGATGGGAATCACAGATCATGCAGTTAATGTTCACTGCTTTGTCTTTTCCACTTTAGTTTTAACTTTCGTTTTGTTTATTATTATTCAAGTAGAAGTTGCCTTTTTGTTGCGCGATTCATGATTATTATTTACTGTGTAAAAGATTGTAAAAGGGGCTAAGGATTGGCAAATGTAGAACTGCTTTTGCTGCTTTATCAATAATAAAATGAATCTGGAAATAAACGTATTTTCTGGAACTAAATGAATGTTCTTTTACTTATCCAACAGCATTCTTACATTTATTCAGAAAGGCAGTTCATGCATCAAAATATAGAATCACAATTGTGTTTACCATTACTGATGTTTACGACGTGACCAGAGAATGAAATGACCAAAAATAACTTCGGACTAGTTTTGCCAAACTGCGTTGGCAAAAATAGCAATTCGTTAGATTTAGGATTAGGTGACAAAGTGAGTTTCTTGAGTGATGTACTCGTAAGTCCTACTCTGAACAAAGTAAATTAAGTGCTAGCGGCATAAAGAAGAGTATGGCGACTTATATTAGCAGCAGGCAAAGGAATTCGCACATCTGGTGAAATATTGGTGTCATCTATCGCATGGTATGAGTTATTTCGTAAATTTTTAACACTGATGTCTAAATATAATGTAGAAATCTGTATAGTCGTTATTGGTCAGGTTTAAAAAATTTCACAGATTTCCTTTTGTTTCATTCAGTTTCCTAGATTTTTTTTATTTTTATTTTGAACAACGATACTTTTTTGTACTATTAGTAATAAAAGTTGCCTGAGTACAGTTCACTTAAATAAATTTTGAATTAAATTTCCAATTCAATTTCTTTCCTTGTCTAATCCATGTAAAACTAATTTACGATTCGTCTTTATCTACAATACCCGAATTATAAAACTTGGTTATCGAATTCGAAGTTTCTTTTTCAGGGTTTAAAATAAAATATTTTATTTTTTAACATTTTATTGTGATTATATTACAAACAATTACAAACATATTAATACATAGCGTTAATAATCGAAGTCTTTTTCTCTCTTTTCATAAAAAAGGATTCATTTAAACAAATAAAGCAGACAACTGTATCTCGGTTATTCGGATGGTTTTTAAAAAAAGCTGAACTGTCCGAGGAAAATTGGAAAACTGTTTTCTATTCTTGCATGAATTAAGAAAAACGATAATAATCAAAATGAACGACATCCTAATTCTTATTGAGGAAATCGACGGAACATTAGAAAAGTACCAGCAAACAAGCTCCCTTACGTAGACAAATGGAAGTTACTCTCGTTATTGCATTTATTATTAATCGTTTCGGTAGAACGGATCGGTCGTAGTTCATTTTTCTTGTACTATCCTCGTTAGAGGTAAAAATAAAATAAAAACTATTCCATGTTTTTATTTATTTTATCGAAATAAGTTTCATGAATGCAACCTATTATAATATTGCCGAGGAGAAGGAAAATAGTTGTAAAACGAAGCCTTTGGTTTTCGCGATTTTCCAAGCCATGTTTAATTTTAATTTTTATTTTTTTAAAAATAATTGAATTTAAAATCAGACCTGTATAGCCCTTTGGAAGTGGCGTTTGCTTTGCTAGGCCGCGGAAAGAAAGCCACACATTTCAAACCCGGGATTTTTCGTGTCCTGGCTAGTAGCCTAACCATCTGTAGACGTAGGTTTCTGTCGTTAAGCAGTTCTGGAGGTAGTTTTCGGTATTGAGACCACATATTAATATAAAGAATTATTAAACATAAACAACTAAAAAACCTCGTAAGACTTACATCATCAGGGGTAATGGTACATAAACGTTTGACACAACAAAAGCTTATTGATAATTAATTACACATATTAGATGTAAAGCTTTTGTTGTGTAAAACTTTTATGTACCATTACTCCTGATGATGTAAGTCTTATGAAGCGCGAAACTTGTCGGGTTTTTTAAATGTTTAATTTAAATAAACTCTTTATATTAATATGTGGTCTCAATACCGAAAACTACCTACAGAGCATAACCATTTGTTCGACAGATATCAACAGTGATCACGGATAAGCGGGGGTTTTTATCCCACAAACCCGGGATTTTTCGTGTCATAAAATCAAGCAAATTGACAGCAGAACCCACACTATGTCATATGAATACAACGACTAGGGACTAGGCAATGGCGACACTTGTCTGTTTGCCTCTCTTCACTGAATTCCTTTTATAATTAATGATATTTCTTGACTAGCTATCTCTGATTGGCTACCGATGGAGATTGAACTGTCCACTCAACCTCCAAAAAGTTAGATAGGGAGAAAACAGCCTCGCCTTCTTCCTAAAGGTAGCAAAAAGCATTAGAAGATTTATTTGTTTTGAAGAATTTAACATTCAAATTGGCCGACTGTGTCCTGTTGAATGCACGATAAAAAAATGGGCATTTTTTTTCCTACTTAGAACAAGATGCAGCCCCAGGGAGGGGGAATTAGACTTACGAGCGCATTAAGGGTTTTGTTAATAGCCTTGTAGAAACTTCTGGTCTGTTCGTGTCTAAATCAAAGAAATTCTTAACATTTTCGAATATACTAATCATACTGTATATTTTCTTTTGGGGCCAATTTGATGACACTAATCAGGCACCTATAACCGTAGCCAAAACCTGCTTAATATCAAAAATCATTGCCAGCAAAGCTGTCGATTGGTAGAGGCTCTGCTACTAATGGCTCACGCAAAAAGGTAAGCAAGTCTGAGCGCGGTTAGTAGTTGGAAGGTGTTCAATCGGTCGAACCTGCTGGCACTCTGCTGAGATCTGGCCATTCTCACAGGGTTAACTTCAGCCTGTAAACTGACGTATGTCAGACCGCTTAACATCATAACATACAAGACTGAGTGCTAGAAAAAAAATGGAATGGCAAACTCCGAGGTTTTATCAAAGGAAATACGTCTAAGACACTTCGTTTTTGTCAGTACTGTCCTCCCCCTGCCCTGCATCTCAAAACCGTCGTCATATGCGCCACATAAATTGAGATGAAACTAAACTCAAATTGTGCATTTAAACATAAACCTCTCCTAAAATACAGAAGATCGCTAACGTTTGGTAAAATGATTTTAAGCTGCATATAATTCACGAAGCTTGGTCCCTCCTCCTCATTCCAGAAAAGAAAATTACTACAGCATGGGAAAGAAACACCTTCACCTTTAATCCAATATCTACTATATTGTATTATGTGTTTGCAATCCAGGTTCGCAATCAAAAACAGAAATCCAGACTTATGAAGCTAACTAAGGTAACTTACCATTTGCGTTATAGTTCTCGTTTAAACATAATCATCACCGATTGGGTATGTGACTGATAAATAACACAGCTTTGGTATTAGTGATAATCTTTACTTATTTCTTATACATAAACAGTACGGTTTACTAACTGCGTGTATGTATTTTGTTTTCATTTTATGTACGCAGTGTATTATACATGTGTACCTGGCGGCCATAATTAAAGAGAAGTTGATCAGAGTCTTGTAGCAAAAATTCTATTCGTGCAAATTCAACCAAACGTGCTGTAAGTACACTCTGGAACATCTAGTTTTGATGTTCAAAAGATAAAAAAAACAGTTCAAAATACTGCCACAACGGGAAATTTCGCTCTATACGTGCGTAGAATAATTACACAGTAATGGCTAGAAGAGACCCAACAAATCAATTTTCGTGTTCGAACAAGTTACAGATGCGGTTCAATAGTTCTTCCTTTCAGATGTTTTAAGAACTGCATTCCTTGAATGATATTTTCTGCAGCAGAACCCAACAGATCTGCATTGATTTGCTTCGCATGCTGTGCTATTCTGTTTTTCAAGGTTGCTAAATCAGGAACATGTCCTTCATACACCACGCGTTTCAGACGGTCCCACAACCAAAAGTCGCTGGGGTTGAGATAAGGCAAACGAGATGTGGTAAATCAATCCAATGTGAGGTGGTGCTCCATCTTACATGAATATGGTATAGCCAAAGCAACTTCGCTGCAGTTGCGAAACAACGAAGTCGCGAAGCATCTCCCGATACCTGACGACAGAGACGATACAATTCACTGGGCCTGTTAGGCGAAGTTCTTCAAAAAATTACGGACCGATAATAAATGAGGAAGTGAAACCACGCCACATTGTGACTTTTGGTGAGTGTAATTTTTGGAATTGTAAGTTTTGGAATTGCGTGAGTGACCACTACCGTTCAGATAAAAATGTGCCTCGTCGTTCCACAAGATCTGCCAAGTCCACGAATCACCCACCTCTATTCAAACTAGTGTCCTCAGGGCAAACCGCAGTCGCGTTTCCGCCATGAAGCGGAAAAATCTCAGCATTTGACGCAAAATTTTCCATACAGTTAAATATGGTATGGCTAGTCCAGTTGCCTTCATGTTTCCCGAGCTCTGGTGGACCTTTGTGCGTTATTCTTTCCGTGTTCCACGATTGCAGTTACAACTTGTTGAAGAATAATCCGTTTGCGCCCTCATCCTGGCCTCACTGCTAAAGATCCGCGATTTTCAAATGGTAAAATCATTTTTCTCAGATTTGTTATTGTTTTGGGCCTTTTCTCTTATACTTCAAATGGTGCAATTCTCGAGATGCAGCATTAGCGTTACCGTTGCTCATAATAAAGCTTGACTAGCCATGCACGTTCCGGTGAGGTGAGATCCATAGCACTTCAGCCTTATCAGAATGACGCGAATCCGTTTCGGTGTTCCTTGTCAGTGGAAGAGCTAGGAGGGGAGGAGGGGGGGCGTTCCGCCCCGGGCTGCACTTTGAACCTTACCCTATACATCATTTTGACTTTTTATAGTATTTTTTGCGTGTATTGAGAGGGGCGACAAATTCACGGATTCAGGGCGGCAAAAGCTCTAGCAATGTCACTGTTTCTTGTATCCACTAACTTGCCACTAAAAAACATTGAGATTATGCAAATATCACGCGATTCTAGCTCCAAATGTCCCCTAGTGGCAGAACGTTATACTATTTTTCATCTGTAAATAAAACTCCCATGTTTCAGAGTGTACGTACATCAAGTTTGAGTGAATTATGTCCAATAGATTTTTTTAGTGTCTACTCGACATTCTTATTTAGCATTAATGCTGAGGATGTTGACACAGCACTTTGTGGTGCAGATATTTTTGCAGAACCAAATGATTGCATTTCTTCAAACTGCAAGGAACCAACCACAACCACATCAAGATTTGCATTCAGTGACGATGACAGCGACAGACAAGATGAATCGCATTCACAATTGAAGTATCACGTGATTGGAAGTGCTTTGTGAAAACATCTGTTAATTTATTACATTCTTGTAATTAGGCTCGTGACATCATTATTAACACCTCCCAATTCCTTTACACATTTCTTCTGACATTCAGAAGCCACAAATACATCTACTAATACAAATACATCTCACTGAGTAACAGAGTAAATTCAGATATTATGCGCATATCCACGACACCATAAAGAGTAATTCGGGGTAGTGCTCTGGTCCAGTCTACCCCTATATTTACAATACTAACTACTCTTGATGTCCGCACGACAGGATTGGAAGAAATTTTGCCAAAAAAGAATAGATAGCGCCATTGATTTGGAACGTAGAGAGGTCCCTGCGGAGTGGAAAGAGGGTAAGATAGTGCAACTGCTTACTGTCAGTGGGAGAATGGAGGCATAAAGTTTCAGAACAATTTGTATTACTTCTATGGTTCTAAGGTATTGCAGAAATTAGTAACGGCTCGAATGCGATCTTGTGCAAATGAGAAGAATATTGTAGGTGAATGTCAGCTCGGGTTTGTTAAGGGCCGCTCTTGTTTCGGTGAAATGATTAGCTTTTCTGATAAAGTAACAAGAGTGGTTGATGAGGAAAATGCATAAACTGTAATGGTTTTGGGATTTTGGTAAAAACCATTTGGTAGGATGGCACATGATAAACTGATATTTAAGCTGTAACGTATGGGTTTGGATGTTAAATTGGAGGAGTGGAATGACAATTGGATGTCTGATAGATATCAAAGGGTGTACGATGGAAGAATATCAGGGAAAAGGAAAGCTATCAGTGGGGTTCCACAGGACTCTGTGTTAGGACGATTACTTATCAGTAGGGTTCCACAGGTTAGGTCCTAACAGAGTAAATTCAGATATTATGCGCATTTCCACGACAACATAACGGGTAATTCGGGGTAGCACTGTGGTCCCGATGGTCCTAACACAGTGTTAGGACCACTACTTTTCAACCTTTATATCAATGTTACTGCCACGAAAATATTCAGTTGTTTGCGCATGACATGAAGCTGAGGAAGGTTGCAGAGTGTAGAGCTCATGTGGTAGTCCTTCAAGAGGATCTAAAAGTGTGCAGCAATGAGGATACCAATTAACACTGCTAAATGTAAGGTATTGAATTTTGGCATGTGTGGATGTAGAAATTTAAAGGGCATATTAATAGGTTATACAGAAGACTCCGAGGACATTTGCAATGTAAGAAAGAAAATTACTCGGCAGAGATAAAATGGTCGTGATTCCAATATATATATATAATGGACTGCTGTGCTCAAATCTGTTCATAAGGACTTGAATGGGGCTGAAGACACTTTAAAGAGAGTGCAGAGACGGTTGACAAAAATGATTTCAGGAATATGGATTGTTAGCTATCAGGATGTGTTGTAGTCAGACAATCATCAGAGAAGGTGACGAGGCGATATGAGTGAGATGTTAAAGTTTTTGAGAGATATTTATCGAGATTAACGTATTAAGCTATATATAGGACAGATATTTTTCCGACAGTGAAACAAAAATAAGTTAAATATCAAGAGGGTATCCTTGGAAATTGGGCAAGGGAGTGGTGAATAAAAGGGTAAAGAGTAATCTTTTCTGTGGAAAGTGATGGGTGAATGGAGTGCATTGCCTGTTGTAAATTAACATTCACAGCATAATCAGGCAATGCACTCCACTCATCCATCACTTTCCATGTAAAAGGATACTCTTTACCCTCTTATAGTGTGAATGAGTTTCAGCTTTAGAATGATAGATATGTTGCAGGTTGGAGAGATTTTCAGTCATAAATCGGAGGACTTTTGTAATGTTTGGGTGTGTGTGTTTAGTGCAATGTAATATAATGCATATCCCTTATAAATTACGTAATCGTTAATGGAATAAACCTCTTTTTCTCTCACTCTCTCAGAATTTGACTCCAGGAGAGACAGTAGTAACAATAACAACATCCACAACAATAATAACAGTGTTTTTCTTCAACCGCATAAAAAATTTACAAACCAGTTTTTTTCCTGGATTAGTTCTATTCTTTTCGCATTTTTCATTCTTTGAATCCGAAAAAAGCGAATTTCGTTCTAGTGCTATAAATCATGCAAATCAATGAAATGCAGTGCATGAGTAGATTATTGTTGTGTTGTTGTTATTATTATTATCATCATCATCATCATCATCATCATCATCATCTTCTTCTTCTTCTTCTTCAGACCTATACTTATCAAAAGACTCATCGCGTAAGGTTCCAATTTATGGTTGAACTTGTGTGTATATATGTGCGCGCGCACACATACACACACAAGTTCAACATATAGTGTTTTAATTATATATATATATATGTGTGTGTGTGTGTGTGTGTGTGTGTGTGTGTGTGTGTGTGTGTGTGTGTGTGTGTGTGTGTGGTATACATATATATGTATATTATTGTTCGTCTTTACTAGATAAAAATATTATAAAAAATTAGTTAAACGACTATATACCGAGAATGAAAAAATAACAAGGTTTTAACGTTATGATACAACTAGTTTCGTTGAATGATTCAACTTCATGTATCACAGCCAAAGAATGATACAAAAGATGACAGAGACATGATAAAATTACATCACCAGATCTAGTATAAAAGACAATAGTACATTTAAAAACAGAAATGCGAGCTTGAGTTCCAATTAAAGTTGACGATGTGCTCAGGCAGATCGCCAACTTTAAATAATTAAAATAATTGGTATTGGTATTATTTCAACCCTAGCACATTGAGCCAGATCTTTACTTCCAGATGAAACAGAAATTGAAAATGACCTCCATTTTCTTAAAAGGACTTTTGTCAACAGTGGTGTCTTTCTTAAAAAGATTGATAAATTTTTCTCTTTCCATCGCTCTACTGTTACTGAAGATTCTTCTCCCTCTAGAGCTTTTATTTCATTGCCATACATCAGCTCTCTCTCCCCAAAACTAGCAAACATTCTTAAGAAATTCAACATTAAAACGTGCTTCACTACGTTTCCAAAACTTCGCTGCATACTAAGTAAACCTATAGTGAAACATATCCCTATTCAGTATCCAGGAGTCTACAAGATTTTGTATGATTGTGGAAAGCCATATTATGGCCAGACAGTTAAATCCATCATTTTGCGTATGGAAGAACACCAGAGAGACATTTCCTACAATAGGAAAGGAGCCAGCGCTCTCTCTAGCCACGTTCTCTTCTCTATTAACTCAGATGAAGGCTGCCAACACCTCGTAGACGGGCCAAAAACTTCTAATATCAATGTGTGTTATGATGAACTCGAAAGAAAGATCATCGAATCCAGAGAAATGTCGCTAGATTCATCACATATTAACAATAGCCTTAGTTTCAATCTCTCTGACGCAAACATTCCCACTGTTCAGTATTGGCGCACTCATGGCAGCTCACGCACATAGTCAACTTCAATTGGAACTAATATATATATATATATTTGGGAACCTCAAAACTCATTCTGGATTCAATGCGAATTTACGTCGAATGTTTCGCGTAAGACGCGTTGGCATGGATTCGCACAGAAGACCAATCTTGTACATAATAAGAAAAGGTCATCTCACTGCAAGTTAAGAAAACAAAGATGCAGTGCAGATAATATTTTGTTTTGTTATTTTAGTTACCGTTTATGATTTTATAAGTTTTAATTTTATGAGATACTGTTAATAACCTCTTTGTGGAAGCTGCTGATATGTGCCTACCCGCACACAGCAGTGAAACGACCTTGGTTAATTATTTGAAGCAGCAAAGGTCGTCGGCTGAAATCTCCGTCTGTCAGTAATCAGCACATTTCAGTGCTGATAATTGTTCTGACTGGACGGGAAATATTAGCGCGAACTACGTATTCATGAAACAGTCAATTCACTTATTTTTAGTCCGTTGTTGTTGTTATTAATGAAACTGTATGTTGTGCGTTTGTAGGTAATGTTCTGCTAATAATAATAAAACAAGTAAATTCTATTAGCAGATTAAATGCAGCCAATTGCAGAAATGCAGAATGTTTCTTTTTGATTTCGAACAGTTTTTCGAAAAAAATATTCGGAAATAAATTAAGATTTTCATTAAATGGATTCTTTGCTTTTCTTAACAAATTCTTCATTTTTTATTCAAATACCGTACCTCGAATGACGTTATGAAAACATGTGAAACAAATATTTTATTGGAAATATTAAAACTATTTAACAATCCGCAGTTTTCACAGCGTGAACTGAATTCATTGTCCCTATTTGTGGAAACAGAATTTTCAAAATGGCAGAGACCATTTAAATCTGTCGTTCTTTTGGATTACTGACGTGCATCCAAGCGAGATGATATCGTGTTTCTACTCTCAAGGGTTATCCAAAATTGTATCTAAAATATAGAGAAACAAATGCTTTATAATAGTAAAAAAAAATACACATTTGACGTTGAAAACATAATCCTTTGTGTTTCTATTTGAAACTGTTGCCAAGGTTGCGAGGTTGACATCTTTTTGATATTAGAGATAGCATCTCGATCTAAAGTATTTCATTAATTTTGAGTAGCAAAACTAATGTATATTACATTTAATAATAAAAGTAACTGTTTTTTATTGTCTATGTTGGGATATATCCTCAGCATTAGGCGCATTAATCGAGGGATTGCTGTATATTTAACATTGGCGTCACGTGTTATATTTGATGGGAAACATCTCCAGAGGAGATTCTCTTTGTGCTATATATTTTTCAGCTTTTTTGTGTGTACTAAAATGCAAAAATATCACTCATTGGCAAACTATAATATTTTAAAAGAACCTCCATTTCGGACATCTTTATTTATTTTTTCAAGAAGATGGGCAAGTCATATCAGATGATTGTAAATCGAGTTTCTTGCTGTTGCAACATCATGAAATTTATTTGTAATGAATGAAGACTAAGATACATATGCTGCTTTAAGGAAAGTTTTAATAAAATAACACACAAAAAATTTAATTTCAAAATAAACAAGCAACCAACAAAAATGCGCTTTATCAAGCTTATTTTTTAATTTATAGAAGCCTTGATGTTGGATTTTGTTCTCATCTAATCGATACTAATCAAAGAAAATAATGTAGTGTGCTCAGGGATTAAAGAAATGTAAAAGAGAACACGAGTTTTCACATTGGTTTTCACATGTATGAATTCTTAATGAATATAAAGTTGTTGAATGAAAAACGACATCAGTAAGGAGAGAAATGAGATCGTATCTAGCAATCAGATGATGTTTTCTGATGATGTACAAGACTAGATTTATGCCCGGATCTCGAGAAATTTCTCGTGATCGGGGCATAAATAAATATCACCCTTTGACCTTGAGCTCCTTCTGTCACATGCTTCTTGAGGAAGTTGTCTCGCAACAGCTGAATAAATTCCGTTTCATTCTTCTCATGAGATTTTACTGCTACCCAATCAAAACTTCGATAATTAAAGTCTCTCATAATGATTACTTCTTTCTCTCCCATCGCCTCTATTGGTTGATGCATTTCTTTACCACTAGCAATCGGTCCACCAGGTCTGTATCAACCCCACCCTCCTTCCAAGCAATATAATTGATCTTGTTAGATTCGTCCTAACCACAGATGCCTTCAAATTCACTGCCACATGAAATACTGTTACCAACACTACAATCAAAAGTCTCAACACTAAACAGATTCAAGACATCCGATATTTTCAGCGCGCACCTCCTCTCTTATCATATCTGTCCTTCCTAAAAATGCTGTACCCTTTATATTTAATACCAGTCAGTGTGATTATTTTTTTTTAATGTCAGCAAACGACGATATTGCCTTCCTTCCCTCTGATTTTTCTGTTTCGACTTCGTCTTTAGTTGTTTCCTTTCCACTTCTTTGTCAGAATCAATAAAAACTTCTTTACTAATGATTTAAGCTTTTAAATAGCAATCAGACTTCAAAACGTGCTACATAAGTTGCACGATACACGAAGGATATCGAATACGTAATTTATGGTCATCGTACTGAAAATTATTCAGAAAATAACTGACATGTCCAAAGCATTTAAAGAATAGAAAACGATCAGATAAAACAAATAATAAAGTATGTGTTATACTTTTCTTTCTATTGAAGTTACAAGATATAAAATGGCACTGGTTTTTTGATTCAGACATTAAATATACTTCACTTCTAAAGGTCGCAATTCATTTAGGAAATAAATCAAATTTGTATAGTCATTGTTTTATGATCCATCTTAATGCAATAACTTTTATTATATTTATACTGACATATTGAAATTTGTTAGGTGGCGCTAGGGAGTCTAAAATGGCTATCTTAATAATGTAGTTTACCGTATATATTGCACAAGATTATATTTATTATGATTGCATCATTTTGGTATATTTTTGAGTGCTTGAGGGGAAATGTATTATGTTTAATTTTATTGGAAACATTTTGTTTACGTTTGAGAAAGCAATGTGTATCAGGTAAGACATGTTTTGAATTCTTTGGTACATTTTTAATATAGTGTGCATAAAACTAACTTGTTGCTAGTTAAAATTTCCGATACACTTGAATTACGTTAAATATAAAAATACCGTTAGAAAAATCAATTCAGTGCATACAGTTATTTCCTTCTGTTTTAATATCAATTATGTAATGAAATTCGTAATAAATACTTATTAAGCTATTACTTAAGTAATAAATTACGTAATAAATACTTATTATTGCAACAAATCAAAGTAGGATATCAAAAGGATAGGCGCGTGAATGATAATTCATTTGAGGTGATCTGGTATGAAATATTGGCGAAAGGAACTCGGCCAATGGCAGCTAAAGTTCTTAGCTGCATTGACCGTGTGACATACAAGGGGTGATGTAGGAGATGTGCAAAACAGTCATTCATTAAAATACATTCATTCAATTCATTCATTCATCAAAATGAAATTTGATGAAATTCATTCATCGAAAATTAAATTTTGACTCATTGTGAATACGAGGCTATATTGATACGTCTTGCATGAACTTTGTTTCTTTCTTGCTTAATGTATCATGCGAGACTTTTAAAATAATTCGTGGCATGTTTCGGATGCGGTTTATTCAGAATTTTACCCTTTAGTTGAGAGCTGTAAATGGTGGAACTTAATAAAATAACGAGCATATTCAAAATGCTGTGTATTACGTTTATGAAATTAATTTTCATTCTTGTTGTTTCTCAGTAGAAATTATTCAAAGGCAGTTTCTGCGCTTTGTTTCTTTCTTTTATTGTAATTGATGTTATTTGATTTGCAGATGTCAGTTTTGGACTTGGAAATTCACTCTTTTTCATCTCTGCAGAAGACGCCCACAAGCATCAGACGAGAAGGCGATCACAGACGTCACTTTGGAATAATTTTCAAGCAAGAAGATTTCTTGCAGTGTTCGCAACAGATCGAGAGAGAGAGAGAGAGACAGAGACTTCAGTTTATTTATATACTTATTTTTTGAAAACAAAATGCATATATATTTCCACTGAAAAGACCGGTAAAGGAAATGCTTCCTTGTAATAAATGAATTGTCCTCTAGACCATTCCATCTTTGAATATCATATTTAAAATTTGATTTTGTTTGATTTACTATGTTATTTTCTGTTAGTTGTAATTAGTTAACTTCGGAAATAACGACTGCAAGGAGAAGATTTTTTTATATTTTTATTCCTGACTTCCTGCCATTCTGGGATGAGTGACTCAAGTTTAGGAAGAAATAAATTTGTAGAAGAAAATTTACTACTCACTCATGACCGGAAGAATGTAGTAATGACAAATCTTGTAACAGCGTATTAAAACAGGCACTCCCTCCTATCATCGGTCCAATCTAAGATTCTTAGACGGTCCGTGTTGTTTAATACTTGTGCCTTACCTAATTGTTTTAAATAGATGATTTTGGTAACTTCAGAGCTGAAGTAATCAAACTAAAATCATCACTGGAAGTAGCGAGGCATACACATAGGTGATCTGCCGAATTTGTATGAATTCTTCTTTGTAGTATGACAGAAACATTTTCATACAAAATTGATTCAAACATGATTTGTTTTTTATTGCCATTTTGAAGTTAGGTGTTTATATTTTAAGATTATATTCATCGCTTCACGTTTTTTGCTCTTTCTCAGTATCCACCTCTCCCCCTCCCCATTGATTCTTTTTTTTTGTCGCTCTTTCACCGCATCTTTGTTTTTCCAATTGTTTGTTCTTTTTCGAAATCCTTCCGTAACAGATTCCCTTGCATATTTTGCTCTGCACCAAGAACATGTGTCACGACCACAGAGTGAGCAACCTTTCATGCTATTCATGGAATTTCACATTGAGCTAAACTGGCTTGCCACTATTAAATAAACATAACTTCGCTGTTACCATTAATAATGATATTTTTTAAATATATACTTAATGTTTCAATATTAGAAATAAAGAAACAATAAATTAGATTACAATCATAAAGTCGAATAATTATTTATTACTCTAATTTTATTGCTATTTATCATTATTTATTGCTCAGTTCACAAGAATCCTCTCGAATATAACCTGCTCCTTCTTATGGATAAGATTGTGTTTTGGAAAGTAAGTAATATCCTCTTTAATGCTATAGTTATATACCATTTGATAATTGCTGCTATTTATTTTCCAATAATTTATTTTAAAATAAAAAATATCTCACGCAAAGGATTTATTTATTACAGAGATTGATACTTAAGAAGGGATGAATATATGGTGGCATTGTGATTTCATTTCAAATTTATATTATTTTAATTTTGTTTTTCTAATAGGACCAAACAGGACAATGTAGGACAAAGAAACGATCAAGGACATCACATTTTGCAATCACAGTGCAGATCCTCTTATTATTCTGAAGAACCTTTTGAATTAACCATATTAGGAAAATACAACCTCCTCATTCGCCCACATAATGCTGCCATAATTCTTACAAGACACAAATTTGACATCTCCTGTTCGAGGTCTTGGCATAATACCTTCATCAGACAAATGATTCTTATAATCAAGGCTCAAATCAGCTTATCAAACAACAGGTGCTAGTACACATTCTTTGCTACCAGGAAAAGTTGAAATCAGAAACTATACTGCATCCGTGTATCACGTGTCACTGTTAATGAAGTGCCGGTACCGTACCGTTGCGTATCATACCAAAACCATCTGCTTCTTATAGATTCTTAGGCATTTACAGAAACACATCCACCTAATGAAAACATTTCATAAATCAAAAGATCTGAAATGCAGTTATGAAATGATTTTAAAAGAATGGCTATATGATGTAATTGGAAAATTGAGATCAACATAAGAATAAACATGGACATAGACTTCATTCCAAAAATGCAATGCATCTGATAAATGCTGGTACATGCATAATGTTGTAAACTTCGTGCTTAAGAGAAGTATGCATCATTGAACAACCTGTATAGGAGGAAATGGCTTCAATAGCCTTTACTTTATCAGTACATTAATCACACACACACACACACACATTCCAGAAGGAGCCACATTTGCATTAAATGTTATTGAAAAGTTTTTACGATAATTATCTCTATTACTATTATTACGTGATACCTCCAAGGAGTCCGAAGACTCATTGAGAGAGGGCACCTGCTCTACTCTTTACCACTTAGTCCACCAACTACACCAGTATCATACCGATATGCAGTGAAATATTCAAGATTGCATCATCATCTTTGTGGTTAAATGAATGACTTCTACCATTCAGAGAGTAAACCAGTTTTATTGTGGATAATTTAATTATTTTCTTACTCATTATTTTATTGATTTATAATAATTTTGATAGATAGGTACTTCAGCATCTACCTAGTTGTTTTCAATCAATATTTCAAAAGCTTTCTAAGAAAAACAATTCTCCTTATCTGCTGACTTATCTTCGTGTTTTGTTTATGTAGGATCTCTTTCGGTTTTCTCCAAGAAGCAACAGAGTCAATTTCGTCGCCGACAGATGCCTGAGGCAAAATATCGCTGTGATGTCTGCCAACAACTTTGCAGTAGAAAGTTTAATCTAAGAAGACACTTAAAACTGCATGAGAGTGATAGAGAAGTTTTTCCTTGCAAGGTTTGCCACCGAGATTTCTTCACTGCTGATTACCTCAATACCCACTTGAAAACGCACAAGAAAATGCGGAAAACATTTGGTTGTGGCTCGTGCCCTAAAGAATTTCTTACCAAGCCTGGTCTGGTATACCATCAGATAACATTTCATAGTAAGTTTTGAAGTCTGTTCATTTGTTTCATGATTTGTTTACGATTTTAGTATAATTAAAAAAATAATTGAAGAAAACGATAAAGTTTAATATTAATGCTTCTGGATCGTGTTAGAATTGTTTCAACAGAATGTGCGAATCTTCTGCATACTATATCATTGATTATATTCCTGCGTGTGGAAAGACACCAGTTTTTAATTTACTGACACACCCAATTGTCGAATATTGCAATGTTCATGCTAAAATCGACACGTGACCATTCGGGATTTGGAAGAATAACTGTTCACTTTAGAAATGCTTTATAACAAAATATACAGTTTAATATTGTCACATTTGTTTATATATAATTTTAATATTGACTCTGATCTGTTTGTTTTGATTTTACTGCTAATAGTAGAAGATGTAACGATTAAATGCCTGGAATAACCACGGATTATCATGGTTATGGCGAGTCAGTAGGACCATGTAATTGTGCATGTTTGGACATGTCTGCGCTATTTCCTTAAATCGTATCAAAACAAGCCAGTAGTTAATAAGCTCTGATAACCAAGCTAGTTGTTGGAAGGCTGTGGTAGAGTTCACACGCGCTTACTTCTGGATACTGGAGAACAAATGAGTCAACGGAATTAAGAACAGCACATTGACAAAATTTCCGTAAATTTAGGCAAAAACGCAAATGAAAATCTAAACATGTGCAGAGTGCTTTATGGTAATGACGCCATGAAACGTTCTCGTGTATTTGATTGCCATAAAAGGTTTAGTGATGCAGAAAACGAAAGAACTGGGCGACCTCAAACTCATCGATGGTGTGAAAATGTGGCAAGAGAGTGCAGCAGTTATCAGTCAGACAGACGAAAAGGCAGAGGAATTATATTTAGGCAGAGAAACAACAGGAAACATTTTGGCGGACGATTTGAAAATGACAAAAATGTCTGCGTTGATGGTTCGTCGAAGTTTTAATGAAGATCAAAACAGCGCCAACTTGATGTTTGTTTTGGTCTTTCTTCACATTTGGCTATTTCTCGCATAAATGTTACTGGTAATAAAAGAAAACCCTCAAATGATGCAGTGTACCACATCGACTTCACCAAGAGCGAAGATCCAGAAAACTGTGTTTTTATTTATTTTCTTCTTCTTGTATTGTAATGTGGTTCATTTGGAATTTATTGCAATACACAATGAAATAATAACTTTTTCATCGTTTAAGGAATTCAAACCAGCAGTGACCCGTCATTGCCACTGGCAAGGTTACTTGAAGCTGCATAAAAACCGATAAGAACTTTTGCTGAACGATTCGATCGCCCATCACGACTATGCCCCTGCACATGTTGTAATAGCTGTCCACGAGTTTCATGCTCAAAATTAATCACAAAATTGAACTGTCCTCCATATTCACCAGACGCAGTCACCCCCCCCCCTTGCGACTTTTGATAGTACACAAAACTGAAGATTACCTTGAAAGGATGCAGATATTCGGACATTTCTGATGTTCAGTATCATGTGGGGGAGAGAAATAAAAATAATTTTAGAAGACGACTTCTAAATATTTTAAACAATGGAAGCATCGCCTAATTCAGTGTCACTTAATAAATAATATTCCGATTAAGACTGTTTGCCACCTCATAAAAATTGACAAAAAAAGCTTAAGAGGCTTCAGCTGTCCGAATAGTCAAGCGCAAGAGGGACTCCGCGCGATATCTTACAAAATCCCGCACTAATTTATTGATGAATAAATGTCGGTATATGGTGTGAAACTATATATTCTAAGTTTTTTTGTTCATTTAAGAACATCTTTAATAATTAAGAATTCATTATCGTTTTACACATATTCCTCATTCGCTTTAGGAATAACTACCCGATAACCGTATAGATAACTAAGAAGTATGTTTATTGTTATTATTATTTCACACCTCCAGGGAGTCCAAAGACTCATCGAGGGAGAGTGTGCCAATAGCATCGAACGATTGTTCCCCTTCCAACTACTAACCGCGCTCAAATTACTTAACTGAGCCATTAGTATCAGAGGCTCTACCAATCGACCAACCATGTTTAGCATGTTACATTGAATACATTTTGCAATTACCTGATGTTTCAAGTTAAGGTCCGAATCATTTGAATTGAAACTAATGGTTTCAGTGAATTAGAATAGATTTCCCTCCAGTTTAAAATTCTGTGCTGTTAATTGTTCTCCGAATCCCTGCATAATATAGTATTTTTTTAAATAGTTTTTAAGTTAAAGAATCCCTTTGCATTGAAAGCTCTGGTAAATATCACCCATCCTTTATTCAAGATGTCAGTGACGTACGGTTTCCATCTTAAATTGCAAATAATTTTATTACATAAACGGTTTTCTGTTTCCATACAAATGCAGTTGGAAGTTGTTCTGCAATTGCAACCATGTAAGAATAAATGCATGGAGAAATTCGTATTACATGCATTTCTTTAGATAAAAATTACATATTTTACGTTTGAGGCATATATACAAAGTTTCTTTCTTTTGCTTTTGAGATATTTATATTGCATTCGATTTTTAACTATTTACATTAAGTTTATTGTTCTGGAAAACGTTCCTAAACATTCTGCATTCGCCACATTTGCCTGTAATATTTCTTCGACCATGTGCGAAGAGAAAAGGCTAGATATCAGTGGTACACCATAATCTAATGTCTCAAGTTATCTGTGCCTGTTATTTATTTTCAGTTTTATAATCTAGCATTTAAATATTTTTAAGCCAACTTTATACAGTACGTCGTATTAGTATGAATTCCAATTTTCGTTAATAAAATTTGACGGAATAAAGTCTTCCTTTCCGGTAATAGGCCTAGTGGCTTGTTACGGTCTCTTCCCATCTTTTCAAAGGCCGTCCTCTATTCCCTCTATTCCTTCTCCCTTGAGGGCGATATCTCAGTATCAGTATCTCTCTGGCGAGTTTTGCTTCACTCATATTTTCTGTATCTTGTCTCCATCTCACTCTACAAAGATCAAATGAAGTAATACGCTAAAATTTCATGGACATTCTACACTGTACGTATACTAATATTTTTTCTCCTGGAGCATTAATGTATTGCTATTACCAAGACATACGTAACAAGTCAATCCTTATAATATTGAGAGGAATCTCTTTCGTCTGTATTCATATCTACAATATGCAATATTTTACCGAACTCACAGAGTACTTTAGAATGCTTCCCTAAAATAACACCTTATTATAATAAATCATGACATAATAAATGCATTTATGAAAATACAATCGCAATTATTGTTTTCCTATCAGCCATTAATGATTGCATGCAGATTTATTTTTTCTCAGAGTTCACAGAGGTCTTCTGCGAATCTGATGCTCCATATTCTCTCTCATGAAAAGTTTGCTCTCTCTCTCTCTCTCTCTCTGTCTGTCTGTCTGTCGAAACAGAGACTTTTTGTTGACTATCAACAGTTCGTACCTGACGTTTCCAATCAGGTGTTCATTGAGTTATAAGCTGGATATATTTTGTATGTTGCTGTCTTTGAAATGGTCACATATATCAGCAGTATCTTAGTCTATAGTTGATGTTTGTTCTCGTGTTGTATTCCAACCATTTCTCAATAATAACCTTAGATTTTAATTTTCCTTTTGTGTACACTGAGAATGCGATGCGTAGTCTCAATGTCATCTTCATTAAAGTTAACCTTTTTAAAATTATTTTTCTTGATTTCCATTAATTTACCAAATCCATTAACTGCAGTTTTTTTCTTAAAGCTACGTATTTTGTCTTGAAAATTTTACTTATTTTTCGAAGTTTCTGTATTTTGGGAAAAGAATTATGAAAGAGTTTCCATATGCATTAATGCAATGATTTTTCTTTATTTACAACAACTTTGACTACAGTACTGTGATCTACTTTTATACAAGTGAATTCCAGAAACTTTATTAGTTTTTTTTTAATATACAATGGCTAAGAGTTTTAAAAGTTGATTGAATTTTAATGATCATCACAAAATGATATTTGATTTTCAGAATCTGATTCTGCTCTTCGTAAGAGTCCAGTTGAGTCTCTCGAATCTTACCAGAAGACAAAGAAAGGTTTTCGCTGTGAAATTTGTTCGCGAAGCTACTCAACGAAGGGTTTTCTCAGACAGCATCTAATGTTACACGTGAAGAAAGACCTTTTTCGTTGCAATATCTGCCGTAAAGATTATTCCTGCGCATCCGCTCTAAAACTACACGCTGAAACACACGAGGATGTGCGTAAAAAATTACGATGTATCACATGTTCGAAAGAATTTTCGACCAAGAATGGTCTAGCATATCATCAAAAACTTCATCTCTCTTCATCTTTGGATTAGAAAAGCTTCAGATTATTTACGAAATTTTATAAGTTATAGTTCAGAATGTATTACTTATCGTGAGAGATCATTTCTGTATTTGTCGTCCTAAAATATAACAACCACCACTGACCACAACGAAACCTGAATGTGATATCGTACAATTTTATGCCAAATGAATTTTTGGAATGATAATGTTACGAATGCTTTGATTTTCTGTTTATGTGGTTTATTTAATCCCATTGCGTTCTGAAAAAAAAATTATTCACAAACAGGTTTTGAACCGATATTCAAAAAACGACCTGTTTTGAATCAGACGAAACCCGTCACAGCAACTCGTCATATTGAATATCAGAATGTCGTGGCCATTTGAAATTACTGATCATAAGAATGTCTGTCATAAACTTCTGTTTACTGATCTTATGGTCATTTAAAACACCTTTTATGTCTTTCCTTAATTTTGTGATCAGCCTGTTTTGTACTGTTGGAATATCTTAATACTAAATGTTTTCCTTTCGCGTTGCCTATGGAAAATGCATGTATCCTGAAGATGTTTCAGATACATAGAACAAAGAAAAAAAATTGCATAGGACATGCAGATGCATTAATGTTCAACAGAATTAAGATTTCAGAAATAAATATTCTTCTGGTTTTAAATGTTTATTTAATTTCTTCAACAATATGTTTACATTTCTTCAGTTTAATTTCTTATAAATATAAATATAATTATCGTTATAAAAATATTTGCTTTAATTGTTTCACTTTTAGAAAAATTCCACTAAACTCTGATAAGCAAATTAAGTTTCGGATTATTAACTGAATTTCCTGCTAAATTCTATGAGGCTACTTTATCTTCTGGAACGCTAAGAATCTATATGAGCTTTTCAACTGAATGTTAAGTTGCTAGCCTTATTGAGAATTCAGAACGGCAGGATTTCCCACTGTTCTCAATATGAGCCTACAGAATTATTACATGTATCTTCTCCAATGGCGACAGCTGAAATCCTGCCACGCAACAAATAAATTAGTTTCCGTGATGACCAACTCGAGAATATTCGAAATTAATTCACTTAAGACAATCGCCAACGAAAAAGAATAAGGAGGAATCCACGTAATGAATTTGACATGCAGTTTTGAGTTAATTTTGAGTGATTAATATGAATGCGACAGTCGTACAGAAGGCAACACACACCGTGAATCTTGCATCACAAATTGACACTGCCGTTGTTGGTTTATCACTCGGATTTTCTGCTGAAGAACAATAGTTAAGTGTCCTTTAAAATATTTTGAACAGTTAGAAGAGATTGCACGTCTTTGGATTCGAAATGCCAGAGAGCAGATACTACTGGTTAAACGAAAACTGCAGGGGCAGATGATAAGAATTATACTTAAGCCAAAAGATGTTAGGAAACTCGCTGATTAGTCAACTATTAAACAACGGTTCTACGACAGGTTTAATTGTTAACAGGGGAGCTACAAAAAGTGTGACAGCCAAATAACTAACACGATGAACCTGCAAGAGGTGTACGCGGAAGTTATTGAAGCATTAGACAGACATTCTAAAACTAGAAGAAGAACAGCTTGAGCGCTTAAAAACATTTAAAGAAGAAACACTGAGATTTTGATTCTTGGATTTTTCATCCAGTAATTACAAATCGGCCATGAGAACACAGCAATATTCAGACAAAAATACTATTGTTGATGGCGAACGGTAGATGGCATTTGTGGCGTTGATATCAGTGTCGTTATGTATGGTTTGAGGATTAAGTAGGAGAGACAATGGAGTTAAGACGTGAAAAGCACTGCTCTTTCTTGAGTTATATGCCACTTGGATATTGTCCTACACTTTCAAGGCATCAGCGTAAGATAAATAATTGACACATAAGAAAGAGAATTCGGTTTTCTCCTTCACGCCACATTTATATATCATAGGTAGCTTATATGAAACACGGAAAATAGATTTGCCCTTAGCTGTAAGTGAAATAGGAGGTTTAAGAGTTATATGCTAACTGACAGCGGAGCTACTCTTAGTCTGGTTGCACACAACAGGTTTACGCATATTAAATCTCATAGGAAAATATTGGATTAAATCATAACACCAATTTATACAATATAATAGGACAAGAATTCTCGAGTACATCTAAAGTGTATCGGCTTCTGTCTACTTATACCAACACGAATTTGTGTACAATGCGAAAAAAGAATACTCAGTTGAGACCCACTCGGAATACAACTAGAAGAAATTAGACAAAACACGCATGAGAGCCAAATAGACTGCTTTCTTGCTTCTAAACAGGGCATTTAATCGACGAGTTGTAAATGTCTACCTAGCACGCTGTTCTCTAACGACGAAACCACATGACAGTACTAGTGGAACGAAATTCCATCTTTTCTTAAAAACCGCTACAGGTAGCACGCTCACTGAAAATTGCAACAAAAAGATTGGCAGATAACTCCTAAGGAAATTTCCCTCCCAAATAAACATGCATATTTAAAAAAAAAAGAAAAAAAGACAGAGTTCGTAGTTAGTCGAACTATAAATGAATTAACACATCAAAGAATAACGAAACTCATTGGCTTGGCTCTCCTATCACATATGACGAATCTGATTTCTCGCATATCATCATTGCACAAAGAAAGAATTTAAAATACCTAAATTACAAATATTTTCATGGATATCTTGGCTGCTCTAAATTAGGGGCACATAAAATACACTTCACAGAAACTATACCAGATAGACAACGACTCTATTAGGGTGTCACACTGCCTAAAGCCAGGAGTACGCAGATAGATCAACCAACTGTTAGAGGATCTTATGCATTCTATCATTAGTCCCGATTTTTGTGTAAAAAAAAAAAAAAAGTAAATACTCATAATATTCATTATCTATGTTACCATTTCTGTGCCATAAACAATAAAACGCTTCCAGACCCATTTCGCATAATAGCAATATAGGACCTTCAGACTTATTACTGGATGAAGTTCTTTATTTCTTTTGATCCCCATAGCAGATCAAAAATTTAAAAGAGTTTCTCTTAGTGAGGAAGGTGTATATGAATGGAATCGCTGTCCATTTGGCCTAAAACATTCCCCAAGTTACATTTGTGAGAAATATGGATATGGTGTCGCAAGGACTCAAATCACAGATGCTTCATGCCAATGTGGATATTTATCCGTTTTCGGCTAGAAAGCTTCTTTCAGGGACTGCTACAAAACAATTCACAAGTGAAATCTTCCAAACTGCATATTTTGACGAGTCTGTCATATTTTTTACTGAAAACATTACCTAAAAAACCAAAAGAAGTTCGGGGCTTCCCCATTTTACCAATCACGATGAAGAGACGTCAATTACATTATCCCATGAAAATGAATCATTTAGAGCACAGTACCGAATGAACTCATTATGAGATTAGTTCATTGATTATAATTCAAAGCTCAGAAATGTAGACATTTCTGAGCATTGAATCGTAACTGAACTTTTGTTTTCTTTATGTTTTACATGTGAAGTACACTAGGATTTAAATCTCTGTAAATGACTTCAGCTCCGTATATGGGCAGTACACTAAGCCGCAAATGAATCTCGTTCTGAATAAAAACATGGTGTAGTGTTATTGTTTTCATGAAGTGTGTGTTATGGGATAGTAAGAGTTACGACGACTTGTAAACATCGTAAAAAAGAGTTTTAGTCAATTAATTCCTTTACTTAATCGTGCAGCTTTCTCTACCTAAACCAGGCGATCTGATATTTAATTTTCCTTCAAGATTAAAATTCTCCTGACTTTCTTCATAATATTTTATTTGGAAATATGTTTCCAAAATTAAATTGGAGTTGATAGCACTAAACATCAGATTAGTTCGCTGGATTGGAGACTCGTTGTCTGATAGGTATCAGCGAGTTATCTATGAAAGATCGATATCCCAGAAGAGGAAAATTACTAGTAGTGTAATCCCCTTGCTGCTTTGAATCCATTGCTGTTTATTTTGTGTTAGGGTTGTCTGAAAATTTCTCGGCCTCGACTATAGATGGCACTGAAATTCCTTTGAAATGACTACAAGCATTTCAAAAGAACTTGTAGGATATATCGCATTCTTCATGCAAAATATAGCGTTTTTGATCTGCTGTGAGCAAGCGCGGCACCCCCATCTTGTACACATCTTGCTCACAGCAGATCAAAAACGCTATATTTTGCATGAAGAATGTGATATATCCTACAAGTTCTTTTGAAATGCTTGTAGTCATTTCAAAGGAATTTCATTTAGTCGAGGCTGAGAACTTTTCCGACCACCCTCGTATGTGAATGATAGTGGGCGAGGTCAGAATGTGATATGAAGTTGTTTGCAGATGATGCAAAGTTGGGTAACCTACCAGGAGTAGCGTGGATACCATGGCTTTGCAATTATAATTGAATGCACTGAATAAATGGGATTATAAGTGGGGTTTTGAGTAAAAATGGAATGTAGAGGAGATGAGAGATCTGGGAGTGATTATGAACAAGAAGCTACTATTTCGGTGACATATTGCTAAAACTGTGTGCACCTCACAGAGGATAATTGGAATGATGCGACAGACAATGAGTAGAAGTAAATATCTTATGGTTCCATTGTACATCGCTTTGATCAGGCCACATATAGATTATTGTGTACAGATTTGCTGACCTGGTTTCATGAAGATGGAATTGTATCGGAAAAGGTACACAGATGATTTAATAATGTGACCAAAAAAAATGCAATTTCCAAAAACTAGTGGAGGCGGGATGTAATTGAGATTAATAAGCTGTTGGCAGTTTATTACCAGGTTAATGTGGGGGAGTCTTTGCATTGAATGGATAAGGGCTGGGAGTAAACAAGAGGTGATCCATGGAAGCTGTATAAGGAGGTGGGAGCAAGTGGGTGTTGATCAGGTTAATCAGGTTGATCAGGTTTTTTGTATGAAGAGTGGTGAGTGATTGGAATGCATTGCTTGAGAGTGTTTTGAGTGCATAGACGGTGAAGATATTTAAGGCAAGTATGATAAACTGTGTGTGTGTGTAACAGTGGATCTCCCATGATGAGTCTTTTGATTTCAATGAGGTTTGAGTCTGGGCTCTCCCTGTGTGTGTGAGTGATGTAGAAATATCCCTCATTCTTGCTGCATGTCGCTTCTCTTTGTTTTCTTAATCATAAAAATTATTATTTTAACTTGCGGATACCAAAACAAATCTCTCATACAAAATAACGTTTTTTTAAATATTAAAAATATAACAACATATTAAAGGTCAGAGATCAGAATGTGATATAAAATATAACAAAAATTGGAACAAATAATAAAAATGCTCCCAACCACACAAAATAATAGTATAACGTTTTCCAATAAAATACACTTCCATATTCATTTCAACAACATTCGAGGCATTAATACAAGCATTAGTGACGTACAACACCACTTACAGACAACATAATCTGATCTCGTTTTCCTAACATCACCTCAGTTTATATCCGCCACGACAAAAGTCCACCTGAACTATCCCAGCTACATCCTAGTAGATGCATTTCGCAAAAAAGGACAGAACATGTCCCAATCCTATCCCAATGGCTTTAAGGCCCAAAACCTTCCAAGCACGCTTGGAATTCGTAACCGAAATACGAGGATAAGATGGTCAGCCCTATGCTTCTAAGTATTCCTGGCTGTATCCCTGTGTGTTCATGGGGCCGTTTTGCCTGCTTGCGGGATGAAAAACCCCAGATAAACTGGCGGAAAATGTGCTTTTGTGAAACCTGATATTCCCTATCAAAGGCTATCCAATTTAGAATCCCCACTTTTCAAATTAGAATCCTCTCACGTAAAGTGAGGTAAGGAAATCCTCACTGAGGTGAGGATTTCCTTACCTCACTTTACGGTCTCCAATTGCTGCCTCTATCGCTCTACTAAATCCGGCAATCCAGTTGCCTTTTTGACTACTTATAACTAAAAATTGATTTCTTACAAACGAATTACCCAACTTTTGAATGTGTCCTGCTTGGGTACTTTAAAGTCCATAACTGTCTACCCTACTCCAACTTCACGGATCAAGCTGGAAGGAAAGCTAAATAGTTCGTCATCAGTCATGAACTAACACAAATAGTCAATCTACCAACCAGAATACCAGATAATCCTCATCACTCTACCTTTTCGTAGCCAGTTCTCCCTTCAAATATACCATGGATGACTGCTGTCCCTCCGACCAGTCTTATTCAATTTTTTTTCTCAACAAATCATCCTCTGCTCAGCCATTCTAATCAACGTAATTTATGGCACTATATTAGTGTCCAAAAGAACATCATTGCTGAAGATTATAACCGAAAATTCAGACAAATCCGCTTGTGGCAATTTATATAACTGACGATTTCATGTAGATACACCTTCACATTTTCGAATCGCGCGCAAAGAGGTCACAATGGTAGCACTAAACAGGATAAAAGACAAGCAAAGCGAATTGTTTGACGGAAACTTGTTTCGTGAAGGAATAAAGTTGCAAACTTGAATCTCTTGTAAGTCTCAAAGACATCGTCTAGATCAGGGCTTCTTAAAGGTTTTCCACTCGCGACTCATTTTCGTTCGTGAAAATTTTATGCGATCCCGTGTATATAGGTATATAAAATAGGTACATGATATCAAACATTTCCTGATAATAAATCATAAATAAATTTATTTTAAAACAATTCTTTGGTATATAATTTTACCATTTATGAAAGACGAAAGCAAATTTTCATACTAATGAAATGTGCTTGTTTATTTCTACATAACGAATTAAATCTTGGTTCAATATACGATACTGAAGGACGTAGAGCATCTTCAAAGTTTTTCAGAGTTGATCGATATTTTGATTTTATAATCGTCAGTGCTGAGAACGCCACTTCGCATAAATACGTAGTACAAAATGGCAGAAGTATGTTTAGGGCCATTTCAGAAATTGATGGAACGTCTCTTCTAATCCCAATCCAAAATTCATTTAACATTTTTTCAGGAAACTCAAGCTTCAAACTTGAGTCATTTGATAACTCGGCAAATTCTTCTTGAACTTTTAATGGCAGATGACTGAAGTTTCTGATTTCAATGGAGTATGGGTTATGAACCTAACATGGATGATTCAATATCGGCGAGAGCTGACAGTAACACCTCGGATTCATTACCAGTTTGATTTTGAATTAATTTCTGGTCGCTGCGCATTCAGCAACCTTTTACTTTCGCCAAATGTTTCGTGACTCCCCACATTCAGGGTCGTTGTGGGTCACGATCTACAGTTTAAGAAACTATGGTCTAGATGATTTCACGAGGGGAAGAATTATTGGAAAGCTTGAAGAAGGACGCAGAATTGTTGATATTGGATGTGAGGTTGGAATCACAAAGCGTTGTGTCCAGATTCTGGGCAGCGTTTAAATCAAATGAAATGTGCTACAGACGTTTTCAAGGAGGGGGGTCCTCGCACTACCATGGACCATAAAGACAGATTCTTGGTTATAACAGCAAACCGTGATCAACAAAAATACCAAGGTAGGTCAGCTTATACGTCGGCTCCATTCAAACTCAGGTAAGCGAATATCTTGAAAAACTGTAGCAATACCATTTGTAATAAGGCCTATACGCCCGAAGGCCTGTATAGGCTTTTTTGTTGATGTAGGCCGTATTTGTTAATCCACAGCTCATCATACCACGTTTTCAGTGTTGTATCCATAAAAATTGGACAAGACACCAGTGGGCTAATATACTCTGTAAAGAGTATATTAGCCAGTACCACTTTCCTGCCAGAATAGTTTTAGTCTTTCCTCCGATTATAGACGACACGTGATCTGGCGTGAAAGTGATACTGCTTACCATCGCGAGGATGATCTTGAAATGGATAGATAAGGTGGTGCTAGGAACATGGTGACGGGAGTCATTACGCTCAATTTCGAGCATTGCTGCTCGAAATTCCACTCCAGGAAAAAAAGGCCTTATTCTTTCTCTGAAGGAGTAGAGGACTAGTTTGCCTGAAGAACTCCTGGGCTGCAAACAGTCGTAAGAGCTGCAAAAAAACTAAAAAATGTCAAAAAATCCAAATAAAGACTAAAGAACCGACAAATCATCTCAAAAGTAAATGGTCAGTTCTTTAATCCTGATCATACTATTCACCCCCTTCTTAGCCTGCTGTCTACTAGCTTTTGAAATGTGTCAAATATTCCGACCATTCTTCCTCCAGCATGACCAGTATGGTAAACAATAGCACCACCATAAATAAACTGTCGTTGAATTTACAATCTTGGTTTACACGATGTGCCAAATTTATCTACAGTTCTTGCAATATTATATGACGCGTTGAATGTCGTAATGAGGGGGAAGAGGTGCTGTTTCATAAACCTGATACAATGTATCGTATTGCGTTATCGAGAAGTGTTTCATAATTTGTCGGTGATATGTTTCGATGAATTCTGATTACTGTGTTATTTTTGTGTTAAATGTTACCTAATCAAACTACTGTTAAAGCTAAATTCACGTTATGAACACGCAGAATAAAATACCAATAATTCCGAAGCCTTCATTGTGATTGCGATACAAATTTCGGTTGCTTTCTTTTCATTTACAGCTAGCTCTTAAAACAGTGAGAGATTTATTTTCAAGCATATACAATCATAATTTAGTACTTCTCCAGTTTATTATTATTATTATTATTATTATATACAGTTACCTCTATGCACTCCGTAGACTCATCGAGAAGTCCAGTTCAAAAATATTAATCAACAATTATCAATATGTCAGCACTATCCCTGATAACCTGCCTTGAAATCATTCCCGCACAACACGTAAAACTAAGTGATAATTCGTTCGACTCAGTCACCATTTTCCAGTAGTACGCGCGGATAGCCTAGTGGCTATGCGCTTCACCATATGCCTGGAGAAGGAGTGTCCTAGGTTGTATTCCCGTCGACGACGTCAGGAGCTTAAGGATGTTCCTCAGCCATAGCCAAGTTAGCTGGTCTTAGGCGTGGACAGCAGGGTTTTCTCCCCAGTTTATCTGGGGTTTTCATCCCGCAAGCAGGCAAACTGGTCCAGTGAACACACACGGATACACTCAGGAATACTTATGACAATCCCTCCAGCCATAGGTCTGAATTGTCAGCTATGCCGGTCCAAAGCCAGGATAAAAATAGAGGAGATTGAGGTGGTGCGTCAATTCCGTTGAGTCATCATACGAAATGAATGAATGAATGAATGAATGAACCGTTCTCCAAGAAAAAAAACCTCGTCCTCAAGCCTCTACTAACCATATCCGTATTTAGTTTCCATGGATGACATCTCGTTTTCCTTATAATTTTCATAACTATAAATTTATATAATCATCTATATAAGAAAAGCATTATTCATGTGCTGAAATATTTCGTCCACATCAATTCTATAAACCTGACGAAGCAACTTTATTATATTCCCTCTATCCACAGATCAACGAGCTTCTTTCAATCCTCAAATGGTGAGTCTTTCCTCATATGGAGTATCACACAGTCCTGCAACCATCTTAGTTACTTTCCTCTGAATCCCATCCACTGCCTCTACATCTCCGAAAAATCCAGGCGACCAGATCTGAGCGCAGTAATACAGATAAAGATTGGAAAGAAAGAAAACGCACATTTCCTGTTTTCTTTCACTGTGATTTTTCTTGTGACGAGTACATTCCCAATTTCATCGGATTTATTTTTGTCATCATAAGCATCTTTTTTTTTCTAAAAGAACGGCTTTTGTTTATTTTCGAAATTGCTCGACTCTGCTTCCTTTCTTTTATTAATTCAGACTTCAACAGGCATTCCGCCATTAAGTGCGTGATGAAACAATATTAGGTTGTCAGTTATTGCTTTCATGTCTATCGGTTGGTGTACAAGGAACCCGTTTTCATGCGAAATCTCAAAATCTCATTCAGTAAGATTATAGAATGTCCAGAACTTAACCGTTGGATGCGATTGTGGTTCTGTTCACTGTAACGTAAAACTCTTGGTTGGAAAGACGCTGGAATCCTGTCAAGAAATTTTACCTTCTGACTTCCCCCACGCTAAGCTCTCTGGGTTGAGGTGTCAAGTTTTTCTTTCCTGGAGATTTCGCAAACTGATAGTTACGGCAAGAGAATATAAGTGGAAGGCAACACATGGGCATCCATAGGATTTTCTTTTTGAATCGTATTTGAATCTGATTGCGTCTGATCGGCACTAGAATCGTTGGGCAGATGTACGATTGGGAAGGTCGTATGAATTATCTGCGCATTTCTTCGTATGAACTTTAAGGTTGGAAAGAGCTGACGAAGAGTCATGCACTTGCCCTTCGAGTCATTGATGATTTATTATTGATCAAACGAAAGTTATAGGCTTTTCATTATCTTTAGGCTGGCATTGTTTTCTGATTAAATAATACCTAAAGATGCTTTTTCTTATGTTAGACCATTTCGCACATTGATTAAAACTCAATTTCATTTTAGCTAATTTATTACAATGTTAGCTCATTTTCGGAAATGAGTTAGCAACCAGAATATTCTTCAGAATTCCGAAATATTCTGCGGATATATATATATGTTATCTTAATATCTGGATGGTATGTCTTTTTTTTTTTTTGTTCTCTAAGCAAACTTACTTAAAGGCTGTTTTTAATGCAGCCTCTCACCTGTTTATTTTAGGTTTTTAAACATAAGTTTTTAACATGAATTGTTTTAATTTATTTGGGCAGGAATATTTGTCTAAGAGCAGTGTAAGCAGACATAACAATTTAGTTATAAAAGTATATTATTACTCTAATTAAATTAAAACCGGAGTTTTAAAGTGTTTCTAGCTTAATAACTAAATAAAGTTCTTAATATATCTCCTTATTTCCAAGAATGTTCATGAAGGTAGATGACTTTTATTAATTGCTCAATTTGTTAATTCAAACGTTTTCTTAAAAGTCAATTTGAAGTCTCCGGTAAGTACAGTGGCAGTTTACAGATGGCAAACACTTGGTCCACCCACAACTCTGATGGGTGGTGCTGTCTATTCTATATAGTTTCAGTGTATTTCTGGAAGAAATGGCCAAAATAATGACAAACGTACGTAAATTAAAGGTTCCCACATAATTATCTAATATTATCTCGAGAGTAGATTTTATTTCAGAAAGATGAATTTAAAAAACGAAACAGCAGAAATCTTTCATGAGAACGGCATAGCGTTGGCTCAGGCAAACTTGTTTGATTTCTGAGGATAATTTAACAGGTAGTGAGGAGTTACAAGTGAGGGAATAAAGATGCGCCACAAATAAGATGCGCTCCACACACAAGTCGTTTTTACTGACAATTCGGCTCTTGTAAGAATTAAAATGTAATTGCTGTACATTCCTAAGTTGACCATTACGCATTTTACTCATTTGCAAATGTAAAATGATTATTGTTTTAGTTATTTTATTAATATTATTACACTGGTGTGCAAAATGTCAGGAGTAGCATTATTTCTGAAGATTACAACTGAAACTTCAGACGAATCAGCTTGTAGCAATTTTAGTAACTGACAGTTTCGAGTAGAAAGCAAGAAACCCATTCAAATTTTCGAATCGCGCGTGAAGGGATCACGTGGTAGTACTCAACAGGATAAAAGGATAAAGGCTGCGGTAAGCGAATTGGGTTTGAAGGGAGCTCATCAAATAATTTCACGCGGGGAAGAATTTCTGGAAGGCTTCAAGAAGGCTGCAGAATTACTGATATCGCCAGAATTTGCAATCTCACCTAGCGTTGTATGCAGGCTCCACACGCTCTTTCAAACCAATGGAATGATTTCCAGACGTTTGCTAAGAGGTCGCTCTCATTCTACCAGTGATGACGGTGTTTTCGTTTCGAAAGAGCAGTTTGGAATTCCGTTTGGGAATTCCAAACAGCTTTTGGACTTCCAAGCAGTGTTTTGGACTTCTCCCCCCCACCCACTCTCTCTCTCTCTTTTCTTTTTCTGTTTCAGATAAAAATGATTTGGCGGGTTTCACAAGGAAGCAGAATGCTTTTCTTCCCAGAAACTCTCTCCAGAAGAACACACTCACCTAAAAGACACTAATCGTGTCCCTTTTCGTGCTTCCGTTATTAAAACAACCCAACCAAGCTAATTTAAAAAATGCTACTACTAATACTAATAATAACAACAACAACATTAATGAAGACATCGTTTTATGAACAGGGTATCCTGTAAGTCAAGGAGTTTAAACATTTAATAACTTTTTTGATTATTAATTATTTTATTTTATTTTTTCTTTCAGATAGTCTATAAACCACTTGGGAAATTAACCATGAGAAAAGTTCTCATCCCTACCAAGAACAACAAAACAAAAAATTGAACTTCTAAGGCGGTGTTTGAAGAGCTAATAATTTCGGGAATATTTGCAATTAATTGGACACCATGCTCTCCAGATATGTCGGCTTCCAACGTCTTCCTATGGGGATGACCCGAAGGAGAAGGTCTGCTTTTTGACTTCTGGACCATTCGAAGTTTGAAAACTTCTTTCATTCATTTTACCCTTTTTTTTCTTGATAATCAATCAACGAAAGATTAGAAATTCGTCATGTTACTCCAGTGTGTAAGATAACGGTCAAATAATCTGGAAGTGGGTCTTAAGAATTAAGACGCCTCAAAAGAAGTACTGCCGTCAAGTGGCCAAGTTGTTACCTAGCAATATTATCTCAAATAGTCTGACTTATTGAAAATGAAAAATATTTCAAGTGAAAAACAAGTGAATGATCACTTGTGTTAAGTGGTTCCTTTCATACTCTCTGTTCCACAAATTATAAAGGCACTCCCATTTTTCTTAAATTGAGTTCGTAAGAGTAATAAATCACGTGGTATAACAAAATATGAATGCAAGCTTACTGAATCCAGTTCCGTACAATCTGGAAATGAGGTTAGAATTAATAAACTTACACGAGGTAAAATTAAACCCTTCCAAACTGGTTATCGATAAATTGTGCGATTGGAACACAATACGAACATCCTATATCAACGGGACAGTTGATAGATGACGTGGTCAGCAGGAACAGGAGACTAACCACCCTGCTTACTCGAAGCCAGAATGGGCTTGATAATGTTCTATAGAACATTGTCTGCAGGGCTGCAGAGTGACGTTTCCAGATTAGGCTATGGTCCTTATTCTTACTTACAGGATGAATATGCCACAATTTACTAGCTCAGTGGGTGGATGGGTGGGATTCACTTAAAAAGAACTGTGGATGATATCATTACAACAGTCAAGAAACATTCAAGACGGTTATAAAATGGCTTCATGCGATAAGAAAGTGCTGGAAAGTTGTGCGTTTCAGCGTTCGTGTGCATGGCAACGGAGTGTGACAAGGAATGCCTAGCTTTCCGTAGAAGAGGTGCTGCACTCAAGAGAAACAACCATCTAAAAGAGAATTTAAGATCCCTTCGCATGGCCTAAACGTCCCACTAAGCCAGAAAAGCAAATGAGCAAGCCACAATGTCTTCTGAGTAACAACTGAGTTGGCCTGGGAAACCCTGGCTAGTGGGAACGGGGGAGATTTTTGTAATTATAAAAGAATAAAAAGTCACATGTTTTTATTCGACTAAAACTATTACTGTGCATAAGATATATATTGTACTCCGTGCACGACATCTTGGCGGAGCCGAAACGTACTGCATTCATATGTCACTAAAATCGCACACTACTGATTTATCGCTGCGTTAATACTCTACAACAAAACACAATTCGTTTCTTCGTCGTCTTAGGCAGTAAGCGAGAGATTCGAGTCTCGTGTGCGACAGGTTCTGCTCGGCCATGATTCCATGATGCACAGTATGCATCATGGAATACCACAGTATGCTGTGGTATTTCGGAAATATGAAGTATGTCGATTCCTCTTCAAATGAGAGACCTACTAGGAGGTCGTTGCTTACCAGAGAGAAACACAGCACTAGTTAGATATGGTGTTATGGTGATATCCGACAATAAATCTCCTGCTTTGGCGAACAAACGTTAAATTGCCATTCTGAACAGTTCTGAGAGTTGCACCGAAACGGCGCACCTTAATCTGAACATCATAATTACTCATAACATCTGAAAATTCTGTGGAGATATCAGTTGAGAAAACGAAAGCGCAAAGATCAAGCAACCATCGTAATATTTTCTGTTCAAATCTTTGGACAGAGCTGCACCATTCTTAAAGGTGAGACTGACAAATCAGTCTTCACTACAAAGAGGGATGATTTTGGCGATGAAAAGGTCAAAAAACTGCTTTTCTTATCACCAATTTCTTACAAAACTCATTTTGTTAAGAAACATTTGTTTCCGACTAAGTTCAGGAAACTGTACAGCAATAACGAATGCCATGCTAGTAATTCAATACCCGATGTTTTCTGCGATATGCATACTGAATATTTTAAATGCTAAATATTCCAGATCAGTTAAAACACTGTTGGCTATACTGTGATGATGGTGGACTTTGCAAAAGCATTTGACCAAATACCGCACTAGAATCTGTTAAGTAAGCTAAAACACGTGGGAATTTAAGCAGGATTGGTGAGATGTATGAGTGAGTGGATGGTTGCAAGAAAGCTATCAGAACAGTATTTGGTAGAGCGGAGTCAAAGATTTGAAAAAAAAAAAATGACCAGTGGTGCGCCACAAGGCATTGTTCGTGATCCACTATTGTTTTGTTTAATCTCTATATTAATGATACTGGAGTTAATTTGAAGAGTGATATCCAGCTGGTTACTGTTGATGTAAGTTGGAAAAAGCTTTATTAAATAAAGGCAATATGGCTTTCCTGCTGAATGATTTGAATAAGCTGTTAAAAGGTGACGTTTTAAATTTAATGTAGTTAAATGTAAAGCGGTTCAGTTTGGATTGAAAACGTTTTAGTCTGTGTATTGATGTGGTTTCTTTGGTGAAAACTGATGAGATCAGCAATGTGGGTGTTATGGTTGATAGGGAGCTGAAATATAGAAGCCATACTGAAAAAATTGGCAAAACAGTTCAGAAGATCACCCGGATGTTAAAATATACGTTGACTAGTAGGGACAAAAAAGTCATCTTTCCACTTTAAGTCTCTGATACTACACCAACTGGACTATTGTGCTCAGATTTGGCCACCTGGATTTCTTGGTGATGTGGAGGTGGTTGAGGGGATATAAAGACGGGTAAGCAATATAGTTTCAGGCCTGTGAAATGTTCCGATGAAAAGAGGTTGAAGATTTTTGTGGGTTACAAAAATTAGAAGATAGAAGAGAGGCGACATGACAGAAACATTCAAGTTACTTAAAGGGAAGTGGAAGAAATTATTCACTCTATGACAGTCAATTGGAAGTTGAATAAACCTTTAGTTAGAAAGAATGTGAAGTCTAGATTTTTATTTTTTATTTATTTATTTATTTTGATGCCAGTATGGTGAATGAGGGCAATGGGTTGACTGCAGGTATTAATTACGGAGTAGTATGATAAATAATGTGCGAAAACTGGTGAGCTTCTGCCTCATTTGGGGAAATTCTGAATGGATTGTGAACGGTATGATAGATTTATTGTGAACTACGATGTGGGCCTCCCAAAGTGAGTCCATTTTGACCCCATCGAGATTCCCAATAAGAACAACAACAACAACAATAATAATAATAACAAAAGGACAGTTGTGTGTGTTCTCGGGCACTACAAACTTAGAATGGTATGCATTTGAATAATATGAAATATAACTCCGTTAAGTATGACTTGTTCCTTAAGAAAAAGAAAACGTTTAAAGGATTTAACAGTTTACTCTCCTCTCCTACAGAGTCTTGCGTTTTTCTGAAAGCCGTTCAACATCCTCGAAAAGGACGATTGTGATTCTCGAATTACATTCAATCTGAAATCAGAACACTGCGATTCTGAAATTAGAATTGGACTGAAGTTGGAAGATTGTGATTTTGAACTTTATATTTGTACTGCTTACCCAATGCACTTTGTGTAAGAATAAGAAAACTATATCCCAAAAATCTTTAATTAAAAGAGTAGTCTATGATAAGTTACAACTTTTTTTTTCATCGAAATATTTCGTTTGTATGACCATCGACTCTAAAAGACTTTCCTGCTGATCTTATCAAACGAACAGATGGGTTTAAACTTACAGTGTTATACATCGATAAACAACGCATACTTCAATATATCAACATTAAAAAAATATATATGCTACTCAAGAGTAAAACTAAAATAGGCACAATGAACTTGAAAAAATATTAAATGAAACTCATAAAATTCAAGCAAGAACTAAAAAAAAGAAACACTTAGAAAGAAAACCGAGCACTCTTTGCTCGGGTTTCTTTTCTATCAGTACGAACACGCTTTCTGATGACGAACAAGATTGCACCTCTCTGTGAATTCACACAAACACGTGTTACAGCGAAATTTTTTTCGTACATCCATGTGTAGTGCTCCATGTCTTTTGAGGTGTGCCCCATTCGTGAAATTTTTCTGGCAAATTTCGCAGCGGAAAAGATCTTTCTTCACATGCAGCTCCAGATGTTGTCTGAGACGATACTTCGTTGAGTATCTTCGAGGACAAATTTCGCAACGAAAGACCTCTTTTGACCTCTGTTTGGGATCAGCTGTTCCTTGAAGTACAAAATGAAAATCAAAAGTGAGAAATGATCACCTCACAAACAACATAGTTAAGTTTCTTTTCACAGGATAAGAAGAGGAAACCTAATCCGCAAACAATTTTATAAATGACAACATTGAACGATTTAAATTTCTACACAAAGTTCTACTTTTATCAGATCTAGTTCTCTGCACACAAGAAATCAATATATATTCAGGATAAATAATCGCTCGCTTACAAAATTTTCATCAATCCTTTCTCAAATAAATAAATAAAATATAAACCACTGCCAGTTTTTTGAGAGCCGGAGATAAATGAAAATGGCAGTTCCTCAAGTTTCTTCATGAATTAAACAGATGCTTAAGAATTATTGGCTATGGAGTTCTCCTAACCCCTACGTTTAGCAAGATAGATCATTAGCATATCCGTTTTCTTCCTTTCCATCTCAACTGAACCTATTGAGTTGAGTGTTTGCTTGGGCACAACTGTTTCTTATACACCAAGAAACAAACTAAACTGCGACGGATATTTCCCCACAGAACAGCATTATGTAATATCAATATAACAGTGCTAAACAGAATCTCAAACTTGGATAATTCAAAAACGATAAGGTAAACGAGATATTAATTTTTAGCTTGCCACTATGCGTCAAGAGATCACAAAGGTGCACCAATTACTATAAGGTTAAATACCTTTGAAAGAATAAACAATGTTTTGTACCTCTCGTGACACATGAATGTTAACTTCTCAATTCTATAGAACAACTGTTAAACAGAAAATACGATTAGTCATGCCTGCGTTCTTTTGCTTTCATAACTAAGAATGCGATGTTTTTTGATGATATTCAAAATTATGCTTCGACAAATATTCTCGTGAACACGTGTCACATCGGAAGGTTTTCCGCACATCTTCGTGTGTCTTCATATGCCTTTTAAGATTTGCTGAAGATGAGAAATCTTTGTGGCACATTTTACAACGAAAACGATCTTTCTTCACATGCTGCATCAAGTGTTGTCTGAGACTGTTCTTCTGTGAATAGCTTCGTGGGCAAATTTCACAACGGAAACTCTTCTGTGACTCCTTCTGGGGTTGTGTTAATCCAAGAAGGGCTTTTTCAAGTACCAAATTTGAACCTGAAAATGAAAACATCTTAGTTATCAGAAAGCTACAGTATCGAAATACGTTTTTCTAAAAGGAGGGCACAGCAGGGAGAATAATAATAAAACATCGCTGAAAAAAGTAAAAAAAAAAAAACAGCATTAAGTTAGAGATAAGTATTCAGAAGAAAATCATTTATAAAATCAGAAAGTATTAGTTGATGCGTTACATAATGTATTTACCTAAAATTCCTGTCACGACTGTAACCAAGATTGCTTACAAGCGTGAAGGGAAAAGTGTTAGTGGTTCAATATGAATGGAATAAAAGGCTGGAAGGTTAAGAGTGAAATAAACCAGTTTTATTCTCCATAAACTCAATCAATCGCGAGCTCATACGAGTGAAGGAAGCACGGAAGTAGGTTATTTTATTTTTAGAGTTTAACTCCTCATCTCAAAGAAAAAAATGTCGTTAAAAGTAATTCTTAAACACGCTAATATGTACTGCGTGGAAAGAGGTTATCGGTCACTATCGTGGAGGAACAAACCACCATGGAGCCACTTTAATAAGATATAGAACCTCCTTTCGTATCGATGACCGCAGTAGTCCTACGGGCATACTTACCACAAGCGTACGATAGCAACCAATGGGAATTTTTTATCATTGTTCCCATAGGTATGTAATGTGGCCCTGGACGGTTGTGTGGCTGACATTCCTGAGCTCATCTCACAGGTGTCAATAGGGTTGACATCAGGAATCTGTGGAGGCCAGTGAAGTGTGGTTACGAACATGCCCACAAACCGCACTTACAACAGCAGCAGCTTTATGACACTGCCTGCCTGTGCATTGTCTGGCTGAAACAGACAATGGTGAGATCCGTAGAAACACGACAAAGTAGGAAACATTGTCCAGAATGTTCAGATACCTCTCGGAACCATCACTGCCACCTCCGGATTTCATAGTTCAGGTTACGCACTGTGGTAAGAGACGCTCACCGGGAATCCGCCATATCCACACCCGGCCCTGTACTCGATAGAGAGTATAGTGTGATTCGTCGCTCCATAACACAGCTTCCAACATTCCACATTCCATAGTACCCACTTTTTGCACCACTGAAGACACCGCACGTTGGTTCGGGTAATGTGGGGTTTACATATTTCGGTCCTATCTTTGTTGTGAGCCTTGGTTCCGATTATTTTATGAAACGTCTTGTTCCAGTCGTTACTCAGAACTCCTCATTCAAAGTGTCGGCCTGCGAATAGCGGTTTTTATATATTATCCTTCGAAGCACTGTGCAGTGATGTCACGTTCAACGAGTGTGGTGAGTCGTCCATTGCGGGTAACACTTGCAGTTGATCCCCTACAATATCACTAATTGTTGACACGGGATAACCCAATTGGTCAACAATTTTCCGAACAGATAAGATAGGCCTGCAACATGGCATCCTATCACAACACCTCTTTCAAAGTCTGTCAGTTCCCTTCTAACGCCCGAACGCAGGAGCGTCACATTCCCTCACTTTATATCGGTTACAAACTCATAATTCGTTACACGTCACGATGCACCTTAGCCATGGCAGTATCCGTTATCTTTGATATATATTTATGTATACAAATTTTATTATATATTTTATATAGTATTTTTATAATTTTAAATGATTTGTATATAATATTATTCTATATACAGTAAAATCCCTTTTTTACACTTTCCAGGGGACTGATGGGAAAAAGTGTAAATAGCAGGAAATCTAAATAAAAATAAAAAAAAGGCTAAAAGATGACTTACTGCTACTATGTGACTCTACATACTAGATTACAAAATTTAATAACTGAAAATGAATGAATTGACAATTACTTACATTTATCTCTTTAAAAAAATCTTTAATTGTCGATTATTTTTGCTGTTTCTGCACTCTTATAATTTCCGCCTTCCTCTCCACAATGTATAAGGCATTAAATGCTCCATCGTCTCCAGATGCACTTGCAATATACTGCCTCAAAACAGACATAGCTTCCATTGCTTCTTTACTAGTAGGGATGGTAGGTTCTTAATCACAATCTTCTTCAACCACTTCTTCCTCTTCTTCTTCACCAAGGTAGTCGGAAAGGATGACTTCTACACTTGGTACCACTGATGTCATCACACCAGCATCAACATCAACATAATCTTGAAATGAAGAAGACTCATCCATCACATACCAGTTGTTGGGCTATGACATATCTTCTTCGTCCTCCTGTAGTTGTTCCTCCTCTTCCACAAACGTAACTCCTGCCTTCCGGAAACAGTTGGATATGGTTTCAGGAGTAACATGCAACCATGCTTTCGCCACATAATGCATGGCATCAAGGATTGATATGGTCATTTGTTTTGGGCCCATACCATTATCATGCATAAACACAGTTTTTTCAACAACCATTTTTCTATATTTCCATTTAAATGCATGAATGATGCCAAGATCTAATGGCTGAAGCTCACTTGTACAATTAGGGGGGGGGGGGGGGGAGAACACTAACCTAATATTTCTGAGCGGGTGTGCAGGACATTTATCTAGCAGTAGTAGTAGTATTTTGCGGTGATTCTTCCCCCCCCCCCCATTTTAGCATCCAGAGAATGGTGGATGTGAAGATGCTGCTGGTCATCCATGCTGTGCTGTTGGCATCACACTTAATAAGCAGATTTTTCATATTCTTAAAACACCTTGGCTTTTTAAATTTACCAATTACCAGTGGAGGTAATTTTTCTGATCCATTAGCAGCATTGACTATGAACACAAATATAAAAGAGTCCCGTTTCATCAACATTGAAAATACGTTTCGGTTCGTAGTCATGAATAACAGTCTTTAGTTCGTGTTTCCACCAGTTTACAGTTTCCCCTGCAACACTATTTCTTTCTCCACACACTTGATTATACACAATATTGTGACGAGTCTTGAAATGATCAATCCATCAGCAGTGACTGCGTCCATTTGACACAGTGAAACTTAATCCTGAACCTCGCAGCAAATTCAAGTGCTTTCGCTCGGAATATAGCACCATCGACTGGAATACCCGACGCTCTCGTAGAAACAAACCACTCCGCCACAAGTTTATTCAATTCATCATATGTCGATGTCAGGATATATTTTCGTTTTTTTCACATAGAGCCAGATTGCTTTGCATTGAGGAAATGACGTAAATGGCAGGAAAACAGAGTTTTACTGTATGTATATATATATATATATATATATATATATATATACATACAGTAAAATATATACATACGTGAATATATATATATATATATATATATACATACAGTAAAATATATACATACGTGAATGTATATATATATATATATATATATATATATATATATATATATATATATACATTCACGAAAGCAAATACATCCAAAATGTATTTGCTTTCGTGATGACATAACGGCAGTGAGGGCCCTCTTACGGGGAAGTCCAGCACCACACCAATCCCCTAATTTTAAGCGGGCTCGGGACTGGCATATAGCTGACTAATCAGGCCTATGGCTGGATCTTAAGTATTCCTGACTGTAATCTGTGTGTGTTCACGAGGTCGGTTTGCCTGCTTGTGGAGGAAAAAAATCCCAGATAAACAGAGAAAAACCCTTCAGTCCATGCTCAAGACCGGCTAACTTGGTTATGTCTGAGAAAGATCCGTAAACTCCTCACGTCGGCGATGAGAATCGAACCCAGGACACTCCTTTCCCAGGCATATGGTTGCGAAGCGCATAGCCACTCGGCTAATCGCGCGGAATTAAGAGACAAAAAAGCTGACCTTAATCCGTTTTCTGTTATAAGGAAATCATTGAATAGTCTTATTATTAGATAAAGCAACTATGATAAAGATAGGCGGGTGTACACAGAATCCATTGTACACGGCATTGCAACAATGCACGCGGTAAAGCACATGAGCTGAAGGTCTATAATTCCAGTGCATTTGCAGTATTTCAAATACGGTCAAGTATATACAGCTTGTTTCTTTTTGAAACTTAATAACTGTTACTTTGAAATAATTGAGAGATGGTTTAGTAATACGTTCTTCTAAATCGATCCAAGAGGAAGCAGCAGCGAACAGCACTCCAGTTCTCGACTTCCTCTAATTTTATGTGAAGCGATTTTCATTTCCGAGTTTAATTTTGTGTACGTACTGGTATATTTATATTGAAGTATATGCATCAAAAGATGTCGAAATCATCTGGTGTACACTTAACTAAAGAAATCATATCATTATCAAAAGACAGAAACTGCATCCAAAATATTCTTTGTTACAGGGTAGCTGATTGTAATAGTGAATTTCCCAACTGAAGCCAAATGCCTTATGGTCAAAGTAAATATTTAGTACATATAAAACCAATATTCAATACTAACAGAGCAGCTCAAAGAAGAAAATATTAGACTAAATTAAAACACAAATAAAAAATAATCAAGTCACACACAATGAAAATCACTTTCGTTGACAATAGTAAAAAATAGAAGCAGAAATCTCACTATGAATCCCGAGTAAAATACAGTAAAAATCGTTGAATTCACAATGTGTTCTGACACCAAAAGAAAATAGGTAGACGAAATTGGCTTAATAACTTTCGTCTACCTTTTTTCTTTTGGTGGATACAAAGAAAGCAGCAAAAGCCAATAAAACAGAAAGCACAAATGAAACATTTACGTGAGCAGATTAAAGAAATCGGGAAACAATTTTCAATCGATAAGAAGAAAATCCTTCTTCTGTCCCTCTACTACTAGAAAAGCATAAAATATTTTACTTAAATTATTGCCTTTCCAAAAATTATCTGTTCATAAGCCAAACAACAGATAGATGAATATCAAACAGGATTACGAAGACAGAGGTCCACAGAGTCAACCTGTCATTGTTTGATTTATAGAATATTTTTTTAAAAAAAGCGTGTGGAAGAATTCAATATGGACGCATTTTAGTAGTGTTGAAGTAATGCATTTAATTAACATTTGCACTCCTGACAGCCGAAGCATGCTATTGGCAAACTGAATTAGATCTGAACTTTTTGCGGTTAAGAAGGGTGTGAATAATGTCCTTTGACCAATCTTATTTATTTTTGTTTTAAAAAAATATATTAGAGAACGAATAAAAAGTAGCAGAAGTATTACTCTTTTGGATAAATCATTTGCCTCTTGGAAAATGTAATGAAAACTGAAAGCTCAAAACTGAGGCATAAAAACAACGATTACAAATAAACCAAAATCAAACCCGATAGTTAAAAGTATGTATCAAGAACAACTAAAGGGAAATGATAGTTTATATTGATAACCAGACATTTAATGGTGTTACTGCCTTCGCATCTGAACATAAATTACTCCAGACAATGACATTAACGTGGCGATACAAAGCAGAATACCTGTTTCAATATATCTTTTCACTGGATGCATAGATTCTAGTCTTGTCACAAGATGTGCAGATGTAGATCTTCACTAGCAATTGTTGAATTCAAAGCTTGCAGAATGAGATGTATTGGACAAGTAGGAAAAAATGGATCAGGAGAGAATCATTAACAGACATTCAAGATGAAGTCTAATGGAGGGCAACCTATAGAAAAACCAGGAAGAAGTGAGAGAAATTGCATTCAGAAAGACGAAAACGTTCATTTGCTAAAAGGTAACCAACGTTCATTTATTGTGCTTGTCCCAAACAAACAGTTAAAAAATACAGCGTTTCTGGTACAATTGCTACCTGAGTCAAACGGTTTAGTTCCTGAATTCGGAATGGAATCACTGTCATTCACATCTATAGTACCTTGTTGAATTTTTGCAGTTTTCATTAATATTGATGACTTCTCGTCTGATTTATAGCACGTTTTTCTCACTAAAGGAATCACATGCCAAGATTATTCGCCGATCTGCAACTCCCTTAGCCTGCATTTAGTACAAAAGATAATCCACACAAATATAAATATAACAACTCAGGAAATGGAACCCTCTCTTCCATTCCAACTGTTTGGAAATTACTAATTAAAGATTGCACTGAAGGATGAACTAAGCTGCATCCTGCTGGAGCAGATATCTTGGAAAAACCCAAGGGCTGCATGATTATTGAGAATGTTCAGGTAGTTTCTCTCGTTACTGTCTCATCAGTGAAGGAGGAACGTCACAAATGAATCCTCTCATCGGATGAGGCAACGCGGTCGAGATACGCATTCTGATTATCTGCAAATATGGTTGCCACCAACGCACTTGTTTTAGTCATCTTTTCCTTTACTTCTGCCCATTTTGCAATTTTACTGGAAAAAAAGTTTCGTTATTTCCGAATTAGATCGAATAATTCACCATTGCTGATCCATACCTGGTCCGAGTTTCCATTATCTCTTTAAATTAATCATTGTCGCTTTAAGCATCATCGCTTTTCTTTTTCCTCAACCCAGAACCACATGCGAACAATTGTTCATAATGTCACGTCGCTATGCTGTGTAACTCAGGTCGATTATGTTGGTATTTCTAACTCAGTTTCCTTACTTGAAAGCAATATTACACTTTACAGTGTTTGTAAAGTGTACTGTTTTGATGTTCAGCGATATACGCATGCATTTAAAGTTTAGTAGGATAAGGTTTTTTCCCTACTACACAGATTATTGTTCGGTCTCGGCGACCAATATCATCTTGACTCGGGATGTGCATTCGCTAGGCAGATCTTCAAATAACTGTGGAAGATTTGCTAACATCCACTTGGGCAACACACCTTTCATGCCAATGAAAACTGTTTCTCTTGAAAGGTGTAAGATTCCATTTAGGAAAATTTAAAAGACAAAAAATATTAAAAATATGTGCGGGTAAAAGGTCTGGTAAGTAACGAAGGTCTGTGCGAAAGTGTTTCGTGATGTCTGTTAGGTAGGAAAGTGCAAGTAATGATCTATCTGCCGACAAATTATGCGTTATTATGAGTAGCTGTGCGACGCTTTTTAAGTTCGCGTCACGGAATTCCTTTGACGTTCAGAACACTTTCTATACACCTCAGTCCAAGTTTACACGTTTTCAAAGACTCTTTCCGTTGTCTGTCGTTTGAGAAGCGAATGAATTCGTTGTCTTTTTAAATAGCTTCGACCGCCTGAATATAAGGCGGCGAGTCATTGAAAAGGTATAAACTTGAACTGAGGCGTGTACAAAATTGTACTTCGTCGAGATTGGCATTTTAAAGTAATTCGTCTAACTTGCTGTCGACTCACAAACCCGACGAAGTGTAAAAGAAACAATTCTACAAGAACATAAATAAATTTTTTAAAGAAAAAAAAAAAAAAATAATAATAATAATAATAATAATAATGCGGCCAGGAAACTATTTGAATAAACTTTCTAACTCACACTGGGATAACTCCCGATGCTGTTGCAAACCCCTCTTCGTTAGGAATTCCTTTAAGCACGTGCTACAGTTAAATTTTTTCCGCACTTTCTCGTGTATTTTCATGTGCATACGAAGATTGGAGGCAGTTGAGAGGTCCCGATGGCAGACTATGCAAGGAAACACTTCTCTGTCACTCTCGTGAAGCTTCGAATGTTTTTTCAAGTTGCCTTTTTTTGTGTAGACTCGATGGCAGACATCACAGCGATATTTCGCCCAAGGTTTCAGTCGATGATGGAATGGACTGTATTGCTTCTTGGGAAGAATCGAATTGGATGCTAAAAATGAATCAAACAAGATTCAATGGATATACAAATTCAATTTTTACAAATTAAACTAATTTATTACATAATATTACAGATAATGAACAAACAGCTAAATATTTCGTTTAGCTGGAATTACGGAAGAAACAAGAAAGAAGCGAGGCGTGTTGGGCACGTGAATTGCGTGTCCTGTCGATCCGCGTATTTTAATCAATGAAAACCCGAATGTCTGTTAGAAAATAGCCCTACGACAATCGTGTGAGCCCAACAAATGTGCTTTCAGTTGGAACAGACTTATAAAGTTCTTTTGCATTTCAGACAGAATTCGAACTTGGTCTTTTCAAAGTATTCCATTCATACCAATTGAGCCACCAAGTTGCTGAGATAGCAGCAGCAGAGAGTTTCACTACATCAACCAACAAACCATGCATTCGAATCCCACGAATACTAGCAGAGTTTTATTTTTTGTACATAATCCAGAAACGCTATATCAGAATCGAGCACATAAAATATTTCCAGCACTTTCTTCTTGTTCAGGTGTTTTTTAAAGATTTTTTGCCTTTGAGAAGTAAAAATTTAAAAACTTTACAAGAGAAAAGAAAGGATCTTTTTTGTTCACTTGATGTCTAAGTGGAAACTGAGTAAATAGAAATTGAGAATCTTCATGGGGTGAGGGGCGTATTTCACAGAGATAATTCTGGGATCCTCTGCTTCCTTCAGATTTCTGAATGTACAACACTGTATCCTGAAAAAGAAAGAACTTCGTGTGAGTGGCTACATACGAAACGGCATCGAAGTCATTTTGTATAAAAATAAAAAAGGCATAAAGGTAGAGAATCAAATAATTATAAAATAATTATACGATATCTTACGAAAACACAGAATTATTAAATATATTCTATAACAAAATCTTACACAATCAAAGCGCCTTCTTCTTCTTCGTCTTCTTTTCAAACTGAAATTTTTCTTAACTTGAGAAGTTGAAGCAGAATAGAACACGAAGAAACTCCCTTCTGCAAAGACAATATTTTAAGTTTGAAAAGAAAACGAAGAAGAAGAAGGCGCTTTGATTGGATCATCAACTTTCCTTTAAAAGTCTCTCTTCCGAAGCCCTTCGAAATGACATTGATGCGGAACTATGGACATCATCAATACATCTAAAAAAATCATAAAATATTATGAATAATTCATTAGTTATTCTTGAGATTTTGTACGACAGTTTACGAAGATGCCAACAAGAATTAAAGCGTTGATGTTGATTATATTTCTTATATTAAAGAGAGTGATATTTATTATATTAAAGGAAGACTTTAAGTTTTCAATAAGAATAACTAGTGCAATGCAAAATAGAGCTATTATTATGTTAATCCTAACTACTATGAAACAGCCAGAAAACAGAAAATTGTTTCATTATTTTCTGGCTGATGTATCTTTCCTTCCAATTTAAAATCCAGTGAGACCTCGTTCAATAGATTTGAACGGCAAAAATGAAGTTTTTAATATGGAATTTATATGATACCTAAATAGCATACAAAACCACAAATTGTTCAATATATAAAATCGCCTAAATAAATAAAATAAATGAAACATACCTATAGAAGCCGAAATTGGTATTTAGTTTACGAGTCTTTCCGTGAATCCCCAGAAATATTGCAAATGATGGGGGATAAGTATTTTGTTTTCCTGGTTCAAGAGGATTTTTACAACTATTAAACTACTATCTTCTTCATAAAAGTAAACCCGCTTATTTTTCGAAGACATCAGTAGTTATAACTCCGGTAATTGTATGTTTGTGAACTGCAAAAAGTGCATACTTAGAAATCATAGCTTGTGTAATAAAATGTTCCATCGTGAGTTCAGCAAAAAATCACAAAAGTCCAATTTATAATTGGATGATCATTTACGATATCATAATTTTTTTTTGGTAGATCCCACAATAAATATTCTCAAAACAAGAAGCATATCTTACTGCTGTTAAGTGCAAAATTTTGAACGTAAATTTACGTTTTAAGTTTATGTATTAATAATGAAAAGTTCTTATCCTTACGACATTTTAGTGTTCCTATATTGAAAGGAAACCTCTCAAAATCCTCTTACGACTTCGCTAGAGATATCGAAAGTTACGCCGGTAAACCGGTCATCACGATTTCCTACTCTGGGTCAACTTTCGATCAAAACCATAAAAACCACATTATTTTTAATAAAATGAAGAAAAATAAATAGAAAAACGGATATTCTGTTTGTATGGATGTATACACCTTTCTTCAGCTGAAATGAAACGAGATTGGCTTTTCAATTAATCATGCACGTCATTCTCTCTAAACTTATCCGACCTCGAGTTAGAGGAAATTTACTGGTTCAATTAAATTAAAAAGGTAAGAATTTTACTTTCAAGTTAACGAGAGATATGCCATACTATTTGAAAGTAAGAGTTGCAGCTAGAAAAATTAGCGAAAAAAGAAATGAACTTCAGCCAATAAATGTTGCAAAATCATACTGCGTCTTGTTCTGCCAATATTTAATCACGTTCGAGAGAAGATGATGTGACTGTTGTATGCAGTGAAGATCACGAGCTTTTCTTTAATTTATTCGTGCAAAGTCTACCAAAATATGAGAGAGAGAGAGAGAGAGTATTAGAATTATGTTATAGAGTAATTATTTGGACAATAGATTAAGTGTTAACTAAAATATTTATTAAACCTACTAGTTTCACCAAACTTTAGCAGTTAGCATCTTCAGGGTACAAGCACTTAGGTTAAAAAACATTACACAAATATGAATAACAGTAAAATTCTAACGATTATAGTTACAAACTGAAATAGCATTGAACGTGAGTGATACACTTATCGCGTGTACATGATTAACTAGTTGTTCTAAGGAACGTTCTGTATGTTGCATTTAAGTTCATTTCCTCTGTGTTAAGAGATCTAATTAGGGTTTTCCATATCTCTGGGAGTATTAAACCTTGGTTCCTGTTAAGGTTATCAGCAGAGCGAGCGACTGTAGCTGCTTCTTTAAAAATTCGGGAGTGGTAGTCGTCTTCTATGTAAGGGGAACGGCTTTTGTCCTACTCAGTGACATGTTAGTTATAGCAAAATAAGATGACAGGCCTGATATGTCTTGTCTGTGGTTTTTGACGTAACCAATGTGCTCCTTCCGTCAAAAACAACAGACAAGACATAATATCAGGCCTGTCATCTCATGTTTTTATAACTAACCATGTCATTGAGTAGGACAAAAGCTGTTTCCCCTTACATAGAAGAAGATTACCACTCCCGAATGTTTAAAGAAGCAGCTACGGTCGCTCGCTCTGTTGATAACCTTAACAGAAACCAAGGTTTAATACTCCCAGAGATATGGAAAACCCTAATTAGATCTCTTAACACACAGGAAATGAATTTAAATGCAACCTACAGAACGTCCCTTAGCAACAACTAGTTAATCATGTACACGCGATGCGTGTATCACTCACGTTCAATGCTATTTCAGTTTGTAATTATAATCGTTAGAATTTTACTGTTATTCATATTTGTGTAATGTTTTTTAACCTAAGTGCTTGTACCCTGAAGATGCCAACTGCTAAAGTTTGGTGAAACTAGTAGGTTTAATAAATATTTTAGTTAACACTTGATCTATTGTCCAAATAATTACTCTAGTTAGATGATCAAGAAAATAAACATTCATTAAGAATTCTGTTATGTTCGATTCAACAAGCATGATAATTATACAGACTAATAATAATCAGTGCAGTTGTTGCTAGTTATTACTTTATTGCAAATACTTTATTATTTAACTGAAGCACATTTATTATTTCATCAAGTGAAAAGACTTTCCTGAAAACTAAAAGATGAGTTACATTCAGTTTTACTATATAAAAGCAATTCCATTCTTAAATCACATAAGTCGATAATAATCTTAAAAGTAATTTAAGAAATATCAAGGGAAGAAAATAAAAAATCAGTCAAGAACTAAAAAGTTGTTAAATCATAAATAATCGCAGCATCCTATCATTGCTCATGTACCATAAGAGCAGAATAGAAAACGAACTCTGCATTTCTTGAATTTCCTGGACTTCTTCCAAAGCTGTCTTGTAGCATTCTATTACAATACAACCAATGACATTTCGAAAATAAAAATTACTCGACTGTGTGGGCCATCTCTTTCGAATTCCATCGTGAAAAAGGAAACAGTAGTTTACTGAGAATGAAAAGCAGTTAGTTATATCTCAGATTCGTCAAGAAAGTGTGTGGATGGTTGATTCATCCTTTCGAATAATAATTCACAAGAACAGTTTCTCCAACTCTGGTTATGAGATCTGTTGGTAATTTGGATAAAAAGTTAATTTGCGATATTTGCAATTTGAAAATATAACTGAATGATCAATTCGCTTTGAAGACTGAGCGTGAGCGAATGCCATTAGAATTTTAACTCAAAAGGAATGAATTCAAAGTGTTATTTAGAATCATAAACAAAATAATTTTAATCGCAATGTTAAAAACCACTATTGTTTATAAGGGCGTATGATCAGGGACAATCATCAATCTAAACGACGATGCCCTTTGGCTGAAAAAAATTGCGAATTCTATTTTGAACATAAGGTTTTTTTACCTGAAGATTAATCTTCCGATCTCATACGGAGGGGAAAGTTTGCTTATTTGTTATATGGGAAACTCGTGTTTCCCATCTGTGAAACAGGTAAACTGGTCAGCAGAGTACGAAAGGTGAAAGAAATACACGCGCTGTATCCATAATTCACAAGCAACAAAACAACACTTTCATTTACAGCGAGGCTAGTCTTTCATTATACTGATTGAGTCTCCATATCACAGTCGATAAGGACGATGTCTTGTGCTTGAAATGACCCGGGTTCAAATCATGGAATAGGACATGAAGAATCTTTATAAGAGCGCTTCAAGTGAAAATCAGAAAATCTTAAGAAATGTATAACCTAAGAAACCTATCTGCTGCTTAAATATCGGATGGTTTAGAAACCCCCCCCCCGCAGTAAAATGCTGCAGATGCAACTGTTGTCATAATGAATAGTGCAAGCAGTCATAGAATTTTAGCAACAAGATTCATGCATATATGAATTCTATTGATAAACGCGCATCTTTTGTTATTCCTTAACACCATTTCATTATCAATATCATTTGGGGACGACACTGTTACCTTCGAAATGCGTTCGGGTTTTTTTCATATAATAAAAAGAGAGGAGTGAACTTATTCCATACAGAACGTACATCGGAAAGCAATTTATGTAACGCAATTAAAAAGACGTCAAAGATTATTTACATATATATTCAAGACGACGGATCGACAATTAATATACATATATAGAAAACGCTCAACAATTTAATAACCACTAAAGTTTTTGCGCAAATCAATTCAACTGTAACAGACCAATGGCATCACTCCATCTCATCCTTTTCTCTAATGGTATATGAGAAGACTATCTGCAAATTATTTGCAGTATCTAGAGAATAAAAACATGTTAGTATACAAGGATTAACAAAATATTCGAAGTAGGTAGGTTCTTACCTATTTTGCGTTTTGGCAAATGAACCATTCAACTAGAAAACATTGTTAAAATACGAATTACGGTTCTTACAGCGGTGTGTGTTTTAACGGCAATCACGCGAAGATCTTCCTAATTTAAATTTCTGCTCTATGCGCACTATAAACAAAGCGTTCTCAATAGTGGTGGGGGGGGGGGGAACATGAGTTAAAATCATATAATCTTTCGCCTGTTGCTGACGTGACATCATCTGTTTTAATCGCAAGTGTTACAAATGCTGAGGTAAAGGATTACCGTAAAAATAATGGAGTGTGGACGGAATAAACTATCAATCGAATTTTCAATCAAAGTGACGGCATATAGGACGTCAGTACAAGAGTGCATCCTTTCTCGTGGCAAGTGATGCCAAGGTTTGGTTTAACAGTACTTAGATAAAGGAGTAAGCTAAGAATATACTTTCTTGGCATCTTTAATTTGTAGCATAGCGAAGTGAAAAATCTTTCAACAGTCCAGTTAGATATTCATTCTCGAGCAAAGCATCATCTTACACTGAAACGAAGTAAAACGATCCGAAGAGAAGGAAATTTCCAGTAGAAAAATAAAATTATTGGGTTGGCTGTCCTGATTTCTATGGTATGAACAATAAATTAATTGTTCTGCATAAATTATAGAAAGAGGTAAATATATATATATATATATAAATGTGTAATTAGGATTTGCTTTGTATGTTATACTTTAATATAATAAAGTGTAATAAATGAATTAAAGTATAGCATACAAAGCAAATCCTAATTACACATATTTGGATCTTAATAGTGTCTCAAATTTGGAAAAATCAGAAAGCAGAAATGACTATGAAATAAAACCACTGCATGTCGTGGATTCTTGTCTTAATGCTGATTCATGGATTCACGTATTCTCATAATCTTCATATGTACCATCGTTGAATGATAATTGGCGCATCTTCTTTCATAAAATACAACTCGCTCAATTCAGAATGTTTTGCTGAGGTGACCTCTGACATGGCAAACTGTCAAAATCATAATCCGGTATGGCAGGTGTGGGAACGCAAACCGGGAATCTGTAACAAGCAAAAATCTGTGTGATGTATAAATAAAAATCAAGTCAAAAAAAAAAAAAAAAAAAAAAAGAAAAGAAAATTTAATCCTGGCGAATCCTTCCCACATGACAAGAAACTTCAACAGTTCGCTTGTTACACAATTTCTTTGGTTCACCATTTAAATGTGTGTGTAATAGATAGATACATATTTCACTTATATTCGCAGCTTTTTTTATAAACAATAGTGGCTTAGTAAGTGGGATATTCGTTAATGTATTTTAAGTACTAAAACAGTTGTAAAATAGCTCCAATTTTGTGGTTATCGTTTGTGGAGAGTCCAGTTCGTTTCTATTGTTCTATTATTTGTTACAAGCAATGCATATAAAATATTATGTCTTACTTTCACTTAGGAAACCTAAAATATAAAGGATTCACAAAAATTACCATAGTTCTGAAATCTATGCCCGCAAAGAGGCCTTTAGTTTTATCGTCAAGTTTCTTATTTGGCTAATAATGTTTACAAGCACCTTCCGATATACGAAAAGGGATTGACATTATGAAATTCGATATCTTTAGGATGATCGTGTGCTCAAAATGTTTAGACATATTCAGCAATAACATCATAATTCCTTTTGTATAGTTCTAACAATCATTATCAAACTGAAATATCAAAAGACTAATGCCATCTGAAAATAAACAAACACACACTTATAATAAACATTTGGTTATCCGCTATACGAGTATGTGGGAATACCGTTGATGTCTGAATTTTCAAATGACTATAAATAAAAGAATATCGGATGAATTCCTTAATAAGTGGTTAAATAACAAAAGGAAAACATACCTTTTTAAAAGTCTCGATAAACATATTACCATTATATCCTTATTTATGTGCTGAGATCTTCGCAAATACTGAAACAACGCCATGTTTAGTTTTTCGCGCGCCCTCTACCGAATTAAACGATAAAAGATTGTTATTATATTAGCAATTCCAAGCAATGCCATTGTAGTTAAAATAAAATTAAGATTAACATCTGAGTGGCTACAAATAACAAGAACAGAAAGAAAAATAAAAACTTTCTTTTATAAAACTAGATTACAAAATGACACAAATATATACAATGGGTGTATGAACAAAGAATTAACCAATATATATATATATGTGTGTGTGTGTGTGTATGTGTGTGAAAAGTTTTTTACCTTGGGGTTAATATATATTAAGGATACCAAGTAATTTTATAAATTTGGTTTTTTTACTCCTCCCAAGTAAGCAAAACAGTTAAGTTTGCGCCTGAACGTAGTTCAAGTCTAAAGGTAGGGCAACTCGTTGTAAATGTGGGTAAAGCTCTGATCACTATTCTTAGTATTTCCCATTATGTAAAACACATCTCACTAAGAGATGTATACTGTTATACATTATGGGTGGGGGAGTAACTACCCAGACCGGTTTCAACCTTTTTTTGAGGTCTCCTCAGTGAGTAGCTAGACCCTGAAATACCAAGGTTTTTAGTAATACAGAGCCTTATACAAGTTGCTTTTACTTTGAATAAGAAACTCTGGATGAAATAAAGATGTGAAAAGTTTTTTACCTTGGAGATAATAGCTTTTTTTTACCTTGAAGTAAAAAAAACCAAGTTTATAAAATTACTTGGAAACAGAATTATAATGGCTTAATATAAAAATGATACTAAATACAGCAGCAAATGAAAGCTTAGGAAAGACCAAACATTCAATAGTAAAGAAACAAACTGAAGATATGGGACGATACAATCAAAGAAATAACCAAAACGAAAAAACGAAGCATATCATAAATAGTTAAGCAATAAAAGATTAGAAGATGAAATAGAGTATAAAATATAAGAGCCATGCAAAATGAGAAATCCGAAAAAGACATAGAAAATCATGGAAAATTTGTTTCTAATTTAGAACATGTCTTATACAGAATAAGATCTAATGTATATAAGATTCTGAAACATATAAGTACAGATACTAGAGAAAGTGTAAAAATAAACACCGAACTGAAATTAAACGAATTTCTAAATTTACAGAATTGTGAATTGACAAATATTTTAAAAAAATAAAACGATAAATGACAAACATTCAATGAAATTCAATAAATCTTGAAAAAAAGAAGAAACGGAAAATAACTTGGAGAAGATAAGTTAGGTTAAGAATTATATAAATACGCAGGAATAAGGTTTAAAGAAAGGCTTATTAGTTTAAAATAAAACCTATTCAACAAGTAACCCACTAATAGAATGAAAAAAAGCTATATGATACCTGTGTTTTAAAAAGAAGATAATAGAAACGACCCTAAAAATTATAGAGGTATTCTAAATTCCTATTATAAAATATTTAAGAGAATTTTAAATAACGAACTAATAATATATTCCAAAGGCTTTATTTTTGAAGTACAAAATGAATTTAGTAAAGGACGATCATCTATAGACCCGGCGTTTTGCATAAAATTGATAATGGAGAAAGAATAGAAAATAATTGAGAAGCACATATTAGATTTATTGACTTTGAAAAAGCATTTGATAAAGTTAAAAGAAGTATTTTATTAAACATATTAAAAAAGACAATACTAAATAATATTCTAAATACTATTATAAGCGTATATGAAAATAATCAAATACAAATAACATTAAATAATGAACTGAGATATCCGAAAGAGATAAATCAAGAAGTCCGACAGGGTTGTCACCATTCAGCAACTCTTTTTAATATTTATCTAATAAAATTGAATTAACATTCCCTTCAGGGGAATAAACTCTCTCCTATTGTAAACTTAAATACTCTCTATTTTGATGATAATCAAATAATAATTACAAATTCTGAAGATAACTTACAGAAAGATATTTAAATTTGAATATCTTTCTGTAAGATATATTCAACGATTATGGAATGAAGATATCAACAGAAAAATCAAAAACGATGGCCTTTAGAGGACAAGATCCAATAAAAACTAAAATAGTAATATATAACAAGATTTTAGAACAGGTGAATTCATTTAACTACCTAGATGTATGATTACATGTGAAAATGAAAATTATATAAACCTAAAATTTGCGAAATATTTAGAAATAACAGGTGTTATTAATTCTGCATTTAAACCTAACAAAGTTCAAAAACAATCCACATTAAAGGTATATAATACATTAGCCTATTGTAAGGAAGTGAAATCAGGACAATAAAACAAAAAGACAAATAAAGATTAATAACAGCTGTAATGAATTTATGAGAATATCTGCAAGGTATGCTCTATTTGATCCCAAAAGAAATGAAGAAATCATGAAAGAGCTAAACCAAGAATAAGTAATTGAAAAAAATAAAGAAATATAAACATAAATGGATGGAACTACACGTTGAAAGAATGAAAACAAGATTACCAAAATAAGTATTAAATTAACCATTAGGAAACGAAAACCAGGGCGCCCTCTAAAGAGATTCAATGATGACTTCTGAGACTGGAACAGGCCATATGTTGGCCTAAATTCATGCAAAGTATGATGATGATGATGATGATGACAAAATGAATTCTGAAGTTAATGTTGGCGAAACATGTAAAATGCAAATTTCGAATGTATTTTTCAAATTTAAATTGTACAGGGGTCTTTGGTAGGTACCACAAAACGAAAAAATAAATAAGAATAAAGATCGAGAGATAACTAGCTTCCATCCTTAAATTAATACATGTAGTTGAGGCTATGACTATCGATGATCCGAGAGGCATCCACCGCAATATGAATATGGCAAAATGAATATGGACCACGATATAGCTGACACTATATCGTGGTTCAAAATCCAAATACTCGTAGTTTTGTGAAAACAGCATAGGCTCTTCCTTCCTTCGATTTTGAGGTAAGAAGTTAAAAACGGAGTTTCTGGGAGAAAGAACTATTTGCAATAATAATAATAATTATTATTATTATTATTATTATTATTATTATTATTATTATTATTATTATTATTATTATTATTATTATTATTATTATTACAAATTCTGAAGATAACTTACAGAAAGATATTTAAATTTGAATATCTTTCTGTAAGATATATTCAACATATTCTGTAAGATATATTCTGTAAGATATATTCTACACAGTCATGTTAAAACACTACTACAGTCCAACATATAGAGTAACCAGAACAACATATCAAATAACAAGACCACAGTCAACAAAGTACATAACATATAAGTACAACAATCATCACGGCAAAGCCACCCGAAACTTCTACGTACCTGACATGATAAACAAACTGCCATTCGACAACAGAAACCTAGGAACATATAGAGAGCTGAAACAAGCACTATATAAATATTATAGCGAGAATGAAAATTAGAGCAATTCCTGTTTCTCTCTCCCCCACCACACATACACACACACACAAACCTATGACAACCCCCCCTCTCAAAAAACTACCACTACAAGAACACAAAGAAACAAACACACCATGTCTAAATCCAACCCTATTTGCACAAAAAAAAAAAAAGTTAAACTGTAATAGCAGTCGAAGTCTTTCAAGCATGTACCAACAAACAGTAAAATCAACACCTGGCTTGTGACCACTATAGGAACACAACCATGAAACCACCACCCTCTGTCATCTATTATCTTCCCCAGATAAGCTCTGCTAAGCTTCGAGGAAGAAAATTACTAACTTGCAAGTATCTGTTATACACACTTGTAATGCGTTATAAATATTATATACATATAATTACTACAGCAACTATGTATGCAATTCATCTGAGACACAAAAAAAAAAAAAAAACTCTGTATAATCCTTATTGTAAATACTGTAAATATTATTATTGTATGTAACTTATACTGAGACATAATAAAATGTAAAAGAAAAAAAAATTATTATTATTATTATTGAATTGTGTGTGTATGCTGCATTACTGCATTGTATCGTGAATTGTGTGCACATTGGTGCCAATCCACATTTAGCTAGTTTAAAAAAATGTATATTCATATTTATAAAATGTACTCTGCATTTTGTATATCGAATTTTCGTACTGTACAGAAAAGATAATATGTTTTTCATTGTGTGTTTGCAGATACTCTGTGTGATAGTAAACCTTATCATTTTCATTGTAAAAACAAATAAGTCGTTTATAAAAAAAAAAAAAAAAAATTATTATTATTATTATTATATTCTAAATTCAAAAATTCTGTATAAACCTTATTGTAAATATTGTAAATATTATTATTGTATGTAATTTATACTGAAACATAATAAAATGTTTAAAAAAAAAATTATTATTATTATTATTATTATTATTATTATTACAGAGGGCGCTGTGTCGGCAGACGGATGCACGCACGCTGTTATCGCTGCTCCCGTTTTTATAGGTTTAAAGTGGTTCTTAACTCACGTTTTTAATTTGAAAGTGCTGCTATTTAATTCTACTGATCACGCTAAAGACAGGGATGTTTAAATCACCAAAATCGGTTAAGTAATATTCAAATTTTCAGTGTTGAAAGTCATAGAATGAACTGCTGTCACCAACCAACAAAGGACGTCGCACCACAGTCGCTAACGGGAAGAAAGTCTAAAGGTCACCGACAGAGCGAAGGTCAAGCACAATGAGCTGCATCAAGTGCAATAAACCATTAAGCAACGAATGGGACGGGCCGCATTGTTCTGGATGTGGCAAGAGACAACACTTCCAATGTTCAAGGATCTCAGAAAGCACGTGGAAAGCAAAAGGAGCGACGAAACGGACCGAATGGCGCTGTCTAAAATGCCGTGAGAAAATGAAGAACAAAGAACAGACACCAAAGAAAAGCAACGACGCACATCAAGGTAAGACGCTTTCTGATCCTAAAATTACAGACACCTTTGATTCATTTAAACTCATCGTTAAAGATTTGCTAAATACGCAGATGGAACAAATCAACAAAAAATTTGAGGAGTATGAACGTTACATACAGTTCAAAAACGTGACCTCTGAAGAAATGATAGGAACCGTGAGAGAAATAAAGACAAAATCAACGGTAGCGATAGAAACACAAGAAACACTCAAGCGCGAAATTTACCAGCAGAAATCTGAGAGACTCCATTCATGCAGCAAGCAAGAAGACAAGTCCAAATACAACGATTCTAACTGACAAGAAACTCCCAACACCAATCTATATAACAGAACACTGGACTCCATACTTCAAAAATATTTTATACCAAGCAAGGAAGACAAAAACAGAGAAAAATTACAAGTTCCTGTGGACTACGAATTCACAGATGTTTATGAGAAAGAATGAAAACACTCGAGTTTATATAATTACAAGTGAATCCGACCTACACAGCCTACCAATATAAAACACTAACCCTTCATCTTAATAACAAGATTAGAAATCACTTAAAAACTATATAATAGAGATCTCAAACATAGGTGAACATATCCAGTCAGACAATATAAACTTCAAGGTCTTTGACTCTTTAAAGAAATGGTCAGACAACATTTCCACCAATACCAACTTCACTATCGTACACACGAACATAAGAAGTATAAGAAAACACTGGCTTACATTGCTAACACTGCTCACTTACACCGTGACAAATATTGATGCGCTAATAGCGACCGACGTTGCAATAAACGACACAGAAATTTACGCATACAACATTAATAATTACCAAACCTACAACTTATGTAGATCAATCAAAAGAGGAGGTGGCATCGTGGCATTTATCAAAGAAAAATACCATGTGATTGAAAAACAAACTCATATCGAGCATGCAGAAACACTAATTTTTGAAATCACAAATAGCACAAACATGATATCAAATAGACAATAAACAGTATATAGACCCCCAGATAATAATCCACTCAGCATTCTTCATCAGTTAGAAGCATGGCTAAGCGACATCGAACCCTGTACGATATATAGGCTCATCCTAATAGGAGACATTAACATAAATACCCTTGACCACTCAACATAAACCCTACCATTAACTCACCAACAAGAGAAGAAATACTCAATAACTCACTAACACAATCATGCATCGATCATATCAATATACGGGCTCCCATCCATACATATACATCGTCAGTAATTAACGTCAAAATTGCCGATCACTACTTTGTCTCAACTTCGTTTTATTACGTTACCCCCACCACCACCACCACCACCACAAAAGTCGATAAAACCCGATCATACTAAAGAGCATTGTCGATAACCATGCAAAAAAATTCAGACTGCAATTGCCTACTTAAAATAAATGATCCTGTAACATTATACAAGAATTCAACTAACGTTCACAGAAATATACAAAAAAAGCAACAAAGCCTACACAAACGAGGCGACAAACAGACAACAATCCATGGATAAATGACGACATACTAAACAGTATTACTGTAAAAGAAAATCTATGGAAAAAACTTAAAAAGTCACCCAGTAACACACATTTGCAAACGTTATACAAAAACACAAGAAATCAACTAACAACGAAAATTCGTAGGACAAAAAGACGCTACTACTTCCAAAAATTAATGGAATATAACGACAACATTAAGCAAACATCGGCTACACTCAACCAATTAGTAACCCGAAAAAAGAAAACTTTCGCGGAAGATTTTATTGCTAAAAGCTTCGATCAGGACACAAACCAAGAGGATCTAGCAAACTCATTCAACCATGCCTTCACAAACAACATCACACAACTCAAAAAACACAAACTACCAACGATCAACAAAAAACTACCGACACAAAGTCAACAACAAACGATGTATTTTCCACACGCAACAAGGAACTGAAAGAAGCACTCTTACAATTAAACCAAAGACCACTCCAGAAATAGACAAAATAAGACTCGCAGACCTTATAACACACTTTAAACAAATAAATCCAAGATTTTTGAGACTCGAGAACACAATATTCGACACAGGCATTATTCCACAACAACTAAAAACTGCAATACTTACGCCAATATACAAACACGGTAACAGAAACCATACTCAGAACTTCAGACCAATAGCTACACTACTAGTCATCTCAAAAATTCTAGAAAAAATAACACACACCAGACTGCAGAACTATTTACAGAAGATCAACATCATCTCACAAAACCAGTACGGCTTTTAGAAAACAAAAAGCACCATCACTTTATTAGAAGACATCGCCGAAACAATAAACAAAGCTCTTGACAAAAACAAGTACACCGTCCCTATACTGCTTGACTTAACCAAAACATTTCATACACTTGAACAGGACATAATACTCACCGAACTATACTCAATAGGTATACGAGGAACACTGCATACCTGGTTCAAGAACTACCTCTCAAACAGAACACAAGTAACAAAAATAGGTACACGTCACAGCTGGGGTATACAAAAAAAACACGGTGTCCCTCAAGGCGCCATAATATCACACTCTCTATTCAACATATACATTAACGATGTTCATAACATGGCCATAATAAGTCAAATATTTCAGTACGCAGATGACACCGCACTACTAGCAATCCACGCAGATATCAACACGCTCTCTGCAAAGCACAACAACACCTAAGTGAAATCACAACATACGTACTTCTACCAAAACGCAATTATAATCAACGGCACCAAAACACAGATGTTGATAATACACAACCCAAAAAGCATGCGCCCCGCACCACTAACGATACATTGTCACACATACCGCTGCATTAACAACAAAAATACCTGCCAATGTTCCGAAATCAAACCTGTAACACATGCAAAATACCTTGGTCTCTACATAGATTACCACCTTAAATGGACAAAATACCTACATACCAAACTCCGGATCAATGCAGCAAAACTCTTCAAAATAAAAGACATTATTCCATCTAACGTAAAAAACTCCTATATCACGGTATCTGCGAATCCCTGCTCAGATACGGAATAACAGGCTATGCAAACACATCAAACAGCCACCTAACAAAATTTGAAACATTACACAGGAAAATTAATTTGGTCACTTTACACGCAACAACCAATATCCGAGAGCTACCAGTAACATGTGGAGTGCCACAGGGAGCTGTACTCTCCCCAACTCTATTCAACATTTACACGCACGATATTAATCAGCTACCCTCAAGGGTAAGATACTCCAATACGCAGACGACACAACTCTAATATCCATCCAAAATAACTCAAGCATAGCCCAAACAAATATGCAACATGACATAAATCTGATCATAGACTGGCTCACGAAAAACTCCATACACCTAAACTCAGAAAAGATAAAATTGATGATATTCAGAAATCCACTGACTCGACCAGTTTTTATCAAATATATAACCATCCACATTCCACTTTCCAACATAAAAAACACACAGAACAGCAAACCCACTACAATCACTCAGGTTGAAACAATACGATACTTTGGAGTTTACTTCGATGCAGATATGAACTGGAATAGCCACATAAACCATCTACACAACAAACACCGAACAATAAGTGGCAAACTCTACAGGTTAAAAGATATAGTTCCCATATGCCTAAAAACACTAATATACAAAGCACTATGCCAAAATATACTAAGATACGCCTAACAACGTATGCTTTCTGTGCACCCTACAAATTAAATAGATTAATGTCGCTACAGTACAAAATGACAAAACTGATCTTTTGGGAACAAAGAGAAAATCACGACCTTATAAACATTGCAATGTCAGAACACAAAATACTGACAGCAAAACATTTATGTCACTATGCAGCCTTGCTAAAACATTATTTCGATGCCAACTACAGGACAGTTAGAAATATATACCGTATAACAAGACCTCAGACTACTAATTATATCACATATAAATACAATAATCACTACGGAAAGGCCACGCGAAACTTCTACATCCCAGACATGATAAACAAATTACCTTTTGAATACAGAAACCTTACAAACTACAATAGCCTGAAAAGAGCTCTAAGGACATACTACGAACAAGAAACACGCTCCCAAAATACCATACTAACTTAATGAAATACAATATATTCGTTCAGGCTTTCAGTTCAATGACGCATCAATACATTCCAAGTTATCGTGTGTGTGTGTGTGTGTGTGTGTATGTATGTGGGGGTGGGCGTGTGTGCGCGCGCGCGAATCAATCATAGATTGCGTAGCTTCACAACACAGCAAACAAAACAATAAATAATAACCAACTGGTGTCATCCTCAGATAAACTTACAAATAAGCTTCGAGGATGAAAGCTGAGAAATTACATCTCATCCAAGACAAAAAAAAAAAAAAAATGTCTGTATCATATGTAACCAAATGCATGTAATGTACGTATCACATGAAAACCAATGTATGTAATGTATGTATTATATGTAAAGTAATGTACGTAATGTAAGTATCGTATGTAATCAAATGTATGTAATAACTGCAACAAATGTATGTAATGTAATAAAAAAATGTAAAACAAATTTTTAAAAAATTATTATTATTATTATTATTATTATTATTATTATTATTATTATTATTATTATTTGTTGTTGTTGTTGTTGTTGTTGTTAATTTTGAAATATAAATGTAATATATAAAATGTAGAAAAAAAAACTAGTATATATATTTATACAAATTTAATCCATAATCAATATTCTCAAAATGAAAGAGATCACTGTTAGCATATTATATTAATCATTGTAAATATGTATGTGAAGAAACGTAAAATACAGTGTTATTATTAATAAAAAAAAATATTATTTATATTATTTTCAATTTAAACATAGCATTGTGAAAAAGTGAAATGAATCTATTCAGCATTTTCTGCTGATACCAAAAAATAAACTATGAATATAATTTGAGAATTACTTGAACTGCAGATGAAAATAAAAATGTAAATGACAAAATGCTGAAAACAATTATGTATATTTATCTAAAAAAATTATTCCACAAGATATGAATGAGATATGAATGAGATATGAAATAAGATATGAAATCTTATTTCATATCTTATATAGAGATATGAGAGATATGAAATAAGAGAGAGAGAGAGAGAGACAGACAGAGAGATGAAATGAATAATTGTAAATATGTAAGAAAAATGGAAAATACATTGTTAGTTATTATTATTAAGAATTTAAATAAGATGTTCACTTAAGATTAAATACTGAATATTTGTAGTGAACAAAAATGTAATAGTATTATTACATTTTTGTTCACTACAAATTTGAAGTATTAATTGAATAATTAATACTTCAATTGTATATTTGTAAATATTCTGTATATATGAAGAAGATAATACACTTTGTCAAAAAAAAATTAGTGACACCTCCAAGAAATCCAAAGCTTCATCGAGGGAAAAAAAATTATTATTATTATTATAGCTCGTGACAGTATGCATGCTACCATTTGGCTCTAATTTCTGAAAGATAAAGGGATTTCTTGGATTCAAACACGCTGGTGTACTTCCTGGGGAGGGATAATTTCGAATGGATTTAGGTGATAGATGAATTTCATCGAAGTATGTAAAATAATCTCATTACTTATTAGAGGTCAGAAGGGTCTTGAAAAAATATCACGTTTAGCTGTTTGGTCAAGCATTCCCGAATGTCTAACCCTTAATAATGACACGATTAATTCTAATCCACTATAGCCTTATGATTCGTTGGTAGGTATAAGAGAATAAAGTAGCCTCACTATTATCAGTATTATTATTATCATCATCATCATCAAATTACTGATATGTATTACTTGAGGTGGGGATTAAATAGATATTATAATAGTACTTTTTGAAAAAATTATACTATTACTAACTTATTGAAATGTTGTCATTTGGTAGACAAAAAAAATTCTTTAGGAAGGTCTTTTGGTGTCACAGATTCACAGGCTTTTAATATGAAGGATATTCCCAATACAGCTTTCATTATGTCACTTTAATTATGAATATAACTTTAGAAATCCTCAGCTGCCTTGCAAAGAGTTGGAAAATTTGTGTTGTTGTTGATGATAATACATTTAAAAGCTATAGACGTGATATTAACTGGCATGTTTCAGATTTGGCTTGGAATATTCAAATTAATCCAAGACCTAAAAGACTACGTAGCCAATGTATTATGTTTCTTACCGTGCATATTTTTCTTTACGGATTTCTTTCTTTTGTAGGATGAAGAATACAAGTTTAACGAAGAAAAAAATCTTGCCATCAACTTATAAGAAATGCTAACTAGCCTTCCCTTGAAACACCATCAAATGTTCCTCACAAATACCTACATATTTTTCCAGCCTCAGTTTTTCCAACCGAAGAATAAATATCGCTTGGTATTTGGCAATTCTGCCAGGCATACTCTTTTATTAAAATTAACAATTATAGATAGCTATAATAACATTCCTGGTGATTTCTATACGCATTTCTATATTAAAGCCAATATGAGAAGGGTGCTAAATCGTGATTGCATCCGAAATGATCGTTACTAGCCAAGTGACCTACACCAAGCAGAATTTCTTAATATCCGGAGTACAACACATTTCAAGAAAATATATTGAACATAAAAAAGTACTCTCTCACAGTTTCATAGATATACAGAAAGACTTCGACTCAATATAGCTTGAGGTATTGCGAAGAATACCGAACTAATTTGGAATGCTTTTAACCTTTATTTGGAATATATAATGAACTTAGACTTGGAAAACAGTGGTATTAGAATAATTACAGTTGGGGGGGGGATAAATGATCTCAGATTCGCGGCTGGCATTAGCCTAATAGCAGAGAATGGACATCAGTTACGAGAATTAAAAGATAGAGCCTAAGGATCTCATGATTGTGAATTGAAGATCAGCATTCACAAATCAAAAACGATGTGTTCAGGAAATAAGCCTATGAAAAATTCAGTTCGTGGTGAAAAATTGGAAGAATTAGAAAGGTTCATCTACTTGGGAAGTGTAAAACACAGAGAGGGCAGTCTAAACACGACATTAAAGCATCATTGCTAAAGCGACTGTTGCCCTTCAGAGGTTACAGTCCTTTTGGAAGGGCAAATGAAGCTACCTACAAGACTCATCGATATTCTTGTTAACCCTTCTACTGTTATCTTACTATACGGATGTGAGAGTTGGATGTTGCTAAGCGAAGAAGAGAAAAGACTATTGGCCTTCGAGATGAAGTGCTACAGAAAACTTAAATACTACGCATGACACACGTAACAAATGACGGAGTTAGAAGACAAATCCGCTCCACTATTAGAACAACAAGAAAAGATCATCACTAAAATACGTCGGAAACAGCTTCGGTAATGAACCACATAGCTACCTCAGATAGCTTACTTAAATTTTCACTAGAGGCTTGACTTCTGGTAAAGATACCGGGGACGATTCACAATCACCTGGATAGATAATGTTAGAAAATGTACTAATTCTGCGTTCTTCAATTTGTAAAGGAAATCCCATGACAGAAACAACTGGAGACAGTGTGTTAGGACTGTCACCTTTGTAGTGCCCCATCGGTCTACATATGGGTGAAGAAGTAGAAGCCATATCAAGCTATGATATAGAACAGTCGCAAGTTAAACAGTTGTGGAAAAGTAGTTCTACGTTGAGGGAAAAAACGCTGTAACAAAGCAGGAAATAAGAAATTCAGAGATCCGACATACTGAACAGGTAGTCCATAATCATATATATATATGATTATGTAAGACGATTTTGTATAGCGAAGTAAAAATATAGGGAAAACAAGAAAGAAAGAAAGACTGCTTCGGTCATTGCTGTTTCAACTGTGTGCAACAGGTGCACACAGTTGAAACAGCAATGACGGCCTCTTGCGCAGTCGGTCCCCAAGGGAGAAGTGATAAAGTGAGATTAACTGAAAACATAAATTTACAGTTTCAGTTAATGGGAATGATGCATTCAAAGATCGTAATTTATGCAAAACGTGTCACTGGACAGAACCGAATGCATTTAACAGGAGATTGAGAAATATGAGTTTAGTATCTACTCAATGAAGCAAATGCAGAATACGAAATATGTTTCAGTACAAAAATAATATTTTGAATGAGGGAAACGAAATATAGACAAAACACAAGTATATAAAAGAATGTAGAAATCAAAATTTTATTCGTAAAATTAATTGCAATAATTAAATTAAACACTGTGAGTTTTCTACCAGTCTCCAAAAGATGTATACAACTCATAGAATTTTAAGTTGACAAATAATTTGAAGGAAATAGGGAAATAACATGGGATAATAAAAATAAAAAGAAAAAAAACGGTTTTGTTTTAGTAGACTTCAATACATTGACATGAAATAATTCGAATATAAAGAACAATAAGTACATGGAATATCAATTGGTTTTCTTTAAATGGACTTCGCACTATTGATATTAAGTTAGGTTTGCCTGCTTGTCATGAACGCTAATTTGTGCTATTGACTTCTCATCCATAACAAACCAGTTTACCATAAAAGGTAAATTTGTGTAGACGTAGATACAGGATTGCATTGTCGTTGCAATGTGTTGAAATATCGTCGGAACGTTGAGCCATTGGCTGTAAAATAACACACAATAAATGCAATGAATGGAATTATGTTAGTTATGTTTGGTGGATTTTGATGCGTTGATTATAAATTGGTTTTGTCTGGTTTACTCCAATACTGCGAATGACATGTTATCAGTGCGAAGTGCGGAAAAATCACCATGAATACTCATCTGAGGATATGAAATTAAGACTGATTGAAGGAAAAGGTTGCACATGCGTCGGGTGTTTCGCCAGCAGGCATCAAACTCATCATCATTGTCCATGGGTCCAATGCCCATTTATATTCGATGCCTGTTTCACCATCCATTGTCACTTCTTTTTGTCCACCGCCAGATGTCTCAAATCCTGCAAACTCTTTCTACACCACTCTTTCGCATCATCTACCCACTCTGGCCTTGGCAGCTCTTTTTTATTTATACTGTCAATCGTACCAAGTATCAAGGCTTTGATCTTTCTACTGTTAACCGTTCTGCAGTTAACCGTTCTGTACTTCATTTTCCATTGAATTATTTTCTACATTAAATTCATTTGCAGGTTACTTTGTGATACAGTTCTTCATTTGTCACATTTTGCACCCATCCAATACGTAGAATGTTTCTACAACATGTTCTTTTGAAAGCCAATATTGGTGTCATAGATTCTTTGACCATTACTCACGTCTTTCAGCCCTAGAGAGCACTTGGGAACATGCATGGTTCCAGTAATCTCAGCTTTATGAGAAGGCTCACTTATTGACTTTTCCATATTTTTACCATTGCGCACTGGTTTACTTTAGCTTTTGTTTTCAGGGATCTTATTGCTTTCGTACAGTCTAAATCATGCGCCATGTTGCTCCTTAGTTATGGGAATTTCCTAACCTCTTCCAGTTCTTGTCCGTTGACCTTTAATTACTTTTTATCTTCCTCTATCCGAATATCATGGCTTTTGTTTTATTATCGAAGATGAGTTCCTCATCTTCTTCGATCATGGCTGTGTCATCTGCAAATCGCAAGTTGTTTATCTTAGTACCTTGAATTGAAAGTCCCCTTATATTATCCTTTATAATATCCTTTATTATGAATGTTTGGAGGTTATTGGAGAGAATCATTATCGCCAAGCATTCATCATGCATGTAAAGCATTATAAAGATGGTTGGAAATATGGGGTCTGTCCTTGTCTCGTGCCGCCTGTTCCCCTGAAACACTTCTTGTTTCTCCACAGTTTCTTGCAGCAGCATCTGCATTGCACTGATTTTCAGCAAGAGATATATCAATTTCTTGTCCACTCCATACGATTCCAGTACAGTCCACTTCACTTTCTAACCTGTACTGTCAAATGCTTTCTGAAAGTCAACAAAGCAGTTATAAAGGTTTTTAGTTTTACGTAGAGCTTTCGGCACAATTAATCTCGATATTACTTTTTGTCCACAGTACTTCTGCTTCTTCTAAATCCAAAGGCAAAGTTAATCTTATTTTTAAGAATAATCGAGAAAGTCTGTCAACCTGGTGTGCATATAGTAACTTAACTGTCAGTAAATTGAAAGATAATTTACGGAACTATGTTACAGAAATCAAACTTCTCATAGTTTTATATCAGGGAGCCTGCGTAGCTGAGTCGGTATCAACAATGCTCTTTGGATGGAAAGACTTATTTTCGAATCCCGTCCAGTACTCGATGAACCTTTATAAGAAATTTTCAAATGAAGGTGGATTAGGCATTCTCATACGGAGAACAGGCAAACCCTCAGTAGGAACAGACGCATTAAAAGATATCAACAGTGACCACATAGCCTTCGTTGCAAACAAGCAAAACTGACCAATTCCAAACAAGCAAAACTGACTTCAGCATTAAGTAGCATTAACACCGACGGACTTAAATCGTTATCAGCTTAAAACATTCGCAGTCATCGATAACGAAAGTGAGATTCCAATCACAGCCTGTTGATTAGAAAGAGGAGATGGTAATCTAACTGCTCAATGTTTCTCCCATAATAATGAAGTCTATAACGATTAGCGACTTATGAGTGTGATGTGATATAAATGAAAAATATCTGCTTTTTCACTTTAAATATTTTTTTTCTTAATGCACCTCAAACCATCCTACTGCTTATACTCTATTTCGTCTATAAACAATTACCGATGGCAATGCTTTAAAGGTGAAAATGAGCTAAGCTAATTCGCACTTGACGACGAAAGAACATATTTTCACTTCTCCTCGATACACGCCCACTAGAAGACTGCAACACAGCGCTTAGTTCAACCAATGCATTTGCAAGGAATGAAAGTTGGAAAGAATTGGATAGAAACTTGTCAATAAACTTTCGTATGTTTTTTTTTTTTAAGTTGGAATCATAAAGTCTTTATCTGGACTTTTCCACTGATGGTGAGTTAATTAGCCCATTTCATAAGAAGGTAGCATATTTTTCCAATGAGGGAAACTCGGATTTCGAACAGACCAATAGGCCTTAGTATACATACACACAATTTACAGAAAAAGTATATCATTAATGGAGGTAGATGCCATTGTGGGTGTAACTGATGGATTGGACACTGACATTGTTTTTGAATGCAGGTTTAGGTTGTTGAGTGGGGTTTTCCTCCTGCGATAAGTTCTTGGACACCATGGAGACACGTGATCATAATAATGTTGTTATTATTATTATCCCTCTCCACCGTCCTAGGACGGGTTGAGTCCCTCCTAATGAGGGGTTACTGGCGAATTAATGCAGCCGGTTCGCCACTCCTCTACTGCCTCCCCTTAAGGGCGATATCCATGACTGTATCCGTGTGTGTTCACGGGGAAAGAGTTTGAAATCACGGGGCCGGTTTGCCTGCTTGCGGGATGAAACACCTGAGGAAGACCCTTAAGCTCCTCACGTCGGCGACGGGAATCGAACCCAGGATACTCCTTCCCCAGGCATATGGTTGCGAAGCGCAAAGTCACTAGGCTAACCGCGCGGACAGTATTGTAATTAATAACATATATTATGAGAGGAAACTTGCCCACAATGAAAAGAAAGAGACATTTTTATTGACTTAATTTCTCAGGCATTTATTAACAATTCTGAACTATTATAACATGAAGTTAATTGAAGCACATCGATTTTTTACGAACTGCTAAGAATAAACTACAATGAACCAGGTTTTCTTTTACATATCCACTATACTACATGGATGTGTTTACAATGAATGCAATAAACTGGAAAAAAACAATAACATCACAATAAAGAATAAAAGTAACCATGCACGAAGAAGTCTTAACTTTGTTTGTTCTTCACAATGCTAACAAAACACTAAATGTCAGCTTTTGTAAACTTAGTAAGAAGGATAATTTACTAACAGTGTGATAACATGTTATGATGAAGTACTAGATTACCTTTCCGAGTGAATTCATCGTGTTACAGCAGCATGCTTCCCTTACATTCCTGTGTATGTCCACGTGACGTTTGAGATTAAACGAAGTGGAAAATTCTGTTTGGCAAAGTCTGCAACAAAAACGACTTCTCTGCACAAATTACACAAATTGTGTTGGTTATTTATGAACTAGACAATTATGAATTCGCTCTTCTTCTACCAAACTTCGATCACAACAAAGGGTGATGTTAAGTTTCACTGTGAATAAAAAAAAGTGAACATTGAATGAAAAAAGTGAATAAAAAAAGGCTTATGAAATTTTAGCATTTAGTAGAAGTAAGTTTGGTTTAAATCGGTCAGCAGAGTTGCTCGTTATACATAATACGCAACTCTGCTGACCGATTTAAACCAAATCGTAATTTGGTTTAAATCGGTAATTTAAACCAAATTACGATCGGTAATTTTTTTTTTATTTATATAACTCTATTTCATAGAATTTTTCATAATCTGCATTTGAGAAAACTACCCTTAAAATTTAATAAATTTCGTTGGGATACTGGGAATTAAAAAAATACAGTAATAAACCAATCCTAGCCATTAATTTAAATATATATATATATATATATATATATAGATATGTTTATTTATTTTTTTGTAATATACTAATCACATTTTCGTGAAAATTAACATTTTGTCACATTTTCATACACACCTTCAAATGTTGCTTGTTTGTATAATATTCAAAAGAAAACTTCATATTTTCACTGTCGCTATTGTGTTAAAAGTAGAAAGTATAACTTTTGAAGTTTAAATCACAATTCGAAATAAAAAACAAGATCAAGAATGTTTGCATTACATTCAAAACCTAAAAATGAAATTTTGTTTTTTGGTGATGCTTAAAACTATTTTTGTACAAAAATTCAAGTGAACATACGTTACAGCGAAATATTTTCCGCACATCTTTGTGGATCTCCGTATGTGTTTTAAGATGTGACGATGAAGAGAAATCTTTGGCGCATACGCTGCAACGGAAAAGATCTTTCTTCACGTGCAGCTTCAAGTGTTGTCTGAGTAACTTTTTCGCCGAATATCTTTTCAGGCAAATTTCACAACGAAAACTCTTCCAGGACTTCTGCTTGCGATCATGTGTCCCAGGTAGAGTCTTTTGAAGCGAGAAATTAGAACCTGAAAACGAAACATTTACTAATTAGGAGAATATAGGAAGCACTGTTGAAAAGGTGTGGTAAGAAAGTACAAGATTTGTGAAAAAAATCGACCACCGACACTTATCTTTCTTAAGTGCCATGATAAAAGTATAAATTAATGATAACTGAAATGTAAAATGATAACACTGTAAGGTAACTTAAATGTAAAATGCAATGTCATATAGTTTTATATTTTAATATCTTATACTCTAAGGTTTCTTGGTAGTTTCATATTTATTTATTTATTTTAATTAGGTTTATATAACTGTAAAATTCCTTAGCAAACTTTGCAATAGAAGAGATTGATAAGAGTTTTCTTCATATTCATCTTAAAGTGTTTTCTAATTTTATTCTTCCCTGGGTATATTTCCTGACCACGATCACCTGACCCATGTAGAATATTTTGAAATGCGAAATCGTAACCTGAAAATGAAGCATATAAGATAGCAAGCACTATATAAAACTTGCCATTAGTTTTATATGTATATATATATATATATATAGGCTTGTGATACCATTCTGCAGATTTTTCTAATTAGTATATTCTTCCAGTCGAAAGATAATATTCTTCCACAAAGAACATCACTTTGGCATCCGTAACAATTTACTATTTACTTAATTAGATTTCTGCTCCCAGAGAAGTCATCTGAACCAAACCAGTTTATTCCGGTTGGTTTCAACGAGTTCAACTGTATCTCAAGCACGTAGTGCAGACTTATTCTCTGACTTTCTTTCTTCTCGTAATGTTTCTCTTGACCTTTGAAGCGCTATGAACAGGTTAAAAAAAAAATATTCCTTCGCCAAATATTCTTCACTCTTAAAAGATCATCTAAAATAAATCAGAACAAATAAACACACACACACACACACACACACACACACACACACACACACGTTTAATAAATCTTATCGAAGAAACTTGTCTTATCAAATTCCGTGGGAGACTGCAGGAAGCGCCTCAGTCACGTTTAAATGTAGTTTCTGTTTCTTTGTCTTCAGGTACTTTCAAGCATCAAATAGATAATTGCTCCACCTCTGCTGGAGATATTTGTCGACGGCGTCTGATGGACATGAATTTTCAGACATTTGTGGGTTCAAAACTGGCATCTGAAAATTAAACGATCCTATATCAGAATAAGAGGTCGATAGGAAAATCATAATCAAAAGTATAAATCGATTTACATTTATTTTCAAAAACTTGTTTGCTATATTGTATTTGATTATCCTCATATCCCTACAAAAGTTAAAAAAAAAAAAATCTAATTTCACATAAACTATACTTCACCGAAGACTATATTTTTGTTTAATCCTTATTTTACCTAAGCATATTTAAGAAATATTTTCACTTGTACAAAGGCGGCTGAATGCATTTAACGTTGCCCTATTATCACATCAAGTACAGCCAATTCCTGGTTTGGCTGTGTACAATGTCTGAAATTATAGCGAGGATCGCTAACCAGATCTTTTCAGACCTATATTCAGTCCGAAAAGATAACTGGTGTCCCAAAAACTCTGGGTGATTTAAAAATATCATTGTAAACTGGAATTCTTTTAGGATACTTAGCTCTGGTTTCCCCCGCAAAGAACGTGTCCTATCTCAGCGAGAAAACAAAAAACGTATACAGAGAAAGGAAACGCCCCTCACCTAACAGAATGTAAGCTTTAGGGCAATAGTAGATTAAACTCCCACCACGCGCGACCCTCAGCAATAAGAGTGGATAAAATCATGCTAGTCTGTCAGACCTTGGTGTAGTTAGTGGTCAGCAAGGACTATCTCTTACCTCTTACAACTAGGGTAAAGCACTCGATCGAATTAGTGGGACAACCTGGCGAGACAAAGAGAGCTAACCCAGTGACAGAAGCCCGTCTGATTTACATATTCAAATAGCAAAAATCGCGTGTCACCATATTCTTACAATCGTTTACATAAGATCCAAATGTAGCATTTCCCTCTTCTATCCCACTGGATTCAGTGTAAAGGTTTAGTGAAGCTGGAAACTTTTTAACAATAATATGCTTAAATGTAAAATCTCTAACACAATGATTTTTAAGCCTGCATTGTGGAAATGTGGTCATTAGCATATATATTTCAAATAATTTCAGATGCAGTTAGTTAATAAAATTGATTTTATTGAAACTAAGTGCCGAAGTCCTCCCCCATTACCCAGCAAAAAGTGCATACCGGCTAGAGAGTATTTCATGAGGTTAATTGTGCAGTAAGTGTGATTTCCCATGATTAAGTCAGGGATTTTATATGATTATCGTTATAATCCTAATAATAACAACGAACCAAAGTGTAATCAAATTTCTACAGAATTTAGAAAACAAAATTAATTCTGTTCCTTTTTTATATATAAAATGGGTTTTTCATCCCGCATACATACAAATCGGCCCTTCAGAACACACGCAATTTACAGACAAAAATTACTAGTTGTGGTGGTGTTGGAAGTGGGCGGTAGATGGCGTTGTTGGAGATGATTCGTAGTAGAGGTTAGGTGTAGAGAGAGTTGTAGATGTCCTCCCACGATGAGTCTTCGGACTCCTTGGAGGTATCAGGAATAATAATAATAATAATAATAATAATACTAGCGCTTCGGATTTTAAGTAATTCGTAATTGCATGCGCCGAATAAATTTTGATCAGGCGATTTATGTCTGACATAATTCAAATTCTTCGGCACGGAAACATGGCATAACATACAACGATTATATATAATCAGTTTCAAAAATTGAACGAATTAACAAGTCCTTCATATACCTGAGATTCTCTAATCAATCGCCAACAAAAAGTACATAATCTAATTAAAGAGTTTCCTCGTAAAACAAAATGAAGCAAATATATCTATTTGTATACTTCAAACTTGCCACACACTTCTGCCATAGAAACACAATTTTAGTTTTTGAAGCGCCACCTATCCTATTAATTCATTTTAATACACGTTTAATAAATCTTATCGAAGAAATTGTGATCACATGATTGTTGACTTCAAAAACGCTTTGTCTAATTTCACAGGCGAAGGTTAGGAAAATCTGTAATAGCTTATGATATACTTTACATATTTATTAGCATTATGACCGCTTCATATGAAAACAGCGACGCTTGGGTTGAAGCTGATAAAGCATGTGGTGAATGAAATAACCACGGAAGTAAGAGACGGGGTGATGCCATTTCACATTTTCTATTTAATCTTGTAGTTTCGTTTATGATGAACAAAACTTTGGAAGAAAACGACTGGAAATTGAAGTGGTCTAAGAATCTCAGAGTATGTGATCGCGATTATGCTTATGATTTAGTCTTATACAGAAATAAGTGGTGAGAAACGAACTCTTTTTTAATGCAGTTGACGGTCTTTTGTCAGCTGTCTTTAAGAATTATCTGGAGGTAAATTGATTTGACTTTATGAATAATGACCAGATTTGTCAGTTGAGTGACATCTACCTCTCAGCATTATCCTGTATAAGAAAAGACTAAGGCGGTATGGTTCGACTATGTTCTCGAAATGCGTGATAATCGCTTGGTCAACAAGATTATCATAAAAGATCCAGGTCGTATAAAGAGAGGCAGGTTTATAAGACCTGGATTTCATTGCAGTATAACAGATAATGGAAATTGATTTCATTTTCAAATGTTCAGTTGCTAAAGGAGATAGTGGAGTAAACACCTATTCACATATTCTTTCTGTTATAATTAATGTGCTTCAAATTCCAAATATGTTGCATTTCCTGCAATGATTACAACACACTTTTTGCTGACTTTTATATGAGACTTGGTTTTTACTAATTTGGGTGCGCTGATTTCAAATATCAAACCCATTTTTCTCTATCACGTCAGGTTTTTCCTCTATGGCATTTTCTTTTTGCTAATTTGTAAGTTTTTGATAGTTTGAAGGAGGCAGTACTATTTAGAGGATCAAAAAAATCGATTTTTTAATATTATTTTCTGAAAGTATGTACTTTTAAAATTCTGTTCCTAACTTTTTATCAAGAAATTCGAAAAATTCCCGAAGATATAGCCTATTATTGAAAGCGGTGCGCAGATCAGAATCGGGGCGCATTTATTAGTAAACTGTTAGTAAACGAAAAAATGCGTAAGAACCTGCAACGGCACGTACTGGCGCTTTGAATGCGAGAGAGGCCGATAATTAGATACATAACTACTTAACAATATTCATTAAAAATTACAAGAATATTTATAAAAAAATAACAATTTTACTTACACATAAGTTTCAGGGAATAATGTTTTGTTTGTAGCAATTTCTGCTGTGTGTTCTGTTTTGGCAATCCCTTTGAATACTCCAACAGTAGTCGGCCATCATGTGAGAATCCCATCTTCCTTGGTACCGATCTTCCATAGTTATTATTTGTGATAGTTGTCCTTAATGGTTGCAAGATTTTGCAGCCATTAAGGACATTAAGGATTTTGATGCGCAGTTGCAATATAGTATTATCCTAAGCTTATCACATGTCTTGATGTACTAATCGCGTCCCAGCTTACAACATGAATTACCTTACTGTATTTAATGTCGTCAGCATTTTTACACATTGAAAAGGCTTTTTAATTCCGTTATTCTAAAACTACAGTTATCTTGAAAACATAAGTCATAAACTGAATCATGTGATCACCTGAAAAGTGAGTCTGGCTCCATAGGAGTGCTACCTAATTTCTTGTTGTTTTCAATTATTTTAATATTTGTCTTTCCTTCAGTCTTGTGGTTTACCAATAATGTATTTAAATTCCCTTTAAATTATGAACAATAAACGAAACAAAACACAAACTAAGTTGTGTTGTAGCGTACATAGTAAGTCCATATTAAAGGAAAGGATATGATCTATATCATTATCATCTTCCTCCTATCTTGTATTAGGCCTCGGGGTTTGTTAAGGTCTTATTCCATCTTTTATGCTGTCTTCCAACTGATTTCTTCCTCACGAGTTTGTATTCAAGGATTTGTTTGGTGATTCTACTATTGCCCATTCTTCCAATGTACTGTTTCCATTCCCATCTAGAGTTGTGGATATTTTTTCTTATTGGTTGTTCATTCATTTCTTCCATGATTTATTTCATGATATAACGAGGTGTATCCTGCGGTTCTCCTCATGAATCTCATTTCAGCTGAAGTTATTCTTCTCTCATCTCCTTTTCAGATCGTCCTTGCCTCACTTCCATAAGTCAGCACTGGTCTTGCTAATGTTTTATAAGCTTTAATCCGAGTATGTTTTTGTACCGTCGAGGGTTTAAAAACTTGATTTACAATATTTAAAGCTCTATTGAAATTTGTAATTTTCATTTCTCGTTCTTCTCTGTGGGTTAGGCGATTTGTATAAATGACGATTTCGAGAAAGCGGGTACACATTCGAATTTTCGAATCGCACTTTTTGTGAAGGAATAAAGTTGCAAACTTGGATGTCTTGTAATGTTTCAAAGATTTCACTAGATGATTTCACGCGAGAAGAATTATTGGAAAGCTTGAAGAAGGCCGCAGAATTATTGATATTGTCAGAGAGATAAGAAATCTCACGCAGCATTGTATCCAGGCGCTGGGTAGAATTTCAAATCAATGGAACGTGTTCCTCTTTCTGTAGTATTAACGCGCTTTTATATGAAAATCTTTTAGAAAAAGCCTTAAAAGAATACCCTCTCAAACATAAGATATGTAAAAGATATATTAGAAGATATATTCTTAATTTGCAGTCGCCAACAACCGATTTTGATTTTCTTCGCATCTAAATATTCGACATTCCAACAGTAGGTTCACATGGCATCTGGTGTCTGAGTGGTTCGCTGTCATTCTTGAATTTTTGGAAGTATGTATAGGATCTGAAAAATAAAACATCTCTATCTATATGAGACCAACCAGCAATGATAAATACCTCCGGTAATCTACACAACATTAAAAAACCCCAAAATTAAAAATTATTTCAATGGAATGAATCTTCATTATATGCTTGACTTATGTTTACGTTTGTAAAAAAAAAAAAAAAGAAATGCTAGACTTTACTGCAGATATTTACTGTGCATTTTTAATAGTTCAGTTATCAGTGATATCAGTATTACGTATGTAGATAATACTAATAATTAAAATGAGTAGTAAAACAAGGATATTGAAGTGAAAAAAACATTTTTTGCAGCATTGAAAGAATGTTTTTAAATTAGTTCGCATCATTTCTCTTTGAATTCTTGAATTTACAGTAGCACAAAGAAAAACATTAAAACTACTGAATAATTTATTAGATTAGAATTTTATCACATGAAATATTTTGGTCTCAGCTTAATTTTAATACTATTTATTAATAGCCTACATCCAAACCATGGCTTTCAAACCGCGAGGGGTTTATTTATTCTACGCTACTGACATAAACACGATAATCATGTAATGCAGAACCAGAACCAGCCGTTCATGTGCGATGTTTATAATTTTAGTTGAAGTCACGAGCAATAAAGACTGTGCACTTCGGAATATCGATGGTACTATATCGCACGAGAATTTTGTTTAAGCCAGCAAGTTGGCAATTGATTAACGTAAACTGATCCAAATAGCATCTTCATATCAATTAATTTGAAAAGCAAACGTTTGGGTTAGGAGAACTCCATAGCCAATAATTCTTAAGCCTCTGTTTAATTCATGAAGAAACTTGAGGAACTGCCATTTTCATTTATCTCCGGCTCTCAAAAAACTGGCAATGTTTTATATTTTATTTATTTATTTGAGAAAGGATTGATGAAAATTTTGAAAGCGGGAGATTATTTATCCTGAATATATATTGATTTCTTGTGTGCAGAGAACTAGATCTGCTAAAAGTAGAACTTTGTGTTGAAATTTAAATGGTTAAATGTTGTCATTTATAAAATTGTTTGCGAATTAGGTTTCCTCTTCTTATCCTCTGAAAAGAAACTTAACTACGTTGTTTGTGAGGTAATCATGTCTCACCTTTGATTTTCATTTTGTACTTCAAGGAATACCCCACGGAACAGCTGATCCCAAACAGAGGTCAAAAAAGGTCTTTCGTTGCGAAATTTGTCCTCGAAGATACTCAACGAAGTATCGTCTCAGACAACATCTGAAGCTGCATGTGAAGAAAAATCTTTTCCGCTGCGAAATTTCCCAGAAAAATTTCACGAATGGGGCACACCTCAAAAGACATGGAGCACTACACATGGATGTACGAGAAAAATTTCGCTGTAACACGTGCTTGCATGAATTCACAGAGAAGTGTAATCTTGTTCGTCATCAGAGAGCGTTTTCGCACTCTAAGAAAAGAAAACCGAGCAAAGAGTGCTCGGTTTTCTTTCTAAGTGTTTCTTTTTTTTTAGTTGTTGTTTGAATTTTATGAGTTTCATTTAATATTTTTTCAAGTTCATTGTGCCTATATTTAGTTTTATCATATATGCTACTCTTGAGTAACATATATGATTTTTTTAATGTTGATATATTTATTGAAGTACATTGTTTGTCGATGTATAACGCTGTAAGTTTAAACCCACCTGTTCGTTTGATAAGTTCCGCAAGAAAAGTGTTTTAGAGTTGATGGTCACAACCAACGAAATATTTCGACGAAAAAAAAAGTTGTAACTTATTTTAGCCTATTCTTTTAATTAATGATTTTGGGGATATAGTTTTCTTATTCGTACACAAAGTGTGTTGGGTAAGCCGTACAAATATAAAGTTCAAAATCACAATCTTCCAACTTCAGTCCAATTCTAATTTCAGAATCGCAGTGTTCTGATTTCAGATTGAATGTAATTCGAGAATGACAATCGTCCTTTTCGAGGATGTTGGACGGTTTTCAGAAAAACGAAAGACTCTGCAGGAGAAGAGAGTAAACTGTTAAATCCTTCAAATGTTTTCTTTTTCTTAAGGAATAAGTCATATTTAACGGAATTATATTTCATATTATTCAAATGCATACCATTCTAAGTTTGTAGGGCCCAAGAACACACACACAGCTGTCCTTTTGTTGTTGTTGTTGTTGTTGTTGTTGTTGTTGTTGTTGTTCTTAATGGGTATATCGATGGGGTCAAAATGGACTCACCTTGGGAGGCCCACACCATAGTTCACAATAAATCTATCATACCGTTCACAATCCAGTCAGAATTTCAATATAAGAGGCAGAAGCATACCAGGTTTCGCAAATTATTTATCATATCTCTCCGTAATTAACAACCGCAGGCAACCATTGCACTCATTCACCTTCCTGGCAGCAAAAAAAAAGAAAAAAAAATCTAGACCTCACATTCTTTCTAACTAAAGGTTTATTCAACTTCCAATTCACTGCAGTACAGTGAATAATTTCTTCCACTTCCCTTTCAGTAACTTGAATGTCTCTATCATGTCGCCTCTCTTCTATCTTCTAATTTTTGTAACCCACAAAAATCTTCAACCTCTCTTCATCGGAACATTCCACAGGCCTGAAACTATCTTGCTTACTCGTCTCTGTATCCCCTCAACCACCTCCACGACCAAATCTGAGCACAACAGTCCAGTTGGTGCGATATCAGAGACTTAAAGTGGAAAGATGACTTTTTTGTCCCTACTAGTCAACGTATTTTTTAACATCCAGGTGATCTTCTGAACTGTTTTGCCAATTTTTTCAGTGTGGCTTCTATACTTCAGTTCACTATCAACCATAACACCCACATCGCTGATCTCATGAGTTTCCACCAAAGAAACCACATCAATAGAATACACAGACTAAAACATTTTCAATCCAAACTGAACCGCTTTACATTTAACTACATTAAAGAAAAAACGTTATCCTTTGACAGCTTATTCAAATCATTCTGCAGGATCGCTATATCGCCTTTATTTACTAAAACTTTTTCCAACTTACACCAACAGTAACCAGCTGGATATCACTCTTCAAATTAACTCCAATATCATTAATATAGAGATTAAACAAAACAATAGTGGATCAAGAACAATGCCTTGTGGCGCACCACTGGTCGTTTTTTTTTTTTCAAATCTTTGACTCCGCTCTACCAAATACTGTTCTGATAGCTGTCTTGCACCCATCCACTCACTCATACATCTCACCAATCCTGTTTAATTTCTCACTTGTTTTAGCTTACTTAACAGATTCGAGTGCGGTATTTGGTCAAATGTTTTGCAAAGTCCACCAGCATCACAGTATAGCCAACAGTATTTTAACTGATCTGGAATATTTAGCATTTAAAATATTCAGTATGCATAGCGCAGAAAACATCGGGTATTGAATTACTAGCATGGCATTCGTTATTGCTGTGCAGTTTCCTGAACCTAGTCTGCTAAATGTTTCTTAACAAAATGAGTTTTGTAAGAAATTGGTGATAAGAAAAGCAGTTTTTTGACCTTTTCATCGCCAAAATCATCCCTTGTTGTAGTGAAGACTGATTTGTCAGTCTCACCTTTAAGAATGGTGCAGCTCTGTCCAAAGATTTGAATAGAAAATATTACGGTGGTTGCTTCATCTTTGCACTTCCGTTTTCCCAACTGATATCTCCGCAGAATTTTCAGATGTTATGAGTAATTATGATGTTCAGATTAAGGTGCGCCGTTTCGGTGCAACTCTCATGATGTCAACAGAATTGTTCAGAATGGCAATCTAACGTTTATTCGCCAAAGCAGGAAGTTTATTGTCAGATATCACCATAACACAATATCTATCTAGTGCTGTGTTGCTCTCTGGTAAGCAACGACCTCCTAGTAGGTCTTTCATTTGAAGAGGAATCGACATACTGCATATTACCGAAATACCACAGCTGTGCATCATGGGCAATGTTTTTCTTTTTCCCTAAGCTGCGCGTAATCATGGCCGAGCAGAACTCGTCGCACACGAGACTCGAATCTCTCGCTTACTGCCTAAGACGACGAAGAAACGAATTGTGTTTTGTTGTAAAGTATTAACGCAGCGATAAATCAGTAGTGTGCGATTTTAGTGACATATGAATGCAGTAAGTTTCGGCTCCGCCAAGATGTCGTGCACGAAGTACAATATATATCTTATGCACAGTAATAGTTTTAGTCGAATAAAAACATGTGACTTTTTATTCTTTTATCATTTCAAAAATCCTCCCGTCCCCACTAGCCAGGGTTTCCCAGGCCAAACTAAATTGTTACTCAGAAGACATTGTGACTTGCGCATTTGCTTTTCTGGCTTTGAGGGACATTTCGGCCATGCGAAGGGATCTTAAATTCTGTTTTAGTTGGTTGTTTCTCTTGCGTGCAGTAACTCTTCTATGGGAACCTCCAGGCATTCCTTGCCACACTCCGTTGACATGCACACTAACGCTAAAACGCACAACTTTCCAGCACTTTCTTATCGCATGAAGCCATTTTATAACCTTCTTGAAAGTTTCTTGACTATTGTAATGATATCATCAACAGTTCGTTTTAAGTGAATCCCACCCATCCACCCACTGAGCTAGTAAACTGTGGCATATTCATCCTGTAAGTAAGACTAAGGACCATAGAATAATCTGGAAACGTCACCCTGCAGACCGAATATATAACATTGTCAAGCGAATTCTGGCTTCGAGTAAGCAGGGTGGTCAGTCTTCTGTCCTGCTGACGACTTCATCTATGAATTGTCACGTTGATATAGGATGTTCGTATTGTGTTCCAACCGTACACTTCGGCGATAACCAGTTTGGAAGAGTTTAATTTTACCTCGTGGGAAGTTTATTAAATCTAAACTCATTTCCAGATTGTGCGGAACTGGATTCAGTTAGCATGCATTCATATTTTGTTATGCCACGTGATTTATTACTCTTACGAACTCAATTTATGAAAAATGGGAGTGCCTTTATAATTTGTGGAACAGAGAGTATGAAAGGAACCACGTAACACACGTGATCATTCACTTGTTTTTCACTTGAAATATTTTTCACTTTCAATAAGTCAGACTATTTGAGATAATATTGCTAGGCAACAACTTGGCCATTTGATGGCAGTCCTTTTTTTGAGGCGTCTTAAATCTTAAAACTCACTTCCAGATTATTTGACCGTTATCGTAAACAAAGGAGTAACATGACGAATTTCTAATCTTTCGTTGATAGATTATCAAGAAAAAAAAAGAGTAAAATGAACGAAAGAAGTTTTCAAACTGCGAATGGTCCAGAAGTCAAAAAGCAGACCTTCTCCTTCGGGTTATCCCCATAGGAAGACGTTGGAAGCCGACATATCTGGAGAGCATGGTGTCCAATTAATTGCAGATATTCCCAAAATTATTAGCTCTTCAAAGACCGCCTTAGAAGTTCCAATTTTTTGTTCTGTTGTTCTTGGTGGGGATGAGAACTTTTCTCATGGTTAATTTCCCAAATAGTTCATAGACTATCTGAAAGAAAAAATAAAAAATAAAATAATTAATAATTAAAAAAGTTATTAAAGGTTTAAACTCCTTGACTTACGGGCAACCCTGTTCATAAAACGATGTCTTCGTTAATGCTGTTGTTGTTATTATTAGTATTAGTAGTAGTAGTATTTTTTGAATTAGCTTAGTTGGGTTGTTTTAATAGCCGAAGCAGGAAAAGGGACACGATTAGTGTCTGTTAGGTGCGTGTGTTCTTCTGGAGAGAGTTTCTGGGAAGAAAAGCATTCTGCTTCCTTATGAGACCGCCAAATCATTATTATCTGAAACAGAAAAAGAAAAGAGACAGAGGGGGAGAGAGAGAAGGCAGGAAAGTTCCTCATTTTGCATACGGAATTCCAAACAGCTCTTTCGAAACGAAAACGCCGTCATCACTAGTAAAGCGAAAGCGACCTCTTAGCAAACGTCTGGAAATCGTTCCATTGCTTTGAAAGGGCGTGCGGAGCTTGGATACAACGCTAGATGAGATTGCAAATTCTGGATATCAGTAATTCTGCGGCCTTCTTGAAGCTTTCCAGAAATTCTTCCCCGCGTGAAATTATTCCACCATTCGTAGCCTTTATCCTTTTATCCTGTTGAGTATTACCACGTGATCCACTCACGCGCGATTCGAAAATTTGAATGTGTCTTTGCTTTCTACTCGAAACTGTCAGTTATATGCCACAAGCTGATTCGTCTGAATTTGCAGTTGTAATCTTCAGAAAAGATGTTCCTCCTGACATTTTGCACACCACTGTAATAATAATAATAAAATAACTAAAACAATAATCATTTTACATTTGCAAATGAGTAAAATGCGTAATGGTAAAGTTAGGAATGTACAGCAATTACATTTTAATTCTTAAAAGAGCCGAATTGTCAGTAAAAACGACTTGTGTGTGGAGTGCATCTTTTTGTGGCGCATCTTTATTCCCTCACTTATAACTTCTCAATACCTGTTAAATTATAGTCAGAAAATCAAACATGTTTGACTCATCCAATGCTACTTATACAAGCATGCCGTTCTCATGAAAGATTTCTGCTGTCTGGTTTTTTTAAATTCATCCTTCTGAAATAAAATCTGCCTTGAGATACTATTAGATAATTATGTGGGAATCTTTAATTTACGTACTTTTTTTCATTATTTTGACTATTTCTTCCAGGAATAGACTCAATCTACATAGAATAGTTAGCACCCAACAGAGTTGTGGTTGGACCAAGTGTTATGCCATCTGTAAACTTTTAAGAAAACGTTTGAATTAACAAATTGAGCAATTAATAAACGTCATCTACCTTCATGAACATTCTTGGAAATAAGGAGATATATTAAGAACTTTCTTTAGTCATTAAGCTAGAAACTCTTATCTATTTGTCTATTTGCTCTTAGACAAATAATCATGCCGAAATAAATTAATATAATTCATGTTAAAAACATTTGTTTAAAAACCTAAAATAAACAGGTGAGAGGCTGCATTAAAAACAGCCTTTAAGTAAGTTTGCTTAGAGAACAAAAAAAAAAAAGACATACCATCCAGATATTGAGATATATATATATATATATATATATATATATATATATATATCCGCAGAATATTTTGGGATTCTGAAGAACATTATGGTTGCTAACTCATTTCCGAAAATAAACTAACATTGCAAAAAATTAGCTAAAATGAAATTGAGTTGTGCGAAATGGTTTAACATAAGAAAAAACATCTTTAGGTATTATTTAATCAGAAAGCAATGCCAGCGTGAAGATAATGAAAAGCCCATAACTTTCTTTTGATCAATAATAAATCATCCGCCACAGTGAATACTCAATGACTCGAAGGGCAAGTGCATGACCCTTCGTCAGCTCTTTCCAACCTTAAAGTTCATACGAAGAAATGCGCAGATAATTCATACGACCTTCCCAATCGTACATCTGCCCAACGATTCTAGTGCCGAACAGACGCAATCAGATTCAAATACGATTCAAAAAGAAAATCCTATGGATGCCCATGTGTTGCCTTCCACTTATACTCTCATGCCGTAACTATCAGTTTGCGAAATCTCCAGGAAAGAAAAACTTGACACCTCAACCCAGAGAGCTTAGCGTGGGGGAAAATGTCAGAAGGTAAAATTTCTCGACAGGATTCCAGCGTCTTTCCAACCAAGAGTTTTACGTTCCAGTGAACAAAACCACAATCGCATCCAACGGTTAAGTTCTGGACATTCTATAATCTTACTGAATGAGATTTTGAGATTTCGTATGAAAACGTGTTCCTTGTACACCAACCGATAGACATGAAAGCAATAACTGACAACCTAATATTGTTTCATCACGCACTTACTGGCGGAATGCCCGTTGAAGTCTGAATTAATAAAAGAAAGGAAGCAGAGTTTAGCCATTTCGAAAATAAACAAAAGCCGTTCTTTTAGAAAAAAAAAGATGCTTATGATGACAAAAATAAATCCGATGAAATTGGGAATGTGCTCGTCACAAGAAAAATCACAGTGAAAGAAAACAGGAAATGTGCGTTGTCTTTCTTTCCAATCTTTATCTGTATTACTGCCCTCAGATCTGGTCGCCTGGATTTTTCGGAGATGTGGAGGCAGTGGATGGGATTCAGAGGAAAGTAACTAAGACGATTGCAGGACTGTGTGATACTCCATACGAGGAAAGACTCACCATTTGAGGATTGAAAGAAGCTGGTTGATCTGTGGATAGAGGGAATATAATAAAGTTGCTTCGTCAGGTTTATAGAATTGATGTGGACGAAATATTTCAGCACATGAATAATGCTTTTCTTATACAGAGGATTATATAAATTTATAGTTATGAAAATTATAAGGAAAATTAGATGTCATCCATGGAAACTGAATACGTATATTGTTAGTAGAGGATTGAGGACGAGGTTTTTTGCTTGGAGAACGGTTCATTCATTTCGTATGGTGACTCGACGGAATTGAGGTACCACATGAATCCCGCTATTTTTATCCTGACTTGGGACCGGCATAGCTGACAATTCAGACTATGGCTGGAGAGATTGTATTCCTAATTTTATTCATAAGTACTCATAAGTACTTATGAATATAATTAGGATTGTACTCATAAGTATTCCTGAGTATATCCGTGCATGTCCTCGGACCGGTTTGCCTGCTTGCGGGATGAACAACCTCAGATAAACTGGGGGAAAAACCCTGCTGTCCACGCCTAAGACCGGCTAACTTGGCTATGGCTGAGGAACATCCTTAAGCTCCTCACGTCGTCGACGGGAATCGAACCTCCTTCCCCAGGCATATGGTAGTGAAGCGCATAGACACTAGGCTAACCCCGCGGACTGGAGAATGGTGAATGAGTCGAACGGACTATCACTTAGTTGTGCGGGAATGATTTCAAGGCGAATTATCAGAGTAGTGCCCACATATTGATAATTGTTGATTAATATTTTTGAACCGGACCTCTTGATGAGTCTACAGACTGCATTGAGGTAACTATATAATAATAATAATAATAATAATAATAATAATAATAATAATAATAATAATAATAATAATAATAAACTGGAGAAGTACTAAATTATGATCGTATATGCTTGAAAATAAATCTCTCACTGTTTTAAGAGCTAGCTGTAAATGAAAAGAGTGCAACCGAAATTTTTATCGCAAGCACAACGAGGCTTCGGAATTATTGGTATTTTATTCTGTCTGGTTATAACCTGAATTTGACTTTAACAGTAATTTGAATAGGTAACATTTAACACAAAAATAACACAACAATCAGAATTCATCGAAACATAACACCGACAAATTATGAAACACTTCTGGATAACGCAATACGATACATTGTATCAGGTTTGTGAAACAGCACTTCGTCCCTCTTCCCCTCAGTACGACAAACAATGCGTCATATAATATTGCAAGAGCTGTAGATATATTTGGCACATGGTGTAAACCGAGATTGTACATTCAACAAAAGTTTATGGTGGTGCTATTGTTTACCATACTGGTCACGCTGGAGGAAGAATAGTCCAAATATTTGACACATTTCAAAAGCTAGTAGACAGCAGGGTAAGAAGGGGGATGAATAGTATGATCAGGACTAAAGAACTGACCATTTACCTTTGAGATGACTGGTCGGTTCTTTAGTCCTTATTTGGATTTTTTGTCATTTTTTAGTTTTTAAGTTTTTTTGCAGCTCTTACGACTTTTTTGCAGCTCAGGAGTTCTTGAGGCAAACTAGTCCTCTCCTCCTTCAGAGAAAGAATAAGGCCTTTTTTTCTGAAGGGGAATTTCGAGCAGCAATGCTCGAAATTGAGCGTAATGACTCCCGTCACCATGTTCCTAGCACCGCCTTATCTATCCATTTCAAGATCATCCTCGGGATGGTAAGCAGTATCACTTTCACGCCAGATCACGTGTCGTCTATAATCGGAGGAAAGACTAAAACGATTCTAGCGTGAAAGTGGTACTGGCTAATATACTCTGTCAAGAGTATATTAGTCCACTGGTGTCTTGTCCAAGTTTTATGGATACAACACTGAAAACGTGCTATGATTAGCTGTGGATTAACGAATACGGCCTTCGGGGGTATAGGCAGATGGTCTTGCTAAAGTTTGTCAAGATATTCGCTTACCTGAGTTTGAATGGAGCCGACGTATAAGCTGACCTACCTTGGTATGTTTGTTGATCACGGTTTGCTGTTATAACCAAGAATCTGTCTTTATGGTCCATGGTAGAGCGAGGACCCCCCTCCTTGAAAACGTCAGTAACACATTTCATTTGATTTAAACGCTTCCCAGAATCTGGACACAACGCTTTGTGATTCCAACCTCACATCCAATATCAACAATCCTGCGTCCTTCTTCAAGCTTTCCAATAATTCTTCCCCTCGTGAAATCATCTAGACCATAGCTTCTTAAGCTGTGGATCGCGGTCCCATATGGGATCGCGTAACTGAACGTGGGCAGTCACGAAACATTTGGCAATAGTAAAAGGTTGCTGAATGCGCAACAACCAGAAATTAATTCAAAATCAAACTGGTAATGAATCCGAGGTGTTACTGTCAGCTCTCGCCGATATTGAATCACCCATGTTAGGTTCATAACCCATACTCCATTGAAATCAGAAACTTCAGTCATCTGCCATTAAAAGTTCAAGAAGAATTTGCCGAGTTATCAAATGACTCAAGTTTGAAGCTTGAGTTTCCTGAAAAAATGTTAAATGAATTTTGGATTGGGATTAGAAGAGACGTTCCATCAATTTCTGAAATGGCCCTAAACATACTTCTGCCATTTTGTACTACGTATTTATGCGAAGTGGCGCTCTCAGTACTGACGATTATAAAATCGAAATCTCGATCAACTCTGAAAAACTTTGAAGATGCTCTACGTCCTTCAGTATCAAATATTCAACCAAGATTTAATTCGTTATGTAGAAATAAACAAGCACATTTCATTAGTATGAAAATTTGCTTTCGTCTTTCATAAATGGTAAAATTATATACCAAAGAATTATTTTGAAATAAATTTATTTATGATTTATTATCAGGAAATATTTGATATCATGTATCTATTTCATATAACTATATACATGGGATCGCGTAACAATTTCTCGAACGAAAAGGGGTCGCGAGTGGAAAACGTGAAAGAAGCCCTGATCTAGACGATGTCTTTGAGACTTACAAGAGATTCAAGTTTGCAACTTTATTCCTTCACGAAACAAGTTTCCGTCAAACAATTCGCTTAGCGTAGCCTCTTGTCTTTTATCCTGTTTAGTGCTACCAATGTGACCCCTTTGCGCGCGATTCGAAAATTTGATATGAACTCGTCAGTTATATAAATTGCCACAAGCGGATTTGTCTGAATTTTCTGTTATAATCTTCAGCAGTGATGTTCGTTTGGACACTAATATAATGCCATAAATTACGTTGATTAGAATGGCCGGGCAGAGGGCGAATTGTGGAGAAAAAAATTTCAATAAGACTGGTCGGAGGGACAGCAGTTATCCATGGTATATTTGAAGGGAGAACTGGCTAAGAAAAGGTAAAGTGATGAGGATTATCTGGTATTCAGGTTGGTAGCTTGACTATTTGTGTTAGTTCATGACTGATGACGAACTATTCAGCTTTCCTTCCAGCTTGATCCGTGAAATTGGAGTAGGGTAGAGAGTTATGGACGTTAAAGTCCCCAAGCAGGACATACTCAAAAATTGGGTATTTCGTTTGTAAGAAATCAATTTCTAGTTATAGGTAGACATCGGTATAAGTAGACAGAAGCCGATACACTTTAGATGTACTCAGAATTCTTGTCCTGTTATATTGTATAAATTGGTGTTATGATTTAATCCAGTATTTTCCTATGAGATTTAACTTGTGTAAACCTGTTGTGTGCAACCAGACTAAGAGCAGCTCTGTTGTCAGTTAGCATATAACTCTTAAACCTCCTATTTCACTTACAGCTAAGGGCAAATCTATTTTCCGTGTTTCATATAAGCTATCTGTGATATATAAATGTGTCGTGAAGGAGAAAACCGAATTATCTTTCTTATGTGTCAATTATTTATCTTTCGCCGATGCCTTGAAAGCGTAGGAAAATGTCCAAGTTGCATTAACTCAAGAAAGAGCAGACCATACGCTACGACACGGATATCAACGCCACAAAATGCCATCTACCGTTCGCTATCAACAATAGTATTTTTGTCTGAATATTGCCGTGTTCTCATGGCCGATTTGCATTACTGGATGAAAAATCCCAGTTTCCAAGCGCTCTACGCCTTATTTGCATCCAGTTTTTTTTTTTTTTTTTTTTGAAGTGGGGTGAATACATTGGAATGTCACTTTGGATTTATTCTCTTTGAGCGTCACCGTACATTATATAAGTAATTTATTTGCTGTACGATTTGTGGACGACGTCGTGTTCTACAAATTCTTCTCTTCTGTGCATTACGCTACTTTTATTAATTAATATTACATTTCTTTGCTTTCTTTGTTTCTGTTTCTTACAGAGCTGTAAGCTCGTGTGTGAGAGAACATTTTTTTAGGCAATAAGTGTTCCACAAATGTAATCTCAGTGTTTTTTCTTTAAATGTTTTTAAGCGCTCAGGCTGTTCTTCTTCTTCTTCTTCGTCTACTTTTAGAACGTCTGCCTAATGTCTTCAATAACTTCCGCGTACTCTCTTGCAGGTTCATCGTGTTAGTCGTTTGGCTGTCACACTTTTTGTAGCTCCCCTGTTAACAATTAAACCTGTCGTAGAACCGTTGTTTAAAAGTTGAATAATTATATAATCAGCGAGTTTCCTAACATCTTTTGGCTTAAGTATAATTCTTATCATCTGCCCCTGCAGTTTTCGTTTAACCAGTAGTATCTGCTCTCTGGCATTTCGAATCCAAAGACGCGCAATCTCTTCTAACTGTTCAAAATATTTTATAGGACACTTGACTATTGTTCTTCGGCAGAATCCGAGTGCTAAACCAACAACGGCAGTGTCAATTTGTGATGCAAGACTCACAGTTTGTGTTGTCTTCTGTACGACTGTCGCATTCATATTAATCACTTAAAATTCCTGTGCATGTCAAATTCATTACGTGTATTCTTCCTTATTCGTTTTCGTTGGCGAATGTCGTAAGTGAATGAATTTCGAATATTCTCGAGTTGGTTATCAGTGAAACTAAATGATTTGATTGTGTGGCGTTGCAGGATTTCAGCTGTCGCCATTGGAGAAGATACATGTAATAATTCTGTAGGCTCATATTGAGAACAGTAGGAAATCCTGCCATTCTCGATTCTCAATAAGGCTATCAACCTAACATTCAGTTGAAAAGCTCATATAAAGATTCTTAGCATTCCAAATAAAAATAGATCCTTAGTGTTCCAAAAGATAAAGAAGCTTCGTAGAATTTAGCAGGAAATTCAGTTAATAATCTGAAACTTAATTTGCTTATCGGAGTTCAGTGGGAATTTTTCTAAAAGCGAAACATAATTACAGCAAATATTTTTATAGCGATAATTATATTTATAAGAAACTGAAAAAATGTAAACATATTGTTGAAGAAATTAAATAAACATTTAAAACCAGAAGAATATTTATTTCTGAAATCTTAATTCTGTTGAACATTAATGCATCTGCATATCCTATGCATTTTTTTTTCTTTGTCTATGTATCTAAATCATCTTCAGGATACATGCAATTTACTTAGGCAACGCTAAAGGAAAACATTTAGTATTAAGATATTCCAACAGTACAAAAACAAGCAGATCACAAAATTAAGGAAAGGCATAAAGGTGTTTTAAATGACCATAAGATCAGTAAACAGAAGTTTATGACAGATATTCTTATGATCAGTAATTCCAAATGGCCACGACATTCTGATATTCAATATGAAGAGTTGCTGTGACGCGTTTCGTCTGATTCAAAACAGATCGCTTTTTGAATATCGGTTCAAAACCTGTTTGTGAATAAAATTTTTTTCAGAACGCAATGGGATTAAATAAACCACATAAACAGATAAACAGACCATTCGTAATATTATCATTCCAAAAATTCATTTGGCATAAACTTGTACAAAATCACATTCAGGTTTCGTTGTGGTCAGTGGTGGTTGTTATATTTTAGGACCACAAATACAGAAATGATAATTTTGAACTATAAACTTTCGTAAATAATCTGAAGTCTTTCTAACCCAAAGATGAAGAAAGGTGAAATTTTTGATGATATGCTAGACCAAACTTGGTCGAAAATTCTTTCGAACATGTGATACATCGTAATTTTTTCCGCACATCCTCGTGTGTTTTAGCGTGCAGTTTTAGAGTGGATGCGCAGGAATAATCTTTACGGCAGATATTGCAACGAAAAAGGTCTTTCTTCACGTGTAACATTAGATGCTGTCTGAGAACACCCTTCTTTGAGTAGCTTCGCGAACAAATTTCACAGCGAAAACCTTTCTTTGTCTTCTGGTAAGACTCGGGAGACTCAACTGGACTCTTACGAAGAGCAGAATCAGATTCTGAAAATCAAATATCATTTTGTGATGATCATTAAAATTCAATCAACTTTTGAAACTCTTAGCCATTGTATATTAAAAAAAAAACTACTAAAGTTTCTGGAATTCACTTGTATAAATGTAGATCACAGAGGTACTGTAGTCAAAGTTGTTGTAAATAAAGAAAAATCATTGCGTTCAATGCATATGCACACTCTCTATTAAATCTTTTCCCAAAATACAGAAACTTTGGAAATAAGTAAAATTTTCAAGAAAAATTACGCAGCTTAAAACTGCAGTTAATGGATTAGGTTAATTAATGCATATCAGGAAATAATAATTTTAAAAAGGTTAACTTTAATGAAGATGACATTGAGACTAGGAATCGCGTTTTCAGTCTACACAGAAAGGCAATTTTAAATCTAAGGTTATTATTGAGAAATGGTTCGAATACAACACGAGAACACATTTCAAAGATAGCAACATACAAAATATATTCAACTTATAACTCAATGAACACCTGATTGGAAACGTCAAGTACCAACTGTTGATAGTCAACAAAAAGTCACTGTTTCGAGAGAGAGAGAGAGAGAGAGCAAACTTGTTATGAGAAAGAATATGGAGGATCAGATTCGCAGAAGACCTCTGTGAACTCCGAGAAAAAATAAATCTGCATGCAATCATTAATGGCTGATAGGAAACTATCAGCCATTAATGGATTTTTAATAATAATGCGAAAATTGCGATTGTATTTTCATAAATGCATTATTATGTCATGATTTATTATATTAAGGTGTTATTTTAGGGAAGCATTCCAAATTTCTCTGCGAGTGCAGTAAAATATTGGATATTGTAGATATGAATACAGACGAAAGAGATTCCTTTCAAAATTATAAGGATTGACTTGTTACGCATGTCTTCGTAATAGCAGTACATTAATTCTCCACGAAGGGGAAACATATTAGTATACGTACAGTGTAGAATGTCCGTGAAATTTTAGCGCATTACTTCATTCGATCTTTATAGAGTGAGCTGGAGATAGCATACAGAAGGTATGAATGAAGCAAAATTCCCCAGAGAGATACTGATACTGAGATATTGCCCTCAAGGGAGAAGGAATAGAGGGAATAGAGGACGGCCTTTGAAAAGATAGGAAGAGAACGTAACATGCCACTAGGAATATTACCAGAAAGGAAGACTTTATTCAAATTTTATTAAAGAAAATTGGAATTCATACTAATACGACGTACTGTATAAAGTTGGCTTAAAATTATTTATATGCTAGATTATAAACTGTGAAAATAAATAACAGCCACAAATAACTTGAGACATTAGATTATGGTGTACCACTGATATCTAGCCTTTTCTCTTCGCACATGGTGGAAAAAATACTACAGACAAATGTAGCGAATGCAAAATGTTTAGGAACGTTTTCCAGAACAATGAACTTAATGTAAATAGTTAAAAATCGAATGCAATATAAATATCTCAAAAGCAAAAGAAAGAAACTTTGTATATATGCCTCAAACGTAAAATATGTAATTTTTTTATAAAGAAATGCATGTAATATGAACTTCTCCATGCATTTATTCTTACATGGTTGCAATTGTAGATTAACTTCCAACTGCATTTGTATGGAAACAGAAAACCGTTTATGTAATAAAATTATTTGCAATTTAAGATGGAAACCGTACGTCACTGACATCTTGAATAAAGGATGGGTGATATTTACCAGAGCTTTCCTATGCAAAGAGATTCTTTAACTTAAAAACTATTTTAAAAAAATACTATATTATGCAGGGATTCGGAGAACAATTAACAGCACGGAATTTTAAACTGGCGGGAAATGTATTCTAATTCACTGAAACCATTAGTTTCAATTTAAATTCTGTATTGTTTCATTCGGACCTTAACTTGAAACATCAGGTAATCAATGTAACATGCTAAACATACGTAGGTATCAATACGGTTATCGGATTGATATTCCTAAAGCGAATAAGGAATATGTATAAAACGGTAATGAATTCTTAATTATTAAAGATGTTCTTAAATGGACAAAAAGACTTGGAATATATGGTTTCACATCATATACCGTCATTTATTCATCAATAAATTAGTGCGGGATTTTGTAAGATATTACGTGGAGTTCCTCTTGCGCTTGACTATTCGGACAGCTGAAGCCTCTTAAGCTTTTTTTGTCAATTTTTATGAGGTGGCAAACAGTCTTAATCGGAATATTATTTATTAAGTGACACTGAATTAGGCGATGCTGGCATTGTTTTAAATATTTAAAAGTCGTCTTCTGTTTTTATTTCTCTCCCCACATGATACTGAACATCAGAAATGTCTGAATATCTTCATCCTTTCTAGGTAATCTTCAGATTTGTGAACTATCAAAAGTCGCAAGCTGGGGGAGTGGCAAAGTCTGGTGATTATGGAGGACAGTTCAATTTTGTGATTAATTTTGAGCATGAAACTCGTGGACAGCTATTACAACATGTACAGGGGCATAGTCGTGATGGGCGATCGAATCGTTCAGCAAAAGTTCTTATCGGTTTTTATGCACAGCTTCAAGTAACCTTGCCAGTGGCAATGACGGGTCACGGCTGGTTTGAATTCCTTAAACGATGAAAAATTGATTGTTTCATTGTGTATTATAATAAATTGTATTCTAATAAATTCCAAACGAACCGCATTACAATAGAAGAAGAAGAAAATAAATAAAAACAGTTTTCTCGATCTTCGCTCTTGGTGAAGTCGATGTGGTGCACTGCACCATTTGAGGGTTTTCTTTTATTACCAGTAACATTTATGCGAGAAATAGCCAAATGTGAAGAAAGACCAAACCAAACATAAAGTTCGCGCTGTTTGATCTTCATTCAAAATTCGACAAACCATCAACGCAGAAAATTTTGTCGTTTCCAAATCGTCCGCCAAAATGTTTCCTGTTGTTTTTCTGCCAAAATTTAACTCCTCTGCTTTTCATCTGTCTGACCGATAACTGCGTCATTCTCGTTTCACATGATCGATGAGTTGGAGGTTGCCCAGGTCTTTCGTCTTCCGAATCATTAAACCGCTTATGGCATTCAAATACACCAGACATTTTCATGGCGTCATCACCATAAAGCACTCTGAACATGTTTCGATTTTCATTTGCGTTTTTGCCTAAATTTACAGAAAGTTTGTCAATGTGCTCTTCTTAATTCCGTTGACTCATTTGTCCTCCAGTAGTCAGAAGTAAGCGCGTGTGAACTCTACCACAGTTTTCCAACAACTAGTTTGGTTAGTAGAGCTTATTAACTACTGGCTTGTTTTGATACGACTTAAGGAAATAGCGCAGACATGTCCAAACATGCACAGTTACATGGTCCTACTGACTCGCCATAACCATGATATTCCGTGGTTATTCCAGGCACTTAATCGTTACGTCATCTACTATTAGCAGTAAAATCAAAACAAACAGATCAGAGTCAATATTAAAATTATATATAAACAAATGTGACAATCTTAAACTGTATATTTTGTTATAAAGCATTTCTAAAGTGAACAGTTATTCTTCCAAATCCCGAATGGTCACGTGTCGATTTTAGCATGAACATTGCAATATTCGACAATTGGGTGTGTCAGTAAATTAGAAACTGCTGTCTTTCCACACGCAGGAATATAATCAATGATATAGTATGCAGAAGATTCGCGCATTCTGTTGAAACAATTCTAACACGATCCAGAAGCATTAATATTAAACTTTATCGTTTTCTTCATTTATTTTTTGAATAAAAAATAGAAGGCCCATTACTGCTTTCTCATCCTCTGAATAGAATTTCCGTGATGTTGAATAATGTGTCATTCAACATTAATGAATATTATGAGTATTTACTTTTGTTTTCACAAAACTCGGGACTAGTGATAGAATTCATATGATCTTCTAACAGTTGGTTGATCTATCTGCGTACTTCTGGCTTAAGTGTCGTTTCCGTGAAGTGTTTTTCATGTGGCCTTAATCTAGAGCAGCAAAGATCGTGAAGTATTAAGTATTCCCGCTCGTCAATTCCTTCACATTTGCTTTGTTTCGTTGAACTCTCATATCCTCTAGATTTACTAAACGCATTTACGCACTTCAACGCATATATCATAAAATAACGAAAATAATGAAAATAGCGTAATGTATGGGAATAATATATATCAAAATATAATCTAATAATTATCTGAGTGCTTGACTGTTTTCTGTTGTTGAGCTATCAGAAAATACGGAACAACTGGAGTAATCACGTTATATTTAAAAGGTTAAATCGATCTGTGAACATCTGATCAAGCCACAGATAATGAAATTAAATAACAAAAATAATAAAATCGTAAAATCATGAAATAAATGAACAGACTTCAAAACTTACTATGAAATGTCATCTGATGGTATACCAGACCAGGCTTGGTTAAGAAATTCTTTAGGGCACGAACCACAACCAAATGTTTTCCGCATTTTCTTGTGCGTTTTCAAGTGGGTATTGAGGTAATCAGCAGTGGAGAAATCTCGGTGGCAAACTTGGCAAGGAAAAACTTCTCTATCACTCTCATGCAGTTTCAAGTGTCTTCTTAGATTAAACTTTCTACTGCAAAGTTGTTGGCAGACATCACAGCGAAATTTTACCTCAGGCATCTGTCGGCGATGAAATTGACTCTGTTGCTTCTTGGAGAAAACCGAAAGAGATCCTACATAAACAAAACACGAAGATAAGTCAGCAGATAAGGAGAATTTTGTTTCTTAGAAAGCTTTTGAAATATTGATTGAAAACAACTAGGTAGGTGCTCATGTACCTACCTATCAAAATTATTATAAATCAATAAAATAATGAGCAAGAAAATAATTAAATTATCCACAATAAAACTGGTTTACTCTCTGAATGGTGAAAGACTTTCATTTAACCACAAAAATGATGACGCAATTTTGAATATTTCACTGCAAATCGATATGATACTGGTATAGTTGGATTAAGTGGTGAAGAGTAGAGCAGGTGCCCTCTCTCAATGAGTCTTCGGACTCCTTGGAGGTATCACATAATAATAGTAATAGCGACAATTATCGTAAAAACCTTCCAATAACATTTAATGCAAATGTGGCTTCTTCTGGAATGTGTGTGTATGTGGTTAATGTACTGATAAAGTAAAAGCATACTACTATATTGAAGCCATTTCCTCCTATACAGACTGGCCAATGATGCATGCTTCTCTTGAGCACGAAGTTTACAACATTATGCATGTACCAGCATTTATCAGATGCATTGCATTCTTGGAATGAAGTCTATGTCCATATTTATTCTTATGTTGATCTCAATTGTCCAATTACATCATATAGCCATTCTTTTAAAATCATTTCATAACTGCATTTCAGATCTTTTGATTTATGAAATGTTTTAATTAGGTGGATGTGTTTCTGTAAATGCCTAAGAAACTATAAGAAGCAATTTGTTTTGGTATGATACGTGTCACTGTTAATACACATTCATTAACAGTGACACGTGATACACGGATGCAATATAGTTTTGTTTTCAACTTTTCCTGGTAGCGAAGAATGTGTACCGGCACCTGCTGTTTGACAAACTGATTTGAGCCTTGATTATAAGAACCGTTTGTCTGATGAAGGTATTATTCCAGGACCTCGAACGGGAGATGTTCAAATTTGTGTCTTGTAAGAATTATGGCAGTAGTAAGTGGGCCGATGAGGAGGGTGTATTTTCCTAATATGGTTAATTCAAAAGATTCTGCAGAATAATATGAGGATCTGCACTGTGATTGCAAAATGTGATGTCCTTGATCGTTTCTTTGTCCTACATTGTCCTGTTTGGTCCTATTAGAAAAGAACAAAATTAAAATAATATAAATTTGAAATGAAATCACAATGCCACCATATATTCATCCCTTCTTAAGTATCAATCTCTGTAATAAATAAATCCTTTAAGTAAGATATTTTTTTTATTTTAAAATAAATTACTGGAAAATAAATAGCAGCAATTATCAAATGATATATAACTATAGCATTAATGAGGATATTACTTACTTTCCACGAAACACAATCTTATCCATAAAAAGGAGCAGATCATATTTGAGAGGATTTTTGTGAACTGAGCAACAATAATCATTAATAGCAATAAAATTTAGAGCAAGAAATAATCATTCGACTTTATGATTTTAACCTAATTTATTGTTTCTTTATTTCTGATATTGAAACATTAAATATACATTTAAAAGATATCATTATTAAAGGTTACAGCCAAGTTATTTTTATTTAGTAGTGGCAAGCCAGTTAAGCTTAATGTGAAATTTCATGAATAGCATGAAACGTTGCTCACTCTGTGGTCATGATTCATGTTCTTGGCTCAGAGCAAAATATGTCAGGGAATCTGTTACGGTAGGATTTCGAAAAAGAACAAACAATTGGAAAAACAAAAATGCGGTGAAAGAGCGACAAAAAATGAATCAATGAGAAGGAGGAGGGGTGGATACTGAGAAAGAGCAAAAAACGTCAAGCAGTGAATATAATCTTAAAATATAAACACCTAACTTCAAAATGGTAAAAAAAAACAAATCATATTTGAATCCCTTTCGTATGAAAGTATTTCTGTCATACTACAAAGAAGAATTCATACAAATTCGGCAGGTCACCTATGTGTATGCCTCGCTACTTCCAATGACGATTTTAAACCAGTGAGGATTTTAGTTTGATTACTTCAGCTCTGAAGTTACCAAAATCATCTATTTAAAAACAATAGGTAAAGAACAAGTATTAAACAACACGGACCTTCTAAGAATCTTAGGTTGGACCGATGATCGGAGGGAATTTCCTGCTTTAATGGGCTGTTACAAGATTTGTCATTACTACATTCTTCTGGTCATGAATGAGTTGTAAATTTTCTTCTCTAAATTTATTTCTTCCTAAACTTGAGTCACTCATCCCAGAATGGCAGAAAGTCAGGAATAAAAATATAAAAAAATCTTCTCCGTGCAGTCGTTATTTCTGAAGTTAACTAACTACAACTAACACAAAATAACATAGTAAATCAAACAAACAAAATCAAATTTTAAATAAGATATTCAAAGAGGGAATGGTCTGGAGGACAATTCACTTATTGCAAGGAAGCATTTCCTTTACCGGTCTTTTCAGTGGGAATATATATGTATTTTGTTTTCAAAAAAATAAGTATATAAATAAACTGAGGTCTCTGTCTCTCTCTCTCTCTCTCTCTCTCTCTCTCTCTCTCTCTCTCTCTCTCTCTCTCTCTCTCTCTGTTGCGAACACTGCAAAAAATATTCCTGCTTGAAAATTATTCCAAAGTGACGTCTGTGATCGCCTTCTCGGCTGATGCTTGTGGGCGTCTTTTGAAGACATGGACGGGAGTGAATTTCCAAGTCCAAAACTGACATCTGCAAATCAAATAACATCAATTACAATAATGCGCAGAAACTGCCTTTGAATAATTTCTACTGAGAAACAACAAGAATGAAAAGTATATTTCATAAACGTAATACACAGCATTTTGAATATGCTCGTTATTTTATTAAGTTCCACCATTTACAGCTCTTAACTAAAGTGTGAAATTCTGAATAAACCGCATCCGAAACATGCCACGAATTATTTTTAACGTTTCGCATGATACATTAAGCAAGAAAGAAACCAAGTTCATGCAAGGCGTCTCAATATAGCCTCGTATTCACAATGAGTCAAAAATTAAATTTTCGATGAATGAATTTCATCAAATTTCATTTTGATGAATGTATTTTAATGAATTGTTTCTGGATTGGTCGAACAGACAGTGTCTGTTCTAAAACTGTTTGGATGTATTTTCGAATCTCACTGATGTAACTGTGTCGAAATTGCAGGAGGCCTCTAGCATAAGAAACAAATGTATTCTAAATTAAGTTGAAACGGGTTCAACGATTTAATCTTTGGAAGTATCTCCAGAGTAAGGGATGAAGAGGAGAAAAAGAAGAAAATAAACAAAAATTAAGATATTAAGGCTATTCTTATTTGTAACATGCTCCATTATTTCACTAACTACAGTAAACTCTTCAAAATTTGCAAACTTTTGAATATTTTTGTAGAAGAAAAATGGCTGATAATATTTTACTCAGAACCCGATTACAGCTGGTCGAAATGTGGCCCTAATGGTCCCTCTTAATACGAGTAGTCTGTTAAAATGATGGCAATAGAAAAGGAAAGAAACACACACACACACACACACACACACACACACACACACACACACACACACACACACACACACACACACACACACACACACACACACACCGGATAAGCAATCCCAGAATAATTTGTTTCGCCAAAATTCGTTAATACTGAGTCACAACATTTATTTTTGTATTTAAACCCACGGGCTTCAATTCGAAGTATTTCGGTAATATATTGTAGCTATATATGATTATTATTATTATATGGGCTTCTCTATGGAGTCAGGAGTCTCATTCATGGAGACCCAAACTATTCACACAATATCTATGACAGCTCTTCTTGAACTCATTGACAGACGAAGCACACACAACTGAGTGGGGCAACGCATTCCATTCATTCATCACTCTCTAAGCGAAACATCTACTCCTTGTCAACCACACTCTTACTTAAAATCCAGAGATGAGCTCTTTTTCCTCTGCCACTATCCCACTGCTGAAATATTGCCTCTGCATCAATATTATAAAATCCGCTTAGTAACTTAAATATCACATCCCCACCCCTCTTATCCGCCTAACAAGCAACCCCTGCAATCCACAAACTCTCAATCTATCAATGTAGGGAGCATTCCTTACAAGCTCACAGACTTGGCCACTCGCCTCTGAATCTTTTCTACCATTTTCTCATCTCCAAGGAATCCAGGCGACTATACCTGAGCATAGTAATCCAGATGTTGACATATCAACGCCTTAGAAAGAGGAATAATAACTTCATTTTAGTGTATTCTTCAATGATTAAGTAACGCTATGAACTATGCTGGACATTTTGGTAATATGCTCTCTGAACGTCACCTCTCTAACTACCAACACTTCCAAGTCTCTAATTTCATCAATTACCTGGAGTAGGTACATCAATCTGGTACACAGCTGGTAATCTTTTAATCCCAAAATGCATGCCTTTACACTGATCACAAAGAACTGATATCCATTCCAGGTTATTTAAGTCAGCTTGCAAACTCTCTACATCAGCTTAATTAATTATTACAATACAAACTTAGCATCTCTTTATCAAGCAACTGAATATCTCTCTTCCACGAAATTCCTATATCATTTAAGTACAAATTAAACAATAACAGTCCAAGCACAAATCCTTGTGGCACAGCACTGGACTCTACTCCTATATACGCTACTTTCTGTCTCTCCATCAACCATTCTCTTACCCACATCACCAGTTTTATATCCATCAGTGTGCCTTTTTTATGCAAAGAAACTATTTTCCCCTCTTTTCACTCCCTAGGGACCTTACCAGGACTTACACGTAAGTTAAACAGACAAGTAAGAGGCATTAACAATTCCTTTGCACATTTAGGTAATACCTGAGCTGATATCCCATGTAAACCTACAGCAGTATTTGCATTTAAAGTCTGCAATATCCTAATTACCTCCGATTCTTTAACCTCGATTATCGTATCAATTATTGCTACTTATGACACAGAATAGACTCTTATGATAGACTGTTGTGATAGACTTTTGAAAAGTGGTCACTCAGTAACTCTACTATTAGATTCGATTCAGTCACTTCGCTACTATCAGCGCCCAAACAACTTTGGAAGTTATCCTTCCAAAGTTGTTTTTCCTTTTTCTTGACACGTTGAGAAAGAAAGGTTTGGATTTCCTTTGACCTGCTTTGCTAAGGTTCTTCCATAATATGAGAGCCCTTTATAATATAGCCTGACCGATCTTTGTACTTTTTGTGAATGTGTGATCGCCTCTCTCCTTGTAAATCCTCCGTAGCATTTTTGCTTTGCAGATCACGCTTAATACTACTATTCATCCATCTAACTCCTACCTTATCGAACTAGCATGCAGTTATACCTCTTCCTGAACATTCAGATATTGCTTCCCTCAGATACTCGTTGATTACATTCCATGTACTGCTAACCTGTTTCCCCTGCAATTTCGTATGTCATGGGATGGTTGTAAGCTCCTTCCGAAGCTTGACATAATTACGTACCCTGTAGTTCTGTATATACTTCTTAAGAGAAAAATCCAAACATTTTGCAACCCACCAAGTCAATACCGTAGGATCATTCGCACCAATCGGAGGTAACGTGGAACTTACTTATGCATAGATCTTGTGAACGTTTAACCAGAACTAATATTCTCACAGCAAGAGTCCCTTCAGTTAAATGCTGTTTCAAGTAATCATCTCTTAGAAGATGGTGAATGCCATTCTTTTTTTTGCCACGTGATCTTTCCTCATTCAGCCATATCACCGTAGTTAAAATCACCCATAATAATTATTTGAATTGAACTTATGGCACTACATTGTTGATGCACATCTCCTGCATCACCCCTTGTATACCACACGACCAATGGCAGCTAACAACTTTAGCTGCCATTGGCCGAGTTCCTTTCGCCAATATTTCACACTAGATCGCCTGAAATGAATTACCATTCACGCACCTATCCTTTTGATATCCTACTTTGATTTGTTGCAGCTTAATAAGTATTTATTACGCATTTCATTACATAATTTATATTAAAACAGAAGAAAATAACTGTATGCACTGAATTGATTTTTCTAACGGTATTTTTATATTTAACATAATTCAGGGTGTATCGGAAATTTTAACTAGCATCAAGTTAGTTTTATGCACACTATATTAAAAATGTACCAACGAATTCAAAATATCTCCTACCTGATGCACATTCCTTTCTCAAACGGAAACAAAATGTTTGCAATAAAATGAAATACAGTACATTTCCCCTCAAGCACGCAAAAATATACTAAAATGATGTAGTAATAATATATATAATATTGTGCGAGATTTACGATAAACTACATTATTAAGATCGCCATTTTAGACTCCCTAGCGCCACCTAATAAATTTCAATATGTCAGTATAAATTTAATAAAAGTGATTGCATTAACATGGATCATAAAATAATGATTATACAAATTTGATTTCTTTCCTAAATGAATTGAGACGTTTAGAAGTATATTTAATGTCTGAATCAGAAAACCAGTACCGTTTTATATCTTGTAACTTCAATAGAAAGAAAAGTATAACACATACTTTATATTTGTTTTATCTGATCCTTTTCTATTCTTTAAATGCTTTGGACATGTCAGTTATTTTCTAAATAATTTTCAGTACGATGACTAAAAATTATGTATCCAATATCCTTCGTGAATCGTTGCAACATATGTAGCACGTTTTGAAGTCTGATTGCTATTTAAAAGCTTAAATCATTAGTAAAGAAGTTTTTATTGATTCTGACAAAGAAGTGAAAAGGAAACGACTAAAGACGAAGTCGAAACAGAAAAATCAGAGGGAAGGAAGGCAATATCGTCGTTTGCTGACATTAAAAAAAAATAATCACACTGACTGGTATTAAATATAAAGGGTACAGCATTTTTAGGAAGGACAGATATGATAAGAGAGGAGGTGCGCGCTGAAAATATCGGATGTCTTGAATCTGTTTAGTGTTGAGACTTTTGATTGTAGTGCTGGTAACAGTATTTCATGTGGCAGTGAATTTGAAGGCATCTGTGGTTAGGACGAATCTAACAAGATCAATTATATTGCTTGGAAGGAGGGTGGGGTTGATACAGACCTGGTGGACCGATTGCTAGTGGTAAAGAAATGCATCAACCAATAGAGGCGATGGGAGAGAAAGAAGTAATCATTATGAGAGACTTTAATTATCGAAGTTTTGATTGGGTAGCAGTAAAATCTCATGAGAAGAATGAAACGGAATTTATTCAGCTGTTGCGAGACAACTTCCTCAAGAAGCATGTGATAGAAGGAGCTCAAGGTCAAAGTGTGATATTTATTTATGTCCCGATCTCGAGATCGGGGCATCTTAAAAGGCACATGGAGACGCATGACGATGCCCGGAAAATATTTCGCGGCAACACGTGTTCTCGCGAGTCTTGCATATCATCTCATTGCTAGATACGATCTTATTTCTCTCCTTACTGGTGTCGTTTTTCATTCAACAACTTTATATTCATTAAGAATTCATACATGTGAAAACCAATGTGAAAACTCGTGTTCTCTTTTACATTTCTTTAATCCCTGAGCACACTACATTATTTTCTTTGATTGGTATCGATTAGATGAGAACAAAATCCAACATCAAGGCTTCTATAAATTAAAAAATAAGCTTGATAAAGTGCATTTTTGTTGGTTGGTTGTTTATTTTGAAGTTAAATTTTTTGTGTGTTATTTTATTAAAACTTTCCTTAAAGCAGCATATGTATCTTCATTCATTACAAATAAATTTCATGATGTTGCAACAACGAAGAAACTCGATTTACAATCATCTGATATGACTTGCCCATCTTCTTGAAAAAATAAATAAAGATGTCCGAAATGGAGGTTCTTTTAAAATATTATAGTTTGCCAATGAGTGATACTTTTGCATTTTAGTACACACAAAAAAAGCTGAAAAATATATAGCACAAGGAGAATCTCCTCTGGAGATGTTTCCCATCAAATATAACAAGTGACGCCAATGTTAAGTATACAGCAATCCCTCGATTAATGCGCCTAATGCTGAGGATATATCCCAACATAGACAATAAAAAACAGTTACTTTTATTATTAAATGTAATATACATTAGTTTTGCTACTCAAAATTAATGAAATACTTTAGATCGAGATGCTATCTCTAATATCAAAAAGATGTCAACCTCGCAACCTTGGCAACAGTTTCAAATAGAAACCAAAGGACTATGTTTTCAACGTCAAATGTGTATTTTGTTTTTTACTATCATAATTTGTTTCTCTATTGTACTATATTTTAGATACAATTTTTTGATAACGCTTGAGAGTAAAAACACGATATCATCTCGCTTGGATGCACGTCAGTAATCCCAAAGAACGACAGATTTAAATGGTCTCTGCGTTTCTGAAAATTCTGTTTCCATAAATAGGAACAATGAATTCAGTGCACGCTGTGAAAACTGCGGATTGTTGAATAGTTTTAATATTTCCAATAAAACATTTATTTCACATGTTCTCATAACGTCATTCGAGGTATGGTATTTGAATAAAAAATGAAGTATTGGTTAAGAAAAGCAAAGAATCCATTTAATGAAAATCTTAATTTATTTCCGAATAATTTTTTCGAAAAACTGTTCGAAATCAAAAAGAAACATTCTGCATTTCTGCTATTGGCTGCATTTAATCTACTCATAGAATTTACTTGTTTTATTATTATTAGCAGAACATTACCTACAAACGCACAACATACAGTTTCATTAATAACAACAACAACGGACTAAAAATAAGTGAATTGACTGTTTCATGAACATGCAGTTCGCGCTAATATTTCCCGTCCAGTGAGAACAATTATCAGCACTGAAATGTGCTGATTTCAGCCAACGACCTTTGCTGCTTAAAATAATTAACCAAGGTCAAATGCACTGCTGTGTGCGGGTAGGCACATATCAGCAGCTTCCACAAAGAGGTTATTAACAGTATCTCATAAAGTTAAAACTCATAAAATCATAAACGGTAACTAAAATAACAAAACAAAATATTATCTGCACTGCATCTTTATTTTCTTAACTTGCAGTGAGATGACCTGTGATGGAGGTTGAGTATTTTTTTTTCTGCGGTCCTAGGTTTTTCATTGTTCATAGAATATGCAGTTAACAGGCACATTTATTCTGATCATTGACACTGCGGTTAGCAGTACCGTAATTTTTTTCTTTTTATGTACAAGAATGGTCTTCTGTGCGAATCCATGCCAACGCTTCTTACTGCGAAACATTCGACGTACATTCGCATTGAATCCAGAATGAGTTTTGAGTTTCCCAAATATATATATATATATATATATATATATATATAAAATTTCCAATTGAAATTGACTATGTGCGTGAGCTGCCATAAGTGCACCAATAAGGAAAAGTGTGAATGTTTGCGTCAGAGATTGAAACTAAGGCTGTTGTTAATATGTGATGAATCTAGCGACATTTCTCTGGATTTGATGAATTTTCTTTCGAGATCATCATAACACACATTGATATTAGAAGTTTTTGGCCAGTCTACGAGGTGTTGGCGGCCTTCATCTGAGTTAACAGAGAAGAAAACGTGGCTAGAGAGAGCGCTGGCTCCTTTCCTATTGTAGGAAATGTTCCTCTTGTGCTCTTCCGTACGCAAAAGGAAGGATATAGCTGTCTGGCCATAATATGGCTTTCCACAATCACACAAAATCTTGTAGACTCCTGTATAATGAGTAGGGAGATGTTTCATTTTAGGTTTATTTAGTATGCAGCAAAGTTTTGGAAACGTAGTGAAGCACGTTCTAATGTTGAATTTCTTAAGAATGTTTGCTAGTTTTGGGGAGAGAGAGCTGATGTATGGCAATGAAATAAAAGCTCTAGAGGGAGAAGAATCTTCAGTAACAGTAGAGCGATGGAAAGAGAAAAAGTTATCAATCTTTTTAAGAGAGACACCACTGTTGATAAAAGTCCTTTTAAGAAAATGGAGTTCATTTTCAATTTTTGTTTCATCTGTAAGTAAAGATCTGGCTCGATGTGTTAGGGTTGAAATAATACCAATACTAATTATTTTAATTATTTAAAGTTGACGATGTGCTCACGCACATCATCAACTTTAATTAGAACTCAATTAAAGTTGATGATGTGCGTGATGGTGGTGTAATTTTATCATGTCTCTGTCATCTTTTGTATCATTCTTTGCCTGTGATACATGAAGAAGTTGAATCATTCAACGAAACTAGTTGTATCTTAACATTAAACCTTGTTGTTTTTTCAATTTCGGTATATAGTCATATAACTAATTTTTTATATTTCTATCTAGTAAAGACTAACAATATAATATACATATACAGGGTGTTCGGGATAAATTTGACAGTTTCGTAAGGAAAAAGAAAATCTTCTTTGTATCTATTAAATTTAATGAATTGACAAAAAAACATTACAGGCAGAGTTAATTACAATACTATCAACAAGATTTACTCAAAATAACCACCATTAGCATCGATCACAGCTTCAATTCTGCTTCGGAACCTCGAACAAGCTGATGCTACAGTTTCCCTGGGAAGGGCCGCAAAAACTGTTTTAATTTTATCCATTAACTGGGCTTTTGTATTACTGGAAGTGCGATTGGTGTCTTTTTCAACTGCGCCCCATACAAAATAATCCATGGGGTTAAGGTCTGGGGAGTTTGGAGGCCAAACATTTGGACTGGTGAAGTCGTAGAAATTTTCAGACAACCATTTTTGACTTTTCCCAGAGGTGTGGCAAGGGGCCGAATCCTGCTGCCATACATACGGCCTACCATTGGCTACCCTTGTTATCCAGGGCTTGACTACAGTTAGCAACTCCACGAACAAAGCCCGAATTCCAATGCCAGGGTTCTTCAACACCTGTTCCTGCAGATTTGCGAGGAATTCTGCTGTACGAACGCAATCAGATCGTCTGCTAGGGATCTTTCTTCTTGCTACATCCTCGTAGTCACCATTGCAAGTCTCTAGTTCATGCCTGATTGTTTTTACTGTATTCAGGGAGCATTGGGCAGCAGTCGTAATATCCTTATTTTGATGGCGGGCACGAATCATCATGATACAAGTTATTCTCTTCCATGATTCAGGTGGGTTCCAGCTATCCATCCTTTCTGACATCTTGTATATGAATGAAGAAGGGTCCAAACTTTTAAATGAAGAGAAGTGTGTGTTAATACATGCAACTTACGGAAAAATATAATTAATTATAAATATGTCAAATTTATCCCGAACACCCTGTATATGTATAACACACACACACACACACACACACACACACACACACACACACACACACACACACACACACACACACACACACACACACAGATATATATATATATATATATATATATAATTAAGACACTATATGTTGAACTTGTGTGTGTGTGTGCGCGCGCGCGCGCAAAATTGAAACCTTACGCGATGAGTCTTTTGATAGGTAGAGGTCTGAAGATGATGATGATGATGATAAGAATAACAAAAACAACACAACAATAACACAGTCCAACACAATTTTTGCTGACTTTTATATGAGACTTGTTTTTTACTAATTCAGGTGCGTTGATTTCAAATATCAAACCCATTTTTCTCTATCACGTCAGGTTTTTCCTCTATGGCATTTTCTTTTTGCTAATTTGTAAGTTTTTGATACTTTTAAGGAGGCAGTACAATTTAGAGGTTAAAAAAATCGATTTTTTAATATTATTTTCTGAAAGTATGTACTTTTAAAAATCTGTTCCTAACTTTTTATCAAGAAATTCGAAAAATTCCCGAAGATATAGATTATTATTGAAAGCGGTGCGCAGATCAGAATCGGAGCGCTCACCGCTCTCGCTTGTTAGTAAACGAATAAATGTGTAAGAACCTGCAACGGCACGTGCCGGCGCTTTGAATGCGAGAGAGGCCGATAATTAGATACATAACTACTTAATAATATTCATTAAAAATTACAAGAATATTTATTAAAAAAATATCAATTTTACTTACACATGAGTTTCAGGGAATAAATGTTTGTTTGTAGCAATTTCTGCTGTGTGTTCTGTTTTGGCAATCCCTTTGAATACTCCAACAGTAGTCGGCCATCATTTAAGTCTTGATGAAATCTTTCTCCTTGTTCATCGCTTACAGCACCTAAATTCTCGGGAAATCTATCAAGATGACTGTATAGGAAATGAAGCTTTATGCTCATGTTGCAACCTAGGCGCTAGAAATTTTAAAGCGTTGTTTCCACTAGATCTTTGTAATCGCACGCTTTTTTGTTTCCAAGAAAATGATTCGCAACCATCGTAAATGAAGTCCAGGCCTCTTTCTCAATTTCTTTCATAGAGTTGATGAAATTTGGGTCTCTGATTAAAGTTCTAATTTGCGGTCCATCAAATACACCGGCTTTAATTTTTTCATAACTAAGTAATGGAAATTTTTCACATGTGTATTTGAAACAGTCACCTTGTTAATTTAATGCTTTAACATACTGCTTCATAAGACCTAGTTTGATGTGTAGAGGGGGAAAAATTATTTTTTTTCTCGGTCGATCAAAGGTTGATTTATAACATTCTGTTCTCCAACATTTAGGGATATTCTAAGAGGCCAATGTTTCTGACTCCAGTGTTGGTTTCTAGCTGGACTATCCCAGAAGCATAGAAAACACGAAAACTTTGTATATTCTCTTTGAAAGCCAAGTAAAAAGTTCACCATTTTAAGATCCACACAGATGATCCAGTTATGGTCTGTATATTTTAATAACTTCAGAACCTTTTTAATGTCCTCATATGTTTCCTTTAAGTGGACTGAATAGCCAATAGGAATTGAGCCATATACATTCCCATTGTGTAGTAAGACACACTTGAGACTTCTGCTTGAACTGTCGATAAATAAACGCCACTCATTTGGATGATATTGTACAACACTCATTTCAGTTAGTAAACCTGACACATTGTTACAGTAAACAAAGCCACACTCGTGTTTAAAATATTGTACAAGATTACTTTCCCTGCTACGATAAAAAGTTATTTTCGTATCTTGCTCTAGTAAGTTTTTTTCATTTAATCTTGAAGCTAAATTCCCGATGATTCCTTTGATAGGCCCAAATCTCTTACTATGGCATTCAATTCCGCTTGAGTAAAACGTTGCGGTCCAGAACTAGAAATTAAATTTTCATTGTCTAAATCAACATCCGGGTCTTGCTCCTCAAGAACATCTGGCATATCCCTATCATGCTCGTTCTCAAGTCAAGGAAGTCCTTTATAAATTGGCACGGCTATTTCATTGGAATGAGCAACTGGCCGAATTGCTGAGTCGAGATTTGGATACACAATTTTTTTCTTATTCTTCTTATTATAACCAGAAGTCTGAACTAAACAAAACTAGCAATCATCTACGTGATTTTTCGGTTCACGCCAAATCATTTGGAATGTCAAAAGCTAATTTTTGGCGTTTTCCCTTGCTCCACTGTCGTAAATTTTCTACACATGACTTACACACTTTATTTGGAGCCCATAACTTGTCCTGATTCTTCAATTTTTACGTCAAATTATGCAAAGTACACTTTCTTAACGAAATCAGTGATATTATTTGTCCTTTGACTGGGAACAGTAAAGCTGCCACAAATGCAGCAGAAGGAATCTACACTATTGACACAATTTTGAGTAGTAGACATGATATATTTTCTTCACTGCCGACTAACATGCAATTAACAAGACAAAAAAAACCAGAGACTTTATTGAAACGTTATAAGCGCTCATCATACTTTCACGATCTATTAACGATTGACTGATTTCGATCGTTCTTTGTTCGCTATGACGCATATAGCATTCATTTGTTTTAGGCAGTTGTCATCGCCTATTTTTCATCACCTAAATGTATCAGGTCAGTTATCGGCCTCTCTCGCATTCAAAGCGCCAGTACGTGCCGTTGCAGGTTCTTACGCATTTATTGGTTTACTAACAAGCGAAGCGGTGAGCACTCCGATTCTGATCTGCGCACCGCTTTGAATAATAGGCTATATCTTGGGGAAGTTTTCCAATTTCTTGATATAAAGTTAGGAACAAATTTTTAAACGTATATGCTTTGAGAAAATAATATTAAAAAATCGATTTTTTTGATTCTCTAAATAGTACTGCCTCCTTAAAACTATCAAAAACTTACAAATTAGCAAAACGAAAATGACATAGAGGAAAACCTGACGTGATAGAGAAAAATGGGTTTGATATTTGAAATCAGCGCACCCAAATTAGTAAAAAAACAAGTGTCAGATCATAATCAGCAGAAAAAATATCTTTTTTTGTTGGCCAGTGTTATTATTTCAAATTCTTTTATGTGAAAGTGAAGAAAAAGAATTAACGGGAAAACAATCTTTCCTTATGCAGTTTGTGAGTGTTTGAATTGGCTAGAAATTGTTTTTTAATTTCGTTTTAAAATTCGTCTCTCTGTTTTAGAGAAACTAGAAATATCACCTTTTAACCTATTTCTTCACGACAAACAGTACATCTGAAAAGATAGTAGAAACTATTTAACAGATTTTAATAGAAATCTTAAATACCAAATTTCAGAAATTATCTAACCAGTGCGATTTATTAGCAATAGATTATTCGGATATTAAAAAATATATATATAATAAGCTCGATATAGGTCAAAAATTCACTCTAGCTACACAACGAACTTAGCTACGTGTGTGCACGTGCACAGTCTGAAATGGAAAAGTTCAAATTCTATTTAGTCAATGCCACTGAATGCAATTCAATGAATACACTTGGTTTGAATACTGCCTACACTTTATGCGAAAACCCTATATAAGAAGATTTTCAGAAGAAGGTGAGTGTTTGTGGTCTCATCCTGTGATGGAGATTGAGTATTTTGGTTTTTCTGCGGTCCTAGGTTTTTCATTGTTCATAGAATATGCAGTTATCAGGCGCATATATTCTGATCATTGACACTGCGGTTAGCAGTACCGTAATTTTACCAACCCAACCTGGTTTCATCGCCTTACTTACTCTTGCCTTAAATCTCAAAACAGCAACTCATGAAATTTAATGTTCATCCTACTAAGAAAAACTTGTTTAGTGAAATGAAGATTCTTCTAGGTGCTTAGCCACTTTAGGGAAAAACACGTGAGGGACAAAGAATTAAGACAGTTCTTTGAACGATGCACGTTTCATTTTACATCGAAATACATATTTTATATTTCTTAGTGTAGTGCTGAGGTGTTGTGGACTGTAATAATAAAATCTGCTGTCTTTTGCCGTAGGAAAGGTGTGTGGATCTTGTTAACTATTTATTTTCTGGCCATAGTATATTATTCACTTTTTTCAGCATGAATAATGCAAGCTGTTAAAGATCCCGCGAAATGTTCCTCAAATAATAAATTCATTCAATTAAAGCCTCAGAAATCATCTAAACTCTTCTAAGAGTGTATTATTTTACGTCTGATTTACGTCTGTAACTATTTACATTTTTAAGCTTTTTGTAATATGTCATGCACATTAACTAATTAATTTTGAACTTTTACTACAAACGTGCTCTCTGAAAATGTTCATTTTGCTTACATAATCTCGTTTCATTTATAAGGGATGATCCAGTTTCCTCCAATAAGCAATGTAGTCTATTTCGTCGTCGACAGAAGCCTTGGGCAAATCATCGCTGTGATGTTTGCCAACGACTTTACACCCAAAAAAGCAATCTGTTAAGACACTTAAAACTGCACAAGAGTGATAGAGAAGTGTTTCCTTGCAAAGTTTGCCACCGAGATTACTCCAGTGCCAATACCCTCAAGACCCACATGAAATTACACGAGAAAGTTCGCGAAACATTTCGTTGTAGCGCTTGCTGTACAGAGTTTACAGCCAAGTCGAGTCTGACAGGCTATCAGAAGATATTTCACAGTAAGTTAGGAAATGTTTTCGTTTATTTTAATCATTTCACTGCTTTTTTGCCCTGATTTTATCATGGATTGATCAGAAAGTTCATTGACTTGGTTTTCTGTTACTGAAATATAACTCCATATTTTCTCTTTGTTCTCGAGATCACCTCTGAAGTACTTCTAATGTCTTTGAGATAAACTGGAAAGTTGGTTTTCTTTTAAACATTCTACAAATTATTTATTTCTGTTTCAAAATAGTACGGTTCATTACGACACTTAAAATCTGAAAACGAGATCTTCGAAATATAAGGAAAGTACTTTCTAACACGAAAAACACGAAAGTACGAAAGTTTATTTTGATTCAAAATTCATTCCATTGCCTCTGTAGTCTGATTTCCTGGATTGATCAGAAAATTCATAGACTTTGTATTCTTTTACTGAAATACAATCCCATAAATGATTCTCTTTTTGCTTTCGAGAACACCTCTGAAATACTTATAATGTTATTTAGACACACACCGCACTGGAGAGTTTGTTTTTTTTTCTTTTCTTTTTATCTCTTTGTCTAATTGATACCGATGACTTATTTCTGTTTAGAAATAGTATTGATCATTGCAGAGCTTTCAGTCATAATAAATAATTATGATTGAATAAATAAAATCAATCAAAATTCCGAATGACGAAATCTTAAAATGAAGGGCGGGCCAAACGTTCCCAGGCAAATTGAAATAGTAATTCTATTGTGTATGAACTTTGTGAAATTTTAATTATCCCCCAAAAATGACAAAGAACGAAGATTTTTTGACATCAACTGTGAAAAATAACGTCACCAAAATTATTATTAGGTGACACCTCCAGGAAGTTCAAACACTCGGCGAACCAAGCCGGCTGGCTTCCGTTTTTCCTTTTTCAGCTTCGCATAACTCTGCTTGATGAAGGGTATTCTCCGTAACAGCTCTGACAGTCTGTCGCCATAAGGCTCGGATGTTGTAGTGCAACGGATGAAGGGTCGTGGTTTGTTTCGGTACCCCCTTCCCTTTCAAATTACCCTATAAGAAGAAGTCAGGCGCTGTTAAATCTGGAGACCGCACTGGAAATTCAATAATTATTGAATAATTATTTTCAAACTAAAACTGCACAATTTTCGTTATCTGCTTCAAAGTTAATCTCTTCAGAATAAAAAATCCTCCAGGCTTGTAGTTTTACATTCAGAAAAAAAATTAGCCTAGAAGTTTCGAAAGTGAGTAATTGATTTTTAAAATCTTCTAGGAACTTTTGGCCCAATCTGTATAAGAAAGAACTTTTAATGTGAGAGACTCTCTTCGGAGTTTGCAACGTATGACAGTTTTATATAAGCGTTGTATATATAAATACCCAGGAATGGCTCTGAACTTATAATACATTTCCAACAGTTCCGAGGAAGGATCATAAAGGCAAGATAATCCAAAAAGTACTAAAAACTATCTGTTGAATATTTTCCCGTCTACTACAGTCCTTTAAAGAGGATGGTAGTTTCAAGCCCCAATGGAATTTGATTCCACTGCCACTTAATATCATTCACAAATAGCCATGTTGTCTCTCGGATTTAAACTTAACGACCTGCTGATTGAAGATTGGATAGAAAACAATTCGGACCAAAAGCATCATTCGACTTAAGTATGTAGCAGGTTTTCTTCACACTCTTCAGAGATCTTAAGAGAATAGAAAAGCTCCTAGTGCTTCACAAATAGAATAGTCAAGTTTTTTTTTTCTTGAGATTACGTGATACCATAGAGCAAATGGTCTTTAGAAAGAGTAACAGTCAAAACCATAAGAGATTTCAGGCTTTATCGTATGCTTCATGATGTTTTCATTTCTATTCTAGGGCAGGAGTATTTTTTTTCCAGAGACACAAATCGAGAGAATCATAATTTCAAAATGGAAAAAGAAATAAAAATTATACATAACCAGTGGATTATTCTTGTTAAAATGTCCACAATATTCTTTCCTTCATTTCAGTGGTCATTTTGATCTTCGCATTACGCCAACTATCTTCGTGACGATTCCATTATGAACATAAGGAAAAAATGGAAACACAGCATGGAATAAAAATAAGAAAACACATTTTGAAGCTTCATATTCATACCAGCATTCCTCACTCACTTTTGAGAAACGCTATATTGATTTCTGACTAGTTTGTAGATGAATAGCCTATATCGAATTCTCTTAAAGAACCTGAATAATCAACCCATTCATCTATAACCATTTAGTTGTCGTGGTTGTTGAATAGATGAGAATACCTAAAATGCCTTGAGATGATACACTGTATCACCTCAGGGCATTTTTCTAAATCTTTTAAAATCTCTTCACATTTTTTTTTATATTTTTTTTATGTTGAGCCCATACACGAGAGGTTGGTAGATCAACCTATAGTACATTAGTATCGTGCATGGGTTGGGAAGGAAGGTACTTGTTCACATTTAATTTGAATGACTTGTAATTTGTGATTGCAAGTGATTGCAATCTACAAATTGTGATTGCAATATACAAATTGCAAGTGATTGCAATTTGTATATTGCAATCCTTAGGGAACACAACAAGGGGAAGAATGTTCCATAATACAGCAGTTGCAGGGACGAAGGAGGAGGACAAGAAACTTGTTCTGTGGGTTTCATGGTGCACTGTGTTGGGGTGTTGAGCAGCAGCTGCACGTGTTCCAATGAGCTTAGTACTAAGTGGGAGAATTACTGATGTCATTTCAGTTGAACATTTTCCATGGAAATATTTGTAGAAAACACATAGTAAAACACATAGTGCGAGACCGATTGTCTGTGCGAAAGTGGGTAAGTTGGGCGAAAGTGAGTAGGTAAGAGTTGGGTCATTAATAAGTCGAATTGCTGTCCTCTGTATTGAGTCGAGCATCTCGAGGGAACCCTTCCTCTCCCCCCCCCCCTCCCCATATGTGAGAGCAGTATTCGATGGTTGGGAGGATTTGTGATTTGTATAAGGTTAACAGCTGTTCAGGGGTGAAGGAACGTCTTGAGCGGAAGAGAAATCCCAGTTTGTTATAAGCTGAGGAGGCAATGGTTGTGATGTGTTTATGCCAGGAGACGCTTGATGTCAGGGTAATTCCAAGAACGGAAATTTCAGACTGTCTGGAAATTTGGGTGTTGTCAAAAATAATACTGGGAGAAAATGGTTCTTTCTTATGAGAAATGAGACAGTACTGGGTTTTATTGGCATTAAAATTGACTAGGTTATCTGAAACCCCATTAGAGGATGGCTTGGAGGTCTGAATTCAGTGCAGTGGTGGTTGCTGTTCTGTAGGATCAGGCGAGTAAGGTTTATCAAAAGAAAAGGAGGGGTGCAATGTGCTGTCTTCTGCAAAACTGTGTATTGGGTTGGAGGTAAGCTGAAGTAGGTCATTGATATATAGTAGGAAGAGAGTTTGTGGAACCCGGCATTAGTTGAATGGTGAGAGGATAATGAACCATCCACCATCACACATAGTGTGCTTCCAGACAGAAAGCTGGCAAATCCAACTAGAGGTCTTGAGATAGACCAAACGATGATAGCTTAGCTTGCGTCATCGTTTGGTCGATCAAACGCCTTGGAGATATCAAGTGAAACCCCTAGATATTCGCCAAACTTCTCCATGGCATTTATCCAGAGATGGGGGACATACGTGAGCAGATTTCCTGTTGATCGGCAGCGACGGAACCCATACTGCCGGTCGGTTATTGAACGGGTAGCTTCAAGGTAGTGTAGGAGTTGAGAATAGATTACTTTTACTTTTTTTCATTACTTTAGATAACTAATTTGATATCTCCCCTAGTAAAGGTTGGTTTATATCACAGTAGAAACGATAATTCGTAGTTCAATCGTTTTCGACGATGCCCTTGGGCCCGATTGACCTAAGATTTGCTTCCGTCTGAAATGCAAGGAAAAATTAACAGTACTTTTCGACTGAATGCGAGTTGGTTAATGTCGTACGGAGTTTCTCTCTCTCTCTCTCTCTCTCTCTCTCTCTCTGTCTCTCTGTCTCTCGGAACTGAGGATGTTTATCCCAAATGAGATAAATAGGACAGCAGAATGCATGCATGAAATTTGCAAGCGTGGTATATATACTCATAGGCACGGGATTAACCGCTTTGCCCTAGAATAATGGTTATAAAAGCTAGGCATATTAAGAGATCATGGGGGGTTTAATGGTTATTAATGATAATTATCATTAATAACCATTAAACCCCCATGATCTCCCAGGAACATCACGACTATACGGTCACACCGTCACCTCCGAATTTCATAGTTGGGGTTACTCACTCTGGTAAGAGACGTTCACTGGGGATTCGCCACACCCTCACCCTTCCATCTGCTCTACAGAGGGTGGAGCGTGATTCCTCACTCCATAACACAGCTTTCCAATCTTACACATCCCACGGTACACACTTTGCAGCAATAATGACAATGCTGCTTGTTGTTTCGGTTAATGTAGGGCCTGCATATTGCGGTCCTACAACGAAACCCATCTTGTGAGCCTTTGTTCTGAATGTGTTTGCAAATTCTTGTTCCAGTCGATGCATGAAACTGCGCATTCAACGTTTAGGTCGACGAATGGCGATTTTTACATATTATCCTTCAGCATTGACTTGGAAGAATCATGTTTCTCCAATTTATGCCAGGTACAAACACGTTACTAGTTACATGGCACGATGTAGCTTGGGGTGTCCGTTGATATCGTTCCAAACCGTGTATGTCCACATATTCCTTCCTGATAGGCTTAAATTGCTGACACGAAAAAAGCAGAAAACAAGAAATTTTAATTTTGTTTTCTTCAATATTTGCTTGATATACAGTAGTGGTCCGTTTTGTTGCGCATTTACTCTCATACCAAAAGTATATAATATAATTTTTATATATAACTAATATATGTATATATATATATATTTCCGAAGCACCTCCGTAACGCAATTTCAAGAACAGCGGAAAGTTGCATCCCTCCTCTGGAAAAGATCTGCGTTAGATTCTCGTCGTTACAAGAAGAATCTTTTTGTCCTGTTTTTTAAGTGAAGTTGAGTTCTCAATAAACCTGAAGTTCATTCAAACAAAAATGTAGATTTTAAGGCAAGTAAAATGTTTATCATATTTTATCCATTTGGTGGTTTGTTCACTTGAAAGAAGCTAGTGAGATTCCTTTGTTGCTTCTTTCGTCCCATTTCACGTCGTCTTCTTAAGAGACGGTGTTGTTTATTGTATCTCTATCAAAATTCATCCTAAACAACAGCATTGCTTAAGGTTCTCTTTGCGCTTGCAGCAACCATACCATCATTTCTGTCGAAATGAAAATCAGGTGGTCTAAAAAGAAATTTGGCAAGACGATTGGAGCTGCAGTTGAAGCCCTGTCTTATTTACTAGGAGACCTCTCATACGCAGGTGAGCGATTGCGTGAACATGGAACACGACATATGGGAAAAAAATATTCTTTGTAGATAGGGCTATGTTGTCAAACAGACCAAAGCTTAGTTAACTAAGTGACATCAGAAGCAAGTTACTTTGTTAGATATGCAATCGACTACTCATCCACAATAACACAATATATCAAGTATTTAGATATCACACAGCCACGTTGAACAACGTTAACCTTAAGCTGTCGAATTTCACAAAATTAGACAAAATTACACCTGATCAGTTTATAAAATAATGTTATTATTTATATTAAAACATTATTAGTATAAAAGTTAAATATTTAAAAAAATGAGTTTATAAAAATCAAATGTTCTTGAATACAACTTATAATCGAATAATTAGTATAATGACGTCAGCTTGTAAATGTTGCATAATATTGCATTATGGAATGGTTTTGGTGGTTCATCGTCTGTCAGATTATTTTTGAATTTCATCTTTATAGGTAGATTTTATCATACAAATATGCAAAGTACAATATCTGTACTTTGGATATTTGTTTGCAGTATCCTTTTATAAATAAGCTTGATTTCAACTTCGGTATGACTTAATCCGAAAACAATGTTTTCATTAAAGTCGTTTTTTTTCATATTTAAAATAGTTCTCACGTGCTAGAAGATGACATGCTATTCAGGTTAAGCTTATTAGTTAAAAATATGAACAAATAGAAAGCACTGATTTAAACAACTGGCATTTAAGGAAGAGGATACTTTTTCTTCTGTGTTGAATTATACTTTCCTGCGTATGCTGAAGGAAAGAGGTAAAAGGAAGCAGGAGGGAGAGAGAGAGAGAGAGAGAGAGAGAGAGAGAGAGAGGGAGAGAGAGAGAGAGAGAGAGAGAGAGAGATAGGAAGTAACGCTTTAAACGATGGGTCAGATAACGTCTACGCCATTATTTATGAAAAAGAAAAAAAAATTAAAACGCATTTGAAATGTTAAGTATAAAGGGGTTGTTTCAAGCCTAAAAAGAAAAGTCGTACTTGTGGGATCGATTTCATTTTTCCTTGACTCGCTTAGAACGAATTCAGAGGTTCGATGGAAACAAGAAGCAGAGATACACCTAACTGTTTTCTTTATCTCTTTCTCTTCACTAAAACATAGTTTCTGCTTTCATAAAGTTTATTGTATTTAAATTTATCATCTGAACGTTCTGTTTCTTTTATTTCCTCAAAGCGAGTAGTAGAGAGAGAGACCATTTTATCCCAATCTAACCTTTGGAAACTTAGTGAGAAGTTCAATCTCCACCAGTAACCAATCAGAGAAGCTGGCTCAAAACTATAACAAAAATGTATTTTATGTTGATTTCATTTAAGATGCTAATTTTTGATTAATGCAAAGTTTTGATTTTTAATTTAAAAAATCTATAAATCATATACTTACTTTATAGATATTTATTCCCCAAAGAGCATAATTGAATTAACCTTAACGTTTTTGAAGACATATCGCAGCCAGTCGAAATTCGTCAGACCTCCAGTGACGGAGACAAAGCTGTAAATCAATAAAGACTTTTGAGGAGAGAGAGAATATGACAATACAACTGCCACCATATCTGATCGTTAACTCTTTTACACTACATATGGTTATGTAAAGTAGTGAGTTCTACGACTGATTTTCTTGGCTTTAAACCCGCGTTTTTCGAAGAGACAAAATCCTACTTGTCCAGCCGTAGAAAGGAATGAAAAACGTTCTAATCTGCCAAATCCTTTCTGCTATCCTGGTCACCTTCCTTTGCTGCCCTCCCATTCTACTGGGCTTACAATGAATCACGGGAAGACTGCTTTAAATAAAATAATGACTAAATTAAAATTTACTAAATCTGAGAATCACGGATGAAAATCAACAGAGTCTTCATCCTCCTCGGGGATATGAGTGATGAATGCGATACTGTACTCAAGATATTTAATGACCGCAGAGTGGTAGCCATAAAGGATGTTTCTCAGCATATCTTGTCGTAGCCTATGTGGCACGTGGTAGCTTGATTTAGAAGTGACCGAGCTCATCTTCAGCTTCGGGAAAAAAAATATAATCTTAACAAATCATCTCAAATATACTAAGAATTTTGTTTCTTCATTCCTCCCACATTTCTTCTACATTTTATTCATATTACTGCTCAAAATACTTTTATTTATATTCATTTTAGTTTGCTTCATTCTTTCTTAAATTAATACATGATTATAGTAACCACGTTTCCTAATTTCAACTATATATACAAAAATATTACTCGGAATCACTACTCATTAGAGATATACACTACTACCAATAATTGTCCGGACACCCCTGTGTTTGAAACATTCCAGGTTTGTTAATAACATAAAAAGCGGTGAACAGATCGTAGGATCGTATTTCATCGTAGCAGTTGAATACATGTGGTATGGCAACAAGACGTGAACTCAGTGACTTCCAGAGAGGTGTCATCGTGGGCTGTCAGATTGGTAGCATGTCCATACGTGCCATTGTTGCTCAACTGGAGCATCCAAAATCAACAGTTGCCGATGTGATTAACAAATGGAGACGTTCTAGCACTAATACAGGGAACACACATGGCGGTCGTCGAAAATAACAGTCAGTGACAGGAGGGTGTTAAAGCGGATAACACGATAAAACGGGATACAATCGGCACAGACCATCCGTAATGAGTTCCAGAGCTCCAATAACCCCATGGAGAGCACTAATTCTCTGCAAAAAAGTCTATTTACTGGGTTTCCATGGAAGAACACGGAACGCAAGCTGAACATCACAACAACAAACAAGGCGGCTCGTCTGCCCTGGTACAAAGAGCGTGTGAACTGGACAATTGACCAGTAAAAAACAGTACTCCGGACCGGTGAATTAAGGTTGAACTGTTTGGTCTGATGGAAGGGTGTGGATGTGGAGGAAGCCTGTTGAACGCTTGTTACCACAGCGTGTTCTATCCACAGGAATGTTTGGTGGTAGATTAATAGTGTGGGATGAATTCAGATATTTTTATGTGGGGCCACTGGTCGTTGACCATGGTTTCATGAAGGCAGCTCAGTGCCTTGATATTCTGCATAATCAGGTGCTGCCTACACTGTGAAGTTTTTATGGAACGGACACGGTTACTATCAAGAAGACAATGCCTGCCCCATGCCACAAATCTGCAGCTGTTATGGAATGGAATGAAGAAACGGGTGTTAAACGACTTCCCTTGCATGTGCAGAGTCCTGACCTCAATTGCATCGAACACCTGTGGAACAAATTGGAACGGCGATTGTGGTCCACAGCAGCACGTCCTCAATCTGTCGCTGAACTCAGTGCTGATTTGATGGAGGAACAAAAGCAAATTCTAACTGATGTTTGGCGCACATTCGTGGAAAGCTTCCCTCAAAGATGCAGGAGATAATCAATGACAAAGGTGGGCATAACCGATGTTAGAGTTCTTGGATATATATATATATATCCAAGAACATTCGTGGAGAAATAATCTTCACTCAAATCACAGTCACTATGTTGTATGTGCTCTAATTTTCCCACCGAAAAAATTCTGTCCAGTATATTTTGATGAGTTGTCGAACTATTACAATAAAAAAATCTGTTCGAAAGAATGGGACGGAGTATTTAAGTAAGTGATGACACCAACAGTTACCAAAAAAAAAAAAAAAAAGTTGCTAATGGTTTAAAAGGAATAATAGTTAAAAAATAATTTATTTTAAATCCATAATTATATATAAGCGCCTTGATTTACACATAGTGAAAACATCTAAGTGTTACAAATAAAAAAAAAAGATAATCATACCAAATCATAACTGATCCGTTATATTAAAGAAACATTTGACTGAAACGGAAAAACAAGCTTTTTGCTATAAATTTGAATTAATTACGGCAAGGAATCAGTTTAATAGATGGCGCTAACGTAAATAAAATGGCGATGTTAAAAATACGCGTCGCGTGCCTCTTCTCAATAAGTGCAAAACTGCCAGCAGTTTTGGTTTTTATTTTTCTGTCGCTTTCTGCTCGGGAATTGACATTAAATGCATCAATTCCTTTACATCAGGAATGCTTTAGGTAGGTGGCTATATTTTAAATCCGTTAAGTCATTTAGAAATCAGCATTCTTGAACATTTCTTTTTAATCACGTGTTAGTGCTGAGAATTAATAACACTACTCGTTTTTTATTCAGGTGCTCATTTATATTTCAGTTCCAGTTTATCTCTGCCTAAATCAGCCACAAACATCACTCTTGAAGTGGCCACAGATCTCCCCACCAGGGATCTGTAAACAGTAACGGAAATAGCTTATGAATCTTCTTCTGCAGTCAGCTACCAGGAACTTCTTTTTCTACAAGGATATTCCCACACTGACGTGCACCTGTAAGAGAGTGAAAGAAATGTTTCGTGCTACATAGGAGTGACACGAAAAGAAAAAGTTCCCGAAACGATCTGACGAATATTATTTAAGTTTTTATGTTGTTATCACTTTACGTTAGTCTTGTACTTTTCGTGGGTTCAGTCATTGTTTCAGTTTGCTCTCTTTCTAGCCATCGTCTATAATATATTACATTTCTTCTATATTTCATAATATTATATTGAAATGAAGTTATGAGTTTCATGCAAGGTTTATGTAGACCTTACAGCATTAATTCAACGTCATTGCATTGTAAAGTGGTTGTTTTTGTATCGTGCTGTAAATTAATGATTTCTAATTGTATGCTCTGTTTTATGTTGCTAGTGATTTATTTTATACGGATTAAAGATATTATTATTAAATAAGAATTTAGATTTCATCTCATAACTGCTGGTTGGTTCTTCTTTTTTTTTTTTTTTTTTTGTAATTCAATTGTACTGTGCGTCTAATTTTGTTTTGATATTGTTGCAGTTGAAGTTGCTAAAGTGACAAGATCTCGACAGATTTTAATAGTCATCCTTAATACTAATCTTCATTAAATCTATTCATCATTATCAAATTCCTGATATCTCTCCGAGGGTGCATAGCATTATTTATATCTAATCATTCGGCCGAAGTATGATTATTAGATGATTAGCACTTCCGTGACGCAATTGGAAGAACGACATTACAGGGAAGGTCACTCAGGTCGATTCCCGTCGTGAAGAGGGTTCTTTATATGGGCGTTTTCAATTGAAGGTGAGTTTGCCGATCTTATATCTCCCAGCAGGGTTTTTTTCTGCCAGAAACTTTGGTTTCTCAACCCTCTTAGAGGCAAATCGGCCTTGAGAACAAATGCAATTTACCGACAGAACACACTGTTGGTGATGGGCGGTAGATGGCGTTGATGACAGTCACTCGTAGTAATAGTAGAATTAAGCCATACGGGAGACTAGTAGATGTGTGTAGCGGTTTGGAGTAGAGTACTCTCCCGGGATGAGTCTTTGGAGGTCTGACGTATAAGAATAATATGAGTATTTCAAATTCTTTTATAGAAAAAATAAAGAAAAAGGATTAACGGGAAAAATCTTTCCTTAAGCGGCCGCTAACTTTCGACTTGTTGAGAAGCATCTGTAGCACGTCGCTATCGCCAATGTCCTCTCCACAAATACACTGGGGTTTGGGTTCAGGTGAAGAGGAGAGTTAGCCGGTTTCATATTGTGGAGGAGGAGGACTATTTGTCCTCCTGCCGTCCTAGGTCTTCATTCACCGAAACATGAAAACCAAAGAACATGCAGTTGGCGGGCATAATTATTCTGATAATTTACCAATCCAACCTGGCCTAAAACACTTACTTGTTTCTGGCTTAAATCCAAAACAGCCGAGCAACCAGCTGATGAAATTTACTGTTCATTCTATAGAGGCTGAATAACTTGCTTAGTGGCGGCTGGACAAGACGATTCTTATGTTTTGCCCCTTTGGGAAACCACATGACGAAAAAAAATTGAAGACAGTCCTTTAAGAAACGGGGGTCTGTTGCACTAAGCAAGGGGAGGTGGATCTTGTTAAGTGTTTGTTTTCTCTCAACAGGTTATATTATTCACATTTTTGAGCATGAATATTGCAAGCTATTAAAGATTCTTCGAAATGTTGCTGAAACAATAAATTCATCCAATAATAGACTCAAAAATTATCTTATAACTCTTGTAAAGATGTATGATTTTACTTCATACTTACTTCAGACGATTTACTTCTGTAAGAATTTATCCTTTTTTAACTTTTTGTAATATTTCATGCACGATACTTTTCTACTTTTTACCATATAATACAAACATGCTCTACGAAAATGTTTTTCTTCTGACATAACTTCTTTTCATTTATAGGGGATGGTCCAGTTGCCTCCAATAAGCAATGCAGTCTATTTCATCGTCGGCAGAAGCCTTGGGCAAAGCATCGCTGTGATGTGTGCCAACGACTTTACACCACAAAGGGCATTCTGAAAGTACACTTGAGACTGCATAAAAGTGATAGAGAAGTATTTCCTTGCGAAGTTTGCCAGAGAGATTTCTCCACTGCTTGGAGCCTCAAGGTACACATGAAACTACATGAGAAAGTACGTGAAACATATCAATGTAGCACCTGCTGTAAAGAATTTACTGCTAAATGCAGTATTGTCCGCCATCAGATGATATTTCACGGTAAGTTAGGAAACGTTTTCGTTCATTTTGATGTATTAATCATTTCACTACTTTTGTGCTTTGATTTTATCAAGGATTTATAAAAAAGTTCATTGACTTGGTTTTCTTTTACTGAATTTAACTGATTATAACCCCATAACTGATTCTCTCTTTGTCCTCAAGATCACCTCTGAAGTACTTCTGATATCTTTGAGATACACTGGAAAGTTGGTTTTCTTTTGAAGGTTTAGGTTAATTGATACAAATTATTTATTTCTGTTTGGAAATAGTACAGTTCATGAAGACACTTAAAATCTGAAAATGAGATCTTCGAAATATAAGGAATGTACTTTATAACACGAAAACTATTCTGATTTTATCACGAATGGCATTTTTACGTAAGAATTGCACCCACGGATGACTCTAAACTTATAACATATTAACAGTTGTTCCGTGGACGGAAGGTACGGGCAAGATAATGCAAAAAAAAAAAAAAAAAATATATATATATATATATATATAAGAGATTTGAGGCTCTGAAATCCAAGTTGGGAATTGTTTTCAATCCAGTATAGACCTTCAAGAAGGGTGGTAGTCTCAAACGAGCAATCGAATTGAACCAACCAAATGCCATTCACTAATCTTCTGTGTCGCAGAGATTTAAACTTGCGACCTTTGGTTTGGAGATTGAATACAAAGCGATTCGGCCACACAGACCGAAAACGCGTTCGGCTTAGGTATGAAGCACTTTTTCTTCGCGCTCTTAGTGCTTTATAAAGGGGAAAGTCCGGCATGAAAACATAGAGCAAATTGGCCTATGGGGGTGAGAGATGAAGCAGTCCACTCTGCTACTTTTTTTTTTTTTACCGTAGTCAAAACTACAAGAGATTTGAGGCTTTTTCGTATGCTTCTTCATTTTAATTTTATCTACGGAAGGAGTGTTTTGTTTCTTTCGAAGAAACACATATCGTGAGAAGCAGAATTTAAAATCCGCAAAAAGAAATAAAACATCAAACATAATCAGTGGATTATTGTTGTCCACAGTTTTCTTTCTTTCACTTGAGTGGGGTTTTTGATCTGTGAATTACGCTTACTATCATAGATACCTTCGCGAGGATCCGATTAAGAACATAACAAAAGAGAGAGAGAGAAAAAACCGCACGGAATAAAAATAAGAAAATACATTTAAAGCTTCGTATTCATACCGCCATCCTTCATTGACTTTTGAGAAACGGTATTTTGATTTCTGAGTAGTATGTAGATGAACAGCCAATATTTCATTCTCTTAAATAAGCGTTGAATGGTCATGGACCCGTTCATCTATTAACATTCAGTTGTTTTTGTTGTTTTCATGAGTTTGTATCAACTCACCATTTTCCAAAGCAATAATATTAAAATATTTCTTCCAATGGGAAGAAATATTTTAATATTTCTTCCCATTTGATATCTCCCGCAATAACAGTTGATTAATATCACATTAGAAACATTAATTCGTAGTTCAGTCGTTTTCGACGATGCCCTTAGATCGGAATGACGTGCGACTTTCGTTTAAGATGCAAGAAACAAGGTGGACAGAAACTCGCCTTCTACTGAAGGCGAGTGTTTCTGTCCACCTCCTGAAACTCGTAATGTTTATCACACAATCAGGTAAACGAATACTAGGAAGTCATAGGCCCTTAACGGCTCTTACAATTAATGATAATAATTATGATGATGATGATGAGAACCAAGTAATTTGTTGAATTTCATCAAAAAAAAGTGTCGTTTTAAGTATAGTTATAAAATTCAAGGAAGGATCTCTTTCATGAAAACCGATATTAATAGGGCAATTACCGAGGCAACTCGTTTAGAGAGTAAACATTACGGGAGTAAAGTTACTGGTCGACATATACTGATGGTATGTGTTGACCCGTAAAGTGACAAATTCTCTGTTTCACAACAGAAATGAAATCTTATTTCGTAATAAGAAACTTTATTGTGAATTGAACATTAATGTTTTCATGAGGAATAATTAATCGTCCTCATTATTTTTTTTAACTTTTAGGATCGGATTCTGCACTGACGATAACTCCAGGTAGATCAGCCGATCCCCATCAGAAGTTGCGAAAGAGCTTTGGCTGTGAAATTTGTCATCGAAGATACGCAAGTAAGAACTTATTGAGACAACACCTGCATTTGCATGTGAAGAAAGATCTGTTCCGTTGCAAAGTTTGCCACAAAGATTTCTCATTCTCTTTTAACCTTAAACTTCACATGGAAACCCACAAGGACGTGCGGGAAATGTTTCGCTGCAGCACATGTTCCGGTGAATTTTTGTCCAAAGGAAGTCTTGTGTACCACCAAAGAAAATATTCTCACTCTTAGCTATGAAAGTAATGAATACATTTCTGGTGTTAAGTTCAATTTATGTTAGCATTTTATTGATGTTTGTTACAATTAATTTTTGCATTTGATGCATAACTTCAATGCATAACAATTTTCAGTTATATAATTTAAAAGACGCATATCATTATATGTTTATTTGCACGTTGGTTTAACTGCATTTTCTAGATGAAATAATCTAAAAATCCAGTGATCAGTGGAAATGACAGATTATGTAGTTTGTGTTCTCTTTTTTGTTATTCCTCATTTAAGTTTTAAATTTCGCTTCAGTTTATGCTACACAAAGAGAAGCGTTACCTATTAGGTATATTTGTTTTGCAATTTTCAGAACAATAAAATAAATCCGAAAAGAATTACTTCTTTCACACTTAAATGGTTCTTATTTTGCTCCTTTCACGAAGAATAATATTGACGTATTTTGTCATCTGCTATAGAAATGAACTGATAGAACAGTTTCTAAGTAGTTTATTGAGTCTTAGAATATTTTCAGTTTTATTGGATTTTATAAAATACACAGCGCTTACGCAGTTGTATTGTTATTATCTAATAAAAAAGATGATTGTATTTAAAATGGCTTTCAAGTAAATGACGATGACATGCTTTTCTTTGTGAGTTTATAATTTTAAACGATGCTCATGAAAAAAGCACCGAATTAAACAACTGCAGTTTATGGGATGTAATCTTTCTTCTGTGTTTTCAAAGCAGAAGAACCTTATCGTGTATGCTTTCCAGGTGATTCTACTGCGCCATCTGTGGGAGAGGACAAAACACAATGGAAACGAGGAAATCAAGGGGAAGGAAGGAATATCAACTCGCGATGTGAAAAGTACTTTTGTATACGAAAATTAACCGCTCAAACAGCAGGTGAGAGAATTTCGCTGTCATCATTTTGAAAGAAAAGAAGATTTCAGTACACATTTGATTGTTCACTGTGCAGGGAGAAATAGCGGAAACTCCCGTAACCATGAGGAGCTTTCAGAGATAAATGACATTAAATCCTGTACTCGCTTGTAAGATGAATATTTTGCTTGTTTGTTTTAATCGCCAAGAACTGTTTAAGGGATCGGCTGAAACAAAAAAATATCGCGAAGCACCGAATCATTCCTTTTAGATAATTCACATAAAAGATATCACCGACTAACATATAAATATCTATAAATGCATATCTATAAAAACAGGTATAATAAATCTATGATTATACCAATATAATCATCAATTTTATTCCTTCTTGACAATTCCGTTCGAAGCAATATAAACATTACGACTCGTCATATACTTTATAGGTAAAATGCGTAAAACAACTTCTTTACATGAATTTTTATTCCTTTATATCAACATCTTACTACACACCTCTGAACCTTTCGCATCGCACCGGTTGAAAATCTGATTTATATGATAAAGAATCTTAATAATATGAAACAAATTTTAAATATTAAAAAAAAAATAGAAGAAGGGGTAATATTATTGAGACGTTAAAGCCCTCGAGAGATATTTGCAGGATGGATACAAGAGAGACAGAGAGAGAGAGAGAGATAGAGAGAGAGATTTCAGACCGTGAAAAAAAAGGAAGGGGCGAGAATGAGAGAATTTCCATCCCTGGAAATTGTGCAAAGATGTGATGAATAAGAGGGTGAGAAGATTTTTATTATTTGTAGTAGTAGTATGTCGTGAATCCTAAGAGTGTGGATGAGGTTGAGCGTCAGTATGATAGATATGTTACAGGCAGAAGAGATTTTCCATGAGTGTGTAGATGTTTGTATTGTAATATTATGTTTACTTATTCACACTGCAATATAATATAATGTATATTTATTTTATATGTTTAATCGTTAATGGTATAAACCTCGCTCTCTCCCTCGATGAATCTTTGACTCAGGGGGGGGGAGTTGATATAATAATAATAATTTCTTTAATAAAATCTATCTTAAACAATTTTCCGTGAGATGGCACGCGCAATATATAAAATATGGTATTCTTAAAGAATTAGCGACAAAGCGAACTTTTCATGTACATTTTGTTCAGAGTAGTTACAGCGAAATTCGTAAGAAGGAATTTCGTTTTGTGTTTAAATATTTATGAAAGAACACAGTTTAGCATACATCAGGTAAAGAAGAATACAACATCATCATCATCATCATCATCATCAAATTCCTGCCATGTACCCTCAAGGGGTGTACAGGATATGACAGTACTACATGAAAAATTTACATCATTACAAACTTCCTATCTACAATTTTCCTCCAAATCAGTCTGTTACTTGTCAAGACTCCAACATTATCAGATCTTATATTCCTATCGTCTAAGGCACTTTGTACCGTATCAATCCACCTATATCTTGGTCTTCCTCTGGGTCATTTTCCTGCCAACCTGGCAGAGAACACTTGTTTTGCTAATCTTTCCTCTCCCATTCTATTTAAGTGACCATACCACCTGAGATTAGCTTTGCTAACGCATTCCTGGATGCTGACAATATCAAGTTCTTTCCTAATATCCTCATTTTTAATATGATATTACCATTGATGCCATCTGTTCACGCCTCTAATCTTTCTCAGGATTTTCATATCTGCGGTCTCTCGTCTTTGGTCAAGTGTTTTACTTCTGACCCACCTCTCAGATCCATAAGTTAAAACTGGTTTGAACACTGTCTTGTACAGCTAATTTAGTGTTCCGACTAATTTCTCTCTTATTCCATATGAATTTATTCAATTGACTTCCCACCATACCAGCTTTGCTGATTCTGTTGTCTATTTCTATATTTAATTTACCATCTTCACAAAAAATCGTGCCTGAATAGCTGAAATGTTTTACTTGTTCCACAGGTTCTCCATTCACAACACAGTTGACATTTTCACTGATTCTGCCTATTTTCATTGTCTTTGTCTTTTTATTGCTGACCTTCATACCATATCTATTACAACAGCTATTCAATTTAGTCAGAGAATCTTGCAGACTTGTAGCGGATTTATTTAGAAGTATAACATCGTCCACATAAAGCAAAGAGCTGACATTAACATCTCCAATTTTGATATCAGGTTTAATACCACTTTTCTTCATAATGTGATCCATATAGATAATGAATAACAGAGGGGATAATGTACATCCTTGTCTCACACCAGATTTAACATTAAACCATCTTCCTGTACTTCCTACAATTCTAACTGCTGACTTACAACTCAAATAAAGACTAAGTATTGCTTGATATAATGCCCCATTGACACCATATAACTGCAGAGTATTGAATAGCTTCTCTCTTGGCACCTTGTCATATGCCTTTTCCAAATCGACAAAACTTAAATACAGATCTTTGTTATATTCCCATGCTTTCTCGACTGTTTGTCGTAAAGTGAAGATCTGATCCTGACAGCCTCTATTTGACCTGAATCCAGCTTGTTCTTCACCAAGCTTTTCTTCCACAATTCTTCTCAACCGTTTCTCAAGTATACTTGTATAGATCTTGCCAGGAACACTCAGTAGGGAAATACCTCTGTAATTCTCACATTCAGTTTTATTTCCCTTTTTATATATGGGTACTATGAGAGCTCTACTCCAATCATCGGGAATTCGTCCCTCAGTCCAGGCTTTCTGAACTATGCAGTGCAGCCACTGTAAGACTCTTATACCACCATACTTCAGCATTTCTGGTCGAATATCATCTACTCCTGCTGCCTTTCCACATTTCAAGCCTTTGATGGCTTTTTCTACTTCAAGTATGGATATGTAATCCTGACTGCATGCCTGGTCTGTGTTTTTTACCACTGTGCTGTCATCACTGCTTGTTTCATTTAGCAGTTTTTCAAAGTAATTACTCCATACTTCAAGGATATCTTTTTCTCCTGTTTTCATGTCACCTTTATCATCTCTAACTCCTTTTACAGCACTCTTTCCTCCATTCCTAAGCTTCTTCAACAACCTCCAGAATATTTTGTCACCTTCTTGATATTTATTTTCTATATTCTTGCCAAAGTCCTCCCATGACTTTTGTTTAGCTACTTTTACACACTGTTTAGCTTTCTTACATTTGTCTCTGTATTCTGTAAGAGTAAAAGCTGACTTATTTGCCAGGAACTTTTGATATGCTTTCTTCTTTTCCTTCACTGCCTCTTTAACTTCCTGTGTCCACCAGGGAGTTCTGATTTTTTTATCCTTGCACACAACCTCACCACATGCCTCTCTGGCAGAATCAATCAATGTTTTCTTCAGAGTTTGCCACTGAATCTCCAAGGTTTGATTCCTGTTCTCAAACTCTTTCATTTTCTTTTCAATAATCTTTGTGTATTTTAGTCTACAGTTCACATCTGAGAGCTGCTCAACTTTTATTCGCTTTAAAACTTTCTTACGTGTTATTCTTTTCAATATGAAATTCAATTTTATCCTGCTCAAGACTAAATAGTGATCATTTCTAATTTCAAATCCTCTGTACACTCTGGTGTCCTGCACCAGGGAGAAAACATCACTATCAACAATAACATAGTCAATGAGACTTTTCTTATTCCTAGCCTCTTCTCTCCATGTGAATTTGTGCACATTTTTATGTTGGAACATGGTGTTAGTAATAACCAGTCCATGTCCTGAGCAGAAATCCAACAGATATTTGCCATTGTTATTAGCTTTGCTCTTTTCTCCAAATTTTCCCATAATATTTTTATATGTCTCACAATCATTTCCTACTCTGCTATTTAGATCCCCAACAAGGACTAACTTTTCCTTTTTCATTGCGTCAGTTGCTTTTTCTAAAGCCTCCAAAAATTCCTCCACTTCTACCTTAGTAGAACCTTCTGTGGGACCATAGGCACAAATAAGTCTCATTGTCCAGTTCCCCTTTCTCATATTTGCCTACATTACTCTACTTGAGACTGACTGCCATTCAAGAAGATTAGCCTCATATTTTGTGTTGAATACTATGGCTACTCCTTCTTTTCCTTGATTGTCATTGCCTGAATATAACATTTTGTATTTATTGCTCAGAAAGATCTCACCAGTTTTGGTCTTTTTTGTTTCAGTCACCCCTATTATGTCGATCTGGTACTTATCTAATTCCTCAGCTAGCTCCATTTCTTTGCCATTCAGGCTTCTTATATTGATAGTGCCGATCTTTAACTCTGGTGATTTTGAGTTGGGGTGTGTTTTCAGATTTGTTCCAGTAGCTGACTTTTCGTTGTTCGCCCTGGTTCCCTGGCGAAAACAACGGGGGCCTTGTTTAACCGGGCGACGCCCCAGCCGGCATGAAATTTTGTCATGTTGTACCATCATTTTTTATTTTGGTTTAACCAATAAGAATACAATTTGGTCGACTAAATCCCAAATTGCCAGCCGATCCTCGTTCGTTCAGTATCAAAGTAGATACCCAACAGGGTGCACCACGAGAAGGTGAGGATTGGGCATTGGGTCAGAAGCCCTGGTCGGTTCTCCGCATTCCTTTAAAGGCTATGTGGAGGTCTCCTCTCAGTTATACAGCTTTGATCCTTAAGCACCCGAAGGAAGAATACTTCATGTCTAAATAAGAGAAGGTTCTCGTTCATAGAAAATTGAAATATTAGTGTTAAGAGTAGCAATGATAATTCCATCCTTTAAGAACTTCTTACTGAATATTTAAATATGACACCCGGGATTGGGAATTTTAATATATGTGGTAATGTCCCACATCGTACGAAGATCAGGGTTTATAAAGTAGTAAGCACCTGTATAAACTTTAATAATAAAATGGTTGTATGTAATAATTTTGTAGTATAATGGATGTGATGTTTCTGACTTATAATCTGAACAAAATGAAGTCAAATTGAGAACTACGAACTATATACTTTCAGGTATCCACACGGTTTGTATTTATACGCGGCTGCTCTTTTTCAACCGGATGTGATTATGATATATGCGTACCGCTTATGTTAATACATATATCTGAAGCATGTGCTTCATAGACTACTTGATCACTAATAACATTTTAATGACGATGCAAGATCCAGAGACCCAGCTAAATGTGTGTTCATTGTATGGAAGCTATGATGTTAATACAGGAACAAACTAAGACTCTTGAATAAAACGCAGCTCTTCCCCATCCATTTTATCTCGTTAATGTTGGGACATGGACGGAATTCGTCTTTTGTTTTCAGCCAAAGGATTTTCTTCCAATGCGAATTTAAATCGACAGATAATCATTCTCTGTTAGCATATTCAGGATTGGCTGTAGACGTTCTTGAGGCTAGTTTCTTATTTACTTTTGTTTTAGTTAATTGTGTTTAATTTACAGGTTAACGAGTGTTTTGTAAATAAATGTTCTAACATATTTTTGTAATTTGCCTTCAGTATCGGCCAAATAGAACATTTCTCAAAAAATGAATTAATTTATAAAACGTAGCTTCAAGACGTGACCAGCACGTGTAGCTCTTTTGCAGGTATTAATAACCATTAAAATTAATATCACGAGTGATCCCATATGTCGTAACGTAATGAATTATATGATTCCCAGTTTACACATTGGAAATTTCATTAAGGAAAAAAACGATTCATAGAAAACGAAACATGGTAAGTTGTTGAAAGCATTTCTCAGAGTTTAAGATTAGTCTTTGTCTTATTAATCTAAGAAAATTTTCTTTGTCTTATTAATCTAATTCTACACATTCTATATTCTGATGAATTTTCGCAAATTTGTCTTTCTTCCATAGTAGTAATGAAGTTCAGTTAATTCCCCTCTCCTAACTAAAAAATGGTTTACACTTAAACAGCTAAAAATGAAGCCTTGGGTTTACTTCTCTTCGGTGCTGATCTGGGATTTCCCGAAACGTTTTCCCAAACCCAAGAACTTCTACCCATCCAACGACTAAATAATATGCCTAAAGATTTTCCACAAAATACGGGCTCATCCCTGCCAATAATAGTTAAATCCTCATATTGAACCCACAACGAAATGCGAAATACTACTCATTGTGTTTCCTTCCTCTTAAGAAGTCCGTAGATAACATTAAGAAATCTCATTAAGAAATCCGTCTGTAATTTGAACAACGCACTGTAACATACAGAATAATCGTCATTGATTTCTGTAAAAGTTCAGCAACTTTCAGTGGTAAAAAGGTTGCCCAGTTACAGAGCACAAACATTCGTCGAAAAAAATATCAAAATAAATATTTTTATAGAGTTGATCTTTCCTGAACACTAGGTTCGACCCCCGAATGTAACGTTTACTGTATCGAAATAATATTCTGATGCTCCTTTTAAAATGAAACGTGTAAACCTATATTGCTGTCAACCCACTTTGTGTATTTATACTAATATATTTAAGGTAAACAGACATTAGTATTCTGATGATGATTTTACAAACGATTAATGTGGAGAAAATTTTAAAAATGAACTAAAACAACATTTAAATATTTTAATTTGATTTACACATTGAGTTTAATTATTATATTATTTTCTAGGTGTTATTTTGAAGGCATTTCTTATAGAATAGATAAGAAAGTTATTTTTAAAATTAAAAAGTTTAAACATTTTATTTTACATTACTTTGAATGTTGTTAGACGTTTTAGAAGTACACGTTATTTAACAGCCATGATGTTCAAATTGCACTCCGTGAATTTCCTAACAAAAGCGACATGCATCTGTTACCATAACTCTAATCTTTCTTTATCTAAGAAGAAAAACATAAGATTGTGCGAATGACAACCTCAAGCACAGTATGATTACTTTTTAAGTTTGTACTCCAGGATTCGGATAGTGTATTCCTACCAGAGGCATGCCGGCAATTCGTTTACACAGAGTGCATCCTTCGACAGCACGTTTGGAACCGGATTCATGCGTGTGAATTTTCAAAGAAGAAGAATGATTTTCTGCGATCACGAGTTTCGTTTCTTTTAGCATTCTCAATTTTAGACGTTGATTTGATTAGTTTAGATATTAAGGTTTTTGACCGTTTTCGATTTACATTCAGTATTTATTTCCCCATTACAGGATATCTGTAAACAGTAGATTGTAATAAAAATGAATATTCTTCTTGAATTCTTTTATATAAATTAAGCGAACGAATCTGTATGAAATTGCTCATAACCAAACAATTCTGTTTGGTTATGAGCAATTCTGAAACAATTCTCCAAATAAATGTCACTGCCTGTCCCCTAATTTCCCAGTCCTTCATTCCACATAAATCAGACCTGCCTCTACGGAATTGTACTGTACACATTCTTAAGCAATTAATCGCTTTTGGTTTGCTTTTAGGTTACGGTGCTGTTCTTTCTAGAGAGGAACTACACATTGTGACACTCAAAAGAAGAAGAAATAAAAGTTTCACTGCGAAATTTGTCGCCACACTTACAAAAGAAAGACATCTTAGTGAACTCTCAAAGCTGAATGGATGAAATTTTTGCGTTGCAAAGTTTCACACAAAGTTTTATCTACTGCTTGTTACTTTGAAGTTCACGTGAATATATACGCAACTTTGGCTACAAAGTTGAAATTTAAACGGTTGAATTGTGTTTACATTTAATTTAGAGTCATTTTACAAAATTTTTTGCGAATTATGTTTCCCCTTCTTATCCTTCGAAAACAAACTTGTTTGTAACTACGTTGTTTATGACGTGATCGAGTCTCACTTTTCGTTTTCATTTTGTACTTCAAGGAATGCCTTACGGAACAGCTGATTCCAAGCAGAGGTCAAAAACAGTCTTTCGTTGCGAAATTTGTCTTCGAAGATATTCAAGGAAGTATCAACTCAGACAACACTTGGAGCTACATGTGAAGAAAGATCTTTTCCGCTGCGAAATTTGCCAGAAAGATTTCTCGACTGGTGCACACCTCAGAATTCACGCAGCAATACACATGGATGTACGAGAAAAATTTCGCTGTAACACGTGCTTATTTGAATTCACAATGAAGAGTAGTCTTGTTCATCATCAGAAAGCATTTTCGCACTGTTAGAAAAAAACCGAGCAAAGATTGCTAAGAGTTTATTATTTTTTTTTACTTATTGTTTGAATTTTATGAGTTACATTTATTTAACTTTTTTTTTTCAAGTTCATTGTGCTTATATTTAGTTTTACTATTGAATAGCATATGATTTTTTTAAATGTTGATATATTGAAGCGAAGCGATAAGTATGCATTGTTTATCGATGCATAACGCTGTAAGTTTAAACTGTTGTTCGTTTGATGAATTACGCAATTAACTCATTTAGATTTGGTCAATAAAAAAATGTTTTAATAACTTATGTTAGCCTATTCTTTTCATAAAACTTTTTTAAGATTTTTTGAGGCATAGTTTATTCGTATAAAAAGTGCCCTCCGTTAGCAGTAGTACGAAGATAAATTTCAAAATCTTCCAACCTTAATTTTGTTAACGTTTCAAAACGTTAACAAAATTAAGCATTTTCGAAGAATCTCCGCACTGTCTTTCTTTCCATCCGTAAAATGAACCCCTGCTGTTACTAAAATACCTGCAACCGCTCTGACACCGTTACCAAAGTCACACACGTAAGAAATTCAACATTTTCCATGGTAACAGGGCAACAAAAATATTACTATTTTTTTTATTATTATTATTATTAAGAGAGAGACCTCCAGGGATTCATCGAGGGAGGCAACATACTACACGATACCTGGTGATTGCAGTATGTTGCCTCCCTCGATGAATTCATTATTCGTGAATTCATGCCCATTGATTACACCCACAACATCCAATGGCAATCCATTCCAATCACACACCACCCTATGATAGAAAACTCTAGCCCTCACCGCCTTCTTAGCGGCATTCATTCTCCGTTTCCAAGGATGTCCTCTTGTCCTTTCCCCATCCTCCATAAATTGAAAAATTCCATCAATTGAAATCCTGTATGATCCTGTCAGAAGTTTGTAAGTCTCAATCATATCCCGATCTTTCTCCTGGTTGCTAATGTCTGCAGTCTACAAATTCTCAATCTGTCTTCATAATCAAAATTCCATAATCGTGATATCATTTTTAACATTTGCCTTTGCAATCTCTCCAATATATCAGAATCACAACGGAAACCAGGAGACAATACCTGCGCACAATAGTCCAAGTAAAATCTTATCAATGCCTTGTAAAGAGACAAAATGGAATCCCTATATTTACTTGTGAACGGTCGTTTCAGCAATGTAATTATATTTTGAGTTGTATTTGCAATCTTTGCTACATTGCCCCTGAACTTAAACGTCCTAACTACTAACACCACAAGATCACTAGTCTCACCAGTTTCTTTTAACATAATCCCACCAATATAATAAGACATTGGATATCTAATCACAACGAAGTGAATGACTCTACATTTACTGACATTGAACTGATATCCATTTTCCCATGCCCACAATTCCATCCTATTCAAATCATTCTGCAAGTACTGCATATCAGCAGTATTCCTGATTACCCTACCAATCTTTGAATCATCATCAAATAGCTGTATGTCGCTTGTCAAACCCTTCCCAATATCATTAACGTATAGATTGAATAGCAGTGGACAAAGCACTGATCCTTGTGGTACACTACTGGTTACCATAAATCTTGAGGCCTCTTATCCACGCTAATATTCTATTATCCAAACCCCTATTCTCCAGTTTATGCAACAGTCTTCCATTCTGTATTATGTCAATAACCTTAAAAAAATCAAAATGTATCATGGTGCAACTGTTCCCTTTGTCTAATTGAATGGTAACATTGTTATAGAATGTGAGCAAGTCGCTAAAACATGACCTTCCCTTAGTAAACCCATGTTTGCTCATTGCAAAGTAGAGATTCACTGTCAACCCATTTCTGAATGCGAGCCCTAACCAATTTTTCCAAGATCTTCACAACCACTCCTGAGATACTAATTGGTCAATAGTTGGATACGTCGGTCTTTGCACACCACCCTTGTGCAATGGAATTACCATACGGTCTTTTCATTCCCCTGTAGAATGTTCCCTGTTCTGTGATTCATATTAAACATCCTGGCCAGAGGAATAGCAAGTTCAACGGAACATTTATTTAGCACACGCGCTGATATCCCATCAGTTCCTGTCGCTGAATTCTTATTTAGTTTTTGCAACAGCTCTAATACCTCGTCCTCAAACACCTGAGTTTCTTTATCCAGTGGAGAGGTAGCGGTGAACTCAAAGTCGCGTACACCAGGTTGATAGCTTTGAACAGAATGGATACTCATTAGTTGAACAACCTTTGCATCTGCAACCCTCACGCCATCTGCATTTAGAAGAGTTATTCTTTCATATTCATTCTTTCTTATACTTGCAGCATATCGATAGAATTTTTGTGGGTTGTGTTTAGCAAGCAAAGCCAGTTTCTTTTCATACTCACACTTTGCTTTCCGTACAACACTTGTGAGTCTTCTAGCCTGCTGCTTATGATTTTCATAATGCATATCATTCTTATGCACATGATATTCCTTTCACATCCTCCTTTTCTTACGAATCTCTTGCTTAATAAGATTACACATCCATTTGTTTCCTACCCTTTTATTCCTGGAACTCTCGGGACACATTCTGATATCGCATCATTCCAGTGTTGTTTAAATGCCTCCATGCAGCAACCGATCTCATTCCACTGAACTCAGTATACTCCTCAGTTGCTCATAATTTCCTGCTTTGTAGTTCACATGTAACCTTTCCGAATGGAACATTCATAAATTTAGTCACTTCCCAAGTGAGTACCGCATGATCTCTGTCACAACCGGAGGCAGAATAGTTAAATCTTTAACTGAAACACCCTGTGACACTATAATCAAAAGTAACACTCTTTGATCTCGAGTTCCTTCTGTCACTTGCTCCTTGAGGAAGATGTCCTGCAATAGCTCAATAAATGCATTTTCACTCTACTCATGAGATTCTACTGCTACCCAAAATAGTTGGATAATTAAAGTCTCCCATTATGATTACTCTTTTCGCGCTCATCTTGTCTATTTGGTTATGCATTTCTTCATCTCTAGCAACCGATCCACCAGGTCTGTAACAATCTCCCGCTATGTAATTGATCTTGTTAGATTCCACCTCACGCCAGATGGCTTCAAACTCAGTGCCACATCAAATACCGTTAGTAATAGTAGTAGCAGTAGTAGTAGTAGTAGTACTAATACTACAATCTTAGGTCTCAACACAAACTGGATTCAAATCATCCGATATCATTAGCAGCACACACACCCTCCTCTCCTATCCTCTCTATCCTTCCCAAAAACAGTCGAAAATCAGTTAGTATGTCTGATTCTCATACCGAAAATTTCTTCTGTAATTTGAGACAAATATTTTACTAACTGATTTCAATCGCCTGATATGATGATGATGCATACTTGCGATATGGGTTGTAAAATTAGAACGTATTTTGTATGCCATACTCCGTGTAAGGTACTAAATGCATGATAGTTTTCTAACCTTTCATAAGGATGATTTTCATCAAAAGGTGCAAAAGTAGGGGGGAGATTAAAACAAAATTTCAGATCGTTTTCACTGATCCACCCAGCGTCCGACAGAATAGGCGTTATGTTTAACTTCAAAGAATTCTCAAACACATGAAATGTATGAGCATTATCAGTCATACAATAATTAATATTAAGTATTATTATAATGTTAAAGTAATTCTTTAATACTTAACACCAGTTTCTCTATGACAATATTAAAGTTTAAGGGTTTTCACAGATGCATAACAAAAATAGCAGGGTATAATGATTGCGAAATAGAGCATGCATAATTTATTTTCCTCAAATGTTTACGAATGTTTGTAATATTATCTACTTAAGAATCGCCATTTTGTCTCAATTCTCAGCAAGCACACATTCATCGAACGACAATTAGTCGAAAATGCAATTCATAGAAAAACTAAATTCGCCAAAAATTGTAACTTTTCGAAAATGTTATGATAAAAGTGATCCATTTAGAAGAAATACTGAACCGTGCAGAGTGAGAAAGCAATGTTACTTTAATAGGGAATAATTATAGAACAATATGGTTTCTTATTCTCTTTCTTGTCCGAGGACTGTTTCATGTATGTTCATGGGACGGATTTGCCTGTTTCCCGGATAAAAAGCTATTAACCCACCCTACGCAGGCTGTATTATTATCATTGTTAGTAGTAGTAATATGCGACTTCAATACAGCAATTATTGTGAGATGAATTTTATTCATCCCACAATAATTCAAATAGAATTATTATGGGATGATTAAAAGTTTCAAATAGCGAATCTGATTCAGATTCGCTATTTGAAGCTTTTACAAGAAAATGCCGAAACCGTTCCAGTTTTCAGTTCAGCTATATTCGGGGCAAGAAAGAAATCACGTGTCCAAATTATGTATTACAATACCTCTCTGACTTAGCAGAATTAGTAGAAGTTGTCGGCACAAGAAGCTGTCTGCACAGTTCAGTTTTTATTCTAAATAATCACTTTTATCATCATATTTTCAAAAAAAGTTTCGAATGATATTTGCAATTCCTCTTTGGCTGGATCAATTTAATGAAAGTTTAGTTAAAAGTTTCGGTGAATTGTTTTTTCGATGAATTGCATTTTCAACGAATTGTCGTTCGATGAATTGTTTATTTGATGAATTGCCTTTTGGACGAATTATCTTTCGATTAACTGTTTTTTTGATGAATTTTCATGGAACCGAAAAAAGTAATCTTTCTACCTCCCATTCGAATAACTTCTGATGATATCGCAGACCACACTTAGTAGTCAATGAAAAATATAATTTCAAATTATGAATAAATCAATGTCAAGTTCATTTATTGCACTAAATAATTCTTCTCAAGGGCATTCTTTAAATCAGGACATTTTCACAAAATATTTATGGAACATTTATATTCACTATGGAATACACGAAACACACTCTATTTACAGAATATTTATAATTAATGCTCAAATGCATTTTATTTTTGAAAACAAAATAAAAATGTACTTGTAGAAAATATAAATTAAGTTAAAAATTAATTCCGTTTTAATAGCACCGGTTTTTTTGCGTCATTAAGTCACAAATTCATCTAATATTAGGTATAGAATTGAAAAGGATTGGGTGTTGAGTGTCCTGAGGAAAACCATCATGCCTGCAACAAAGATCGATAACTAAAATTATTTCACTAAAACCACTACTGAAATTATTCTCCCCATAAATAAATAAATAAACATATTTGCTATCCTATTTGACCGACTGGTGATTCGCTCTCATCAGACAAGTTCAAGGTTCGAATCCTGCTATCGGAATGAATGTTTGTGATTGTTTTAGGTGGTAGATGAATTTCCTCACCCCCAGTGCAGAACAGGAGGCGGTTTGTTAGAGGTCTGAAGTGGCTTGGAAAGTTACATGTTTGGTCTCTAGGCCTGCGTTTACGGATTATGTATAAAAATAAGATTTAAAAAAAAGTGTTTTGTGCCTATGGTCCCACAGAAGGTTCTACTAAGGTAGAAGTGGAGGAATTTTTTGAGGCTTTAGAAAAAGCAACTGACACAATGAAAAAGGAAAAGTTGGTCCTTGTTGGGGATCTAAATAGTAGAGTAGGAAATGATTGTGAGACATACAAAAATATTTTGGGAAAATTTGGAGAAAAGAGCAAAGCTAATAATGGCAAATATCTGTTGGATTTCTGCTCAGGACATGGACTGGTTATTACTAACACCATGTTCCAACATAAAAATGTGCACAAATTCACATGGAGAGAAGAGGCTAGGAATAAGAAAAGTCTCATTGACTATGTTATTGTTGATAGTGATGTTTTCTCCCTGGTGCAGGACACCAGAGTGTACAGAGGATTTGAAATTGGAAGTGATCACTATTTAGTCTTGAGCAGGATAAAATTGAATTTCCTATTGAAAAGAATTACATGTAAGAAAGTTTTAAAGCGAATAAAAGTTGAGCAGCTCTCAGATGTAAACTGTAGACTAAAATACAGAAATATTATTGAAAAGAAAATGAAAGAGTTTGAGAATAGGAATTAAACCTTGGAGATTCAGTGGCAAACTCTGAAGGAAACATTGATTGATTCTTCCAGAGAGGCATGTGGTGAGGTTGTGTGCAAAGATAAAAAAATCAGAACTCCCTGGTGGACACAGGACGTTAAAGAGGCAGTGAAGGAAAAGAAGAAAGCATATCAAAAGTTCCTGGCAAATAAGTCAGCTTTTACTCTTACAGAATACAGAGACAAATGTAAGAAAGCTAAACACTGTGTAAAACTAGCTAAACAAAAGTCATGGGAGGACTTTGGCAAGAATATAGAAAATAAATATCAAGAAGGTGGCAAAATATTTTGGAGGTTGTTGAAGAAGCTTAGGAATGGAGGAAAGAGTGCTGTAAAAGGAATTAGAGATGATAAAGGTGAAATGAAAACAGGAGAAAAAGATATCCTTGAAGTATGGAGTAATTACTTTGAAAAACTGCTAAATGAAACAAGCAGTGATGACAGCACAGTGATAAAAAACACTGACCAGGCATGCAGTCAGGAATACATATCCATACTTGAAGTAGAAAAAGCCATCAAAGGCTTGAAATGTGGAAAGGGCAGCAGGAGTAGATGATATTCGACCAGAAATGCTGAAGTATGGTGGTATAAGAGCTTACAGTGGCTGCACTGCATAGTTCAGAAAGCCTGGACAGAGGGACGAATTCCCGATGATTGGAGTAGAGCTCTCATAGTACCCATATATAAAAAGGGAAATAAAACTGCATGTGAGAATTAGAGAGGTATTTCCCTACTGAGTGTTCCTGGCAAGATCTATGCAAGTATACTTGAGAAACGGTTGAGAAGAATTGTGGAAGAAAAGCTTGGTGAAGAACAAGCTGGATTCAGGCCAAATAGAGGCTGTCAGGATCAGATCTTCACTTTACGACAAATAGTCGAGAAAGCATGGGAATATAACAAAGATCTGTATTTAAGTTTTGTCGATTTGGAAAAGGCATATGACAAGGTGCCAAGAGAGAAGCTATTCAATACGCTGCAGTTATATGGTGTCAATGGGGCATTATATCAAGCAATACTTAGTCTTTATTTGAGTTGTGAGTCAGCAGTTAGAATTGAAGGAAGTACAGGAAGATGGTTTAATGTTAAATCTGGTGTGAGACAAGGATGTACATTATCCCCTCTGTTATTCATTATCTATATGGATCACATTATGAAGGAATGTGGTATTAAACCTGATATCAAAATTGGAGATGTTAATGTCAGCTCTTTGCTTTATGCGGATGATGTTATACTTCTAAATAAATCCGCTACAAGTCTGCAAGATTCTCTGACTAAATTGAATAGCTGTTGTAATAGATATGGTATGAAGGTCAGCAATAAAAAGACAAAGACAATGAAAATAGGCAGAATCATTGAAAATGTCAACTGTGTTGTGAATGGAGAACCTGTGGAACAAGTAAAACATTTCAGCTACTTAGGCACAATTTTTACTGAAGGTGGTAAACTAAATATAGAAATAGACAACAGAATCAGCAAAGCTGGTATCGTGGGAAGTCAATTGAATAAATTCATATGGAATAAGAAAGAAATTAGTCGGAACACTAAATTAGCTGTATACAAGACTGTGTTCAAACCAATTTTAACTTATGGATCTGAGAGCTGGGTCAGAAGTAAAACAGTTGACCAAAGACTAGAGACCGCAGATATGAGAGTTCTGAGAAAGATTAGAGGCGTGAACAGATGGCATCAATGGCAATATCATATTAAAAATGAGGATATTAGGAAAGAACTTGACATTGTCAGCATCCAGGAATGCGTTAGCAGAGCTAATCTCAGATGCTATGGTCACTTAAATAGAATGGGAGAGGAAAGATTAGCAAAACAAGTGTTCTCTGCCAGGTTGGCAGGAAAACGACCCAGAGGAAGACCAAGATATAGGTGGATTGATACGGTACAAAGTGCCTTAGACGATAGAAATATAAGATCTGATAATGTTGGAGTCTTGACAAGTAACAGACTGATTTGGAGGAAAATTGTAGATAGGAAGTAATGATGTAATTTTTTCATGTAGTACTGTCATATCCTGTACACCCCTTGAGGGTACATGGCAGGAATTTGATGATGATGATGATGATGTGTAGCTTAAAAAATCCTTAACCCACACTCGATAATAATATAGTATAGGTTTATTACCATTCGTGTGTGGGAATCAAATAAAAATAATGAAATGTTTCTAAAAAGTGTGACAAAGCAATACTTGACAGCTGTCGTCCGAATGTATTCGAAAACCAGCAAAACGATTTATCTTTTTCCCCAACCAAATTCTATTCAAATACAAATATTTTTGCATATTAAGAATTAAAAAACAGATGATTTTATTGCGAGGATTCATTAAATAGTTAAATAGTATATTATCACACTTTGTTCACACTAGAATATTATCACAATTTGTTTCCCTTTTTTAGTGGGGCATAAATGAATTGGTGTTTCACAATATGATAGCCTCATTGGAGAATGTGATATAGTAGAAATTCAGCACCTTCATCCATCCACAATAATACCTTTCTTTGTCTCACATAATTGTATCTTCTGGGCACACTGAATCTTGCTATCTCCAGATTGTAGTGAATGCTGAACGGTACCGTGAATGGCCGATATTCTTCTATAGAAATTTCTCCTACGAAAGAGTTCACATGGGATACGATGAAAACCTTCCCTATTATCGCGACAGTCGATCCAAATTTTCACCCTAATTACATCACTCCAATTTTTTACTCAACACATTACTAGTTTCCAGCAATTGTTTATGCTGTGGCGTGGGGAAGAAGTCCATTCTGTTGGTATTTTTGACTGAATTTCTCCAATCGGTACACTGAAATTCGCATGCCTAATTGCCCAAGTTAACTTATCCATCAAGAGATCTTGGGATAGAATCCTGCCGTGATTGTGGATGTTATGGTTGTCGTAATTAGGTGTTTGATTGATTTCATTTCGGGGTGAGAGAGAGAGAGATCATTCCTCCGCTTATTAGACGCCGAGAGTGGCGTCTAATGAGTAAGACAGCGACCTCTCCACATATTTTGTCTATAGAGCAAATTTTTCGGGTTATGTAGAAAATAAATAAAAAACAGAGAAATAATAAAATAAATTATAAAAATATTGTTAGCCCGACCAGTGTAGTTGGCTTTACAACCTTTCGTGCGTGAAAGATATAAAATAGTAAATCGAATAAATAAAATGTAGTTAACGTCTCATCGGTATACCACAAAAGCGCTAGAAAAATAAGCAATTGACTTCGGAATTAAAGAAAACAATCAGTCTAATAATGAACATAGTAAAATTCTGAAATAAACTAGACATGCATGAAACCAAAAAGAATCAGTTTTCTAGCTTACACTTCGATAACATCAGATGGCGTCGCAAACCGGACTTCGTTATATATTCCTTGTGGCACGTGCTACATTGAAATGTTTGCCGCACTTTATCGTGTATTTTCATGTGGTTATTAAGACAATAGGCAGTTGAAAAGTCTCGATAGCAAACCTTACAACGCAACACTTCTTTGTCACTCTTATGAAGTTCCAAGTGTTTGTTCAGATTGCCCTTCGTGGTGCAAAGTCGTTGGCAGACATCACAACGATGTTTGGCCCAAGGCTTCTGTTCGCGATGATATGGACTGTATTGTTTCTTTTCAAGAAATAAAGCAGAACCTGAAAATGAAACAAAATGCATTCGTGTATTGCAAGTGAATTTTTAACAACTGGATCAAAACTGAATAACTATATTAAAATTTATAAACACACATTTATAACCAAACTAAAGATTAGATATCGTCCCATATTTCAAATCTTCCGAATTCCACCAACATTATTCTGCCTTAGAATCTGTTATCTAATTTCATCCATGGTGACCAACGTACAAGTCGTTTTAGATATTACATGTGTGGAATTTACACAAAAATGATTGATTAATAACTATAACAAAACATAAATATTGATGAATTCAAGTGTGAATAACATACACCTGCACAGTTTCTTTTACTAAGAACATTTGGGGAGAACATAAACATGCTGAATGTATAGAAAGATACAAACGATTAAGTAGAAGACTATTTATTTTGAATTTTAATTTATTGTTTAAATAAAACAGTCAAATATTTCAAGATGACAATCTACAATTTCGATGCCCATTTAAGACATTTAAAAGCATTTTCCCTGCACGTAATAAACAGTCGTTAAACAAGGTTAGTAATTTCTACATTTTTTAAAGAAATCGAAATTGATCTGTGAATATCAATAAAAACGTAAAATTGCTAAGTTAAATAATAAAATGTAACGTAACGAACACGATTAAGAGCAGCAATCTGAGTACTCTATACTCAGGCAGCTGCTCTTAATTCTTATTGCCAATTGCTTGAGTGTGTAGCAATCCTGAGATTCCCATCAGAAATCATAACTGAGATAAAAACACAATTTCAATGTACTAATGACAATGAATGAAATGGCTGTAAATTATATAAAGTTTTAACATGGTTTTAGGAATATTTCAAGAAAGCTGTGAAGCTTCAACTTGCTGCAGTGGGATTCAGCCCTGCACCCTGCTGAGAATGAGAGAGCGGAAATATCCACTCGGCTAACCAGGATGGCAAATGTCCAGCGTTATTTATTTGTTGGTCTGGAATCGTTCATTGAGCAACCAGAGAGATCGACAAAGTGAATCTCGTTCGTTGTATCTGATAGCAACTTCGTGTTATTTCATGAATAAAGATTATTCTCTAAATTTGTTTATTCCTTTGTTTGTTTATTCAGTTGCTTCACCCCAGAAAAAGATAAAGATTAGAAATAAAGTATCAAAACTCTTCTTCGTACATTCATTCTTCTTTCCTGAAATGAACTAAATTAAGACAAAACAATAACTATAAAAAAAATTAACATTCAAAATTTGAACACGATGATTAGGATGGATTCGGAGACTTGTCATGTAACTGCTTGCAGCTGATCTCAACATGATATCGGCAGGCACGCTCAGGACGCTTTCTGTTGATTGTCTCTGTCGGAAAATAGAACTGGCCTGAATTGAGTAGTCCAAAAGAGGAACCTGAAAAATCAAAGAACTCTAGTTAATCATAGCATAGACAAACTGCCTTTAAATGATTTCTACTGAGTTTAAACAAGAAGGAAAAGCATTCTGTGTAAACGGTTTATATTTTAATCCCTGCCTTAGAAATTAAATGTCAATCAAAATTACTGAAAGTTATAATAGTAAAAATATAATGATACGTCGAAACAATTTTTTTGTAAAACATGCAATTTCTGAAAAGCAAAAAAAAAAAAATAGAGAAAATCGCAAGAATGAATCTAATAAAAAATTCCCGTTTTCGACTCTAGAAAAGTATGTCACTTTTCATTTATCTTACATTTGTTTAAAAATGCCATCGTTTACAGATTTTCATCTCACAAGTCATATAGCTTCGTTTAGTTAAAAGAATCATTTTAATCAATTTAAAAGCAGATTATTCTTAATGTGCAGAAATCAAATAAAAGATAATCTACTAAAATAATTAAAATACATTAGATAGAAAGAGATTGTACCAAAGTACAATCTTATTATTATTATCCCATGCTTCTAAGTACGAGCATTTAGTATTACAATCAAATAGTGTGCCAGCGAGAGACAGAGAGAGAGGAGAGAAATAGCGTAAACATGCGACACGTTCTATTTTAATGGTGGACGACTTTTAACATGGAATTGATAAAGGTGTATGTATATGTTGCTTTACGGATTACATGCATGCACACATAGCAATAACGTTAACAACAATCATCTCAAATACTACGAATACCAAAAGCAACTGATGAAGTTAATTTTAACCCAAAAACCTGTCCTCAATATAATTTAATTAGCTTTCATTTCAAAACAAACGAAAGTATCACAATATAAGCCTCCAAAGAATTCGTTGTTGGATTATATATAAAACTAGATATGGACTGCAAACATCTGGTGATGTTAAGCACCGAAGCAATTTTATTCATGTCATTTTATTCGTGTCTGATAATAAAAATCTTTAACGAACTAAAAAGTATCCTACCTGATATATGCAAGTTATTTTCTCAAAAGTAAAAGAAATAAGTTCATAAATGACTGATTTAAATATAGCAAATTTCTCGTAAAAGAACAGAATGAATCTAAGGAGTACCTTAGCATTCATTTTAAACTTTTCTAGAATTTACTTTCCAACACTTTTCTAAGATCGCCATTATAGTTTCGCTAGCTCCACCTATCAGATCGGTTTGTTTGATATAAGCTTAATCATGTCAATTGCATACGTAAGTTTACGTACACATGAAGATATCTTTATGTTCATATATTCGTTGGCAAAATGGAACATCAAAGCCAATAACACGCTTCTAGTTTATGTTAATCACATTAGACAACCAACCTAAAAATCTGTTTTCTTTTCCCAATAGCTCGACTCTGGTCTAAATGTTCAGCTGAAGGTGACTTATCTGGTCTCATAGAGCAGTGGCAGTTTTTTTTCCACCCTGCTCAGGTTTTTCATTCGACATAAGAGTAAACGGAACAGATAAATACACACAATTAACGGATATAAACATCCTGATTCTTATAGTTATCATTTTTGCCAGTAATTGCAAAGGAAAGGGTAAAATGTATTTGCGTTTTCTTACATATCTTCGTTTATTTCTGATAATGGTTTCATTGCGCAAATATCTTCATGGTACCTTCCTCCAAATTTCAACTCATTTCTTCGAGGTGTATTTGGGGAAAATTATAAAATCATTTATAATTTCTAGATCCAAGTTTCTGTAAAATTCTCCGAGTAGAATCGGTCCTATTCTAGTCAGAGAAATTTTTGTAGCACTTTTTAAGCCCATTACACACTTGGTCGGTATCTTTGACTTAGGAAGGAGATCCTGAGGTCACTGAATGGAATCCTGAATCCGATATATCGCTGGATTATCATATGCCTCATTTATCATATAGTGTTATTAGTACCTTATTCAAATACTCGAAAACATATTTTATTCATAATGTAAACTGAATTAATTTGTATCTCTTGAAGCCGTTTTACCAATTTGAATCGGCAATTAAATCATATTGGATAATAATTGTGTGTTTTTCTAAAATTCAAGGAACTACATTAAGCAACTTAATTGCGGGAATATGTCTTCACGTATGTTATGCAAATTAACCAAACGAACTCGTTAAATCCTTAAGAAACTAGCGTATAGTTTAAGAAACGAGAAAGAAAATGAACCACCAAAAAATTTGTTCTGTCAAACATTCAGCAAAGGGTGGTAAGCAAATATTATCCTTTATTACTAAATTATAGAGCCCAGAGATTTCAATTTGGCGTAGGTAACACACATTGCACAGAAGGGTATTATAAATCCACCCGTATTTCATAACTAGAAAATTAAATATTCCAAATTTACCAGTGTGCATGTGCACTTCTTAGCATAACCTTTGGTATTTGAGTTGCCTATATACAATACTTGAAAGGCAGGAGCCTACTTCGCTTTTTATTGTTACTTTTTGATATATTGATCCATACACGAGGGGCGAAGAAAATATAAGCGTATCAATGCCACCTATTTTTTACAAAACAGGTGAGTGCAGGTGAAGACAGTAATAGAAATGTATCGACGTTTTTTAAAAGTTGTAGGCTGTAGTTGTTTGGGAGTACTTCATGGGGAAGGCTGTTCCATCAAGACAGTGGTCGAAGAATACAACAAAAAGAGAAGTAGCAGGTTCGTTCGGTGTATTTGCGAATGCACGGTGAAGGAGTGATGGACATCTGGTGCGCTTGTATTCGGTGGATCAATGGCTGTTGAAATTAAGCTCCTGTAGATTACACAAAATGCCGAAACATTGAGTTTGTGAGATACAGGTTGAAGTGACTCTGTAAGAGAGAGAGAGAGAGAAAGAGAGAGAGAGCGGGATCAGTAATCATCTATATCATCATAATCATAGAGACAGCGCTAAGAATTTTTAGACAAGTTTGAGGTGCACTGTCCCAAACATGTGAACAGTAGTCTAAGGATGAGAGAATTTGAGATTTATATAAAGCAAAGAGCTGATTATGTGATCCAAGCAGAGAGATCCGATCATGTCTGGTGATTTGTGTATTACTAAAGATAGGGATAAGTGAGCTGAGATCTGTTTTGTGAGAAAAGAGGTGGCATGGAAGGTGAACAGATTGTCCTCGTCCCATTGAAGGATGGTATATAGACTTAATGTGCTTAATGATCTTGATACCTGAAATGTCTGTGCACTGTATAGTTTGTGAAATGAGTGGGATATCGTGTGCACAGCTGCTGATTGCATTAGTGGTGATTAACAGAAAGCATTTATGTCCAGTAGAAAGATAATATGTGGTAAGACAGCGCTCTTTAGTACTCCTGCATTGGTAGTGGAGATCAAAGAGAGGAAGTCATCTCCATGATATGCAGTAAACGACAAGAGAGGAAGCTTACAAATCAGATACAGAGAGTGGCAGGTAGACTAAAGGATGATAATACATTTAACAGGCCTTGATTTCTGACATGATCAAAAGATCTGACATGATCAACAGCAAGAGAACAAGTTTCTATGAACCTTTCCATACCACTGGTGGGTGATGTAAGCTAGAAGGTCAGCTGTGGATCTTGAATGGTGGAATCCGTACTGATAGTCGCTAATTAATTAATTAATCAGGCATCTGGTAGTGGAGGAGAAGTTGGTTATTCATGATCATTTCCATTCATTTGGAGAAGATTGAGGTGATGGCTATCGATTAGCAGTTTACCGGTAGATTTCTGCCACGCTTTCTGGAATTAGGCTGGATATGCGATTGCATCCACCTGTCGGCATAAATACCAGTTACTTTTAAAAAATATTAACGTAGATGATGATTATGATGATGATGATGATGATGCAGAACAGCTATTAGCTCTGGAGCGTTTTTGAGGAAAATTGAAGAGATGGCATAAGGACTAGAAGACTTTCTAGTGTTCACGTTATTTAGTAACTTTCTGTCTATTTGTAGAAAAAAATACAACAGACATACGGCGCTAAAATTGCAGAATGATAGGGAGCGATTTCCCTTGTTATTCTATGCAGGTGTGTTCTAGGGAAAGAGTGATGCTTGGAGGTCCCTTTATATTTGGGTGAAGTAATCAGGTGCCATTAGGATGAAACAGATGGAAGTGCAGGTGAGAATAAGTTGCTTCGACGGCTTAGCAAGGGACCAGAAGTCATGATTTCCATTTGTATAGGGAGTAAGTTTTCCACTCTAACCAAAGCAGATTTAGATATGCTGATGACTGTTGCGTGCTTCGGAATAAGCACGCAACAGTCTGCTTTGGAATAAGCAGAGTATGAAGCTGAAGATCTTCATACGAACCACCTGATGTAAGGAGAATTCTTTTTATCGGCAGCTTTAATACGGTTAATGTTGAACCAGAGCTTTGAAAGCAGACGAGTATTTTGGGTAGAATGGAAGTCTTTTGTTAGTGAATATAACTTCTGCGACTCGTTTGGAGCAGGTATTATGGTCGGATCAGAAGGAACAATATATAGATCAGGAAAATGAGTTGAAAATTCAGAGGCATCCCATTTGATACCTTTGTATTGCCAGAGGATAAAAGTTAGATAATGGTTTGAGTAAGGGAGTTTTGTAAGCGAGGAGACTTGCCCAAGATTCTGATCTAAGTTCCCGAGAGACTTCTATGTATGGTGTTCAGGAAAGAGAACTGGTTAAAAGAGATTCAGAGTATTGAGGGAGTGAAAAAGGTTATCAGGAATTCTCATAGGCAGGTGTACAATTTGCCTTAGGAAATTGCTTATTGTAAAGACTTCTGCTTCTCGTTCAGCTTGGTCAGCGGCGTTGAAATAGGGGAGCCAGTTGGAATTGTGAAAGTTAAGGTCGCCAAGGAACCTACTCTTAGGATGGTTGATTTGAAGATGGTCATGTTTCATGGAAAGGAATGCGAAGAGGTCTGAGTGGTAATCGGAGTTTGAAGAACGGTAATTGCGGGAGAAGAAAACGAAAACCTTGAGCCAGAGGAGTTGGAAAGCAGGGAATTCTGATTTCGCCATTCTCTGGCATGCCGTGTGCGATCTAAATCCATTGGTGACAGTATTGTGCAGAAAGAAATTCCGAGGTGTGTGATTTGAACATTGGAGGCAGATAGCAGTTGATGTAGATGCCTACACTCTTCCGGTTTCTGTAAAGAGTAAAAACTGTGGTCAAGCTGACTCTAAGTGAAGTATGTCATGAATACTGGTTTTTTGATGACGCGGATGATAGTAAAATAGATGTGTTAGTGAGATTTTTATTGAGGATGTTTTGGCACTGTGTATATGTTGTGATTGGATGTGTTGTCTTTTGGAAGAATGGATTTGTTCATGAAAGTTATTATTTTTTGTCAGAGTATCACTATCATTGTTTGTACGATTGATCATTAGTTCATTCGTGGTTGGAAAAAAAGGATAGAGTTGGGGATGCACTGAGAGGACATAAACTCTTTGACATAACATCCATACAGAAAGTAGCCTTGCCATAACGTAGCTTCGGCAGTGTCTTCCACATACTACTCTGACTCCATCTCCAGGCCCGCTTCTCAGTCTATATGGTAACGGGATTATGCGCTAGCTGATCGGAAAACCTCCTGACTTATTTTTGACAAGTTCGGGCCCGTATACACTAATTGGAGGCTGGCTTACGACGCCACCGTTTTAACTGATGTACCCTTGAAATGGAGAAGTTTATGAGTCTTATGTTTGGCACCTTCAAGTATATCGTTCACACTTCACGGAGAATATAGTGGGGGAGTAAAAAACAGAAACCAAAATCTCTGCTCTGGAAACATGGTAACAATCACATCAACCCACGGTAAGCAAGGTGGCGGTATTTCACCAAAAGATCTAGTTGGGAATTCCTCCAACTAAGAAAACATCCTTTTATAGTGGACACTCGCTGGTTTCGTCAGAGCCCTTTTGTAGCTTTAAATTGTTCATCGCCTACTCATTACAATACCTAAAGGTATGCTTATATTAGGCATGCTAATGATGGGTTTGTTTTCTAACATTCTTAACTTTGAAAACAGGAAGTCGGTATCTTATATTTACTTCAGCTTTTGTAAAATTTAATATTAAAAAAAAATTGAAACTTGAGGTTCCATAATATCTTTGTACAGATATATAGTTATTTATATCCCAGAGTTCTTTTAAAAACGAAAGGAATATCCTTAAATGTTTAAAAATTAATTTTAAATTTTTAAATTTTCTTATTTTAAAATTTTAAATATTTTAAATTTTCTTCTTATTATTATTTTAAAAGTATTTTTTAAAAATAAGCTCTATCCGTTTTTTATTGAATAGGAAGTTTTTTAAACAAATATTTCTAAAAATAATAATCAGCTAGTGCCTTTTATTTCCGTACAGGGAGCAAGTGAAGCCTTTATAACCCTATCTAGATTTTGGAAACTTAGTGGACAGTTCAAACTCCACCAGGAACCAATCAGAGATAATTGACCCATGACTATCACTAATTATAAGCTGAAACCAATGAAGACACGGGCAAACAAGAGTTGCCATCTCTTAACACCTAACCGATTATGTTACTGTCTGAAATAAATGGGTTCCGCGGTCGATTTTCTTAAATTAACGGGGAGAAAATCCCGTGTTTCTGGGAGAAACATACGCTTGTCAGTGCCCAGAGATCGACTAACTCGGGAACCAATCGAAGAAAGGCTCAGAAAAAGTTCCTCCAGTCGGTGACCAGACTTGAACTTAAGTCTATCTCAAGGCTGTCTTGTGCAGTGGATGCAAGCGTCACATCACTGAGGTACACATACCTTAGAAATATTTATGACGAAGTTAAAATACATCAAATACTCTAGCATTGTCTACATACTTCTCAACCAATCCTACAGGTACGTATATGCTTATCAAATTTTTTCAAGTCATCTAGTACATTAATACTACATATTCCTCAGCTGTCCTTATCAACTTCTTTAAAAGATCCACACTAACGAGAGAAATAAGCGCTAAACAATACAGCTAATGTTTATGTTGTCCACAGTGACTTAATTACTAATGGCTTTCCATTAAAGATAGCGAGTAAATCGCTATCTTTAATGGAAACGACAGAAAGATAACAACAATCTCCTTTACCATTGGTGCATTGCTCGAATTGGATAATACAGTATCCAATATCATTCATGTTAGGAATTTATCTCTTTTTTTTAAACTTTGCAAGACATGGAATCATATAATGTCATATGGAAAATAAATAAATAAATTCCGTAACACCTTTTTATTTATCAAACGGAATAGGAGGAGGCGCTTCTTTCTTTAACCAAGTGTTTTTCTTCGGCCGAATTCTAGTATTTGCGAAAGCTCTTACGGGTTCCTCAGAGCATATATGAAATGTAAAACAAACTTGTGTCGAATGTATTTTCTGAAAAATCACTGAATGGAGAAAATACCACTGTTTGTTAGTATTAAAATGACTCAATTCTAGAACAGTCGTATTAAATTTATAATATCATGTATCACATGCATTCTTCATAGAAATATTTTACAGGCTACAGTTTATTGCCATAATATATTTCCGATAATTTCAGAAAATTTTGATACGAAAAAAAAAAAAACGTGTGTGTGTGTGAGTTAAATAAGTAAAAGATGATAAATCAACAACTAAACATTTTATTGGTTCATCAATTTTTAATATTTTGCAATTTTTTAAATGTGTTGCAAGTTTGGTATTATTTTTGGTATCTCTTTTGATGAAAAAAATCCAAAAAATATATTTTTTAAATACTGTATTTGATATTGAATGACATTATTCTAGATAAAACGTCCCATTTTCATGTCCCTTCTCCATACTGTGTCATCATTTAAGGAAGATCCTTTAAATCAGGAGTCACAAACTGGCAGCCAACGAAGGCTTCGTATCCGGCCCGCGACATTAATAATTTTTCTTTTCCAAAAATCATTGTTTCTAACATCCTACGATTAAAACAGAAAAACTTACAACTTCTAAATGTTTTATGACAGCTTTAAACAAAAGTAAAACTTATTACTACAGTTCTTTGTACTATGTTTCTATCATCACATGTTGGCAACACTGAAAGGAAGTTACTTGTCACGCAGCCATTTTAAGCCACGTGATACGATGTCAATAAGTTGCAGGTTATCATTGTAATATGATAGTCTTCTTCTTCTTCTTCATCTTGCCTTCGCGTATTAGGCCTAGTGGTCTGTTACCGGGCTATCCTTAGCCCTTCTAAGAGGTACCCGTCCTGACGATAAGGTGGTTGGCCTATGCTTCCCGGTGTGTTCTATGTCTGTAGATACGTGTGTTCACGGGGCCGATTTGTCTGCTTGCGGGAGGAAAAACCCCAGATAAACTGGGGAGAAAAAACCTGCAGTCCACGCCCAAGACAAGCTAACTTGGTTATGTCAGAAAAAGATCCTTAAACTCCTCACTACGGCGACGGGAATCGAACCCAGGACACTCCTTTCCAAGGCATATGATTACGAAGCGCATAGCCACTCGGCTAACCGCGCAGACTGTAATATGATAGTGTGTTAATAAAAAGTTATCTCAATACCTTATATTTTTTTTGTCCATAACAATGTCTGAAAAGTTAAAAAAAGAAAAAAGATCAAGAAGGCAGAACTTTTCAAGGAAAATGGGAGAAGGCATCTTTCTTTGTGGAAGTAAAAAATATTCCAACATGTTTGATATGTAGACAGTGTCGCTGTGGTGAAAGAATATAACCTAAAACGCTATTATGAAACAAATCATAAGAATTGTGATAAATTATTATTATTATTATTATTATTATTATTCGTGACACCTCCAAGGAGTCCGAAGACTCATCGTGGGAGGACACCTATTGTACAACTCTCGGTGTCCACCACTACAACCAATCATCTACATCAGCGCCATCTCCTGCCCACCACCACCACCACAGCTAGTATTCTTTGTCTGTAAATTGAGTGTGTTCTGAAGGGCCGATTTGTCTGTATGCGGGATGAAAAACCAGAGTTTCCGAGAGAAAAACCCTGCAACCTCCGTATGAGATCGGCTAACTCATCTTCGATTGAAAAAGTCCATATGAAGATTCCTGCCGTCATGACGAGACTCGAACTTAAGCCTTTTCCAATTGATGGTGCAACGTACCGTCGTTCTTCCAATTGCGCTACGGAGGCGCTCGAAATATATAGAAAAGATGCGTGATGACAAACTTAAAGATTTAAAAAATGAACTGAAGTTTCAACAGAGGATATTTTCGAATGTTGTCAGAACAAATGATGCTGCTATTAAATATAGCTACATTATAAGTGAAAAAATTGCTCGGGCTTCGAAACCTTTTACTGATGGAGAATTTTTTAAAAATTGTATTTTAAGTACAGTCGAAATCATGTGTCCGTGAAAAAAGCAAGCATTTCAAAGTATAAGCCTATCAGGAAATACAGTTGCGGAGCGTGATGAAGATATAGCAGGGAACTTCCAAGATATATATTGCGTAAAAAAAATGAAGATTTTTGTAGCGTTTTCCATTGCAGTTGACGAATGTACAGACATTATTAATACTTCCCAGTTAGTAATATTTATTCGTGGCGTTGATGACGATATGAATGTGACTGAAGAACTATTGGATATAGTGCCTATGTCAGGAACAACGACTAGAAATGACTTATATTTGTGTATTGAGAAAAGTCTTGAAAATGCTCACGCGGACTGGTCAAAATTAGTAAGTGTGACTACAGATGGGGCTCTTGCTTTGGCTGGTGTTAACGTCGGACTTGTTACAAAACTTCAAATGAAAAAGGAAATGTTGTGCAAGGACAAATTCAAATCGTTTCATTGCATAATATACCAGGAGTCACTTTGTGCTAAAAAACTAAAGATGGAATAAGTGATTAGTGTAGTAATTAAAACAGTAAACTGGATACGCTCTCACGCCTTTAATCATCGCCAATTCAATGCTTTGTTGGATGAATTGGATTCAGCAGTTTCTCCGTATAATACAGCAGTTTGCTATATTATACGGAGGTTAGGTGGCTTAGTCGTGGCGTCGTTTTAAAAAGATATTTTGAACTCTTAAAAGAAATTGACATGTTTACTTCACCCAAAGGAAAATTGATTCTTCAGTTGACCGATGAAGATTGGTGCAACCCAAAAGACTTGGGTTGACATAACAAGCCACTTAAACACTTTGAATACTGCTCTGCAAGGACGTGATCAGGCAAAGAATAATTTAGCCCACTTTCCTACACTTAAATCGATTTCTCGAAATAATAATGATGCTGAAAAGTACATTTCTCAAATTGAAGAATTGAAAATTGAATTTGAAAAATGATTTTCTGATTTCAACCAGTTTGAAAATGAATTATTATTTTTCAGTTCATTTTTTGATTAATATTGAAAATGTTGACGGAGAATTACAAACGGAAGTAACTGAACTCCAGTGCAATACTGAACTAAAAAATAAATATAACGAAGTTGACATACCAAATTTTTATAAATACCTCGGCAGTAAATATTCGAAATATAAAAATTTATTGTGCAAAAATGTTGTCAATCTTTGGAAGCACCTATGTATGTGAACAATTATTTTCAATTACGAAACTTAATAAGTCAAAGTATCACTCAGGGATAAAAGATTCTAGATTAAATGCAATACTTCATATTGCAACACGAAACGAAAAAAGCAGATATTGATATTAAAATATAATTGGTTTAAACAGATATTGATATGTTAGTACAGATGAAAAGCTGTCAGGTTTCAGGATCAAAATCAAATAATAAAAGGACTTGTAGATGAATATCTTTATTTTTGTAAGTAAAAATTATGTATTTAAATAACTTTCTTAAAGTATGATAAAATGTAATTGAACTTATATTTTCTAAACTTGTTATATTTAAAAATATTTTAAATATAAATTGTTATAAATTTAAAATTTAAATTGTGGTGTAGCTGTTTACATAAGTCGTAAAGGCCCGGCAACAAAAGTTAATATTGAATACGACTTGCGTCAGATATACATCTAATTGACTGGTCCTTTGCTGCGTTTCAGTTTGAGACCCCTGCTTTAAATGTACAAGTTACAATAATCCACTGATGTAATAACCGTAACCTGCTCCAATACTTAATCATTTTTAATGCATTAAAATATAATTTTAATAAAGGAAAAAGAACCAATTCCCTTGATTTTATAAAATAAAAGGAAGGATAAATTTAAAAAAGATGAAATTGAAATTTTCACTAGTCTATCGAAATCTACATTAATATTTCTTCACTGAAATATCTCAAAAGCATTCTTCCGTTAGATGTCGCGCTAGAAACATTAAATATGTCGTTGTTGCTAAGTTATATAAATGAATTCTTCGCTAAAATGTTTTCGGTTGTAGTTTTTGGAAGGTGATTTAAAAAGAATACAGATTGTATAACTAGTTTACAGAAACGTTTAAATATTACAAATTAACTAATTTCTGCTCATATTGCGTAATATATTTTCATTTAGTTTTTACTATTCACAGGTAGGTTTTCATATCACTTGAAGTTACGAAAATAATTGTTCCATGAGAAATAGACAAACTGAATATATTTTATTCGTTCACGCTGAATATGTAGTTTTGATCTTAAAAGTATATCTCAATTTTCATTGAGGTTGATAAGGTATTTGTACTGATCGATTTATAAAACGAAAGACTCGTTTTCGTAAAGCGTATTATGCAAAAAATGCTAATATTATTTTAATATGTGGAAGCGATTTTGTTGTATTAAAAGTAGTGAAATAGATACTATTTAATTGGAACGTTAGTTGGTATAGTAATAAAAGTATTATAATGTTCAATTAATTCCTCATTTGAAAAATAGATCACAGAGATTTATGATGATCCTATTTTCAGAATATTGTAACAACAATATTCTGAAAATTTAAATGAACAAATATATAATCCCGTTTTATATTATAGATCGACTTATTACTGTCTAGCAATACCTACCTGATTTATTTGCCAGATAGTGCTCTACTGTGTCAAAATCATGCCATGTTTTTCAAATATAAACATAAACTGAGACAGAAGTTTAATTAACTGGTCAATCCTCGCTCGGTATTGTCATCTGCTGATGCGGATAGTTATTAAGAAGTTAGTAGCACACATATCTGTGCGTCCTCTTACTTAGGAATTATACTCTCAAAGGTATAACAGTAATGGACTTTAAAAAATCGATAGATAGACCGCAGATCTTTATGAAGATCCTGTTTTACCAAAGATTCAGTTCTTAGGAAAGTACACATCTATTTTCACAGTTTGTACACACAGACATAAAAACTGCACTCTCCACACCACAACATTACCTAAACAAAATAACTAGCTACTTCTACCACAATTCAATTACAGTAAAGAACACTAAAACGCAAATGCTAATAATAAAGACTCCTAGAATTATGCACCCTGCACCACTAACAACATATAGTCACACATACCATTGCATTAACCATGGACTCTGCACTGTTCAGAAATCACACTTCAGTTTATACATTGATAACCACCTTAAATGGACTAAACATATAGAATACCTTCTTGACAAAATATGAACTATTACTGCAAAACTCTTCGAAGCAAAAGATATGATGCCAACCAACGTAAAAAAAATAAAAACATAAAAAAAAACTCATATAATTTGTGAACCAATACTAAGATATGGTGTAACAGTCACTTATCAAATATGGAAAAACACTTCACCGAAGAATCGTTTCAACGGTGCTTTGGAGACCCAATACACACAGGAAATAGCTGTACTCCTAATGGCAAAACATAAAATCCTGAGTTTAAAGAATCTTAGACACTACGTACTGTTACTAAGACGCTATTTCAATAACACTTACCATCATAACAGAGAAACGTATCTCATAACCAGACAAAACGCAACGCTCTACACAACCAGATGTTATAACAATTTGTATGGAGCTGCCGTTAGGGAATGAACTGCAACATGCATTATATATAACTGTGAATTACATATGGCTTCCATTTCTCCGTGATTATTATTAATAATAGCAATATATTGAAGCCTATTTTATGCTAATTACATGTAATGCAAATTATAAGGATATTATTTAAACATTACACTGAACCACAAGTAGTAAAATGTAGTATTGTTGTCTAAATTATACAGGGTATACGCATGCAATTATATAATTTATTTGAGAGATAATAAAATGTATTATTATTATTATTATTATTATTATTATTATTATTATTATAAAAATAAATAAAATAAATCAGCTAATGCCTTTTATTCCCTTATAGTGAGTAGGAGAGACCTTTTAATCCTATCTAGCTTTTGAAGACTGAGTGGGCAGTTCAATCTCCCACGGTAGCCAAACAGAGATAGCTGGCCCATGACTATCACTAATTGTAAGCGGCCACCGATGAAGAGACTAGGAAACAAGTGCTGCCATCTCTTTTACCTAACCCAAACATGATGTGTTACTATCTAAGATAATGTAAGAGATCGACTAAGTCGGGAACCATTCGAGATAGGCTTAGAAACAGTTCCTCCAGTCGGCGACAAGACTTGAACCTAAGCCTAACTTCGAGGGACCTTGCGCAGGGGATGTAAGTGCCGCTTCCACTGAGCTACACAGGCCTTTGTTATTATAATTATTATTCATTTAATTTTATTAAAACCATTGATGCAGATCGATGAACTAAACTGTATATCTGCTACAGGTAAATCAAAATAGTTTAAATGCTGCTTCTCTGTATGTAATCTGACTTTGACTTCGTGTACTTTCAGGTTCTCATTCTGTTCATCCAGAGAGATGGCGCGAGGGAAAACGTACTGTTGAGGAGTTCACTGAAATGTGGTCTTCCAGAGAAACATGAAGCAGTTCATTATATGCCAAGAACAGAACACCGGCATGAAGTCAGCCTCCAACGTCAAGTCAGAAGCTGGAATTTCAAAGTGTTCCATGACCTTAAGTCGCAATTAAACTGTCAGAGAAATTAAACTCTTTTTAGTTGATGTGTTGTCTCTGGTATTTGTAATTCCGCTCTTACAGAGAAAAGAAAAACACTTACTTCAGAATAGATAAAATAATGCTTGGGAAAAAAACGAATACCTATAAAAGAAACTTTTATTCCAATAACTATTTTCTTAGAGGTTTAAGAGAAAATGATTAGACATAGAAGTGCAACAAGTGGAATTGTTATCTTCAAAGTTAAACTAAATTGTTCTATGCTCATAACACTCCTATAAGTTACTCTGTACATTTGTTTGTTTGTTTGTTTGTTTGTTTGTTTGTTTGTTTGGGGAGGGGGATAAAAATTGTTACTTTTGTTTATAGTTTTGTTTGTTTAAACTGCTGACTTCATATTGACTTTTATTTTGTTTTGCAGGAAATAAAATAGAAGAATTCTGTCTCTTGCGCTACCAAGAGATGTTGACTACTTTGAGATATTTTAGTTCAAAATGGGCGCCATCAATTTGATGAACAGCAATCCAGCGTAGCAAGCTAATAATAATAATAATAATAATAGCAGGCGTTCTGGGCTAACTTATGGATCCGCTGCGGTATTAGTTAGACTTCATTTGACATGTCATGATAATTCCTTGGATGTCCACTGACTCTGAGAGAAATGATTCTGTCACTCACTGGATTAGAACCTAATACATACCTAGCCATCTTTTTTCCTGAGTAAGAAAGATATTCCATTTTTACTATTTGTCTCGTGTCCTAAGTAATACACTATATTGTCCTCTGACTGAAAATGGTCCATCTAAGATCACTTATTCCCAATATATCCAGCTCCTTGCGCTCCATTTCTATCTTTATTATTTCCAGCTTACTGTGCCATCGTTATGTTTCTTGCTATCTAACATGCGCATTTTTCATTGATGCGATAAATATAAAATAATGTTGCATGCCAAGAAGAGATATTTCTTTTCTTGGACCACTGCAATTTAGTAACTAATTCTGTTCTGGTTTACGCTTACGCATATCATGCAGGCTTTCGAAACCAGATCCAACTTAGTGGAATGGTTGATCCTTATTGCCGTAGTCTCCAATTTATATTGCGTGTGTTCTTCTGCCATCTTTGCCCGTTTTGTAGGAAGAAAAGCCCGAGTTTCCGAGAAGAGGAAACTCTGCTACTACTCATGAAACCGGATAACTTCGCCTTCAGGTAAAAACCGCTGATAAATGTTCTTCTCGACCTAGAAGCGATTTGAATCCAGGTTTTTAAAGCCAAAAGGCATCGTCGATACAAATTAAGCTTCTTCGAAGGCGTTCAGTAACTAATAGTTACCGTTGTTCAACAACATTTGTTGTTGTTGAACAACTAGATGGAAGAGGCTTTGTTTTGAATACCTGCTTCTCAGCCAGAATGATAGGTTCTTACTTGGTCTATTCAAGAAGCATTACTGCTTACCTCAATCGAAAAAAGCTATAAAATCATCGAACATAGATAACTATTAAGAACCAAACTCTCAATTGTCCGTTATGCTTCTAAAGGAACAGTGACAGTTCTAAAAAAAGGAAATTTATGTTGATGAAAATGTGCATTTTTTAAGTAGTCATTTGTTTTGGTAAAATAAAAAAGACTGTTTGTTATTTTAGATTATACTTATCTACAATGAAGATAATATGAATAAACAAATCTGAGATAAAGGGTTAACAGTACAAATAACTAAAACAAAACGAGATACTAGAGAAATATTTTGCTTGTGTCATTTGTTCGGAAACTTTGTATATGATAACTGGAAAACATGACGTCATGAGTGTTAAAAGATCTTATTGCAGTCTTGCCTAAATCATCCAGAATCAATAGTTTGTTCCTATTGAGGAAGTCATGTGAATAGATTATTATAATTATTATTATTATTATCGCTTAACACCCCCAAGGATTCATCTAGGGAGGGCACTGTACTCTACAACTCTCATCTCCACCCTTTAATTCATCAACTGGACAGAATCACTTCTACCATCTACTTCCCACTACCCCACGCTAGAATCTTTTTTCTAGAAATTGCGTGTATTCTCAAAGCTGATTTCTCTGTACAAATTATGTACGCGGATTAAAAACTCGAGTTTCTGGGGGGGAAAAAACCTTGCTACTCCCGTATGAGATCGGCTAACTTACCTTCAATTGAAAAATAAATAAATAAATAAAAATATATAAAGATCCCTCACGTCTAGATGAGAATCGAACTTCGGGCCTTTGTAAATAAATAGCACACTTACCGTAGTTTCTCCATTTGTGTTACTTCAGAGGGGATTCTTTTATATGTTGTAATATGATGTTATTACCCACTAAATAGCAAAATATTTCCAAATATGATGTGAAAGGCGATCATTCATCAGCAATAGGTCTTCATTTATTTTATTTTATTTATTTTTGTAAGCTGTATTCATTTCTTAGTTTTCCTTATACTCTGACATGACAATGCTTTAAGCAGTAATTGTTTCCATGGCGAGCAGTCCTTTTTAAATAATCAGGTTTCTTTCATTTTCAGGTTCACAGATCTCTCTTCAGAGTACTCCTCATGACTCAGCCGTCCTTCCACAGATTCCTCCGGAGAACCATCAGTGCGAACTATGTCATCGAGAGTACTCCTCGGAATCGTTACTCAATCTACACCGGAAGCTTCATGCGAAGCGAAACCTTTTCCGCTGTAACCTTTGTTACAAATACTTCACAAGTTCTGAGAGCCTTAAATTTCACTCGGAGATACACGGAAAAGTCCGAAAAAAATTTCGCTGCAATAAATGTTTCCGCGAATTCGCAACGAATTACAATCTCGTATGCCATCAGAAAAAAGCTTGCATTTACATAAAAAAAAAGTAAGGCATGTTGCTTTTCTTTTATTCTTTTGCAGTTATTATTATTATTATTATTATTATTATTATTATTATTATTATTATTATTATTATTATTATTATTATTATTATTATCGTTATTATTATTGTGTGTGTATATATATATTTATATATGCTATTTGTATCTTCCAGTTCATTGAAAGTATGTAATTATAAAGATGCATATCCTCTATTCTGAAAAATGTGTATGAAATTTTAGTATATTGTTATAAATGCAATTTAAGTCCCTTTTCTGATATTATTCCTAAGTATGCTGTTGTTGTTCTCTACATAAAAATATACCTGCTTGTTCTTACAAAAAACAAAAGTCAATTTGCAAATGGAATTCGTGATGTGTGGTTACTAATGACTAATAAATTGAAGAATAAAATAAACACTTAGTTTTGATTTTACTTCATTAGTAATATTATTAAATTTTCTCAAATCCTAATAAAAGGGAGTTGCCATAGAAACAGAAGTCCCATTCTTTAATGCTTTAGAAAGGACTAAAACGATTTGAACAGCTTAACAACATAAAAGTTTCATATTCGTCATCGAGATTTTTTGTTAGAATTGTACTGAACATTGTACATGAACTAACATGTTGGGGAGTGGAAAGATCTCGTTATATTCAGTGTTTGCATCCGTTTTTAAAGTATGCCTGATAAATCATTCAAAAAATTATCTCCTTCTTTTTTCTTTAATTATCTCAACATAAAAACATAAAGTTCATGTTATTCCTATAATAATAGGAAATCAATCGAACAGAAAAAAAAATCGAACCTGTGGATCTCACGGTTGGTGAGGATTTTTGTTTTGAACTTTCTTCTGTTCTGTGTTTTAAGGTAACGAAGGGAAAGAAGTTACTTGATGATGATGTGGACATTTAAGTTGCGAAGGATGCAGATGAAGTCAAAGTTTTAGACACCAAATATTACATTAAAAATCTAGTCCAAGGGAACAGTTAAATAAAAGATACGTCGTGAAAACAGTAATTAACGTCAACATTTTAAGTGCAATGAAATATATATTGCAATAACCTATATTTACATTTTTAAATTGTAAAGCAGTGGATAAATAAACCTGCATATCATGGTGGTACACAAAAAGAATGATGATGTTCATCATCCCTTTTTATTCTTTGTTCTGAGGACGATTGATCGAAACTAGAAGGAACCCTAATCACCTTCCTGTCCTGTAAGGCAACATCATGGTTTTTAAAGTTGTCGTCGTAAAGATGAGTCTCCAGTGGATAGCTCTTCTCACATGTTAATTTATAGTTTGAGTATTTTTAAGGATTTGGTGATAAAAAAAGACATGAATACCACAATAAAGCAACATCTTCAACTCTGTGTTTGATCCTGAAAGAAGCCTATAAAATATTTGCCTGCTAATTATTTTCTCTGCGAAACAAGCTTTAAGGTTTTGATTCTGCAACAGTTTTTTTTTCTAAGTTTTAATCAGAGTAAATCATTATCTGCTGCATTATTGCACCTTCTATCTATTAATGTCATCCAGAAACAAACTGATACCCGGCAATGACAAAGATGGAGATGGGATGGACTGGTAATAAATTGTTAGAACATTTCTAATAACAAAAATAGCCTATGGACTACCACTCTCTTCAGTAAATAAAGAGGGGTATAAAAAATAATACGAATATCGTAACCTGTCTGAATTTTCGTTATTTAAACTTCTACGAGATATAGAATATATGGTGAAAAATGTTTTTGTTGGATGGATATTTACGTAAATGGTCTGAAAAGTCCTCGACCTAACAATGAAAAAATCAATTTATAATTTCAAAATTATTTTTATTTCATTTATTCCAGCGATGCTCCAGCCTCTTTATCTCGTCCCTGCAGTAGTTCTCAGTAATATCTGCAAAATACTCCTCTACAGCTGCAATCGCCTCTTGATTCTTCGAATCAAGAGGCGATTACAGCTGTAGAGGAATATTGCAGCTGTAGAGGAATTCCTCGCTGACCAGCGAGGAACAATTTTAGTTTTGGGAGAGTTAGAAGTCAGACGGAGCCAAATCTGGGAAATAGGGTGGATGTTCGGACAATTCATAGTGCAGATCCCTTAATTTTCCCATTACCAAAACACCTTTGTGGGCAGGTACATTGTCCTGATGAAAGATAATTTTTTTTCTTCTTCAAACCGGGTCTTTTCTCACGAATTGTTTCGTCTAGTCTGGTTAAAAGATCGGGAAAATATTCTCCGGTTATTGTTTTACCCGTTTTAAGATAATTAATAAACAAAATGCCTTTAGCTTCCCAAAACACTGATGCCATGACCTTACCTTCTTTGGCGCTGAACAACTGGCTTCTCTCCACTGTTTTGACTGCTGTTTGCATTCTGGTGTGTAGTGGTGAATCCAAGTGTCATCCAGAGTAAAAAAAAGTTACACAAAATTAGTTTTATTCTTGTTAAAACGCTCCAAGCACTGTTTAGAGATTTTCATGCCAGTGCGTTTTTGACCTGCGCGGCACCCATCATGCGCAAAGCTTTTTCATTTACAATCCTTCATGGAAAATGTATCCTGCACGTTCTTTTAAAATGCGTATAGTCTCAGCAATTTCACGCAGATAGACTCGCGGTAATCTAATACCATATCGTGCACTGATCAATGATTTCTGGTGTGGTTACACTTTTTGGACGTCCTTCACGAGGATCATCTTCAAGGCTGGTACAGCCCCGTTTAAACTCGGCAGCCCATTTCTTAATTGTCGAAAACGAACAAGAAGAGTGCCCATAAACTTTTATGAACTTCGAACGAATTTCTTTTGGCGTTAAAACTTCTTTTTTTTTTACAAAGAATGTTATAACCGCACGATACTCAATTTTATCTATTTCAAAGGATACAGACAACACTTTTGCTTCTGACAGCTGTATATAAAAAAAAAACACTACTTCATAGAATGACTTGCAATTTCATATCGATGCTTATTATAGATGTATCAACTTAGAAAAAAAATCTTGCCAATATTGTTGCCATTTATGATTAATGCCGAAAACGTTTTAGCCACCCACATAAGTGAGGAATATACTTGTGCGGAATATTATTCTTGTTTGTTCTTTTCCTTCATCCAGAAACTATAAGATCTTTCTGTAATACGGATATCAACTCCGTTATGCGAAGTGGTAGAGGAACATCTTATAATCTCTATTAAATATTCTTTAAGTGGAAGCGGTTTTCTCAAACTGATATCTTTAAAATGTCAGTCTCACCGAGAACATCATTAATTTGCTTAATTTATCGTTAATAATTTGCTTAATATTGATATATTAAGCAAATTGATAGATTACAAGGGGTTTCTTACACGCAAACGCATTGAGTACAAGCGACGTGGAATCCCCCCCTTCGATTATTCATGATCCCGAGAATTTGAGCAATTATTGCTGCTAGATGACTCTGACATTCTTTGCCCTTTCAAATGCTAATTTAAGATGAATTGATGGTAATGTCACACTAAATGTTAAAATGCCAACTTAAAATGCTATAATAAACCACGTTGACTGCAATTCTCCTTACTGTTTACAACTTTCTTATTTGTTATACAAAATAAGACACAATGTCAAATATTTCTTTTTGTTCAGTGTACTGTTTTCAGAATACTGATGGACATCGATTTTGAGATACTGTTTTGCAAAATAACTCTTTGCAATCATTTTATAAAACACATCAACTAACAGTTCTCATCCGGCAGAACAAAATGAAATATCATGAATAATCATAAAAATCATGAATATTGAATCATCTATCATGTAGATAGATGATTCGAAAGGCAGGCGATCTGCATTTGCATTTAGGCAAAGAACATGACTGAACTCCGTAATTTAAAACTTAACCTTACCGAAACATGAAGAGAATGAGTAATATCTGTATTACTTTCGCAGGTAACAATGAAGTGTGATCTCACACGGGAAAAATATCTCTCTATGTAATATTTGGCCAACATATGCTACTCCGAAATCTTTCCTGCACCTCCTTACGTATATCCCATGTGCACTTGGGAAGGCATCGTCATCAATTTCTTGATATGTACCTCCAAGGGGTTTTCACGTTATTATTAAGGCAGCATCACATGATTAAGCTCACATTATTAATAACCTCCTGTCCACAGTTTTCTTCTCAAATCAGTCTATTAATTGTCCGCACTCCGATATTGTCATATCTAACATTTCGTGCTTCTAAGACACTTCTGACTGAATCAATCCACGTAATTAGAAAATTTCTGTAGGTCTCTTTTCTGTCATGTTAGCATCAAACAGCTGTCTGTTCATTACCCTAATTCGTCCTCAGAAACCTCATATCTGTGGTCTCTAGTTTTTGATCAAGTACTTTATTTCTAACCTAACTCTCAGATCCTTAACTTAAAACTGGTTTAAACGCTGTCTTTTATTCTGCTACTTTCGTGTTTTGGCTAATTTTTCTCTTATTCCATAAGAATTTATTCAGCTGGCTACCCACCATACCAGCTTTGCTTATTCTGTTATTAATTTCTAGATTTAATTTTCCATCTTCACTAAAAACTGTGCCTAAATAGATGAAATAGTTTACTTGTTCTATAGGCTCTCCGTTTAGAATGCAGTTGATGTGTTCAATGTTACGCACAAATAATGTTTCTGCCTATTTTCATAGTTTTGATCTTTTTATTTGCTGAATTTCAGACCAAATTTGTTACAGCTATTAGTCGATTTAGTTAGAGAATCCCGCAGACTTGCACTAGATGTGTTTACGTGTACATCATTTGCATAAAGCAAAGAGCTAAGTTTGACATCTCCCTTCTGCCACTTTCTTTCATAATGTGATCCACATAGATGACGAATAAGAATGGAGATAATATGCATCCTTGTTTTAACCCTGATATAACATTAAACCATCTTCCTGTGTTTCCTTCAATTCTAACTGCTGACTTACAACTTAAATATAGAATGTGTATTGCTCTGTATAATGTTCCATTTATTCCAAAAAATTGTTTTGAAAATCGTTTCTCTGGGCACCTTGTCATATGCCTTTCCCCGATCTACAAAACTTAAACACATATCCTTGTCATATTCAAATATTTCTCAACTATTTCTGGTAAAGTGAAAATTTGATCTTGACGACCTGTATTTGGCCTGAACTCAGCCTGTTTTTCTCCAAGTTTCTCTTCCACAATCTTTCTCAATCTCTTTTCAAGTATGCTTGCATATATCGTATCTGGAATTCTTACTAGATAAATTCAACTGTAATTCTCACATCTAACATAATAACGAAGCACATTAAAAATGTGTATAAATATGTATAAATTGCACTAAATATGTATAAAAGTTATTTTCCTTAACACATATGATAGATGTTAAAAACTAGAGAAAATATTATATCTTCAATATTTTTTCCTTTTAAATCATAACTAAGCGAGAAACTGCGGTTCTATAAACAAATGTCTTTGCCTTTCTGTGGAAAAAGAAAGCTAAGTGAATCCACTTTCAGATACAGTAGCACGTGAACTCCATCTAAAATATATCATTAATATCTGTAAAAACTAAACAATAAAAAATTGAAATATTCATCAGATACATCTTGTGCCTCCGTAGCGCATTTGGAAAAACAACAGTACATTGCACCCTTCGATTGAAAAAGACCTAAGTTCGATTCTCGTCGTGACGAGAGGAATCTTTATATTGACTTTTTCAATTGATGGTGAGTTAGCCGATCTCATAAGGAGGTAGCAGGGTTGTTTTCTCAAGGAAACTCGCGTTTTTCATTCCGCATACAGATAAATCGGCCTGGAACACACGCAATTTACCGACAAAAAATATCGTTGTTGGTGATGATGGGCGACAGATGATATTGATGGTATTAGCGTCGTAGTAGGAAAATTAAGTAGTAGTGGAAATGGTGAGATGTATTTAGCGAAGTAGAGTAGATTGCCCTCCCGCGATCAGTCCTTGTGCGAACTTATGCCACACGGAAATGTGTAGTTGAAGATGAAACGTAGTTGAGAAGTCTTTCTGGTAAATTTGGCATCGAAAAGATCTTTCTTCTTGTGCACCTTCAAATGATCGTTAAGGAGTCCTTTCGAATAATGGTGGGAACAAACTTCACATAAAAAGTTCTTCCTTGTTTTCTGTTAGTAAGATGACTGCTGAGGAATCTTTGCAAGCACAAAACCATTGTCTAAAAGTTGAAGATAGTTCTGTCCCATATACATTATAGACTCTGTTACAGAAATGCCATTGGCATTGTGTTATTTTAAGAAAGAGTAGTGTTAGATCCTGAATGAAGAACTTTTATAAAGAAACTATTCCTTCGGGATTTAACAAGTTTAATATAACATCTGAAAGAGAAACGTGTACTCCAGCAGAAAATAAAGAAATTATTTACTGTATGTAAGAATAAATGTACCCCTTTATGTAGATTTATACGATTCAATGTTGTCTCTCCAAAAATCATTTAGAGAATTTGTGTGTTAATTATAGTAATATTAAGACATTCTGTATACAGTGAATGGCTCAGTACGGTTGTAAACAATAGTCCAAAGGTTACGTGCGAGACGTCCTGCCTGAGCGTAAGGCTTGAAGCAAGGGATTACGCGGAAGGCGACTCTAGCTCGCTTTCCTGGAAAAGAGCGCTCGAAGAGGAGAAGGAGCATCACGGATCAGCCAAGGGGCACTGAGGACAAGTGCCATGTAAAAAAGGACAGCGGAAAAGAAGAGGGCGCAAGGAAGGGAGAATAAAAAGGGATTCGCGCCGTTTCTCAAGGCTTTTTTTTTTTCGTCTCCTTTGAACCTGCTTGGTCCTGATCGATTCAAGGTGATACGACGATGTTGGACGGTGAGTCCTTTCCCTTGGATGGGTAATAGATTCCGGACAGTGCCAAACGTAAGATGTCGGCATCTATAGTTTCGAGCTTTCGCTAAGTGTTCCATCGGAAGGAAGCAGCGAAGCGTTTCCTTGCAACCGGCAGGACAGACGAGAATGATCGGTAGCTGATCCAGATAGACGGAGACACGATGTCAGGTGCAGAGTAAAGCCTAATCAGACGACTACCGTGACCCTCCACGTGGACATGATCTGAAAGAAGTACCGAGTTGAGTTCAACAAAGGCGAACGGATCTAATGGACCAGGTATTCTGGGCAAGAAATGGTAAAGTACAGAACTTTATTATCTACTTCCCAATTATGTTAGAGGAAAGAAAATCGTTCTGTATTGGTCTAATGTGGACAGATTATTAGAGAACTTTAAGTGATCATCTTAATCTTATATTGGCAGATTTCCATTAGACAAGTTGTCTAGAAAAACGTTTATAGATGAATGTGACAAAAATTTAATGTATAAGACTAAGATTGTAGACAGAATTGATTAGAAGTTTATAGCATTTATATTATGTGTATTTATGTTTATCTTAAGGGAAAGTGTTATTGCTCATATGCCATAGGGTTTACTTGTTTCTTCTAGTTTGATTTAGTATGATATGAATTAATTGAGTGTGAGTGATCTTTTATAATTTTAAATGTGTAAGGTCCCAATAAACATGTTTTGTTTCTTATACCTGAGCCTTGCCTGAATACAAAATCAAACTACCACTCATAAACTCGAACTTAAGCAGGAGGGATTAGAAAGTATATTGTGTTAGATTAGAGGGCACAACTGCAAAGCTGAGTTTTACATAACCGTAGTTGAGTGTTTGTTTAATGACTTTGAGCATAAAGCGCTGGGAAGGTCTCTCGGAATAAGAGTCTCTTCTGTCCTAGGATATTGGCGCAGCCATTAAAAAATTAATTCCTCAGTATCTAAAAAGGAGGCTGCCTCAGAGTGATGGGACAGCCTCCTTTTTCAGATGGGGCGGCCTCCTTGGGAGAACTTCTCTTAAGAGTGATGACTCGTACATTCCAGAGATTACTAACACAGACAATAACGGATTTATTGGAATTAATAAATGAATTAACAATGACTTAAGAAGTTCGACTGAATATACCTCGAACAATATAAACTTTCTGGCTATCATTGCTGGCCTGACACAAGAAGTTAAAGAAATTAAAACAAAGCACTTTAAACTAGAATACGCAAATATGGAGCTCCGTAGGGAGCTTAAAAGTTCATGAAACACTGGATGACCTGAATCAACAGGCAATTAGCCCAAATCTGGAAATTTCATATACTCTGATTTCTACATTTCATGACACAAGGGTCGTTTTTGTCGGATTCGAATATTAAAAGATACGGAAAATATCGGAAGAAAAGAAGGAAACAAATTTGTAAATTTGTCTACCGTCAAAAGAATGTTTAAATGTATGTCACGATATTTGAAGATCCATTTCAGCAAATCATATTTAAAAATTAATAATATCTGCACATATTTATGCTGCTCAGAAAAATAAACTTATTAAACGTATGTTAAATCAGAACAAACTGACAGGTGTCGCTTGAGAGACTAAAATGGCGATCTGACGAAAGCGAACGAAAAATGAATCGTGAGCAAGTTTAAAATAAAATTCAATACATTCATTGTTTCCGTTTTTTTTTATTTTTTTTTTTGCATGTGGCTGAAAACTAATTTTAATACGTCTGAAAAATCTTGATCTCTTATGCAGCATTTGACTGTAATCCCGAAAACTACTAATTGTGATTTGTTGTTGTTGTTTCGGGATTCGCTTTGAATAGTATGCGTTGCTAATAACAGTGCAATCTCAGTAGTAGTTCTTTGTAATCAAATAAAGATGTGTGCGGCTCAATAAGCTACACAATCATAATCCCTGAACTACAAAACTGCATTGTGTTTCTACATCAGGCCTTTCTTGTTCTCGCTTCTACACTTCCGACGTTTTTTTTCTTTTTACATTATAATGCAAAAAATATCCATATTTCAGTTTTAACGTAATACAATCTGATTGAAATTTAATTATCTGTCCAAGGCGTTTATTACAATTTAATCTGGCGTTTTAAATAAAATCAGCAAAGAGAGCAATAAATCTGTATATGAATTAGCTAAACTGGTCGCGAAGATCGCAAAATGCTCTTCGGTAAATCCCTTCATAAAATTATATTTTGCTACAACCTTAAATTCGGATACTTTTCATTTTAATAATAAAAATATACTACGGTCTAAATAAACAAACTCGCAAAAGGTAATCAGTCATATAAGAGTCATTAACATGACCCTTATACGGAATATACCAACGTACTGAAGAACAATCGGATTGGTGATATTAATCTAACTCACCCAACAAAGCTTTTTTTTTTTTTACTTAATTTTGAAAGAATGCGAAACAATCTGTTTCCCCTATTTCACTGCATTTTACTGCGATATGTTAATATTGGGGTCACGATCCGTTGAGTTGTTTAGAATTAGCACTGAGACTGCAAAGCTCCAGTTAGTTAGTTGAACTATCAAATCAACATGTCTCCAAACGATTTTCTTATTTTACGAGATCTACACAAGGGATTTATTAAGTCCATATAAATGGAGAACAGCCAGGGTGACCACCACTAGTACTTTCGTACTAGATCTAGTACTTTTTATAAAATTTTAGCGTTCTAGTAAGTTCACCAACAGATCTAGTACTTTCTTCCTTCCGAATAATAATAATAATTAAAATAACAATATGAGAGTTAGACATATGAGTTTAATATTTTTCTCTTCTCCCACCGCCCCATATCTTATAACGCTTCTCGGCGGTATAAGATCATTGCAACAATGAAAACAAGTGGAAAAATTAAATATTTTAATATGAATAACCACTTTTTGTTGATGCACAGTGTAATTTGGAGCCCATTGAAAAGAGAAATCCAGCCGACAATGATCAGTTTTTAGACGTAGAAAATATATATAAAGAATGGCAACTTTGAAGACTGTAAAAGCATTGAAAAAAGGTCAGGAATTCATGATTTTTTGGAATAAAGTTTTTGAAATGAAAAATGCTGTAGGAGAACAAATGTTTCCTAATTTAGCAACATTAGTTAAAGCTGTACTGTGCCTCCCTCATTCATCAGCAGCAACTGAAAGAATATTTTCAGCAGTGACAATAAATAAGAATAAAATAAGAAATCAACCAAATTTCCTTGATGAATGGACTCCTTTTGACAAAAGAAAAATTGAAACATTCATCAGCTACAGATTTTACTATTTCTGAAGAGTTAGTTAATTTAGCAAAATCTGATAAAAAAATAATGAATAAATACTTCCAATGTTTTCCTGAGTGGGAACCCCCGTATATATGTAAACCATCATCATAGCACTAATTGAGGATATTGGATAGATATGCCTTCTCTTTCCAATTGACTTATATTTTAGTATTTGTTTAGGATGTCGTGTATTGACCATTCGGTTTACATGTTCAATCCATTTTTGTTTATATTTGTTTAGTTTTTCTTCTATTGATTTTGTTTTTAGTTATTTTAAAATGTCTTCGTTCCTTTTTCTTCTCATAAATCTCACTTCACTTGTTTTTATTCTTTGTTTATCTTGTTTTGTTTATTGCCCAAATTTCACTGCCATATAATAATGTGGGCACTGCTAAAGTATTGTATATTTTCAAGCGTGTTTCTTTGTACTATATTTGAGTTGAGTGTTCCATTTATCAGGCCTATAATCTGTAAAAAATTTTAAGATTTTAATTTTTTGTCTTTTTCTCCTTCATATGATATTTCACATCCAAGATAACCGAAAGTATTTTTCTGTTCTATTATTTTATTATTAATAACTATTTTGCTTCTAACTGGAGTTTGTCCATAAAATGCCACTGATTTAGTTTTATCTATGGAAATTTTCATTCCAAACTGTTCTACTATAATGTTTAAATTAGCGTATTTACTTTGTTAGTCCGGGAAATTTCTATACCTTGATTGTTTAAGGTGTTCCACTGTATTAATATTTCATTAATGTAAATATTGAAAAGTGTTGGAGACAGAGGGTATCCCTGTCTTATTCCGTGGTTCACAGATTGTTTTTCAGAGAACTTTTCATTTATTTTTATTTTTATTTCATTATCTTTGTATATATTCAATATTGCATGTAGTAAAATATTAGGTATATTTATTATTTGTAATATATCAAACATTAGATATCTTTTTACTTTGTCAAATGGTTTTTCGTAATCTATAAACAAAAGATGAGTTTCCAAATTAAATTCTCTTCTTTTTTCTATAAGTAGTTTTAAACAGAAAGCTGCATTCATTGTACAGCACCCTTTTCTAAATCCCTTTTGACATTCTAATAATATTTTTTGCAAAGTATATTTTTAGTTTTTCATTATGTAGTCTGCTATATATATTGTAGCATGTATTCAATAAACTAATATCTCTGTAGTTAGCAGGTTTTGTTTTACCCCCCCCCCCTTTTTTTAAATATACATATTACTCTATTGTAATCCATTCTACTGGTATTTGTCCATTTGTATATATTTTATTTAAAACTTTTAGTAATCTTTGATGAAATTTTTTTCCAGCAAATTTATACAGTTGGAAGTTTATCCCATCTTCTCCTGCTGATTTGCCATTTTTTATTTTATTTAGGTTATCCTTTAATTCTTTCATTGTTATGGTATCATTTAAGGTGTTTTGTGAGTTTTTGGTGTAATTATTTTTGATGCCAGTATTATCCGCCCAAAGATCTGTAAAGTAATCCAAGAATTCTTTTACATCTATTTCACAATTTATATTTGCGGTTTCTTTGATCTGCATTCATGTGTTTTAGTATTTTGTACGCACTGGGTCTTATTTTGTATATGTCATTTTCTAGATATGATACAAAATTTTCCCAGCTTCCTCTGTGTCTCTTTCTGGTTTTTGGTATATGTATATATGTAAATAGCATATTAAATAACTGAAATTTTAATGTTACATTATTTTAAACTCTAAAATTAGACAAAAATTATCTGGTAAATTAATACACATGTTAAGTGCTAGAGTTACAATTGGGCTTCAGTTATGATGAATGACAACTGAAGCTCTTGGACTCCGATGACTACAGCGAGATGAGTTTTGACTTGTTTTTTTCCTTTTCGTAAATTTAGCGGTTTTACATTGCGTTCATCTATGATAATAAGGTAGTAATACCGTAAAATGCTCTAAATAGAGTGAATGAAACGAAGGCAAATAAAAATTTAGTACCTTTTTCTTGCATAAGTTGGTACTAAATATTTTTGCTGAGTGGTCACCCTGGAAACCGCTAGATGGCGCAGTATCAGTAAGCAGCTATGAAATAGTCTTCCGATTTAAACATTTTTTTTAAATGGTTAATTGCGAATTAGTAAGTAAATTTCATTTGTGTCATGTACCTTATCAACTACCCTAGGTGATATAACTGATAATTGTGTGCCTCTAATAGTGTCCTAACAGTGTATGAAAATATATCGTGACGCGAGGGCTGCAACACCGCCATAGCCTTCTAACCTACGTACAAGGTAAGTAGGACAAAGAGCTAAAGATTTAACATACTGCTATCTTAGGAAATGGCGATACGCTTCAGAGTATGCAAGGAAATAGCCGTTGATAATAAGACTATTATAAAGAGCGTAAACTCTAACTGTCACAGCAACTATCGTTTTTACTGCGCAGGATTGAGTGAAAGTCAGTACAAAACATTATCAAAACACAGAAAGCAGAACTGGAAATGCATTCCATGCAAATTTAGTAAACAACCAAGCTCACACCAGCCAAGTCCTTTATCCCAAAGCGGTATGCATCAGCACTAGAGTGCTGACCATCGCTCGAAGGCAAATGAGTCACTCAGCCCTGACACCAGTGCAGCAATGTTCATTGCTAATTTAACGATTGTGATCTGCGACTGAAAGAAGGAGGTAAGCGAATGGGAAACCTCTGCTGAATATGCTTCTGCGAAAATAGACGAGTTTCTATACACGATAGTTGGGATAACAGAAGAAATCAAAGAACTTAAAACTAAAAATATAGAACTGGAAAATTCCAATTTACAGTTACGGCACGAACTTAATTAAATAGTTGATGACCTCAATCAACAAACCATAAACAGAAATTTGGAAATAGTAGGTGTCTTTCCGTTCTGGAAAGACACCTACTATTTCCAAATTTCTGTTTGAACCCCCATGAAAGCGTGTATGAAATAATAAAAAAGATTTCACAAAACATTCAAGTGGATTGTAATGAGAAGGACATCGAAGCAGCCCACAGACTCCATAATGCACAAAAAACAAGCCAAAACATATTATTATTACAAAATTGACGTCTAGGGAGACGAGAGATGGATGGCTAGAAGGAAACAAAAACATAAAGTACAAAATAAGTCCTAGAGATATAAGTAGTAATTTTAAAGAAAATTAAAATAAAGACTAAGTATCTCTGGATCAAGGACGGTAAACTCTTCAGGAGAAAAAATGACACATCGCATATTTTAAGGATAAAGTGCGAAGATGATTTCCAAAAACTTTAAAAATAACGAAAGAAGTCCTGATTACGTTACGATGGATATTAGTATAACTGCTTATGAAAATTGTATAATTTGCAATGACACAACAGAACTTGGAACATTTTTATATTTCAATAATAAAAATGTTCCAAGCCTATTCTAAAAATATTGCATTTAAACATGAAAAGTATAAGAGATAAAATGGAACATCTAGAACTAATATTAAATGACCTAGATTATAATATAGATATTTTAATACAAACAGAAATATGGAGAAAGGAGCATGAAGCTGGCTTGTACTATTTAGAAAGATTTTAAAATACTGTCACTGTGGGGATTATAACAGATCTGGGGGATTAATGATCTTTGCTCGAAGGCATTTAACTATTAAACCTATTAGCAGTACGAAAATGGAAACAGCCGAGAATGTTAACATTTACTTAGAGAACTACAATTACAAAAGGAAAAAACACTACAAAAATTTCTAAAAATCTTTCCCTAATTAAAATTCTTTTTTTTTTTTAAATTTATGTTGTGTCGTGTCTTCTATTTCTATGCTGCTTATGAATTAGCGGTCACGTAAGGTGGGAATACCCTACAGCGCTGTGGGATCCTGGCCGCTGTGAACGAAGTAGTGCTCGGGCGCTACTTCGTTTGCCCAGCCGGGCCAGAGGAGATCACGGGTATCATGTATTGGCGATCACTGCAAATGCTGAGTCAGATTTCCCCCCCCCCCAAAAAAAAGATTAAATCTTGAGTACTCGGCCCCCTCCAAGATTAAATCCTGAATGCACCACTGCTGGACACCGTACTACATGACATCGATTATGATAATGTTTTCATAATTGGTGACATAAAAATATCGATATGCTAAGCAATGGCTGTTATTCTCTCGATTGCATAGATTTATTAGCCATGTATGGCTTTTAACAACGTGTAAATGACCCGACGAGGGATTTCAATGGCTGTGCTTCCTGTTTGGATCCTGTGTTTGTAAGAACACAAAGTCCGATTAAAGTCAAGACAGCGGTGTTAAAACAGCCAATCACAGATCACTTTCCGGCAGCCAAATGAATCCTTCTACAATTAGCATCTACAGACACAAAAGACGTCAGCGTTAGTATCCTAGAATAAATTACAGTATGCTAAAACATACATTAAGTACCATATCCTGAGAATAGATACCATCTGAAACCAATGTTGACGATGCTTACCACAAATTCATTAACATATTAGGTATTGAAATGCAACACGCCACTGATGTACTCCAAGGAAACAGGCGCAAACTAGCGAAGCCATGGATAACGCAAGACAACGTATAAAAACAACGTATAAAATATAATAAAACGACATATAAAACTCAGAGATAAGATGTATAAAAAAACACAAAAAATATCCTCACAATGAATACTAAGAGAATAGCTTCAGATATTACAGGAACCGTAAGTCAAAAATTGAGAGATGAAAAAACAAGTATTGCCGTACTTAATCTTTGAAATATGAAGGTAGTGCCAAAAAACGATAGTATTGATGTCAGAATTCTGCGGAAGTGCCAGGAATATCTGATAGCTCCTGTGATGACTATCTTCAGTCTATCGTGTGTTTCTAACAGAATTTAAGAAAGCTGGTAATACCAATATATAAAAAAGAATGCAAAAATGATCTTAAAAACTACAGGCCAATCTCCCCTACTCCCGGTTTTCTCCGAAATATTGGAGAAATTAGTAAAAATAAATGAGTAACTTTTTTAGAAAAAAAATACTTCTTCTCTAAGAACCAGTACAGGTTTAGACAGATATTGAACACTGAGCACGCGCTGCTGAACTTTACAAACTTGATTTATTCATCACAAGATAAACACAAACTAACTTTAGTATTCTTTCTAGACCTTCAGAAAGCTTTTGACACAGAAGCCCACGATATTTTATTAACAAAACAGGAGAATATAGGAATTAGAGGTTGTGCACATGACTGGTTTAAGAGTTATTTAAAGTCCAGATCACAAGCAGTAAAAATCAACAAAAGTTATAGCAATTACGTTTGGATAAAACGTGGTGTTCCTCAAGATTCTCTGCTTGCTCCAGTACTATTTATAACTTACATCAACGACTTCTGTGCCCTACCTTAACTATCAAGTAAAGTAAACACCTTTGCAGATGATACCGCATTGATAATCAATGCAAATTCTGTAAATGAAATGCAAAATATGGTGAACACAGATTTGCAAATAGCGACATATTGGTTTCATGTGAACAAACTCACTCTTAATGCTGGAAACACAAAATTTTTAATTTTTAAACTCAAAAATACACCTACCTAATAGTAAAACCAATTTTTCCATCCATATATTTCTTCATAACTGGAAGAATTGTAAAAGTAACCAAAATTGTAACTGTATGGAGATGAAAAATTTGAATACTATAACCTACCTAGAATTAAAAACACACAGCAACTTAAGCTGGAAACCATATATTACAGAAGTACGCAGCATAGTAAGATTTATGCTATCTCTAGTCTTCTTCTTCTCAAAGAGATTCTTAACTGACAATGTTAAGAACATCATATTTCACCAGAATACAAACTATTATACAGGCCGGTATACTAAGCTGGGGAGGAACATACCATACCACACTGACACCATTAATCTCTTTATAAAAATAAAATAATATACATTTTAATCAACATCAAATATAGAGACACTACAGTGAACGCTAAATATACTCTATTAAATATCCTTCCATTTAAACAACTATATACGAGGGTGGTCTGAAACGTTCTCAGCCTAACAGTGAAAAAACGAATTTATAATTCCAAAATTATTGTTATTTTTCAACATAATCTCCCTTAAGACTAATACATTTATTCCAACGATGCTATGGCGCCATTATCCCATCCCTGCAGTGGGTTTCAGTGAGATCTGCAAAATACCTCTCTACAGCTGCAATCACCTCTTGATTCGAAGAAAAACGCTGAACAGCGAGGAAGAGTTTTAGTTTTTGGAATAGATGGAAGTCAGAGGGAGCCAAATCTGGGGAATAGGGTGGATGTTCCAACAATTCATATTGCAGATCCCTTAATTTTCTCATTGCCAAAACACCTTTGTGGGTAGATGCATTGTCCTAATGAAAGATGACTTTTTTTCTTCTGCAAACCGGGTCTTTTCTCACGAATTTTTTCTTCTAGGCTGATTAAAAGATTGGAATAATATTCCCCGGATAATGTTTTACCCTTTTCAAGATAATTAGCATCCCAAACCACCGATGCCATGATCTTTCCTGCTGATGGAATCGAATTTATTTTCTTTGGCACTGAACAACCGGCTTTCATCCACTGTTTTGACTGCTGTTTGGATTCTGGTGTGTACTGGTGAATCCTAGTCTCATCCATGGTAATAAATCGGCGCACAATATCAGTTTTATTCTTGTTACAAAGCTTCAAGCACTGTTCAGAGATTTTCATACGAGTGCATTTTTGGTCTGCTGTGAGCAGACCAAACACACATCTTGCACAAAGCTTTTCCATTTGCAATTCTTCATGCAAAATATATCCTACACGTTCTTTTGAAATGCCTGTAGTCTAAGCAATTTCACGCAATTTGACTCGCCGGTCATCCAATACCATATCGTACACTTGATCAATGATTTCTGGTGTTGTTACACTTTTTGGACGTCCTTCACGTAGATCATCATCAAGGCTGGTACGGCCACGTTTAAACTCGGCAGCCCATTTCTTAATTGTCGAAAACGAAAGAGAAGAGTGCCTATATACTTTTATGAACTTCGAATGAATTTCTTTTGGCGTTAAACCTTCTTTTACAAAGAATTTTATAACCGCACGATACTCAATTTTATCCATTTCAAGGGATGCAGACACTTTTGCTTCAGACAGCTGTATAAAACATTTATGGTCGAGCCCGAGAACGTTTCATACCACCCTCGTATTTATAGGATGCTATTTTTCCGAAAGACTGATAACCAGTACGTAAGTATTAGAAGAGATACTTTCTTGTATTATTGATACATGTATCAATAATACAAGAAATATGTATGTATAAATTGATATATGTATAATTATTGAAAATGTTTTGCATTTTCAATAATTTAAACATATTTAAAATTTTTAAACAATTTAAAAATAATTTAAACATATTATGAATATGTTTAAATGAATGTGTGTGTATGAATAGGTGTGTGTGTGTGTGCGCGCGGACACAGACACACACTGTTGATATACTGTTCGACCACAGATGCGAGATCCCTCAACACTTCTGCGCATGCAGAAGAAGATAAATCCATTCCGATAATTGGGTAATCAGTGCGTTTCGTGCGATGAGCGTTTATTATTATACGTCAGGAAATTAGCTTTTTCCTGATTTTAAATTCTAATTTTTAAAGTGTTAAGTATTTTCCTTGTACAACAGTTGGATAATTTACGTATAAAGCACATGATTTCGTGTTTTGTTAACAAATTCGTACATCGCCTTATTCCTTTCTTCCCTTCAACATGAATTGACTCTTCTTGACATTGTGCCAGCCAGGGTTCTCGCATCTGTGGTCGGACAATAATTTTCATCTACTCCCCAGTAAAACGTGTGAGATGTTAACTTACAGCCAGTCGGTTGGAGTGTGGCGGAGCTGTCAGCATAGCCAGCCAGGCAACCAGCGACTAATTTTCGACTACTTCTGTCAACAGATTTGATTCTGGAGTATACGTAATTACATTCAAACCTTATGCGAGTTGCGATCACTGTTTACCACTTTAGTGATTGTCGTGGGAAAGGGTCTGCTTATTCCGCTCCACTTTTGATTTGATTGTGAATAGGAGACCAGTATTGGTGAAAAGTCTTACCCGAAGGTTATTGCTTATAACTTTGGTCAGAAAGACCTGGATTCGATTCCTGTAAGTGATGTTAGGAACCTTTATCTGGTCTCTTTCGACTAAAGGTGAGTTAGCCAGTCTCATACGGAAGTAGGGGTAACCCGGAAACTCGAGTTTTTCTGGCCCCATGAACATACTCATCTACAACCACCTTATCCTCAATACGGTAGCGGTTAAGTGTAGAAAAATCATCGACACTGTAAGGTAAAAGAGGAGGGAAGGAATAAGAAGAAAGAAGGTAATGAGTTATTGAAGATTTTTAAAATTATTGTATGAAATGTTTTTAAGGCTATGAGCACTCAGAATTTCCACTTTAGTTAAGTTCTATGAATGGTCCTACATAAACACAATGAAGAAGTCGAAAATACTCACTGGCCTGTTAATGGAGTATACTTCTTGTTGTAACTCTGTAGAAATTATTTAAAAGACATGTACTAAATGCTTTTTTTTTTTTCAGATGTCCAAATCTAAGCCAATATTCAATTTGCATCAAAAGCCAGATATCTTCGAAAGGTGATCACAGGCGCCACCTTGGAAGAATCTTCAACAGACGAAATTGCATACGAATGAGATTAAGGGACTTCTTGCTTTGCAAAGTGGGATTCAGAGAGACGTCAGTTCCTTTCAAGGTACGCACTCATGGAAATGCGCTTGTAAGAAATGGAAGAAAGCACTTCGTCGAACGTACACACGAGGAACAGAAGAAAAAATCTATAAAAAATAACGCTAAACACAATATTAAAATTTTACCTTTTTAAATATTTTTTTTAAAAAAAATGAGTTATTCTGTTGCTTAAATTTAATTAATTTCCGAAATGAACAGTGTACATCGAAGAATCTGTTATTTATTCCTGGATTCTAACAATCAGCCTGTAATGAGAATGATTAGGGAAAAAAGAAATTTAAAGATGTTAATGTGAATTCGCTAGCCTGTACATGCAAGTAGTCTAGTCGTGGAAGATGGCATCCAAGTGCAAGCAAATTTTGTTTGCTTACACTTGGATTAAGGATTAAACAAGAACATAATTTCTTGTTAACTGTAATTTAATTTTGCCTTTATTTCATTTTGCTGTCTAAATACCAAGAATTTTCTAGATTTTAATTAAAATAGAATAAAAAAGAGTATATCGAGATATACTGTTGTATATCTGATTTGAAATATCTTTTGTGTTTTATTTTATTTGCGGAAAACTAATTTATTATTTATCCCATACAAGTCAAGATGCTCATCACATGTTTGTTGGGTCTATATGGATCCACTTAAGACAATACTAGTGCTGATATGTATCATGTGCTTTATGTTATAATTTTTTTTACCTAAATTTTTACTTTTATTAAAAATATTCTCTAAGAAATCTTTCTTCTACTCATCTGATATATAATCATATTTTATATACATATAGGATTGCCCTCGGTTCCCGAGATCCACTTCAGTCCATTTCATCACCGACAGAAGCCTTCGGCCAAATATCGCTGCGATGTCTGCCAACGATTTTACACCACAAAGCGCCATCTGTTAACACACTTAAAACTGCATAAGAGTGACAAAGAAACGTTTCCTTGCAAAGTCTCCCACCGAGATTTCTCCACTGCTAAGAATCTCAATGCGCACTTGAAAATACACCAGGAAGTGCGGGAAACATTTTCTTGTATGACGTGCTTAAAGACGTTTGCCTCAAAGTCCAGTCTGCTGCGACATCGAAAGACGTCTCATGGTTTGTTATGAAATGCGTTCGTTTATTATGATTAACGAAGTCTGTTATTTTCATTATGAAATTGCATTATGTTACTTTAACAATGCACACTTCAGGGGCGAATGCTGGTCTTGAAATTCACGCTTGCTCTTGTTATCATTCAGGGAGCGAGAGGTGCGATTGAAATCTGATAATCGGAATAATGAATTACAGGTAATACCCTCGTATAACGCGGATGTTAGGTTCCATAGAAATGCCGCGTTATATAAATCGTGTTATGCGAGACTCGGATCACATGGAAAAAGTAGGGTTATGTTCCGAAATCGTTTTTTTTTTAATAAATTATATAAACAACAATGACATATCCAACAAAAAATATTTTTATTTAATTCAGGTTCATGTAAGTTAAGAAAACATAAACTATGACACAAATACATAGTATAAAATTATAGAAATTACAAATTGTAATTAAGCTTTATTGCACGTAATGCATAAATGTTTTAGGCAAAATAAAATAGTACATAGTTTAATCTTTCATAGCACGAGGATTTGAGGATCGATTAATAAACATTGGTTTTGTCATGTAATCACCTGATGCATTACTACAAAACAGTAGAGTAATTCTGTCTTTGGAAACTTTGAATCCAGGAGCTGATCTCATTTTTCGAAATATAGGTGCTTTTTGGCATTTTTTTGCAATATAACCCGGATTCATCAGCATTGAACACTTGGTCTGCATTATAAATGTTTATAAACTTTGAGATTTTTTGGTTTAAAAAGATTTCCATCCAAAGGAATTTTCCTTTGAGTGCATCGTCTTTCCAAATCATTACAGATTTCTTCATTTCTCTCTTAGAAAATTGCGTACACGAGCAACGAGTTTTGCACTTACCGTTGACCCAGCCATAAACACTTTCTTGGATTTTACTGTGTTTGATTGTTTGAATTGTTGATTCGTTTAAATTCAAAGTCCTTACAACAACTGGTTTTTCTCCATTTTTCAACCGATCCATTATTTTAATTTTTTTTCTTCGAGACGAATTTTCTTTTCAATATTCATTTTTTCTCTTTCAATGCAATTTGTGGCTTACTATAAAAATAATTTTTTACATAAAAAACCGTTACATATTAATTATGTATGTAACTCATCAGAAAATAAAGTGCTCAGCTTGAGATTGTAATCAATGCACTTTTCTAGCAGAAAACGAAGACAATTTTCAACAATAAACACTTTATACGGTATACACTTGACGTACTAAAGGTACGTCAAGTGTATTTCCCCTAATATAAATTCGCTACTTATAACTACCTGCGCGATACGGGCAGACACAAATTTAACGAAGATAAAATTTGATTTTTAAGTCACGCGGTGAAAAATATATGAAAAGATAAAGGGATTACTACAATTTCTAGACTGTGTTTTTGTAAAATCTGCGTTGTATAAGTACCGCGTTATACGAGAGTTACCTGTACTGACCATTTAAAACTATATATTTAGAAATTTATGTACATTTAATCATACAAATACAACATTTATTTTACAAATGATATTCTATCTTTTTCAATTTAACTACTTGAATACAAATTCTACCCTACGGTTCTTCTTCATGAACTGGTCAATAACATCGTCATAAAAAGTTGGTTCTAACTTAATTTTTCCAAGCAACACGCACACTTGTAAAGGCTGGCTGAAGCTCGCTGGCCAGAGCTACTTTAACTGCGTATGGCCTGTGTTTAAGATGACGTGAAGGGAGCGTAAATGGCTATGTGCGCGCAGGAAATCACAGTGCTGAAGCGAGGACCTGGATGCTCCCACAACCGAACAAGCCAAGGTAGCTTGACTAGTGTCGGCCTTCGATACACAACGCAAAGCTCAATTATTGCCGCGCAAGCTTAAAACGTCTTCTGTCTACAAAAATAAAAGCCTAAATGGAATGCTTATAAATGCATGCATTTATTAACAAATAAATATTACTTCTTTCTCAATTAATGAGCTTGCGCAGCAAGTTTAGCAAGCATGGAGAATTCGCCACTGGCACACTGCCCTGTGGAATTCTGTGTTCTTGTGAATTGTCACGCAGATGCGTGTGTGTCTTCTCTGATTAAGTGGTCTATATGGCGAACATTGTTATCAGTGATAAACAATCTTGTAAGTCTGCAAACTACTCGTCTTGGACTTCTGTCATTAGCAAACACCAGGCACTAAACAAATCTCTTTTGTATACTTAAAAAACGGTATATTCAATCCTTCAATTCACGTGCGATGTGTTGATCGTAATTTCGAAATACGCAGTTTTTAGTTTATTTGTTTAGATTTAGAAATTTTCTAACGTATATTTGTGGGTTTCTCGGTATTGGAATTGATTTGTGAGAACAGAAAACGATTGGCCAAAAGTGACTATCGGTATCAATTTCTACAAATGTCTTAGTCAAAATTTTCTGTTTACAAATTAAAGAGTTTGGAAATCTACATGGAATTTGAAATTCAAAATTCCAGTAAAAATATTGAGAAAAAATGCTGATCTGAATTACATCTGTTAAATCACCGATGATGCAACAGCCTAATTATTGAAATTTGCTGGCGTTTGTCTGAATATGGACACAAAGGGACTTTGTGACACAGAATGAACAGGAAATGGAAAATTCAAAAGGGAGAACTTTATCTATTGAGGAAGTGAAGAACACGCATACGTGTTGGAGTTATGTTGAAAAAAGGGATTTCCATGAATATTCTTGGATATTTTTTTGCACATCACAGAATCAAGCTGGAAAACAATTTGACTTTGTATCCTGCAGGTATATGTTCCTGCCGACATTCATTCTGAAGAGGTCGAAGGGATTTCTTCTTCTTCTTCTCTTCTGCAGCTTCTCCCGCTTAAGTGCGGTCACTGTTGATGATGAGTCTCCTGCACATCCGCCTGTCTTGGGCTGTCACCACATCCAAGTTCTTCATCCTCAAGTACTCTTCTACCAGCTCCCTCCATCTCCTCTTTGGCCGCCTAGGCTTCCTCCTTCCTTGCACATCCATCTGCATGACCCTTCAACCTTGCCTCCTGCATCTTCGCTCCTAAGTTCGTAACTTTCACTGTTCCCCTCACACATAGTCATTTTTCAGACGATCCTTTCTGGTCACACCGCACATCTACCTAAGCATTCTCATCTCTGCTACTTCCAACTTGCTGATGTTATATTTCCTCAGGGCCACAGTTTCTATAGCATACGTCACAGCTGGCCTCACTACTGTCCTATAGATTTTGCCTATAGAGGTCGAAGGGATTTATGAGGTCCAAAAGGTTATAACCTAAGAAGAAAAATGATATCCTGTTGTTATGAAAGACTTGAGATTCACAAGAGGTGTCTTCACACTAACTGGTAACTTTGGAATTGCTGAAGGAGATTATATATATATATATATATATATATTTCGTCGTAAGACATTTTGCATTAATTTTTGTAAATAATCGATGGATGATAAAGGATATTATAAAATCATAAAAAAGGCCAATCTTTATTTAGCTGAGTGTCAGTGATACATAACATAATGAAATCATTTAAAAATTGGGCAAATAAAAGAGATGCTGCGTAAATAAGTAACTTTTTGTTGCTGATCGTCAATTCAATAAATCCATCAGTAACATCGCTCATTGGAAGAAATGCTAATGGTGTGAAGGATTCAATTTTCGTGTAGAATTCAGCATCTGTTTGATAGCGAAACTTCGAGCCAATTTTGTAATATAAACAACCTGTTGATGTAAATAAATTGGAACGTTGCTTTCTGGAAGTCAACCATTAATGTTTCGGGATCTAATGATAAACGTGAGCACTTGAAGACTCTGGATAATCTGCTGTAAGTTTATTCTGATTTGCCGGAAGCAAAGCAAAAAGACGTGGAATGCTAATGCTTCCTATTACTATATGTAGCGTGAATAACTGATAATATATATATTTGGGCTGCATTTAAAAGTACCGTCGCATGCCAATCCTTATTATTTTCAAGGTCATCTAATCCAGCTTGTGTACCAAACACTAAAATTCTCTCTTCATCAACTTCACCACCATCGTATAATAAAAACTGTTCACCATTTTCTAGAAATTTATAACCACCACTTTCAGTTGGGATAGGTGGTGTTTGGCCATTCTTTTGCCTCCAGCCTCTAATATTACGACATAAATTTGCTAAAGACGACATCAGAGATGAAGTGTGGTTAACTAAATTTGATGAAATATCGGCAATTAAAGACCGAGCAGAGATTTATGAACTACGTAGTAGCTGATGATTTTAAGTTTGCCATTGCTTGTTAAACTTTAGATTTACAGGGTTGAGATGGGTGACAAGGCTCACCGAATGTTTTACATAACGGAGTTAATGCATACAAATATTTATCAATTTTAAAGAAATTACCTTCTTCTAACTGATTAGTTGGTTAGCAAGGTTACCAGATTGTTAGTTTAATTTTTACGGCGAATTTTCCGGTCACGCAAAGAAACATGCTTAATAATAATTGCAGGGAAATTGAATACCTAAAAATAAATAAAAATAAAAAATAAAAAAAACAGAGATGTTCCAAAAAATAAAAGAAATCACGAACAAGAAAATGAATGGTTCACAGGATATTTCAATTAACAGAGATGGTGGCAAAATTCTATTTGAAACAGCAAAAATTAAGAAATATGGATTGAATACAATTCAGTTAATTTTAGAAATTAGGAGAGAAAGAACACCAGAATTAACAGTCTTGAAGATTATCCCCCATTACTAAAAGAAGAAATACTAAGAGCTGTAGAGCAAATGAAAACACCAGATCAAGATGACGTTCATACAGAACTGCTTAAGACTCTAAAAGACGATGGAATAAAAGTAAAGGAAACTGTTTAACCATATACATGAAAATGGATATGCTCGTAAACATCCCTAAAAAGTTTGGGACATCTGGATGTAAAGATCACAGACTGGTAATCCCAATGAGTTAAGTAGTAAAATTAGCATTGTGAATTATATTGGAAAGAATAAAATGAAAAGCAGCAAGTGAAATAAAGAATGTCCAAAGTGATTATGAGGAATAAGGGAGGGTACGTTGAATATCTGCCTAACTGCCGTTTTCTGAACAGCACCAAGAAGTTTTAGGGAGGTTTTAGGTTCACTGCCCCATAGAGGAGTGCAATGTTCCAAAGTTGGTTGGATTTGGGATTTATACAGGGTAGTTAATTGTTCGGCAGAGAAGTGCCTTCTTGAGTGAGTAGAAAAGGATGCCAAGTTGTTTGGAAGATGGTGATGCTATGGAATTGATATGATTGTGTCAGGAAAGATTTGGAGTAAGAGTCAGGCCGAGAAGAGAGATTTAGTCTTTGATTGTGGAGCTGAGCATTATCCAAAGTAATTGGAGACTATCTCAGGTACGTTTTACTGGAAAGCAAGCATAAACTGCGTTATGGAAGTATTCAAGTCGATTAGGTTGCCTTCATTCCACACAAGGATACTGTAGAGATCAGTGTTCAGGATACTTATTACAGTGATCTTGAAAATTGAGATATTTGATCACTGCAAGACTTGTAATGTGAGCAGAACGGGTGGAGTTGAAGGAATCAAGAGTGCAGCCCTTGACAAATGGCGATCCACAATAGCCAACCTCCTGGATGGAGATGATCCTTGACAGGACAGGATAGGTCTTTGTGTAAAGTAAAGTTCATGACTTTATACAGAATTCTGAATAAAGAAATTCTGCAGTCATTATTAACAGATGAGATATTTCATGAATAGCAAATTTTTTTTTGTTATCTTCTTTCATTGTTGTTGACTTGCTTAAAAATGATTTCATGTCTTCTCACATCGTGATGTTTGTTTTTAGGTTTCGGAAATCAACATGAAAATACTCTACAAGGACCACCTAATCTCCAGAGGAAGAAGAAGACCACGCAGAAGAGTTTTTGCTGTAAAATATGTGATCGAAGATACTCCAAGAAGGAATCACTCAAACAGCATTTGATGTTGCACGTGCAGAAAGATCTTTATCGTTGCAAAGTATGCCAGAGAGATTTCTCAAATAAATCCAACCTTAATATACACGCGAGAATACACGATACTGTGAGGAAGAAGTTTCGTTGTAACACGTGTTTGTGTGAATTCAACCACAAAAACAGCCTTCTATTCCATCAGAGAACAAAATCTCATTGGTAGTTATGAAAAGTATTCCAGTGGTTTCATTTTCAAAATATTATTTAGGATTTGTGTATGATTTATAAACTAAGTGAAAATATCTACGAGCAGACGACACAAAAGATTTTTAACCTAATCAAAAGGTGTTTTAGCGTTGTTCGGATACCTATGTAACTATAAACAGAAACCTTTAATAAATAGTTTTCAAAATCTCTAGTACATCATCATTTCTCTTACAACACTTTTACATTTTTCTCAAACTCTAAAGATAATTATTATGAAGTTATTTAATGTTTTTTATGAACTGTTATTTAAGATCAGCAGCCAAAATTACATATTAATAATAAGGACAAAAGAGTGAATAAAAAAAATAGCTTTTATGCCGTAATAGGGAGTAGGTGAGGCCTTTTAATCTCATCTAGCTTCTGAGTAGGCAGTTCAGTCTCCACCGGTAGCCAGTCAGATATAGCTGGTCTATTACTATCTGTCTATAAGTAAGTAATGATGAACAGACTGGTGAGTAAGTGCTGCCATCTCTTGGTACGTAACAGAACATGTTACTATCTCAAATAGAGTGGGTTCTACAGTCAATTTTCTGGAGTTTACGGGACGAAAAATCCGTTTCTGGGAGAAAAAAAACGCTCTCCCTCATGCCAGAGGTCGACTAATACGCTAATATGGAACCGGCTAATACGGAACCGGTCGCAGATACGCGTAGATAAATTTCCTCCAGTCGGTGACTAAACTTGAACTTAAGTCTATCTTCGTGTACAACATATCAGAATATTAATATTAACTGTTGCTACACGTCACGTGATAGTTTGATTCTGTCATAAAACTGAGAAGTGTGGTGAATGACGTTCATGTTTATTCTCAAGTTATTTAATATTTTTATAATCACATTTGTTTTCAGCATTATTTTAATGGGAGGCCGGGCTGACTTTAGATCACATTAGCAACAATTACTATCCCTTAATTAAAAAAAAAAAAAAAGTTTTACATGCATTTTTGAAAAAAAAAGAGGCGCGTCTCAAACTGTAGCAGAGAAAATATCAGCATTCTCTTCACCTCATTCCATCTATTTCCATGATTGAATGCTATGTTAAACATTAGACGGATATAGTTATTAATACCCTGAAGATTAAGACAGATTAACTGTAGAAAACCCAAGTAAGAGTGTTGTGGTATTACAATACAATTATCAAGGCAGGTTTGGACTGCTGTCAAGTGATTTGATTCACGAGATGTCGCACTATTGACTGAACATTCAGATGTTACAGACGTCAATGTATTCCAGGAAATTTCACGTGACCATTTTTGTTAAAATTAAATAATGCGTCAGGATTTTAGTTATTTTAAATAATTGCTCTGTGGATGCATACAAAACAGAAAGTTTTCGAAGTAGGTTTGAACACGCGTATTAGATGACGTGTGCACCATTCGCGCGCGCATGTGTGTGTGTGTGTGTGTGTGTATGTGTGTGTGTGGGAAAAAAATAACAGTAGCTTTTTGGCGAAAAAAAGAATGAAAAAAATCTTTTTTTTTCCTGCGCGAAAAACAGACTGATAGGGAATCAACTCCGAAAATTAGAATTTAAAAAAAAAGTTCCTGTGACCGTGACGATTTCACACCGTCCAGCAGCTTAAACGCATGAAGATGGACAAGAAGCATTCCATGTAAGGCTTTCCAGAATCTTCGAGCAAAAGAAGTCTTGTCTATCACCAAATTGCATCTCAGTGTGATACTAAGATTTATATATATATATATATATACATATATAAACCGCTATTCGACATATCAAATGCGAATCGATTTCCGGGCATCGACTGGAACACGACTCTGCACAAAATCATTCAGAATCAAGTCTCAACAAAAGAGTTTCCATGGTAAGCCCGCAATATGCAATCCCCACGTTACACGAACCAACATGTAGCGCCTTCTTCATTGGTGCAAAGAACATTGAAATGGGAAACTCGGAAATCTTTGTTATTGATCGAAAATAGCACTACACCCTCTACCGAGTAGATGGACGAGTGGGGGTGGTGAATGGCCGGTGAACGTCTCTTACCAGAGTGCATAACACCATGTATGAAATTCTGAGGTGGCAATGTGATGGTATGGACATGTTTTTCGTGGTTTGACATCGGACTTCCGTTTGTGGCACCATAAAAATTGACTCCGACAGGTATGTGAGCATTCTGGACAATGAAATGTTTCCTACTTTGTAGCATTTCTACAGAACTGTGCAAAGTTACTTTCAGCAAGACGATGAACGGTGTCCTAAGGCTGTTGCTGGAACTGCGTGGTTTGCGGACGTCATCATACTTCGCTGACCTCCACAGAGCGCTGATCTCAACCTTATTGAACATCTCTGGGATGAACTGGAACGTGGGATGAAGTCAAGGGACGTTCACCCCACAACAGTTCAGGACCGTATTATATGCCTGTAGGAAGAATGGTCCAAAATTCCCATTGATCTCTATCGTACGCTTGTGGAAAATATGCACCTTAGGATTGCTGCAGTCATCAGAGCGAAAGGAGGTCCTATATCTTATTAAGGTGAGTCATGGTCGTATGTTTCTCATACTATTGTGTCCATTAACTTCTTTCCAAGCAGTGTATCTTTATAATATGTCATGTAAAGTTTAGCACATAGACCAGCAGTACTCCTAAATCCCTATCCTCATTAATTCTTTACAGTTCATTTCCAGACAACAAGCACTGGTAATAATTTCATCCTGAAATGCTTAACCGTACACTTCACCACATCTGACAGCCATTCTCCCTTTTATACACAGCCAGTCTCTCTCTCAATCCCTGTGCAAGATCTTAATATCATCTGTATTGATTATTGCTCTACCTAGGTTTACGTTATCAGCAAACAATATTTCCCCTCAGATCATTTCCTATATGATTTATTGTGCAAACCACTCGGAATACTCTGTAACCTCTAGAGAGAGTGTCCTCCAGGTGGCGGATATGGGCCCCCATGAGTATGGTGGGGGTGGCCCGAATATATTAAATAAGGACACGTGAGCCAACAGGGCCATAAGAGGCAATCATCTTGATCGTAAGGGAAGTGGTACTCCCAGGGCTATTAGAGTACTCGAGTACTTTAATAGCCAATGGCCCTCGAGTACCCTTATGCTATTAGAGTACTCGAGGCTAGAGGGTCTTTCCATTTGGGGTCTATATTTATCCCCTCTAAAATCTCCTCTTTTCTCTTCAATACATCTTCCTCATACGGGTTAAAATTTGGAAGAAGTAAGTTCAGAAGGCTTAAGCTAAGCCCTACCACTGTACTATCCATTGCCAGGTTAGTAACCTGACATGGAGAACACTAATTTACTTCTAAGCTAATAGAGAAAAGCATTCGAAACGAATCTATGGGAAAGGTAAAACGAAAATGGAAACGACAAAATATAATATATATATATATAGGAAACTGGAATGCAAGAGGAACAGCATATAAAGAAACAGAATTAGATTTAATATTAAACGAAAGAAATTTTCAAATAGCAGTAATCACTGAAACAAAAATGAAATTAAAGGGGTCAATGAGAACTGAAAATTTTAATGTGATATAAGTGGAGTCGACAGAGACCAAAGAGCACAAACAGGTGTTATGATTTGGATTCATAATTCCCTTTCAAAACAGTTAAAATGGAATGAACGAATAATAGAAGCTAGAATAAAAATCGATAGAGGCTATTTAACAATAATTGGTTTATATGCCAAAGAAAAAGGAAGAGAAGATGAAAATATTGAATTTTATAATCAATTACAAAATATTTATAATACAATAAATAAAAACGATTATGTAATTTTAGCAGGAGACTTAAATGCAAGAATCGGAAACACGAAAATTAATAATAATATCGGAATATATGGAGAACATACTCTAAACTGGAATTGTAAAAAACTTATCGACTTTGTAAGTTATAATAACTTTAAAATAATGAATTCTTTCTCTAAACATAAAGACATACATAAATATACTTGGACAGCACGAGGATGGAAATCAATATTAGATAACTTTATCTTAATAAGGTATCAAAGTTTTATTTAGTTGTTCGAGTCCACAGAGGATATGAAAATGAGTAGCGATCATTTCCTCGTTAAAATAAAATGAAGATTATCATCGAAATGACTACAAATAACAAGAATAGAAAGAAAATTTAAAACATTCTTTTATGAAACTAAATCATTAAATGACACAAATATACAATGGCTATATGAACAAAGAATTAACTAATATTTAGATAAATAAAACAAGATGAACAAATAGAAATAGAATGGCTTCATATAAAAACGATGGTAAATATAGCAACAAATGAAAGCTTAAGAAAGACCAAAAAATTCAATTAAAAGAAAAACTTGAATATATGAGACGATACAATTAAAGAGATATTCAAAATGGAAAAAAGAAGCCTATCACAAATGGTTAAACAATAAAAGATTAGAAGATGAAATAGAGTATAAAAGAATAAGAGCCATAGCTAAAAGAGAAGTCAGAAAAAGACATAGAGAATCATGGAACAAATTCGTTTCTAATTTAGAACGTGATTTATATAGAATAAGACCTAATGTATATAAGATTTTGAAACATTTAAGTGGAGATACTACAAAAAGCGTAAAATAAAACACCGAATTGAAATTAGAAGAATTTCTAAATTACTACACAGAATTGTGGACAGACAAATATTTAAAAAAAGACAACTGGCAAACACTTAATGAAAATGAAAAGGAAATAACTAAAGAAGAATCAGAAATCAGAGTGAAAGAAACAAGAAACGAAACATCACAAGGAGAAGAAAAGTTAGGTTCAGAATTACACAGATAAGCAGGAATAAGGTTTAAAGAAAGACTTATTATTTCTAAATAAAATCTATTCAACATGTAACCAATTGCTGTTTTCCAACCAATAGATTGGAAAACAGCAATAGTGATCCCTATTTTAAAAAAGGTAATAGAGGTGACACTGTTTCCCCATAAACTACTCACCAATTTTTCTTCATCAGCCACCAATCGATCTTCATCACCAACTTCATATCCAATCACATTTTCCCCGATTTATACAACGGAGGAATATGACATGATATTGCATGAAATGCAATATCATGTCATATTCCTTGTAATCTACCACTATCAAATTTTTGCAATATCCCATAACGAACTCAGCTGTTACCTTATTATAAAATGAGAGTAAATCATGAAGTCAGAACCTGCACTGCACAAAACTATGATGTTCTATCCTATTCTGAGAGGCTGCCGGTAAATAAATTGCTACCTCTGTCTTGGAACCTCATTCTTCTTATTATTATTACGTAACACCTCCAGGGAGTCCAAAGACTCATCGAGGGAGGGAACCTACTCTACAACTGACCGCAACTACACCAACGCCATCTACTACCTACCACCACCACTAGTGTTTCCAGTGGAAATCTCAAACATCCATGCCCATGGCGGGATTCGAACCCGCAGCCTGTTGGCTGGAGAGCAGATACTCTAACCACTCGGCCAACCAGGCCGGCGATTGCTCTTGCGATGGAACGTTACCCTCTTTTTACTTAATTAAGACCCCTGCTAGAGGTAAGTGCCAAATTAAATAATCTGTCCACGTAGTAGGGAACTGCCAGTTCTCAATTACGTGGGTGATCTGAATTGTTCTCGACCTCCACCATAAATGATAACACTATCAGCAAGATTTTGTTTTTCTAAGTTTGTACACTTTCATAAGCATCCATGTAAAATTGTAAGTCATTCTATCAAGTAGTTTTTTTATATATATACAGCTGTCGGAAACAAAAGTGTTGTCTGTATCCCTTGAAAGGGATAAAATTGAGTATCGTGCGGTTATAAAATTCTTTGTAAAAGAAGGTTTAACCCCAAACGAAATTCATTCGGAGTTCATAAAAGTTTTATGGGCATTCTTCTACTTCGTTTTCGACAATTAAGAAATAGGCTGTCGGGTTTAAACGTGGTCTTACTTGGTCTTGAAGATGATCCATGTGAAGAACGTCCAAAAAGTGTAACAACACCAGAAATCATTCAGCAAGTGCATGATATGGTACTGGATGACCAGCGAGTCAAAGTGGTGAAATTTTTGAGGCTATAGGCATTTCAAAAGAACGTGTAGGATATATTTTGCATGAAGAATTGCAAACGAAAAAACTTTGCGCAAGATGGGTGCGGCGCAGATCAAAACGCACTCATATGAAAATCTCTGAACAGTGCGTGGAGCGTTTTAACAAGAATGAAACTGATTTTGTGCATCTATTTATTACTATGGATGAGGTTTATTACTTGGATTCACCAGAATACACTAGAATCCAAACAGCAGTCAAACCAGTGAACAGAAGCAAGTTGCTCAGCGCCAAAGAAGACAAGGTCATGGCATCGGTGTTTTCGGATGCTAAAGGCATTTTGTTTATTAATTATCTTGAAAAGGGTAAAACAATAACCGTGGAATATTATTCCGATCTTTTAACCAGATTAGACGAAAAAATTCATGATAAAAGACCCAGTTTACCGAAGTAAAAAATCATCTTGCATCAGGACAATGAACCTGCCCACAAAGGGCAGGTGCATTGTTCTGAAATTTTCCCATTTCTATTGTTTGGAAATGGGAAAATTATGGGATCTGCAGTGAACTGTTGGAACATCCATCCTATTCCCCAGATTTGGCTCCTTCTGACTTCTATCTCTTCCCAAAACTAAAAATCTTACTCGCTGGTCAGCGTTTTTCTTCGAATCAAGAAGTGATTGCAGCTATAGAGGAGTATTTTGCAGATCTATCTTACTGAGAACCGCTACAGGGACGGGATAATGGCGCTTGATCATCGCTGGAATAATATTAGTATTAAGTGAGTTTATGTTGAAAATTAAAAACATTTTTGAAATTATAAATTCGCTTTTTCATTGTTAGGCCGAGAACTTTTCTGACCACCCACGTACATTCTCATAATATGCAAGCTAATATCGCTTCTAAGGCATAGTTGTATTCTCATCAATGTTCAGTAATATCCTACAAATATATACGTCATCTACGTCTGTTTCCATACTAGCGTTTTGCAAATCGGTTATTGAAACATTTCCACCTGGGTGATATCGCTTGGCAAAGTGAATCACCGAGTAAATAAATTATTACTTCTGATACAGTCACCATCCTGAATCCTCATTCATCAAACTATTCTACCGTAATAATTTTTTCCTTTTACATGCCGCATACTGAAATAAATCTTTGGGATTTCCATTGACTAGCGAAGCCAGTTTCGCCTCATTCTCTGATTTTACGTCTCTTCCATCTCTATTCTTTTTTAATTCTCTATACAAGCTTTCCTTTTTTTATTGCAGCTTCTGCTTGATGATACTACCAAACCATTTCATTATTACTTGTTTTATGCGTTTGACTCCAGATATAAAGTCCGTTACTGCTTCCTTCACACACTCTTTGACCATTTCTCACACACTACTAACATCCCTTTCCTGAAGGTTCTCATCCCACAGCTCCTAGAAGTCTCCTGCATGTCTCCTAATTACCAGCTCTGTAATTCCACAGATGGTGATCTTAAAACTTCAAACCTTTATCCACTTCGCAACACAAGACGACTGCACAATCATTATCACCAGATGGCGTAAAAATGATTCAGTTGCTTACAGACAAATCCTCTGAAGCAATTACTGAACCCAGCAATCTCAAACTCCTGGATCTACCCTCACTTGCGATCTCAGATAATTATTTCTTATTGTCTGCGCAAACTTCCTTTCCTTCCACCCACGTATCCTTATTTCCTTCTTCTAATCTATGTTTCCATAGATGGAGTTCGCCGCCCCTAATAATAATAATTACAACTCTCCTCAGTCGCTGCATATCATCCTCATTATTCTGCGTCTCCTGGGCTATGATTTGTAAACTTCATATTGCCAAATGCTTTAACGTGACGTAGATTCATCATCATTCATTTATAATTTTACAATTATAAATAGGTAAACTAATCAAAACAAATAAGTAGTCTTTGTACACTAAGATAGGACTTGGAAGTTCTTATGACATGAACAAAACCAGGCTTCTCTGTCATATGCTAATTGACAGATCTCTGATGCAGAGAATTGGGAGGAAACGGGGAGAATATTACTGATGTATTTCCAATATGGAGTTCAGAGCCTGCCTCTTTTTCTTTTTCCATCTGTAGGAGCGTAGAGGACCAGAGCATCAAAGGGTACAGAGGGTGGATGTCTAAGTTGGTGGCCGAGCCATTTTATTTGGTTTCTTTGAACAGTGCTGACTAGAGAATCTTGCTGGGTTTCATCTAATATAGTAGAGTTGGGAATGTGGTCTTGCCAGGAGTAATCCAGGATATTTCTTAGAGAAGTAGTTCCAAACTATTTATAATATTGGTTGCTGCTTTTGTTGAGATGTTCCAGATCTGGGAGCCGTACAGAAAGATAGACTGGCTGGTGCACTTGTAAAGACGAATCTTCGTCTCCTTTGAGATGAGGCTCCACTTCCATACTTTTTAAAGACTTCTGCAGAACTGCAGTGCTTTCTGTTTTCTTGTTTTAATGTCTGTTAAGGAATCTGAGATGTATGATCAACGGTATACAAAGCCCTCTACTTCGTCAAGGTGATCATTTTGATTTATATAGATGTGCCCATCTATCTAATTTTTTAATATCTTTGTTTTTTGAGGGTTTATTTTTAGTCCAAATATTTCTGCGGTTCTCCTAAGGCTGTTCAAGTGGTTTTGGGCATCTGTAATGTTGGAGTCAATGAGGATTATATCATCTGCAAAGCTCAGGTCTTCAAGGTGCATCTGTATATATGGGTCTTTGATAAGGATTCCAGATTTAATTTGCATTAATTTAAAAATATAGTCAACCACAATGATGAATAGATATGGGACCAGAGTATCTCCCTGTAGGACTCCTGTAGTTATTGGAAAACTGTCCCTTTTGTCTTTATTAACTAGTACTGTGGCATGATATCCCTGGTAGGGTGCCTTGATTGCCCTGATAAGTTTAGGTGGAATGCCATAAAGTTTAAGCATTTCCCATAGCGTTCTCTCAACAGAATCAAATGCTTTAGTAAAGTCAATAAAGTTTACTTTACTTTATTAACGTAGATTACAAAGATTAATTTAAAAGGAGTTAATATGATTTAAATATATATTATTATGTAATTATACTTAATATCTGGCTGATTCATGTATTTTCGAATGCGAAATAAAACTATCGCGTTTAATTCATTAAAGATATGTAAACATCATAATTCGTAAAATCAAAAAGAAAACAAATTACATTTGTAAATTTGTTGTCCAGAATAATGGAAAGAATATCAAAAGTATACTTTACACGATTTCATGATCGACCTAAACCTATGGTTGACAGTAGACTGAAGTTTAGAGGGCATATTGCTAGTGTTGCAAAGGCTGCACATCGTAGTGCTGCTATGATAAGAAGTACTCTAACATGCAAGGATAAGAAAGTGGCTGTACCACTGTAAACGTCACCGGTCAGACCACACTTGGACGATTGTATTCAGATCTGGTCACCTGGTTTTCAATGTGATGTGGAGACATTGGAGAAGGTCCAGAGGCGAATGATTAAGACAATATCAGGAGTCTGGAATGCTGGCCATGGAGAGAGGTTGAAGAAATATGGATTGCAGAGTTTGGGGGATAGAAGGAAGAGAGGTAATATGATACAGACATTTAAGTTAGTGAGAGGATTTTATCAGATTAATCCAGAGGGGATTAGAAAAAGAGTAGAAGGTGAGAGGGAAAGAACCAGACGTCAGTTATGTAGAAATGTGGTGAAGAAGGGTATGAGGAGTAGAATGTTTACTTGGAGAATTGTCGGTGAATGGAATGCATTACCAGAATGTGTTGTTAATGCAAAGAGTGTTAAGGATTTTAATATTCTGTATGATAAATATATTGTAAGTTGAATGAACCTCCCACAATGCGTCTGTCGACTCCGTGGAGAGTGTAATAATAATAATAATAATAATAATAATAATAAACAAACGAACATTTTCAAACGAAAAAACTACGCTCTTTTCTGTTTTTTCTAAAGTTTGCTGAAGTACGGTATATTAAAATTAACTAATGTGATAGGTGGCGCTTGAGAAACTAAAATGGTGTCCTTCATAATGAAAGTGCGTGACGAGTGTGCTACTGGCATATGTATTTTGTTTGGTTTGGTTGTTTACGAGAAGATTTGCTATATTTAAATCGGTTATAAGCTTCTTTTTTATCATATTTTTACAAAGCAATCTGCATACTTCAGGTAAGCTACTTTTTAATTATCTAAGTCTTTTATAATCGGCTATTTTATGGTGAATATATGTTAATTATTTATATGGGAATTATATTATGCTATATTTATAGCGATGCTATGATAAATAGTGCACATTATTTACATGTGACAAAATCGTGTTTTTGTGCAGTAAAAATTAAAGATGAGACTGGAGCTATTAGAAAATAAATAGGAAAGTGAATGCGTTGCAGTGTTCGTAGGTATGAAAGATCTGAAATGGGGGGGGGATGGAAAAAGGAGATATGAAAGTGTTATTGAAGTAAACGATAAAGAAACGAGAGGGGAAGTCACGTCAAGAATGAATTAAACTGAATGACTGTGGCAACAAATAAATTTATTCATAGCTTGTGTAGAAGGGGTAGCGTGCGGTTCATAGATTTCTAGAGTGACTGGTTATTGAAAAGAATTATATTTGAAGGATTGTATTCATCTAAAGAAGTTTAGAGTTCACTGCAAAAATGAAGTGCTGTTCGAAGGGAAATCTGATGAGCACAACCAGGGGAACTAATCACTGGCGAGAACGGGTAGGTAAGATTGGGGCAAGTGGTTCCAGCGGATCCAACTTGTTTGTATGCTAATGCCAGAAGTATCAGGAACAAGCGTGAGTGATTTTTTATCTTGGCCGAGAAATAAGTATTAGTGATATTGGTTAACAAACAATTATTATAGTTACAGGAATACTCACGGTTATTGTGTTTTCGCAAAGGACAGAGAACACTGCACTTCCGACAAAGTTAGAGGTTAGTCGGAAGTGCAGTGGTATGATATAAAGTACATTCGATTCTATTTTGCGTGAGATTAGAGTAAACAAGACGAAATGTGTCGGTTATTTCCATCCGGGGGGGGGGGATACAAGAATGGATACAGGACGATACGTATTAGCACATAGGTTCTGTAAACAAGTGTGCAGGGTAACTAGGAGTATTATGAGCGACTTTAATTTATGTGACATTGAAGAAAGAACACATGGGGGGAGGATGAAATTCATATATTAAGATTTATTCCAAAGTGACTGGGAGAATGCAGAGGCTAGTGATTGGGATTTGCTCAGGTTGGCGGAATGCTTTGTATTAGTATAGATTGAAGATGTATGGTTTACAAAAATTAGTTCACAGACAGTAAAGAGGAATATGATAGGGACAATTTTCAATATAGTGTGGGTAAGGTTTAGATTTTTTGCTACGAGGATGGTGAATAAGAGGAATGTGCTGCTTGATTCTTTTGTCGATGAGTCTACCCATCATACATCTCATTAGTGTGAGGGATATTATTTGAATAACAATAGTTTCGGTCTCCGTCTCGGATACCATGGAGAAAAAGAAAACGATTACATATTAATCTATTATGCTATATTTTAGTGCCAAGAAAATGAGGTTTGTGACACATGGACCAGAAAAATGTCACCAGGTTGCTGAACGTTATAACTTCGATAACAACAAGTGGTTTCAGAAATTTGTATGAACGAAGTAAACGTTATATTGAGTTAAGGGAGGTTTATACTAAAAATAAATAAGTGATTCAACTTCTAATAGCTGTTCTTTATTTTTATACAAATTTAACGGGCGCACGTATACGTTTAAAATATTCCCGGTTGATTTGCCAGTGAGTCAAACAGGCGTCGTGTTTGAGTTTCGTTTTCAAGAGTCCGCAGGTTCGAATACACACTTGTTGTTGGAACACTGTGGTGGGTTTGAAATCGAGAAACTGGTTCATTTTAATACGCAATTTGCAGGCGCATTGTTGTGCTGCAACAGCCAGCTGTTAGTTTGGTATTGCTCTCCCTCGTTTCTTGCATTGATTCAGACTTAGTACTATTTCGGTGTCATACTGACTTTTAACTGTCTGATTCTCGACAAATTCCTTGTGAACACTTCCATGAACAACGCAACAACATTGAATCCCTACAATCAGGAAACAGTGCAAGCCACTCAAACTCGTAATCTCCTATACTTGATAACAAATGCTTCTGAGGCGGATTTCTCCAGTTCAGAATAAAATATTACCAGTTGTTCGATTTTCGAATATTTCGCACGAAGCAGAAACACTATCTCGCCCAAAAACGTCTACGCGAGAGCTCATGCAGCTATTGCAACGTTGGGGAGAGCACACTCTAGCGGTTGAAATTATGTAGTACTTTGATATATCGAATTTCAAGTAAAATCAGAAAAATGTTCTTTGAAATTCGATTTTAGGTATTTTTCTTATGATTATTGCATCGCACCTCCACGGATTTCTCAAACCATCTCTGGAGGTCATTCTACCCTACACTTCTCTCCACAGATCTATTTTTGCTTGTTAACTGTGTGTGTTGTCTGTACTCGGACCGGTTTACAGGAGAAAAAACCTTGTTAGTTATTTTAATTTAAAAATCTCGATAATCAATTGCAAATGAAATACAGTATTTTAAAATATATTACTCTTCTTCAGCTTCATTCCTACTCAAGTAGGGTCGCTGCAATGCATCAACCTCCTCCACTCAGTTCTGTCCTAGGCCATTTTCTCCTCTAGACCGAGGTCTTGGAGGTCCCCCTCTCAAGCTATCCAGTCATCGTTGTTTAATTCTCCCATTACTTGTTTTGCCTGGTGGCTCATCTCCAGCACTCCCCTCCTCACATAGCTCTCATCTCACTTCATAACATGACCAAACCACCTCAGCCTTGATTCCCTAATCTTTCCAGATACTTGGGTTAACTTCATTGTTCCCCTGATCAGTGAGTTTTTGATGTTGTCTAATCTTATTACACCACTTGCAAGTCTCGGCATTCTAATTTCAGCTACTTCCATTCTCTTCTCCCATCTCGTAGTCATCTACCAGATCTCACTGCTGTACATAAAGTGTAGGTGTTACTACCCTTTTGTAGATCTTTCCTTTGAATCCTCCTATTCAGTTCTGAGTCCAGAACTGTGACCATAACTTTGAACATGTGATCCTTGATATGTGAACGTAGACAGACTGCCTGTGCCCTGTAATGGTATACTTCCTGCTGCTTCGCTACAACACGTGCCCTCTATCTTATTCCTAATGATCTTCAGATCACTGCCTTCGAAAACTTTCCTCCATTGTTTAAGCTTTCTTCTTCTGCTTCCTACTCAGATCTTGTGTAAATCCCTCACATCATCGGCAGACATCGCCATCCAGTGCTGTTCAGTTCGTACTGTCTCTGTCAACACATCCAAAAGCATAACAAATGATGAAGCTCAAAGCTCACCCTTGATGAACCCCGACTTTTACTGGGAATGGCTCAGTGGTTCTTGCTGCATCTCACCGTTATTTTATTACCATCATACATGTCTTGTAGAAGATGTACATACTTTTCTTGGATCATCTTCTTCCTCATGTTTCTTCCTATCTCTTTTCTTGGGACTGTATCAAAGGTCATTTCTAAATCGCTGAAGACCAGAAAAAGTTCGGTGTTACTCTCTCGGTACCTTTCTGTGAGGTGTCTTCGAGCAGAAATGGCATGCCGATTCGGCATGAAGCGCTTCGCTAATTCACACTAAGTCTCGCAGTCTCTTCTCAATCACCCTTTCCCATACCTTCACGGTGTCACTCATTCCTCTGTAGTTGTTACAGGACTGGATATCACCTTTGTTCTTATATATTGGAACCAGTATTCTCTCTCTCTCATTCCTCTGGCATTTTCCCACCTTCAATGATTCTGTTAAAGACATCCGTTCATAGAGTCACATACTTCCCCTTTTCACATACTTCTACGGGAATGTTATCAGATCTAACTGGCTTCCAGTTTTTCATCTTTCGTAGGGCTTCCTCCACTTCCATTCTTATTATGCTAGGAATTGGCCCATGACCAGATCTCCTCCATCCTTTTGTATATCCCTATTTAGTTTACTCATTAATTTATGAAAATACTCTTTCTATCTATCTAACACATCCATTTCTCTACATATCTCTACTTTTCCACTCATTTTGTCTGGCTGTCCCGAGGGCCCTTTTGACGCCTTCATTATCCAGCCGTTCATACAGGTGAGAATAGGCTTCAGATCTTGCTTTCGATCTTCAGATCTACTGTTCCTTGCCTTTTTTTTACTTTTCTTCGCTCTATTCTATTCTACTATTCTCATCATCTACTCTGTCCCACTTCTGGTTGGCCATTTTCTTTTTCCTAATACACATTTGTACCTCGTAGCTTATCTTTATTTATTTACCAACAATACGTTTCCTTGTACACCTTAACGTTTCCTGTCTAGCCCAAGCCCCTTTTTCTCAATATTACGGATGTTTTCCCAATTTCCATCTCCCATTGGTTCATTTTCAACAATCATTCCTTGCACCTTCTTGAACTCTTCTCTAAGATCATTTTCTCCCAGCTTCCACCATCTTTGATGATCCCTTTCTTTCGTTTTTACCCCTTTTATTTCCACTTGGCAGAGTAGAAGCCCGTGCTGTTCTGCCGCTCCTGGTATTACTTTACACTCATTTACCTCCTTCATATATTCTCTTCTACGGAGTGTATTGTTCACCCTGGAGTATCTCTCCCAACTTTGAAATATATTACTCCAGTGTAAGTAATTCAATAATGCAACATCAAAAATGAATCGTAATGATACCAGTGTTTGTCACAATCAGTTCCATGCGGTTTTGCTTTCATTCAACTATGAGTATCATGGAACGATCAAGGTTTATAATGATCGATTTAGGTTACTCGGTTTCTCAATACTGGTCTGGATAGACACTTCCCATAATACATGTCGTTGTGCACATCCGAGAAAGAGTTGGATGTGCATTATAGATACTATGTCAAATGAAGTCAACTGCTCTGTATAGAGCTAGCCTAGTAGTGAAGATATTTCGTGCTCATCTTTTGTTTACCAAGATCTAGATTAAGGACAAAAATATAGACGTCTTTCCAAGTTTAATTTGCGTGAGAGAAATTTTTAGTTTTAAGTGAGATGCACTTCTTGTCTTTTACAGTTTAGTGAATAAGGCGTTTTGAAAGTATTGCTTAATCCATTGGTGGAGTGCACTTTCTGCTTGTTATAATTTGGCTGTGATATTTCTTAGTCAATTTCTACCTCGCCTGGTCTGAAGATAACATAGTGTCATTTTTATTTTCAGATACTCATTTTGCACCTCTAAATACCAGACAGGTCATCTTCCGCTGAAGCCATCGACTGATATTACCGGGAAAGTTACCAAAGATGTCGCTTTTGTTCGAAAGCACTTTCAGACCAGAAGTTGAACTGCATGCATTTGAACGTGCGACTTGAAGCGCTTCTCAGAAGTACAATTTGCTACAGAGAACTTCAAACGTCCTCCAACGATATTTGCTTGTAGAAATCCATCTGGAAGAGAAAGAAGTGTACTACACAACACGTCAAGTCAGTTGGGACATAAGAAAACTCTTCTAAAGCATCTTAATAAGCTTGTGAATTTCGCAGATTAATGGATCCTTTTACGTTATTTTCATGTTTGTTTTAGGTTCTGGAATGAATGGGATGAGGGAAATGTTTCATTCTTCTTAACCTCAAGCTTTCCACTGCGAAGGTGAATGAAGGGCTAAGAAGAATGAACTATAGAGAATAATATTTATTGCATTGTATGTTGTCATACGTGAAACAAGCAAATTCCATTCCATGAGTACGAAATATCTTTTTTGGTTACTTAAGTATAAAGAGCTAATAAGCTTCATTTCGGCAATGAAAACATTACTTAAATTTAGGGGATATTAAATCTCACATAGTTTTAAAACCGAATAAGAAACTCAAAGATTGGAATCAGAGAGTTTCTTGCCGAATGTAGTAAACTATAAAGTATCGGCGACACTAGCGTTAGCCAATGCAAGTGATCCTAGTACGTAGTACAATACCGGACGACTCGTTGCAAAGGTGGGGGAAGTTCAGATCGCTATTACATTATGGAAAATACCTAAGAATAGCGATCTGAACTTCCTCCACCTTTGCAACGAGTCGTCCGGTATTGTACTACGTACTAGGATCACTTGCATTGGCTAACGCTAGTGTCGCCGATACTTTATAGTTTACTATATTCGACAAGAAACTCTCTGATTCCAATCTTTGAGTTTCTTATTCGGTTTTAAAACTATGTGGGATTTAATATCCCCTAAATTTAAGTAACCTTTTTTGGTATTTCGTACTCATGGAACGTGTTTCTTTGCAAACTTTACCACTGAGATTTCTGAAGTCGTTCAAACTGTAATAAATACGTGGAAAAATACAAACTGCCAGACATTTTGCTATGCTAAATGATTTAAACATTTTAAAACGTCTGTCAGATACTCCATCATAACGTATTCACTTGATGTCATTTTTCTCCAGGCGTTTCAGCCTACGTATGTGTAGTCCGAAGATATAAGGGCGTGAGGTGGATAAAGTTCAAATAATTATTTCTGTTATATTGCCGTAGCTGCATGTGTAAATCCATGCCACAAGCACTGTTGAAAAACGTTCTTCACCATCACATAAAAATAGAATTATTTTAAATTAAGAGGATATTAAATCCCACATGGTTTTAAAACCGAATAAGAAACTCAAAGATCGGAAATTAATTTAAAATAATGTTACATCGCCGAAATGAAGCCTATTGGCTCTTTATATTTAAGTAAAAATAGAATATTTATTTTAAATGTAAATGTGATGTATTGCAGTATCACTTCACGCGAAAATGCACGAGGTGTTAAGAAAACTATTTTTAAAATTATTTAAAAGGGATAAGACGGGGGGAAATCTAAATGTTTCTTAAACAATATCCAACTGCATAAATTTACACTCCTTGATTATTTCAGCTAGAATTAAAACTTGTAATTTTATCTACTCAATCAAAGGCGTGAGAAGTTATTTTCTCTTTAATCAGAGCTCAGGAAACGAATTATCAGAGATAGATTACTTATGTCTGTCATTTGTGCATCTGTTCTGACATGTTTATCTGTATTATAATGATGAATAACCCCAGTATTAAAAAGAAAGCTTTGCTTCTTCCCTAAGATAACTGGTCACCACTTGAAATTGGCCTACAGATATTACCTATCTATAGTACAATAAAGAAATCGCTGGGCATTTAAAATATACATTTACTGCTAGTTTAGATAAGTGGCATTTTTGTAATGTCGGCGGCGAATTGTTGCACGATGAGCTGATAAATCATCTTCATCTAACCATGTCTCGCTTATACAATTTTGGGGCGAATAAATGCAACAATTTCGTTCCCCTTATTTCGACGTTAATGGACCATTGTTCTGACTGTGGGATGTGTTGGTTGAGATTGTGGCCCAAGTGAACGGGGGAGGGGGGCGGAATACCTTTGAGAAAAATCCCTTGTATTGCGAGGGTCGTAGCCGGTAAAATGTCAATTGCCTTTATTATAGGAAAAAGCAGTAATGAATTTATTAAAACTATTTAGTTATTATTTGTTAAAAGCAGAAAATTAAAAAAAAAGTTCAATTTCGCCGCTTTAGTAAAATTTAAATTTTTTGATTAATAATTCGTCTTCTAGTCCTTACAATTTTTTGACAACGTTTCCTTTATCGCTTCTAACTAATGTTGTTTCAATTTCAGGTTTCCAGTTGACATTTCTGAAGGTTGCATGTAGGTCACATGATTCCAAGAAGTCATGGAAGAAATTTCGCTGTGAACTTCGTTGCAAAAGATACTCGAGGAAGTACGAATTCACACAGCACTTAAAGCTGCATTTGAACAAAGATCTTTTCCGTTGCCAACTTTTTCACAAAGCTTTTACCACCCCTGCACATCTTAAAAGACATGGAGACGCACGAGCATCTACAGAGAATATTTCTCTATTAACATGATCGCGAGATTTTTTGTGCAATTTATAGATTTCAAAATATGTTACATCAAACGTTTTATGCTATTTCTTATTTAGAATTGAAGTTCCTTTCTGCTGTTGTTCAGTTTTGTTCAAATAGAGATACATAAGGCTGTTTACTCTGTTGACTTTGTTTCATCCTTAAGGAATTTAGGAAAAATTCTTTCATTGTAATCAATCAATTGGAAATTTCTGGATTCCACATTCAAGTTTCTGCTTACAGCAGGGGTCTTCAACCCATGGGCCACCTGACGACCGCGGAGCTCTTTGTCGTGGCCCGCTGGCCATTTTGAAAAAAAAAAAAAAAAAAAACTACTTAACATTAAAACGCGATTAAATAAAAAATAATTTCAATGAAGCCCGAGGACCACTAAGCTATACTGCGGTATTTCGAATTGTAAGATGCTTTCTAGATTCACAAGGAACGCTGTGCATTTGATACTTTACATAAAATCCTATAAAAATAAATATTAAATAGACACGTTTCTTCAGCCATCTACCAGCGCCAAGCGGTACTTAAGCACTAGTACTAACGTCGCAGGTAGATGGCTGGAGCAGTAGTTCGTTCGAGTGCGCTGTCTAGTGCCTTCCAGATACATCTCGAAGGTTCCTGATACTTCGTTATTTTCATATAAATACAAGAGGATCTCATCCGCAGTCAGTCGTGAACAGTGTGATATTCGTGTATAAGCGCACGCAGGTTCGTCGTGTCAGCCATAGCCTATTGTGGTTTTATATTGCCAGACTTTTTTCATTAGCGTGAGACATATTCAGTGGATAATAACCATTACACGGCCTTTTTTGGATCATGTTTGGGTTCACCTTCCATCACTATGGAGTCTACGAGTAAAAAGCGTAAATCAATCGATTCTTGTCTGGTTTTTAATAAAAAAATGGACCAATTTGTACTTTTTTGTACCGATTGACGATAAGACAGTGTGTTTAATTTGTCGTGAGTCAGTATCAAAAGAATACCATATAAATCGACACTATGAGACATAGCATATGTCCACTTTCGATCACTTTCAAGGACAGCTTCGTGTGGACAAAGTGAACTGTCTCCAAACTGATTTAAAATGCCAGCGGGGTAAGTTTAAAAGGCAGAGGGAAGAGAGAGAAGCATGCGTCAAAGTTATGTAATAGTGAAAAAATTGCTAAAAAATCAAAAGCCTTTTTGGACCGCGAGTTTGTGAAAGAGGTGTCTCATCGCTGCGGGGAAAATTCTGTGCAGAAATAAGTGTTTAGAAAACCGAGTTTGTCTGGGGTAATTGTAGCACGACGTGTCGAAGAACTTGCCAATGACATTGAAGGAACTTTAAAAAAAAAAAAAAAACTATCGTCCGAATTTCCGTCATATTCACTTGCTTTAGATGTACTTTGATAGCACAACTGCCATCTTTGTCCGTGGCATTGATCACCAATTCAATGTGACAGAACTGCTATCGCTCGTACCTATGAAGGGAATGACGAAAGGCACTGATATTTTTGAAGCCGCCAAGAAAACGCTCCAGCGTTTCGACCTCAGCTTAACCAACCTCGAGGATGTGGTAACTGATGGTGCCCCTACCATGGTGAGAAAGAACGAAGGGTTTGTTGCTCTGCTACGGAAAGAACCGGAACTAGAAGGAAAAGATTTCGTCCATTATCACTGTTTAGTCCAGCAGGAGAATTTGTGCGCGAAAACTATTGGATTTGAGAATGTCATGAAAGTTATTGTGACTGCCGTCAACATTATTAGGGCAAGAGGATTGAATCATCGTATTGTCAATTCCAAGAGTTTTTGACCCAAGAATGCGAAGCGGATCACGGCGATGTGGTTTATTACAGTGATGTGCGTTGGTCGAGCAGAGTGGAGAGTCTTTGACTTAAGGAACGAAATACAGCAGTTCATGCAAACCAAGGGGAAGCCTTGGTTTGCATGAACTCAGAATTGCAGAAGAAAGGTTTGCAGAATTCAACGATCCGAAGTGGATGACAGACTTTGCCTTTGTGACCGACATCTCGTTGAATATGAATGACCTAAACACGCGGCTACAATCCAAAATCAACTGGTGCACACTCTGATCACATCAAAGCTTTTGTGGCCAAGCTCAAACTTTGGGAGTCACAACTCGTTTTCAGCTTCTCGCTGAGTGCAACTGTTCGTCTTTTGATGAATACGCTACAAAATTAGCGGTGTTGCGTAGAGAGATTTATTGATTTTCGTAACCAACAGCCTTCTTTAGATTTATTTTCAGTGTCAATGCTGCCGAAATGCCAGGCTCAGTATAAATGGAGCTGCTTAAACTCCGAAACAACTCTTCTTTGTGAGAAAAATTATTCAATGTGCATTTGCTTACATTTTAGAAAGACTACATTTCTGAGGACGCATTCGCTAATCTTCGCCGGCATGCTTTGAAGATGTGCGCTTTGTTAGGAAGCACATACTTATGTGAGCAGTTCTTCTCCAGAATGAAGCATGTGAAGTCCAAGACATGAACGCAGATTACGGACCAACAGCTCGAGAATACTCTGCGCATAACGACTTCCAACATTGATGCCAACATCCACAAACTAGTCAAGGAAAAGCATTGCCAAGTTTCGCATTGACATTGTAAAAAATGAACGGTTTCTTCATTAAATATCTTTTTTTTTTTTCAAGTATTGATTGTACTTATTTATCATGAGCCCGACTCCTACCTACGCTCTTAAAGATGTTTATTTTTATAGGATTTTATGGAAAATATCAAATGCACAGCGTTCTTTGTGAATCTGAAAAGCATCTTACAATTCTAAATACCGCAGTATAGTTTAGTGGCCCGCTGGCTTCATTGAAATTTTTAATGCTGCCCGCACTGTCTGAAAGGTTGAAGACTCCTGGCTTACACGAAACATTGTTCACGTGATGCATCAACATGGTAACAGACGTTGCCTTGGAAACAATAAAAGGCGGTCTGAGCTGTGAATATCTTTCAAGTCATAATTTTTGTCTTTTTATTTCATTATTATTTTTTGTTGTTAGTAACATTATTATTGCAATGTGAAATCATTCTAAGAATTTGGAAAGTATGCTGGATAGAAAAATTTATTTTTCGTGGTTAATGAGACTGTCGTTCTTGTTAATATTCTCCTCAATTATTCACCGAAACTAATTTAAACATTTTTTTCGTTTAAATTCTGAAACGAAAGACCAATTGAAACATAAATGTTCAAATAGTAAACGTTGGAATTTGCAAATACATCCATTTCTGTTTAATTCGCAGAATTAAGTATTGATCGATTTTGTAAACAAACTTATTACTACAAAATCCTATCAAATTTTATGAAGTCACTTCTTTAATTCAGTGACTTTTATTTGCAGGTTTCATTCCTTTCATTCGAAGAACTTCCTACGAAATGTGTTTCCCCCAAGAGAAACTCGATCCAACGTGGAAAACTCGTCGCCACCAGTATTTTAGAAAATCCACGATCAGACGGCATTTGAGGATTCGTTTGCAGAAAGGTCCGTTCTTCTGTGATCTTTGCCATCAACAATTGTCGACGGCTTTCAACCTTCGACGGCACATGAAAATACACACGAATAGAAAAATCGAAAGATTTCGCTGCAACACGTGTTTACGTGAATTCACACGAAAAAGCAATCTTGCACGTCATCAGAAAGTATCCTGTCGCTGTTAGGAAAGATATTCCAACAGCGTTTGCAAAGATCATGTGTCTAGCATGGTGAAGAACAGAGTTCAAGTTTCATACATTACTTTTAGTCTTTAATCTCCTTATAATTACTTTGTTATTAATGTTATCGAGAATGTTTTGTGTTTTCTTTTTTCCAGTAGTGTTAGGAGTGTGATATAAGCCATGTCATTTTGCTTTCTCAATATTGAGTCAACATTGGTCAATTTTTGTAATCTTATTTAGAGATTTTATTGTTAAACGTTGTTGACAAATATGTCAAGTAAACTGTTTTTCTTTCATTTTCTTTTAAGGTTTTTTTTTTTTTTAGTAATATTGAATTCATATATGTAACCTAAAGAAATACAACACGACAGTGAATGATTTCGGACCAAATCAACTTAAATTCATTCCAAATTCAATGGTTGAAGTAACTACTGTGTTGCAGTTGACTGTACAAATCCTAACTGTGAAAAAGCTGAAATTACAAAATGTGTTCTTTTGGCAAACACAAAGAATCATATTTTGTTCATATTTAAAAACACCAACAGTTTTAGAAAGATTGACAGTCCTTTTTCTAAAGAAGTCTCAATTCTTTCTCAAACCGTCAGTCACTTATTTCTTTTAAACTCTAAGATTATAAAAGTCAGGTGATATCAATAATTCCAGCAGTATGGGGAAAAAATGAAATTTAAGGAAAATATTTCAACAATGTTTTAATATACATTAAGAAACACAAAAATCCATCCCAAAAAAATTTAAAGTGAAAATAAAACTGATATAACTTAACTCATTCTGATATCATCCTGATTAATTTGCACCTTTAATATATTGGGAAACTGAATAGAAAACGTGGCCATCCCCGCTGTGTAAGTTGATGGCGTACCTCCTAACCAACAGACTATGCGTTTAGAATCCTGTTTCACAGTGCTTGTGACAGTTTATAAGTGTCAGATGAATTTTATTGCCCAATATTTTAAAACCACCATTGGAAGCCCTCCATTCCCTTGACATTTTTCAGGGGTTGGTCTCCAAAGCATCTTGCCCTGAAGATCAATCAATTATCCTGCCCTTACTATTGGCACAGCCTTTTTTGGGTATAATCTCATAATCTGTAACCTCCCTTTGCGAATGCACGTACTAATGTGTCGCAAGTTTGCAATTTTGTTTTGTAGTGTGATTCATAAGTCTTTTTTTTTTTTTATATAGAAAAGTTGCATTATATTGTCACAGAGGCAGATATAATGATTGTGTCTGTGATAGCACCGACTGTGTGGCAGAGATCACTATCCTGTTACACAGAGTTCGCCTCTACTAATCAATGTAAATGACAAATTTGTTATTTTAGTACAAAGTGGAGCTTTTAAACGTACTGGTCACAGATTCAGATCTTAGGATGCTCAGGACTAGCCAAATTTGACGATCATTTTTTTCTCTTCATAATGCCTATCCCGCAATACAAAAAAACTTTAAACAGAACAGCACTAATTTTAATTTTATTAAAAATAATAAAATTAATAAAAAAAATATTACTTTTTTTTTTCGTATATAAAATCTGTTTTGAATGTATGTATTGTGAATTTTTTCCTTTTTTTTTTCCTTATAAAATTAACAAACAGGCTCTTTTAATCGCATTGGTATGTTGTTGTATGCACTATATATATATTGCAAATATTATTTGAACATCTGGGTGTCTAGACCCACCATGGATTATCATTATTACATTTTCTAATCTCGATTAAAATACGTGCTAACTAAAGCGAAATGGCGGCTCTTTTCTGACAGCAAAGTTGGACATGCTGATCTCGCTTATAACCGAGATTAGAATGCTTTCCAACTATTCTCTTCTAGGATTCAGATAATTAGGTTTCTATTGGTCATTCTACGTTTTGCACTGTATTTCTTCAAATGACTACTCAGCAACAATACTCACTGCAATCTGACATTCAACTGGGCTGTTTTCCATAGAACTGTCAGAGCGTAAACAAAACAGAATGGAGTAAGACGTCGGTGTGGGTGTATTCGACTAAGTGTTGTAATGCAAAAATTATTTGAACATTAGAGTGTTTAGGCCTGCCATGGCCTAAACACTCAAGGCTGTGGAAGATTGTGATAACTCCTCTCTAGAAATTGGTTAATTCTAAACCTTAATACACTTTACGATACTGTACAACATATGGTTATTTGGGTATTTTATTGTGTAATATGTTTTGTTACTAATAATCCACTGCATGTGAGAAAAATATGGATGTCGGAATAACTTGTATGAGCGGGGGGGGGGCTGAAAAGTTCTCATGGAACAAAAATTATATTAAAGTAACTGATATAACCGCAAGAAAGAACATATCTTAAAACCTTTTACACCATGTTTCATCAAATTGTAATAATTCGTTCTTTTTCTTTTGTGATATGATATATAAGAAATGTCAACGGTTTTGAAGAAATTCGAAGACATGGAGGTCCCGTCATCATGCTTTTCGTGCCGCAAGAAACGTTCACAACTGAGACTCACCTAGCTTTGTAATGTGTAAGACTTTAGGGGACGGTGCTCCAGTACACAACATTTGCCAGATGGGTGGCAAGTTTAAAACTGGCCATCCTGAAACAACAGATACCTTTCAGGTCAGGAAGTCTTTCCACAGCGATCACACCTGAAAACATCGATGCGACGATAGACGAATACCAGCCAGAAACGTTGCAAAAACTATGGCAGGGAACTATTTGGGATCGTTACCCACCAACGTCTGGATTTACAGAAGCTTTCAGCGAAGTGGATCCCAAAATGTTTGAATGCTAACCAAAGGAGAGAAAGTGTGCTGTCATCTTAAGGGATTTAGAGTCATTTTGAGAAATCAGGTGCAAATTTTTTGGCTCGTATTGTGATTGATGAAAGGAGGCTTCACTATGACTCAGAGACCAAACAACAGTCAGTAGAGTGAAAAACACAAAGGTTCTCCGTAGACAAAGATTTTCCTAACCAAACGTCAGCAGGGAAGGTTCTTGCCATTGTTTTTGGGATATGGATGGTGTAATCCTTATAACGTACCTCAAAAAACGTGAAATTGTTACTGCAGCAGTTTATTCAACAGCTCTGAAGGAATTGAAGAAAGTACTGAAAGAAAAATGCCACGAGAAACTGAGCAGAGGCGTGTTGCTTTTCGCAGGACAACAAACTTGCTCACACTGCTCGTGAAACCCAACAGACTATACACAACTCGGGCTTTCAATGTCTGCCTCGCCCACCCTTTTTGCCAGACCTGACCTCATCTGACTATTTCCTATTCCTAAATTTAACGAAACACTTGAAAGGAACAAAATGTACGTAGGCTGTTCAATAAGTAATAAGACTATATTTATACAGAAAACAGATTACTTTTAATCGTCATCATTTACATGGTCTTTTTCGAAGTAACTACCGTGAGACTCGATGCATTTGTCCCAACGTTGCGTCCACTTTTTAAACACATGTGAGAGTCCGTTTTTGAGAGCTTTCAAAACCGCCTCCGCAGCTTTTACACATGCTTTGTTGCTTTCGAAATGGCGGCCTCTTAGTGGTTTCTTGAGCTGAGGAAACAGCCAGAAATCGCACGGGGCGAGATCAGGACTGTGTGGAGGGTGTGGTAGGATATCTGTGTTGTTCTTCTGCAAAACGTCCACTACACAACCAGCAATATGTGGCCTTGCATTATCGTGGTGCAATAAGAAGCCATTCTTCAGCAATGGACGCTTCCTTTTGACGTGCTTGATGATAATCGCTGCTGTGTTGATCATTATCTCTGTGATGGACGTTGAAGGTCTTCCCTCACGTTCAAGATCTTCCACATTTTGCCTTCCTTAAAAGTTTTATGCCAGCGAAAAGCACTTGCCCTCGACATTGCTTCATCGTGGAAAGCTTCGCGTATCATGTTAAAAGTGTCCGATGCCGATTTTTGCAAACGCACACAACATTTAATCGCATAACGCTGTTCCAAGGACGCTTCCATTTCGAAGACTGGTCGCGCCTCGTAGGAGCGCCGATGAGCACTTGTTTAGTCACGTGACACTCTGGCACATTTCTTTATTCCACAGAAATTAATATTGTGATGAGTGGTTTCGCCACAGTAAAATTAGTCTTATTACTTACTGAACAGCCCACGTACGACAGACGATGAAGTCATATCTGCAGCTGAGCACTGGTTCGTGCAACAAGGGAAAGACTTTCCTCAGAGTCCAATTATATATTTGGTTTAATCCTTTATCCAAGCGTAAGCAAACAAAGTTTGCGCGTGAAGTATTTTCAAGACTGGGGCAACTCGTAACAAACTTCTCATCACTTGCCTTAGTATCCCATAATGCAAATCACATCTCCTTGCGGACATGTATAATGCTATGCATTAAGGGAAGGGTTACTACCCAGACCGGTTTCGACCTTTATTGAGGTCTCATCAGTGGGAACCAGACCCAGAAGTGGTGATACTAAGGTGGAAGTAATGGAGATTGTCATATTTCCATATACGAGTGGCCAAAAGTGTCACACCTTATTAAAATTCTCTGGATTAGAGATAGTTGATGGAAGTTTTTTTCAATTGGCTATATGCTACCAATTATATATTTGGTTCAATTTATTTTGATAAAGGATTAACACTTTCATTGCCAAGCTGAAAATTGGAATGTCGTGTGGTGGCCAATTTTTTTTTTATTTTTTTATTTAGTTAGCGACGTCCACGCGATAACGTGTGATCGGCCGTTTGGCGAGAACTTGCATCACGCGATATAGCGTGATTGGCAGTGAACGTGTTAACCCAAATATATAATTGGTAGCATAGCCAAGTGAAAAAACTTCCATCAACTTTTCTCAGAGGATTGCAGTTGATGCAACAGCGTTGTAACAAGTCTGTAACACTCCGTGGGGAATATGTAGTATAGTGTGTAAGTTACATGGTTCTATCTCAATTCCTTCATGGTGGTTATCACAGCTTTTCAGCACACCATCGTTCATCACGGTGTAAATATTTAGGGAACAAAGACGGATTCGTGTAATTTTGCTGTTTCTTTGGTCCTTCAATGTTTCCTAGTTTTCAGACATGAGGTCCCTTAAAAATACCAGTGGAGAAATAACACATTACATAAAAAGAGTAATTAAACGACTCATTGTTATGCTCCCACAGTTTTTGTCTTTCAATTTCACATATCGGACGGTGTAAAATAAAATATATAGCACTGTGGTGCCTTGCTTGAACCCAGTGAGAGGAGGAACTTATATGCTTTATGGGGAACGACTACAGCGCCTAGCTGTCGTTGGGGAACACATCTTTAGTAAGCCTGTTTCAGAGAACTGAGATAGTTGGGATAAAAATTCACGTAAGAGAAGCAGATTCTAACCCATCGAATTCAGTTCAACTATAAATAACAATGAGGGGAAATGGTGGAATACTCGATCTATGGGACGGCTTGAGGTAAGTCTTCTGCAGTGATCATGAAAAAAACGAAAGGCACATAAACCCATTAATTTTTCAGCATCCAAGACAATCTCAATCAGAAGTGAGCATCTGGAATAGTTTGCTCTTCATTCATCGTCTCATCATATTCATCTTCTAATACATACCTTCAAATCTATCAAGTCCTACACCAAGTATTATGCTATCATTCACTCCAAACTGAACACGGGTATGTTTTATTTAATAATTCTTCCAGAATAAAATCTCATTTAATTAAGATATCTTTAACTTAGTTGCGGCAGACAGCTGCCCCATTACAAAATAGCTTTCCTTTTTTTTTTAGTTTTATATGTTAGTATTTTTTGTAATCATATCACAACCTATCACAACGCCTCTTTCAAAATCCGTCAGTTCCCTTCTCGCAACCATTTCACCCGGACACAATTGTACTGACTTGGGAATTGTACTCACATTCCTCCAATTTATACCCGCTGCAAACACGTGCCTCGTTATTACATTACATGGCGGGATGTAGCTTGCTCGTGTTAAAGTCCGATGACTTCTTTCCAAACAGTGTATTTTCTGTTGTCTCCTCTGAACCCGGGGCGACAATTTCTCAGCTCGAGCATAAAAAATAATGAAAATGAAGGAACATAATTTCTTGTCAAGTAGAGGCATACTAGATAATTTGGCAAAAAAAACAAGAAGAGCCTTTGCCTGCCTGCTTCAAGATTTCTTATTAAGCAAAGATATTATTGAAGATTGCTCCTCCATAGCTGTTAGTGTCGATATTAAGATATCTTTAACTTAGCTGTTTGTTAGGAAAGAGTGTGTTCATATTCCGTGTAAAACAGCATTGAGAAGATGACACGGCTTTTCAATCAAAAGTAAGTTAGCTGGTCTCACGGAGCGGTGGAGTATTCTTCCCGAAACAGGAAAACTCGCTCTTAAACAAATACATCTACAGAGAAAAAGCAAGGAAGTCAATGGAAAGCCACCTTGTTCTATAATTGCTTAGTAAAGTAGCATCGTCACCTTACCCCACCATTCGGCTGAGGAAATACAAATGATTTCGGCGCGGTGTTTCAAAAACTTCAATATGCCTCATCCGAAGTTTACCGAATCCTATAAGAGGCTTTCTTCGGAGAGCATTAAGCCCTCCGAAGAAAGGCCTAAGTTCAGTTCTAGTCTCCCATTAGATGAACTTTTCCTAAGCCTTACTTTGACCGGTTCCCGAGTTAGTCGATGTCTGGCACGGGCAAATATGCATTTTTCTCCCAGATACCGGGTTTTTCGTCCCGTAAACTCAAGAAAATCTACCGTAGAACTCACACTATTTCAAACAATATATTTGTTCAGGGTTAGGAACCCCGATATGGCTGCACTTGTTCGCCGTCTCTTTACTAGATGTCGCTTAAAATTAGTGATAGTCTTGAACCAGCTCTATCTGTGATTGGCTACCAGTGGGAACTGAACTTCGCCCTCAAGCTCCCAGAGCCAGATAGGGATAAAACTGCCTCGCCTTCTCCCTATAATCATTATACTTTAGTACTGGGAAAATGTTCAATATATATAGTATGAGTATGATGTGTGCTTCGAAACTTTAAAAGGCCTATGAAAAAGTAACTTTATTCTCAACCAGAAAAAAGAAACAAAAAAAAAACGAAAAAAGAAACTACAAAAAAGAAGAAAAAACTAAAAAAAAACATTATTAATTAATATTTCAAACAAAGAAAACTCATTTTCACATTGCATAAAACATAGAAAAGAATTCAACCAGAAAAATAACACAACTGATAACGAAATAATGAACATCGTAACTAATAATGAAATAAAGTTTTCTGGTGTCGAATTAAACTGGAGATTAAAGGAAATTCCTTAAAACACGTGCTGCAACGGTAGGTTCCCTCTCGTATCTTGTGCATTTTCATATGCTTGCTAAGATTTATGGAAGAAAGAAAATTTCGGCAACAAACTTTGCATCGAAATCCTTCTCCATGTTTCTTGTGGTGTTTTAAGTCTTCTTTAAAATCTGTTTTATTGGCGAAAAGCTGGTGGCAAATTTCACAGTGATGTTTAGAAGAAGGCATCTGTAGAGATTCAAGTGGATCTTCTTGTTTAATGGGAAAATCAGAACCTGAAAAAAAAATTAAAAGAGAATTTTAAGAAATAACGTCTTTTAACAGAAAAATAAAATATAATGGATCTGTTTAGTATGATACAATTATTGTAAGATATCTTACAAACTGCGACTGTCTTACGGTTAATGTAACAGGATATGTCAACATTATTCAGTTGTTTATTTTATTTCCCGTTAATTTGGACAATGCCCAATGGGAAGTAATACTAAATGTGATTCCCAATGGATCTGTTTTTACTATAAATGATACGAATACGAGTTATGTTATGTACATGAGCGATTATTTGTCAATGTATGATTTTCAGGGGAGTTTAAAAATAAACAAATTTTATTTAAAAAAAGCGAAACCATTAGTTCTCATTAATAAATATTCAATTAGAAGTCTTAATTTTCAACGAGCTTGTTGCATTTCTTGTATTGCATTTCTACTTGCCAAAGTAGAAATGGAAATTCTGTTACTTCCAGTAAACCTGAAATTCATTATAGCGCCTCAGGAGTTTGTCTTGCATATCATTTCGTGAAGTCTATGCTGTTTGCTTGCATGTCTAGAGAATCTGTGCATCTTGAGAAGTAGATCAGACTGTGATTATTACATCTGGGAGTCTGTTAAAGACATGGATCTCCATAAATTACTGGAAAAAAAGGAAAAAAACATTAAGAAGTAAGATATTAGATATTCCGTAAAAAACAGCTCACAACTTAAAGGACCACTGATTATTAATTAATTGTGCGTATAGGTTATTTGGGTCCCTATATAACTCAGCACATCCACCTTACCTGGGTTGACATCTTTGGATAATCACTGCATGGTGAAGCACTTTGACTGCTGTAGTTTGGGGCTGTATCGGTGCTTTAGCGTTGACTAATTATATTCTGGCAGTTTTGCGAGTGGATTAGAATGATCAACAGGATATTGCGATAGATAAAATAGGAACCTAAAAATTAAATATCATATTGTCAGAATAGTTTAGAAAAATGGAGATTAGAGAAGCTGACACACGCGCTCGTGGGCGCACACACAAACACACACGCACAAAAAATATTAACTTAATTTATTTTTATAACCCAAAATGATACGTAAACAGTTTCCTTCAGAATTTGTTTTGTGCTTATCACCTCTGTACCCAGAAAATCTTTGCAAGTTGGGTTAATGTTAGAGGTGTTTGTAATATTTTAGAATAAAAGTATCTAGTATTTCATTGGAACTTATTATATAAGCATTTTGTCATTAATGACATCTGTACTATAATTATTAATTAGTTATCCTGTCCTAGAAAACAGTGAAAATTACTGACAAACTCTTGTGCTTTTGATACTAGAGATTTACATATTTAGCTATTCCTTCTTTGTTTTTCTACATTTTCCAAGTAAATACTTTCCTAGAAATATATTATGAATTTTCCATTTTAGATTGCATTCATAAGTTATAACATTTAAAAGAGAGAGAGAATAAAATGGAGATTAGTTAATTGTGTTATGAGATACTGATGACAGGAATAAAACTATTATTATTATTATTATGCGCATACTCACAAAACAAAATATTATGGCCAAATACCCAGTAGCGTATTGGGCCTCCTATGGCAGAAATAACCACTTTAACCCGTCGTGGCACTTACTCCAAAATATCGTCTTGAGATATTATCGATCAACTAGACAGAATAACGCCCAGGAGATCGGCAATCCAGCGAATCACTGGAATCGGCCTGAGCTTACTGCTTTGAAAAATAATCCCACAAATCAGGCGCGCGCACACAAAATGCTTGGATATGTTCTTTTAGCCATGCTTGCCTTGTGACACGGGTGAGATTCATCGGGTGATTATGTAATGCAATATCTGGTTCGAAACAATCCCCATGTAAGAATTAACCGTCAGGCGTGTTCATTGGCGATGAGAGAATTCAGTGATGCCCAAGAGAACAATCTCCCTACCACACTGGCCTGTTTCGGCCACCCGTGCAATCTGGGTGGCTGCGAACACGACGAGTAGTCATAAAGTTTTGGTTCAGGAGTGTAAGTATACATTGACAACGAAGATAATTCTGTAGTTTCAAACTACTTACACCATACTTATGAAATAATTGCGATTCTTCAAAGATTGTCAATTTGCATATACAGTAAGCATAAAATTTTCAGGATAAAATAGTATAGATCTGTGGCTTTTATGAGCTAAAACGTCTACAAAAATGTAAATCAAGTATAATATTCCTGGAATATCCGCTAATGAAATCTAATTTTGAAGTTTCCAACTGTGCAAGAATAATAAAATCTCTCTTAAACAGTTTCTTAACGTGTAACAAAATTCCAGGAATTAAACTCAAGTGCACTTTTAAATTTAAATTTAAGAAAGTATTAAAAACCTAATATAACTGTGGAACACAAATAAAAGTAAGAAAAGAGTACCCGATTGGGCGTTATATGAATCCAATTGATCCTCCAAGAGATCATGGAAGGTGTTGGCTTAGCAAACTGCATTGAAAACATTCAACAGTGATGACAACCCACAGATGCTCTCGCACATCTGTAACAACTCAGTTTCCCAATTTTCGTCACGATGATTTTGTCCGGGTATAAGGAAGACCAAACTATGGATATTCAAAGAATTGATACTTTTTTGGCTCTCTTTCACACTATCCAACAGCTTGGAATAGGCACAAGAGCTGATGGAATAATGCAGTTTGCCATTCCAGTAAATGTTTGCATTCTCGCACAACTCAGTTTTTGTTACTGTCATTGCATGATGCTGAATAGAAAGATGGATTAAAACCATAAAATATCACTTCCATTTATTCTACTTCTTGCTTCGGGCTGATAATAAAATTAAAAAAGAATCCCCAGTGATCTTCAACTTCGGCATATCAAACCATAGCAGCATAATGTTGACACAGATCCAGTTATATATATATATATATATATATATGCATATATATATATATATATATATATATATATATATATATATATATATATATATATATGCATATATATATATATATATATATATATATATATATATATATATATATATATATATATATATATATATATACCATGAACGAATGATGACAGCAAAGAATACTTTGCTACTGCTATTAAAGCCATTGTTAAAGAAACTATATGAACCTCTGTCCATTAATTTGGAGAGGGAGAATAAAATAATATTTTATCATTATTATTAGTGATAGCCCATCTCTCTCTCTCTCTCTCTTATTTCGATTTTTTACATTTATTACGATTACAGCATTTAAATGCATTAAAAAGAAATAAATAAACGCTTTAAAGCAAAAATTTTAAATATATATACATACATAATTTATTGATTTATTGCTAGTGTATATATACTTAAAAATTTAATTTTATTCAACTGCAACTGTAAATTACCAATTACAGTTACATATTAACTTAAGTTGAAAGGGCATATTGCAATTCATTTTGCAATTAAAACATAATTGCCAAAACATCACATCAAATTACATGGTTGTTGAAAAACACACCAACAAGCAGGGTTAAGGAGGTTATTGTTCCACTTTATAAGACATTAATAAGACCGCATTTGGACTATTGCACACAGATCTGGTCACCTGGATTTCTTGGTGATGAAGAAATGGTGGAGAGGATTCAGAGCGAGTTACAAAGATTGTTGCAGGTCTCTGGGATGTTCCCTACGAGGATAGATTGAAGATCTGTGGGCTCCAAAAACTAGCTGATAGACGTAGGAGAGGTGATATGATAGAATCGTATAAATTATTAAAGGGATTTTACATGATTGATACTGATGACATTTTTAAGACCAGTGCAGGAAGGGAGAGAACGAGAGGTCATCCCTGGAGATTATGTAAGAGTGTGGTTAACAAGGGTGTTAGGACCAGATTTTTTACTTGGATGGTTGTGAAGGGGTGGAATGCGTTGCCAGAGGTGGTTGTGAATGCTTCGTCTGTGAATGAATTTAAGGAGAAGATTGATAGTATTGTGTAAATAATGGTTAGTGTGCCAATGTGGGGTCTCCCGCGATGAGTCCTTTGACTCCATTCAGACACCGTTATAATAATAATAATAATAATAATAATAGTTATTCATTATAATATATAAAAAGAATCTGTATAATTTTCATTGCTAATATTATAACAATACTTGTTATAAATACATAATATATGAGCAAAAGAATTTATTATTAAAAAATTATTGAAATCTAATGTAGAAAATGAACCATATATCAACCTTAGTGCTGAACTTTGTAAAATAATATATGTTGGAATGTCACCCAAGTTGATTATTGCACATATGTAAATATTCTGGGGATCAATTATATATATATTGATCCCCATGGGGGTCAATATATATATAATTGATCCCCATGATACAGATATATATATATACACCACATATATTTTACCACGAGTTGCCCTGGTCTTGCACTACCTGTAGGATCAGTTAGACTTGCATCAATTGCAGGCGCAAACTTGAATTTTGTCTGTTTGCTTACTTGGGAAATGGAGTAAAACCAAGTTTAAAATTGCTTGGTATCTTTAACATAATTTTACCCAAGGTAAAAATACTTTCTACATATATATATATATATATATATATATATATATGGTGGTCAAGGAATCAATCGACCGTGAGATGCGGTGATTGATTCATTCAGGTGATTGATTCATTCAATCCAATACCCTTGGAGGGTAATGGAAAGCAATGCTTCATTAGCTACAATGGATAGCAATGTAGCTAATGAAGCTCTAACTGAGACTCGGCTATTGCTGTTACCCTCCTGCCATGATCAGAGCTTTAATAATAGCCAATAACCTTATCCCTACACTGTCCACTACAGATAACGGGGAATATGAAAAGCATTCTTGCTTCGCCCCTTTAAGCCAGTCCTTATAAGGACTATATATATATATATATATATATGAGGAAACTGGGGGAAAAACTGCATTCTATATTCGCCTATTTTTTCATATTCATAAATATGGAATATAATACGATCCTAAAACTGTTGAAGTTGCATTTCATTCTTATATCACCAGGATATATCAAACTGCACTTAAGAAATTTCAATATGGTGTCATATAAAAATAGTGAATTAAAATGTGTGCATTACAAACATTGAAATTTAGATGCATATAGGAAAAGTTAAGCTCTTCTTACCAAACTATATACAGCATCCATGAAAATACATATGCATAACGTATTCTTTCCGAACTGTTAAATTACTAACAAAATTAATTTTTACATTTTTTGCATAAACTACTGTACGAGAAAATTCAAAGATAAATACAACTTCTCTAATGTAAAGACATTTTAATGTTACACGCCTCCTAACGGAATAATTATTTTTTCGTAATGCTTTAAAAAATACAGAAAAAGATATCGCATTACACAATGAAAAATTAAAGGCACCTTTAAAAATAATAAAGGTGTCTTTATTATTATTTATTATATATTATTTATTATTAACAATGAAAAATAAATAAATATAGGCGTTTTTATTACATTTCTCTTCATATTTATGGCATATTCTCCCAACACATTTCGTTTTGTCATGCCAGAGGGCATGAAAAGTTATTCGACCACCAACTAAACGGTGGGCGAATATATCATATCAAATGGCATACATTGATGGATGGAACAAAACCATGAAGAGAAATGCGTGTCACGCAAGAAAATAATAAACTGAGGAGACAGTCATTGATGAAGCCTATGTACGGACCGATGTCAGAGATGAAGATAGATCTGGTTATCTTCTACCACTATCCCACTACTGTACTATTTCCCCCTGCATCAGTCCTATAAAAACCTTTTAGTAACTTAAATGTTTCTATCATATCTCATCGTCTCCGCCTATCAACCAACCTATGTAATCCACAAACTCTCAATCTATCAATGTAGGGAGCATTCCGTACGAACTCACGGACTTGGCCACTCGCCTCTGAATCTTTTCTACCACTTCCTGATCTCCAAGGAATCTAGACGACCAGACCTTAGCACAATAATCCAGACATCAGCCCATGTACGGAGCGATGTCAGAGATGAAGATAGTTCTGGTTATCTGGACAATAACTCTACTGTAAATATTGCTACCCGAAGCAATAGTCCTGTGAAAATTGATATAATCTATGAATCCCTGCATCTGAAGGTGGCAGACGATGGCGGACATAGAAACTTCATGACGACTAAAAACAAAAAAAAAAACAAAAAAAAATTAAAAATCCCTGAAACAGTGTTACAAATGTCTCAACAAGTTTAGAGTTAGATTGGGTTGCTTGGGGAGACAAATGAAATAACAACGTAAGTCTATGAAGTCAATGAATTTACTTTGAATTATATGCGTTCGGTCAGTTTGCCTGCTTTTCGTCTAAGAAACCACGCAAAGAAGAAACTTTGTCTTCTCTAAATGAGATTGACTAATCACCTTCAGATGTAAAGCCCTTATGAAATTTCTTTGCTTCGTATATGATAATCAGATTTAGATCGTTCCAAACAAAGGTATCATGGACATTGACTAATGTACACTGGTGTCCAAAACCTAAGGACGAACACTATTTCTGAATATTACAAACGCAAATTTAGACGAATTGGCACTGTATAACTGACGATTTCGAGTAAAAAGCGGGTACACATTCAAATTTTCTAATCGCCGCCAAAGGAGTCACATGGTAGAAAACCAACAGGATAAAAGGCAAAAAATTGCGCTAAAGGAATTGTGTTTGAAGGAAGCGCTTTTCGTGAAGGAATAAAGTTGCAAACTTCGATGTCTTGTAATGTCTCAAGGATGATTTCATGCGGGGAAGAATTATTAGAAAGCTTGAAGAAGGTCGCAGAATTACTGATATTGGCAGAGAGTTTGGAATCTCCCACACAGTGTAGTATCGAGGTTCTGGACAGCGTTTTAAATCAATGGAATGTGTTCCAGACGTTTATTTAGAGGTCGCCCTTGTTCTACCGCGCAGCATGATGGGGTTTTGGTTATAACAGCAAAACGTAATCGACACTCTACGGCAGGGCAGTTTGCAAGTCCTCCGTAAAAGGACAGATACGCGGATATCTCGACAAACTGTGCAAGACGTCTGCAACAAATAGGCCTGTAGTCTGCATTCCTTTATCCACAGCTCATTGTAGAGCACTTTTTCAGGTGTTGTATCCAAAGAGTAGATAATACACCAATAGGTTAATGTACTCTTTACAGATGAGAATCGTTTTAGTCTTTCCTCCGATTCTAGACGACATTTGCTCTATCGTGGAAGTGGTACTGCTTACCATCGCGAGAATGTTCTTGAAAGGGATAGATCTGGCAGTGCTGAGAATATGATGTGGGAAGGAATTATGCTAATAGACGCACTAACTATGTCTGTTTTAGAACTATCAACCAGCTTCTAAGTTAGTTTCAAATAACACGTAAGCAACTATTATTATATTCGATTTATCGATTTGCTAGAAGTTAAGTCATCCTAGAAACATGGTGGGATAGCTTTACGAAATCCTATATTTGGAATACCTACAAAAATTTCTTTCTGTAGGATTTTTCGTTCATCCAAGGTTGATATACAGGATGCCTAGACCCATAAGTATGGAGTCTTCCATCGCGCTAGACTCTTACAAGAAAGACCATTATAAGTTCGATTCTAGATGCTGACTAGAACTTTTTCTATGAACTCAGCTGGTTTCGATTTAATCGATCTTTAGCATAGCCAAGTAGGATTGTTCTCCCAGAAACTTAAGATTTATTGTGACATCTGATAATCGAGAGCAGACCTCACGCTGTTTGTAACGAAGAGTACCCAAAAATAACCGGAATTATTTTTTTGAAAACTTTTATTCAAGTTTATAATGCCATATTCTAGTCTCCTTCAAAGTACTGTTCATGTGAGTCAATGCACTTGTCCCAACGTTTTTTCCACTGCTGGAAACAGTTCAACTGGAATACTGTTCATGACCTCCAGCGACGTTTCTTTCACTTCGTCCACATCAACGAAGAGCTGCCCTTTCATGGTTTTCTTTATCCGTGGAAAGAAAGAAAAAAAAAAGTGAAGACATTCACAATTTTTTTATCGTCTGTGAGCGAATGAGGCACAGTTTAGCAGACACACGTTTCATTTGCAAATCTTCTGTTAACATTCGGTAGCATGAACTCCATGACAAATACATATCTTCAGAAACTTGCTCAATGGTCTTTCGACGATCTTCATTGATTGCCTGGCAAACCTTTTCTATGTTTTCAACATTTCTGCTTATCGAAGGTCAGTCAGATCGTGACTGGTCTTTAACTGACATGTCTCCTTTTCTGAAAAGGTAAAAACCAACCACTCGTAGACCTGCGTTTTACCTAAAGCGTCGTCCTTAAAGGCTTGCCGAAGCATATCAATAATTTCGGTTGCAGTTTTATCCAAAAGAAAACAAAATTTCATGCGCACACTCTCTGTTCCTTGAAGTCAGCCATCACAAAATTGCCAAACTTTGTTGTAAGCACTAACAAAAAAACAGCCAGAACAACGAACCAGTTCACATGCCATGACCCCACTTGACAGACTGGCTCGGAAAACTGCATACCCAAGATGCTTAGCGGCATCATCAGTAACTAATGATGCGCACGCGTCAAGTTCAGATTCGGGTTTGTGATACCATTTCGTATATACACCCTCTGTCCAAAAAAGAAATCTAACATTTCGAAAATAGAAGAAACTAGTGGCGCCACCTGTTGTATCTTTTTGTTGTCGAAAGCGGCAACCTTCATTAGTGTTCTGGCAACTGTTTATTGTACTGTCGTGACGATATTCATGCCGTACGCGACGAATTCTTGCTATCAATCGCTTCAAATCGTCGAGATAAAACTCACCATTGACCGTTTGGCCAGGCGGAACGGATTTTTTGTGGATAATGTCCTTGGAATCGTAGAAACAAATCAGCATTGTCTTTAATCTTGCTCATAACTCAAAACATCACGTTTCGTCACCAGTAACGATCGCTTCGAGGAAGTTTGAGTCCTTACGAGCAGTTTTAATGAGGTCCTTCCAGTGTTCAATTCGATACATTTTTTGGTCGTAGGTCAACTTGTGGAGAAACAAATCACGAATTCAATTTACGAAGGCCCAAACGCTCGGTCAAAATGTTTTGCACAGTTGATTTTGGAATCCCCAATTCATCTTCAATCAATCTCACGGACGATTTCGAGTGTTTTTTTTTTGTTTTGTTTTTTTTTATGAAATCACGCACTTTTTGAATGTTAACTTCTCTCAGTCCAGTTTTTGGTTGGCCCGGCTTTTCATCATCCTAAAGCGTCTCACGACCACTTTGAAATCGCTTAAAACCATTCGTAAACTTGAGTACGGGATAAGCATTCATCACCGTATGCTTTTTGAAGCATTTGATGCGTTTCGGTAAAACGTTTACCAAGTTTAACCCAAAAGTCAATCGCAGCTCTCTGTTTTTCAAACTCATTTTCCGACCATTCGTCAAAACACACTGTCACTCTTGGCAATATAACTTGGCTTCTAATGAAAAAAATGTCATAAGCAGTTGACACAACACTGAAATGTTGACTAATGAAAACTAATGAAAGTTGCCACTTTAGACAACAAAAAGATACAACAGGTCGCGCCACTAGTTTCTTCTATTTTCGAAAAGTTAGGCTTCTTTTTGGACAGAGGGTGTATCTGATAAGGTGCAGAGCCACTAGATGGGTGGAAGGCATCTCCCATACTCACCCCAAAATCTTTATCCACTAATAGTCTTTAGCTCAGCAGTCAATGAAGGTTGAAAAGTGGAAACTGCTGCTCAACAATATTCAGAAAAGTTATTTACAGCTGAAGGAGCTCTGTCTTCTCCTTTTGTGGAATAGATGCTAGAGGATTGGTTTCATTTAATGGTCGATGTACAAGTGTTTACAAACCTTTCGCTGGTGGCATCACTATGAAACTGCAGGGGAACGAACGAGTAAAACGTACGTAAATATATTGCAAAATCTAATCTCTTGTTAGATGAAATTTAGTTTCAAAAATATGATTTTAGGAAATACAATTAGCATCGTATGAATGGGATCATATTTCTTCTTCTTCTTCTTCTTATTATTATTATTATTATTATTATTATTATTATATGGGCATCTCCATGGAGTCAGAAGACTCATCGCGGAAGACTCAAACCATACAATATCTTTCATACCTATTCTTGAACTCACTACAGACGAAGCACTCACAACTGAGTCAGGCAACGCATTCCATTCATTCACCACTCTCTCCAAGCGAAAAATCTACTCCTCATATCACTGTTAATAAAAATCTTACTCAATTTCTATGGAAGAACTCTTATTCTTCCTTAGCAAAATCCAGCAATATCACTGTGTAGCCATTCCCTTTGTCCAATCACCTGTCACTCTATTATAAAAGTTAATAAATTAATAAGGCATGGTCACCTTTAAGAAAACCATGTTGGCCAGAACAGAGTATCATATTCTTATCTACCTATTTCTGAATTCTGTCTTTTACCAACTTTTCGAATACTTTTGCCATCCCTCCTGAGATGGTGGTTGGTCTGTAATTTTCTACCGCAGTCTTAGAGCCTCATTTTTACCTAAAAGCTTCAAACAGATATTAACTGAAATTTGGAAGTTTGTTATCTCTATCAAAATTTTTTAACTTCTTTCAAATTTGGCTTCAATCAGACCATTTATGGTGATAAAATGAAAACAAAGCAAATATTATCTAGAGTACATTTATCATAAACAGATTCATGTTTCGTAAACGCTTTACAGCCTTTGACAATCCAACTGGGCGGATTTTAAGTTATATGTTATTTAGTTATATCAAAATTATAGGATCGCTCCTAATCCTAATTTCCATTTGACCCAATGTGCCAATGGTATCTCTTTGACAGTTTTCTTGGTTGATGTTTTTTTTTTTACCAATTTGGATCTTTATTATCAGCAGTTACATAATAAGGAATCTTAAGAATATTAAAAGAAAGCGGTTGAAATTCTATAAAAATGATCTTTCGAAATTATTTTCAAACTAACCAGTTCATAAAAAATATTACATGACACCTCCACGGACTTAACGTGGGAGGACACTCTACTCTACTCCGCCACACACATCTCACCATCTACCCTGCTACTTAATTCTCTAACTCGGTGTTTCTCAAAGTGTGGTACACGTACCCCCCCCTGGGGTACGCGAAAGGTATTCAGGAGTATGCATCATTAACGCATGGAATCATTATTAAGAAAAAAAGAATTATTTTAAACGTATATATTTCTCAATCAATTATATATTATGTATGAATTATCCTACTCAACTCGCTCCCTGTGGTAAACAACAAGCCCTTCCCCAACAGCGTCACTATACCGAAGACACAAGAAAAATAAATAGTTTTATTGTATCACTGAATAAGATACAAAGACATTTGCAGTCTATGTAATATATTTCTTAACAAATAGTGCAATTAGAGACAAATGGGATAAAAACGGCACTAACTAATGAATCACATTTCCCTCCAACAGAAACTGCTGTATAGACTCAAGCAAAACTATATGTTGCGGGTGCAACATATGGTTTTGTTTGACACCACCCCATCGTGACCGTGTTAAAAAACTAAGAAATATATTGTGAATGTGTTTCAGATATTGTGGAATTCGGTTGAAGAGAATTAGCATTTCAACTCAGCTGTTGGCTTGCCTTTGTCTTTGCTTCGCGCGATTTTTTGTTCATACCGCACCAATCATATGCACTTCTTCATAGGTGCTCTATCTCTACTGGCCTAATTGCTCCATACCTGTCTGTTTCGTGCTCTGCTTTTACTTCTCATTAATCATTTGTGAAGGATTGTTCATTATCTATCTGAAGTCTTGTAAATTACTGGTAATTTTTGCTTGAAATAACGGGAAGGTAGATGAAGCTATTTGGGTACATGACTTTGACGATGCATACAAGGAAACTGTTCTCGATGCCAAAAGTAGCGATAGCGAATAAGAGTTTCTTGGTAAGTAACGCCATTTTCAGTTTTTTTCTGAAAACTTTTGTTTCCGAAAATCCCCGCAGCACGATTTTTTAGCTTTAATTTTGGGAAAAAAAGTGCATTGATTAAAGGCTGGATTTATAAAACGCACAAAAAAGAGCAATATAGCAAATACAAGTAGCTGTAAACAACAAGAAAACGTTGATATTTTATCTGGATCAAATGAAATTGATAAGGTTGTGTCGTCTGACATCTCTAGAGAACCAACTAGAAAGAAGAAGAAGATGAAAAATCTTCGTAAGTATGATATGAATTACATGAAATGTGGATTTTCATGGACGGGAAATGAAGAGGAACTTATTCCAAATTTTGTTCTATTAAAAATAAATCATATTTTTAATTTTCATGAACATATGAATTCAAATAAAATAGACATTTACAATGAAATATACTTTATTTATTTATTTATTATTATTTTGATAAGGGAGCACTCGGTAATAATGGGAACGCGAATAACTGAAGTTTGAGAAACACTGCTCGAACTGCATACAACTACTATCAGCGCCATCTACTGCCCAGTACCAACAACTACAACAACAACAATATTTTTGTCTGTAAATTGAGTGTTCAATGAATAGGAAAATAAATAAAAATAAAATAAAACCTGTAGATTTCTGTTATTTTGTCAATCTCACTTTTGTGGTCTGAAGGTGTGACACCGCACAAATTATAATATAAACTATAGGAATCGATAAATCCATAAGTTAATGAATATCAGAAAGAGAAAAAGAAACAGTCATATGCAGATTTCGAAATTATTATATATTCATGTATAATTTCACTCATGTATTATACTTAATCTCATTTTTAAAAAATATGTGGTTAGTTGCTGATTTAATGCTGGAAATAAAGTATTTCCCGATATAATTTCTTTCCCATAAGCAGGAATGGGTGGAAATCAGCTATGGCACACAGACATAATTTTGTTGTTTTTCACTTTACTAATCTAATTAAAATATTCCAAAAATACAAAGAAAATTCTGTATCCTTTGCAAAAATTAATGAATGTTACATACATTCTACTTGTGTCATTGAGGGACAAAAATTTATTGAAGCTTCTTCTTTCTCTCTCTCTCTCTCTCTCTCTCTCTCTCTCTCTCTCTCTCTCTCTCTCTTTTGGATGCATTTCCCCCCCCCCCCAAAAAAAAAAAAGTACAGTAATTAATTTAATCTATGTGTGCTTTTTTACATTTGGATTGTCTTCGAACTTTTGTGAAATGGCATTAAAAAAAGAAAAAAAAGAAATATTTTGCAGAGTTTTATATTTTACAATAGAAAGCATAAAAGAGTATCTTACAAATAAACTACATCAGTTGTAGATTTCAGGTTTGTTTTTAATTTGGGGATCCAGAGTCTATATATTTGAGGATATTTTGCATAAGATATACTTGGTTTAATCCTTTATTATAAATTTTATTATGATTATGTAACATCTCTAAGAGGTAGGGTGGCCGAGCGGTCTAAGGCGCTGGTTTAAGGCACCAGTCTCTTCGGAGGCGTGGGTTCGAATCCCACCCCTGCCAAAATTTTTTTATGGTTGAAGAAAGCCTGAATGCGAGTGAAAATAGTGGCTCGATAGGGAATTGCGGTGTACAAGATGGCAATGTGAGCGGTGATCTAAGAAAGAGTGAGAGCAATTATACAGAAAGAGAAAATGGCTTGAATGATAAAAAAAATGAGGAATTATTTGTAGGAAGTGAGATCGCTAGGCTGCGCGCAGTGATACAAGATGCGCAGCGGCAATTAGAGCACCTGCAAAACTCTTTCCAGAGTGATTCGGCTAACGTAAATAAACAGCGTGGGCGAGTTTCCGAAATGAAGGAGAGAGTGTTGTATGGTGACTCGTTATTAAGAGGAGTAATAGATGGGAATGTAACTAAATCGTACTTACCGGGTGCGAAATTTAAGGATGTAAGTGAGAGCATTAGAGTGCAAAAACAGAGGGTGAAAGAAATAACAATTGTGGCTGGTACGAATGAATTGAAAGGTGATAAATTTTTTATGAGAGAGGACTTGAAAGTATTGTTAAAGGTAGAGAAGGAAAAGAGTGACAGAGTTAGAATGGTGAGTCTGTTACCGCGGTATGACAGAGAGGAGTTTAGAAGGAGAGCCAAAATCGCAAATGATATTATGCGCAGGTTAAGCGGACGGTGTGGTGTGGAATTTGTGGACGTGTGGAATGAGTTTGATGGGCGAAAGGACTTATACAAGATGGATGGACTGCATTTGAATGGACTTGGTGTGCGGAGACTGGAAAAAGTGTTGCTGAATGAAGTGAAAATGGATGTGCAGAACCAGGGAAACTAGAACTACCAAGGAGGGGGGGAAGTGGATATCCAGACATCAGTGAGACAGTTGAGTGTAAAAATGTATATAATGTACCTGAGCCAGCAATAAGGACAAAAAATGGGAATGGGATATTTAGAATAACGCATCAAGATAGGGGTGGGACAAAGGGAACACTGCAATTCATGTATACTAATGCCAGGAGTATTAGGAACAAGAAGGAAGAATTTTTGGCTTTGATTGGCTCTTCCTGGCCACAGGTTATTGGCATTAGTGAAACATGGCTGACGGAAGATGATATAGTTAGTGGGATAGAATGTGTAGGTTATAGTATGTTTAGGAGGGACAGAGAGAATAAAATTGGGGGAGGGGTGTTATTGATGATAGCTGATGAACTGCAGCCAAGGAGAATTGAAGTATTGCAGGATAGTGAAAGGAGCTCATTTGAGGCTATTTGGTGTGAGATTGATACTGGCAGAATAAAATATACAGTTGGGTGCTGCTATAGACCAGGTGATGGAATAGATGGTGGAGATGGTATGCATAAACAAATTGATGAAATGAGTGGAAGGAGGGTAATTATTATGGGGGATTTCAACTATGGTAACATTGATTGGAAGGAGGAGAGGACACATGTGAGGAAGGAAATGGATTTTATTCAATTATTAAGGGATAACTATCTGAAACAGCATGTAATTGAAAATACTAGGGGTGTGAGAGTGCTTGACCTGGTAATAGTATCTGAGAATTTGACTGTAATGAATATGACCATGTTACCACCTATTGGTGAGAGTGATCATAAGGTCTTGACCTGGGAGGTGGCTAAAGGTGTGAAATTTGTGATTAAGACAGGGTATATGTGGAATTACCGTGCTGGCAAGTATGACAAGCTTAGGAGATTGCTTGGATCAGTGCCATGGCATGTACAACTGCAAGGGCTGGACGTCGATAGAGCATGGGAAGTGATCAAAGAGCATTTACAGGAGGTTATGGCTGATTGTATACCTAAGGTCCGAATAGTGAAACAAGGAGGGGTTAAATGGATGAATAACACCATTAAGCTTGAGCTGCAAAAAAAGAAACAACTATGGAGGGAATTTAAAGAAAGGGGTGACCTGCAGGCACACGAACGGTATAAAGTACAGGCTAGAAGGGTAACGACTGTGGTAAAAACAGCAAAAGCCGATTATGAAAGGAAACTAGCTATGCAAGCAAAAGAGAATCCCAAACAGTTCTTTCAATATGCTGCAAGCAAGAAAAAAACTGTACATGGCAAAATGATTTTAAGGAATGACGATGGTAAAGAGTTCACTGAACCAGTCGATATAGTGGAGTTACTAAGCGCGCACTTTGCAAAAGTATATCATCCAGGTGGTGACGTTGAAAAAATGAAGAAACCATTAGTTTATATGGGAATTGTGATGAATGAAGTGGAGGTGAATAGTCTATTACAGAACCTTAATGTGAATACATCTGTGGGATTGGATGGTATACCGGCACGGGTCTTGCATGAAGCGGCTAATGAATTATCAGTGCCCTTGACCATGTTGTTTAATCTGAGTCTCAGGTCTGGCTTAGTCCCGAAGGCGTGGAAAGAGGGGAAAATAGTTCCACTGTATAAAGGAGGATCCAAGACTATGGTTGCAAATTACTGACCGATCAGCATATCAGGAGTCGTTGTCAAGGTCTTGGAGAAAGTAGTCAAGGGAAAAATACAGGAATGGATTGATGAAAATGAGATACTGTACAGAGGACAGCATGGCTTTGTGAAGGGTAGATCATGCCTCAGTAACTTGCTCAAGTTTTATAACAAGGTGACGGCTGAACTGGATAAGGGAAATGGGTTTACAGTGATACTGCTGGACCTGGCAAAGGCGTTTGACAGGATACCACATGGAATTCTAATCCGTAAACTACAACATATGGGAATGGATATAGGGTTGGTGAGATGGATAGCTGGGTGGTTGATGGAGAGATATCAAAGAGTAGTTTATTCAGGAGTAGAGTCCAAAAAACGGCCTGTGACTAGTGGTGTGCCACAGGGTTCTGTTCTTGGACCACTGCTGTTTAATCTGTTCATTAACGATATAGGGAAGGGTCTAAGTGGGACAGTTCATTTGTTCGCTGATGATGCAAAGTTGGGTAGGGCGATAGTGAATGCAGAAGATGTCAAAGTCTTGCAAGATGACTTAGATAGATTGGAGTTCTGGATTAAGGAGAATGGATGTCAATTTAATGTGACAAAATGTAAGGTTATGCATTTCGGAGTGAAAAGATTAGCAGCAGTATACCACATTGGTGGAACTGTACTCCAAGAGATTGATGAGGCCAGGGACTTGGGAGTGTTGGTGGATAGGGAGATGAAGTTTAGGGGGCACATTGCGAAAGTAGCTAAATCAGCTCATCAACTCACTTGGTTGTTGAAAAATACCTTGACGAGCAGAGAAAAACAAGTTATTGTACCTCCGTACCGAGCCCCGATAAGACCTCATCTCGAGGTGACCAAATCTGTGCCCAGATTTGGTCACCTCGGTTCCTTCTTGATGGGGAGGAGGTTGAGAGGATCCAGAGGCGAGTGACTAAGATGATAGCAGGTCTATGGAATGAACCATATGAGAACAGGTTGAAGATTTGTGGGTTGCAGAAACTAGTTGATAGGCGAAAAAGGGGAGATATGATTGAGACATTCAAATTGCTAAAAGGATTCTATAGGATTAATTCAGATGATATTTTTGAGATCAGGACTGGTGGTGGGAGAACTAGGGGACACCCATGGAAGCTGGGCAAGATCGTGGTTAGCAGGGGTGTTAGAGCTGGGTTCTTTACTTTTAGAGTGGTAAATGAGTGGAATAAGCTGCCAGAGTCTGTTGTGGGTGCTATGACAGTGAGCGAGTTCAAGGCAAGGTATGATAGATACTGTGAGAATGTTGAACAGCTGTGTGAACATGATGCTTAGGGCCTCCCTTGATGAGTCTAAGGACTCCTGGAGTAGCCCGTGGTAATAATAATAATAATAATAATAATAATAATAATCTCCAGGGAGTCCAAAGACTCATCAAGGGAGAGTGTGCCAACAGCATTGAACTATTGACTCCCTCCAATTACTCACCACGCTCAAACTTGCTTAACTTTTTGTTGAGACATTAGTAGCAGAGGCTCTACCAATCGACCAACCTTTTCTGACAAATCCAAGTGTAAGCAAACAAAGTTTGCATGTGAAGTAACTTCAGGACTGAGCAACTTGTATATAGAACTTCTATATACAAGTTGCCCAGTCATGAAGTTACTTCACGTTCAAACTTTGTTTGCTTACACTTGGATAAAGGATTAAACCAAGAATACAGTTTCTTGGCATCTTTAATTTATAATATAACCAAGTTGAAAAACTTTAAACATTTTGCATAAGAGAATAGCAAGTGCATTGAGAGTGAATGTGTTTAAGGAGAGGTATGGCAGGCACTGTGAGTATAATAGCCTTCCAGCACTGAGCCTTTTAACTTCATGGAAGTTACCAAGTAAGAACAATAATACAGTCCCATTTTATAATAGATTGCAGGACCATATGAGATCACTTTGCTAGGTGTCAAAATTATGGAATGGCTTTGCTGCTTAGTAGTATATAATACTTATGAATGAACATGTATTAACATATAATATTAATAAACTTCATTACATGAGAAAAAATCTACGATTAAAGTATAATACCAGAATTAGCATACAATTTTTCATTGGGGAACCAAAATTTATTGTCTGTACCTTTTAAAAGCTAAGCTGATTAAAGTATAGGATAGAAAGTTTTCTATAGCAGATTAGAAACACGTTCCTTAATTATAGTTGTGATAAAGGAGGTTATTTTGTAATTATAGCTGTATAAGGAGGATACAAGCAAGAGAGTGAGATGTAGATTTTTTGCATTGAGTGAGTAGAATGCAATGTGGTGTAGTGAATGCAGAAACAATGAACAGATTTAATTTATGGCTTAATGATCATTGCATTTGATGCTGTGGACTTTCCATGATCAGTCTTTTGATGAAGTCTAAGATTATACGTATTATTAATAATAATACTGATAATAATACACATATTAATATTTTAGGAATTACAAATTTCTTATGTAAAGGAACACAATTTACACGATACTTCCAAAAATATTCCAACAATTTAATGATCTGTACTTATTTCTGTTATTATTTCTATTATTACTATTATATTATATGGACATTTTGATGGAGTCCATACACTCAGCAGTTGAAGCATATGCTAACCATCATGAATGCAGTACCCATCATACCTCTCCAAAAATTCATTCATTGATAGTGCATTCACATCCACCTTCAGCAACCCACTCCACTCATTCACACTCTCCAAAGATAAAAGGTAATCTTGATCATTTTTTGTTAATGTATTCTCTTATACAATCTCCAGGGATGACTCTCACTCTCTGCCTATTTGTCATGTTTTGAAAACTGTCTTCTGCATCAATCTTATAAAACCTGTTTATTAACTTATAAGTCTTTATCATTTCTCCTTTTTTCTGCTTTTCAACAAAACCTTCCAACCCACCACCTTCAATCTGTCCTCATAGGGAAAATTCCACAGAATGTTGCTCTTCTGATTACTCACTCTCTTGGTTATTACTCACTATCACTAGATGAATAATAGTAATAATCAGTTACATGAAGAGTACAAAGAAGAAGCCAGGAGAGTAACTCAGTTAGTAAGGAAAACAAAAGTGCAGTATGAACAGAAATTGGCAAATCAGGTGAAGAAAAACCCTAGAGAGGTGACATCATCTTACCATCATGGTAAGATGATGTTAATGAATAAAAGTGGTAGAATAATAACTGCTGCAGAAGACATTGTTGAGGTATTCAGTAATTATTACTATTATTATTATTCAGGCCTCCATGGAGTCAAAAGACTCTCGTGGGAGGTCCTTCCTAAGAAACACAAAGTCTATCAAGACTCATTGAGGGGAGGTCCCCCTAAAGAAACATAAAGTCTATCATACCACTCCTTAAACTCATTGACCGTTCCTACTCTCACCACTCCATCACGCAATGCATTCCATGGTTCAACCACCCTCCATGCAAAGAAACCACTCCTCACCCTCTTGCTCACAGTTTCCTTTCGTAACTTCCAAGGATGGACTCTTGTCATCACTCCTTCCTGCTGTTCAACCAAGCAGAAGAACTCCCCAGTGTCAACCCTGTAACCACCTCTCAATTTTCATCCTGAGGAACTTAAGTGTAGAGGACATTGGAGAGGATAATTTAATTGTGAATGAGCAGGAGGTATTTGAGGAAATAAATAAACTTGATATCAATAAGATGATAGGATTTGATGATATATCACCATGCATCTGAAGGGAATGTTCCAGGGAACTGGCAGTAGCATTGGCATGCCTGTTTAATAACAGTCTTGCAACAACACAGGTTCCAAGGAGGGTAAAATTGTTTCACTGCATAAAGGTAGTGATAAGGCTATAATTTCAAATTATAAGCCAATCTGTATATCTGGAGTTGTGATGAAAGTACTGGAGAGATTGGTGAGAAGTGAGATACAGAAATTGGTTGATAACAGCAGTATTCTCTGTGGTTATCAGTATAGGTTTGTTAAAGGGAAATCCTGTTTCACTATCTTACTTATGTACTATAACAAGGTGACAAATACCTTGGGCAGAGGAGATGTATATACAGTGGTGTACCTGGATTTTGCAAGAGCTTTTGATAGACTGCCACACAACAAGCTGGTAAATAAATTAAAACAGATGAGATTGGATAACAGACTTCTGAGTTGGATCAGTGACTGGCTGTCAGATAAGTATCAGAAAGTTGTATATGGGGGTGCAGTATCCTGAAAGAGGAGGGTCACTAGTGGTGTACCACAGGGGTCAGTTTTGGGACCACTGTTGTTCAATTTGTATGTTAATGATATTGGGAATGGTTTAACTAATGATATGCAGTTGTTTGTAGATGATGCAGAACTGGGGAGAGCAATACAGAATCAAGTGGATGTTATAGCCTTACCAGAGGACTTGAATAAATTAGATGAATGGGCAGGTAAGTGGAACTTTCAGTTCAATATTGCAAAGTACAAGGTTTTGAGATTTGGTAAGCAATGATGGGATGCAAAGTATACATTTGGTGGGGAAACTTTAAAGGAGGTAGAGGAGATGAGAGATCTAAGAGTGATGGTGGATAAGGACATAAAATTCAAGGGCCACATTACACAAATTGTGAAGACGTCACATAGTATAATGGCAATAATGCGGAGGACCCTGACATGCAGAAATAGGCTAATAATTCATATGAATTATTGTGCAGATTTGGTCGCCAGGTTTTCACGGTGACAAAGATATGTTGGGAAGGTCCAGAGAAGATTCACAAAGGTGGTCACTGGTCTTTGGAATATGGAATACGAGGACAGAGTGAGAGAATGTAAATTGCAAAGCCTTGTGAATAGGAGAAAGAGGGGGGGGGGGGGTATGACTGAGACATATAAGGGGTTGTTATCAGGTTGACATGAACGATATTTTTTATGGAATGGGAGTGGGGGGGGTAGAACAAGAGGTCATCACTAGAAACTGCATAAGGAGAATGTGAGCAGAAGAGATGGTTCTTTGCAAGGAGTGGAATGCATTGCCTGAGTGTGCTATAATTGTAGACACATTGAGTTAGTTTAAGGCATGGTTGGATGAGCACTGTGTGCAATAGTGTGTACCTCCCACAATGATTTCTCTGCTCCATGGAGGTCAGATGATAATAATAATAATAATAATAATAATCTCACTATCTTGGTTATCTTCTCTACCATTTCTTCATACCCAAGAAATCTAGATGACCAAAACCTGTCCATTGTACTCAAGATGTCATCCTTCCAGATCTTGAATACTATGACAGACTGATTACTATGCAGGGTGGTAGTTATATGGTTTCTATCTAGGTGACCAACACCATGCATATCTCTCATTGTCAGTGTGTTCTTAAAGTCCCTGCCTACCATCATTCATGCAATCCCTAGTCTTATCAGTTTCTTGCAGTCCCAGTGCTTTTAATATAATACCCAGTATGTAATATTTTTTTCCAAAGTGCAAAACTTCACACTTTATCCAGGGGTGTGTAGTCCTAAAAGAAATAGTGCCAGGGCTCTACCCTTGGAAACAAAAATCCAGAGCACAAAGTGCGGCATTATTATTATTATTATTATTGCGATGGGCATATGGCAGAGCAATTGCCTTGTTTTCTGAAACAAAAATGACAAGAGCGGCAAGCTGCTATTTTTTGACCGAACGTTGGAAATACATTATAAGTCTCATCATTATAATTGTTATAATTTATTATAATGAATTTAAAAATTTTGATAGTTTTAAAAAAGTACCAAGGCATTGCCCTAGCATGCCCTGGCCCGACTACACCCCTGACTTTATCCCCATTAAACTGACAACCATTATCCTTGCCCATACTGCATATATTTGTCTCATACTAAAGATCACATTTATTAACTATTCCCTTCCCAACTTGCCACTCTTAGCAAAAAGCAAATATTCCTTCTCTAAACATTCCCTATGTCACTAGCATACAGGCTGTTTAATTTATGTCCCTAACACAGAGCAATGTGGCATTCCACTATTACCATTATTATCTTGAAAACTACACTCCATCATATACTGCTCTCTAGTATCTGTCTGCAAGCTATATTGCTTCATATTCATCCGAATTTGCTCTAGTTTAAATAATAGATTGCTATGTAGTTTCCTGTTTAGATATTTTATCAGATTCCTTTGAAAAATCCTGCAGTATCATATTGTAACCATTTCCTTTATCCAACCTCCTGTCAGCTACAATAAACTGAATAGATTACTAAGGCAATACCTAACATACGCAAAGTTGTGCATTTTAAATGAAATATAAATTAATATTGATATTTTGATTAATTTGAAAACACAGTCTCATAAAGTAAATATATATTTATTTTTGAGATTTTTTTTAAATTAATAAACAAGCATGTACATAATGAATATGAGCTATAAAAAAAAAGAAAGAAAGGAATAGGAAATTGTGTTGTTTTATGGTTATGTTATCTTTTAGCATAAAATATAGTATTTTACGAATCCAACCCATGGTTTGTCATACCCAGCTTGGCAAGGTAATAGTTAATCAGAAATACTCTATAATTTATCATTCAAAACTACATTTCCCCTCTTTTTTTTTAAAGTACATGTATACAACAATTCTTCCATTCGCTCCATACATGTACAAATATCTGCTCCATCACTTACAATTCCTTAACTCTTAAACAATGGCTGTAATTACTAAATTCGTTGTATGGATGCATTGTTTATGGAATGATCATTACTTTTTCTTTTTTATTTTGCAGTAAGAAAAGAAAAGAAAAGAAAATATAATAAGTTTTCGAAATCAGAATTGTTGCTCATACTTTTTGAAGGATCTATTGAATTAAATATTGGAAATATGTAATAATGATATATATTGCACCATTGCATAAAGGTGGCTCCAAGACAGATGGAGCAAACTACAGACTAGTGAACAAAGTATTGGAAAAGTTGGTTAAAGGTAAAATCCAACATTAAGTGGATAGGGATGCACTACTCTATAATGGGCAGCACAACTTTGTAAATAGCAGGTCCTGTATTAATCATTTATTCGCATTTTATAATAAAGTGACAGCAGAATTGATATTGCTGGACTTTGCAAAGGTGTTTGACAGAATACCACATGGAAGACTATTACAAAAGTTGAAGCAAATGGAAATGGATATACAGTTGGATGCTTCTATAGAATGGAAACAATGTTGTGGAAGTATGCATTGATAAAAAAAAAAAAAAGCTCAATGAGTGGAGGGCAGGTAATTATTATTATGGGAATTTCATCTATGGGAACATGGAAAGAGAAGAGGACATATGGGAGGAAAAAAGTGAAATTTATGCAATTGCTGAAGAATAATTACCTGAGACAGCATGTGATGGAATATACTAGAACTTTGAGAGTGCTCAATCTAGTAATTGCATCTAAGGATTTGTCTAGATCTGATATGGACACATTGCCATCAATTGGTGAGAGTGATCATATGGTCTTAACATGGGACGTGGCTAAATGTGTGGAATTTTCAGTTAAGAAGGGATGTATATGTTGAATTATGGGGCTGGTAAGTACAAGTTTAGGAGATTGCTTGGATTAGTGCCAAAAAAAAAAAAAAATTGTGATGAGAATTCAAGAGGAAGGTGACCAGCAGGCACACAAGCAGTACAAAGACAGGCCAGAAGAGTAACCAGCATGGTAAGAAAAGCAACAGCAGAATATGAAAGGAAATTAGCAGTGCAGGCCAAAGATAATCCCAAACAGTTATTTCAATATGCTGCAAGTAAAAGGAAGAATGTTTATGACAGAATGATTTTAATGAAAGCCACTCATAAGGTAGTGACTGAAACAGTCAAAATAGCAGAATTACTAAGTGAACACTTAGCAAGAGCAAGTGGAAATATTGCAGTAATGAGAGAGGCAAAGACTTATATCGGAACTGAGGTAAATGAAATAGAGGTACATGGTATATTACAGATCCTTAATGTGAATACAGCTATGGAATTAGATGGTATACCAGCACGAGTTTTATTATGTGAAGGTGCCAGGAACTGTCAGTGCCACTGTTTACTCTAAATGTCAGCTCTGGGTAAGTCCGGGGGGGGGGATAGTTCCATTGCATAAACGAAGCTTCAAGACTGATGTAGCAGATTACCGGCCAATCAACATCAGGGCCGCCCCTAGGAATTTTGTCTCCCCGTGCAATAGCATATTTTGCCGCCCCTTCCCCATAAAAAACTATTTTAATGACGTCTTAAAAGCCATGATGTTAAGCTTAAACATGTCATCATCATCATGCATATCAAGGATTTAGGCCGCCTTAGAAGTCATCATTGAATCTTTTAAGAGGACGTCCTGGTTTTCTTTTTCCTAATGGCTTGTACTTTAAGGCTTGTTTTGGTAATCTTTCTGTTTTCATTCTTTGAACGTGTTCCATCCATTTATGTTTATATTTTTTTAATTTTTCTATTACTGATTCTTGGTTTAATTCTTTCATAATTTCTTTGTTTCTTTTGTGATCAAATAGAGTATACTTTGCAGTTTTTCTTATAAACTTCATTTCTGCTGTTATTAATCTTTGTTTGTCTTTTTGTTTTATTGTCCAGATTTCACTTCCATACAATAAGACTGGTAGGGCTAATGTATTGTATACTTTTAGTCTGGTTTGTTTTTGAACTAGGTTTGGTTTAAATATAGAGTTAATTACACCTGTTATTTTTAAATATTTTGCAATTTTTAGGTTTATATCTTTTTCATTTTCATATGTGATCATACATCCTAGGTAGTTAAATGAATTCACCTGTTTTAAGATCTTGTTATCTATTACTATTTTAGTTCTTGCTGGATCTGTCCTTTAAAGGCCATAGTTTTTGATTTTTCTGTTGATATTATCATACCATAATCTTTGGATATCTCATTTAGATTTAAAATAGCTTTCTGTAAGTTATCTTCAGAATTTGTAATTATTATTTGGTCGTCGGCAAAGAGGAGAGTGTTTAAGTTCACAGTAGGAGAAAGTTTAATATCTTGATGGAAATTTTTAATTCCATTTTATTATTATTTTATTTAAGTAGATATTAAAAAGAGTTGCTGAGAGGGGACATCCCTGTCGAACCCCTTGGTTTATCTCTCTCATATATGATAGCTCATGATTTAATCTTATTTGTATTTGATTATTTTCATATATACTTGTGATAGCTTTTAGGATATTATTTGTATTTCTCTTTCTTTTAATATGTTAAATAATATGTTTCTTTTAACTTTGTCAAATGCTTTTTCAAAATCAATAAATGCAATATGTGTTTCTAAATTGTATTCTTTTCTTTTCTCTATTATTAATTTAGGCAAAAGGCCGGGTCTATACCTGATCGTTCTTTTCTAATTCCATTCTGTACTTCTAAAATAAAGGTTTTGGAATATTTCATTAGTTTGCTATTTAAAATTCTGCTATATATTTTGTAACAGGAATTTAGTATACTTATACCTCTATAGTTTTTAGGGTCATCTCTACTATTTGAATCTTGTTCCTGCATATTTATATAGTTCTGAACCTAGCTTATCTTCTCCAGGTGATTTTCCATTTGTTGTTTCTTTCAGGTTGATTTCTAATTCTTTATTCATTTTCATGAAATGCTTGCCAGTTGTCTTTTTAAAATATTTATCTGTCCAAAATTCTGTGTAGAAATTTAGAAATTCTTCTAATTTCAATTCGGTGTTTAATTTTATGTTTTCTTTAGTATCTGCATTTAAGTGTTTTAAAATCATATATACATTGGGTCTTATTTTATATAAATCATGTTCTAAATTAGAAACAAATTTGTTCCATGATTCTCTGATTCACTTTTAGCTATGGCTCTTATTCTTTTATATTCTATTTCATCTTCTAATCTTTTACTGCTTAACCATTTATGATTATGATAGGCTTCTATTTTCATTTTGATTATTTCTTTGATTGTATCATCCCATATCTTCAGTTTTTTCCTTTTATTGAATTTTTTGGTCTTTCCTACTCATGTCTGATCATAAATTCTAAATAGTAGCATTAGCTAATTAAAATTCATAAGTCAATGAAAAATGATCACAAACTATATTTTTTACAGAGAGATAGAGACAATTAACCATTTAACGGTGGAATTTTATTCTGAAAATGTGCATCTGCATGGGTAATTAAAATCAAGTGAAGATGAGTATACTCATCAAATGCAGAGTAAATACAACTTTGCTGCCCCAAAAAACTTGTTGCCCCTTGCAAATGCACGTATTGCCATCAGTAGAGCCGGCCCTGATCAACATCTCAGGAATTGTTGTCAAGGTACTGGAGAAGTTGGTAAGAACAAAACATATGGATGGAAATGGGATACTATATGGGAACAACATAGTTTTGTGAAGGGTATGTCTCACATACCCTTCACTGAGATCATACCTCAGTAACTTGCTCACATTTCATAATACAGTGACAGCTGAGTTGGATAAAGTAATGTGTTTACAGTGATGCTGGACTTTGCAAAAATCTATGACAGGATACCACATAGAATTCTAATCGATAAACTGCAGCACATGAGGATGGATAGAGGGTGGGTGAGGTGGATAACAGGGTGATTGATGTACAGATATCAGAGAGTAGTTTAGTCAGCAGTTGAGTGCAGAAGAAGGCCTGTAACTAGTGGCATGCCACGGGGCTCTATTCTTGGGAAGCTACTGTTTAATTTGTACATTAATGATATAGCAAAGAATCTGAGAGAAACTGCTCAGTTGTTTGCCGATGATGCCAAGTTGGGTAGAACAATAGTTAATACAGATGATGTTACAATTTTGTAGAATGATTTTGATAGACTGGCAGTCTGGGCAAAGGAGAATGAATACAAGTTTAATGTGGCAAAGTGTAAGGTTATGCATTTTGGGGTGAAACGATTACCAGCTGTATACCACATTGATGGAACTGTACTCCAGGTAATTGACAAAGCCAGAGATTTGGGTATGTTAAAGGATAGGGAGTTAAAGTTTAGAGGACACATAGCAAAGTGGCTAAAGCAGCTGATCAAATTACTTGGTTACTGAAAAATATTTTGACAAGCAGGTTATTATTCCTCTATCGAGCCTTGATAGCATTCCATCTTGACTACTGCATGCAGATCTGGTCACCTGAGTTTCTTGGCAATGATGAAGAGGTGGAGAAGATCCAGAGGTGAGTGCCCAAGATGGTAGCAGGTCTATGGAATGAACCTTACAAGAACAGGTTGAAGATTTGTGGGTTACAGAAACTGGTTTACAGGCAGAAAAGGGGTGATACAATTGAGACATACAAATTACTGAAATGTTTTTACAAGATTAATACAGAGAAAATTTTCAGACCAGGTCTGGTGCTAGAAGAACTAGGGGCCATCCTTGGAAAGTAAACAAGAATGTAGTTAACAAGGATGTTGGAAGTAGGTTTTTTGCTTGGAGAGTGATGAATGAGTGGAAGAGACTGCCAGAGTCTGTTGATGCTGCCATGACTGAGAATGAGTTCAAAGCAAAGTATGATAGATGCCGCACATCAAATGTTGGATAGTGCTTGGCATGATGTTTGGAGCCTCCTTCAAAGAGTATGACTCCATTAACTAGCCCGTAATAATAATAATAATAATAATAATATGAAGCTAGTAGCATGGATATGGGTGGCTGACAGACAAAACAAGAAATTAATATGATAGTGAAGTGGAATCTAGGAGAATGAGGGTGACTGGTGGAGTACTTCAGGGTTCTGCACAAGGTACACTGCTCTTTAATTTGTATATCGGTGAAGGAAAGATTTAAGGGAGGATATTACTATTATTACTATTATTACAGGCAACTCCAGGGAGTCATTAGACTCATCGAGGGAGGCCCCAAATCATATTCATCACAACTATTCGACATTCATACAGTATCTATCATACCTCGCCTTAAACTCATTCACTGTCACAGCATCCACCACAGACTCAGGGAGTGCATTCCACTCATTCACTACTCTAAAAGTAAAGAACCCAGCTCTAACACCTTTACTAACCACACTTTTGCCCAGTTTCCATGGATGTCCCCTAGTCTTCCCACAACCAGCCCTGTTCTCAAAAATATCTTCTGAATTAATTTTATAGAAACCCTTCAGTAATTTGAATGTCTCAATCATATCTCCCCTCCTCCGCCTATCAACCAATTTTTGCAACCCACAAATCCTCAACCTGTTCTCATACGGTTCATTCCACAGACCTGCTATCATCTTGGTCACTCGCCTCTGGATCCTCTCCACCTCCTCCCCATCAAGAAGAAACCTAGGTGACCAAATCTAAGCACAGTAGTCGAGATGGGTTCTTATCAAGGCTCGATACAGAGGAACAATAACCTGCTTGTCTCTGCTTGTCAACGTATTCTTCAGCAACCAAGTGATTTGATGAGCTGATTTGGCCACTTTTGCAATGTGTCCCCTAAATTTCAATTCCTTATCCACTAACACTCCTAAATCTCGTGCCTCATCAATTTCCTGGAGCACAGTTCCACCAATGCAGTACACTGCCACCAATCTTTTCACCCCAAAATGCATATTCAGCTGTTTGCTGATGATGTAAACTTAGGGAGAGCAACAGTAGATAAAGGTGATATAGGTATTATTATTATTATAATTATTATTACCCCAAGACCTCATGGAGTCAAAGACTCATCTGGGAGGTCCTTTTATCACACACACACATCTCATCATACCGTGTCTTAAACACACTCAAACTCCTTGCAGACACCACACTCTCAGGTAAGGCATTCCAGTCATTCACAACTCTGCATGAAAAAAACATGCCTCTCACTCCTACTCACACCCTCTTTATACAGTTTCCAGGGATGACCTCTGGTTCTCCCCTGATCTCCCACTATTCTCTGTAGAACTTCCCCACCATTGATCCTATAACAACCCCTTACCAATTTGTAGGTCTCTATCATATTTCCCCTCTTCCTCCTGTCCACCAGACTGCAAATTACATCTTCTCAATCTTTCCTCATACTCGATATTCCAGAGGTCAGAAACTACCTTAGTCAGTTGCCTTTGGACCCTTTCCAACATCTCTTCATCCTTCTCAAAACCCAGTGACCACATCTGGGCACAATAGCCCATGTGTGTGGCCTAATCAAAGCCTTATACAACGGAACAAGAATCTCCCTACTTCTACATGCCAGTGTCCTCTGCATCATTCCCAGAAACCTTTATGTTATCTTCACAATTTTGGTGATGTGTCCAATAAATTTTAGATCCTTATCCACTATTATCCCCAGATCTCTTATTTCCTCTACCTCCAACAATATATTCTCACCAAGTAAATTCTGCATCCCATCTTTGTTTTCCAAATTTTAAAACCTTACATTTTGCAACATTGAACTCACATCCCCATTTCCGTGCCCAATCACTCAATTTATTCATCTTCTTGTAAGGCCACAACATCTTCTCTACTCTTCATGGTTCATCCCAACTTTGCATCATCTGCAAAAAACTGAATATCTCCATCCAAATATCTTCACCAATATCATTAATATACAAGTTAAACAGTAATGGCCCTAAAACAGACCCTGAGGCACTCCACTAGTGACTTTCCTTTTCCTGGGTATCGCTCCCCCATACACAACTTGTTGATACCTGACAGATAGCCAGTCTCCAATCAAATGCACTAATCTAATATCCAACCCCATCTGCTCTAGTTTGACTGTCAACTTATCATGAGGTACTCTATCAAAAGCCTTTGCGAAATCCAAGTATATTACTGTGTATTCTTCTCCTCTGTCCAAGGAAGCAGTCACTTTATTGTAATAAGTAAGCAGATTACTAAACCATGACCTCCCTTTAGCAAATCCATGCTGTCCATCAAAGAAAATACCATTGTTGTCAACCCAACTCTGATCCTAGTTCTCACAAGCTTCTCCAACAACTTAACCACAACACCTGACATACAGATAGGCCTATAGTTTGATGCTTGAGTTCGATCACCTCCTTTATGAAGTGGCACAATCTTGCCCTCCTTCCGCTCCTTAGGAACTTGACCAAGTGCAAGATTCGTATTAAAAAAATATGTCAAGACAGGTATCAACTCCCTGGCACATCCCTTCAGAATACATGGTGATATATTATGAAGTCCCACAGACTTATTTACATCTAGTTTACTCAACTGCCCAAACACCTCTTGCTCACTTACAGTCAGTCTCTCCTCCCCATCATCAACTGCTCTCAATCTCTTCATGAAGTCACATTCACAAGATTGAAAGATCTTTATGAACTGCTCATTAAGTATCTCCACCACACATTCTGCAACAGCTGACTTTATACCATTTTCTCCAATCAGTGTCATCCTTCCATAATCATTCTTTCTTTTGCTGGCTACATATCGAAAGAACTCCCTAGGATTCTTTTTGGCTTCATTAGCTAACTGCTGTTCATACCTCTCTTTAGCTACTCTCACCAACCAAGTCACCCTCCTTGCCTGGTCTTTGTAGACCTTGGTTAGGTCTACAAAGACCAAGTAGACCTTTGTAGACCTTGAAATTGGTTATTTCTACTTCTCTTATGCTGCTCCACAATGCCCTTTTTCTCTGTATCGCATGCTTAATCTCTTTATTCATCCATCTCACACCTACGTTATTTAACCTTCTCACCCTTGAAATACATTTAGACATTGCATCTACTAGATAGTTTTTGAAAATCCCCCAAGCTGCATTGATCTATTTTCCAGCTAACTCCTCATTCCATCCTACACCTGCAAGCTGTCTCCTGAGCTCTTCATAATCACCCCCCCCCTTGTAGTTCCACATATACCCTTTTCTCACAAGGGTCCTCGCACCGCTGGCAACCGCCCATGTAATCACCTCATGGTCACTCTCACCAATTGGTGGATGATTTGATACCTTAATTATAATTACATCCTCTGATGAGATGACCAAATCCAAGACCCTTAATCCTCGTGTGCCCTCTGTTACATACTGTCTGAGGTAGTTATCCCTCAAAAACTGAAGAAACTCATTTTCTCTACTTCCATTTGCTATCTCATCATTCCAGTGTATATTGCCATAATTAAAATCACCCATAATGATCACTCTTTTCTTATTTGCTTGGCTAATTTGACTACATATTTCACTATCACCACCATCCACATTACCTGGTGTCTATAACAACATCCCACCAAGTATTTGATTTCATTCACCTCTATCTCACACCATACTCCCTCAAAACCACTGGCACTATTTCCATCTTGCATCTCTACTTTGTATGGACATAACTCTTTCTCTATCATCAATAGCGCTCCCTCTCCCTTTTTACCCCTTCTATCCTCACGAAACACATCATACCCTTCCATCTCTATTCCTGTCAGGCTGTCATCCGCTTCCAACCATGTCTCACTTATTCTTTGGGGTGAACAGATGCAATTAGTGCAACCATTTCATCTGCCTTGTTTCTTATACTTCTAGCATTTGTATACAAACACAACAGCTCATTTCTGGAACTACAGCTAGTTCCACTGATACCATTTGCTCAATGTGATCTCTCCATGCTTGACTGGGGCAATTCCCTTTCTGCTTCTTCATTTCAGAACCCTTTTCAATTCCAACTGTTTCCTCTTGATCCCTGTTCATATCATTCCTTTCCTGCCTACACACGCTCTCACCTCCTCTTGGAGCATCCACCTTTCTCATGCTGTGTACCCCTGTCCATCCTGAGCCTCCCCATTTCCCTGCTCCTCTTGCACACCCATTTTCTCATTTTCTATACTCGTACCACTCAATTCCCCATTCATATCCACCTCTTCAATCTCTCCTGTCTTACTCTCCTGCTCTTCCACATCACTCCCCTCTCGATCTGATTCATTCTTTCTATTCACTTCTCTACCTTCCAGCAGCAGTCTCTCCAAGTATCTCCAGGTATCCTGCAGGATAATTTAAATAAATTGACACTGTGGGTAAAGGATAATGATTATCAATTTAATGTTGCAAAATGCAGGGTTATGCACCTTGGGTTGAATAGATTTCATATGGTGTATCATATTGATAGTATTGGATTGCATGAAATCGATGAGGCTAGGGACTTGGGGATAATGGTGGACAGTGAGTTGAAATTCAGAGGGCATATTGCAAAAGGATATAGCTCAAAGGATTACTTGGATGTTGAAATCATGCTAAAAAAAGTAAAGATAGAGAAGTTGTTATCCCTCTTTATGATTCAGTCGCGTCTTAACTACTGTGGACAGATTTGGTCACCTGGGTTTCCTGTGGACCACGAGGTGGAAGAGAAGATTCAAAGACGAGTGACTAAGCTGGTGACAGGTCTGTAGAATACTCCCTAGGAGGGTAGGTTGAAGGTTTGTCTGATACAAGGTTTAGTTCATTGACAGAAAAGAGGGGGGGTAGAAAGTTTTAAGATATTAAAGGGATTTATAAAATTGATGCAAGTGAAATTTTTCAATATATGACAAATAGTCAGAGAACTAGACACCATCTGTGGAAATTGAGTAAGATGGTGGTTAGCAGATATGTAAGCTAGATTTTTTGCATGGAGAGTGGTGAATGAGTGGGATGAATTGCCAGAATTAGTCGAGAGCACCCTGATAGTGAATGATTTTTAGGAGAAGTATGATAAGTTTTGTGTGTATATTTTGGCTTGGGTCTCCCACAATGAATCTTCACACTCCATGTAGATACTATATAATAATAATAATGATCATGTTAGCTTCAAAGAAAAAATATATATATATATGAAAATATAAAATAAAAATAATTAACTAATGATTTTAATTCCCTTATGAAGGAGTAGGCTAGATCTTTTAAACCTACCTAGCTTTTGGAGACTGAGTGGAGAGTTTGATCTCCACCGATAACCAATCAGAAATAGCTGGCCCATGACTGTTATTAATGGTAAGCGGGAACCGATGAAGAGACGGAGAAACAAGTGCTGCCATTTCTTGGTACCTAACCCTAACAGGATATATTACTGTCTGAAATAATGTGTGTTCTACGGTCGATTTTCTTGAGTTTACGGGACGAAAAATGCGAGTTTCAGGGAGAAAACCCGCTTGCCCGTGCTAGAGATTGACTAACACGGGAAAGGCTTATAAAAAGTTCCTCCTCCAGTCAATTTAGTTTACCTGAGAAGGGGGAAAAACAGCCAACCTTTTTAGGTTTATCGATTGTTCATCATATGACAGTTTATGATTTTTAGTCTCTCAAAAGGAAGCACCTATCAGGTTATTGCATTTGAAATCGAATAACAAACGCCTCCGTAGCGCAATTGGAAGGACGACGGTACATTGCGCCCTTCGATTGGAAAAGGCCTAAGTGCGATTCTCGTCGCGACGAAAGGAATCTTTATGTGGGCTTTTTCAATCGAAGGTGAGTTAGCCGATCTCATACGGAGGTAGCAGGGTTTTTTCTCCCGGAAACTCTGGTTTTTCATTCCACATACAGACAAATCGGCCCTTCAGAACACACGCAATTTACAGACAAAAATATACTAGTTGTGGTGGTGTTGGGCGGTAGATGGCGTTGATGGAGATGATTGGTAGAGGTTGGGTGTAGTGGTGGAAACAGTTGTATAGTAGGTGTCCTCCCGCGATGAGTCTTCGGACTCCTTGGAGGTGTCACGAATAATAATAATAATAACACTTATTCCAAAACTGAAAAAAATATTTATTTCAGGAGTCATTGTTTACAAGTCTTTGAACAATGAAGCATCAAAGGTCACTTACTGATTTGCGTTTTTCCTTGAGGACCCCTTTAAAACTTCATCTAGGGGTATGAGTGTGTGTGTAATAAACAACAATGAAATTCGTGGATTTGTTCTTCCCCCACATGCAATTATAAACTAAAAACAGAACAATATTAAAATATAAATTCAATTATTGATATATTTAATCAGACTGAGATTAAATATATCTCGATGAAGTGCGCAAGGTATTGTGCCATCTGATCACACAAAATTTAAGTATTCAACAAAGTTTACAATTACGGAATATTAACCTTAAAATAACCATGTGAATTCTAAACAACAATTTAAAATCTAAACTGAGATCAAGAAATCAATAATGACCGTTTTTCTTTCATTTCACAATTACCAATGAGAAAATGTTTTTCGATGATATTCAAAATTTTGTTTGCTCAAAAATTCACGAGAACACCTGTTACAGCGAAATGTTTTCCTCGCATCGCTGTGTGTCTCCATGTGCTTTTTAAGGCAATGTGCAAATGAGAAATCTTTATAGCAAACTTTGCAACGGAAGAGATCTTTCTTGACATGCTGCTTCAAGTGTTGTCCAAGTGCATACGCCCTTGAGTATCTTCTGGGACAAATCTCACAGTGAAAACTCTTTCGACCTGTCAAATTTGAACCTGTAAAACGAAACCAATATGTTAGAAGAGCAATAGCTTCTTTGAATAGGAACTGGAAATTGACTTCAAGCTTGTAAGCATAAAAGTATAAAAGTACAGGAAAACCTCGCTTAACGCGAATTTGATATGCGCAATAATCAGTTAGCGCGATAGTGAAATGATACTATTTCCCGCTTTAAAGGTGATTTTTTTAAATTACGCAAAATTTTTGTCGCCAATCTACAGCGAGCTGAGGCGCCTGTCAATGTAGCAGGCAGTGGCAGTGCTGCTACAAGTAAAAGGAATATTCAAGCAAAAGCTCTCAATATTTTTACCTCATTGAAAGAGATCAAATTTCAAGAGGAATGTGAAAGCTTTACTGCGAGTTTAGGATGGTTTGACCGTTTTAAAAATCGAACTGGACTGCATAACGTAAGAATAACTGGGGAATCTGCTAGTGCTGATAAAGATTCTGCGGGCAAATTTTAGGTAGTATGCCAACAAAAACTTTCCTAGTTTTTGTTGGCATACTACCTAAAACTAAAGCATCATAACCAGGATACAAAGTATCTAAAGATCGCCTTACGCTTTTATTAGGAGACAATGCAGAAGACGACTTTGAATTCAAGCCTATGCTAGTTTATCGCAAAATCCAAGATCTGACATTATTGAAGAAATCGGCAATTTGGAAAATAACTTGGATTTAATGAACTGGATCATGAAGATGTGAGAAATCTGCTCGATTCTCATTCAGAACAGTTTAGCGAGAATGATCTCCTTCAACTAGAAGAACAGCGGCATATGAAGAAGAAGAAGATCAGGAGTGCGAACAAGAAGAGAATGTTACGACTAAGAAGCTAACTGCAAAAGAACTTGAGCTAGCTTTCAATCAGATTCAGCATGCTAAAAAATTTTGTTTGATGCTGATATGGAACGAAGCTTCGAAGTCCGCCGAAATCTTTATAAAGCGATCGCAAGCTACATGACAAGATAAAGTCGAGCACTATTCGAGCATCTATACTTAATTTTTTTTTTTTTTTTTTTTTAATGAAAAGTGGCTCAATCAAATGTTGACATTAAATAAAAATTTAAGCAATTGCTTTTTATTAACTTTGATGATTTTATCCTCAAATAAATTTTTCACTGTAAATTACACTGTATTTTTTTTTTCAGATTTACGCCAACTGATGGGTGAATTATAATTATTCTTATTGTTTATTGCATTCGCTTAACGCTATTTCTCTTAGCACGCATTAATTGATGGATTAATTAATCGCGTTCAGCGAGGTTTCCTGTATAACAATGCGATCATTATTTCTTGTACTAACAGAAAAAAATAGTTTTAAGGCAAGTAAACGTTTAAAATGCAACTAAATCAACTCATTGAAACTAGCCTTCGTTAGCATGACCAACACTAACATTCGGAAAAAGATCTCTTCAACCTTTCATTTGTCTTTTAAAGAAGAGTAATTTCATCCAGAATTACGTTACATAAAAGTTTATGCTACACCAATCTTCTTCGGCAACACAGATAACATTTGAAAAAAAATCACCTAATTTGATCGATTACTTTGTCCAGGTTTCAGTCTATTCTTGGGAATAAATTCCGGTTAATTGAGAAACATCGGAACTAGAACACTTTGGAAGATCACGTCCGTAGATTTTCTTGTTGTTTCAAGGATACAGTGTACCAATCTATCGCGATACAATGTCTTCACATTTTTAATGATTCCCATGACAGTAGCTGTGCCAGGGACGTGGTGTAAGATCTGAGAGGAACTGTTCATTCATTTGATGATGACATAAAGTTGGGTAGAGCAATAGTGAAAGCACATGATGTCAAAATTTTGCAGGATGATTTGGACAGATTGGAGGACTGGGCTAAGTAGAATGGATGTCAGTTTAATGTAGCAAAGTGTAAGGTTATGCATTTTGGTGAAAAAATTAGTAGCAGTATATCACATTGGTGGAACTGTACTCCAGGAGGTTGACAAAGCCAGAGATTTAGGTGTGTTGGTGGATAGGGAGTTAAAGTTTAGGGGGGCACATTGCAAAAGTGGCTAAATCAGCTCATCAAATCACTTGGTTACTGAAGAATACTTTGACGAGCAGAGATAAGCAAGTTATTGTTCCTCTTTATTGAGCCTTGATAAGACCCCACTTGATTACTGTGCCCAGATCTGAGCCTCTGGGTTTCTACTTGATGGAGATGAGGTAGAGGGGATCCGAGGCGAATGAGCAAGATGATAGCTGGTCTATGGAATGAACCCTACGAGAACAGGTTGAAGATCTGTGGGTTACAGAAATTGGTTGATAGGCGGAAAAGGGGGTGTATGATTGGGACATTCAAATTACAGAAGCGTTTTTACAAGATTAATTCAGAGGGAAATTTTTCAGAAGTCTGGTGATGGGAGAACTAGGGACCATCCATGGAAACTGAGCAAGAGTGTAGTTAGCAAGGGTGTCAGAACTAGGTCTTTTCACTTGGAGAGTGGTGAATGAATGGAATAAGCTGCCAGAGTTTGTTGTCGGTGCCATGACTGTAAATGAGTTCAATGCAAAGTATGATAGATACTGTGTGAATGCCGAATAGTTGTTCTAGATGTGATGTTTAGGGCCTCCCTCGATGAGTCTAAGGTCTCCTTGGAGTTGCCCTTAATAATAATAATAATATGAAAATCTCTCACAATGTACATTTATTTTTGAATCATTAGCTCACAGAGTCATAGCGGAGAGATGTTCCATTAATCCACTATGCATCTAACATTCTTAAGGTATTAATAAGGTTTTAATAGAGAAATATTAAGAGATTAGTTGGCCTCGCGCAGAACTACAGGGTTCTTTCCTGCCGTTTAGCGTACAGCATCCATTGCTAGAGAGCGGATGGTGCTTTTTTTTTTTTTTTTTTTAGTCCAAAATAACTTTTGGAAATCAAAAGAAGAAAAGTCTCCATCCTTAGCGATCAAAAATAGGGCTGTCGTGATTCTCGAGGCATCGATTGTATCAAATAATGAGTTCTATGACCGATTTTTCTGAGATTTGTTATTAAAAATCCGAGATTCCGACATAGAAAAAAAACTAACAAATTCAATGCCTGCACTGGAGGTCAGTTAATTTGAGAAATGGCTAAATCTCCATTCCCCTAGAAATAATTGCTGTGGTCAGCAACCAGAAGAGAATCTATAATGGACTTTCTTTTGTCAGCCTGGCATTATGGTGTCAGAAATTTGTCACATTGTTATATAAGCACCCTTTTTTACTCAGATGGATTCTGTTTGTATTCCTGACCGAATATCATTTTTCTATTAACTGAAAACTTGAATTCAGTCAACGAAACACAACACAATGCATTTCTTGTGCACTGAGAATGGCATCGCTTCGACGCTCAAGAACATACACTTTTTATACAGATCCACCAAAATTCGCGGAGTTTCTACATTGGACAGTCTAAACCACGTGACTTTATCAGTGTTTGCATGTGAAATATATTCTGTAATTCCCATATTCTGTGATGGAAAACAGCTTTAACTCGATCTACCCAAATGTACAGGGTGGCCATAAAATAACTTTCCCTCTTTGGAGGCATCTCTAGCTAAAACCAATAAAAGGAATGAGACCAAATTTTATATTGCGGCTTTTTGAAGGCATGGGGAGATGATTTCCGCGAAAAAAAAGATTTAATACCAAAAGTCGCCGATAGGGGAATTTTTGGCGCTGGTGGAGCCGAAAACAAGCGGATAATTAAATTAAAGGCAGATAAAATTGAATAATAACATTTCGACGGTGTAAGCGACAGCCGCGACACTCATTCCAGCTGGATATGTGGCGCGTGTTACAATGATAATAAGAATAAGATTAATTAAATTAAAACAACTTGCGAGAGAAGACACAGAAATTAATGTAGCGATTGAACTCACAGGAAATAATGTTTTATTCATCAGAATCAGGGTCCCCTGGACCACATACACGATTTTCCATGTGCTGACCTTTCTTGTGTACAACAAATTGCATCCGGTGTGCAACATGCTCTACAGCTGAGTGTAAGGAGCAGGGCCCATCATCTCGCGAGTACGGGCCCCACGATCGAGTGGGCACATTTTATTTTTTTTCGTTTCTTCTTCTAATTTTGCTTATAACTAATGGGATTTCATCAACAGGATTTTAGGGGCCCCGGTAATAATAATATCTCTGTGTTTCTCTATTATATTAAGATTTTTACTTAACCCTTTTGATGCGTTTATGCAGTGTATAAAAATTAGCAAACATGATTTCGTTTTTACCCTAAAATGCCTGAATCATCATTAGTTTTTTTTCTAATCTGTTACACATTTATATCATTTGGCTCGTTATCGAAACCGTTGGAAAAAATATTTATTATATTCTTTATATATGGTTAGTCTAGACTCTAGAGCAGGGGTGAACAACCCTTAACATGCCTGCCAAGCGAGGCACGCCAATGACTTTTTTTCTGGCAAGCAACCGGGCTCATCTTAAAAAGAATTAAATAAAAAAATACATTTCAAACATCTTCGCTGACACATATTTTAACTTAATATAATACAGTTTTATTTTATATGGATTGGAAGTATTTATTGTCAATTAATATGTTTAATTTATTAGATATAAAAGCAAATTTCCTTTACATTGATTTTCGGAAACTAAAGTTTTCAGTTTTCTTCGTAAAATCCCCGCATATATTGCAATTGCTACTTCCTGCCTAGAGAGCAGTTTCCTTGTGTGCATCCTACCCAAATAGCAACATCACATTTCCCATTATTTCAAGCAAAAATTAGCAGTAATTTACAAGACTTGAGATACTTAATGAACAATCCTTCACGAATGACTAATGAACAGACAGCCATGGTACTAGGCCAATAAAGATATGTGCGTATGATTGGTGCGGTATTAACAAAAGATCGTGGTGGAGTCAAAGATAAAAGTCAGCAGACAATTTTTGAATTGAAATGCTAATTCTCTTCAACCAAATTCAATATCTGAAAGTGCCATAACAGTATTCACTATATATTTCCTAGCTTTAACACGTTTATGAATTTTAACACTTTCTGTTGATTTTTATTGTTGCTCTGCATTTGAGCTGGGGGGACAGACTCCCACACATCTAGTTTTTAGTGTTTGCCAGTGCAGCATATGGTTTTGCTTGCAGTTAAATAGCATAGTTTTTGGGAGGAAGGGAACATGCGATTGATTAGTTAGTGCCATTTTTATCCCAGCTGTCTCTAATTGCACTATTTGTTGAGAAATATATTACACAGACTGCAAATGTTTGTATCTTATTCAGTGATACAATAAAACGACCTGCTTTTACTTGGTCTGCAGACGTATTGGCTAGTATGGAGGGCGCGTGGTTTGCCACAGGAAGGGAGTCACTATTGCCATAAGGTGAACGTGATTAAACTTTTTTTTTCTGTGCGAGGTTACGCGAAACTTTTCAATTTCTTTTTTTCGCAAAGTAAAATCAGGGGTGCGAGTTATACGCGAGGACCAGTTATATTCCAGTAAATACGGTAAGTTATTTTTTTCTGTGCGAGGTTGCAAGAAACTTTTCAATTTCTTTTTTTCGCAAAGTAAAATCAGGGGTGCGAGTTATACGCGAGGACCAGTTATATTTAAGTAAAAATACGGTAAGTTATCTTTAAAGCTATGTGAAATGTATTATCGATATTCAGGATTATGAATTATTGTCTGCACGTGATTAGATCTGAACTACGTTAATTTCAACTCAGTTAATAGTGATAGATAAGGGTGAAACTGATGTAATGAAGTAAACAAACGAAAAAAATAAACACATTCCTTGAGTGTTTCTAAAATTTTGTAATATTGTAAAAAGTATGTATATATTTAACTTTTTGTTAATTCATGGGATAAAAATATTTAATATTATTTACTTATTCGACAGGCAAAGCCTAACCCATTATGTCCATGCCAAGAAAGTATCCCTCTGGGTGTCAAAAAAGGAAATCAGTAGAAAGAAAAAAGAAGAAAAGCAAAATCTCAAAAAGTCACGAGTAGATTTGTTTTCATGGCTACAAAATAAATCTGACAACGAAATTGCTACGACTTCAGCAGTTGCGATTCAAACTTCAACTGAAGAAGAAAACTCCAAAGAAGCTACACAACTTTTCAACGAAAATGTAGAAACTGTGGGATTCGTCGAAAAAGACGCGTCTGATTACACAAACGTTTTGAATACAGCAAATAACGATGAAAACAATAATAACAATGGTGATCAAGTGAATCTAAATTATCCAGGTTTGTGGCCAAATATTATAACTGATAAATTTAGATTATTTTGTGTTAAAACCGGAAGAAAAAAATAAATAAATAATTGTGAAACTCAGCCTTCGCAGCTGGTTAGTTTACTCAAAAGCTCAAGACTTAGTATTTTGCTTTTGTTGTGTATTATTTTCCAAAAGAAGAGGAAAAGATCAATCAACACGATTTATATATGGTTTTAACAAATGGAGAAAACTGTCATCTGTAATTCGAGATCATGAGCTTTCTTTTGGTCACTTTAATTCTTTTATTGCTTGGCAAGAATTATTAAAAAGGCTTAATTTATGTTCGACTGTTGACAAAACAAATCAAATTAATATAAATAAAAAAACGCAACGTCTAAAATTACTATTCCAAAGAATTGTAGATGTAATTCTATTTTTAGTAAGTAATAATCTGTCATTTCGAGGATCCCATGAAACAATAGGAACGCCGAATAATGGAAATTTTTTAAGTTTAATAGAATTATTAAGTAAATATGATCCTGTGCTAATGGATCATGTAAACAGAATTAAAAATACGAAAAAAAAAAGAATTGTGCATCATTTGGCGCATAGATTTCAAGAGGAAATAATTGCTACATTAGGTAATGAAGTCCTTAATAAAATTAAAGACGATATAAAAGCAGCCATATATTACAGCATCCAAATGGATTGTACTCCTGATTTTTCTCACAAGGAACAAACTTCAATAATTATTAGATATGTAAATTTTGTAGACAAAAAATTAATTATAAATGAATCATTTATAGGATTTATTGAAGCAACTGATGTGACTGGTGAAGGACTAGCAAATTCGCTTTTAAAAAGAATAGGTGAGCTTGATTTAGATATTATAAATTGTAGAGGGCAAACATACCATAACGGTAGCAATATGAAGGGAACATATAAAGGCGTACAATCTAGAATAATTAGTTTAAACCCTCATGAAATTTATGTACCTTGCTTATCACATTCTTTTAATTTGATAATTTGTGATGCTGCTTCCAATAGTATATATTGTAAAAAAAATTTCGGAATATTGCAACGTTTATAACTGCATTTTCTGTATCTACAAAAAGGTGGGAAATTATACAAAAGCATTTAAATATTACGCTTAAACCATTATGTGATACTCGATAGGAAGCCAAAGTAGACGCAGTCAAAGCAGTGTATACACAGTTTGAACAAACTTATAATGCCTTAGAAGAATTTATTGTTGCAATTAACGATAACACAGCAGTATCCGAAGCTAAAAGTCTACTAGATTCATTACAAGAAATGCCTTTTATTTTAAGCTTATCGGTGTGGTTTACAATATTGTCAAAAATTAATAGTATCAACAAACTATTTGAAGCAAAAACAATTGTTCTTGGCGCTACTTTTAATTTAGTGGCTAAAATTAAAAATGAAATTCAAAATTTAAGATCAAAATTTAACACATTTTTAGGCGACGCAAAAATGATAGCACGAAACTTGAATATTTCCGAAGACTCCCTGAAAAAAGAATTCGAAAAAGAAAAAAATTATTTTCCGAACTAGCAGAAGATGAAGTTTTACTAAACCCGGGAGAGGAATTTAGATGTCACTTTTTCAATGTTGTGATTGATACTGTTATTGTACAAATAGATGATTTTAAATTAATCACTGAGATAAAAACATTAGAAAAAAATGAACTAGAAAACCGCTCAAGGGATTTTGTAAAATATTATAGTAAAGATGTAAATGAAGACTTAATCCAGGAAACTGATTTCTTACGAGAATTGATCTTGCACCAAAAAAAATGTAAATAACGCGCAAGACATATTTGCAATATATATTAAATAATAGTTATAATGAACGATTTCCAAATGTGCTAACTGTATTGAAAATTTTCTTTACGTTAACAGTTACTATAGCAAGTTCAGAGCGTTGTTTTAGCAAATTAAAATTGATAAAGAATTATCTTCGGTCAAGTATGTGCGAAGAACGCTTAAATGCACTTGCTATATTAAGCATCGAAAAGGAAATTGCCAAAAATTGTAATTTTTTGGAAATGATTAATGACATAGCTAAAAAAAAAATCACATATTTAAATAAATACATATTAAACAATATACGTGTTAGTAAAACTAGGCTCCTAAATAGTAAGCCTATTTATTTTTTATGTACTTAAATTAATTTTTTAATTACTTTAAACAATAATTAATTGTAAATAGTTTTTGTGCGCTAGTTTGCGCCTGAAGTATTTTCAGGTCTGAGGCAACTTGTGGTAAAGGTGGAGCAAGCTTTGATCACTTTCCTTAGTATCTCCAATAACGCAAAGCACATCTCCTTGCAGACAAAAGCCAGGTTACTTTTGTTTGTGTTAAATATTTATTTATTTTAATTATTTAATACTTTTCTTTTGTGTTCAGTAAACATTATGTTAACCTGTTATATTTCGAATGTGTTTTTTTTTTGTTTTTTGTTTTCCTGTGCCAAAATCATTTGCAGGTAAGAGGTTTTACAATACGTTTATTTCGAATCCTTTAATTTTTACCTTTAAAAAATATTTTAGGGCCCCAAAAGGTTTCTTGCGCCCTGGTCCCTTTATAGAGAAGGCCGGCCCTGGTAAGGAGTCGGATTGGATGTTTCATAACAGCCCATTTTATGTTCTCTTTCAAGACATGCGTTGGGAACCAGCTGGAATGAGTGACGCAGTTGTCGCTTACACCGTTGAAATGTTATTATTCCATTTTTCTGCCTTTGATGTAATTATCCGCTTGTTTACGGATGATCCAGCGCCAAAATTTTCCCTATCAGCGACTTTGCGTACTAAATCTTTTTTTAGCGGAAATCATCTCCCCATGTCTTCAAAAGTCTCAATATAAAATTTGGTCTCATTCCGTTTATTGGTTAGTATCGCTATTGTACGCTTGTGGAAAGTACACCCCGTAGAACTGCTGCTGTAATTGGAGCAAAAGGAGGCCCTACATCTTATGAAGGTGGGTGCCATGGCTGTTTGTTACTCACACTACGATGTCCGTTGACTTATTTCCATGCAGTGTATAATTGTATATATGTCATTGTAATAATTGTATATATGTCATTGTAATAATTGTATATCGTGTATTGTATGATAAGTGTATTCCAAAGGTCATGAGATTAAGTAAGGTAGTCGTGAAATGGATGACCGAAGAGGTGAAGCATGCAATCTCAAAGAAAAGGGTATTATGTAGGCAGCACAAGATGAGTGGCGATAATCAGTCACACGAAGAGTACAAAGAGTAAGCATGGAAGGTGACTCACTTGATAATGGTAGAGAAAGTACAGTATGAGCAGCAGATATGTGGCGAGTAAAAGGAAGAATGATTATGGGAGGAGGATGTTGGTCAGAGATAATGGGAGAATGATAAACAACGAAGAAGATATAGTAGATGTGTTAAATGAGCATTTCATTAAAGTATTCCATCCTTGTGATTGTAACATAATGCAGAACACGAGAGCTGTAGGAATGAGGAAGGAACCACTGATGGTGAGTGAACAGGAGACATGTGAGGAATTGAGTAAACTTGATTTCAAGAAGGCCATGGGACTTGATGGTATATCACCGCGTGTCTTGAGGAAATGTTCCGGGGAGTTAACAACAGCTTTAACTTACTTTTTTAACAAGAGTTTTAGATTGACCCAAGTTCCAAAAGAGTGCAAAGAGAACAAAATGGTTCTGCTTCATAAAGGGGATGATAAGACTAAGGCTAATGAGGGGGGGGGGGCACTGTTGGTGAATTAAAACATCAAACAATTAAAAACGAGAATAAAAGTAGTTATAAATTTCCGTTTAATGTTTCAAAAGTATCCAAACATTTGAGGATCTCCAAAGAGAATTTCTTCTTTGGACACACTTTTTAATGTATTTTCAATTTAATATTTTTTTCAGTAGTTATTTAACAGCGATAGTGTTATTTAACAAGAACACCAAATTTTACTCAACAAAAAATAAGAATAAAAAAAGTAACGCACAAACAATTAAACAACTGCCCACTTTCTTGTGCACATCAAACTCTGAGATTACTTTTAGTTATCTCATGGTATTGAGACCAAAATATTTCTGTATATGTGAAACTCTACAACATTTTCCATTCCTAACATGCCTTTCGTAACTAACGATGAGATGTTTTTTTCTGATGACGTACGCAATCGTTCTTGAACAAAAATTCCTTTGAACACTTGTTACAACGAAATATTTTCCGCACATTTTTGTGTGTTTCCACGTGTTGTTTAAGATCAGAAACAGCTGAGAAATCCCTGTGGCAAAATCTGCAACGGAAAAGGTTTTTCTGCACATGTAGCTGTAAGTGGTCTCTCAGCAAGTACTTATTTGAGTAACGTGCGGAACAAACGTTACAGGAAAAACTTGGCGGCGACTTCTGTTGGTCACTCTGTGAGACATCCACATTCTTCTCATGAGCAAAATTATTACCTAGAAATTGAAACAACATTATGCGAGATGAATGAGAGCATTGAAATACGTAACTATGTACAAAGAAAGTAAAAGACAGCATCTTGACAATTAATACATAAACATAGTTAAAATGGATAAACAAATTCAGGCCCGTTTTCAAATCATAAAATTTTCATAGGTCTAATTAGTGGTAACAGAAAAGATTATAATTGTTTCTTCTTTCTAAACGAAAATTGCTTGCAATTGGGAAGTTAAAAAATGGTATTGAGATATGGAAGAGAAATATATGTCTTAAAAGGATTTTTTACCATCTTTTCACTTTAAAGCAACCTTTCATATATATTTAATGCTAAGTGACGGTTTATGGGTTTACAAAGCCTTGTGACAGATGCTAAAAAAATATAGAGTAACCAATTAAATATCGCAAAAATCAAAATTTCTGTACATCTGATTGGTTTGGGAGGCTATCAAAATACCTCTTGATGAAATGTTAATAATTAAAGCAATGAACAGAATATACGTACATATTCAGAAGGAGTTTCGTATAGCTCATTTTGCATTGATTTTTATTATAACACAGCTCTCTCCAAAGCAAAAAAAGACCTAAATGAAATCACAACATACTTCTACCAAAAAGCAATTGTAATCAACGGCACCAAAATACAGATGTTGATAATACACAACCCAAGAATCATGCGCCCCGCACGACTATCGATACACTGTCACACATACCGCTGCATTAACAAACAAAAATCCCTGCCAATGAACCGAAATCAAAACTGTAATACATGCAAAATACCTTGGTCTCTATATAGATTGCCACCCTAAATGGACAAAACATACAGAATACCTACATACCAAACTCCGAATCATCGCAGCAAAACTCTTCCAAGTAAAAGACATTATTCCATCCAACATAAAAAAACTCCTATATCACGGTATCTGCAAATTCCTACTCAGATACGGTATAACAGTCTATGCAAACACATCAAACAGCTACCTAACAAAATTAGAAACATTACGTAGGAAAATTGCGTCAACAGTGATTTGGACACCTTATATGCAACAACCAATATCCGACCAGCACATGGCATCACACAGATCCTGAGCATTAAAAACCTGAAACACTACATAACATTAATAAGGAATTACTTCAACATCACCTATCGAAACAACAGAGACACATATCGTACAACACGACCTACAACAACTCTCTACATCCGTACACCCTTCAACAACTCTCATACGGTTTTTCGTGAGTTCACATCAGATACCCACGCAACTCAACAACCTACCAAGAAATTTACCAACAAAACTAAAACAATAATCATATCTAGAAGCCAACAAAAACACACAATAAAAATAGAGACTCACCAACTGGAATAAGTCCACTCCTTTAAATACTTGGGATCATATATACAAGAAGATGGTAGACTAGACACCGAAATTAACAAAAGGATAAGAGAGAGAACAAAACTATTCTATGCAATGAAAGGCCCACTCCTAGACCGAATAAGAAATCAAACCATAAGAGACAGCCTTCAAGTTGCACCTCTGAATCAATTCATAACACAAGCCCAAATGAGATGGTTTGGGCTTGTGTTCTTCCATCTCAATCGAATGGAAGAAGGAAGAATAGCAAAAACTGTATACGAAAGCCAGAAAATAGGGAAAAGAAACATAGGCAGACCCAGGAAAGGTTGGCAAAAGGAAATTAAAGAAAAATTGGAAAAGAAGGGAATTAACTGGAAAGAAGCAAAACAACAAACCTTGGACAGGACGGCATGGAAATCTCTTTGGCAAAATCTCGACGCTTAAAAGCATAAGAGATCATAGACGAAGAAGAAGAAGTTAATATACCGTTAACACTAATATACACATCGCAAATGACTAGCATCCAATGCCTACATCCCATACATAAACAGTAACAACAACATAAATAGTGAAGGCTAATCCCACTCTCTTCATAAAAGCTAACCCAAGTTTCGAAGTAGGTGGGATTAATTAGCCTCACTCATCTACACGTAATCCTCATAATCAAAGACTGCAGATTATGTAACAAAACAGTCAGTAAAGTGTATAACAATAATGAAGATACTGATATTTAAAAAAAATGTGCAGATGTAAATAGGCTGTATAATAATCTGATCCTGTGGCTTCCTCTCTTTAGAGGGTTGCAGCTGTTGGTCACTCCGTAACGACAAAGGAGATTAATGTGACACAAGGTCCCATTGCCTTCCTGGTTGTATTTTATGACTCTAGCCTGTGTGTTCTGCTGTCCACGCCCAAGACCAGCTAATTTGGCTATGGCTGAGGAAGATTCTTCAGCTCCTCACGTCTTCGACGGGAGTCGAATTTAAGACACTCCTTCCCCAGGCAAATGGTTGCGAAGCGCAAAGCCACTAGGCTAACCGCGTGGACTGTATAATAACAAGCTATGATATTGATATTGAAAAAAAAAATTATGTACAGTACATTTATATTTAAAAAAATCACTGTACCCTACATTTTGTACTGAAAAGAAAATGTAATAGTATACTTTATTGTAAATATGTAAATATTCTGCATGACGATAAATAAAATGTTATTACTGTTAAAATATATATATATATATTATTGTCTGAGATCACCAGAGAGTCAAGGAATCATCGAGGGAGGCTATAAATCACCCAAACTGCTATCATACCTTCCCTTAAATTCATTCACAGTAGATGCACTCACTACCCCTCAGGGCAAATTATTCCACTCACTCACTGCTTTCTGGGAGAAAAATCTAGCTCTTACCCTTTTCTTGACTGCAAATAAATGATACTTTCATGGATGGCCCCGTGTTCTCTCCCCACTGTCCACATAACGACAAATTTCATCAGACGGTATCCTATAACACCCATTCAAAAGTTTATAGACCTCTATCATATCATCCCTCTTTCTCCTGTTAACCAGAGTCCGCAATCCACATACTCGCAATCTGTCCTCATAATCTAAATCCCACCATCTAGATAAAATATTTGTAACTATTCTTTTCCCCCTTTCCACAGTTTCTTTATCCCCTTGGAACTCGGGAGATCAAATCTGCGGACAGTAATCCACGTCTTATCAAAGCCTTATAAAGAGGCAAAATTACTTCCTTATCCTTACATATCAAGGTTCGCTCAACATAGCAATTATCCTCTGAGTTGTATTTGCAACTTTTGCTATGTGACCTTTGAACTTTAAATTCTTATCCACCAATATCCATTGCCTCTTCAGTTTCTTGTAGCATAACCCCGCTAATATAATATGTCGCTGGATCTCTAATCACGCCAAAGTGCATAACTTCACACTTACTAACATTAAACTGAGAGCCATTTTCGTTTACCCACATTTCCAGTGTATTCAAATCATTTTGTAATTGCTGAATATCAGTAACATCCCTGATTGCCCTGCCTATCTTCGCATCATCAGCAAACAATTGCAAATCATATGTTACATCCTGCCTGATGTCATTAATGTACAGACTGAACAATAATGGCCCCCAGGACTGAACTCTGAGGTACACCACAGGTCCCCTTAAATCTGGCAGATTCAGACCCATTGAATACCACTTTTTTGGTATCTGTCTGTCAACCATCCCCTGATCCAAGTAAAGAGATTATATTCCTTAAATTCATTCACACTAGATGCACTCACTACCCCTAAGGGCAAATTATCCTCCTCACTCACTGCTCTCTGGGAGAAAAACCTAGCTCTTACCCTTTTCTTGACTGGAAATAAATTTAACTTCCATGGATGTTCCCGTGTTCTCTCTCCACTGTCCCATATTCTCCAGTTTATGCACCAGTCTTTCGTGTGTATCCTATCAAATGCCTCAGACAAATCCAACATTATCATAGTGTATCCATTTCCTTTATCCAACTCGGCCGTAACATTGTTATAAAATATGAGCAAATTGCTAAAACATGACCTTCCTTTAGTAAACCCATGCTGTTCCCCACAGAGTATAGAATGCTTCTCTACCCATTTCTGTATGCGAGTTCTTACCAACTTTTCTAAAATTTTCACTACCACACCATAGATACCGATAGGTTGGTAGTTAGACACATCAGTTTTTGCACCACCCTTGAAATTACCACCTAGCCTGTTCTTATAATTAAATATGCAATCTATTTGGCCTTGTTCTAGAATTTTCTCTTTTCCCTTCCTAGACATACTTAAAACACATACTTATTTCGTTCCTGACAATATAATTCACAGGCAATTTTTTTTTTTTTAATGTATTGACGATTTTAAGCCACTGATATCGGTAACACGCCGCTCTCTGAACCAAAGAGCACCTAAAATTATCACAAAATGTATCCGTGAAAAACAAACTTATATCTTTCTTATAAATATGAAATTCTCGAACTCACCGTATTTTCCAAAATGTGGCGAATGTGGTGCGGTTGAGGAAATTCATCTGAGGAAGATCTCTTGATTACCATTACCATAGCGCCATTTTAAAGAATGGATGTTATTCAAATCTTATTCGACAGTATCTTATTCAAATAAATAAAAGCACTATCTCTGGCAGAGAAATCAGTTTTATTAATCTACAAGTGAACGGTAATCCTACTGAAGGAAGCAAAAGTTTTATTTTAAAATTGCTACTCATTTATTATTGAAAGAACGTGAAGAACTGGAGTAGCCAATTAAGTGCATGATCAAATGAGAAAGTAAACCTACTGGTATTGGGTAAAATATGGAAAAGCAATGAGAAAATCGAGAGCCTACTGGAAACATGCATATTCACTATAGATTTGAGACGTCAGTCATTTTTTTTTATCTGACATTCGAAAAAAACGTGCTGTAGAACACTGTACTCGTTACAAATGAAGAACTTCGCAGAAGAGTGCTCTGAAAAGAAAAAATAGCAAGTATGCAGAAAATTCCAAGAAGAAAATCCAACCTTTTACACATCTACGGGATGGATGTCACAATGGTACAAATAGGAGAGCGTTTGCAAGAGTGAACCACTGGCAAGAGCAGACAAGACAGAGATTTTAAAAAAAATAAGCTAGTACGTCACATACTAATTAGTGTTGAAAATGATGTTGACGACGATGATTATAATTTTTTTTGTGTGGTTCTCACCTACGAAAGATTATCAGTATACCTATAGTACCGTGGGGGAGGGGGGGGAATTTTTCTATTTTTATCAATTTTATATTTCTTTTTCGTATTTTAAATTAATCTTTTTTATCTAGTCTGGAAGCCCTGAGAAAGGGCTTTCAGGGCTTTCAGGCCTCCAGTAAGCGGGCGATGGTCTCAAACCTAAAGACAATCACAAACATTCATGTCCACGGCAGGATTCGAATCTGTGGCCTCTTGGTCGAAGAGCGGATTAACCACTCGGCCAACCATGCCGGGATTTTTTTTTACCTTAAAAGACGCATTGTCTGTTATCATTTGCCTCTATACAAATCCTGATGTGAGCGTGTGTGATATAAAAATAACTTAAATTAAATATATAAACCAGTTTTTACAGATTATCTAAATATTATCGAACTCACAGTAATAAGTGTACTTATTTCTCAATACTGATTTTAACACAGTATGTTATGTTGAAATAAGTATTGCGATGCACTATATTTCAGAAAACCCAAAATTGTACACACTTCAATAGTTGGGCGGTCACCTTCATCCTTGATCACACTGTTCACCTTCGAAAAGTATTCTCCATCAGTCTATGATGGAGATTATTCACGTATTTATGAGAATTAAGATAACTCACGTATTTCGTACCATATTTCCTTCGACATAGTTTAGTCTACCACTTCTAACCCACGATGAAGTTCCAATTTGTCCCAAACATGTTAGGTCCCGATCAGGTGGAGGCCAATTAAGTTTGTTCGTGTTTCCACCTATGGTGGACTTGTACCTGCAATATGACATGGTATCGTGTATCATTCAAAGAAACGTGAGGATATTACGTAAACTGAAATACTGCAGGAAGCATTATAGTATCCTAGCATGTTTCAATCCATCGGCTAAGCCAATAATAGAAGTATCACCATCAGACTTCACAGTTGAGATAATCCGCCTGGGAATAAATCTTATCCCAAGGATCTGCTCACCCACATAAAGCATTGGATCAGAAAAGGAAATAGTGTATTCATCTCTCCATATCACGTACTTGGAACGCTCTCTGGACCAGTCGCAATGTTTTTTAATTACTAAACCATGCGCAGTATTATTACACCAGTATAATACTTAGCATTATACTGGTGTAAAAAAAATGATGGAGAATTTTATTAATTTCTTAGTTTGATTTAGACTAGGGTGGCAGCACTTTACTTAGAATCGTTTAATTTTCTGAACACATTTAAAACTTGTTTGAACTTCTAGTTGATTGTTTCAACATCGGAATTCCGATTTTTGCAACATCCTTTAGTTTCTTGATGTTAAGGTCCTCTGAATTTCTCGGCCTGTGACACCTTCATGTTTCCATTGGATGATATATTTATGCGCATTTTTTACCGATTTCTAGAAATGATAAGCCACGAATATGATCTTATGATAACACCGCTTTCGAAGTCATTAGTTCTTTCTCATTCGCGATGAACTGTATACAAAAATACACATTTTTTTGTGTGCTTCACTCTAAAGCAGATATATCCTGATAAGTAGTTTAATATAGTTTAAGTTTCTAACCTTTCACAGGCAGGATAATCATTAAAACTAGGATTTTAAAATAATAATAATAGTAATAACAATGCGTGCAGAATGATAAAATAAAATCAATGCACAAACATTCGTTTAATAAATGTATATATTCAGAATTTTTGCCCAAGCAATAGTAGAAGATGAAATGTCCGATACAGAGTTTATTGCAGCGACATCTACACAGCAATCGTAATAATAATAAATAATCAGGTAACGCCTTTTATACCCTTATAGGGAGTAGGGGTGGGGTTTTGACTCTATCTAGCTTTTAGAGACTGAGTGGGCGGATCAATCTTCACCGGTAGCCAATCAGTGATAGCTAGCCGTGGACTATTATTAATTATGCTCAGAAAATATTCAATTGTCCATATTTCTGCGCTGAAGGTCAGTATACACAGAAACTCCAACTAAAAACAATATAACTAAGAAGTAACTAAATGTTTATTTCAGAAATGCTATAAAATAATAATAAATATAAAGAACATATTTAATACCACAGAAGAAGACATTCCCGACTATTTGATGATGAACTTATACACGTAAACTAAATAAAGTGAAAATAAAATATTAATAGAAAACACTTACATTTCGCAATGAGTATCTCATCTTATCGCTAGAGTAAACACACAAAAATAACGAACTCCACGAAGTGAGAATGGAATGACAACAGTGTTTTCATTTTACTGCAACCTGATGTATCACGTGATTAAATTAGAAACACGTGGGAAAGTGTGAAGATAGCAATTTACACGTCTATAAACAAACTTAGTCGATGGGCTATGGAGGAACAGGGATAAGAGGTATGTAAAAAGAGTTTAAAAAAATCTTTACATAAAAAAATACATATAAATTAAATCATAACGTCTGCTGAAAAAAGTGCATATTGAGTATACATTCAATCCGTAGGTTATTCGCGGGAATATGAAAAGTATATAATTGATTGACTTATCCATTCATTGTTTCTACGTAAAATTTTTATATTCACTTTACAAGAATAATATTTTTAATTGTATATATGCTGTTTTAAACAATTTATATGCGATAGTATGATGTAAGTTTTATTTCAGTAAATATTTCTTTTTAAACTGTATCGTTACCTAAACTTGAACAGCTCTGTAACATGTTTATTTTAGCCGAGTTAGTTAGCCCAGCTAGTTAGCCGAGTGGCCAGCCAAAAGGCTGTGGGTTGGAATCCCGTCGTAGGCAAGGATATTTTGATTGTCTGTGAAAATGCTAGTGGTGGTGGTGGTGGTCGATGGTAGATGGCGTTCGTGTAGATGATGAAGGTAGTTGCGGTTGGTGGAGTGGTGCAGACAGAGAGTTGTGGAGTCCTCCCTCGATGAATCTTTAATAATAATAATTTGTTTGTAGGTCTTAATGGCTATGTTTAAAGATTCCTATGGATTCTCGATGTTACTTGGCTGGAGAGAGAGCTCTGTAACGTCAGTTACTACATGAAGCGAAGATGCTTCATGTAATAACATGTTCTTTATGTGTATTCGTTACGGGTGATGAGATTTTCATCATGAAATATACGTTGGGTTTTTTTTTATTGTTTATTTTGTCTTTACATAATTGACGTGTATATATAAGTTCATCATGTCAATGAATTACATTAGTATTTAAAATCAAATCCAAGTATCAGGTCAGAGGCAAAGCATCATACACAGAAATCTGACTATTTAGATGGTAGATGCATCACTCGGTTGTAATATATATTACAACGTTTCATGGATGGGAATGTCTACAAATAAAAAATCAATGTTCAAACGTATAACAGTAATATTCAAAGCAAAAACTATCATTAACAAAACTTGGGCAATAAAACAATCATTCCAAAAGGAAAATTAAAACAGTAATAGTCGCTTGACTAACAATGACCCCTTCTTTTCTGATGTACTCGGAGACTTCTTTTATAGAGAAACTCCTTCACGCATTGATGACAAGGAAATATTTCTCGCACACTCGAATGGACCTTGCCGTGCTTTTTTAGGGAGCTCACAGTTGAGAAAACTTTTTGGCAAATACTGCACTCGAAACACTCTTTCTTTTCATGTAGTTTCAAGTGATTTCTGAGCGAAGATCTGTTATTCATGTATCGGCAGCAAATATCGCATTGATATTTAATCCATGGCCTCTCTTGAAAAATAATCGAATGGAATGGAGTGCTGTGGAGTACTCGAACTAAAAAAAAAAAAAAAAAGTTATATCTCAAAAATGTTATATTCTTCAAACATATACAACAGAGGTGATGACACTATTATTATTATTATTATTATTACGTGACAGCTTCAGGGAGTCCAAGGACTCATCGTGTGTGTGTGTGTGTGTGTGTGTGTGTGTGTGTGTGTGTGTGTGTGTGTGTGTGTGTGTGTGTGTGTGTGTGTGTGTGTGTGTGTGTGTGTACTGGATGATTATAAAATAACGTCAAATGTTCAGAGCCTTCTAATGAGTAATGTATTGGACGAAACATACCAATATTCGGTAGACGTACACAGGGGAACATGGAGATTCGATTTAACGAAGAAAAAAAAATAGTACCAAAAGTCGTCAACAGGGGAAATTTTGGCGCTGCTAAATTAATTTTAGTAGGTGTGACTAATGAATGACTAAATGGCAAATGAGAGACAGCACACATCAATTTCATGACGTTTATTGTTAATTACAAATGAGGTTCAATATGACCACCATTCTGATGTTCCAGGAGCTGCATACGGTGCACATTTTCCACAGTGGCTCGCAACATATTGGAATTGATTTGTCTCACGTGTAAGTTATTCGATCTTTCAAAGTTGGAATATCGAGTACATGTCCTTGATACACAATGCTTTTAAGAAATCCCCACAGCCAAAAGTCACAAGGATTGAGATCAGGCGATCTCGGTGGCCATGGCGTGGGAAATGCACGACTAATGATTCTTCTGTCAGAGAAACGTTGTCGCAAAACACGCTGTACCTGAAGTCCGATGTGGGGTGGTGCACCATCCTGCATGAAGACGGTCGAATCGAGACATCCTCTTTGCTGCAGTTGTGGAACCACAAAGTTCTGTAGCATATTGGCATACCTGTTAGCATTGACGGAACAGGTCACTGGTCCATTTTGGCGATTTTCCTCGTAAAAGTATGGACCGATGATAAAAGATGCCATAAATCCGCACCGCACTGTAACTTTGGGCGGGTGGATAGGCATCTGCAGACACACACGTGCGGATTAGTTGCAGCCCAAAGGCGACAGTTGCATGTGTTAATATCGCCGTTCAAATAAAAGTGCACTTCGTCACTCCATAAAATCTGCCACGGCCATGCATCATCCACTTCCATGCGTGCTAAGAATCTCAAAGATAAGTCGATTCGTGTGGTCGCATCACCAGGGCGCAATTCTTGAACATGACTAATTTTATAGGGGTAAATTTTCAACATCTGATGTAGGATTTTCTACACCGTTGTGTATGCGATATCCGTTTGCTGGGATATTGCTCGTGCACTGCTGGTACCCTGCACATTCGTCATCTCCTGTTCCACAATAGCAGTTGCAACTTGTTGGTGATTGATTGGTTTGCGTCCCCTGCCTACCTGCACTGCTAGAGTTCCAGTAGTTTCAAATCGTCGAATCAGTTTTCCTAAGTTTGTTACGCTAATCGGTCCTTTTCGTAAATTTTTCATACGCCTAAAATCACGAAGACAAGCACAGGTATTATTGTTCCGCTGATAATAGAGTTTGACTATCAAAGCACGCTCATGTAAGGTAAGAGGCATCGAAAAGCAGTTCGTCTACGAATGATAAGAAATCTCACAGGCTTTCCTTTTATTGCATGATCTCGCTCACAAGAAACGCGATAATGCAAATTAATGCATTTTACTCGGTAAACAGCGCCAAAATTTCCCCTGTTGGCGACTTTTGGTACTATTTTTTCCGTTAAATCGAATCCCCATGTTCCACTGTGTACGTCTACCGAATATTGGTGTGTTTCGTCCAATACATTACTCGCTAGAGGGCTCTGAACACTTGACGTTATTTTATAATCACCCAGTGTGTGTGTGTGTGTGTGTGTGTGTGTGGTGTGTGTGTTAAAGATACAAAGCAATTTTATAAACTTGGTTTTAACCCTTTTTTCCTAAGTAAACAAACAAGCAGTTAAGTCAAGTTTGCGGCTGAAGTATTTTCAGGTCTGAGGCAACTTGTGATAAAGGTGGAGTAAGCTCTGATCACTTTCCTTAGTATCTCCAATAATGCAAAGCACATCTCCTTGCAGACATGTATGATCTGCAAGGAGATGTGCATTAAGAGAAGGGCCACTACCCAGACCGGTTTCGACCTTTATTGAATGTTCACGTACAGGTCAAACTCCAAAAACTCAGCGTTGTTCCCTTCAGTAACAGGCTCACCCTGTTATGGATTAATTATGGACCTGATAGCATGGCTATCAGGGATGCTATCAAATTTTGTCTGAAAACATATGGAAAAACAAAAAAGAAAAAAGAAAATTTCATGAAAAATATTTATTTATCGTGCTTGAGGCTTTATGCTCAAAAATACTGTTGGTTAACAGTGTCAAGAGTAGCTCATTTGCAAATCAAAGCTTCTTCCTCTGTCATCTTTTCCATACATTTTCACAGACATATGGAAAACAACTTTAATGATTATGAATCGAAAAAAATATTCATTCACTTATAATAGTGTTTAAGTGAAAACGAATCATATTCTTTCTACATGTCATCAGCAACATCCCAAATAAACAAAAATACTGATGAAAATTCTTTAAAAAAAAATCCTTTTTTTGCGAGTGCCATGCAAATTAGGTAACAGCATAATATAGCTTCGAGCCTATGTCGTTGCAATTATTTTAATACCTGAAGCGAAAAAAAAAAAGTAATTTTTCATCTAGTTTGGATGGGAAAGTGAAAAATCGAGCAATAATCTGACCTCGTACTCTACAACTTATTGTAATGTTAGTGCTAATATTTGTCTTCACATTCACTCTCGAGTTTTCTCTGCAAATCTTCTTACAGTAGCATGGATCATACTGCAAGCAATATGTATTCAATCTGCTAGCACCGAATAAAACCAGCTGATAAATAAGAAAATAAATAAATAAATAAGTTTCCAACAAAGTGAACGGTATTTTTATCGATGTTTCAGGAAAGTGTAAAATATAACCACTGAAAGATACCACAAATGCGCAAACGAACTATATTTATTGAAATCCTCTTTCTTATACCAATGTTGAACTATTAACATATAAAAATGTTTTTTTTTTTTGAAAGTGGCATTTCTTATTTTGAAAAACTCATTAGTACTCGTTTACTTATGTAACAGATAATGATGCAGTTGCTTGTGTTTGTACTTCGTGATATCTTCTAAAATTAAAATAAAAAATCAATATGACTTCAAAACTTTATTAATAACAGACTGTAAAATGATCATGGCTAGTATGTAATTGGTCTTAAAACTAAACATGACCAACTGTGAAAGAAATTCCACGTCGATTTCACCTACAAGGAACAGTGTATCTTAGTAACGCATGTTGCTAAGATACGATGATAACTTTAACACAAAAAGAATTCATATAATAATGCACAAAACGAATTGTGCATTATTCTCATAAAGTAGCAATGGAATAATTTTCTCCGATGTTTCAGAAGACTTTTTTTTATGCAAAAATTCAAGCAAACAAGTATTACAGCAAATTTTTTTCCGCTCAACCATGTGTATTCTTCACATGATCTGTATTCACATGATGTGTTTTCTTCGCAAGATCTTCACAAGCAACTTCAAATGGAGTCTGAGTGAGGAGTTAGTCACGAAGTATCGGTAGCAAATATGACACCAGTATTTCGATCTCGATTTGTGTAGGTAAGCAGAAGGAACACGTAGCTTCCTCTCTATCACAAAATCGCGACCTAGAAAAAAATTCATATTTATTTATTTCTATTTTATTTATTTATTGTTGTTATTATTATTATTTATTTATTGTTTATTTATTTATTTATTGTTTGTTTATTTATTTATTTATTGTTTGTTTATTTATTTATTTATTTATTTATTGTTATTATTTATTTACTTATTTCTATGAATATCGATTTTTTTTATTTTTTCTTTATTTTTTTCTTTATTTTTTTTTTTTGCTGAGTACCAATAATTTGTGAGTGACAATAAGATATACCGGTACATATTTTTAACAAATAGATGTTACTGTCACTCATTTATGCAAAAAATACACATTATGCAGAACAATATCAAAATAAAACTCTTCACCACTAATGCATACTTACTGTACTAAACACATTTAGAAATTTAAATTTAAACGAACAATAGTAAGAAATGAATATTGAATACTGAAAATTCCATAACTAATCAACTTCTACAAACTATTTTGGTAGGAAGAATTGATGGCAAAGGAACCAGACGATGAAAAATAATATCATGGTTTGACAACATCAAGACGTTTACAGCGACATCTACACAGCAATAATAATAATAATAATAAGGAATAATAATCAGCTAACGCCTTTTCTTCCTTTATAGGAAGTAGGCGAGGCCGTTTTAGCCCAATGCAACACCTTTGGAGACTTGAGTGGGCAGTTCAATCTCCACCAGCAGCCAATCAGAGATAACCCAAGACGATTATTATTATACACGGCACAGTGAAGAGATACGGCTGATAAGTGCCGCCATCTCGTGGTCACTAATCCTAACACTATGTTTTATTGTCAGAAAAAAATGTGGAGTCTACAGTCGATTTTCTTCCGTTTGTTCTGTTAAAAAGACTAGTGTGTATTAATTGTAATAAAAATAACAATTGCGCATTAGTAAAAAAAAAGTAAGAGGAAAGAAAATAAATAAATAAAAAAGTGAAGCTTTCTCAAATCCAGCCGAAAAATTAAATTCGCCATGCAGTTCTTAATTTGTAAAGCACATTTCACGTTAATATTAGAGGGAGGAAAAAAGTTCTGTTGTGTATTATATCGTACTGGGGGGAGGGGGGAAGAGAATTAGCTTATTTAAAATTGAGCTCGGATTCAATCGCATATATTTATAAGAATTCTTATCACTTATGGACTTGGTTGTTAAGCCAACATCGATCTCACTGATATCACATTTCTTAATCAGTTTTCTTCACGATCCAATCCAGAATTCAGAATCCAATTAAAACGTTCGTTTGTTTTTAAGACCTGTTCAGTTTTTAAATTCGATAAACTTCCTCGATACAAAGTAATATGGATTCCACTAAGAATGAAACATTGAGCAAGGCTGCTTAAATCATTCTGAACGCACATATAAAAGTACTAAGAAAGAAAAAAATAAACATTATCAACTTATGAACATCATGATGGAAGTATGCTATTAGGAAAATTGCACATTATAAGGATTTGTGGAACAAGTGCGGAAAAGAGGAGAGAGAGAGAGAAATTAATACAGTCCATGGTTTTAACGATGTTTAATAAACATACAGTAAACAGTAGAAATAAGTAGCAGCTTGAAGAATATCAGCTCATCAAAACTGGGTTCGTTCACTCTCATTTCGGGACTCCATCTCATTTCTGATTTACATAAATGATCCGGGTCTAATGCAACGTTCTCAAACCGTGGTCCGCGGCCCAATACCAACCTTTGGATATAAATTACCGGTCCTCAAAAAATATAAAAATTCACGCACGATGTCAGTTATCGATGTAAAAAATCAAGCTATAAATGACAAAATAATAAATCAAACTGAACGATAGAAATGTGCAATTGTTGAAGTTTAATAACACACGTCAGGAGCCATTGCTGCTTAACACCGATATCAGATGCACGTCGCCTGTAGAAGTAGACAACATGGTGGGCGGCGAAAATATACTTAAAATAAAAAAAAAGATAAAAAAAAGTCCTCAGCCACGTACATTTTAAAAATTGTTGGACAAATGGAGTTGAAAAGAGACATTAGTTATATAGCTACCATTAATGCTATCTTAGGCACTATTTTCAAATAATTTACCAAAAGAACAACTAAGTTACATATAATGCGTTATCTATATAGCAATGAAAATAAAAATAAAAATAATAATAATAATAATAATGTTTAATTTTTATTAGTAATACTTAAAATATAATAAATAAATAAATAATAAATCAGAGTAATAATGTTCCTCTGTGAACTACGAACGCAGCAAAATTAATTTTCTTCCATGAAACCCGAACTATTCACCCCTCAAAATAAGAGAAAATGGATGGTGAACACATACAGTTAACAGACATAATTTATTGGTCGCAAAGCTATGGTTGCTGTGGTAGTAGCATATTCTACCAATGCCTTGTTTCCTTCCAAATATTATTAATAATAATAAACATGTTAATGTATCCACCTAAACAAATCTCAGCTTTCAAACTTTATTCTAATTTATTTCCTAGCTGTGGAATAAAAATAATAATAAATATGTAGTGACTTCACGATGCAGCTGGAAGGAGAGAGAACATGCAGTTGTTATATTTGAATCTTCATGATGTGAGGAATATGAATATTTTAAGTGCTTTTTTCAACTTGTATAAAATATCATCTCTATTTAAAAATGTAAATACAGTATAACACTATTGATTATCCTTGAATAAAATGGCAGCCGCACTTTTCCCTGTGACAGAGGCTAAATGAAACTCCCATAACCCCTTGCAGTACATTTTAACAACTTAAATAAGCATGCAACACAAAGCAAACGACTGTTTAACCTAGAACTATAGCAGGCTCATTACTAGTGATGTAAATATACGTAGTTTCCAAATAATAAACGCTTTCCACTTAGAATTGTTAATTTCAGAGATTTAGTGCAGTTTGCTTACTATAAAACTTCATTATTTTCCTACAATTACTAAAAATCAGACCTACAGTTATTTTTCAGTGCAAATAAGGATCGTTCGTTAAGCCTAGTTGTTTTCATAAAACTTAACATCGCATCGACTCGCTTCGGTTATTAAATTCTACCAGAATATATGCACCAGTCATTCAAACAATAATAACAAGATACTTACAGTTTCTAAAAAAAAAACCTAAGTATTGTATTTCACTAGCTTAGTAAGAAATACTATTTAGAGTTTACAAGTCTGATGCATCTACCCCTTTTTTTTATGTGTATGGATAGAACTATCATTACTCTAATCTCTAATCATTACATCTTGAAACTAGCTTCCTGTCATTTCCCAGCAGATGGCGGCGTTGAAACTCAATTAGAAATATATAATGAATTTATTTTCACAACAACTGAGCTATATATATATATATATATAATCAGAAACATCATAGACACTCGTAAACCTCTTTTAATCTTCTGAAAACGATACATTTTTCAAATAATCGTAAACTCAGGCCATTTGAAATTGTGGTGGTTAAATGTTTCTCTGTTTTCATATTACTTAATGGACGTACATGGAGGTAATTCATTTAACTTAAATTATGATGCTAAAGTTATGAATACACGTAATTAACAGACGTCATTGCACTAGCATCCCATTCTCCATTACTTCCAATGTCATTGAAATTAAACCAAAAAACATGAAGATTTGTTAATTTCGTTTAAAGCGAGAACTCTTCAAGCACACGTAATGAAATACACAAACTCGTAGAAACTTTTAAAGGCATAACAATTTTGGGATGAGAACCTTAATTTTATTTCAAAATGTAATATTTGATGAGTTTCTCTTTTTATCTATGGGAAGAATAAAAGTTTCGCTTTAAAATAATTACTCTTCAGTCTTGCATTAAAAATTGAACTATTTATTATTATTATTATTATTATTATTATTATTATTATTATTATTATTATTATTATTATTATAGACCTCCAGGTAGTCGGGAACTCATCAAGAGAGGCCATACTACTCGCATCAGCTGTCATATCTGTTCTTGAATTCATTCACACTGTTTGCACTCGCAACATCCAAAGGTAATCCATTTCAATCACGCATCACCCTCTGAGAGAAAAATCTAGCGTTCATCCCCTTCTTGACAGTATATATTCTCAACTTCCAAGGATGCCCTAGAGTCCTTTCCCCACCTTCCATAAAAAGAAAAATTCCTTTACTAAAGTTCTGTACAACCTTCTAGAAGTTTGTATGTCTCAATCATATCACCCTTTCTTTTTCCTATTCGCTAGTATCTGCAGCTTCCAAATTTTCAATCTGTCTTCATAATCAGTATTCGACAATCTTAATATCGTTTTTAACATCCTCCTTTGCACTCTCTATCCTGTATCAGAATCACTAAGGAAACGAGGAGACAGACCCAATAATCTAAGGGAGGGCTTATCAAGGCCTTGTAAAAAGCAAAATGACTTCCTTATCTTCACATGCCACGGTCCATTTCAGCATTGAAATTATCTTTTGAGTTGTATTTGCAATCTTTGCTACATGGCGCCTGAACGTCATCATACTGTTTACTAACACTCCAAAATCCCTAGTCTCATCACTTTCTTCTAGCATAATGTCACCAATATAAGACGACATTGGACATCTAATTACTCCAAAATGCTAATAGCCATTTTCACATGCCCACAATCCTAACCTGTTCAAATCATTCTGCAAGTACTGCATATCAACAGCACTCAGGATTATACCTATGTTTGCATTATCAACAAATAGTTGTATTTCGCATGTCAAATCCTTCCCAAAGTCATTCCTGTACAGATTGAATAACAACGGACCAAGGAACCACTAGTTACCTTGAATCTTGCAGTTCATCTCCACCCCCCCCACACACACACACATTCACATATACGGTATTTTTGATATCTGTCAGTTAACCATCCTCTTATTAATGTCAGTAATCCATAATCCAATCCCATATTCTCCAATTTATTAAACAGCTTTCCATGCTGTATTCTATTCGAAAGTCTTAGCTAAATCCAAAATTATCATGGTGTATCCATTCCGCTTGTCTAACTGTGGCATCATTATATTGTAGAATACGAACAAATTGCTAAAATATGACCTTCCCTTAGTAAACTCATGTTGTTCATTGCAAAGTAGAGATTTTCTGTCGACCCATTTCTGAATGCGAGACCTAACCAACCTTTCCAAGATCTTCACTACCACTCCTGAGATACTGATTGGTCGATATTTGGATATTGGTCTTTGCACCACCCTTGTGCAATGGAATTACCATACATTTCTTCCATTCCTGTGGAATCTTCCCTGTTCTGAGATTCAAGTTATGTAGCCTGGTCAAAGGAATAACCATTTCAGCTTTTAGTATTCGTGCTGATATACCATCAGTTCCTATTGCAGAACTTCTTATTCAGTTTGTGCAAGAGCTCAATTACTTCTCATAAGTTGCTTCATACAGTAAAGAGGTAGCGGTGAATTCAATGTTGCACATACCACGCTGATAGCTTTTCATCATATCATCTACATTCAGTAGTTATTCTTTCAAATTCATTTTTTCTTTTACTTACAGCATAACGATAGAATTCTTTTGGGTTGTCTTTAACTTGCAGAGCCAGTTTCTTTTGATACTCATAATTAGTTTTCCGTACAACACGTGATTCTCCTGGACTGTTGTTTATAATTTTCATAACGGACATCATCCTTATGCACATGATATTCCTTCCGCATCATCTTTTTCTTAAGAATCTCTTGCTTAATTAGATTACACATTCATTTCACTCTTACTCTGTTTATTCTTCGAACTCTAAGGACACATTCTGATATTGCATCAGTTAAGTATTTTTTAAACACTTCTCACTCACTGTCGATATTTTTCCCATCCATCAACTGATACCATGGCGCAGAACTCAGCATACTTGTCAGGTTATCATAATTTCCTGCTTTGTAGTTCAGCATGAAACCTTTTCTGAATGAAATATTCATGAACTTAGCCACCTCTCGGGTGAGTTCCGCATGATCACTGTCAACAACCAGGGGCAGAAGAGTTACGTCTATAACTGAATCTCTCTGACACTGTAATCAGATCTAGCTCTTTGGCCACGAGTTCCTTCTGTCACATGCTGCTTGAGGAAATTATCTCGCAACAGCTCAGTAAATTCAGTTTCATTTTTCTCATGCGATTTCATGCGCTACCAAATCAAGGTTCGGATAACTAAAGTCTCCCATTATGATTACTCCTGTCACTAGCAACCGATCCACCAGGTCTGTAACAACACCCCACAATGTATTTGATCTTATTTGAATCCAGCTCACACCATATGGATTCAAACTCACTGCCATATAAAAACTGTCACTAGTATTGCAGTCATAGATCTCAACTCTAACTGGATTCAAGTCATCCGATATCATTAGCAGCACCGCCCCCCATCTTGTCTATCCTTCCTAAAAATACTGTACCCTTTGCACTCGATACCGGTTAGTATGTCTGCTTCTGATAACCAAGTCTCACTAATGCCTGCAACCAAGGCAACAAACTCTACTCCATTCTTTCTGATATTGCTAGCATTCGTGTACAGACATAAGTTACGAGTTTTTGTATGCTGTTGCATGTGGTCTGCCTGATACAATTCGACAACTTGCAGATCTCTGTTCTCATCTGGCCTCTTACTTATGGAGACAGCTTTATTCATGCTTGATAGGTCCGAACCGGGCCAACACAGAATCGTTCTCTCTTCATAATCATTTTCATAATAATAACCATTGCCATCATTAACACAGTTACCTAACATTGTCGCCTTAACACACAGATTCTCACTGTTCCTCTCATCAGAATTCAGTTTCCCTGACTGCCTGTGTTAGGTCTCATATCAATTAATTCAGGTGTAGGTCGTCCCTCTTATACCAACCAATCTTCCCTCAAACTCATTCCACACATCCAAAAAACTCGCAACGATTCCTTCTAGGCAGCCTACGCATCGAATCGTTTTCCATCAGAGCCCTTTTTTGGTAATTCATTTCCATTATATCTAGGTAATATACTAACGATTTTTACTTTTGCACTCTTCACTTCTTCCCACATCATTTTCATATCCTCTCTCATACTGAATTTATCGCTAGTTAAGTCATTGGAACTACCCACCAGAATTTTGACCTCTTTTGTTTTTCTTTTCTGTTTTTCAATTCCTTGCTTTATATTTTTCATTTTTGCTTCAGGAAAACTTAACGTTATAAACCACTCATCAATGGCTCGTTTTATGATAATTATGAGCCACAAAAGACGCAATGAACATTAGAAACAGAACTCGTTAATTACAGACCGAGGTTGAAAAAGAAGTAATTAAAACTGGTTACAATCATAGGTTGTTTAGTTTAAACTATTCAGTATTTTCGTAAGTAAATGTGCTAATACATTTTATTCCGAACAAATGGGGATGTGCGAGGTCGTTTAGCCCTAACATATTTTTTGGAAACTGGTGAAAGCCAACCTTGACTTTCACTTTTAACCAATCACAGATAACTGGCACAAGACTTGCAATGATTTCATTCAGGAGAAAGAGTATAGCAGATCACTGCTGCCATCTGGTGGTTCATAATACTCTTCTTTTTCCTAACATAGATTTTAGGCTAGGTAGCCTGTTCCGGTCTCATGCCATCTCTTTCTTGGTCTTCCGATTCTTCTTTTCTACTTATTTTATATTTGTATAAAATTTTCGGTAGTCTGTTGTCCATTCGATTTAAATGTTCTATCCATTTTTGTTTATACTGTCTTATGTAGTAATTAATTGGTTTTATATTCCAGGATTATAAAATTTCTCCATTTGTTTTATGGTCCAGCCAGGGCCGACTCTACCGACGGTGCAAGACGTGCATTTGCACAGGGCGGCAAGTTTTGGGGGGCGACAACGTTGGCATAAACTATACAAAAAATAAGGGAGAAGGGGCGGCAAAATATACTACTGCACAGGGCGACAAAATTCCTAGGGGCGGCCCTGGGTCCAGCTCGGTATATCCAGTTGTTTTTCTGAGAAATTTAATTTCTGCTGTTTGGATTTCCTTTTTATTCATCTTTCCTTTTTATGGTTCGCGTTTCGCTTCCGTATAGTAGAGTTGGTTTGGACAAGCCATTATATAATCTGATTCTAGTGTGTTTTTGTACTAGGGATGGCTTAAATATATTATTTATTATGCCATTTACTTTGACAAAGTTTGATATTTTAGTGTCTATGTCTTTTTCTTCTTCGTATGATAGATCACATCCCAAGTATCTGAAAGTGTTTACTTGTTCTAGTATTTTATTATCTATCACTATTTTATTTTTTATTGGGTTTTCTCCTTTGAATGCCTTTATTTTTGTTTTTTCTTTAGATATTGTGATTGTATTGTTTTGAGATATTGTTTAATGCTTTTAATGAGCTTTGTAAATCATCTTCTGATGTAGCTAATACGATTTGATCATCTGCAAATAGTAGACCTTCATTTGTGGAGTTATTTGTATACCAAATGGGTTATGCTGTTTCCAGATTGTTATAATTTTATTTATATATCTGCTTTTTCAATATATATATATATATTAAATATAGCGCTGCTATGTTAAATTTTCTTCGGATTGAAACGTTTCAAATGTTTCTAATCTCAAATGAGATTCCACTCTAGATTAGAAATTAGAAACTAATCTGGAGTGGCATCCTGTCTTGAGTTCACAGTTAAGAATACTAGCGAAGTAACTCATTTTTAAATAATATTGGTTAGAATTAAACATTTTTCATTTGAAGAACTCAAGTATACTTATTTGCAGACAATGTGTTTAACTGAAATGTGTTTAAATGAAAAAATTGAGTTTCTCTCTTTCGGAAACTCAGTTTTTTTTCATCCCACATATCTGCAAATAAGCCTTGGAATACACACACATAATTTACAAACCAAAATACTATTAGTGTCGGGAGATGTCGCTGCGTAGTTGTTGCGTTGTGTGAGAATGGAGATGTAAAGTAGCATTGGTTTTCATAGATGGGAGTACTCTTCCGGCCACAAGGCCTTGGGCATCTTGGAGATTTACTTTGATAATAATAATAATAATTTAAAAACAATGTCCATGCCACTTTTGAAACACATTTAGAGATATAACAGAATACAGTGACTACATGAATAGTGGAAGATTCAGGAAGAAATTGTCTAAGTATCCAAGTAATTCCGGCAAAATTACTTTTTTAAAAATATTTATTGAAATTTGGTAATAACTGCTTTGTTTCTTATAAATGATAAATGCCAAAAAAATTAGTCCAATATATCCAATAATACAAACTAGGGCACGAGTTGCCCTAGTTTGTACTACGTGCTTTAACTTACGCTAGTAGTCGCCGATACTTTTATAGTTACTATATTCGGCATGAAACTCTTTGATTCCGATCTTTGAGTTTCTTATTCGGTTTTGAAACAATGCGGGATTTAATATCCCCTTAATTTAAATAATGTTTACATGGCCGAAATGAAGCCTATTGGCTCTTTATTTTAAATAAAATATCTTAAGCCTATTTTCAGCTGATTTTGCGGAACAAGATCTTGGAATGATTCAACTAAGGTTTTGTTAATCCTGGAAACTCGGGTTTTAATCACGCAACTCAAGAATATCGACTGTAGAACTCACACTATTTCAAACAATAATATATAGGTGCAGGAACCACGAGATGGCGTCAGTTATAATGCCACACTGTCTTTCCCATTCTGCAGAAATCATAGATAGCTTTGCGCAAGCTGTCAGATATGCCAATATTGGAAATATGCTGTCTATTAATTTCAAAAAGTCAGTTACAGCCGGAATCTATCTCAACTACTCCCTGTGGAGAATAAAGACGCCTGTGGATTTATTTATTTTATATTTTATGGTAACGTAAAGTTCAAAAGAATTCCAATAAAACAGTATCTTCGTTTCCAAAACGAATCACCACAAAGTTCCTTGATATATATATGAGAAAGAATGGAATCTCTCGGAATCTCGGCAATGTGATATACTTCATATATAACCAATGAATTCAAAAACGTGAATGAATTGTATTATGGTGTTTTCGAAGTCAACAAAATGGTTTTCATTGTCATTAATCTAACAATCCGTATGCTGTTAACAGAAGGAAAACTACCTCGATTCATTCTTCTTAATTTGTTCTTAGAGCATTCTTTTTTAATTTTGTAGGCTTGTGTACAAAAGTGATCGTTTGGGGGGGGGGGGGGGTCAGAATTGGGAAAACTATGAGAATAAATGGGAAACTATCAGGGGTAAAAATTACTGATAGTTTCTGAAAAAGTTCAATCAAATTCTTTGCCGTATACCAATAAATATTCTCTGACACTTTTTAAGGGCGACACAAATTACGAGCTCATTTGAGTCAAGTAACTCTCTGATACACGATTTCATTCATAAGTTTTTGTTAATAAAAAGAAATGTCTACACGTTTCGCTATATTATCACTAACAGCATCTTCACAGGGTAAACAGGTTAGAATAACGACAGTAAAAACTGTGTACAATAGTTATTTCTGAAAATTGTTGATAGGAGCAGTTCCAGAGATTCCGTACCAGAATCTCTGGAACGTAGAACCCCCCCACCCACCCACCCACCCACCACCACTTTATGAAATAATTTGAAAATAAAAAATAAAAACGGAACCTACATAATAGAAGTTTATGATTATCCTATTAAGCTACACACAATGTTGATACTCTCAACTTCTTTGGATAATCATAAACATCTGAACGTTTAAAGTAACATGCTTGATCCTACACCATCTGTGGGTGAGTGACTAATGAGAAACACGTAATCTATTGATGTTTTATCAAAGTTGGGGATTGTAATCATTCGATAAACAGTACAAGGGATATTTTTCTAAACAACAGTGATAGGTGGAATAAATTCATGTGGTGTGCTTAGAGAAAAATGACAAGATTATCAAAAGTGATCTGGAGTGAAGCAGGATCTTTCTTGCTAATATGACACAAATGAGTTGTCTACGCCCTATTTGCTAATGGTAAGATCAGTATTATGGGAAATCTCTGTGTGTGTGTGTGTGTGTGTGTGTGTGTGTGCGTGTGCGTGTGCGTGTGTGTGTGTATGTTACAGGGAGAATGTAAGATTAATAATGACAGGAATTTGATATGAACAAAGTGCTAGTATAAAGATCAGTGGCGTAGATAGACCTATTGCCGCCTGGGATGGTCCCTGAGTTTGCCGCATCTCAATATACACCAAAAATACTACAAAAAGTCAACACGATGTATAGGGAAATAAATTAAAACACTATGTTTATTTTTGAAGTAAAACTTTAATTTCAACATTCTAAAATGTTGTTTTTCTTGCTTTTCTGTTAGCAAAATCGTCGATGACATTGGCGAAATCTATTTCATAGTAATGTAGGTAATTCTTAATCAAATTTTATTTAGAAAAACTCCTCTCACAACTAGCAACACTCACAGCAATTGTGTGGAAAATTCGCAGTAGTATTACAATATTTGGAAATGAGTTCTCGAGACTGTATTTTAGAATTAACTGCAAAAGGTTCAAAGTGCCGCCCGGGGCGGACTGCCCCTTCCGCACCCCTCTGATAAAGATAATTGAAAATGATTTTCATGGAACACACTTATGTCGAAACAGATATCCCAAAAAACATTCGATATTTTTAGAGGATTTGAAGCCTCAACTCTTTTATTCCCAAAATTCAAAGCCATCTCAAGGAGGCACACTTGGTTGCGGCAGCGGACTACACGTAATTGTAATTACATTGTAATTTAAATTGTAATTACATGGTGAAATGTAATTTTTCATTCCAAGGTATTTAAACAGGACATTATTATTTTCTGGGGAAGTCAGGTGTGGTGAAATATTCTCTGAGGAAAACGGCCAGGAACTTCTTTCCATCTCTTCTATTTTCAACGATGGTAGAATCCTCTGATTAGGGATCATGGCATTGTAATGCAGCCGACATGCCTCTCCCCTACTGCATCTGTTCTGGAATCCGGTTTGTGTGTTTTAAGGGATGAATAACCCGAGCTTTTCAAGAGGGGGGGGGGGGCCTTCACCTCCGTGAGACCGCTAACTCTACTTTGATTGAAAAGACCTGACAAAGGTTCGTGTCGTCGAGATGAGATTCGAACCCACATCTTTCCAACCAAAGGGCCAGTAGAAACCAAGCTATGGAGACGCCGCAGTTAATTCAAATTAGGGATGTCACTATAGATATGAAACAGCTGCGACAGAATGGAGAATTAGATAATCATATTTTAATTAATGTACTACAGGTTAAACAAAATGTTACCGTCAATGACATCAAAGTGTACCTTCTCCCCTGACATTCACTTTACTATTCAGTCCATTCGAGCATTTTTTTCATGTTGCTTAGCCCTTCTAAACATAATATTGTTGAATATTATATGATCAGAGGCGGCTCGTGCATAGGCACTACGGAACTGCAGCACCCCCAATTTTTCTCGATATATATTTATTAATTTATTTATATTTGCTTGTAATATTTAATTTTATCATCAACAGTCCTATACAATTCTCTTATTTTGTATAAAAAATAATAAAAATCCATCTTGTAGCACTTAGGAGAGCGAAGGACACTAGCGGCACTGTGTTTACCACAGTGTCATATTGTTACGCGCGCAAGCATATGCACGTCATAGTGAGATGCGAGCTATTAGCGTAATGCGGCACTGTCCGTCGCGCAGTTCCACTGTTGTTTATATTCACTTTGTGCCAGTAGTAGAGTGTTCGTAGTGCTTATCGTGTTTACTCCGTCTCTTTAAATATTTGAACATTACAATTAAAGACGTAGCATTTGTTATAGTTTTGATTTTAGAACATTATTGGGGTTATGGTAATGGATTTTATTTTTAAGTAATTTTGAATTATACCAAACTATATAATTTTATCGATAATAAACAATATTTTTTCATGTTTAATTTTTTTTTAATTTTTACCATAATTTTGATATTTTATCCAAACACGTATACACTGTACTTACAGTGTGTATGTATATTTCGAAAGTTGCAGCAACGATTTCAAGCCACGAGCTGCCACTGTATGAGTTACAATCAGCCATTCCATTTATATCAATAACCTACGTATTTTCTGTGGTATCAGGCTGTAAAAGTATTTATGTAGCTATAAGTCTAAATATTTTTACATAAAGTTTACCAAGGTCAAGCTCAGTAAGAATTGTGACTTGTAAATAGATGTATGTTATATGTAAATAATCCCAATTGGAATTTGTATATTGCTTTATGCCAAATAAGGGAATATTCTAGGTGTAGTATTAAGGCAATACCTTGCCATTAATAAACAGTATAATTTTAAAGCTTTGTAAAGACGTCAAACTTTGTGCATGTTCTACATGGGAAGCTCAAGGTCAGTGCTAGGTGAACCGACAAAAGCTTCAAAATGTCTGCTGCCAGAACGAATAGGATTTAGGGAGGGTAGGAGAAAAACAAAGGAAGGGTCAGTCAAAGAAAAGGATCAAGGGATTTCGCCGAAATGTTCGGGGTTCACATATCTCCGCACAAGGATTCGGAAGTGACCGAATAAAAGGCGTGGACGAAAAGATCGCATCATCGGTTCGAGAGATTTTCGTCAGTGATCCAGAGGTCGTGATCGAGAGTCGCCAACGGTTGTTCGGCAGATGTAGGCCATCGAGTACGCGACTTCAGGAGAAATCATGCCCGTGATCTGAAAGAAAGATGACGAGGAACCGATCCGCCAGGCAAAGCTGATAGTTGACGACGAATTGACGAGTCTTCGCCGGGAGCTGTTGTCAGAGGGAAGAAATTGCTCCGTTAATCCAACGCGCATGCAAACATTCCACAAGCCGATAATCTTCGCCCGAAATGCAGGAGTACAGCATCCCAAGGAAGCATCAGTGACCCATTGACGGCGTAAAGAAGGATTAAAAAAAGGCCAGACACGGAACGGAAGTCCAGTTCGAAGCCAAGTACACAGAGGGTAGCAACTATAAAGTGAGTTGACCCGTTTGTTAAATTTCTTTGAGCTTTTAAGAGAACTCTTATTAGTGGACTGTAAGTAGAGGCTGATCTAAATAGGCATACTTAACAGTTAAAAGATTATAAAGTAATTAAGTGTCAGGAATTTATAGTTTGAGATAAGTCATAGTGTAACTGTTTGCTGAATTAGTGAAACTTGCCTATAGAATATTCCCAGCATAGAAAGGAAAGAGCAATTGTGTGTAAAAGATATTATGTGTTCGATGAGTAAGAGTTAACAATTAAGCAATAAGTACCATTGCTCAGTATAAATGATTTATGTGATATTAAGAAAATTAGTTAAATATGTCATATGATTTGTGTGAGAAAAAGCAGGAACTTAACTAGTCTATTTATGCAGATTTGAATTGTGATGTTTCTTTTTATTATTGAAATGCAGTGTAAAATTTGTCTTGTGTGAATTAAAATTTTGTTGTTTAAATAAATAGAGTGTTGCCTGATATTTTAGTTCTTTTTTGATGCACTGTTCTAAAAAAAAAAAAAAACAACCGAGCTTGTGAGCTGGGAAGATAGATAATTAATACGAGAATTAGATAAAGGGATAGCCACGACTGTACATAAGAGTAAGGAATGATATCTACCGAAAGTAGTAATATTTAATGCCATAAAAGGATTTCCTGAGGCGCAGTCACTAATTCAAATAAATATCTAGAGATCCTTGGTATAATAAAAATAGGAATACCGGAGGTAGAAATAAGGAACAGGAGGATATAAGTTTAAGGTTAATAGAGTTGTATAAGGGAAAGAGACAAGTTAAAGATTTGGGAATTGACGACTGGATAAAAAACCACACTCACATTTACAAGGTCTTTCAGTTAAGCGATTCGTGTAGAATTTAATGAGACTAAATTTCCTCTCTATCTCTCTCTCTCTCTCTTTCTCTCCTTTAACTCGAACGCAAAGCGCAGTATTCATCTCCACTAGAAAGACCCACCTTAGGTCATTTCTGAATGATTCGTCTGGTCTTGAAGTTATCTTGAAATATTCGGAGGATAATAATTCGGATTACTATTTATTCAATTCTCTGGGTTAATAAAATCTTGTTATGCACGCTCTCCTCCCTCCACAGCAACATACATGGCACTGTATATAGCGCATGCTTACTTTTCACTACAGCTTTTTTGTTTTTTATGTGGCTTCCACTCATAAAAGGTTTTTTTTTCTTTCAATAAACCTAATAGTATATTTGTGCTGTGAGTGGGTTAAGGAGTTTTTTCTATTTTTATTAATTTTATATTTTTTTATTTATTTTTTACATAGTTCCATAAACCATGGAACTTTTTAAGTCGCTTTAGACCTCCAATAATTAGGGCTGTGATCTCACACCGAGCATAGAAATTCTACTCCCACCTAAAGATGCTCACAAATATCGATACTGACGGCGTGATTCAAAACCACAGCCTCCTGGTTGGAGAGTGGATACGCTAACCACTCGGCCACCCACACTGGCAACATAACGGGATGGAAACACATCCTGGTTGGATGTTTACGTCCCCAGTCCAGTGCGAACCCTTCGTGTTCGTCTTTAGTGTGTGTTATATGAATATGAGAACGGATTTAATAAGACTAAATAAAACAGAACTACTGGAAATGAGAAGACAATTTTGTAGACTGAAATATACTTTTCAAAATAAGGTTTATTTCTGATATATTTAGTTATTAACGAGCTATAAACTACAGTAATTAATATCGAATTTACAAATATGTATCATACATTTGTATTAGCTATATGATGATTTTCATATAGCTAATACAAATGCTCAACACTTCAATAACACAAAACACATCAATTAACAATATACTGCACACAGCAAAATCAACTATGGAACACACACACACACACACACAGTGATGACAATAAAATCAAAAAAACTGTAACTTAAAAGAACAATAACTGTAACGTCCACATTACTTTTATAACTAACTATGGCAACCCGATTTCTTATGTCGGTTTAGACTGCTCTTAGACAAATATTCACGCCCACATAAATCACAGCGGAATGTCTCCCTGACATCCGTGTGTGTTTGCATGTGCTTCTTGAGACTGCCATCGCTCGCAAAACTTCTTTGGCAAACGGTGCACAGGATATCTACACTTCTGAAGTGCCATTTTAGGTGTCTTCTCAGCATAAATTCTTTGGAATAAGGTCGGTCGCACACTTCACAAACATATATCCCTACAGGCTGCTGTGGGGATTGAAGATCAGAACCTAAACATGAAATAAGGCAGAGTCTGCATTAAAAACAGTCTTCAAGCAAGTTTGCTTAGAGAAAAAACAGACATAAGATCCACTTATTACATAAATAATATATATACAGTATATATATATATATATATATATATATATATATTTAAAAAAAGAATTGAATGACTAAAACCGAGATTTAAGTAAAAAGGTATTAATATAAAAACACTAGTTTCGACTTGTAACAGCCTTCATCAGGTGACAATTATAAAAGAAAGAAAAAAGAAAAAACACTGAAGCTTAAATAAACTATGAACAACATAGAGAGTCTCTATACATAACTGACATTAAAACGTCGTTTGTTGTATTATTGGGAAAGTGCGTGCTAGTAGCATCTCGTGAACGCCAGTACATGATTATAGCTGAATGACTATCTGGGAGGTTGTAGCTAAAGTTATTATTTAGATGAACAAGATTGAAGATGATTTCCCTAGATTCCACGATTTTTCTCTCTAGTTCATCATTGCAACGGAAGATGTTGATAGATTTTTCCCAGCAGATTGTGTGACTTTGGCTTTCATCATTAGGATTAGCCGAGAAAAGGATATGACTTGATAATGCACTGGCTCGCTGTCTCTTGTAAGTAATGTCCCTCATGTGTTCTTCCATACGCAATTCGACAAATTTGTCTGTCTGCCCAAAATAAGGAATATCGCAATCACACAATATTTTATATACACCAGGGTATTTAAGATGATGATGACAAGGTTTTGGGTGGCTTATTAAGAACGGATTTTTGGAAGTGGAGTGAACAAAGTTCTGATATTTTATTTTCTTAGAACGTTTGCTAATTTATGTGAAACTGTACTTATGTAAGGAATAGATATATTGCCTTTGAATCTATTTGTTTCTTCTGAGCGATGTCTAGGAGGATTAAGAAGGAATCTCTCAATGATTCTCTTGGAATATCCATTAACTTTGAAAGAAGTTTTGAGATGGTTTATTTCTGTAAGAAGTTCATTTGGGTCATCCAGAAGAGAACGGGCTCTATGTCCCAAGGCGTAAATTATTCCACGCTTATGAGAAGGGAAGTGATGGGATTATCCTATAATTAAAGTGATGGGATTATCCTATAATTATAATTATAGGATATAATTTTAATTTTAATTTCCGCAGGAAGGATAATTATATAATTATCCTTCCTGCGGAAAAAGGCAATGCAACAGTCATCGTAAACTCTGAAGATTATCAGAATAAAATGCTTGAATTACTACAAATGATACCTACTCAATACTCGAGAGAGAGATCCAACTCGCGAACTTCAAAATCGTACAAACAACTTATTAAAAACACCCACTGAATTATCCCGAAACGTTCGCTTATCTCTACGTTCTCCCCATCCGTTAATTCCTCGCATATGTGGTGTTCCTAAAATCCATAAAGAGAACACCCCACTAGGCCCCCTTGCAGAAGGTATCAATTCTCCGACGTACAACCTTTCAAAATATCTTGCCAAATACCTAAAAAGTTTTTCAGGCAAGTCGCAATCCTTCATCAAGAACAATATCAGAACTTTGTTCACTCCAATTCCAAAAATCCGTTTCTTAATAAGCCACCCAAAACCAACAACATCAGCATCTTAAATACCTGGTGTATATAAAATATTGTGTGATTGTGATATTCCTTATTTTGGGCAGACAGACAAATCTGTCGAATTGCGTATGGAAGAACACATGAGGGACATTACTTACAAGAGACAGCGAGCCAGTGCATTATGAAGTCATATCCTTTTCTCGGCTAATCCTCATGATGAAAACGAAAGTCACAAAGTCTGCTGGGAAAAATCTACTAACATCTTTCGTTGCAATGATGAACTAGAAAAATCGTGGAATCTAGGGAAATCATCTTCAATCTTGTTCATCTAAAGAATAACTTGAGCTACAACCTCCCAGATAGTCATTCAGCTGTAAAAATGTACTGGCGTTCACGAGACGCTACTAGCACGCACTTTCCCAACAATACAACTAACGAAAGAACAGCTTTAAATACAGTCACAACGTTTTAATGTCAATTATGTATAGAGACTCTCTATGTTGTTCATAGTTTATTTAAACTTCAGTGTTTTAGTGTTTTTTCTTTTTTCTTTCTTTTATAATGTCACCTGATGAAGGCAGGCTGTTACAAGCCGAAACTAGTCGTGTTTTAATATCAAAACCTTTTTACTTAAATCTCGGTTTTAGTCATTCAATTCTTTTTTAAAAAAAATGTATGTTAACTGAATCAATGACCATTCTTTCATATATATATATATATATAAATATAATACGCAAAAATATTTCCTATGAAATGTGAAATTATTTTGAAGTTATGAAGAATATTTTGAATGTTAGATCATTTCTGAAAATGGCTGTTTTAATGAGTATGTGAAATGTTTTACGCAGATAACTTCATACGGTCTTCTCAATCGCACATCTGCCCAACGATTCTAGTTGGCGATCAGCTGAATCCGCGAATGCAATACGAAGACAACCAAATGGATACCCACATGCTATTTGTCCCACCAGCTGTATCTTCATGCCGTAACTCTCACTTTGAGAAATCTTCAAGAAAGAAAAGAACTAACACCTCAATCCAGAGAGCCTGGCTTAGGGGGGGGGGGTCAGAACATAAAATTTCTTGACAGGATTCCAGCATGTTTCTAACCCAAGGATTTTACTTTCCAGCGAACAGAACCACACTCATATCCATCAGTTTTGTTCCAGACATTCTACAATCTTTCTGTATGAGATTTTATATGAATAAAATGTGCCTTCTACACTAGCATGTAGACATAAAAGCAAAAAACACATAAACTACTATTGTTTAATAGTATACTGATAATGCACACAAAAGAAATAACCAAATTAGATATAGCTTGTTGAAGTTTGAATTAATGAGGACGCAAGTTGAGCCATTTGGAAAATAAACAAAAAATCCATTCTTTTAGAAACATAAAAGATACCTATAATGGAAAAGAAAGAATCCGATGAAACCGGAAACGTACTTAACAAAATCCATTTTCTTTCTTATCTTCATTCTATCCACGTAAAAAATTTCAGCATAAAAATGTAAACAATAACTCAGAAATAATAATGAAATCATTATTCTGCTTTTGTATTGTTCTTTTTTTATCATTAATATTTTTTCACTTTACTAGATTTCTTGGATGCCCTCGAAGACTCTGACTTATTGAATCATCGGTTGCTGGAAATAGTTGTTCCTCTTGCAAGTGCATCTTCCATGAGTCATTATGGTTGTTGAGATCGGATCTCTCTCTCTCCTCTTAAAAGAGCAAACAAAATCTGCTAAACTCGTTGTCTAAGGAGACTTGTTCACAATGAGCTGTCAGTGGTCATCTTCACATTGATCTTCGGGCCTGAGAGATTAAAAACTGGCCTGTTTGGAAGTCAAAGAATGGATACCTGAAAAGTAAATGTAGCAATATAGAGAAGCTCACTTTAAGAATCACGATAATACAAAACGAAATTATAAAAGACTGTTACAAAACTGATAAAGAAGAAAAGCGTACACAGATGATGTAAAAAGTTAAGTATTTTCGTTTGTTTTTAATTTGTGCATATATATAGAGCTTATATTCCTTCACCATACTCAGTTATGATTTGAATACATTTTTCTGCATAATACTTAAAGGACAATATCATTTTGTTTATGATCATCCACAGTGGATCTCTATATGGATTTTTTTTTTTTTTTTTTGTTCTAAAAATGTCACTATCAATACAATTTCTTCAAAAATGCCGTCTTGAACACATTATTGCAGTAAGATTGCGAGACGTCAATTACGTATTCAAATTCTGAAGTTATTATGTATTCGTTTCATTGAGATGCATGATGGGTAATAGCATGTTTCATCATTTTGGAAATACTGCACGGCGTATAGCCAAGGTTACTTTTGTATAACCATCCGTACTCACCTTAGAGATTGGGTTTTTTGTTTTATTTATTTATTTTAAATTTAGTATCTTTGTAACATAGGTATTGGCTTGAACACGAATTATTTTCACTTTAAAAAGTTCAGTTAATTAAATCATGAGCATTTGCATGTTATCAAAATGCATTTTTAGAAAATTTCACTAACGTTGCCTTTGTGCATAGTTTTGTTTATCATAACTTGTTTGTTAACCACCATTTCTTCAATGCTCATCACACATCTAAGCCTAACTGTTAACACTAAATGAATAATGTATTCAAAAAGATAAAATCCTGCCTACCTCATACATAGATAAAATGCAGCGTAGTTCCATTCACAATAATCTGATATTCATACAGTGTTATTGAATGAATTATAAGTACTGAACTCTAGCCATTTAAAAATGCTTGTCATGCACTGCGGAAAGCACACGCCATATTAAAATTCTCGAGCGCCACCTAATGAAATTCTGAATTTTGTTATATTTTTTTAAAACCGCAATTAATGACGTTTTTTGGTATTCTATATGAGTATGGATGTCATTTTCAAATTTCTATTCGCATTTCTCAGGTAAACCACTATATCTTAAATATGCGATGCGTTAACTGTCATATATACATATGAATAATTATTTAAAATATCGAAATAATTTATGCAGCATATACGAAGGTATATTTTGAGAAACCTTGCCGTTGATCTCAATTCAATGTGTGTGTGTGTGTGTGTGTGTGTGTGTGTGTGTGTGTGTGTGTGTGTGTGTGTGTGTGTGTGTGTGTGTGTGTGTGTTTTCTCCCAATAGTAACCCTACTAGGAGGTAATTTATTCCTACATGCTCCATTGTATTACAATACTTATATTACATGTAGCTTACAAGTACTGATTAACATTTCTATTTATATTTTTGTATCAATTTTCATATTTACATTTATATTTTTATATATACATTAACACTATACAGTATAATTCACATAATAAAAGTATTTATGTTATATCACAATGACTGGAAGTTGATTTCATTAGCAAATTTAATTTTATTAGCAAAAGTATTACATAGAATTAATACTTTTCGATAAGTCTATGTCTTGACACTGGCCACTTGTCTCCGAAAGTGATGACGTGTTGTATTAGGGGCATGCGGATGGAATCCAATAGCTGACAGTCATAAAGTATGTGGCCAACAGTCTGTTGAAGGTGTGGATTGCAAATGCACGATGGTGATTCCAGGATATGGAATCTCTGAAGGTAGTGTCTTAGATTTCCGTGTCCTGTTAGTAGCGTGGTTAAACCTGGAGAACGTGTTTTTTTCCGCCGGAGTCTGCTTCTGATGCTAGGAAAGAATTCTTTTGTTTTTGATCCGTTTTTTGATGTTTTCCATTCTTCCCGCATGTCTAGGTTTTTCTTTTCTAGGTTTTTACAGCAGATTTCGAGAATTTCTGGTAACTTGTTTCTAGCCGTTCGTTTCTAGCTGCTTCTTTAGCCAACTGATCCGCTCTCTCGTTTCCTGCTATTCCAGGATGCGCGTTCACCCAGCAGAACTTGATTTCCCATCCCTCTAGAGTGAGATTTCGAACCAGATTTCTTGTCTGTTCCATCGATGCAATATGGTTGTTCTGGTTTTTAATGCCGTCTATAGTGCTTCCACTATCACTGTAAATTGTTGCTGTCTTTTGGTGAGAGGTGTTGAGTTCTAATTCCTGGAGATATGGAAGTGACTGAACTATAGCAAGTTGTTCTGCTTGGTTGTTTGAACAGAGAGGATGCAGTCTAGAGCAGCGTTCTTGTATAATGGACTGTCTGTTGTATGCAGCGAACGAACAACCGACGTTCCCTTGTTGTATGCAGTGAACGAACAACCGACGTTCCCTTCGGTTTTGATTCCATCAGTGTATATTTGGAATTCGTCACTTTCAGGGCTTTCCTTCTCCTTAATATTGTTTTTTTTTTGTTTTGTTTACTGTAGTGAAGCGGATTTTCGTAGCAATTTGGATCGATGTTGCAACTTTCATTATATCTCCCGGAAGTGATGTCATATATAATAGATAATTCTTGTATCTTCAGGCAGATTGGTGTTAGAGCTGCAATAACGCAAACTGCCTCGAAAGATATTGTCTGTATCCTTTAATTATACGTATGGCTCTAAGGCGTTGAACTCTGCTTAGTTTTTGTCGGTTTATATTTGATTTTAGTGTATGTTTCCAGGCAGGTGCAGCATAAGATATCAGTGGTAGTATAGCACGGTATATATTGTTTTCAGCGTTCGTTGGCTTAATTCCCCCACTTAATCCTTGCCGACCTAGCTAGGAGGTTTACTACTTGCAAGCTTTTTTCGGCAACATATGAGATGTGCTTATTGAAGGTAAATTTTTCATCTATTATCACTCCTAGGTATTTTAACTCACTGGCTACCTCAAGAACTTCTCATTTAGGAAGACCGTTAAAGGTTGTTTTGATTTTTTACGTGAGATGTGGAGCACTTTAGACTTGGTGCTGTTGAATGTAACTTTCTTCTCGCGTGCCCACTCTGCAATTTTAAAGAGTTCTTCGTCGGCCGTTACTTCTAGTTGTAAGCCGTCGCGTGCCCGAATCATTATCATCGCCGAAAACTATGACTTTTGTTTCGGTAGTGAAAGGAAGTCTTAATAGCGAGTCGTACTGGATGTTCCAGAAGCCTGACCCACACCAGGAGCCTTGCCGCAGCCTCCATTTGACTTCTTTCGTTACAGCTGTAGTTTTTAATGTCATGGTTGCTCTTCTGTCTGTAAAATAATTTTTTGTAAGATCGAGTAAGTTTTATGGGCATTTTAAATCCCTTAATTGATTGATTATGACTGGCCACAACACAGCATCAAAAGCTCCTTGTACGCCGAGTGAGTTCAGCAGTACTTCTTTTTTTTTTTTTGCTGTAGACTGTCTTCTGTGAACTCTTTAACTTCCATAATTGCGTTTACTGTGCTGGATTGAGGTCTAAATACATATTGATTGCTGCTTAATAGGTTTCTTGAGTAAACATAGTGCATTATTCGGTTTATCGGAAGTTTTTCTAGTACCTTACCAGCATCGAGACTGATTGACCTGTATTTGCTAATTTCGTCGGATTTTTCTTTGTTTAATTACGGGTATAATTTTAGAGCGTTTCCATACTAAAGAAAATCGCCCTCTTTTTAGGCATTCGTTGTAAACTGTTGATATGAATTCGGGGAATTCGACAAAGACTCTTAGGAGTATATCGCTGGTTATTCCGTCTTCTCCAGGGATTTAGAGATATTTTCGCAAATATCTCTAAATCCTTGGGCCCATTGATCTTAATACTGACTCGAATTCATTAGTTGTAAATAAGTCGTCGTCAGGAGTGTCTATGTCTGTTTTCATTCTTTGTCTTAAGTTTTGTGGATTTGGATTTCTTTGTCTGTTGATTCATCGTCATCGGGAATAAACTTCTCTATCATAATACCTGCAGTTTCTGCTAAGTTTTTAGCGTAGATGCCATCTGGTTTCTTCATAGTTGATAATATAGGTGTTGTCTTATTCTTGCTTGCTGTTAATTTATATATGCAGTTCCAAGGATTCGATAATTTTGGTTTTAATTTGGCTTTATAATAGTTCTGTCTTCTGCTCTCTTTTAAATCTTGGTTATTGTATGTTCTTTGGTATAGTGTCTGAGTGCGTTAACGCGTTTTCTTAGGACTGTTAATTCGGCGTTCCACCAAGATACTGATTTTCTCTCCTTCAATGTTTAGCTTCGTTGTTCTGTGTTTGGTCGCTGGATTTTTACAGACCTGACGAAAGCACATAAGCAAGTAAGTCTATACCGTCTTGCTCTGATGCCCAGATGGCTAGGTTCTTGTCTAAGGTGAGCTGTTTTTCGCAGTTCGCATTAAAATGAATGGTCTGAGATTAGGCACGAAAATTCTCTTTTTAATACTTTAGCAAATATCTCTAAATTGGTTTTATTGGTAAAGTACTTGATGTTAATGCGATGGTTTGTGTGGTTTATTCCGTTTATATTTTTGTTATTGATCATGAAACTTAATATGCGATGATCAGAACAGCTTTCATCTTCTTCGCATTTCCATTCAGAAACCCGGGGTAAAATAGTTTATCCCGGGTAAACTATTTACCTCTATTGTTTGTGTTTTCGTTAATCCATAATACCGAATGAGAGTTACTATCTATTCCAATAATTAGGGCGCGGTCGATGGTAAAATCCACGATGTTGCCCATTTTTCCTAAGTCGTATTTTATGTCAGTGTGATAGTTTAGATAAATACTTGCAGCAAAAGTTTTAATTCCTCTGTACGTAATTTCAATAAGTATTGAGTCCTCATTGCTGGTGCTACGAAATAAATATTGCCTCGACTTCAGGGTTGGACACGAGTATTGCAGCTCTCTTTCTTTCGGATCCTTTGGAAAATATTTCATAATTACTTGGGAAGCCGCATATATTGTTTTTCATGTTGTAAGGTCTTGTATTAATGCCAGCCCTATATTTTTTCTATTTATGAGTTGTGTTAAGTTATTGACTGTCTTGATAGAGCGTTGTAGATTTATTTGAAGGCATGCCAGGTAAGTAGTGCTGTTTCTATAAGCTTTATTATTGCTTTCCATAATCTATGTTTTTAATTTTGAGCTGTTTGTAGTAGTTGTATGTCGGGCAGTCTTTGCTTAATGCCATGTGTTTGCAGTCGTTTTTAGTTTTGGCATATGCTTGTTGTGATTTTGGCAATTTATGCAATTCATCTCGGACTTATTTCGTGGGCACTCGCTGAACTTATGTTCTTTAGAGCAGAATGGACAGGTGGTTTTTCCCCTGTAGTCTCGTGTATGATGGTGAAATTTATTGCAGTTAAAGCACCTCAGAACGCTTATAGTCATAGTCTGCACAATGGCAAATTCTCCATAGCATTTTAACACCGGTTTTCAGCAGTTTAGTCGTCACAGTTGGATAGACTTCTATAATCAAGTTTCTTTTGTTCGTTTTTTTTTTATTTGTCATGATAAATTTGTGTCATCTTTATGTAGCCGATGAAGAGTTCTTCGTTCTGCATGCGAATTGAGTCTATTGCGTTGTTCGTAACAATTTCACTGGGAATATATCATATATTATCAGACTTGGAAGATGTTTCTTACTGGGATTTGCTTCTAATGTGTCTTTGTATTCCTGATATTTCATTATGTAGCAAACCTATATCGGTCTTTTCTTTGAATTCAATTAACACGCGTCCATTATTAATACGAGTACTTTTCATTTTTGTGATTCCGATTTTTATATTTCTTGGGTCTATTTTTTCTTTTATAAGATTTTTGATTTCTTCGCTGTTTAGCTGAGCTATCGGTTTTACTATTAATTTATAGCAAGGATCGTTTTCGGATTCATCTTTGTTTTCAGCGTTGTTTATAACGACTTGCGAGTATAGCTGAGTAGGCTTAGCTAAGTTAGCCTGTCCCTGGTTGTTTGTAGTAGTCTGTTGTTCTATCGATACTTTAATTGCATTTTTCATTTTATTAAATACCTTCGTTAGTTCGCTTAATGCAGTTAGCATGTCGTTTTTAAATAATTTCTTAGATATTGCCGCTTATTTTGGCAACGTTACGCAGCAAATCTAGGGCTTTTTCGGACTCTAATTAGTCCCCTGCCGCCATCTTAATGTTACTTAAAGTTGTGAATTATAGCTTTCCTATTGAACTGTTATGCTTTCTGAGATACAAAATTTAAGATAGTGTACTTACAATTTTTCTGCTTATTCCTAGAAGTTGCGCTTCCATTGAATTAGAGGGTTGTTTCTTGTGTCCTTTGTACCTCCCAGTGGCAGCAGTTGGGAGGCGGGGAGGTGTTATTCCTTGTTGTATCAGCTAATCCTACTATGACTGAGACGTCTTTGAGGCAGCTGAACAATAGATATTCTGACCAGCAGTATTCAGTTCAAAAAGATAGAATAATATTTCAGTCATACGCGCCTAGAATTATGAAACTACTGTAGAGCAGACTATAGAGTAACTACTCAATGTTAGATAGAGCACTGTACGAGCTATCAGCTGATACTAGATACATCCAGTTTTCTGTTCGATAACACACAAAATCGAGGCAAAAGTAGGAGTGATTTCAGGCACGTCTGAGCTTTGTGTGTGTGTGTGTGTGTGTGTGTGTGTGTGTGTGTGTGTGTGTGTGTGTGTGTGTGTGTGTGTGTGTGTGTGTGTGTGTGTGTGTGTGGTAACTATTTTGTTTGCATAACAGTAAGAAAATTTTACGTATAAAGCACGTGATTTCATCAGTGGGTGACCAATTCGTACATCCTTTATTTCCTTCTACCCTTCAGCATGAATTGACTACTCTTGGCACATTGCCAAGCTCGGTTCTACGAAGTGTGGGCGTACAATACAATCCGATATCCAATATATTTATATATATACAGTGGAACCTTGGTTGTCGAACGCCTCTGTTCTCGAGCAATTGGGTTCCCGAACATATTTCCAAAACAAAAAAACGCCCTGGTTCCCGAACAGGCAAACGACAACCACTTGCTGCGCGTGCTGAGCTGTAAGGCGGGAAAGTGTCAGTTAAGCGGAATCCTTCGTTCAGTGCAGACGCCTGCTCGAATTTGCAGTGAGTTTTCTTGATTCTCTTTTTTTTTTTTTTCATAAATTATTATTAATTAAGCTAACATGGGGGCTGCAGAAGAATAGTAACAGCAGCAAAGCGAAAAGAAAAGTTGTTAGAACCACAATAGAGATGAAAAAAGAAATCATATCCAAACATGAAAATGGCGTTCGAGTCTTTGATCTTGCTATGCAGTTCGCTATGGCGAAATCAATGATCTGTACAATAATCAAAAATAAATTTTCTTCTACATTTTATCTATTTATTGTGTTTATTCTTTTTTATATAAGATTTTATGCATTTTCATTATGTTTGTATACGATCTTATGGATGAAGTACTGTTGTAAAGGTTTAAATAAACAATCATCTGGGGTTCGGGAACGGATTAATCCATTTTACATTAATTCTTATGGGAAAATGGTTTTAGTTTTCGAACAATTCGGTTTCCGAACCACCTTCGGGAACGAATTAAGTTCGACAACCGAGGCTCCACTGTATTGGTTAACCCGAATACTTGTTAATTATATAAGTAGCTCCATGTGTGCTAACCAGTTTGTTTACCAACTTGTGGAATCTTCGATTCACTGATAATGCGCCTTTTTATTTGCCAAGAATAAGTTTTCATTTATTTGCAAAAAGAATATGAACAAATGCATTGATCAGCTGTAGGTCGAGCAGTGGCATAAATATTTCAAACGTGTTACATTATAATGGAGTTCCTGTTTGGAATACAAAATGAGTGACAGTAGTACATGTACTTTTCCATTTCCAAAAATAAATAAATAAAATAAAATAAAATAGCAAGAATTGCATATCATAAAAATGTATTCAGTTCAACATAATTATAAATACTAATGATTATATAAGAAATAAAAAAAGTAATAAAAGAAGTAAGAAACAAATAAAAAATGTAATGCATTAACATGCGTTACACATCAAAAAGGCTTTTTTGCACATTCGTGTAATTTCAAGTGCTGTTTACGGTTAAAGGTGCTTGAGAATCCTCTCTAGCACACTTTGAACAAGATCCTTCTTCATATGTGTACGGTAATGGAATCTGAGTGCTGATTGGCTTGAATATACTCCATGACATATTTCGCAAAAATATTTCATGTGAGGCCTTGGCTGGATATCGGGTGCACCGCTTGGCGTACTCAGAACACGGGAAGCTTAAAAAAAAAAAAAAAAAAAAAGTATTAAAGATGTGAATATACCCAACTGGAATTGGTATGAGTGCTTCTTCCAAGTTTAATTGAGAAGCGCGTTTTTAGATGAGATTATTTAGATTATTAAAAACAGGAAATAGTAAACAATGATAGCACAAACTTATAACAGCAAAAATAAAATCTTCACACATTAATAATTCCAATCGTTTGGAATAAGAGCTATGTATAGAAAATGGTTCCACTCTTTTCGGAAAAAGTTTTAATCACGTCTTGCATTCGAATGAGAGAATATCCAAATAACTTGCTGGGAACACTTTTAACAATGTTGATTCCACATGATGGAACTTGATTGCATAATTAAAATAATATAAGTGAAAACACAATGCTATTTCCAGGAAAATTACTATTGGATAGTGAATAGATGGAAGATTAAATGGTGAGGACGATAGGTTGTGTGAAGCCTATTGGCCCTCCCAACGATGAGTCCTTAAATTCCATGAGTGTGTCAAGTAATATGGAATAAATCATGCCCACACGCATAATACATATAAATGAATCTCTGAAAAATTCCTCGAAGCAAACCATTTTTGTTGGCACTGAAGGAAACGCATATGAACACACAATTCAGTAATTGGTTCGAATCCTAAGCAGGGAACCTTTACAAGTTTTTTTTGTTTTTTGTTTTTTTTGTAGCTTTCAGCTGTAGCTCCAAATCAACAATTACGACAACCTGCTCCCAGTAAATATATTTCTATTGACCGTTTAAGACCATGAATACGCGAGAAATGTAATTTAAAATATACGATCAATCATTCCTCTCATCCTGAAATGCAGCCTCACTCGCGTGCACCTTGCCAAGGCCATTATGCGCAACTTTTGCTTACCCCGGTTTCCGCCACTCTCGCATCCAGGTGGTACACTGAAGTTATCTCACCTAAAGACAATGCCGACTGTGGCATCACTCTTCTCTTTCAATTCGTGCGTTGATGGTCTGGGTAAACGTTCGCTCCACTCTCCCAAGAACTGCTCTCTCCATATCATCTGTGGTCTTCTGCCAGACAGAAATCCAAAGAATCCTTAATAACCTGAATACAAACAAGGCATTTGGTCCTGACGGTATCCCACCTATTGTGTTAAAAAATTGTGCCACAGAACTAAAATTATCCTGTATTGCCTCTTCAGTGTATCCTATTCAACTTGCATGTACCCTACAACACGAAAACACGTGCACGTCCAACTGATCCCAAAGGAAGGTGATAAGAGTAACCAACGGGTTACCATCAAATTGCTCTCACTTCTATTGTCTCTCTAAAATTATGGAGAAGGTCATCAACAACCAACTCTTGAATCACCTAGGGACATACCAACTAATCAGTGACCGCCACTCGATCTACAGCTCATCTTCTTGCTTCCACCACCCACCTCTGGACTGAAGCCATGGAAAAATTTGGAGACTCACGTGGCTGCCCTCGACATTTCAAAGGCATTTGATCGGGTTTGGCACAGGGTTTTACTCATCAAACTGCCGTCCCACGGTCTACCTTCCATACTCTGCAACTGGATCGCTTCCTTTCTCACATATTTGGGGTTATGCACCAAAATTCTCTCTAAGATTGCACGATTCTATCCAGAAGAGGGGGAATCCGACTAATTAATGATCCCTCTTTCACATACCCACTTCAATCCGTCTCTCACAGACGTTCAGTTTCTGTCTTGTGCGTCTTCTAAAGATACTTTGATGGATAGTGCTCTGTTCAATTGGCCACTATTATTCCTCTACTTTCCTCCAAACTCATTAGAACAAGTACCACCGTTAACCGACAAGCTTTTACAGTCCATCTTGAAACTCACCGAATCACCTTCACTTCCTCCTCTTTCATTCCATCTACTTCTGTCCTTTGGAACCGTCTCCTCCACTCTGCCTTCCCCAAAGAACACAACCTTCTGCTATTCAAACAAAATGCAAACAGATTCTTCTTATCCTCTTTCACACACACATGGCACGTATGTGGTATAGGTTGTGGCCTTTCGTGTGTGGAACAGATAAAAAAATAAATAAATAAAAGCACTTGAGGTCCAATTCTTTGAAAGCCAGCTTTGGAAGCTTTCAGACACAGGTATGATGCACTAGGTCGGTTATGGATGGAGTCACTGTTACAAAGAACTGAAGTAGGAACCTGAAAAATAAGCATGTCTACTGTTAACAATTAGAAAAATGCATAAACATTTATTAATTAATATCAATACTATTTCATAATAATTTTATCAATAATCCACCAAGCGTTAGCTGGGTTGTATTAAGTGTAAATATGCCTCATAAAAATACCTGCGTGGTTTGTATGCAGCTCATACCAATCTCAAATACCAATCTCAATTATGAAAGACAAATTTTCAATGAAAATATTTTGATACACACGTAGGAAATGAAGTTACCGTTTCATAATCATGTGATCAATATATCTTATCGATCATATGATTATGAAAATCACGTGATCGATATACGAGAGTGGCTGTAGTGGTTCTCATCAGGATTTGCAAAATACCCCTCTACAACTGAAATCATGTCTTGATTCGAAGAAAAACGGTGACCAGAGAGGAAGAATTTTAGTTTTGGGAAGAGACGGAAGTCAGAGGGAGCCAAATCTGGGGAATAGGATGGATGTTCCAATATTACCAAAACACATTTGTGGGCAGGTGCATTGTCCTGATGAAAGATGATTTTTTCCTTCTGCAAACTGGGTCTTTTCTCACGAATTTTTTCGCCTAGTTTGGTTAAAAGATCGGAATAATATTCCCCGGTTATTGTTTTACCCTTTTCAAGATAATTAATAAACAAAATGCCTTTAGCATCCCAAAACACCGATGCCTTGACGTTTCCTGCTGATGGAACTGACTTTATCTTCTTTGGTACTGAACAACCGGCTTCTGTCCACTGTTTTGACTGCTGTTTGGATTCTGGTGTGTAATTGTGAATCCAAGTCTCATCCACAGTAATAAATCGACGCCCAAAATCAGTTTTATTCTTGTTAAAACGCTCCAAGCACTGTTCAGAGATTTTCATGCGCGTGCCCATAATCTGCTGTGAGCAAGCGCGGCGCCCATCTTGCGCAAAGCTTTTTCATTTGCAATTCTTCATGCAAAATGTATCCTACACGTTCTTTTGAAATGCTTATAATCCCAGGAATTCCACGCACTTTGACTCGCCGGTCATCCAATACCCTATAATGCACTTGATCAATGATTTCTGGTGTTGTTACACTTTTTTGGACGTTCTTCGCGTGGATCATCTTCAAGGGTGGTACGGCCATGTTTAAACTCGGCAGCCCATTTCTTAATTGTCGAAAACGAAGGTGAAGAGTGCCCATAAACTTTTATGAACTTCGAACGAATTTCTTTTGGCGTTAAACAGCACGATACTCAATTTTATGCATTTCAAGGAATACAGACAACACTTTTGCTTCAGACAGCTGGATAAAAACAAACTACTTGATAGAATGACTGCTTATGACAGATGTACCAACTTAGGGGGGGGGGGGAATCGTGCCGATAGTGTTACTATCTATGGTCGACTCCGAGGGTGAACTTTTAAGATATAATGATAATATACGAGGGTGAACTTTTCAGATCACCCTCGTATATTATCATTATAGAAATTTGTATTTGTTATCATTTGTTTCAGGATTCACTCTTCACTTTGAAAGAGCTAATTGAATAGGGAAAAAAAGCGAAACCTAAATACTCACATCCTATTCATGGATTATGATAAAGCCTTTGATCTAGTAAAAAGAAGCGAAGTGTTTGAAATATCAGTAAAAATTGAATTATCTCCACAATTAATACAAATAATTGGGAATAGATTCGAAAATTTCCTTACAATAAAAACCAATGAATTTGTTTTTTATTTAGAATTTGTTAGAATTGTTGTAATTAATGAGATATTAAATAAAGAATGTGTAAATAACACAGTTACTAATTATGAAATCTTAGTTGCTAATAAAGAAAATAAACTACAGTTAGCTCCAACAACGATGACAAGATTGTCACCAAGAATGAAATCAAAATATCTTCGGGGGGGGGGGGGGAAATATTATGGTATTTTTAATAAAAGCGCTTATTTTATACACTCGATTGGAAAAACTTTCAAACAACTAACTATCTCTAATACCAAATATTTTAATAATAAAGTGTAACACCTTTTGGCTACTTCTACATGGAAATATGACTTCTGCATCACTTCTGGGTCTGCTCCCACTGACGAGACCTCAATAAAGGTCTGGGTAGTGATCCTTCCCATAATGCGTAGCATTCTACAACAAATGAACGATTTAGTTTTATTCTAAGAGAATAGTTAATATACAACAAATGAACGATTGTTTTTTTCTAAGAGAATAGTTAATATTTTCCTATCTCGCTACGCCTCACAGTTGAACAAATTAACAAACGAAACAATCCGTCAATGATAAGTTTACTGTAATTAATACTCTTCTTACCGGTTACAAGTAGCGAGATGTTTATAGAATAATGTCGTAAATAATAACAATTAAAACATAGCAAACACCTCGTTAAATATTTTCAAGAAATATACAGATATTAACAGCTATTTCTGGCTTTAACTCAGCACAACTTGGTTTCTGATGCGCCATCTAACGGAGAACGCATGTAAAGGTAGGAAAGTTTTAATAAATACTACGCAGAATTACGAATACGGTGTAGAGACTCTAGTGTACTCTTGAGATTTGCTTAGCAGTAATTATTGATAATACTTATCATTATTATTATTACGGAACACCTCCAAAGGGAGGTGTTCGGTAATGTAAATGAGAATGGCAGATGCGAAATGCGAATGAGTCTTAAAACATGGGGGCATGTTTTAAAGCCAGTTTTCTGTTTTGGTTGGCACACTGCTCAACAAAATTAACACAACAAAATATCGGCCATGAATATTTTATTTTTAACAACGTCGTGAAAGCTATTATTGGATATAATTAGCATTCACGCATCCAAATTCCAAGTATTCAATAGAAATTCAAATATCACTCAAAAGATCCACGCAGTGCATCTTTTGAGTGTATAAATGACTGATGTCTTTGAGATGGACTGTGATCAATTCACACCCCCCCCCCCCAACACACACACACTTTTTATTTTATTTTATTTTATTTTTTTTTTTTTTTGACGACGAAACCGGTCAATTGCAGGTAAGTTGGCAAGTTAGCTGTCTGTGTGTCACGAGGCATCGTTTCAGCTCGACGAAATACCAGGAGAAACTGGACCCATTACATGAAGAGTTGTCCAAGATCACCAAAGGACTACGTCAACTAGAACAGACCTCCGACTCTAACAGCAAGACGGAACTCGACGATATCCTGTCTTGTGAGGTTGCTGCGACCAAAAGTGAAAATGATCCAATGGTTTGCATCCTATCGCCCACAAACCACCGTAATGCTCGTCGAAACTCGAGCTATGAACTTGGGACATGGAACCCTTAGAAATGATGTTCAGGTTCAAAACTAGCTTTTCAATCAAATGACATACGTTGCCTTCCAACTGCTGTAAGAAGAAGGAAGAAAAAAGAAAACACTCACAAATGAAGAATGTTCATTTATTTTTACATAAAGTATCCAAATAGTACTGAACATGTACTTTGATGCCTTCGAAAACAATCACGTATGCATATAAAAGCTCAATTAGCAATTTTCTGCCTTCCCAAAGGAAAAACCATACAAAATAATAATACCACAGTTAAATTACTGCGTATTTGTATACCATGGTTATATTTTAAAGTAAGATTAAAATATGAATCAGATATTCACATGCTAGAACAATGGCTTTCTACACCAGTACAATTTCTGAATATCAACGATTCAATGGTCTGACTGAATGACCGTACATTCTTCTTTCAAGTATTGCAAGCATATCGGTTGCAATTGAACAAGTGTTCAGCTGGTATCTTAACAGCTCGAAAAAAAACTGGTAATAATTGTTATAAAGATGAAAAAAATATTCAGAAATTTCAAAACAATGACTCATAAAAATAAATACTTTTTCATATAAAGAGATAAATAACTTAGACAGACGTTACGTCCATCAATGCTGACTCGCATACATCCAAAACTAACAAGAAGATTTTCTCTGATGTCTTACAAGAGTGCTTTTATATGCAAATTTACGACGACACATGTCGCAACAAAATGTCACCCGCTTCTTCAGATGCATTTTAACGTGAGCTTTAAGACTTCTGGCAGAGGAGCATTCTCGTAAGCAAACTTTGCAAGGAAACATTTCCTGTACAACCTTATGGAGCGTGGAATGTCTTTGGATGCCGTATTCAGCAGGGTAGTATCTATAGCATACTTCACACTGATATTCTGCCCATGGTATTGATCCATATTGCGCCCACTGATGATAAATCTGGAAGACTAAAAATATAAACATGCCGGGGTCAATAAATAAGAAGAAATTGAGTGTCTCGATAAAATAATATTATTTCAAATCATATTCTAACAGGATTACTAAAACATATAAACACATTGTGCAAAAATAATTATATACAGATAATGAACAAGAAAATGGAAACGGTCATACGTTTCAATTTCCGCAGTGGCCGTCTGGTACAGCCTGTGTTTTTCGAGGGAGAGACTCTGTCAGTGCTTGGAACTCAACAGGAGGAATTTTACACCATTCGTCCGACAGAAATTGAATCAATTCGCGTTTGTTCTTTGGAGGTGGAAAACGCTGTCTGAGCACTCGCTCCAAAATGCTCCATAAATGTTTTACAGGATTTAAGTCTGTCGATTGAGATGGCCATGACAGTACTGCTGCCACTTTACTACCATACTATCCCTCCATAGTATAGTTCGCCCACCATTTCCAGGTCCCTGCTTCGCGTCTTTCCAAGAATAGTCGATTCATGCTGAAGGGGAGAAAAAAATGAAGGACGTCCGAATTGGTCGCCAACACGCGAAATCACGTGCTTTATAGGGAAAATTTTCTAACTGTTATACAAGCAACATAGTTAACTACAATAATCATAAAAGAGAAGTTAATTTTCCGACCGGTAATAATAAACAACTCATCCCACTATACGGACTGATTACCCTATTATCGGAATGGATACTTCTTTTTCTGAGATGCGCAGAAGTGTCGAGGGACCTCAAATCGGTGGGCGAACTATATACTTGAAAAGAAAAAAAAAAGACTGAACATTGCCTCCTTCGATTTGAAATAAGACCTGAGTTCGATTCTCATCATGATGAGAGAATCTTTATATGGACTTTTTCGACTGAAGATCAATTAGCTTATCTCATACAGAAATGGCAAAGTTTTCTCCTCCGCTCGGATTTTTCATTCTGTATATAGGCAAATCGGCCAGAGAACACACGCAGTTAACAGATTAGGAGTCCGTGCAGGTGCGACGTAATAATAATTTTTCTCGTTCAAAACTATGGTTTTTCTACCAACTAGAAGATTGGTAGTTTGCTGATTACAGGTATATATAGATAGATAGATAGATAGATAGAGATGTTTTTTTTTTTTTTTCAGATGAGGCAAATTTCACACTCGTGCGTAGCCTATGGCTTTTGTCTAGGTCCGGGTTTTCTCTTTAAACGAACAGGATGGGAATCTAAAATAAACGCATGCAATGTTAGCGAGGGGTTTGAACATTTAATAACTTTTTTATTTATTAATAATTTTTCATTCTTTGTTGTTGTTGTTGTTATAATAAAATACAGAACCTGGAGATTTTTATTTTATTAGTTATGAGTCAAACCACATTTAAAACCCCTTCGTGACATATGGGTCGCCATATATAATACCCTATAAATATATTTAAAAAAAAAGGATAATAAATGAAAAAAAAAGCAGTGCAACATAGTGGTAATTTTCACAGATAATGTTCGCATGTGGGTGGGTAGGTGGGTGGGTGGGTGATACAGCAGGTGTCTCCCTTTTCTATCTTCATGCAATAAAGTCCTTACACGAACATATCTTGTGCACCAAATATATTCGTTTCTTACACAACTTTAAGTGTTGTCTAAGGTACCTTGCGGCGATGTGTTTCCGTGACTTCTGGCGGGTGGTGACATTTCTTTTAGACAAAAACATGATCCTAGAAAAGAAATACTACCATAAGAAATCAAAATGACTGACTTCGTTAGTTAAGTTGGTTAACTAGACAGAATTTAATTGAAGAAAACATACCACCGAGATACAAGCAATACTGAGTTAGCGATTTATTATTATAAATCCAGAAACAGTTATGTCTCTCTGTAGGTCAAATGCTCTTCACTCTCTCTCTCTCATTTCAATAAATAAATAAATAATTCACTTTGTTTAATTTTTACTTTTCATGTCATTACGATCCCCGCTAAAGAAATAAAAATAAATCCAATAATTTTTCCAATTTATTTAAATGGCTTCCATAGCGCAATTGGAAGAACAATAGTATATTATGCTTCCTAATTGGAAAAGGTCTAAGTTCGATTCTTGTCGTTACAACAGGGATCTTTATATGGGCTATTTCATTTCATCGGCTAAATCACCTTCAAATGAAGAAGCCCATCGCAAGAATCCACTTGCAACGGGCGCTTACTAAGCAACAACTCAGCGTGATTATTGCGAAAAATTATACAATCCAAATCTAATTACAGTCAAGCTATTCTTGATATAAGAAGTTAATTATATTCTACTAAATGGGTTTAATTTAATTTTATTCGAATTACCATTAATAATAATAATAATCTGAGTTGGTCGTTATGATAAGACTAATGGTTTCCGAAAGCCGTAATCACCAATCGCATTTAAATATTTGATCATGCGCAGTTATCTAATAAATAAAAATTAAAAATCTCCCTACCTGATACTCATAACCTCTTTATAATAAAAGATAACTCGAGGGAGTCGCTATTTATATAGCTGCTTAAATATAAGAAATGGCATCAATTGTGCCAAAATTACCCAACTGCAAAATATCGTTCAGATTGTTTACATTTGATCTTGAAATGTAAATACTGACACATTACGTCATACTGAAATGAGCATTCGCCATCTAGCGGAATTGTTGGTTTTCATGAGAATATTTTTAAAACAATAATTAGAGGCCTAGGTTTCGACATCACAGCAACAGCCAATGAACGGTAAGTAATCCTAAAGGATGTATGCTACATTACTATACCTCGGACAGATCTAATATTACAAAAATGAAAAAAAGATTTCTTTATTGTAAACACAGCATTGTAAATACGTATTTTAAATGAGCATTATTTAAGCAACATATAATTAGCACATCATTTGTAAGTAGCATTATAGTTTTATTGACATTTGTATTCTGTACATATACAATACACTGCAATGTAGATTTTTTTTTAATTTCTGACACACACGAAGGTCGTAAGACGTATAGCAGAATAGTACCGTGTGTGAGCAAAAGGATAAGAAGAAAGGAGGAATTTGTTTACATGTTGTTGTTATTGTTGTCGTGTGGGGGTTTCCCCCAATTTTTCTTCATCTGTCCCTTAGGACCGACTGAGGTTGTGCCCTCCAATGAGGGACTTCGAAGCATGTAATTTTGATGTCGAACCGTGTGTGTACGGTTTGCCTATTCTGAGAGAAAAATCCATCAACCACCGTATGAGACTGGCTAACTCACCCCTCATCGAAAGAGACCAGATAAAAGTTCTTCACGTCATGGACGAGAATCGAACGTAGGTCTTTCCGACCAAAGGACTTGTCTATATCGACTGAGCTGCGGAGGCTCATCTGTTTCCATATTTTTTAACAATTATGCAAATAAAAGTGCAAGAAATATGCATGTATGTATGAATAAAAAAAGGTTTAAATGATGGTTGAAAACATTTAGAATATGCTAAAAAGTTGTATATTTCAAATAGTTTTTATCGGCTGCCTGTGTTGACTCGTAGTAACTTCCATGACGTCAGATCAGCAGAACGAAGATCTGTAATGGAATTGCATGTTCAATTTCAGTTACTGATGAGAGAAACAATGTTCTCAGTCCTTTCAACTGGTTCCCGAGTTAGCAGATTTCTTAGTAGGCAAGTTTGTTTTTTTTCACAAAAAAAAAAAAAAAAAATCCAGCAACTTAGTAAAATCGAATAATAAACACTAGTTAGAATTAGGAATCCAAGATGGAAATTTTTGTCGAATTGAAAAGAACTCAAGGCTACTGGCTTGAGGGCCTTTTGGAGGAGATGGAAGCAAGTTATTTTATTCTATCTACTTTCTAATTTGTAACGATTTATTTATATTCCACTTTTAATATGCTCTTCGCATTGTTTTGACCCATTTTCGGTGTTAACCAACATTTTCCATTGATCGGTATTCTATTGTATATCGTAATGTTGTATATTCAGCATCGTCATTATCATTATTTATTATTATGTTTTTTTTATTTTGCATAGCCGTCTCTTTCAATATATATTTGTATTGTATTTGTAAAAGCTTGACGAAATAATATATGAAATAAGATTAATTAAAATTTAATTAAATTTACGAATTATTTTATTATTATTTTAAAAAAGAAGTGAAATGCCTGCAGAAGCTAACCTTCGCCGGTGGGTGAGTGAGTTCAAAGTGAAAGAGGGGGAGGGGGATGCATAAAATAATTTTTAAGAGTACCGTGAATCAGATAATCCACAAACCCTTCTATGGAGACGAAACGTTTTTTTTTAATTTTATTTTTATGTCACTTCAGAACTCCAATAATCAAGATGTTGATCCTTTTTTTCCCGACTATCATCCAAACTACAATAGGATTTGAACCCGCATTGCAACATAAGAAAAATAAGTTATAATGCTCATATATAAGTGTGAAGTCAATATTAGATTGTCAACACACGACTTCACGCATCAAAATATTGAAAAAATATTGAATCAATATCAAGAAAAGAGCAAAGGCAGCCATGGAATGGAACCCACAGGGAAGCAGAAGAAGGAGGACGCCCCGAGATGACCTTGGAGGAGAGAAAGCAGAGATGAAACAGATGGGAAAATCCTGGAATGAGATCAAGAAAGAAGCAATGAACAGAGATGATATTGTTCCCTGTACTTCGCAAGGAGGAAAGAGAATAAGTAATAGGATCCTGTAAGAATGATAATACCTCACTAGAATTGAAGTAAAGAATACCGTGCTTATCGTTCAGCTTCAGTGGTGATTATTCAGTATATGGTTCAACTGATGTCCTTTATTCCTAGCACTGAGCTAGTCAGTCTCAAATTGGTTGTGGCATTTGTTTCCCCTCTCTCAATAGAAAAACACATTTGGTAGCAGTTTCAAATCCAATGCTAACAAACAAGCATCTTATATATATATATATATATATGTAAGATGTATATATATATATAAATATATATATATTATTTATATATATAATAATATATATATAAATAATATATATATATTATTCGTGTTTTTCTTCCTATATTTTCCCTGAAAGTTCTGACTAGAATCAAAAGAAGTGCATCGGAGTCTTTAGTATTAGATGCTTTCCTTAGAAGTTGGCGTAGAGTCAAAATGATCCAACCTTTTTAGTGTCTCAATAAGAACTCGGTAATAAACGCATCTGATCCTAAATTACCTAGCGCAATATTATTTTATTTCGCATCCTATAGATGGCAGCACGGTATCCGCTTGGTTGCTCTATATTGTATTAATATCTAAACGTTGTTCCTAGGAAACCATTATAAAGAATTTTATGTGTCATAAATTTTTCTCTCCTTCGTTGCCATGGCAGCCGATAGACAAAAATGGAATTCTTAATTGGTTTAAGTGCAATTTCGTGTAGCTTCTTTTTAAATCCATTCAAAAAATATAGCTAGATACATAATTTATTACTAACATTTCCAAGAATATCCCATTAAATTATAGCGAGCAAACTTCTTAGATGTTTTAGTAACAAATTTAATAACTGAACGGCATTTTTCTGCCTGCTTACAGTCTTTGTGTTAGCCGAAGCCTGTCGCATACGCTGTTAGTGTTTTACGATACTTGAATTGTGGTAAATGTTAACTTTTTTCAATAATAATAACAGTGGCTGCTATTCATACTGCTGTTTAAAGTATGATTTACTTGTAGAGGCGCTGCAAGCAGGGATGAGGAGAAAGCGAATAAAGCTAGGAATGAATATTTTAAAAAGCAAATCCTTCCATTGCAGGAGTTCTTACGATATTCGTACAAAAATGTAAGTCTAGATTATTAAGACCATATTCTGTTCGCTGAAAGGAAACAAAATGTGTGTTGGGGGGGGGACAACTAGGGTTTGGTTAGACACACGTTTTTTTTTTTAATTATTTTTTATTTGCGATTTCCTTTGATCGTTTCTATATTTATTTTGTCATCGTGATGAAAAACTTGACAAAAATATATTCTGCTTAATTTTATTCTCGTAAAATTTGGTTAAAACGAAATTGTGTTTATCTACAAAGCCAATGAATGAGGAATTACGTCATGAAGTAGCAGACGACAAATCACAATGGCGGCAAAATTTTATTTATTTATTTTTAATGCCTTTTTTTAAGTAGTAAATTGGTTAACAGAAAACGGATAAAGAGTTTAATAAATACAGTAAATAATATTTCAGCTGCATTTTAACTTTTATTGTTTTTTTATTTCATTTTTTTTTTATATTATTCTACACTGTTTCGAGATTTAACGATCGTGTAATATTAACAACATTAAGAAGATACAGTATTTCGGTGAATAATAACAAAATAACCGTTTCGGATTGGTGATGTTTGTAACTCCTTCTATTTTTGTATACAAAACTATATGCTACCAATTTTTATTTTATTTTAATTATTTTTATTTTTATTCAGCTTTTATTTTTAAAAGCGCTGAAATCACGTAGATCTCGCACATATGAAAATGTTTGCTTACATGTTGAAAGACACCAACATTTTTTTTTTTTTTTTCGATAAACACCTGTCAACTAGCTCTGTGCCAAAAGATAAAGCGTGGAACAGGAAAAATGATCCTTCCAATTAATTATTGCGTTTTCTAATATTTTTTTAAATATTGTTATGCAAAATTACATTTTTTTTTCCTTTTTTTTTTGCTGCATATCTGAGTATTTTTTTGCATAGTTGGAAATAATAAAAAAAATTTTGAACTTTTGGTTTTCGTCTATAGTTTAAAAGGGTGCATTTTTCTGTATATATGTTTATTTGTTTATATGTATATATATATATACTAAAGGGAGCAGTGAAAAAGAAATCATCTATTACGCAGACTGCCGTCTTCTGTATAAAAGCGAGAATTCTCAGAGAGGTTTTGAGTGAACCATCCCAAATGGGACAACAATAACCTAAAATTGGTCAGATATGGGATTTTTAAGTGTTAAGAGTTGAACAGGAAAAAAAGTAGCGTTTGAATGAAAAAATAACAAACATTTTTAGAGGCTGAGGAGGCTGGGGATCAGAAATGTTTATGCCTGGATTAGCCAGAAGTGAAAGAGAAGTAAAAACCGATTTTGACTGACAATCAGAACATTATTGTAAGAGAGAGAGAGAAGTACGATCTCTCTTCTAGGTAATAACAGACAGGTCTGAATTTCGATAGCATTGTAATTGACTAAGTTATCTTCACTGTCATTTAAGAAAGGCGAGGAGATCAGTGTTTAAGACATTGGTTATGGAAAAGGACCTTGAAGAAGAAGAGAAATGAAATGTGCTGTAATCAGCAAAACAATGGATAGAATTAGACGTCAGAGAGAGAGAGAGAGAGAGAGAGAAAGCCATTGATATATATACGAAGAAGAACAAGAGCATGGATGATAGTACAGAAGTCTGGGACACTCCTGCATTGATACAAAAAGCAGATGATGGGAAACCCTCCACTATGACAGGCAAGGAAACCACAGAGGAAGCTGATAATCCGATTCCAAAGGACAGGAGGAGGAGGGGGGGGAAAGATGGTAGTTTATAGGGAAGACCTCGATGCTAAAGACACGATCAAATATTCTAAAAATATCAAAGACAACCACATTAATTTTCCAAATCTTTCCATAGCCTGTGTTAAACGGTGGGTACAAAGTTAGTGAGGAGGTCTACTGCAGAATGAAAATAGAAAAATCATACTGGGGATCAGTAATTAACTGATGGGGTCTCCAGATAGTGAAGAAACTGATTGTGGATAACTTTGTCCACCGCAGAGTGTTCAAGTGAAGACAATTAGACGATAATTAGTTAGCTAATTATTGTCTTGATACTCCCTTTATAGGGACAGGCTGCATAAAAGTTAAAAACAATACAGAGCAAGTATTAATATGCAGCAGTACACGGTCCTAGTTCAACCGGCGAGACACCTTTAGGATCGAGAGACTTGTTAGTATATGTCTTGAGTGACTAAAAATACACACGTAACCACAGTAATAAGATTTTTAGTAAGTAAATATTTCGTCCTAAGTATCATAGGACATCGTCAGTACAGTTAATTCAAACAATACTACGAATAACATACAGTTAGGGTGCATGCTTACAATGGAATCCTTCTATGTGTGCACTAGCGTGCTATAGAATTACATTAAAATCTGGAGAGAAAAAAAAAAGATTACATTAAAATTAAAATTTTTTTTTTCCTCTCAGATATATTTTAATTTAATTCTATAACACGCTATTGCACTCATAGAGGGATTCCACTGTAAACATGCGCCCTAACTGTATGTTATTCGTAGTATTGTTTGAATTACCTGTACTGACGATGTCCTATGATACTTTAGGACGAAATATTTACTTGTTAAAAATCTTATTACTGTGGTTATTACGTGTGTTTGATTAGTCATGAGTGCTTCACAGGTTTCATTATACAACAAATATGTTTTGAGTGTTTTTCAGATGTCCTTTTGACGAGAGATTGAAGGAGGCATACTGGGGACAATTCATAGAATGGGGGGAAGTGCCTTGTTCGTCTGAACAAGAGTTGGAGAAAAAGAAGGTGCAAAAAAACACTTTATTCTCTGAGTGATGTTACCATGGATGTGAGAGTGGTGAAAACAAAGAGTTACACCCAGTAGCAAGGGGATGTGAACTAGTCAGCGACGATTCACTGCCATCCACTCGAAGAAGAGTGGTTGCAACACATATTTGGGAAATATTTTGCCATTTTGTGCCCAGCAAAAGGTCCCAGTTTAAATGAAAATTAAAACGTCTCGAACAAATTAATGTAAGCATAAGAAATCACAAATTTCATTAAAATTCGTCAAGTCAAAATCTCAGAATAATTTGAATACAGATCGACAGAAAACTTTCAAAAAAAAGTTTCATATGAAGACATTTAGACTCAACCTCATACTTCAATTTGTTTTAGCTTACCTTGGAGGTCGCATTAATTTTGGAACTTCAGAATCCTTGCGTCCTTTAAAGTCCATGTGGATAACAAGATGTGCTGCCTATTCAAACCTCACTACTAAACATCGAAATCTAAACATTGCAAGAGAGGGGTTTTTTTTGTAATTTATTTTCATAATTACTATTTTCACTCTTTTTTTTTTTTTTTTTTTTTTTTTCAACTAATACCAGCGTATGAACTGTGGTGGTGGTGAACCTGAATTGCTTTTGGGAGCAAGCGCTCTCACAGACATTGATAAACTGATTATCTGGTGCGTGAAGGATGGGGGAGAAGTATTACAATTTTTTCATCCTGGTCAGAACTTCCTACGCTTATGACGAAAACTGGTCATCTGGTATCATCCGACTTCAGACAGGGCATTGTTTGTGATGAAAGGATAATCTAACTATATAACAAAAAGCATATCCGAAATTGTTACTGCTGTTGTTATGTAGGCATCTCCAAGAAGTGCGTCCCCTCATTGCGGAGGCCCACTTACATTTCATCAAACGCTAACCATCATTTGCATATGATGGAAATTTTTGCACTTGGCTATGCTACCAATTATATATTTGGTTTAATCCTTTAATCCAGATTATCTAAGTGTAAGCAAACAAAGTTTGCGCCTCGAGTACTTTCAGGAATGGGGCAACTCGTGGTAAAGGTGGAGTAAGTTTTGATCACTTGCCTCAGTATCTCCCATAATAACAATAATAAGGAAGTCTTTATCCCCTAATTCCACTCTTGTGCAAGTTCTAAAAATGACCCTCTAGTTCTTTCCCCACTAATCATATCTAAAAAAACTTTCTCTGTATCAGTCCTATAAAACCCCCTAAGTAACTTATATGTCGCCGTCGCATCCCCTCCTTTCAGCTAGCTGTGTAACCCACAAATCTTCAATCTCCTCATATGGAGAATCACGCAGACCTGCCACCATCTTGGTCATTCGCCTCTGGATCCTTTCCACTTCTTCACACATCCCCAACAAACCCGGATGACCAGATCTGTGCACAGTAATCCAGATGTGACCGTATCAAAGCCTTATAATAACCGAGTAATCCTAAGGCCTACTTTAGTCACTTTTGTAATATGATCTCTGAACTTTAATCCATAGTCTACTTAGCACCTCTTAATCCCTAGCCTCATTATTCTTCCAGCCCAGCTATTTCAATGTATAGTACACAGCTGACAATGTGATATTTTCATCCCAAAATGCCCAACTTTACACTTTGCCACATTAAACTTTAGCCATACCATCAGTCTATATAATTTATCCTGCAAGATTTCTACAAAATAAAATAAATAAATACCAAAAGATTCAAATTATGAAAAGTGGCCCAACAGATGTCGCTACTTGTCCATTCGGTGATTAGTGAGGTTGGTATTTTGGGAAACGTAGACTTAGAGATCCAAGAAAGTCATCCTGTTATTATATTTCATTGATAAAAAGCTGGAGAGAGAATTTTTCTTCCCAAACAATAATATTATCAGTTGACAGCAACGGTCCCCTCATTTGTTCAACATTAATCTCATGCTAGAACTGATGAGCTATGAAGTTCATGCGCGCGCATTTGAAACCACTTTTCTAATGATAATCTTGTCAATAGATGGCAGTAGTTGTCCATAACTCTATCCGTTATCATTCAATGACCTTAGAACTACTGCTCGTGAATTTTTGTTTTCTTCCGAACGATATTATTGTCGATAGATGGCAGTAGTTGTCCATTGCCGCTGTTCAGTGGCGATCTTTTTTGGCTATTGGCTTTAGGCGGGCGTGTGGAAGCGTGTGTATCCGAAATCATGCTTCTGGAACGAAGATGTTGTCAATAGATGGCAGTAGTTGTCCATAACTCTATCTGTATCATTCAATGACCTTATTACTAGAGCGCGTATGTGAAATTAATTTTTTTTTTCTTCCGAACGATACTATTGTCGATAGATGGCAGTAGTTGTCCATTGGCGCTGTTCAGTGGTGATCTTTAGGCGTGCGTGTGGAGGGTGTATATGTATATATCCTATGTATAGAACGAAAATATTGTCAATAGATGGCAGTAGTTGTCCGTTACCTCTTACTACTGCTGTTATGAACGTGTGTGAGCGTACGCACCTTAAATGTTGCCTCTGAACGATAATATTGTCAATAGATGGCAGTAGCTGTCCGTTTCCTTATTCGACATCTATCCGTTATTTCCGGAGGTTTGTCAGCGAAGTATAAGAAATTTTGCTTCCGAACGATAATATTGTCAATAGATGGCAGTAGTTGTCCATTCCGCTATCTGTAATCAGTCGTTATCTTGAACGTTATTGGAGTTAATGGGAAAGGATCAACGTCCTTCCATGATAACACTTTTCACTCCTAGTTTCCCAATGAACTTTGAATCTACATAAATTTGTATCTGTCACTTTGTGCTTGAACTGCTTATCACACTTTGTTTTCCAAAGTGTGCTGGCAAGTATAGTTTATAAACTTAAGGACTGTTCGCTCAATAGATGGCAGAAGTATCTCAATAAGCTTCTTTTAATAGTAGAAAGAAGCATGTTCTGAAATAATAGTTTCTCGTGATATGTTATCTAGATAAACTTCCGCATGCATGCATGTATACATTTCGATAACTTATAGACGTATTACGTCCATAAGATTATCCTTAAGCACAGAAATTAATGAAAGGACGCTGTGAAATGCTTATAAAGCTTATAATAAATAATGAAATATAGCACACTAGATGGCGCTCGAAACGATTTTGTGGAAACCTGCTTTCTTATTACATGTACATAATGGGGGCTAGCTCTTTGTGTTTGCTAGCTAGCCAAAAAAGAAATTCAAGTTCAGAGATATATTTTTCGCATCGTAAACAAACTATAGATCAAAGTAACATGAAAAATGTGTAACAAACCAGGAATGACAACTTATTTTATGGAATAATAATCTTTGTTTGCTGTATTTTCTAGTTTCATTGGATAACTGGAGCAAGCTGTTCACAGTTTCACATGTTTATAATGGGATTAGTGTTAGGTGGGCAGTAGTTCAATGACCTTCGGTTCTATGCAAGAGCGAAGCGGCGCATAGCTGAAACAGTACGTAAGATTAGGCTCGAAACATTGCAGATATGATTAGTAATAAATACAACATTGAATCTTTGTAACATGTTTTAATTTTTGAATTCAAGAATACAAAATATTCTTTGAAATTTTTATCGTGTTTGTCAAAAGAAATATAAATAAGTAAAATTCGAAAACTTTTTTTATATGAAATACATCTGTGAACTTCAAAAAAATGAAATGATTATTAGAAAAGTTTTTGGACCCTTTTACTCTTTTATGAAAGTATGATGTCATGGATTTATGGACAAGATTTATGAATTTTGTTACGTATGCTGAGGTCGCTACTATCAAATATTAAATGGACTTCCTCGATTGTTTTGTAATTTTAGCACGGTTTATATATATATATATTTGTTCCCGCATGAGCAGTCACAAGACCTATAGCGCACATAATGCGGTGGGAGGCGGGGGGGGAGCGCAATTTAAGTATTAGACAATTCATGATAATAAGGGAACTGCGCCAAGCGAACGGCTTAGTTTTTTCAGACTCAAAGTTGATTGGTGGATTTTATTTGCTTAAATAAATAAGTAAATAAAAAGATTTGCCGATTTGTTTATCGACTTACGTAGCTGGAAAGAGTGACAAAGTATGAAAACATTTAAATTGAATAAAAATCACATGATTATCAAATTCGGGTTTTCTGTTTTCACTTACACTTTCCATATCTTGAGAAAGAGCAGGGGCGAATTCTCCACGCTTGCTATGCAAGCTCATCACTTGAGAAAGAAGTAATATTTATTTGTTAATAAATGCATGCATTTATAAGCATTCCATTTAGGCTTTTATTTTTGTAGACAGAAGACGTCTTAAGCTTGCGCGGCAATAATTGAGCTTTGCGTCGTGTATCGAAGGCCGATGCTTGCTCGGTTGTGCGAGCTTCCAAGTCCTCGCTGTAACACGTGATTTCATGCGCGCGCATAACTATTTCCGCTCTCTCTCTCTCACGCCATTTCCGCTCGTCTCCCCCTGTTGCTTTTAAACAAAGGCCGTACGCAAAGTAGCTCTAGCCAGTGAGCTTCAGCCAGCCTTTAGGAGTGTGCGTGATATTTAAGTGAACTGCTGCATTTATTAGTTTTCTGTTAATTTTGAGGCGCTAAGATGGATACCGGACAGTCATTAGAAGTGTGTGTTATTGACAGTTTATTAAGAAATCCCTTTTCTCGGAGGAATGTTCAAGAGAAAAGTGATATTGTAAAGAACGGCAGGCCACGCCCGTCACTGCCAGATTTAAACACTCATCACAAGGAAAAAAACAGAGAATATGTTCGCTCGTTCAGTGAGGGTCAGTACAAGAATACCCACTGGTTAGCGGGATCGAAGAAATTGAATAAGCTGTTTTGTTGGCCTTGTCTTCTGTTTTCTGGTGATAACGGGGTGTGGTGCAAAAGTGGTTTTAGCAACTTAAACACTTTGACATTGTCTATTACCAGGCACGAAAAATCTGCCAACCATATTAAGTGTTTTCTTCAATTAAACAGCTTCGAAAGAACAAGAATTGATCTCCAGGTTGATGAACAGCAACGTGTCAGTGATGTACTGCATAATGAAAAGGTGAAAAAAAATCGCGAAATTCTGAAACGCTTAATAGATGTTGTCCATTACTTATCAAAGCAAGAGCTACCATTTCGTGGCCATGACGAGTCCGTGACGTCTGTAAACAGAGGAAATTATGTACAACTTCTTGATCTAATAAGTCAGTATGATCCTCTTTTGGCAACTCATTTGAATGAGGAGTCTATTTTTAGAGCTACATCTTCAGCCATTCAAAACGACTTGATTGCTGCAATTACCTCAGTAGTTATGGAGGTAATAAAGAAAGAGATCGAGCAAGCGGACTTTGTGGCCCTAATTATGAACGAAACTTCGGACATCATAAACAAGTCTCAGCTTTCAACTGTTCTTCGTTACATTGACGGCAACAACGAAGTTCACGAAAGATTTCTGGGTTTCGCTGATGTGAGCCGAGATCGCTCCGCTACAGCACTTTTCGAACACGTCAGTGCAGTTTTGAAGGAGTACAAGTGTGAGAAAAAACTGGTGGCGCAGACATACGATGGTGCTGCTGTCTTAGCCGGTCAAATGAGTGATTTAAACGAACGGATCCAAGAACAGTATCCGTGCGCGACTTTCGTGCATTGTTACAGCCATTTGCTGATTTTAACACTGCAGCAATCGGCTTCCAACATCAATGAGTGCACAGTGTTCTTTCAAACTATGTTGGGTCTTACTGCGTTCTTCTCAAAGTCTACAAAGACAGCTGCTCTTAAGAACTTTCTTGAAAGGAAATTGCCCACTGCAGCGCCAACGAGATGGAACTTCACTTCACGTATCGTGAACACCGTGAAAGAGAATTATGCGATGATCGAGGCATTCTTTCAACACATTTTGGATGCTCCAGGTGACTGGGACAGTGACACGGTTTTGAAAGCGCAAGGTTTTTTAACTTTCTTACATAAGTTTGACACTCGATTTCTACTGGTAGTATTTTCAAAGATTTTCTCATTTTCTGATATCTTTAAAAGTTTGCAAACCAAATCTCTAGATATAAGATATTGTGCCAAAGCAGTTGAAGAATTCTCTTTAAATATTCACACTATGAGAGAGGAAGGTTTCACCGGTGTTTATGACAATGTTACGCGTGATATTAATTTTTGTGAAGGGAAACCGAGTCCTAAGAGACGACGTATGTGTGATGACTCAGAAGAGTTAAGATTTAAACGTCTTTTCAATGAAATCCTGGACAACATCATGTTACAAATTCGAGAGCGCTTCAAATCTCTTGCAAATTTTCAGTTCTTTTCTCTCCTTAATTGTGATCTTTTTGAAAACTACAGAAATAAATTCCCTGATAGTGATGTAACATATCTGCAAAAAACCTATGGATCATTATTCGATATGGTTCGCTTAAAGGCTGAACTAAGTGTAATGTACGCCTCGTCTGAATTTAAAGACCGAAGCATTTCAGACTTAATGAATTTCATGCACACCAATAAAGTGTACTTGGGTATGCCTGAGGTTTTCAAACTCATAAAGTTGGTAGTAAGTATTCCTGCCATGACATCCTTCGCGGAACGTTCAATTTCGGCGCTAAGGCGCATTAATACATACTGCAGGTCAACCCAAGGACAAGAAAGACGACTGTCATCGTTAGCTCTTTTATCTATCGAGAAAATGTTACTCGAGAAAATTAAGTTGCAACCAACTTTTTATGACGATGTTATTGACCAGTTCATGAAGAAGAACCGTAGGGTAGAATTTGTATTCAAGTAGTTAAATTGAAAAAGAATATTATTATTAAAATGAATGTTGTATTTGTATGATTGAATGTACATAAATTTCTAAATATATAGCTTTAAATGGTCAGTAATTCATTATTCCGCTCATCAGACTTCAATCACACCTCACTCCATGAATGATAACAAGAGCAAGCGTGAATTTCAAGACCAGCATTCGACCCTGGTCCTTGTGTTGTTCTTGGGCCCTGAATTTTGTTACGTATGCTGAGGCCGCTACTATCAATTATTAAATGGGCTTCCTCGATTGTTTTGAACTTGAACTTGAACTTAATTGGTTGATGGACTGAGTCCTTGACTCTTTATCCCTTCATCTGGATTTTAGATTGTGGGTGATGAGATTATTGTGGGTAATTTACCCGCTCATTGTGAGCATTGAGGCTGTATCAGCTTTCTCTTGCGATGGAGGATTTCGGTTTTTTATGTTTGAAACGATCTGAGGGCTTGTAGTCCGCTGCCTGTCGAACTAACTGATTTGGGTGATTATCCGTGATTGTGAAGAATTTCTCTGCAATGCTTGTCATGTAGGTCTTAATATCTGGAAGATTGGCTTCTTGATGTAATTGGCTGTTTCTGATGAACCATGGGGCATTAAATGCCATTCTTAGGCATTTATTCTGTATTATCTGAAGTCTGTTGATGTTGCTTTTAGTCGTGTGACCCCAGGTTGGAGAGGCATAAGTTAGTTGCGGTCTGATTACCGATTTGAAAAGTAAGATTTTGTTGCTTATGCTTAGGAAGCTGTTCCTGTTCAAAAGTGGATATAGCTGTGCTATAGTCTGACTTGCCTTAGTGGTAACACTATCCATATGTGACTTGAAGTTTAGACGTCTATCAAGATGAATTCCCAGATATTTGGTAGAATTGCGCCAAGGGATGATTTTACCAAACATTTGTATGCTTGTATTCGGTTCTGCCTTACGTCTGGTGAAAAGTATTGCAGAGCTTTTGTTTGGATTAATTGCGATACGCCACTTGGTGTACCAATCCTCCAATTCATTGACTGCTCTCTGCAGCTTGATTGTGGCCAGGTGTGGACGGAGGGATCTGGCTATAATGATTGTATCGTCGGCATACAGAGCGGTGATAGCTGGAGACAGTTTGGGGAGATCTGCCATGTATATGGAGAAGAGCAGGGGAGATAGTAGAGAGCCTTGAGGTACTCCGGCCGTGATTCTCCTCTCCGTGGATCTGATACCGTTGAGTTTTATTTTAAATTTTCTGTTGTGTAGATATGATTTGATAAGTAGCACTAGTGGCAATGGAATACCAACTTCGTGTAGTTTAAAAATTAGTCCATGATGCCATACTCTATCAAATGCCTGGGTGATGTCTAGAAAAACTGCGCCAGTGTGTTGGTGCCATTCATACCCTTGGGTTATATGTTCGATAACTCTGTAAATTTGTAGCGTTGTGGAGTGATATTTCCTAAAGCCGAATTGTTCATCTTGAATTATATGGTTCATATCTGTTGCCTCTTGAAGCCGTGTGAGAATAGCACGTTCGGCTATCTTACCTATGCATGAAAGAAGGCTGATTGGTCTGTAATTTACAGGAAACTGTGTATTTTTCCCAGGTTTGGGAATTAGGAAAACGTCGGCAATTTTCCATCGTTGTGGGAAATAATTTAGCCGGAAGATGGCATTAATGATGGCTACTAGATGCATAACCCCTTTGCGAGGAAGTAACTTGAGTACCTTATTTGTTATTCCATCTGGACCTGGAGCCTTTTTGTTATTTAGTTTTCTTAAAATCTCATATACTTCTGTTGGTGATACGGATTTGTTATTGGATTGGAATGAGGCATTTTGAGTTATTTTACGCACTTGGGTGTGAATTTTACTTATGAAATTTATATCTGTATTGATATAATTGGGGCTGCATTGTTTTTCTAAACTGTCAGCAAATGCTTCAGCTTTTTCCTCGTCGTTGTAGACAACATTAGATTCACCTTGGATTGGAGGAAATGTAAAACGCTTTGAACGGAGTGATTTCATCATTTTCCATATTGATTGATCCTCTGTGTTTAATTGGAGAATTTTGTTATTCCAGAGTTGGTTACGGTGGTCCTTTAGGGCATATCGAACTTGGTTTGTTGCTCTATTGACTGCTTGTTTATCCGCTGGGTCCATTGTTCTCTGATATTGTCTTCTTAATCTGTTTTTCTCTTGGATAAGACGTTTTATATCCTGTGGAAGTTTATTTGATGGTGTACATTTGGTTATATTTGTTACCTGCGTTATAGCTGTCAGCAGTTGTTTTTCAAGAGTCTTCACTGCTTTTTCTACATCTTCAGCAGATGTTATATGCGGTATTGGACCAAGGTTTTCCTGGAAGGCTGAGGGAAGTTGTTTCCAATTTATAAATGCGGTGGTGTTTTCTGTTATATCTTGTATGGTGCCTAGTTGTAATATGATGGAGTTATGATCAGAACTTAAGTCGTTGATTGCTTGTATCTGATAGCTGTGCGCTATGTTTTTTAATACAGCTATATCTAGTACATCAGGACGACCGGTAGCTCCATAATGTGTGGGTTCAGTGGGTCCTATTACTGTTATATTTCTTGAAGTGGTGTAAGAGTTGAGTATTCTTCCATTAATATTTGAGTTTCTGCTATTCCAGACTGAGTGTTTGGCATTAAGATCTCCGGCTATAATCACTGCTCTGCCTGTATTTAGTATCACCTCTAAGTCAGATTCAAGGAGTTTTTTATTTGGGGGATTGTAGGCTGCATATATCGTAATGCTGCTTGTATTTTCCATATGTATTTCTATTCCTGTAGTTTCCATGTGTTCTGTTTGGGGTTCTGCTATTGAATTATGTTTTATGTTACTTTTCACAAAGATGGCAGTGCCTCCACCTCTAGCAAAGCATCTGTCTGTTCGGTAAGTGCTATAACTATTGATTCTGATTTTGTCACTTGGACGAAGATGTGTTTCATTTATGAGGATGATGTCTGCTTGAGTTTCTGCTGCAAATTCCTGCAGCTCCTGTAATTTGATAGATAAACCATTTGCATTCCATGAAACAATTTGTAATGATTTCGGTTTTCTTTTAGATTTATCCATTAAGAATTTCCATAAAGAGTGATTGTGTATGCCTTAAGATGATATCTTTGGCTTCTTGAGTTGGGTTGGTTTGTTGGAGTTCAGCAAGCATTTCACCTAAGTGACTTGTTATGTTCAGTAGGATAGGCTTGTTGGTTTGCTGTGACTGCTTTGGTTTTGGGTCTTTTTGGAAGGTTGATCTTGTAACTTCAGCATACGATCTTCCATCCGTTGTGGAAACTATGGTTTGATGGGAAGACGCTTGTTCTTGAAGAGGTTTACTGGTTTTGAGTTGTAATTTTTGGTTTTGAGGAAATGCTATACAGCCCCTATAGTTTGCAGGGTGTGGTCCTCCGCAGTTTGCACATTTTGCTGGAAGTGTACGAGGTTTATGGCATTCATTTGATGCATGTTTGCCACCACATTTAACGCAACGAAATTCGGCCTTGCAGCATCGTTGGGCATGCCCAATCTTCTGGCATCTATGGCACTGGGTTGTAGTTGATTTATGTTTCAATGCCTCAACTTTTATGACTAGATCACAGATGGTTTGGAGATTGTATATATGATTTTGGTCTTTGCTTATTTCTACTAGAATTAGGGGATAGGGTGTTTTATCAGCTCTCCGCATTCGGCTGACTTTAACTGGGCTAAATCCCTTAAGTTGAAGGTCTGCAGTGAGGTCTTCTATTTGTAATGTTTCAGTTACTCCCCTTAACACTACTTTTAAATTTTTTTTCACTGTTCGATTGTTTTGTGATTTTAGCAAGGTTTTATATATATATTTGTTTCCGCATGCGAGGTCACAAGACCTATAGCACACATAATGCCGTGGGCTGGGGGGGGGGGCAATTTAAGTATTAGACAAATCATGACGAATAAGGGAACTGCGTCAAGCGAACGACTTAGTTTTTTCAGACTCAAAGTTGATTGGTGGATTTTATTTGCTTAAATAAATAAGTAAATAAAAAGATCTGCTGATTTGTTTATCGACTTATGTAGCTGGAAAGAGTCACAAAGCATAAAAACGTTTTAATAGTAAAAAAAAAAAAAAAAAATCACATTATTATTATTCCTGACACCTCCAAGGAGTCCAAAGACTCACCGCGGGAGGACACCTACAACTGTCTTAACCACCACACCGAACCTCCACTACGAACCATCTCCATCAACGCCATCTACCGCCCACCACCACCACAACTGGTATTTTATGTCTGTAAATTGCGTGTGTTCTGAAGGGCCGATTTGTCTGTATGCGGGATGAAAAACCCGAGTTTCTGGGAGAAAAAACCCTGCTACCTCCATGATTATCAAATTCGGATTTTTCTGCTTTCACTTACACTTTCCATATCTTGAGAATGAGTAGCTTGGCTCCAGTTGAAAAGATCTAGAAAAATGGTTCTGGTATTCTTGAGGGGAATGGGGGGGGGAACCGAGGTCAGGTCTTTTCCAATCAAAGAATACGTGCGCCGCAGTCGTGTTCTTTAATTGTAAATCGAAAGAAGCCATTGTAACGAGCTGCCGATAGCGAAAAGCCCATTTACCTTTTCTTTTTCATTTTTTTTTATACTTGGTCAATGTAATAGTAACCATGTAAATATAAAGGCTCTAATATATAAGAGATTAAAATAAAATAAAATAATAAAATAAGTATATAAAAGAATATATAAAAACTGTGAGGGCGCTGTTTCATTATTTCAGCTAAACCATGTTCGTTTAACTGCAAGGGTGCAAAAATCGTCTGCCAAATGTGGAAAAGTTGCTCGCTATTTGATTATTTTTGCTGAATCCGTGTGATCTTTTATCGTAATCGCTGTAAACTTCATCTAACTACATCGTTTATTCGCTCGCTACTGTCATACAGAATTGGCTGTGTTCCACAGACAACTCAATACCATTGCCGGTGGTCGTTGCCAATCATTTACGTTTCGTTCGCTTTCAGATACTACTGTGCAAATGAATTCAAATGTGTCTACAAATCATACTTAGCGTGTGATGAAAATCATCACACGTTAAGCAATGAAATTGCTGTAAATATATCACCTACAGAGTGTCGGATTAAGGGGAGGCTGACCGGACATCCGCGCAGGGCGCCAAACGTAGGGGGACACCAAAACTAAGGCCAGCCTTAGAACCTGCGCTTCTTCCAAAAATAATGAAAATAATGATTCGCAAATTTCAAATTCAAAAATGACAGTTTACTTCCGGAAAACATCGATTCGTCGTTAGAAACTTTACAATTTTTAAAAGCAAGCAATTTGCAGAATATAGTTCCAAATACGTGGGTAGCACTGAGAATTTTGCTTACAATTCCTATATCGGCAGCAACAGCTGAAAGAAGTTTTAGCAAGTTAAAACTTTTTTTTTTTTTTTTAACCATCTTTCTTGAACTATGTTTCAGGCGCAAACTTAATTGTTTGCATACTTGGGATTAGGAGTTAAATAACCAAGCTTATAAAATTACTTGGTAACCCTAATAATAAGTTAAAATTTATCAAACATATTTGCGATCGACAGTGGGAGTGAGAGATTAAATTCTTTAGCCTTGTTATCTATTGAAAATGCTGTTGCTCGGAAAATGGACATTAGTGAAAGAATAAAAACTTTCACAGATTTAAAATCAAGAAAAAATATTTCTGAATTATAACTGATTCAATTAAAATTACAGTGTAAAATCAATACTTTTTGTTTCTTTTTTCTGTAGTATATATGAGTGAATAAAAATGATAAGTAGAAATAATGAAGTTATAAAATTATTAATAATTTGATAAAATACTTATACTTACAATTAGAAAGTACTTAAGCATATAAAAAAAAAAAAACCTTAGGGGGATCAAACAAGATACTGCTCCTATAAATTAGATGCCAAATATACTATATGAAAAAAAAAAATTCATGAATTATCTTACAAATAATGATATCTTAATTATCCCTTAAAACATAGCATCGTATTTTACTTCTGTTTTATAATATGCATTATACTGAAACTCTCAACTCGGTGATTTCGTGTTTTTTTTTTTTGTATTTTTTTAAATTAATTTATGCGGTAATAAAAGAAGAAAAGCCGCTGCACTATGCGCTTGCGTAGTTCGCATCATATCATTATATCTGCGCATATCCATTAATGTTATGACGTCAGTTACTTTTATTATAATCACACCAAAATTCCTTCCGGTATGGATGTGAAAATAACTGAGAATGCTATAGCATAGCGGGGATAAAAATCATGTTTGAAATTGAATTGGTTAGAATTATTTATATCTCTAATTCCATCCTGAAAGTGCAAATATTTAAACCCACTAAGAATTTGTTATCTTTAACTTGAATTGTCAACTAAATTAACAAATCCGTGTTTATTACAAATCACGTCTTCTCAATTGGTAAACCATATAAACTATCGTAACCTTACATTCTTATATGGGCGGTCAAAGTACATAAATATTTGAATTTACTTTCCTTCTGCAGGCTCGCTAATAAAACAAGCCATATGAAACATGCTTACACGCAGGTGAATTCAGAATAACAGGAACGACCATATTTGGCAGACGAAACTGCTTGAAATTACAGCAAACGATTTGACTGTTTTTGCAAAAATAGGCAAACAACTTACTTCTTGGATAGATATTTAGGCGATTGTGAAAAATGATAACAAAAGCGCTCTTCAAAGCAAAAATAAAGAGAGCTTATTTCTCTGGTCACAAGCAAGAAATATCGCTGATTTAACATTACACTGATTGTTCATATAATTTAAAAAAAAAAAAAAAAAATTCGTAAACCAGACTTTCATTGTAATTAGATGTGTGTAGCGGAGAAGAGTGGAGTGACCTCTCGCGATGGATCCTTGAAGGTGCCATGCAGTAATAATAATAATAATAATTCGTTTAATTTATGTGATATATTAACATATTTTACGTATAATGCAACGTACCTAAAATGTGTATGTTCGAAAATCCTGACTTTTAGATAGTCAGGAAACACAATACTCCAAGGATTACTGTTTAGGATAATTTTGCTGACATTCATCCATAACTAAGAAAAATGAACGAATAGTGCTTCTCACCAACAGGACAAATGGGGGGGGGGGAGAGACTGGTCGATGTGGGAAGTTGGCAATGAAGATGACTTAAAGGATTGCAGAGTATTTCAGGGATCATCCCTGAAAACTGTATAAAATTTGTATGAGCTAAACAGAATAATTTTTTGTATGGAGATCGGAATCTGCTTCTACGGTGGATAGTGATCATGTGATCGTTGACTGACTTCAAGACAAAGAAAGATAACAGAAATCTTGCGGATGGACTCCCATGATGAAACGTTTGGCAACTTTTCGCCTAAAAATAACCTTAATATTATTTACTGGTAGTATTCACATGCTTAATAATATGGGGAATTTTTTAGATGATTAACCGGACAGCACAAAGATTGAGTGATAGTCTGCATGTTTAATACACCATTCACCGAAAGTCAAGTCCCATGCGACACATGACGATGCTAAGGCTATCTTGGAAGGCTGAGTTAAAAGATATTTTTAACTGAAATCAAACACATTAGCACCTTTGAATGACCTAATTGAGAGTGAGGGGGGGGGGGTCAAGAACCTTTAACTCTATTAATGCACGAATCCAATTTGGAACTTTTTCAAGCAGATTTAGTCTCTAAATAAGCAACTCCAGGGCATGAAAATAATCTACCATCTAATGACTGTCACAAATATCACTTTACATTGGATTCGAACCGTCTGGGTAGATAGGAGAACAATACAACTACAATTATGCCCTTGATATTATTATTATTATTATTATTATTATTATTATTATTATTATTATGGACCCTTCGTGTATGTATTGCATGAATAATAACAATGTAATCTGGTTAATAATAATTATCTTATTAACCATGGTTGATCTCTATAGCAAAATTAATCATAAACACGCTCAACTACTGTTGTTCTAATTTTCATTTTTCGTAGGTGGAATTATCTTTGAAAAAAAAAAAATGCGATGAGTCTTTGGACTGCTTGGAAATACCCGTTAGCAATAAAGAATGAATATCTGAGATCCTTTCCCATACACAGGTATACTGTACGTTTCATATAAATTCTTGGACTTTTGCCAGAACGTCAGTGTATACATTTTTTCCCTCCGTTCCCCCCCCCCCCCCCCGATGCATACCAGCATGTTGTATTAGCATCTAATTTTAGTTCTTATTTCAATTACAATCTGTGGAAACTGAGTACACAATCTTTTCTCACGCTTGAAGTTGAGAGTACACGTGACTGTAATTTCTTGTTTGCTTCTTTTTCGCACAGAAAAAGTTTGCATTTCTTTCTTTCTTTTGTTGATGTTAAGAACCTTAAAACTATTTCTTAGCAGCATAGTTTCATGGAAATGATACCCAGCGAAACAAAGAGAGAGAGAGAGATGTAGTTTTATACTTCAAAGAAAAACAGGTTTTTTTAACTATTATGCTAAATCGGAGAATAATATGAACCTGTAGGCTGAATTTTTGTTCTCTTTTTTCTTGTAACGTTGTATTTTTCTTGTCAATTTTGCAAGAAAAATACAACGGCGTATTATGGTCAGAAAAAACTTTCGGAGAAAAATAAAATAGAATGTATTTTTCAAAGAAAATTACGTTTATCGAATCATCATTAAATTATACCGCTGAACGATCTTCGAAAAATTTTGTATAAATGTTGATTTTTTTCCTACAGAAGATATATTAACGCTATAATAGTATATAATAAAAGATATCTTATTATTATTATTAGTAGTAGTAGTAGTAGTAGTATTGGATATATGAATTAAAAACTGATCTTATTATAGTTTTATATATACTTCTCTTAGTTCAATGCAATACAATACTCTGGGGGGGGGGGGTTAGTGGATGAGGAGTTGAAGTTCAGAGGGTATATTGCAAAAGTGGCTAAAATTGTTCATAGGATTACTTGGTTTACTGAAGAACGACTTATGAAGCAGAGATATAAAGGTTATTGTACCACTATCAAAGGCTGGTCGATTGGTAGAACCTCTGCTACTAATGGCTCAGCAAAAAGTTAAGCAAGTTTGAGCGCGATTAGTAGTTTGAAGGGATCAATCGTCTTTGGACTCCCTGTAAGTGTCTCATAATAGTAACTGTTTTGAAAGATCCACATGTGGTCACCTGAAATTTTTTGGAGATGTGGAACGAATCCAGAGAAAAGTGACCAAGATGGTGGCAGGTCTGTGGGATGCTCCATATGAGGAGAGATTGGAAATAAAGAAGCTGGCTGATAGGGGGAGAGGGTTACGATAAAGACATAAGTTGCTTAGGAGGGTTGTAGGGTTGATAGGGAGAATGAACAAACAATAACAATGTCATGCGGAAACGTCAAGTAATATTTTCTAGCAAAAATTTAAATAACCATACAAAGTCGAAGTATCGATTTATTATTTTTATTTATTTATTTGCAGCACTCATTTCGAAGCCTCGATGTGATTGGAATGGTTTGTCATTGGGTGTCCTGTGTGCAAGCAGTGTGAATGAATTCAATAACAAGTATGATAGCTGGTGCGTGTCGTATGTGGCCTTCCTCGATGAGTCCCCTGACTCCCTGGGGGAGTCAGGAACGCATCGATTCCGTAGTTCTTCAGAAGACCAGCAATGTGAAACTTGATTGTGAATCTTTCTGAATAGTGGAATAAAGACTGCATAATACACTTCGCATTCTGGAAAACGAATATGAATGAACTGCTTGTGTTAGTCAGCCATCTGAAGACAGTACAGTCAATGTACAAGTAATGACTACATACTAGCCGACTGTAAATAGCGCTTATTTTTTCTGCCATACACACTCGAAAAGCTGCAAAACCTATAATAGATCACTACTATATGAGCAAACGATTAAAAAAAAAAAAGGAATCAGAGTTGATTCTTATTTTTTTAATAACTGAAATTTTATTATTTGGAGAAGGTAGCGTAAAAAAACAAAGAATGGAGGTAGTTGGAGTGAAAGAAGGAAAAGAAGTTGATTCTTCAAATATATTTGAAGCTGGTCAGTAAACAGATGTTGACAGGGAAAGTGGAGTAACGGGAGCAGACAGTTCGGTAGAACTGCTCCCCGCTCAAAAATACCTGCAGAAGAAGGATAAAAAAAAAAAAAAAAAAAAAAAAAAAAAAAAAAAAACATGATTCGATTTTGAAGCATTGAAGTTGATGTGGTTAACAAAGATCACGTTTATGACAGGATCTTCTTTCTGATTAAGGGTTTGTCAAGTAAAAACTTGAAAAAAACGGACTTTGCATACTTATGTAAAAACCAGGGTTTGAATAATGGTTATAGTGGTCTAGTGTTGAGTGGATTGAAGAGATGAAGACCTTTATGAACGTTATTCTGATATGAATTGCTTCAGTTATTCGTTCGGTTGGAACAAGTGTGTTTGGATTAGAACAGAAGTCAAAACACTGATCAGCCCAAGAATAGAAATCAGAGAAAGCATTGCACTCTAGTGCTAAGAAATGAGCCTGAGTATGGCTGGGGGAGAAGCGTTCTAACAGCAAATATATCTTCGCTTCTTCCAGCTCGATCAGTACAACTGGAGAAGGAAACCACTTGCGAATTCAACTGAATTGCGAATTGAAGTAACCTAAGGAAGAGGACCTCAGTGTTCCGGTACTTGGACAGCAGAAGATTAAAGACAAACTGGCAAACACTGAGTGGTCTTTAGAATTTGGAGAGCCATAGCGACAACAAATGAATAGGGCAAGGAAATTTTGAGCCAGAGTAGATTGGGAAAAAAAAAGGGGGGGGGAGTGAAGGTTCAAGGTTAGCTTTCACTGACAAGCGCTGGCAAATGCACGAGTTCAGCTTTTCTGGTAGATGGGATAATATACAGTAGTGTGTATTTTGAGCAGTAGTTGTCGAGTTACCTTAATCCTATAAATTTGATCTGTTTATAAATAACAGGTCAGGATTAGAGGGTTAAGATCTCTTAAAGCGTTATTGCATATAATATATATTAGATTTAATGAAGCGGATGTGGAAGTATTTTTTAATATTTTGTTGTTGTTGTGTTTACTTTTTTTTATGGTTGAACTGGGTTATTTTTCCTAGATTATTTATTTGCAATGTTATCAGTCTTATTAATGATGACACGCACAGTTCAGTTGAGAAGGAGTTAATACTTAAAGAGGAGGTACAAACTAGATGCCGTTTAGTATAGAGATTTGCTAGTAGGCCGGGAATCATGATGGATTACTATCAGGTTCTTTTCCATACTGTTTAGCAGCTAGCCTGCGGAATACCCTCAAATGGGCGGTTTTGGTTGTCCACCTTATACATGTAAGACGAGTGGAAGGAATCAGAAACTAGAATCCCCCCCCCCCTGCTACAAGAACAAAACACGCACGTGAAAAGACAGCGGTGGTATTTCTGTAGATGGGGAAAGCGTCCACCAGTTGAAGGAAAGATCGCAAGTCGTCCCATTTTTCAATTACGTTTTGAACACGGAGTTATAAGAAAAAAATTAAATTTTAAAAAACGAAATGCCCTTCATCAGAAGTCAATGATTTTTCTTGAGCAGCTACGCGCAGTTTAGTGAGTTAAGTTGAATCTCACGGTTGAATCACACACCATTGGAAGCAGGAAAATCAGAAAGTTTGTTTTAAGAAATTGTATGATAAAAAGAGTAAACTATCGAACAGAAATCGTGCATGACTTTCTGCAGGTTACTATAACAGTATTCCCCCCCCCTTCCTCATTTTTTCGATCTTCCTGTATAGATAAGTGTTGATCCAATCTAATTAGAAAAAATAAAAATAAAAAATACGCGCTAAAACACGTTCCATTTGGGGAGGGGGGGGAGAAAGAAAAGACGAACAATGGGAAATATGCTTTTTTGGTTGGCGTGATCGTGATGTGTGGCATTTTTATAGGATTTTTCAAACAAGTGAAGGTTAGTTTGCGTGTGTGTGTGGATTTTAGAAAACTCTACCGTTACACGAGGACCAACGACTACCATCTATTACATCGGTGCAAGTTTTCTCTACGCAAAATGAAGGCTTGTGATCTATACAAATATTGAAACACGACACTTCAACTCGATATTGATGTAAATTCAAAAATGTTTACATTTTTTTTTTTTTTCTCAAATTAATCGGATGGATGTCTTTTTTCGTGCTATGTTTATTAGACATATTTTAATTTTATGTTAATACTTCTAGTTAAAGCAGAAAAGAAAAAAAAATGTAATTTTGTAGCGTTGAACTACAGAGCTTGAAAACATTACAGTCGCTTATTTGGCGCGGGGCCCTTTCTTTAGAAAAGCTCTCGTTCGAATTTCGTCCAAATCTTGAGAATTGCGAACATAATGCAATAGACTCATAGGCATAGTTGCTTTGGTTGTATTTAACCAAACGAATTCTCTGTATTGGACGAAATTATTATTACTTTGAATATTACTTCAGTATAAAAATTTAACTACTATTACTTCAGTATTAGTAGTTAAATTTTTACATTGAAGTAATATTCCAAATATCCTACAACGGAAAAAAATTTGAAATTAGGATTGCACGAGACAGCCTGAACTCTCTTGCAAGTTGGCACGCGGTAGCTTCCTCGAGCCGTGTCACGCGATCGTATCGTATAATAACACATACTGAAGTACAATGATACGTATTTTTACTTGGTACCATTTAAAATATTCATAAATAAATTTTACAAATCGTAATTAATTTTTACTTTTTTAAAAAAAAAAATTCCACTTAAAATTACTTTAATAAAAAAATCGTAAAATGCCTTTAAAAATGTCAAAAGCAACATTGCAATATTCTTAATTCATTGTAGCTTACAACTGTTAATATTTCAGAAAAAAAAAAAAAAAGGAGGGGTAGGAACGGTGACATCCCTTATTGCTTTCAGGAGGTCTAGTTTGTTCAGAAAAGACACTGAAAATTTATTCCAAATACTACACCATCAACCTATAGATCGAGACTTGAGTAACCACTACAGTCTCAGTAAAGTGACAGAGGAAGCATTTTCTGCCAGTTAGCACAAAGCATTTACAATTTCATATACAATTTCCACACGATTATCTAAATTTTTAACTTACTAAGGAGTTAAATGATATCCTTAAAATGCTACATTTTAGGAGCGGAAGAGGATCTGGATGATGTGACGCAAATAAATTAAAATATTTATAAAGAAAACCTGGATTTTGGACATTATTTTGTAAATTTAAAAGAATCTCTCTGAAATTCAAGTTTTTCTCTCCACGAGAGAGACAATCGGTCCGAAAATACCAACATGCAGCCTTAGATGCTCTGTCGTAATATAATACGAACGCAATTCTGAATCGCGCGCACACAACATTCTCGCTTTATTTTTTATTTTTTTAAATTTGAATGTTAATAAGCCAAAAGTATATTTCATATATTACAACGCAGTGATATTTATGTCTCTGCATATAAACTCATAAAAATAAAATAAAAAATGTTAAAGAAATCATGTTTTTTTTTCTTGTGCATTGATAATATATTTTTTTCCTAATCAATTTATTAGCTCTCATCAGTATTTTTTTAATGATTTTATTCATTTTTAGATGCATGAACATCTAAAATTGTTCCAAACGAACATGAGAGCTGCATTGGCATGCAGCTCTCATGCCAATCTGAACCATAATATTAAGCTAATCATAATATTAATCTTTCGGTTAATTAATTCCTGCCTTCCAGTGTTGTTAATTCTAAGGGAATGACAGGATATTATTGTATTATTATACAACACCTCCTGGAATCAAGACTCATCAAAATGAAACTGACGCCATATTGTTTTAAATGCCTTTTTTTACACCTTGCTCGTTTGACATTCAGTTTCTCTCTTGGCGGCACCTAGAAAGGAAATTAAAACAACATACTTTAAAATTTTGTAATATCAATTTTGTAATAATAAGCCTGCTATGGATGCAGTTATGTTTCTTGCGTTTATAAGGGGTACTTTAAAATAAAAGATTAAAAAATAAAAATAAAATAAAAATAAGTCATCCGGAATGTTATTGTAGCTTAGAAATATTTCGGAACAGAGGGTCTAGGAAATTTTAAATTTTTCAGCTTACAAATGTAATATTTAAGCACATTATTTTTTATGTCAAAAATATTTGAACAAATTCAAATACCGATTATCATTTTTGATTTTAAAAAATGATAATCGGTATTTGAATATGATTTTAAATTTAAATGATTTTAAGATAGCTGAATATTAGTTTAAAATTTCCTAGGACTTTTTTTAATTTTTTTAATTTTTATTTATTCATTTTTAGTCAGTTATTTATTTATTTTTACTATGAAATTATGTCAGGTCTTCTACAGAGGAATTATTTCAAAGGCAAACGCAAACGCAGAGCAAATGAGAATCCATTATCAGTAAATCCGTCTTGAGGGGGGGGGGGATTTTCTGATAATGGATTCTGATTATAATACATAATTTTAAATACATTTATAAATATAAATATAAAATATAACTAATAATAGATTGAATTTAGAATGTCATTTAGTTTAACTTGCATAACCCCTAAATACTTTTGTCCTTTTCTGAAATCAAATAAAAGAAGAAAAAAAAAAAAAAAGGCAAAACAGACCTGTGTGGCCTTGTTTACTTCAGCAAGCTTTCTGTCAGAAATAAATTTTGTGTATATTCACATTGTATGTGTGAGGGAGGGGGAGCATATTTATACTACGGCAATTAAAACATAGTTGAGAAGTAGAAGAAATATTTGCTAAGACACCGGAAACAATTAGTATCATTTTCCAGGCTTACATAAAGCCAACTCATCGCTGGAAGCCAAATATTTTTACCGACCACAATGGAGCATCTTATTGTTTTAAGTATCCTTAAGCATCGATGACCTCACCACCCACTCCTGCCATGCATTCTGTTCATTCACCTTCACCCAAAAGACCTCCTTACGACTTCCCGATTCACATGACCTTTCACATCTTCCAGGGATGACCCCTGGAAGCTGTGTAAGGTCATGTCTATTACTCTGTGCGATATCTCCCCTATCTGATAGGCGCCTTTCACCAACTTAAATGTCTTAATCATATCGCCATTTCGTCTCCTATCACCCCAAGCTCTGTGAAGCACCTTCACTCAATCTATCTTAGTATTCAACATTCCACAGTCCAAAGACAGTCGCATCGCCTTCCTCTAAATTTCCTTATCACCCAGATATCTTGGTGACTAGGCCTGAGAACAGAAATATAGATAAGTTGTGATCAGTGCTTTATACGGTAGAACTATCGCCTTATTGTCTATTGTCAGTATCTTTCATCACATTACTTGTCACATTCGCGATGAGTCTTGACTCCTTGGAGGCTATTAGGCTATTTCCCATAAAATAATAATAATTATTATTTTTATTATTTTATTATTATTATTATTATTTTTTTTTTTTTCATCCCGCAAAGCAGGCAAACTGGCCTTGAGAACTTAACACTACAGGCCATAGGATATACCGGGGCATAAGGCTGACCACCTTATCCTGTAAACGGATTGAGGCCCGATGATCAATGGATCCTCGACACCGCAAGGTAAAAGAGGGTATAAAGAAGATGAGATTATTTTATGGGAAACAGCCTAAAACACGACTGCCAACTTTAGCAAGACAAGTTTTGAAATTTCCGAGATAGACAGAAATAAAATATAAAATATTGCCTGATAAATAACTAGACAGATTTTTTAAGGGAAATAAAAAAAAAGGTTCTAATATGATTTTTTGACGCCACTGTGGAATCTCAGAACATCGTGAGAGGCCTACTTCGCACTCTCCAATCCAACCATTTTGTTTTGTTTGCGTGGGAAGAGAAAAAGTTCATGCCATCTCCAGAGGAGATCAGATAACTCATCATTACATCATAAAGCCTTTAAGGTATCCTCTCGTCAAGGCGAGAATCGACCGGGCTGGTGAGGCATGTAGCATTTTACATTCATCTGCCTTCCTCACAGCCACGCCCTTCATTTTTGTTTTAATTTTATAACGCCTCAAATTTGGCAGGCAGTGTTCTGTTGAATACAACTTATGTCGAATAAAAATTACCGAATTTCGGCCTTTATGATTCTTATAAAAAGAGTAGTCAATAATTAACTATCATACAGGACTTAGGAATCACTGCTGCGACCATGAAAATCAAGAAAATCTAAGTATCTTTCAAGCGTCTCCTCCTCCTCAACACTTTCATATGCCAATTCCCCTCACGTATCGATCCACCACTGACGATACAATAGGTAAATTAAGACGACTAGACCTAAATTGTATGTAAACCTGAAGTAAGTAGACAGGAATTCCTGTCTACTTACTACGCGTGCTTGTTTATCGAAATCCTACACAAAACAACTCCATTTTTAATTATTTGTTATAATTCATGAACACTGATGCAGTTAACCCTACTGTGCTGGTGAAACTTAAATCACATATATGTGCTGGTGGGGGTCTGAGAGATTCCCGGTGTTAAAAATTACCGCTACTAACAAGATGGGTAGTTTTTCTGCATATTTATGCACATTCTTTACAGACATACAAAGTGTGATCTGAAGACACATTCCTTCGATAACTGTGAAAATCGCTTTGTCTTTCTGTCTTTGCATCTGGCGCAAAATCAACGTTTTGTACAATTATTTCCTCGACGGTCTTGACTTGAAATTGAAGCTATTTCACCTCTTTGCTTCTGGATGAATTGCTGGACATCATGTGGAAGGTTCCTGATGTCTTTACGAACAACTTCGGGTTCGATGAGAGATTTCCCCAAGACGACAAGAAACACACACGTCTCGCAGTTGAATTGTCTTCTTTTGAGGAATTTCTAAACATGCAAACAACTGCGGCGTTCACTCCAGCGATGTTGAGCATGGCAAAAAAGATTGCCATTGACCAACTGCATGGTCTACGGAGTCAATACCGTCATCTGACTGGTCTGATTCCTCAGTACTGGTATTACTCTGCATGCAGAATCTGATGTAGACAGAAATCTAACAATTTTGCTATAGCGTCTTTCATGCAACTCATATAAATGCCGCTATTTTGGGGCGAAGAAAAACAGGGAAACAAAACCAATGTTTTCAAAAAAAAAAAAAAAAAAAGTTACACTTCTATGATGGTGGTGGAGTCTGTAGGACTCCAATAATATAATATCAGAAAGGAGAAACAACAATCTTCCTTGCGCCATGCACAAGCACACTGAATCAGGAGAATACATTGAAAAGCAGAGCCCTGTTAGGAACTACAAACGAAACTTTATTACTTGGGGTCTGTCAGCCCCCCCCCCCCCATCAGCACAGTTAAGAGCTAAATCCAAGTCTTCATAAACACACGCGCCTTACCTGTTCTTTAATTGTACAGTAAATGGGATTTTATTGAAATTAATTATTATGCAGTTGAACGTAAATTTAGACCAAATTTATGGATCATAATATAGTCTTAACTCTGTTAATAAAATGTAAATTTAATTACCTTAATTTTAATTAAAATAATATTATTTTTTATTTATAATGGATGATTCTTGACTCCAGGTGTTTGAATAATAATAATAATAATAATAAATTGAAGATATTAATTTATATTATATAAGGAGAAAGAAGTAATTTTAATGCATCTATTTACTGCCTACTATTATTATTTAAACACTTCCAGGAGTCAATATTCATTGAGTCATTTAAAATTATTTTAAATTAAGATACATTTTCTAGAAGAAAAAAATACTTCTTATTTTCGGTTGAATGAAAATAAATTGACATAATGTGAAATAAAACTTATGCTACAACACTAGTCGCTGTAATTCCTAATTTTATTATATTTTATTATGAAGTTAAGACTTGTTTATGTAGTTTGTTCGTTAAACAGCAAGCTTCTGTTTACTGTATTGTGCCTCCTTGTTTCCGGTCTCCCCAATTCTGCTCCTCAACGTTCCCTCATGGCGACAGCAGTGCTGGTCTGCAGAATGCAGCAAGCAACAGCAGGAGCAGCAATGAACGTGATGAAAATTGTACATCCGGGGCAGTGCAAGCGTCCTGGATAACCGGACACAATAGGCAGCGTGATCCTGTGTGAGGCCTGCGGATCGATAAGCAGCTCAAGGGAGAAGGTTTGTAGAGGTTATAAGGGTAAAAGGTACGCCGATGGGCCTCTGGAATGAGGAACGAGTCCTTTCGCTGCATGCTTTACAGCTCAGATGTTTTGCGCAGCTTATCTGCGCAAGTCCCTTGACGCAGATGGTGGGCGCGGGTGCATAATGAGGGTGTGTGTGACCACGGGTGTTGTCGAATGTTGATTGTGCGGGGATTTGAACTTATCGCGAGATACCACGAAAACTGCTTAAATAAAATATTTTTATTTTATTTTTTCGATGTTTTGATAAGACCCCAAAATGCCAAGTGAAACTCTACCAAGCTGGAAAAGTTTCAAATATTTTTAGTAAACTATGTTAGCCTATATACATACAGCCTTCATACTGTCTTTGCTATCGACATTTAACTAAAACTTACAATAAATCACAGCAGAGGGAAAAAAAAAAAAAAAGTAAGTTTGAATCTCTTAAGAGTTTTCCTTCTTTTCCCTTAACCTGTGTGCACACACGACACTGATGTGCTATATTTTCATATATGAATTTGATATACAGTATAATACACTGTTCACATCAACATAGTAAAACATACGGATATCCGCAAGTATTTTTTCATATATATTCAGATCCTTCAAAAACACTACGCTTTTTTACAAAACGATAGTAATAATGATTTAAAATAACTACTGATATTCAAAGTAATAATTTAGTTTCCTTCAAATTTTTACATTTTTTCTTGTGCTTTTATTCAGCTAAAAATATGAGTTAGTTTATCATCAAGCGAATAAAAATTCGCCAGGTTATCCAGATACGAAACTAACTATACCAAGTAACTACTGAATTACAGTTAACATTATCCGTTTTCAGTACATGTTAACGTACTGTAAACTCTACGATTTTACTAATTCACTATTTTATGCAAATCATATTTATGCTTAGACAGTAGTAGGTGTAATTTCCTTTTCTATTCAATATAAAGTCTGTGTCATCTACAAATCACTGTAGGAAACGCAATTATTTGAATTAATATTATTTATTTAATAAATTATATTAAATTTATTTGGTGATTAATTTTTATTAAAGAATCAAATCATATTTAGCATGCGCACAGTTTGCGGAGATATGATTCAAAACAGGGAAAAACTATCATTTTTCATTGCACTGTATTACATCATCATTAGCCAATCACTACAATCGAAGAAGGCATCCAGGTTCACAAATTAATATTGCAAATACTACGTTTAAAATAAATAACACAGTACAGTAATTAATAATAAGATACCTAACCGCGGCGTAATCAAATTTTGCAAATTACGTCATAGTTACGTAAAAGGAAGATAAAACTAGATTCTATTTCTTTATATAAATTGCTCTGAGCAAGGTTACCTAAACATAATACCTACAAGATTGTAAAACGAAGCTCAGCAATCTTACTGATAATACATAAAAGTTCATGCATTTTATTTTTATTTTAAAGTAATTTTATTGAAATAAGCCTAAATCGATCTGCTTAACTTATTGTAATATGGCGCTTCAGTCAGGTTTTTGTAAGACTGTTTTTTTTTTTATATTTTTGTGAAATGCAAATAACATTATCGAATACAAAACGCAATAATAAAAAGCCTAGATTCGCGTAACCTTGCGAAAATAAATAGACTGACTTTAGTTTATTTGTAACTTAATATTTTGAGAGATTGTTTTTCTTCCTGTTAATTTTAAATAGAGAGAACTGGAAAAAAAATAATAAATGATAATTTTTTTTTAATGTTTAGTTATGCTCAAGCAGCTCTCTCTCTCCACTTCGTTATTACGCATAAAGTAAAAGTTGCAAGATTTAATGAAAACAGACACTTGAAGTATAATAAAAACCTAAAAAAGAATAAATCTAGGCAGTCTGATTTCACAAAGAGTCTGAGCGCTTCTTTAAACTACTCTAAAGCCCATGGGATTTGTATCCAATTAATTTTATGCTCCGATCATATTACCTCACCCCTACGCAAAAAAACGGCTGGTCTTTTAACGTCCTCAGAATTATCATGTAAGTTGCTAAACGTTTGCTTCCTTACACATGATAGCACCGGGAATAATTCTATAATGCAATTTTCCTAGTACACAGTTGCTCGTATTTTAAAAAGTTAATTTTTCAGTATCTCACCCCCACATAGCAAATCATTTTATTTAGTTGTTTATGGAGAAAATAAGACCAAATTCTTCGGGCTCTTTTTGAGTTCGCGTATGGTTACTTCTCATACGAAAGAAATAATTACAGACTATTTAATTCACGGTTACAATTTTAGATTTTAATTTAATATGCTTATAAAGTATGATTTAGAAATGTAACCGAAGGGCTAAAAACTTTACTTTTATTTTATCGATTAATTCTGGATGCTGTTATTATTAAATTCCTTTTTTTTTTAGCTGTTATATACCGCACACATGCACATAACTCTTTGATTGCCTAAAGGGATGTAATTTTAATCTCCGCTATATGAGCTTTAAACATTAAGAACCAGTTCGACTGGTTTTTCATTTTCTTTATGAAGCTGCAAAGATTTCTCTTATACCAGGCTTTCGTTGCCCGCTAAACTTTCAAAAAAAAGTCTTGAGGCAATTCAATGCCTTTTGGCATAAACTAGCAACTACCGCGAGTGCCGACATCAATCCCCCCCCGTTGCTATAGTAACGGGTACGTAGATGCCTTTAGTTACTCCCCCCCTGCCGTTTCTCGTGCTGGAGGTATTGTATTACGCATAGATGCACGAAGAGCTTTTCACTGTCTATATGGTTTCCTCCAGATCAATAGCGGGTTCAGTATGTGCAATGACAATGGCTCCCCGAATAGAGAGGCCCGTGTGCTAAAATTTACTGCACAAAAATCAATAGAGGAACAATTTAGCGAGCGCACGCACATACGAACAAATGAAATTTGATGACGCCTTCCTTGCCAAGTTAAAGGCGAGCATAAAAATCAAAATAATTTTTATCTTTCTCTCACTCACTCTTCCTTCTTTCTTTATCCAAAATGTATACACAAAACTTTTACTAAAGATCAATCAATCCATAGCGCTTTTTTTTTTTCAATTCAGTCTGTGAAATGGATGCTTTCTTTATTTAAATATGCTACACCCAAATGTCTCCAAGGAAAATGTGGCTTTTTATACACATTTCTTATACAACGCTTGAAATGGAAAATGCTGCAATCATCTGGCCGCATATGATATTACAATAATTCAATCTTTATTATAATTATTCAGGACTTCCATAAGACACCTTGCGAAGCGTCCTATACAATACAAAGTATCACAGCTTTAAACTGATTTATTGTCTACTGTTTCATCATCCTCATAGATATTCCATTCGTAAGAGAACGGTGAGAACTTTTGTTTTGTTTCTTATTTTACCATATGAAAAATATCTTGTCCATCCGATAAATATTCTCACGAAAGCTTAAATGTCTCAATCATGTTATCCACGTCTTTTATCGCTATGATCAGCATTCCACACACACACAGAACCAGTCCAATAACTTTACAATTTGAAATCATTTTAAAAAGACAATGATCAAACCAACCATTGCACTGATTCACTTATTTATAAATTACATAATAACTTCTATAATAGCAATATTTTGTTATCTGAACATTACACAAACAACCAGAAGAAAATGCACAGTTAATTGAAACAATGTGCATTACAAGTAGGGTTGCCAGACGTCCTTTATTTCAAAGGACAATCCTTTATTTTAGACAAATTGTCCTTGTCCTTTATCGAAACGAGAAAGGACGCAATTAGTCCTTTATTTTTATTTTCCAATGCCTGTGCTTCGGAATAGCAATGGTAAATTTCTGTACAGGAGTAGGAGACGTCTGCTTCGGACTCCCAAAACCAACAAAATTATATTTGTAAATTGGGACCCGTCCACCCCAACCCGTATATTTTATTATAATTTCCCTTCTTGTTTTATTATTATTATTGACATTTTTCAATAATTTTGTCTCCTAAAAACTGTTGCTATTTTATATCCGACTTATATCCATTTATGTATTTTATTTATATTTTGACAATATGCAATATTTTAGACGCTATCTGCAGTCTATCGTGACGAACAAGGCTTGTTTTCTAAATAAGGAATTCTAGCGTGCGAAATGCCGAATCATTTAAAACGTTTCAGTTTTGTTATGTCGTTTTTCGTTTGCAGCATAGAAAAGTAAATAAATAAAGAAGCTTGTAGTTTGGGATGAATAAGCAGACGATTGCCGCTATTCACGTACATTTTTCATAACTTTGTACCGTTTGACTTATTCGATTCTTTTTATTTCTGTATTATCCCAGATTTCTTGTTATTATCGTTTCGCAGTGTTACGCTGTGTCACGCAACAAGGCGATGGCAATCATGCCTGGCTTAATGCAAAAATACATCTGTCACAGGCATTCAAGTACACCGAACAAATTCGTTTGCATGAAAATAGCAGAAGTAACACCAATTACAATCCACTGCGATGATTATTTATTCATCATAGAAATAAGTATTCCTGTTTCCTTTTTGTGATTATATAATTTTGGTTTTAAAGAGGAACATTATCATAGATAAGAGTAAGAAGAGGGCTGCATTGGAATTGTTTTGAATTGTGATTACTAAGCAACTAAGGCTATGAGGCCAGTGTATGATATCTATTGTTTGCGTGTTCTTGTGGTCGGTTTGTCTGTCTTATGGGATGAAAAAAGCCAGAATTTCTGGGAGAAAAGAATTCCGGTTATAAATTTCCCCCGAAGATTCCCCCCCATCTGCTTTTCTCTGTTTGCTTTGTTAGGGTTAAATGCTTTCATCTAACAAAGAAAGGGTTTTACCGTCGGATGAAAACCATATGTCTGCTTTATCGGTCCCACAATCTTCCTTTCCTGTTCATTATCCTCCTCGGATTCTTTTTCTAACAACTGCAATTCCCTTCTGAACCCCCCCCCCCCTACAAAAACCTTTCTATTGTCATAATGCTTCCCGGGTACTACTCTACTTCACATAACCCACTCCATCTACACTACTTAATCCTTCACCAACACACAACGTCACTACCGCCATCTGCACATCAACTGCCCATTCATAATATTTTTGCCTGTATGCGGAAAAAAAATCCTAGTTTCCCGGAGAATAAATCCCTGCTACATCCATATTAAATCGTCTAACTCACATTTGATTGAAAAATCCCAAAAGATTCCTGTAGTCAAGTTAAACATCGTGAATAATCTCTCTCCTTTTTTTTTTTTTGCTTAAAGATCTGCAAATTTTTTTTTTTTATTTGACATAAAATAATCATTTGCTTATTTGCAAATTAGCTATTTGCAAATATTTAAGAAATTTGCGAAGAAAGAAACAAGTTTAGTTTCTTATCACTAACTGATCATCTATTCATAACATCCTTAACATGCGAATGCTTATATTTTTATGTCAATTCTATCCAATAACTTTGCTCTAGTGACCGAACATGATTCCCCCCCCCCAAGCAACTTCGTTTGACTGCTCACTATCAACTAAGCCAGTTTTTTGGATCATGCCCCACCTCAACGCTTTTGATCTCCTCCCGCCCTAAGCATAATAGTCAGCCAAGTTCTGAAAAAGTATAATATAAATAGGTACTTCAAATAAAAAAGGAACATGGGTAAAACTGTTTTTAATTTGACTTTCTTCAATGAATATAAATTTTATATTACACTTTGTATATTATAAAACATAAATCGAACTGAACCCGGGAAAATAAAATCCAAGTTAATGCGATCCTTGAGCTTGATGTCTGCTGCAAAGAGTTTTTATTTGAGGTACTAATTTAGTCATTTTCAATCTCAAATCCCCATGGTCTGTGATATCTTCCAGATGATTTTTTTTTTTTTTTTTTCAGCAGCAAGTCATTTACAGCAATAAAGCCACATTCCACTAAACATGACGACGGGAAGGGCAACAGTTTTTTTTTTTTTTTTTTTTTGAAAAACTAGTTAAATTTCGGTATTTCATTTCTGTCTCATCAGAAAGCCATGCCATTGTTCCTTTTATATTGAATAAATTTCTAATAGACTCATCATTTTGCTTTTCTGAGAGTTCTTGATACTGTATTTATGTTGACTGCTATACTAGTGATGTCAGCTTTTTTTCTCGGAAAGTCAGGGTTGCAACATCGACAATGGTGAGTTTTAAGTATATCGGTGATTAGGTGACGAATGCAACGTCATTTTCTAATTGCCTCCCCCTCCGTGGGGCGTACGCCCCACGTTGAGAAACACTGAACTAAGCCAATCCAGACCGACGTGGGTAGAGCAACAAAGGAAGTCTTTTCAAATGTATTAGGTGCCAATGGTTGTGGTCATTTAATTGTATCTCGCAATGTTTGGGGAGATGAAAACCCCGATTTTCGAGAATAAACGTAATGTGCCAGTGAGGAGGAATGTATTTATTGCTACAGTGATACTCTACAGTTCATTAACACACACGCAGTTTACAGACAAAAAAATACTGTTGTTGATAGTGATGAGCAGTTGATGGTGTTGATTGTAGTGGGGGAATTAAGTAGGCAAGACGGCGAGATCTGTGTGCTATTTAAAATATTACAAATAAATAATAAAGGCAACCGACAGTTGATTATACATTTCGGACAAACCACATGTTATGTCAGCATTTCGTGGACCCTATGCGGGTCGCCAACAGCTGCTTTACTGGAAATAAAATCACTGGAATTCTAGAGGAAGAAACGCAAATAATTATCCTTATAGAAAACATAATATTTTCTTTTATTTCAACATTGCAATTGTATTATTTTTCCGTAAGAATAATTTATAATATTGTTTACCAAGAATAGCTGCTAGTTATTTTGCCAATTTCCCTCAATTATTAAAAATAAAATGTATCATTATTAGTTTGACTATTGACTACATTTAAATTCAAAGATTTTTCAAAAATACATTTCTTAAATTGCATTTTAGAATTATTTCCATAGGTTTTCAATATTTTTATAGCTAAATATGATTGAGTTTCATAAAACGAGTAAGGTACTCGTTTGTTGAAGGTACGTGTCTGTATTTAGAGACAGCTTCATATACAAACCAAAATATGTATTTCCTGGGTGTGCTACTACTATATATTTGAGATTCTAGGAATTTCTACTAGTTAATGGAGGAGAATTCAGAAATACAATGCGAGCTATCTATAATAATAACAGGATGTTCTGCGTCACTGATGTACTTTAAACAACCGGATAAAATTTCCGTTGTTTTCAATTTCCTTTAATTTGCAGATTTTTATCTTCTGCCAAGTAATTTTGCGATTAATGTTATATTTAGTAATATTTGTTTTTTTCTGGAAGAAAGATTCTAAACATTTCTGAATTTGTCTTTAAGAAAATCGTAAAATACGAGATAAATAAGAAGTTTAAATTGACAGAATTTTTTAAAATTATTAAACCCTAAAACTATATTAAAATATTATATTAATCAATAAAAATTATATTTAATTAAAATTCAATAAAAGTATCTTTTGGCGAAAAATTAATTACATATCAGATTTGGATTCTTCTAATTCTTTTTTTTTTTTTTGTTACTATCTAATGTCGTTTGGCATTATCTTAGCAAACTTCTGCCAGTTCACTAATTTGAATAACACGGTGCAATGCAATTGATGTTACAAATGTAAAAATTAAAAACGAAGGAAATGTAGATTTTCTTTTCTTTCTGCCTAACTTATCATGTATGCTTGGCTTAACAAGGGAGAAAAATTATAAGTAAAATTAAAACCTACTGTAACGTAAGCGATCTCGATTTTTTATAAATATGTTCTAATTTAAATTCAATTTTCAAGATGAATTTTCTCTAATGTTGCAGCTAGGTTGCGTGTTATGTTAGTTGCTTCAACAACTGCAAATTCCAGCGGTGGGGGGGGGGGGTTAAACATTAAAAATTATTTGAGATCATTGCCGTTTAGTGGAACTGCAGGGATCTCAGTATACAGTGCTTATATTGCGTCCAAAACGTTATGCTTGTGTGCATCTACTTTTCTTTTGCACATGCTTGCCACAAAAAATAACTAAATTAACCAAGTCACATAAAATGTGTGTATGTGTATATATTTTTTTTTCAGCATCATAAAAAATCGTGTTCTATGTTTATAGTAATAAATAAATATTTTGATAGAGTAACTTAGCCCCCTAAGGCCAATCTAGAGTGGAACTTTTCAAGCCAATTTAGGCCTCTAATAAGGAAGGTGGTCTCACAGCTATAGACAGTCATCAACATCAATGCCCACGGCGGGATTTGACTTTTTAGATTTTTGGTGGAGAGCGGGCACGTTAACCATTTGGCCAATATGTAAACGGATACAATTAATGTCAATAATTTTACCCATTTGCACAGTGCTGTTAGTACAATTACAAACGTGGCTTCATCCCAATAATACACGATTCCATGATCTGACAAGCCAAATGACGTGTATTTTCCGATCCTCTGCCTTTTTTGTTGAATATTGGTTTGTCTTTTTGGCTTTCTGATCTAAGCTGCAACTTGGTAAATAATAACGTGTCAATAATGAAGACGATATGAAACCAGATTCTGCCGCTGTTTTTTTTTTTGTTTTGTTTTGCTTGTTTGTTTATGTTTTTCCAAACTGAATATTTATAATAAATTACAATTATTACGAAAGAAACTGTTGCTATTTGCAGTACGAAACGCAATAAAATAAATAAATAAATGCTGAATCACGTAATGCACTATTAAAAGCCTTCATAAAACTTGGTGTATCGTCTGTCAGTTTTCAATAACAACTGTTAAAGAAAGTTGAGATCCTTTGCTTTTGCAAGTTATTTAATAATAACATTACTCGGCAAAAGCAAACAAGAATCATTAGCATTACAGCAATTTGAATATTGTTGCTAATTGCCGGTGGAGAGCGTCACTGAGAAGGTCTGGCCTTTCTACAGTTTTCTATCTCTTTTGTGCTCGTTCTCTTAAGAAATTATTTCAATGAGTCCCGTAGAATAACCATCCCTGAAAGCCTCAGGAAATTAATTTGAAGGCGAACAGAAGCCAGGAAAGAGAGCGCGATTGGGAACCAAGACATGAACAACAGCCCACTACGGTAAAAGCCGTTGCCTAGGCAACCGCTGATCTTGATGAAGAGCGGTCGATAAAATATTATTATCCGTGTGCAAGCGTAAGACCTGAAGCAATGTTATGGCATTTCCCAACAGAGTTCTCGTTTCATTATTAATTAAAGTCTTTTTTTTTGACGTACAAAATATAAACTACTATTGAAAGATTAGGTTTACCTAATCATAAATAGCAACCTATGATGACTTAATCGAAATAATTATAATGATTTTTGTTATTATTTTTATGCTCTAACATGGCTATTGGGATTGCAAATTAAAGTCCAACACATTCACTATTGTATTCATTATTATTATTATTATTACACGACCCCCCCCCATCATGGGCGTCCGCAGAAAATTTTCCAGGGAGGAGCAAAGCTTGTAGACAAATAATTACATCAATAAATTTTTATTTAATTATTTATTTTATTTTTATTTTTTTCACAAGTAGATCCCGGGGGGGAAAGTGCCCCGTTTGCACCCCTCTGCGGACGCCCATGCCCCCATGGAGTCTGTGAACTTATTGCGGGAAGCCATTCTAACGTATATAACATTACATAATACTCTCCAACTTCTATTACCCACAGCCAGCAGCGTACAGTATCTAGATTTTTAGCGCCCTTGGCAAAAATCGTAGCTAAGCACCTTTTATAGTGTGACAATTTCGATAATCGGTAAAATATCTTGCCACTGGCGCCTTTGGTAAACTACCACAATACCGAAGCGTTTCTATGCCCATAAGACGGTAATTTTGTCCATTATTTGACTCATGGCAGTAGACCACTCCAGCGTTAAAATGTATTTTATCATCTACTGTTTATCAACAAAGAACTAAATACTTCACAACTAATTGGGGAAAAAAAATAATAAAAAAAAATCCTCCTAGCACTGCACATGTTTAAAGCAAACAACCAATATCAAAAATGACGCACAATTTTGTGTTAGTCAAAATAAACTGCGATAATCTCTTTATTTCTCATTTCTATCATATCTTTATTATTTGGCTAATTTGGACCCTCCCTTTTTATGATACTGCTTCTCTGGAAGATATATTATTCTTACCGAGTTTAATGTTTATTGGTTGTAGGCATCGTTACATATATAAGCTTAATATTTATTACTCTAGACGCCAGTTTAAGCGCCGTATAAACTGGTTGAAAATCGATGAAACAAACTTAGTACGAAAGTTTTCAATTTTATTTATTTTATTTATTTTTTTTTTTTTGGAGGGGAATAAACTTTAAAAAAATTAGTACTTCTGTTTAAATATACATCAGTTATTTAGTTTTGTATTCAAGTTCTTTATCAACAACGTTTACTGCAATTCCTAGAAATTTAATAATAATAAAAAAAAAAATTGAATAAACATATCCTGTTCGCCATTTTGTCTGTTTTACGCTGACTCTTGAAAACCCTGCTTTCTCCACAGTATAACCACTCGGACAACTCACCCATACAGCGCCTTCCACAGCTTCAAGCTTACGTACAAGTTGTCCAATCAGAGCTCTGTACTGCCACTGGTATAAACAGCTTTACCAGGTACCGGTTGTAACGGCTAGCTTAGCGTTCTTTGCCCCTGTTTCTCTGCAGTAATACTGCATGCCAGGGTTAGCCTCATTACTGCCAAAATGGGGGTGGCAGTAACTACGCCACACGATTCACATGAAACAGGATTGTACTACCCGCCGCTTTCAACGGATGACTCAAATAAAGTAAATAGCGTTCACGTTAGAGTGTACACATGGGAAACGTAGAAGTAGAACACGAAATTATCTTTTGCGCTGTGTCTATTCTCTTGTTCACAATTGCCCGCAAACGTAGTTTATATATATAAAATAAGTGTCAACAAAAGGCAAATAAACGCTTTGTTTGAATCGCTCAAACGGATATTACACTGCACAATTTCAATACGTGTTTGTTCTTTGTGTTCCACCTGAGTTCGCGAAAGTAAAATAAACGAATAGCAATTTTGTTTCTTTATTTTACTTAGAACAATTTTCTCGCTACTATTGAAAATGAGAAAAATATACCCCAAAAAATAAAACAACATAAAAAAAAAAATTCGTTTTATTATTCTTTTGTTTGGCACGTGACTTCAGTTTCTCATTTTCGAGTTCTGTTAAATCGGATCTTCCATGGCTGATTTATTTATAATATCCGCAATGGGGGTATCATAACGGTAGTGAATAGTGACACAACAAGCTTGGTTCCACAAAATTTTATTTATTATTATTATTATAATATATATATATTACAATTATAATAATTGTTATAATATTATTATTATATTTTAGAATTAATATTAATTAAAATTAATAATATTAATTTTAGTATTAATATATTAATAGTATTATTTTTAATTAATAAGTAAAAAAAGGTAGTAATTATTTCATTTAATTACTAATTTTCATTATGTATTAAATAATAATGACAAAGGTAATGATATATTATTATTATTATTATTAAAGTCAAGAGAGAGATTATTTGCATTGCAGTGTGCGAGACTATATTCTGTTTAATAGAAATCTGAAGTGGTTTGAAGAAAAATAAATATATATGTCCAATTAGCTAATCTTTTTTTCTATGCATATTATTAATATTATAATTCTTCTACCTCTCATGGGGAAGGACTGATATTTAAAAAATAAAAATAAAATTAGGGTTACACCGAATGCGCGTACAATTTAAGAAAGGAAATACTAATAACAGTATTGTTATTAGTATAAAAGGCAGATAAATATTACTAAAATATGGCGTATTATTATTCAGTATAAGACAATTTCTCCCCACTTGCTCAAATAATAATAAAAATAATCTGTTTATTCGCCGATTATTCTGTGGTGTGATAATACACAGAAAGCAGTGACAGAAAGCGTAACATGTCATGGTGTAATAATACACCATGACATGTCACGCAATCAGGGTGGAAGTGGGGATAAGTAATAAATAGTTTATTTTCTAATCTCTCTTTGATTCGATAAAAAAAATGCTTTTAATGATTTGCGCAATACAAAATGAATTACACAAATCGAAACAACAAACAAACAGACAAAAAACTTAAACATGTTATTTTAATTATTTTGTTTTGCCGAAGCTACAAGAGTATAGGTTTTCTGTTTAGGTTTGATTTAAAAAGAATGGAAAAATGGGCAAGTGGAAATAGTAATCTGAAATGTGTAATATTGTATCAACTAAATTTCAATTTTAGCAAACGCCTTTCCAACGTGGGGAGGGGGGGGGATGCATTGCTAGGTTTTTAGGCTGCTGCATCACCGTCGTAAATTCCTTAAAAGCTTCAAAAATTATTATTTTGTTCATAATAAACTAGGTGTAATAAACATTTTTAGCACCTTTCCAAATATAAATATCGCAACATTCTTTGTCTGCAGTGCTAAACATTATTAAATCGCGTCAGGTCAATCGACGATTTCAACACACGCACACACGAAAATAGTGAAGTTCAAGTACTTGCGTTTACTCAGCTGCTTTCTGGTATTGACATTAAAGAAATTTCGATTTCGCTGTCATGTTTAAATGTAAATAACAGTAGTGCTAACACATGAGTTAAAAAAATAAAAAAAAGGAAAGGATATGATAGGAGAAAATCAAACCTTTCATGTTTATAAATAATAATAATAATAATAATAATAATTCAGAAAGCTTGCTCTAGAAATCGAGAGGCGTGAGACCTGGAGTGAATGTGGTAGTGGTGACTTCACACCTAGTGATGAAAATCATCTACTACCTAAAACATTCACAAACCTCCATGCCACCATTTTGCTTAAAACAGACAAATTATGTGAAGTCTATTGGAAATTGCTTAAAATTTATAAAGAATATGGTTGACTGGGGGGGGGGTAGTGACCCGTTTTCCAACCAACAGGCTGTAGGTTTGAATCCCAATACAAGCACCGATGTTTTATGAATGTTTAAAGTGGCAGATGAAAATCTACCTCATCACTTTACTTATTGAAGGCTATAGCAGCGTCACCTCGTTACCCTTACTTCACTCACATTACTAAGGAATGACAGGTTTACAGCCTTTCGTAGGTGGAATTATTATTACTATTATGTGAGGTACCTCCATGGAGTCAAAAGACTCCATGGAGGTACCTCATGGTGGAATGCGTTGCATTCCACCCATTTACAACCCCTCCAATCTATCTTCGTAGGAGACATCCCACAGGGCTGCACCCATTTTCGTAACCCGCCTCTGAATCCTCTCCACCATTTCCACATCACCAAGAAATCCAGGTGACCAGATCAATAGTCCAAATGAGGTCTTATTAAAGCTTTATAAAGTGGGACAATCACTTCCTTATCCCTGCTTGTCAGTGTGTGTTCCTCAATAACCATGTAACTGATGTGAAGTTTTGCAAACCTTTGCAATATGCCCTCGAAACTTAAGTTCTCTGTCCACAATAACTCCCAAATCCCTAACCTCATCAACCGCCTGCAGTTCAGTTCCATCAATATAGTAAACAGCATGTGATCTCATCCTTCCGAAGTACATCACCTTACACTTGGCCACATTAAACTGGCAGTCATTTAGTTTAGCCCAAACCATCAGCCTATTTAAGTCATCCTGTAAAATATCCACATAATCTGAATCAACTATCGCTCTTCCCAGTTTTGCATCATCAGCCAACAAGTGGATATCTCCTTTCAAAATATTCCCAATATCATTGATGTACAAATTAAATAACAGAGGACCAAGCACTGAGCCCTGAGGCACACCACTAGTCACCTGCCTTCTACTGGACTCCGCTCCACCATAAACCACTCTTTGATATCTATCCACTAGCCACCCTCTAATCCAAATCACTAGTCTCGGATCCATACTCATTTGCTCCAATTTATGCAACAGAGTTCCATGCGGAATCTTGCCAAATGCCTTTGCAAAGTCCAAGAAGATCAATGAAAAACGATTTCCTTTATCCAACTCCATTGTTCGTTCATTATAGAAAGTGAGCAAATTGCTAAGGCAAGATCTACCCTTCACAAAACCATGTTGCCCCTTATAAAGTATCATATTGCTGTCCACCCAGTCCTGAATTGTAATTTTTATCAATTTCTCCAGAACCTTAACCACCACTCCAGATATACTGATTGGTCTATAATTTGCTACCTCAGTCCTGGATTCCCCCCCTATGTAGTGGAATAATTTTCCCCTCTTTCCACTCAATTGGGACTTTACCAGAACTGAGGCTTAAATTAAACAGCCAAGTTAGAGGAGGTGCTAATTCTCTTGCGCATTCCCTTAACGCATGGGCCGATATGCCATCTAACCCAATCACTAGACTCTCATCAGTCAGTGACACGTCCGGCACTGCAATTCATATATAAGGGGTGGTGAATACCTCATACTGCAGATAATTGATATTTCAAGTGCTTCAGTAAAATATACTGAAGCACTTGAAACTGACTGCATCAAATATTTTAGGTATTTGAAATATCAAGTGCCTGAAATGTGGAAAATTAATATTATTATTTTATTTATTTATTGACAATTCTACCCCACGCAAGTTTGTGTACCTGTAGTTAATCCGGTAATATGAATGTAAGAATTAAATATACCGGAGTTCATACCTCTGGAGAACAAAGAGCTTTTTCCCAACAATTTCAAGTTTGTAATAATAAGTAGGATTGTGTTTTCATACCGAGTGATAAAAATTATTCACCACCTAACTTGAAGCAAGTACATGTTTCAAAACACTTTATATTTAAAAAAATGTGTGTGTGTGTGTGTTATCAAATCAACTCAGCGTATTTTTATGTCTGTTCTCTTTCATTCTGCATGATACATGGATAAAAACTCCGTAATTCCGGGAGATGTTTCGTTAGTGAGTGATTCCATTTGTCCATCACAGTGATGGACAAATGGAATGATGTCAGAAAGTACTATGAATGCACAAAACTTGATTTAGTTTAAGATATGAAATGTCATTATGACATTAAAACTGTTTCCTCTTGAATGTCATTATGACATTCAAGAGGAAACAGTTTTCCTATGGCTGTAGTATATTACTAAATCTGTCATACCTAAGTTTGTGTTATGCCATTAGAAACGTTTAGGTAAAAACTGAGGTGTTGCACTTCTGTATGAACTGCGGAGGTTTGTTTTTCTGCGCTGACGTGTCTGTCTGACTAAAGTTCTTGAGTGAGATAATGAAGTACTGTATTACTCGAGTTTTCTGTCTGACTCATACATAAAGTACAGTACTTGTTTTTAAGTGTTAATCATTATGTTCTTGGATTTGACAGTTACAAGAACCAAAAGTGATTTGTAACTGTTGACAATTACAAATCACATGCTGATCTATCAATTAGGTCAGCATCAGAACGACTGAAATAATTTTTTTTTCTTGTTTTTTTTTTCTTTATTTCTCTCTTTTTTTTCCCTTTTTTTTTTTAAGTTTTGGAGCCCATACTAGATTCAGTATTGTATGTATCACTGCTGACTATCAGCTTTTGGGATATCCAAGTACTTTTGTTTATTTAATGTGAAGTTTTTTTTGACTCTGCATTACTGAAATGTAACTCAGTTGAAGGTGAGTTAGCCGATCTCATAAAGAGATCCCCCCCCCTCCGAAACTCGAGTGTTCCATTCTTCACACAGGCAAATTGGCCAAGAGAACACACGCAATTTACAGGCAAAAAGTACTATTGATGTGGTAGACGATAATTGTGCTATAGTGCCGTTGTGTGTGTAGCTGGAGGATTAAATATGGAACGATGAGTTGTGTATAGTGTAGTAGAGATCCTTCCTACAATTAGTCGCGTAATAATAATAAGCTTCATGTATAAAGTGCAATTAAGGAGAGTGACACATAGTGATTAAAAAGAACATGGAACAGGACTATAAACTAGTTGCACATCGAAGAAAGAGAGAGAATGTGTTAGTTTTTAGCTTAAAAGCTCTGTGACTAGGAAAGTCTAAAAGACGTGGATGACAAGTATGTCGGTGCTAATATCCATGTACTCTCAAGAGATCATCTTGCATTTCTAGTGGTCATTAAAAACTTTGGAGAGGTTGATTAAGATTGGGTAGATGAATATCTATGGAAATCAAGACGTGCCTGTTTGGGTCTTGCTCTGTAGCTCAGTTAGTATAGACAAGCCCTTTGTTTGAAAAAAATCCGGGTTCGAATCCCGTGTGAGGAACCTTTATTAAGTCTTTTCAATCAGATGGTGAGTTAGCCGGTCTCATGCGGAGATAGAGGGTTTTTTTCCCAGATATCCGGTTTTTCGTCCCTCAAAACAGTCCCCGTGAGCATACATATGTACAGAAAAAAAAATACTCGCCCTTGGGGGGGGGAATACAATAGTGGAATGGCAAGTCCGCTACATTAACTGCCTAATAAGTCCTAATCAGAGGGCTCAACCCGCATCGGATGGACAAGGATTGGATGGGTTTGATAATACGATGATAGTTGTAGTAAACAAAGGTGATACTAAATAGTGATTTTTTTTCTTTGAAATATGTAAAGGCATTTAGCATATTATGCAACAAATTTCTATTGAATTAGTTAAAATGAAGGTGGATATTAAAATCACGGTTTTAATAGCTGACATTATGTTAAAAGCATTAGCAAGTTGCATGAGTTTGTTTGGATTTACGATCGTCGAAGCAACTAAGGCTAGGAAGCCCGTGTGTTGTGTCTGTAAATTGCGTGTGTTCATTTCGTCGGTTTGCATGTTTTGCTGAATGAAAAACCGGAGTTTCCAGGAGGGAAAATTCTTCCATCTCTGCATTAGACCGGCAAACCTACCTTCACTTGAAAAGTCCTAATAAAGGTTCTTGTTGTCTTAGACAGAATTCGAACCCAGGTCTTTGCAAACAAAGGACATCGTCGAAACCGACCGAGCTACGGAGGATCCCGGTGATGATGAGAGTAGTTCTAGAAAAGGAAGTGACAAGGGCCAATAGATTTCCGCTCTTTTGATTGCTAATTTTTAATTTATAAATTAATGGTATTGAGTTAATATCAAAGGATGCAAAATCACTCCAATAAGATTTGAATAACCTTGAATGTACCATTTTTGTCCGATGAATTAGAAAATAGCACTTCAGCATGACTAACTAGAGAGTATGCTTTGAAAAATTTGTAAATGGTATAAAAAAAAAATACCCCATTAGGTAGGAGGAATATTAACAAAATTATTTATGAAGTTCGAATTTTTCAAAATATTTATATAATCCCAAAGTGAATGGATCCGTTCAGATTTAATTAATTTAAAAATAAATGGGGGGGGGGGATGTTTCAATTAACTTTAAAACGCCAAAGAAATTACTCATCATTCAAAATGAGAGGATTAATATTGGAATGATTTAAAAATACTGTCCCAATTTATCGCCAATCCTTACAGTATGTATTTATTGCGGAATCTAAACTTTATATACTGGATACTTTTCTTTTCCCATTTTATATTGATTGAAAACATTAATAGTTACGGAGTATTATGTACAAATTTAAGAGAATTAGAAAATTGTGACAAATCGCATCTTTAATATACTACACGTTAATGGAATAAAGTCAGCTTTTATTTATGGCTTGTTTAGATTCCAACAATGATATGGTAGATATCAATGTTGTATTTATGAAGTCAAGCGAAGTAAATGGACTGGTTATTTATTTACGAAACTGTACAGCAATGGGAATTCTTTAAAATGTTGCAAACGCCAGGAAGACAAATCGAGTATTCTGAAATTTAGTGCTATCGCATTTAATTGTTAGGCTAATACTGTATATTAGTTAATGCTTATTGATTGTTGTTTATGTTAATATAAAACTCGTGGAAGGTAGAAAGAGTAGGTGCTTGTACTGAAATAAATACTTAATTTTGTTAATTATTAAAAGACATCTATCGCATAAAACTATATACATGTATCATGACCTTTTCAACTGAAAGTGAAAAGGTTACAGGAGGTGGGAGGGTTCCTCTTGTCGGAAACTCTTTTTTTTTTTTTTTTTTTTTTTTTTTTGAACCAGGCTGCTAACTTGCTAGGTGAATACATTGCACACAAAAATATACGTTTACGCATATAATTTGAAACTCGTTATTCTAAATTTATGGTTACGAAAGCCAATCGTAGTTTAGTAATATTATGATATTATTAATCTTAATATTTCCTGAGCATTTCGTTCATTTTTTATTTTAAATTACAATCCTAGATCCAGGCAATGCAAAAATTAATAGTCGAAGAAACTAAAGCTAGGAGGTCACAATATTATGTTGGTTAATGCGTATTCTTCTGGCTAGTTGGCCTGTTTTGCGGGATGACATATATTGAGACTGATTCCAACAGATTACTGAAATACTCCACAATTATTCTGATCCAGACTGACGTTATGAATTGAAATTCTATCAGATATGGCGATGGTGAGTTCCGAAAACGAACATCTTATTCCACATCCTCAAAGATAATCAAATGAAATTGCGAACTCATATTTTTGGAACTTTTTCAAGCTATGCAACAACTCCTGAGTTCGCAATTTGTCTTGTTGCCAACAAACACGTGCCCGGTTGCATGGCGTAACATCCCTGTGAATGAATACTTCCTATCCGTGTAAGGTCAATGATAATGGTTAGGCATGCCATAGTATTTTACTGGTATCGAAGAGGGGGGGAGTTAAAGATATACAAAGAAAACATTTTCAAGACCATCACTTAACCGCGATGCATTCTTTGGAGTAAGCGTGACAAATTTATATCTCTTTTTTTTGTTATTCTATCCCTGCCTTTTGGTCAACGTGGCCTTAATCACAACCAGCTGTGACAAAGACAAGAGGAGCACCAGAAGCTGGAGAAAGAGTGAATGGAGTGATGAATCCGGTTCCTCGTTTGTGGTTTGTTACCACTCCCATCATTTGAGTCATTGTCCGACACATTAAGGTGCACCTCCTTGCAATCCTTGGTCGTACCGCACAGTCATTTGGCCAAGTGTACCACGTCAGTTGAACTTAACGATCCTCTAGATCCCTCAGCCTCTCTCCTCGGTTGTTTCCAGCCGCTACTCGACATCGATTTGGTGTTTCTATTTTTCACGGCATTCTCGGTATAGTCGAGAAACTGCTGCACGTGGCAATCCTAGCAGGGCAGCAATTTCCGAGATATCCTTCCCGGTCTGTCTTGCCCCCACTTTTACCCTCTATTTCTAGTCAGATCACGACCGACCAATTCGCCCCACTCTCTTTCGCTCGCTCTCGCCCCCTCTCACTCACGCACGCGTGCAAACGCAGATACTATCCCCAAGGAAGCATGTTTATACCATCTGTTTATATTCGGTGTCTAACACGTGTTTCAGTTGCGTGTCTTCTGGTGAACTGTATTCAGCATGAGTGTTATATAATATTTGACCACTGAGTGTCAGAATGCTCATCACAGTATAATGGCTAATCCTAAAGATTTTGATTCCAGTACCATATTTGATATTTACTTTTTAATATAACATTTTATATTAAATAAATAATATAAAATGTTATATTAAAAGGTTCACGGAGTTCAGAAATTTGAGGAAGATTCAAAAAAAAAAAAAAAAGTCCAGAAAAAGAAAAAAAAATCTTCAAATTAATTAAGCCAGTATATTTGAATTATTCAATCTAGCAATTAGAACATTTTAACAAACTCATATTACATGCGTAATAAGAAAAGAACAAAGAACTAAAATTTTATTCGAAATCTTTCAAGAGATTTATTCGAAGAGATTTCAAGAAAAATAAAAGCAATGATAAGAATGTTACTGTATCTGCAAATTGTATAGTTGCAAGCAGGGCCGGATTTAGACTTGCTGAGACCCTAAGCTATACAAAACCCAGAGGCCCCCCTTACTGTTTTAAATTACATCAGCTGGTCTTTTTTTTTATTTTTTTATTTGAGGCCCCGGCAGATTGCGAGGCCCTAAGTTGTAGCTTTTTTAGCTTATACATAAATCCGGCACTGGTTGCAGCTCAGCATGCTTGTTTACTTGGTTTTCAGTAAGATTGTGAAATCTGTTTTCATAGATGCATTATTAATATAAGAAACAGTGGCTCACAGAGATCTCCCTTCCCCCACCTCAACCCCCGCCTTCTTACACGAAGCACTATGTTTATTGTTCAACGACACTTTAAAAGATTGTTTATTTTTATTTATTATTTTTTGTTGTTGTTGTTATGATGCAGCGATTATATCAAGAATTCAGTTTATTCCTGTACAAACAAATATGAAGCAAAGACACTCAGTAAATTATATAAAATGCTATCCGATAAAAAAAAAAAAATTAGTTACTTCTAATATATCTAATCGAGAGTTATCGTTTAATAATGTCATACTTTTTTGGGGGGGGGGGAGGAAATGCGATCGAACCCGCAACCTGTTAGAAAATTACTGTTAGCATTCGATGATGATCTTGATTGCCCGGTGTGAGCATACCTGACTTATTTGAGAGCTGAAGTGGTTTGAAAAAGTTCCATGTTTGATATCCGCGCTATCTAATCCTCAGGAATACTAAGTCTTTCTTTGGGGAGAGGAATGACATTTCAGAAATTATTTTCTTCATCCTCATCTCTATTCGCTGGGATAGTTTTTCTCTTTCAGAATTCTGCAATGATTACAACTAAGACGTTCAAGGCAACTGTCTATTAAAATGGCTGAAAGGTTTTATTTTTATTTTTCAGATAACAGTTGTAATTCGTTGACATATTTTAAAAGTCAAAATGTGTTGTATAAATCCAAAAATTTGCTGAATAATACAAACAGAATTCAGACATTGATTTTTAATAAAATAAAATTTTTAAAAATAAATAAAAAATTGGGAGGGATCAACGAAATTTTGAGGTAGAAGAGTGATAAGCATTCTTCATAAAGGACATAAAAAATACTAGGAAAATACCTTCAGGTCATTAAATGTACGGTAACCTCCTCTAAATATTCAACCTAACAGAACTTTCAGCACACTAAAAAATTTCCAGTCCAATATATTTGATCAAAACAAATACAGCGATTATTTTAACATTTCAAACAAGGCAAGCGGTTGTTTGCACATTGAAACCTGTGCAAAATTTGTCTTTCTAGTTCCCCTCCCCCTAAATAGGAAACTCTGAGTACTGTAAATATTCTTGGAGAGTATCTGTTTACAGTATTTATTTTTAAAATGTATCGTGGACATGCATAGATGTTGGTGAATATCTTTTAAGTGAGAGTTTACAAATTATTTAACCTCAATTCATCGATATCACCACCGAGAAGCTGGCATCCCTGAAATCAAACTTTTCTACCTGAAACGGTGACAAAATTCTTTGCAGATTCCGCAACTTTTAAATTCATTGCCAAAGACTCACAGTCGACGAAACAAGGGTTCAATAATAACCCGTAATCTAACAATTTCGTTTGCAGATCCGACAAAGAGATAAGGAACCATGCTCCATTCACGCCAGAACAGGTGTCAGGCATTATAAAGTACAAATCTCCTGTAATTTACTTTTATCAGATAAAGGTTTAAAATATTGAACGCTGTGAATAAAAGCCGTTTTACAAACAACAATAGAGCAACCGGAAGAGAGACCGGAAGTTGCATCTCCCTAAACATAATTTGAATGGTATGAAACAAATCATAACAGGAAAATATCCACACGTTCAAATAACTCCACCCACCTTATCAATGCAATGTCGACAATCATCCAGCCAATTTTATATTCGTAAATATGAGTTAAAACGTGTTCGATATTGTATTACAGGAAATAAAGCTGTCGAAACATACAGCAGGGAAATCAACTTAACAGTTTTACATATTATTTCATTTTTACAGTTATTATCCATAATATTATATTACATCTTATAATTTATGTTATCTAATCCAACTTTATTATTATTTATTTATTTTAATGTAATATTAACATTTCATTATATATAGTTTAATTCTCATCATGGCAAGAGAGGAATCTTTATATGAACTTTTCCAGATTAAGGCGAGTTAACCGATTTCATATGAGGATAACAAGATTTTTTCTCCTGAAAATTCGGATGTTTGTATTCCTCATACAGGCGCAAGTCGACACTAGTACACACGCAATTAAGAACAAAACGTATTATTAATATAACAGTATATGGTTGTGGTTGGTTGGTTGGTGTGTGTGTGTGTAGCTTGTAGATAAGAGCTTTGTGTATAGATTGAGGATTAAGACGGTGGACTCTTTGAAGGTGTCGCGTAATAATAATAATATTATTATTTTAATAATAATAATATTATTTACTTTAATTCCAGTTAATTATTTTATATTTTTATTCTTTTCACCGTATTTCATATTGTTTATATTAAAATTAATTATTAAAATAAAAAAAATTTATCAAATTTTAATGAAATAAACAATAATTGATTCAACATTATTTATGCAAAAAGTATTAATTAAACATTAATTAATAAAATTAAGAATTTTTAGACAAAGCTTTTCCCTACTCCTTAAGGAAGCCATTGTATTTCATTATTTATAAAGTAGTTTTCGTGTGCTCACTTGGTCTAAATAATGCTAATTGAATAGTCTTGTTTTTCTTTGGAATTATAGTTATACAAAATTCGCTTTTGATTGCTCTGTTGTTGTTAATTATTATTTATAGATTTGTAATTTATTTACAATAGGAGACATTCAAGTTTATTTTTTCCTTTTGAAATGTGTCTTTGCTAGAAATTGATAAAAATAGCAATGAATATGTCGAAAATTATCACAGAAAAGTTGGAATTAGTTGGGATAAAAATTATTAGATGAAATAGTTAACGAGCTACTATTCATGGGGGGGGGATATGGAACACAATGAACAGCCATTTTGAATTGACCAGAGAAAGAAAGTAATCTGTTTATTCGATGATTTATCAAAGAATTTATAATATTGCAAGCATTTATAATCCAAATAATAATGATACTAAAGAGAAAATCTTTTAAAATATTTAAAAAGATTATTTAAAGCATTCTGCGCAGGATATAATAATGTATTAAGTACATGCAGTTTTCATTATTATTTATTATCCCAACACCTCCTGGAGGGAAGGTTTTTTTTCCCTGGCATTTGGCGCCTGTTCTCCCCCCCCCCCTCCAGCAGCATAGCATACAAGCTACAAAGTAAATCACGTGATTTCAGTCAAAGCCAACGAAACACATAATGGTATTTTATACACGTAACAAACGCATAAACAAAAAACATTGAAAGGGAGAGAGAAATCCAAAAATAATTCCTTTATTTTTAAAAGCTAAATACAACTTTTAAAGTTGGACAATTTGTCATCTTCATTTAGCTGCAGAACTTGAAGAATTCCGTCCCTTTATGACACAACTAACACATTTTCTGATCCTTGCTCTAAAGCAAGATGGTGTGCGCCGTTCATGCATTTCTCCAAAACTGGCTCTTCCAGTCTGCAGAGAATTAATCGATATTTTTCCTGCGGCAACTCGTCATTCGCAAACCAATCGATATGTCACCAAACTGTACGATAACATAACATATAACTTCTCATATAAGAAAAAAATGGGATGGGTGGGTGGGAATATTTATGAATATTTAATCATATTGAAATATAATATCATTACTGTAATTGCTATGAAAGAGAAAAATGCTTATTTTGCTTTGCAGAAGTATTATCGCCACTCAACTATTGTGTTATCTTAAGAATATGTTCGTACTAAACCGAATTCTTTTTACTGTTCAATGTTTGTTTCTTTTGTTCAGATATGGCGCATGATTACATGAGTTGACACTTTAGTAACTGTAGTGGGTGCTAGCCAAGTTACTTAACAGTTCTCAGCCGAACTGGGAAGAGCCTCTTTTCTCTCCTCCCTATGACTAGGCCTTTCGCCCTTAGGGTAGTCGTGTACTGGATTTGGCTGAATGCTTTGGACTTATCATTCTCTTTCTCCTTTTCTCATCATCCAACTTCTATGCCTGACTATGTGTTAAAACAGGTTTTATATGGGAATTCTAGGATTGTTATTTACTTGAAAACCCTGTTTAATTTAACTGAAAGAACAGTCTTTTCATGTCCTATTTTTTTTATTTATTTTTTATTTTTTCTATAAGCATCTCCTACAAAAGAAAAAAAAAATCAGCACTATTTCATAGCTACATTTTATATTTCTTTTATGTAAAAATATGTGAATTTTTCAGACGGAGAAACAATGACAACAACAAAAGAGCCGCTTGATAACTAATTTGGGAATTTTATTATAATATTTATTATATTTGTCATATATTATTAAGTTACGAAAAATACATACACGAAAGCGTAATAACATACGTTAACCATGAAATTTGAAAGAGGCAACTTATAGCCAATATAAATATTATATATATTGTATATAGAGGAATATCATTTACTTCATATTTATGATATTTATTACTTTCAGTTCCAACTGTTAACTCCAGTGATACATACTTTTTGGGACTACACCTCATCAAATCGCGTGCTTATAGTTTACTGATAACTGATAACTGATGTGGCATGATGGATATCAGTCCCAAGGACTCCAATCCCTTTGTCTCTATGAAATAGTCTTGCATTAAAGATTAGCGAGCACTTGGCTCACCCTATTTAGAGCTGTATGGAGGAACCTGAACCGATAAGGAGAGCTGTTTTCGGGCGCTTATGTTTCCACCTGTCGTGTTCGTCATAGTTAGAAGATTCTCGAATGAGTTGATTTGGATGAACAGCTGCTTTGGCAAAATAAGCAGCAGCACTGTTATGGAGGAACGTGGGAATATCTGGAATATCGGCATCACGGTGCAAGAGAGCATTTCTGACAAACCACGGAGCGTTAAAAATCATACGGAGGCACTTGTTTTGAATAACTTGTAGCTTGTTGATGTTGGTGGGGGAAGTGTGACCCCAGGCTGGAGATCCGTAAGTTAACGATGGTCTGATAATTGTTTTATAGATCCGTAGTTTGTTTTCAGTGCTAACTTGACTTCTTCTATTGAGGAGAGAATAGAGTTGTACAATTGCAGAGTTTGCCCTTTTGCATGCATAAACTATGTGGGAGTTAAAGTTTAAACGGTTATCAAGCTGAATGCCTAGATATTTGGTAGTAGATCTCCATGGGATGGCTGTGTTAAAAAGTTTAACTTCTCCAGAGTGAGATGCTTGTCTTCTTGTGAAGAGAATGGCAGTGCTTTTATCGGCATTTACAGATATTCTCCATTTTCTGAACCAGTCCTCCAATTTTCTTGCTGCAGTTTGTAATCGCTGAGTAGCTATATTAGGCCTAAGAGATCTGCTAAGAATTGCCATATCATCCGCATAACTAGCTATAGTGGTTAGTGATGTGCTAGGAACATCAGAAACAAAGATGTTAAAAAGCAGCGGTGAGAGCAGCGAGCCTTGAGGGACACCAGCAGTGATTTTTTTCATTGAGGATCGAATTCCGCGCAACTTGACCTGGATTTTACGGTCCTGTAGAAAGGAGTTAATAATTTTGGTAAGGTAAAGAGGGATGTTGGCTGTAATTAATTTATAGATGAGACCTTTGTGCCACACCTTATCAAATGCTTTTGCAACATCTAAAAAGATAGCTCCTGTATGCTGTTTCCAGTTAAAGCCTGTAGTGATGAATTCAGTCAGTCTGTGAATTTGCTGTGTAGTGCTATGGCCGGTACGAAAACCAAATTGTTCTTTCGGAATTATGTTATTTTTATTCACCTCCTCATTAAGTCGGTTGAGAATGACTCTTTCTGCGATTTTTCCTAAGCATGATAAAAGACTGATAGGTCTATAGCTCTGTGTCATTTGAGGTGCCTTACCAGGCTTGAGAATAAGGAATATATCAGCTTGTTTCCATCTTGAGGGGAAATAATTTAATCTCAGAATTGCATTAATAATGGCTACTAGATGCATGACAGCTTTGTGTGGGAGGGCTTTAATTGTTTTGTTGGTAATTTCATCTGGACCAGGGGCTTTTTTGTTTTTAAGCTTCCTAATGATTGAATAGACCTCTTTAGGTGAGGCGGGACAGATATTATCACAGCTACAAGGTTTCCGAAGCGCAGAGCGTACACGACGGTGTATCCTCTCTATGAAGGTCAGATCAGCATGCGTATAATTAGGACGGCACTGAAGCTGGAGGGCATCAACGAAAGCTTCGGCTTTTTCATTATCTCTGTAAACAAGACCTCTTTCTCCGTGAATGGGCTGGATGTTAGAGCGATCTGTACGGAGAGCTTTAGTCAACTTCCACAGAGAATTATCTTCAGCTTTGAGAGAACAGAGTTTTCTTTCCCATTGCTGGTTTTTGTGATCTTTTAATGCGTAACGAACTTGGTTGGATGCTCTATTTAGTACTCGACGGTCTTGCGGAGATAGCGTGTTGTGATAGCGGCGTCTGAGTCTATTTTTGTTCCTGATCAGAACAAGGATTTCTTCAGGAAGTGAGTTGACTTGAGCTGGGGTGGAAATAGAACAAGCTGCGGATAAGCCAGCGCGTATTTTACATTCAAGATTGCTGACTGCCAGGTCAATTTCTTCACAGGTGGAGATAGTAGGTACTGAGTCTATGATAGTGTTCATTTTAGCCTTGAATTTTGCAAAATTAGTGTGAGATTGGTTGGGAATGAGCTCAGGCTCCCCCCCTAAACTTAAGAGTACTGGATTGTGATCTGAGCTGAGCTCGTCAACCACTTGAAGTTGAAATTGATGACAAATATTGTTAAAAATAGCAATATCCAAAACATCAGGTCTGCCGATCGCTCCATAATGTGTTGGCTCGATTGGGCCTGCAATAACAATATTTCTCTTCAAGGCAAAATTGTAGAGGATCATTCCGTTGTTGTTAAAACTCTTGCTGTTCCATAAAGGATGCTTAGAATTGAGATCTCCTGCTACAATTATTGCTTCATTTGTATCTAGTAGCTGAGAGAGATCAGAGGGGAGTAAAGGTTTGCCAGGGGGGTTGTATACAGAATAAATCTTTAAGCTGCCTGCATTGTTGGTATGAATTTCTATGCCTGTCTCCTCGAGGTTAGATGTATTAGTCTTCTTAATCTCATTATAGCGGATGTTTCTTCTTACAAAGATGGCAGTGCCTCCTCCTCTGGCATTGAGTCTGTCATTTCTAAGTAATGAATAATTTCTGAGTTTGGGATTATCGCAGGGACGTAGGTGAGTCTCGTTTATGAGGAGAATATCAATTTGTAAATGATCTGTAAGTTCCTGTAATTCCAAACTTTTGTTGTTGAGACCGTTTGCATTCCAGAATATTATCTGTATAGAATTTGATGTTGAAGCTGAATTAGTCATTAATCATGGAGAAGATGACTTGAGTATTCCTAAGGAATTTGTTGGTATCGGCCTGGCTTGGATTTGTTTTGCTGAAGGCCATTAGCATCTCCCCTAGTGAGGCAGCAAGAATTGCTGAGGAATTTTGACTGCTAGCTGCAGGGAGTGCCTCGGTGTTACGTGAGGAAACCACAGAAGCATAAGATTTATCTGGTGTAACTTTTCGTGCTTTGATTTCAGGCACATATCTCACAATATTTTTCTGCGTGGGCTGAATTAACTCCTGTCTAGGTTTTTGAAGGTTGGATGGATAGAGAGAACAGCCCTTGTAATTAGCAGGATGTGGGCCACTGCAGTTCGCACATTTAGCAGGTGTGGACTTTGGTTTGACGCAAGTGTGCGAGGGATGGTTGCCACCGCATTTCACACACTTGTAGTCTGCTCTGCATAACATTTGTGAATGCCCAAATTTTTGGCAGCGATGGCATTGACCAGCCGATGCCTTTCTTCTTAGTGGCTCGGTCTTGATGACCAAATTGCAGACTATTTTAAGATCATAAATTTCTCTCTGATCTTTACTGATCTCTACTAAGACCAGAGGCATGGGACGCTTGTCTGCTCGATACATTCGAGAAATCTTTATTGGCTCCAAGCCTTGTAATCTAAGGTCAGTAGCTATTTCTTCTGATGTTATGTTTTCTACCAATCCTCTGATCACTACCTTGAGGTTCTTTTCACTTTTGAGTTGGTAAGTATGGTATGGAAATTTATGATCATCCATAAGTCTGGTGAGCTGGCGGTAGTCCGTTGTTCCTTCAGGCTGTATACGGACTCCGTCATCTGTGTTTTTGGCTGATGAGAACTTGATGTTATTTTTCTTCATCGTCTCTGCAAGCAATGACCATTTCTCCTTAGATCGCAAGACTACTGGTGGGATCCTCTCTTTGGGCTGTGTCGGTATATTTGTCTCTGTTCTTGCGCTAGATTGTGCTGATGTGTCCATTTGAGGTACAAATTCAGGTTCTGCAGCAATAGACTCTTTCTTTCTCTTCTTTCTGCTGACTTCCTGATAATCATTGGAATCTATGTCAGTTGTTGTGACGTTGTCATGTGTATTGTGAGGAGAAATTTCGGAGGTTTGAGGGTCTTCTGTCTCGACCTCCATAACCTGATGAATTTCAACTCTTCCTGGCCATTTCGTGTGCAAAATGTTACCAATTTGCCGAAAAATAGCTAGAAGTTCTTTGAAAGAGAGATCCTCATATGGTGAATCCATAATTAAATCTAGACTTGAAGTGGGGGAAGGATCTGCCTTGTCCCTTCAACCACCAAGTGCTGCACAGGGCAGGGAACAGGAGAGGGCCTGAAAAATGTTTTTGAAGATGAAATAAAAGTCTTACCTGCTCTGATGATCGAGCACTCTGTTGACGCTGGATAATGCACTGACGAAAATTAAGTGACTGTTTATAACAGCAAGCTATTAACTACTATTACAATGAATAATCATAAAAAATCGCTAAAACATATCAATTAAATTCACAATTCATCATCAATAATACCCGATACGAAACACTAACACACTCGACTGATAATTCTAAAATCAGAATTCTCAACATCGACTACTCGAGACGCCATCCTGAAAAATATCGACTACCGCTTATAGTTTAGCATAGGCAGTTTGATATAAAACGTCACGAGCGTTTATTCTGGAATTCGAAACTTGCTGAGTAAAAATAAAATAAAATAGTACACTTATTGGACAAAGGACTAGTTAAAGGTAAGAATACAGTAAAATGTATATTTTAGTGTATTTTATTTTATTTATTTTTAACGTGATTCCGTTCACATTTAGCCTTTCGTATGTTATATTAAGTACACTGGTCCGCTAAGTGGTTAGATAATGTAGCCGCTCGTACAAATAAGGGGAAAATAATAATAATAACAGTATACGACCCCCCCCCCCCCCCATGTTTGTTTCAACTTTAGAAAAAAAAAAAAAAAAAAAAAAAAAAAAAAAAAAAAAAAAAAATCGGAATCTGGCTACCGGAATCAACTGCGTGATAATACACGATTTGGATCAAATCGAGAAAAGTTTAGAATTTATTTCATGGCGATATTTATGAGAAAGAATCAGTCTATGATGCATAATAAAAATGAACTAAATCTTTACAAATTTTGTCGTGTATTATTATTGATTGATATGAGGCTAAACAAAAAAGTTTTTACTAACGATTTCTGTGTGGTGGCCAGGAATTCTCAAAAAGCAAAGGTACTTTACACAAAATTATGGACGCTTCTTTCAGAATGCAATAGATTCTGAAATGTGTTGCAGCGTATTGTAATATGTTTCGGCATGGTCCCTCACAAGGGTAAATTATTATTCATAATAATAATATTATTATATAAACACCTCCTGGGGTCAAGACTCATTCAATTTTTATTTTATTCTTATCCTTTTTTGAAATGCCATACACTTTATGTGTTCGTGCGATGGTTTTCAGAGTAAGTCATCATGGGGATACCCCAAATTAACCGGAAAGCTCGGTCTGTGTCATGTTAGGTTATTTTACGAAGATTTAGATTACTGTTTTAGTGTATTATTTGAATTCAATTTTAGGTATATAATTTGTGAAATATAATCATTGCAGACCACCGTTACCTTACCCGCATCTTCGAAGCATGTCTTGTATAGGAAACAAGATAAAATAAAATGTCATAAAATAGGCGCTCATTTGCAGAATATTACATTTTAAAACAAGATCTAGATCCTTTTCTTTTAATAAATTGAGTTAATAGTCTCGATCCTTATTATTGTAGTATCGCTTTTATTCCAAATTATTCAATATAATTTGGATGCATTTAGTATTTCACACTATAATCACGTTTAAATTCAATCATCGATTTGTGCATAACAAATTTTACTTAACATACTTAAGTGAAAGCTATAACACAAAAAGTCAATATATATTACAACAGAAGCAGGCAATAATGGCTGCTTATTGAAACCTTTTTATCGCTTCAGGCAGTAGTGTGGCAAAAGAGCAACATTAACGCTATAGTTTCACATCATTTATCATAAAGTAGCTTTCTATTTTTAATATGATATATAATAGCATTCAAATTTAATCTTTGTTTTGGAAACAAATATTTTGCTAACAGTAGGTGCAAATACAATGCTATGTAATTATATGTGGAATGGTCTTCCTAAATTGACGACTATAATTTTCTATGAATCTCTTGTCGCTGCATACCACACCGTACAAAGAAGTGTCTTTTTTTTATTTCATTTTTTTCCATTGCAGTGAGTTCTACAACCACCTGGGAGGTGACAAGTAAATAATAATAAGAAATATAAAGATAATGTAATAAATATAAATAATTCGCTTTATAATGTGTTTTCTGACGAAAAAGGGCGCCTGAAACTTAAATTTTTTCGTATTATGAAATATATCAACAAACAGATAAGAGACGTTTTTAAAAATATTATTATTATTACTGCTACATGACACTTCTAAGATCTCACAGCTGAACACATCACATATCCATATACAGCTACATTGCTATTTGTTTACAAATATTTTTTTGAGTATGTGAAGATGCTAGTTTAAGACTTTTTTTTGTAATACTGATCTTTTATCTCTTGAATTTTTAATGATATAGTTTTCGAGCTTTTAGGGAATTTTAAATAAATAATTAATCATGTGGATAAGCCGTAGAATAGTTATTTTTTTCGTTGGGATTTCAAGCCCAACCGATGGAACATATTTTAATCGTAACAGTAATAATAATGAAAGGGCGTCGTCGTATTTTGTAGAATCGCATGCCTAATATGTATTATGATATTTTATAAGTGTAATTCAATTCCTGTTATCGTCCTCTACACGTCACACATAAACTGAAGATAAATCTGATATAGCTCATATCATGTAACGCTGTTATTTGTTGTCAGTTATAGACACAAACCTTATAAACTTAAGAAACTATATAACCTTATCCGTCGAAGACATTTACCGACATCCATGCTTTATGTGCGATTTACAGTACCTATAACTTCTGTGAATATTCCTTTTCTATCTGTCTTAGTAAATGACATTTTCTTCTTCTTCTTTCTATTTTGTCGGGCAGAGAAAGTGAAACGTTAGTTGAATTTTCTGTAATGAGAAATTATGTCTGTGCTTTTAAAAATTTAACGAAATCCTTAGGCACCTTTCCCTATGACAAGACTTTTACTATCTATTAATATCGGATGTAGTGTATTGTAGGTGATGATTATTTATGAGTGTGCCGATTTTTAAAGAAAAGGAAAAAAAAAAAAAGCGCGTTATGTTTGTCTAAAGCAGGGTTCGCCAAACTTCTTTGACCGTCGACCCCTTGAAGAGTTTCTTGACATTTTATCGACCCCCTCTATTTTACTATTACATAATCATAATAGGACAAGCAAAAAAGACGCTTATGTGAGTTTTTAAATTGTTTATTTTATATTACAGTGTTTATTGTATGTATAATATAGTATATATTATTATATTGGCTTAACGTCAAAGGGATACTTTTGACGTCCTTCTTAATATTACATATTTGATAGGAGGGATAAATAATATATAAAATTTAGTAAATTCATCCGTTTATTGGTAAATACGTAATTTTGGCCTCCGTAACTATTTTCATGACCTTGCTCTATCTTACAGGACCTATTCATGTCACTGTTCCCACAATTCACTCTTAATTGCGTTGTCATTCAGGATGAAGGTAATCCAAGTTAACCAAATTAAATATTACCCGTACAATGACGTCTTATATTTTTCTATCGACCCCCAATTGACCCCTGAGCCCGAATCAACCCCTAACAATGTTATATCGACCACTTTGGCGATCACTGGTCTAAAGTATAGTTTTCTAACTTTTTTTTTTTAATGTTATATAGGCGGTCTGCCGAACATTAATAATCATTATGGATCGTGTATACTGATGTTATCGACACAGGAGCGGATTTTGACGTTCGAGCATGATCTGACAATTTCTTGATAACTAGTGAAAAAATATATTTAAGTATTAAATTTGTTGCAGCGCATTGTTCGAGATATTATTACATGCCACTTCCATTAAGTCCTTCCCGTAACTCATCGTGGGAAGCCATTTTGTATTATACAAAACAATACAATACAGATTGTTCAAGAACGAACATATTGCTCTACTGAATAAAACTTTCCAAAAAAATTTAAATTTATAAACGATTATTTTATGCTTCCATTCAGGAATTTAGGTCTATGTGAAATTATAAACTTAAAGGAAAGTAGAAAAAAAACCCATGTTTAACCGTTTGATCAGATTCATTTATAGTTATTATCATGATACCCCCATGGAATCAAAACTTATCGCGGGCTCTATAGTCAACTACTGAGATACTTATTACTCATTTTAACTATACTGTACATATATACTTAATTATATGTGCGTTTAATCTTGATAACATTCCATATTTAACTAATTACACATGCGTTTAATATTGTAATATAACATCATGAAATATCACTGCTTCTGGTTTCTTATTTTATTTTTCATATTTATATTTATGTAGCTTTTTTCTGATACTAGATATTTTTTCTAGAAGCAAGAAACGTAATAATTTAATTAATATATCTGGTATATCTCTGTATAAGCATCGTTAACCACGTTCTACAAATACTCAAAATGTCCGAAAAGTTCTATTCCATTTTGTTTTAGTAAAAACTGCTTATTTCCAGCTAAAATACTGCTTCTTGTTCACTGCCCATAACTAACCACACCCAACTGCTTCGTCACATAAGCATGCCTGACAGTTAGCTGTTTCTATTGGGCGAAAGCTAGGCCACCCTTATCCATACACCTTGCGTTTAGTTTTGTGGCCCCGTAGAACTGCGTTTACTGTTCTGTGCTTCTTGAACGCCAGTGTTCTTTGTTCGTCGCTGAGTTGCTGCATGAGTTTGAAGGAAACGGAGCTCGTTGATTTTAAGGCTCGAAAATTTGGCAGGTAAGCCAAAGTGGCCGAAATTGTTTTTGTTATGCATGCCGTATACATACTTTTTCTGATTTTACGTTCGAAGTTTGAGAGAACGGGTTTGAATACATTTGTGATTTCATCTGCACACCCAGACTATGTTTAGTTGATAATTGCATATTTATATTTATATTGTATATTTGTGTATATGTAGGCCTTAGTTCGAAATTCGCGAACTTTTTATTACTTGCGAAACAAACTTGTGCTATATTGGCGCTTGTGATTTGTCTCTGAAGACAGGGGAAAAAAAAAACAAAAAAAAAATGTTTAACCGAAAGGTTCAGTAGAACATATGAGTTTACATTAGGAAAACTGTTAGTTTTAACAGTTAATTATTTTGTTTTGATTTTTGGTAAATTTTGATTTTGCTATATATTATTATGGAATGAAAAATACCGCAATGCTTTTTATTTTCTAATTTTTTTAAAAATATGAGTGTACAATTAGGAAAAATAGTTTTAACAGTTAATTATTTTGTCTTGATTTTTAGTAAATTTTGATTTTGCTACATATATGGTATGGGATGAAAAAGAATACAATGTCTTATTTTGTAATTTATTTAAAAAAATAAAAAGTGGCAAATTTTGAGAGCCAAGGAAATTTTATCAGAATTTGGACTACCGGTTTGTTGTACTAAATCTACTGTGGGTTGTTCTTGTTTTCCAACATGGCGTCGATTCGGAGAGTGGAACAGAAGAGATAAGCATTTTAACAGCCGCCTTGCTGCTTATGGTGGCGGGTGGAGGGTGCAAGGACGCCATATTTGAACAACTTGGCTTAAATAAATGTTGGCGCCAAGCCACTTCTGTAATGTATTACGCTCTTAGCTTATTTTTTTTTTGTCAAAAAAAGTCGTCTTTTAAAAATGCTAATTTTAAATTATTTCCTTATAAAATTTGAATATTTTAATAAGATTTACTTTCAATAATTTTTAACTTTTGAGCTTTTTTTTTTTTTTTTTTTTAAAATCCGTAACTTCAATTTTGAGTTCAATTCTTGTTGTGGCTAACCAGTTTATTATTGTTAGTCCTCGCTCATCCATCATTTTACTGAAATATTTTTAAGCCATGCGCAGGTTTAATTTAATTTATTTTTTACTAAATTTTCTGATACCTGAATCGACATTACAACAAGCAGTCATCTGGATTAACGCTGGTGTTTTGACACCTTGTGACCTGCTTTGTTAATTGTTTTTAATCTTCACTGCTAACCATTAAACTAGTTCAGAAATAAAGTGCTGCTCGCCCTTTGGTTGTATTCCGCGGCGCACTGATGGAGCATAAAAGCCATTTTTATATTTCTATTAAGTATTACCAACTCTTGTTGGTAATACTTTTATATATATTTTTTTAAATATCGTTTGTTCTTTATCTTGCAAGCACTGAAGTTTGTTTGGAATTTATTTTTTAGTATATATTTCCAACCTTTGCCAAAGGGTGGTCGATTGGTAGAGCCTCTGCTAATAATGGCTCAGCAAGTTTGAGCGTGGTTAGTAGGTTGGAATGGATTCAATCGTTCGATGCTGTTGGTACACACTCTTGATGAGTCTGGGCTCCCTGGAGGTGTCGCATAATAATAATATTATCAACCATAAAAGTTGTAAGAAGTTGCGAAACCTATTTTACACATGGCTGCTGTATGTGGGCCAGTTATAAGTGGAGGTCATCTTGGGATTAATAGTGAGGAAGAGAGCAGAGTAGCACTTATGCCTATTGGTGGGGGGGGGTGAGAATAAGATATATAAAAAAAAATCCATTCAATGTTATGCCAAAGCTGTAGGGGGGGGGGAAAGAATAGGATATATAAAATATAATTCCATTCAGTGTTATGCCAAAGCTGTGGGGGTGGGGGGATTCTTTGCTGTAGTGGTGCAAATATATTAGTTAAATTTCACCTGTGAAAGCCAACTTTAGAGGCCAAACATGGTACATCAGGTCTAATAACATGGTGGTCTTTGGTGACGCTGAGTAAAGGAAATATTTGGGAACTGCATGCACAGAACCTCACTACAGTGGGATTCACTGTTTGTGGCATAGTGGAGATATTAGCTTGGCCCAGTTGGGCTCCCAATGACATTACAACTATCGAATCACTTTTAACTGGACTTTTTCCTCGTTACAATTTATTTGCAAGTTGCACCTTCTTTTAAGCCATTTGGATGATTAGCTTTCTATCCTATACAAGTTCAAATGTTTCATTGTGATTTTGCCTGAATGTGTCAAAGCACTGCTGATGCTGAATATGAAACTGGCACTTAGTTTCATTTTTAAAATAAAATTGAACAAAAACAGCCTTGCAGTTTGAATTTTATGTCTGTTAATTCTTTCCTTTACAATCAAGAAATGAAAATGATTTTGCTTCTCACCATGTCTGGTTTAGTTTTATTAGTATGGGATATGTCAACCTAAGTATTTATTCTTAATGCAACAGTTATTTGCTATTTGACAAAACCATTTTTTTTTTCTCTGAAGACTTCAGAAAAGCAATTTTTGACCAGCAAAGAAACTATTTTTTGAACTATTGAACTATTTTTGTTCAATCATGCATGATTTAGTTTGCTTTTGCTTGTCATGACTTAATAAACAGGTATAATGAATGTGAAAGGACTTAAAAATTAACAATTCACATAATTTAATTTTTTTTACATAAATTCTGTATTATAATAAATACAATTGAGCCCAATTTTAGATTTTTTTTATTTTTATTTTTGTAGGAGCCATTTATTTTATTTTGACATTGTTAGCAGCAATCTATAAAAGATGGGAACCCAGCAGTTTTGTTTAAAATGGAACAATCACCAGACCAATATGTTAGCTGTTTTCGATCAGTTACTTTCTAGTGAAGCCCTAGTAGATGTGACATTAGCGTGTGAGGGCTTGAGCTTAAAGGCTCACAAAATGGTGCTATCTGCGTGTAGTCCTTTCTTTCAGAGCTTATTTCTAGAAAATCCTTGTAAACATCCCATTGTGATCCTCAAAGACATGAAATACACAGATCTGAAAGCAATTGTAGACTTCATGTACCGTGGTGAAGTGAACGTCTCACAGGACCAGCTTTCTGCACTCCTAAAAACAGCTGAGACTTTAAAAGTGAAGGGTTTAGCAGAAGTCACAGGTGAACATCGGGGTGCTTCGGGTATTATACAACAGGAGGTGATTCAACAAAACTTAAGTACTCAGGCCTTACCTCCTAGTGGAGCACAACAACAACACAGGGCAGAATCGCCACCGTTAAGCAGGCGGAAACGTGGGAGGCCTCGGAGAAGATCTCTTAGTGACTCTAATCGTAGTGACACAGAGGACCAGGTGCCATCAAAAATCAAAGAACCAGACTCACCAGAAGTACTTGAGGACATTAGTAGGGAGGCAATGTCGGACACAAGTGAAGTGAGGCAAAGGTTATCAGCACCAAACCATCCACAAACTCAGGTTTCCATTCCTCATCCAAGTGTACATCCTAGTGTAACTCAGAAATCACTTCCATCTGTACAGGACTCGGTGACTGTAGAAGAACCACAATCGGGTGAAGATACAGAATTTGAAATGGAGCCATCTAAGTTAATGGAACAGACGATGACAACAGATAATGTAAGTATAGGATTTTGTTTGGTTTTAAAATTCAGTATATATTTAAATATAACAATTGCCCATAAGTGAAAAAAATTTTGGTTTTCTCACTTTTTGGAGTTTTGATAGTTTGACAAAATTATATATACTTAATAAAGATCTTTTCTTGATATTTCAGATATCAGGAAAATATATTTATTAGTCGTAATAATTTGTTAGATTTCTTCTCCCCTTTCAGCCATTTGAAATTTATTTGTAAAGTTATTTGAAAGTATATTTATAACAAACATTGAAAGAAATGTGCAAGGTTGGAAATTCATGGAAAAAAAAATTAGATTGAAGGATAGAATGTCAGAAATGAATAGAAGGATAGAATTAGTACTTAATCACCTAGCATGTATAATTATTATCTGGAAAAGAGTTCTTAGGGAATGTTGTTTAGGTTTGACTTGGTTCATTTATTTATTTTTTTAAAATAAGCAGTGAGTAGTAATTAATACCCATTGTGTTGAGGCTTGTTAGCCATCTTGTTTTCTGTGGATTGCATCCTTTCAAAACTAGAATGATAAACTAAATGCAGTCAGATATTAGAAGAAATTTTCAGCATTATTGGTAATATAAAGTACCAGAGTATACAGTAAACCTTAGCTTTATGCAAGTTTGCATTTTTTTTTTTTTTTTTCTCTCCTAACTTTGGTTGAACTTGCATGTCAGCTTTAATAACACCTCATTTCTTCCCGATGTTGAGGTAAGAAAAAATGTTTTTAAGGCTAGTCTTAAAAACTAACTTCAATGAGTAGTACATCTTGGCAAGAAGAGGTAATAAAACACTAGGAGTATGTAAGGACTCTTTTCCAGCTTGGAGGCCATGCAATTATGCACTGTACTTTTTGAAAATATTTGTTTGGGTATGCTTTATCAGTTTATAATGTTAATGTTTCTATAGGACATCATAATGTTTTTAACTAATTTTAGTTTTCTCAAGTAATTTCGTTATGGGTTGCTTAGAACAGTTGGCCATTTAAGCCTATTATTGTGCAGCTGAAATTTCAGCAACAGAATTGCAATTAAATTCTTACCACTGAGTAAGCCATGTTTGCTAGCCTTGATTGGTTCTTGTCTTAATTTGCTAATTGCAGGCTGTTGGGTGGGGTTGAATCTCACTCCCTGGCTTTGTATATCTTTTAGGTGGTGAAGGTTCACTGCTTTGTATGAGCCTGCCATCTGCTTATTCCAAGACCAAGATGGCTTATCATATTAGTTCTCTGGAGTACACAGTAGAACTTGAGATTAAGCAACCCTAATGTGAGAAATTCTTGGCAATGAATGTTTTTTAGTGATTTTGAGCTGCAGTAATTACAACTCATTGCAAATGCAAATATATATAATTGTTATGTTTAGGGATGATACATATCAATGTGGCTCTTTCAGATGATGGTTGTTATTCTCTGCAGTAATCAAAATGTCATCTTTTAAAATTATGTAAAATAAACTTTTTACACCAAATGATCAAATGGGATCATTCTAATTTTGAAAGTTTTTTTTTTTATTGGGACAGGATACACAAGAGCATCTTAATTTGGAATTAAGCAAGTTTTGTCATTGTTGTAAGCTGTTTTGATTGGATTCGATAAGTATATTTGTTCTATATCACACATGGTTGACTTCAATTTCCTTTTGAGAAAATGGAATTTTTTTAGCAGCAGTTTTTCACCCATAATTATATAATTTGGAAACCCAGAAACTTTTAAATGATATGGCATTTAGAGTGAGTGAATGTTTGAGTTTTGGACTCATGTCTTTGATGAGAAGCTGCTATTGGAATATAAGGGAGTAAACCAGAAAACAAAATCTGCTGTGATGTATGAAGTACTTTCTTGACAGTTTTTCTCAACTTAGCTTTTAATTGAAAATTGTGGGATTTTTTTTTTTTTTTTTTTTTTCTCATAAGGTAGTTTGTGCATTTGCACAACTTCTGATTGTGTGAATGGAGCAGATTCAAAAGCAGTCCTAATGGCTCATTAACGATTTTTTTTAGCATATGTGCTATGATACAGTATTGTCATCTAAATCTGAATCAGTTTATCTTAGGTGTCTAAGTTGTACATGAAATAGCTTAGAAAAGCACAATTGGGCTGTTTTGGTCTCTTTTGTGGAAAGTACACCCATAACATTGAGTTACTGATGTTACTTTTCTTTCACTTATGAAACAAACGATACACGAAAGAAAATGTGGTATGGGCATTAAGATTGCTCCAAGTGCATGAGTTGGCTTCTTTTGTTGCATATTTGAAGAGAGGACCCCCCCCCCCCCACGAATTTCCACTTGGTGAGTTCAGTGTTGCAGAATTTGGAATTTTGTTGTGGTTTGTTTTGCACTTTTTTCAGTTATGTTGTAGTGTAAATTGATTTTTTATTGTCACCTAAAGAAAAAAATGGTGACATTGTTTTAGCACCATAAATCTATTTATGGTGAACCTACTGCACTTAACATGTCTTTCTTTGCATTGCTATGTACTGATAGGAACTGCCTCTTGTGTATGGGATTACTCTACAGTAGTATGGTGAATAGGATTGTTTTAACATTCCTGCCTGAGTATGTTTTGTCATGCTAGATAACTTATTAGTTGCAAGTGTACAGATAAGAGGATTGAGAATTGCAAGTATGCCTTAATCACAGTATTAAAGATTCTCATTGCATTAATCACTTAAACCTATTTTTCTGCCCCATGTTATTAAAAAGTTGCTCTTGTAAGAAAGTTTACCTTATTAGGTTTGATTCCAACTCATGGACATTTGTGTAGCATTACTTTTTCAGCAGTCATATTTTGTCAAATGGCCACTATTCCTGGATTATTGATTTATTAAAATAAATTACATTTAAATATTACTTTTTTATTAGCCTGTTGATACATTGAGGATACTGTTGTTTATCACCTGATGTAGTGGAATTGTTATTTTCTATGCATCAGGGAATATTTCAATTTGAATGTTGCAAAGTAGACTGCAAAATCTTATGAGTAAAAATTGTTTTTTTTATATTAAATGATTCACTTTGAAAAATTTATTTTATCTTCATATTTTTCATTCATTTAATTTTGAAATTCCCTTAGTATCCTGTTTAGTTTTAAATGAAGACATGTTTACTTCCAAATGGTAGTTGGGATTTTTCTGTTGTTGTCTAAAGCATAAAATAATGAATTTTTAGTGAATTTTTCAGCTGTACAGACATGCAAAATTGCCATGCCTTGTTAGAATTTAGACAAGTTAATTCTTAATATAATATAACTGAGCTTTCTTCCACATTCTCACTGGATGCTCTTTATTCAGTGAGAATGTGGAGTACGTAAGAAAGCCCAGCACTCGTGAATAGTGCATAGGCTAGTAGGGTTTTCCTCCTGGAAATTGGCGAGTTATCCCACAAACCAATGAAAATGCACTAGAATGACATGGGTTAAAAGACAATATGGTCTTATTTGCTTCATCCATAACACAAACAACCAGCATTCATTTCTCAATATAGTTATGCACTTTTTAGAAAGGGAGTGCAAGAGTAGCAATTCTGATGCTGTCACCAAGAACTTTTGGTTTGAAACGTGAGTAACTGCACTTTTTAAAATAGTATTACACAAATTTTTGCAGTCAAGCTTAAAATTATTATCTATCCTATATATATGTAAATTATTATTTATTTTTTATTTTTTAAAGATTTCATGAGTGAACGTCAACCTTTCTGTAGCTTTCTTTTTACATAGTACAAGCAAGTCATGTTTTCAACACTTGATGGTTGATTAAAATAACTTTCCCACTTGTTATTTACAGAATGTAAATCTTGAGTTTTTATAGAAAGAACACCTCTTTTCCTTCTCAAAAACCCAGTGCTGTTTTTTTTACCCCTTCCAAATACAGAATGAATTTTTCTTGTTCATTGTTTGCTTAAATTGTGTCACTAGATGGCTGTAAGACGAGTGGTGCAGCTTGGAAAATAGAACAATATGACTGTTGTCATCCTGATAACTTTAATCTTTGAATATCTGGAATTTCATTTCTGTTTTTGATTACTTTCAGAATGGCTAATTTTGCTTCCACTGCAAACAAGATGTGTTAAATTTATTTTCAAGATTTGATAACAAAGTTGAGAATTGGATTAGTATACAAAATTTCAGAGTTGGTTGCATTGCAACCTAGTCATACTTGATTTCACTTTTATAATTACTCTGGAACTTTGGGATTTTTAAGAATTTGTATGGGACTTTCATTAATGTTAAGATTTCAACTTGTGTAAACTGGATTTACTGTATGCAGTATCAAATAAAAGCTGTACAGACTTTGCTCATGGTTGATGGTATTAAGCCACATAGATCAGCATCGAAGTAAGAAACTTTTAGCTGAAATGTTTTGTTTTGAACATTTCACAATTTGGAGATTTATATATACACTGATCTAAGGTGAAATTTTCTTTGCTTTATGCCAGTGACAGGAAAAACTAGAGAATTAAACTGGGAAAAAATCTACTTATTTTGAAAATTTATCTGAAGCTAGTAGTGAGAAATCTAAGAAAGATGTATATCTGAGTAACATTCCTTTTCACAAAATAGTCCAAATCTTGTGGGGGAGGATGTTTTGTTTGTTTTTTCCAAATTTTTTTTTTTTTATCTGAAGAATTGAGATGTAACTTCTCACTTTCAAACACGGCAGACAATTAGCCGACTTGATATTCAGTAATTTTCAAGCCATGGAAGTGAACTTTTTTTTTATTTTATTCAAAAGTGATAAATGAATAATATCAGAAAATGCATCTAGAGTAAGATACCCTTTCTCCCACAGCATTCTGAAATGGTATTTTTTGTTTAACAAATTTGATATTGTCTAAAAGATTCAGGAATGACTTACCTAGAAATGTTGATATTTATAGTGTTTTTATCATCGACCCCCCCCCCATAGAGGAGCATGTTTGATAATGAAATTTTTATATTAAGGACATTCAATAAAGGCTTTTTTTTTTGTAATGTTTCAGGTGCCAGTATTTTCCGATAGTCCATCCCAAGGTCCTACGTTAACTCCAGTCACCAATCAGCTACCCATTCCTACCACAGTTGGATTAGTCGACACTCAGCCTCACCTCACAGCATCAGGGCCCTGTGGAGATAGTCAAGCATTAGTTCCTTGTTCTATGCCATCTGAGCCATCCACATCCAGTCATATAACTCAGGACACAACACAAGGTAAGGTTTTGTGTTTGGTGGTTTTAATGATAAATCATCGGGCAAAGTTGAACTAAATCAGACCAGACACTAGTAAACTATTAATGTATTTTGACTGTTGTGTGTAAAACTGTTTTGTGCAGCTTATCCAATCTCTCAAGTTTGCCAATGATTTATTATTATTACTAGCTTCATAGTTTTTTAGAAAAAGCTTCATTTAAGATCTAATGAAGTAGTTAACATTGCAACCACTGTCAAATTACTTATAGTTCATCTGTAGAACTTCAGCATATTTTGAGGATTTTTGGGTTAGGATTTAAAATGAATTTGCTGAATCTAGAAAATACATCAGTTTAATTCTTCTTTTGTCTGGTAAGACAGTGAATTTAACTGGTTGAGTAAATTTTGTTAATCCATCTTTAAATTTAAAATAATTAGAATAGTATTTATTAAAGAGGCTTTAAGATGTTACTAGTTTCCAATCTTTCACAAGTAAACAATTGCACTAAATAATTTGGGAAGTTATTTGAATGTCATTTTGTGTTATAGACCACATACAACAAGAATTTTGTGGTCTTTCTGCAGACTTTTCCCAGTCGTTTCCTACTTTACTCTTGAGTGAGAGCGGTGATGTGAGAACGAGTCTGCGTAGTCTGCCGTTACGTCAGTGGAGAGAAGACAACATGCAATCTGCTATTGATGCTGTTTTACTTGGCGGCTTTGCTTTAAGAAGGGCAGCTGCACAGTTTAAGGTACCTCATACAACTTTGTGGCATCGAATAAAAGCTTACAGGAGGACAGCTGTTACTGTTAAAAGAGAAAAACCACCACAATAATTGGTTTCTGTGAATAAAAAAACTAGTGGGATTTTGACCTATTTATTGCAAATTTTTGATAAATCAGCCATTTTCTCATCCTAAAAACAGAAAACATCTTTTATTGGGTTCTGCCTCTCTTTACAGATTGGAGGCATTGTAGAAGTGGATATATGCATTCACAGAAAAGTGATTTAAGAGCCACGACCATAAATCTTGAAAATAGTGCAAAATTTGTACAAAAGAGCTATGTAACTTCATCCCGTAGTGTGTATCGACCACTAGTTCGGCATAGTTTTTATGCAGAGCAAAACATGAAACATGCCGTTGAAGCAGTGTTGTTAAGGCATTGGACTTTGCGCAAATCATCTTCTGTATTTCAGGTACCTCTGACAACCTTGTGGAAACGTGTACATCGTATGAGGTGCAAAACTGACAGTTTTGCAACACCTCAGTCTATTAACTAAGCGGTTTTGAGCATAATGTATATTAAAATTCCTTTAATTAGAATTTCGTCTTGTGTAATGAGAATTAAACACGGTCTGATGTTATTGTACGTTATCTCAGTCAGTGTTTCTTTATGTTTAAAGAAATAACAAAGTTAGAATGTATTTGTTTTATCTGCTGTGTAAGATTCACACTAATTTGCTAAATTTTACTTCCCCTCTTATAAATTGTAATAAGTGCCTCATGGGGGAAATTGTATCTTGTAAATTTGAAGAGTAAAATAAAGACTTATTTCATCATATTGATGCTGTCTTTTTGGTCATATTTAGGCAGCAGAATACAACCCTAAGCTTTTAAGTTATTTCATTGCGATTACCATATGTATACATTCTGACAATGGTTGCAATCTGTCACTACTCATTTTATCAACTATGATGTACTTAATTTTATTCTGGCACTACTGTTATTATCATGTAAAATAAATCCATGGAGTTACGGTAAAAGAAATACTAGACACTTCATATATAGGAATAAAATCCTTTATATAGTAATCTGCTTTCTTATTGTCTGCAACTATGTAATAATAACACATGATTCAGAGAAAGTTTGGGCAGATTTCCATTTGACTTGAATGGTAGGAAAAAATTCGCTAGATTTTCAACTACGAAGCAGTTGATTTTTAGTTGTTCACTATTATATCAAGCCTTATACTAAACAACACTTCAAGTATGTTAACATGACCAATTGGAAAGTAAACATAACTGTCTTCAGAACTGCTGTGAGAAATTAACATAATTAGGCATGGTGAGAAACATATGCAATGATCTTTATGAAAAAAAAATCTAAGATTGATGTATCAATCTTAGATTTTATTGATGTATCAATCTTATCATATTAATACTTATCCCAAAATTGTATAGCAAGAGCTTGTACTTGCAGACAGCATAACTGCTGTGAACAAAATTCATTTCTAAAAGAGGGCATGTGTGTATATAACTAGGCTGCAATAGCTTTTCCTTTCCTCACTGAAAGGAAAACTGTACTTATTTATTCCTTTGTACTTAGTTCTGCTCTAGCTTAATAATTTTTCTAATAAACAGAAAATTGTGCTGAAGTTGGGCATTCAAAATAAAGGGATAAACTATAAACATATCTTAAATGGCCAGTTGAATCCTCAGCTCATTAATTTTCACATCTTTTAGCCTTTACAATGCATTGATCAGATGACATTTGAATCAAGTCTCCAGCTCTGTTTATGTGCCTTCCTGCATTACCAATATAAATAGAACTGACAATTTTATGACTTATTCTTTTGGTGACTGCATGCTTTTGTAACGTGTGAAAATGATACCACCAATAAACTTGAAAAAATATTCGTATTTCATTTTGCTATAACAGTGTTGAATTTTATGTACCATGATTGTAAAAATCTAATGTGATTAGAATTGGACTTAGGTTTGTTTCTTGCTGTCATATAGCATTGATGCAGGTCAGTGCTAGATCTTTGTTGTGAAACAAGTCTAGACTATTTGATCAGTATATGGATTTCAAAAGATTTTTTTCTTGGTATTACTGTTTTGGAAAACTAAAAAGAAAGTATGACATTCAGAGATCTTAAAGTTGTTAATTTGTTAAAGACATTTTTTCAACTGAGATCACCATTATCATTGGATTAGCACATTTAAGGAGATATTAGATGGACAAGTTTAGTGTGGACTACTGTTTAACCTTGGAGAAGGAATCTTTTTAAGTTTTACTATGGCAGTTGCAAATTCAAATGGTCAAAATAATTTCTGAAGGTTTCAGAAACAGTTGCTCTTGGCTAATAGTTTTTTTTTTTTTTTTTCCTCTCTTTCTTTTGGTTAAAATGCTTTTGAACTGAATAAAATTTCCCCCAGACTTGATACTAATCCAATTCCAGGGGAAATAATTTTATATATTTTTGCAACTGCTCAAATTTTAATTCCTAAGAGCAGGACACTTGAACAAATATGTTAAAAGATATTTTATTATTCATATTTTGTATTCCTGTGTTGTAGAACAGAACTAAAATAAGTTTTTTATCTGAAGTCAAAATTAGGCTATTTTGCCTCCTGATATCCTTTCCTTATCCTGTGTATATTGGTGAACAGTAACTGAATCCTTGCCAATCTTTTAAAACGTTATCTTTCAAAGGAGCATTTGTATCATAATTTTGGCGTTTGGTTTAAGATTCCTCAATTTGACATAATGGAAATTTTCTAAACCATAAGATAGCTGTGAGAATACAGAAATAATTATGACCACTTTTTTTTTTTGTCAAGTTGACAATTTCAAGTAAGGGTAAATAGATTTGCAGTGCTACATTCCCATTGAGTATTTACTTCTAAGTTATTTTATAGAGAATTAGCTGTTTTTACAAGTTATATTGCTGCTGAAAAAGTGCTTGTGGAATAACAAAAGAATTTAATTTTTAACTTTGTTAAATTCCAGAATAAGTTTTTTGTATGTTTTGCTTCAACTTTTGTAAGCTGACATTTCTTTCTATATCTAGCAACATTCAGCTTATGAACATTGTTTTCTATAATTCAGCCTAGGGCTAAATTTTATTGATTTTAAGGATGCTTGTCAAAATATCTGTCTCTGGAGTGGTCTAACATTGCCAGAAGGATATGAAGTTTCTTTCTAGTAGACTGATTTTATAAGGCAGTCATTTATGAAGGCTAGTATTTTTTAGAAAAATAGCCTTATTTCAGCTTATGATTTTGCTGATGAAAAATGGGTTTGAGTTGTTTTTGCTGAATGGTTGTGAAATCTTTTCAGATGTAGTTTTAATATTGTGAATGCATAAGGATGCTAATTTTTATATACTGAATTTAAAATTTCAGATAAATATCAAACATCCTTTTACAGATATCAAACCAGGTGCCCTGGTGTCATTTGAAGAGCCTCCCATATCACCTGTTGCTGGTCCTTCTCATCAGGATAGTAGTAGTTCTATGATGATGTATATGGATACATCAGGAGTGCCTGCAATCCCTGGTCCAAGTAATTATCAGTTAGATAAGCAGCAACCTCAGTCACAACAGCCTCAACCACAAGGTAGGCATGAACTTTGTGTACATTTTTTGATGTGACAAAGAATAGAGGAATTGTAATGAAACTATAATTTCAGAGGGATAGCAATATATCCCCCAGAAGACTTAAGCTATTCAGATTTTGTGAATGAGGTAGTTTTCTCTATTCTTTGTTACAGTTCAGTTAGTCAAGCCTCCTGCAAGTTGTATGGAAGCAAATAAAAAAGTATATGTATATATAATATATCCTGAATATTGAATATATACTTGCAGTAGGCTTGATAAAATAAGAAAGCCCTTGTTTGTAAGCCATATGGTTATTAGATAGTGTACCTGTTTGGAAAGAAAATGTGGACAAAATTTCAATCATTTTAAATTATTATGAAATTGAAAAAAAATTGATGGAATTTTTAATATAACTTGAAAGAATTCCAACTAGTATATAGTTGTGACACAGGTATACTCTTGATTGCCACTTGTAGGCATAAAGGGTGCCTCATGGGACTTGGAACCTGGAACTTCTTATCCCAAGACTTCAAGAGATGCTTATCCTGATATTTATGGGAATCTGCAGAACTTAGCTTGTAGCTATGATGAAAATCAGGAATCTGTTTCTAGTGACTTGTATAGTAGTGAATTTGCTAATACAAGATATGGGAAAAAGGGTCGTTATCCAAAACTCAGCTCTAAGCAGCAAGACTTAATAGTTAGTTATGTCCTTGAACATTCAGGTGCATCATTAAGAGACTTGCAGAAAATGATTTTGGAAAACACAGATACTTTTGAAAAAGTGAGTAGTATTTCAGTGTCCACAATACATAGAGTATTAAAAAAGCATGGACTTGCTTTTATTAATCATTAGCATTGAATGTGTTGATAGTGTTAGTATATCACCAGTTTTTTTTTTTTTTTTTTTTACATCCGTAATATGTGTTTAAAACTAGAAAAGTTAGCATGTTAGACTTGTAGTGGACATTCAGTATTCCTTGCATTTTTGTTTTGTGTAGTCCAGAATGACCACTGTATATGATTTTTTTTGCAATTATCCTGAAATAACTGGAGCCAGTATATGTTATGCAAATTTTGCACTGGCATAAAGATTGAAGCATGCACTTCCATTTTCTTTCTTTCTCTCTCTCTTTTTTTTTTTTTTTTCCTAATGAACACTCATTCATAAATGTTGCAGTTACCTGTGTGTGCCTTGGCAATCTTTAATTTGCATTGCTCTTAACTATAATTCTGAATATTTTGGCATCAGGAATAATGAAACTGTTACCACAGTTTCTGACCAGATAGGGTATATTGCACAAAAAGGTAAGTCAACCTGTTGGCTTTATATATAAGCAAGGGCTTTCTGTTTGAAACCTTTGAATTTTATTTATCTCTATTTACATAAATCTGATTGCAAATATTTGCTAATAAATAAATAGGAAGTACACAACACTTTTTATCTGCCTATGCTAAAATGTACAGAATTAGCATGAATTATTTATATAAAAGTAAAGTGATATAAAAGTTGTGAAGCAAGAACAGCAGAAACAGTTTGCACTTTTAAAAGTTGAAACCTCATTTTTTCCCCCCCTCCTTTCTTGGATGCTATTTTTATTTATTTCCCTTCCTATTTTACGTATATTTGTAATGAAATTATTTCACTGTGCGTGGTTATAATATTGTACGGTTTGTATGTATCTTTATTATACACGTTTATTCCTTGGCAGTATTAACATGTTTTATTTATTTTTTAATATAAATGCTATATTATACGTGCATAAATATATGCATACCTGGTGAATTATTTGAAAGGCATGCAGCTTAAATGTACTGAATTTTACAAATCTGTAACTTCTTGAGTTAAATTCTCATGTTGAAATAAAATATTAGAAACAGAGTCAGTTTCTTTTAAATTTTCTCTCTCTCTCTCTCTCCCCCCCTTACTGCGAAAAACAATTGTAAATCTTCCTATTTATAAGCGTTTGTAATATGTTTATCCTTTTTCCTTGGTGTTAAAAATTGTCATTTAATTGTATAGTGTAAAAACATGTATATAAAGAAAAATAAAGTTTAAAGTAAACTGAACTATGAAGGTAAGTTGTATCTTATTTGATGGTTGTGAACATACATGACAACACTGCAGAAACATGTTTTGAATTGGATATGGACCCATAAACTGGGGTGGGAAACAGCAGCTTTGAACATTTTTTGTAAGGTAATCATTATGGTAAGTAAAAAATGTTTTTATATTTTAAATATTTTATATATATAACTATATATATATATATATAATTTGTAACGGGGTGTGGTTAAGTGCAACGAAAGGTAAGTTAAGAGCAAATGAAGAAATCCGTGTGTTGGGAAAGGAGACAACTTGCAGCAGAAGCAGATTTCATAGGATCATTTTGTGATTTTGTCAGCTGTCTGCAAGCTAGAAGTTTCTAGATGTGGAAATTTTCCTGGTTGCTGTGCTTTTTCTCGTTCATAGTTGAGGTAAGAATTTGTATATTTTGAAAACATTGGTTTTCTTATTTAAATTTCAAGATGTATTATTACAATGCATACGTTCATTTCAATATCACCTAACAGTGGCAAATGCATATTCATTTAACACCTATTGCTCGACACTTGTTTTAATATCACGTCGTTTGTCAGTATTCTTGATTTTTGTTTCATAAATATATGTATACATAACAATTTTGATGCCAATACAAACCTGCAAAACAGATGAGGCATGAAAATACTTGAACAAACAAAATCTCTGGGATAAATGTATTAAAGCACCAGATTAATACTGTTAATCTAGTTTAATACCAGTTGTAAACAGTTGAATGTGCAATGAGATGTATTGCCTGAATAACTAATGCACCAGCAGAATGATCGATGTATGGAATTGCTATCAAGCTGAAGAGGAAAGGTTCTTTTTTGAAAAAGGTTAGTGAAATTTATATTTAAATTTATATATATATATATATATATATACACAGTTTTACTTGTTGAATAGTTATAATGTATGACAAGCACAATTTTTGAAACGGATGAAAACACAAATCAGTTTAAAATTTGGGAGATGGGGGGTGGGGAACAGCATATTTCCTGATGAATGTAAGAGCAGCAAATATAAAATTTGGATCACAACATGTAAACTGCTGGAAGCCAACAGTTGCAAATGTCAGCATCTACAAGAAACTTCAGGCATTTCCAAAAAGGTTAGTATATATATTTTTTAACTCTTGCTATATATTTTTAGAATGAAATGAATTTTGTTTGTTGCAGATGTTCGTTTCTATGTTTACTTGTTATTACGTTCAAACTTACACACTATAAATTATATTTTCAGCCATATTTTTAATGTTCAAAACTTGCAGACGTCTTTGAAAACCACTTAAAAAAAATTCATTTTTTAAGTCTACATAAAAGAAATTCAGATATTGTATGGCAATAGCAGAGGATACAATAGGTGCAATGACACTTGAAAACACATTAGTTTGGTGTTAGTTTTTATAATATAATATAGTTTCTGAAGCAAGTAGATTTTGAAAGTAAAATTTGTCATTTTGGGATTCCATATACACATCTGAATTCATTCTTGTACAGGCGTTTAGGTTGGTCAGATGTGGTATTCATTACTTTTGTCACATTGGGGGGGGGGTTTCATTATATATGGCTATACTTGGAAGATGGATATAGTTTAAGTCGCACCCTTTATAATAAATAGGTGAGTAACAATTTTTCCTCTTTTATATATTGAAACATAATAAGATATTTATATATATGTGTATTATCTATGTATATATATGTGCATACACACAGTACACATTAACACTGTAGATAGTAACTAGTGCACTAGACAGCAAGAGAATCAAATTGGTTGTTGGTATTTTGATTTGTGGTTGTGATTTTGTAAATGTAAAACTAAAATTGTTAGCATTCTTCTTGAATTGTAAAAAAAACAAGAATTTTTGTTATCTTATGAGATCTGTTTTCTTGACTGGTTTGTGAATAATAATAAAGTACTTTGCTCTAACAACACATGTACAAAATTCAGTTTTATTTTTTTTCCTGTAATAAAAAACTTGCTGAATTATGTAATAGTTTTGAGTTAATGCTTTCAAGTATGAAGTGTATTACTAGTATAAAATATTAGTTTTCAGGTGGCTTGCTTTAACCACTATTGTGTTAATAGTTAATGTCTGTATTTCTTTGTGTAATGTATTATGCAACTATGGTGCTACCTTTTTTATATTGAATTAATGATTGTGCTTTGTATGATGTTTTAATTGTCAATAAATTTGTATTAATTTTAAATAAGTGTCAAGTTTCATATTTTCTGTTGTCAATTTGATTTTCTTTAAACACAACTTTATGGATACAGATTTTAATTGGGGGGTTTTAAAATTATAATACTATACAAGAGATCTTAAACTTAGTTCATTTAAATTATCGTTTGAATGTGCACGTGTAAAGTTAACAGTTAATAAAACGTACACTTCATAAAGGTAAAATTTGAAAAGAAAGAAATGCTCATTAAATTTAATGAGACTAATGCTTAAATATTTTTTTATTGTAGAACTTTTTTTTTAGTTCTCCCAGATTCTTTCCTTTCAAATTTGCTTCATTTGGTCATAAGATTACATTCTGGTGTTTTAAATAAATTATTTAATGGGTATTAAATTATATGCTTGTATTACTAATCATGCACATTGGCTGAACATTGCATGGATGATATTTTAATACTTCAGTTTTCTGTAGACAATATAGTTGCATAACAAAGCATTTGATTAACTTAGCTTTAAAATATATTAAAACTATTCCAGTGAGAAGTAGTATGGATAAAGAAAATAATTAAACTCTAAGATAATTTTCATTATTTTCTGAATAATTACTGAGGGGGAGAAGTTATTTGAAGACTTCTGTGCATTTTGTTGATGTTAAAATAATTGTTTCATATTCATCTACATTAAAAAAAAAAAAAAAGATCATCAGTTTGCTTAAGAAACTAGCATTAGTATCTAGGATGTTGATTTCAGGAATTTTAACGAACGGGGGGAGGAATACAAACAAAATGCTAAATGACTTCTATTAAACTTATATAAAGCTAACTTCTTGGTGGGGTACTAATGTTTCACATGGCTTATTGTGAATGCAGTTTGAATAGAAAGATTATAATGAACCAAAGAGGATTTATATAAATTTGGACAATACAATTTCAGGTAAGCAGAAACAAAACCAAGACCATTATAAAATAATAATTTTTTTTTTTTCTTCAATAAGAAGCCTTCTAATGCTGAATTTAGATAGGTAGTTTTATATATATATTCCAAATTTTATTAATTTTTCTGTTATCCTAATTACAGCTTGTATTTATTCAGACCTAAAATTCTCTTGCTGAAGAGAGATCTTGAGTCCAGTGGTGAATTTCTCAGTTGTTTCTAAACATTAAATGTATAATTTAGAGATGACTGAATAAATAAAAGCTGTATGGTTACCTGATTCTTTACTTTAAATCATTGATAAATTCAAAGGAAAATAGATTTTTTTTTTTCATTGATCTTGTTACATTTTCACTTACCCATGTAAAAAGGGATTTTAAACAGTCATGGCACCTAAGTAATTTTATCTATGCAAATTAAGTGTTATGATTTAACTTTCTCATGTAGCTTCAAGGGTGAGATGGGTACAGCTTTACATCTCTCATGTTATTGAGACAAAATGAACCCTCTTATAAATAAGTGCTTTAAATTCTCCCCTAAATGCTGTTTTTAAACTTCACTGTTGTAATGAGTATCCATTGGCCTTGGGATTTTTAAATTTTCACTTAAGTTACTAATTTTCTGTGTGTTTAGTCTGTGAAACAAATTTGTAAACAGTTATACCTCAAGGCCTCTATATCCCTGCAGAAATGGTATTTATTTTCCACCTGCAGAAACACTTACTGGTTCAATCCTAATTGCTGATGAGAAATTTCCTAGGCCTTTTGTCTTCTTACCAAGTTAGTAAGATATTTTGTAGAGGCAAGTAGAGTTGCTTCCCTTCATGAAAACTAGGTGTGTAATTCTGCAGCTTAGGTGTGTGTGGGGGAGAAATTGTACAGCACTTTCACACATACTGCATAACCTTTTGGCCAATCTGCTGTCATCTATCTTCTAGAATCCTAGAAAATCAAAAAGCCGAAGGAAGTATACTTGTTCTCTTAGGATGAATCCTGAAGCATCTTATTCCCATTTTTTTGGCTTCATAAAAAATTCAGAGGAAGAATAGCATTTTCTAAATGCTAGCTTGATATGCAATTACCAGTGTTTTAATTGGTATAGTACAGTCAGTACCTTTATGAATAATATAGGGATAGTTTGCTATTAACAGCTTCAGCATAGTATCTTGACTTTGGATCTATGGTCAGGATGTTTCTGGTGAGTTTGTATGGCATTTGCTATAAGAAGAGCTGACGACATAAATTGGTAGTGACATGTGAAGGGTAAATAAGTTAATGATAAAGATGAAACAACAATGACTTAACCGATATTTTGAAAAAATCTCGGATACTAAATGCATTGGTTATATTATATAGTAAGTATTTTGTAATTCTGGAAAAGAAAATTAGGACAAAGAAACTTACTACATCTCTTACTATATCATATACTGAAACATATTCAGAGTAAAAATAGTTTTTTGTGGAATTTTATTTAGCTTGTAGGTTTATAATTTTTTCATTTAATTTTACCTGTTAAGGCAGGAGAAACTAGGATGTAACACTAAGTATTCAACAAACTACAATGAAATATTAAAAAGATTTTGCTATTCTTGGAAACTTTCAATTTCACATTTGTATTTTGAATTCTAGGTTCTTATAAACCCTTACAATCAGAATAATTTAAATTAATATATCTAATATATATTATAGCTTCTGAAAATTAAAGAAAATTCAAAGTTTAATGCTTATTATCCAGCCGTCCACATTTTAAATTAATAATAATTAGTTACTGTTAATTGTACATTTGCATATTCATCTAGGTTTAAAAAAATTTAATGCTACAAGTTGGTTCTGTTCATGCTTCTTCTTTGGTAGGCAAACCAGAAGTGCCAGTTTTGTGTGAAAATCTGACAGGTGCGGTGCTTAAATAAATATAAATAAGTGCAAATCAAATTTTGAAAGAAATAACAAATGGCTTTACAACTAAATATATCCCATGTAATAATGTTGATATAACTTTAATTCAGGCCTAAAAGTATCCCCCTCCTCCCCAAAGTGAGTTTCTTTACATCTGTAATGTTGAGTGAATCACTTGTACAAAAACTTTTCCTACATTCAGATCCCGTTGATCATTGATTCACTGATTACGTTATAAGATGTGATGCGACTTTCTTTTCTTGTATCTCAAAGTGCTAGCGATATTGTATTATTAAATGATTCAACTTTGACAAAGCAGCAGTGGTAATAAAAGGACAACTACCTGAAATAATTTCTCTATTTAAAACTGTGCAGTCAGTTTTAATTATTTATTTTTATAGGTATTATCATAGTATTAATATGGAGAGTAGTGTCATAAAGCATTTGGCCTTATTCATTTAGCTCTATTGTTTCAGAATATGAAATTTGATTGAATTTAGCTACCTTCAAAATAACTAAATCCTGTTAAGGGAAGGTTAAAATAAATTCAAGATTATTAGCTTCAACTGTCAAAACCATTATCTTCACACAAATAGGTACAAAATTACAAATTGTGCTCTTTCGTAGTTGTCTATCTGTACATACATTACATGTTATTAAGCTTTTATTTTGTGAATCAGATACTGCATGGCTTTTAACATGAAATTGAGCCTATGTTATAAGTAAAGTAAAATGTTGAATTAACATTTTACTTTAACATCAATAGTTAACTCACACAAATCTTTTTGGATAGTCATGAACATGTGGATGTATTGAATTGAACTATTTTTGCTAAATAGTGAAGCAAGTAATATTTTCTTCAAATTTATGGTATTACTCTGAAGTGGAGTAACTGCATACATCCAGTTGGTACAGCATCAAGCAAATGCTGTACCAACACTAAGCTTATTAATTACTGAACACATGTAAAAATTTTATTATATATATATATATATTATAACATCTTATTTTAAGTATAATGTAACTATGGTATTACAGGAGTTATTGTAAAATAATCAAGCTGCAATGGTCTTCAATTGCGAATATTTAAAGCTAGTACCAACTTCAAAGAATAAGTTTTATTAATGTATTGATACCAGTTGTATAGAAATAAAATTTGTAATAAAAAGCATTAAAAATAAACTTAAAGATTTATTAAAACTACATTCATTAATGTGTGTATTCAAAATATTTTATCATAATGCATTTGCACATGCGAATATTGTGGAAACAGCTGTTGACATTACAGCAGATTTTTAAATAGTTTTGAGCATATCTAAATACTTCACTTAGAAAATGGACATGAATATTTATGCAACTTAGTGTATGGAAAGCATGTAGCAATAATTATTAAAAATGAGAAATAAAGTTGATCACAAAATCTTCTGTGATGAGGTAATAATGAACTTGGAAAATTTTCTTGTAGCATCAAAATAGGTTTAAATTTCACCATGCCTGTGGCTATTTCAACATTTAGGATTGAAGATTATTTGCATTCTTAGGATATAATATCACTAGTCAAGAAATGCTTTCAGGACACTTTCACTGAGACATACAAATGTTGAAATGTGTAACATAGAACAATTCAAGTAGATAAAAAGTAAATTAAAAAAAGCATTGGCTCAATTATCAAAGAAAATCCTACAAAATTCATAACAGGAAACTTAAGGGTGAATATAATGAAGGAAGCTTATGGATTGATTGAAAAATGTTCTTTAGGTTTGTGGATATAGCAAGTCTTTAACTAGAAAAGCACTTCTTACAGGTGTTTTTCTGGTGCTGTTATTTGATAGCATTCCTAGTGGGAAGCATCTGCTATGTTCAAAATTTTCATCAGTTTGCAAAATGCCATCAAAAATGGGGTTTAGTTTATTAGTACTCTATGTATACAGCACTGTGCCTAACTTCATTAAAGCTTAATCTTCATTTTCTTGTGGATATCAGAAGAGTTGGCTGTATTATAATTAGCAAAAATAAAATTAATGTTGCATAACATTTGGCCAAAGCCATATTAAAAATGAATTTTAGAATATATCTTTTTATTGTAAAGACATCCTTGCTAAACCCATAAAATCCAGATATAACTTGAGGTAAATGTAAAAGTTGCCATTAGTGATTGCAAATGCATAGTAAGAACTGGAAAGTTGCTGATCCTATATTAATATTTATCAGGTCAATTTTGATGCCCCCCCCTGCCACATGGTATAAAACATTTTTTTAATAACTAATAGTTGGATTGGATCTGAAAATTACCCTACAAACATTAACACTTAAATTTCCAGAAATTGTGGGTTGAGGATACATCTGTGCTTCAGTTGATTATGATGAACTTGATGTATCCTTTTTGGTAAGCTGCCTGTATAATATAATGTGTAAGGACTGTTCACAAATTAATCTTGTCTTATTAGCCCACTATTAAAGCTGAATAATTGGATACTTCTTACCTCAAAGTTTACCGTATTACCTAGACATTAATGTAATTTTCCCTTGTCATGTACAATATATGCTTAATCTGCAAACACATTACCGTGCGATGAATGAGATTAACAGATTAAAGCTTTAGAGAATCAGTACTTGGGATATTATGGATAAGTATAATAATTTACTTCAGAATAAGAGGAAAATACAATGTAATATGCTTTCTTGGTTCAAACTGGTGGATGAAACAAATACTTAAATTCCCAAGGCAAAGCTGTCCTATGAAGTTTTATTTGTGCAGTTCGGCTTTCAATAACATGGCAATTCAATGAGGTAGGTAATGGTAAGTATTTAATGTTTATAAGCATTGAATTTTACATTTTTCCCATAAAAACAAGTTGAATCAGGTTATGGCCATAGCCATGATTCAACTGTTACTGCATTCTTGTTTGCCAGTGATATTTGTGAGAAAATAACTTGAATTAGACCAACTGAATAATTAAAACTCATTTGTACATAAACTGTATAAAGCAATGACTACTGAATTGGCAGACATGAACTTTGGCATTTACTGAATTTCTGATATACAATATTTTCACAAGTATTAAATTAAGATATGTTGAGTATCTAGCTAACTTATTTCCAGTAAACAAGTTAAATTAGTGCCTCATGCTCCGCTTGAGATATCCCCCCCCCCTTTCTGATCTTCCCATAGATAGATCTTTAACATTTTAAGGTTAATGAGTGACAGGTGTGTTTTAACTGTTGTGGTAAAGTTTGGTACATTATCATTTGCAGTTTGTACACTACTTGACTTTGTACATTATCATTTGCCATTAAAAAATTTAAAGGTAGGAATATTGTGCTTCTCTTGCACAACCACCTATTTAGAAATGGACATGTTTTATGCATATGCCCCACCTGGCTGGACTTATCCATCTGTGGATGTAATTTCTTTAATATCCAAGCAATGTTTCCTTCCATGGAAAAAAAAAAAATAAATTCTTGCCTGTGTAAACTAGATTCTAAACTTTGCATTTTGAAATGTTTTGTTTGAAAATGATTGAGTTTGCTTATTTCCCCCCTCTCACATAATTATGAATTCAAAACGGGTTTCTCCATCATATATGGCAATTCCTTTGGATGGATCATTTTTAGTTTTTCTTCATTTTGTGGCCTACCATGGTCATTTCCTTTAATTTGATGTTACTACTCACTGTATACTTTTGTTTTTGAAATGTTTTTGTCTAACTTGCCACAATTGCTAGGAACTTGTCAGTTTTCATCCAGGGAAAACAAGTTTTTCTGATCTTCAACATATGCCCAAAGTGAACAATAACTGGAAAATATTTCCATTTAAAATACTTTTTTATGGAAACCTTCAGAAAATGTTGAGCATGGTTAGAAGTGGATCTAAAAAAAAAGTGCAGTAAAGAGTACTGTATGAATTGGCTTGCTGTCTGTTAGGTATGAAGAAATGATGGATGCAAATGTATTACACCCAATTTTCTAAACTTACACAATTAAGATTGATGCTAATATTTTCATAGAAATTCATTTTGGATCTCTAGCCAGGCCTGTGTTATTACTGGCTTTGTCTAAATAGTAAGTCAGAACTTTTCTCTCTTATCCCTTTTGTTGAAAATTTTCAACAAAAGGGACAAGAGAGATTTGTTCTGAGATTTAATTCATCAGAATGAATTAAACTGTTGGTCTCATAGATTGTAATTTTGCTCTCTGCAAAAAACTTCAGAAAAAAAGTCCTTAAAATGAGATTCTGCATAGTATATCTAATGAAAATATTTTTAACACAATAGCAGCATAAAAAAAAGGTACACATTTAATGTAGTTCATTAAATGTGCACTAAGAAAATGCATTAAAAGTTCATTAAAAAAACCTCAAATAGCTGTGATTTTATGCATGAAATGTATCTGTGGAGTAGTTTTTTTTTTTTACATTAACATATGTATTCAGAGCATCTATTGATAAAATATAATTATTGGTTGCTATATTGGAACCATGAATGGGAAAATTTTTTTGTAGCCAATACTTCATTGGATTCGATATGGTTAAAGAGTCACCTTGGATTAGTGAGGAGGAGGATATTTTAGCTTATAGCAACCTTCTGAGCTTAGCAGCATCATTTCATTTGAAACATAACTTGCATTTATGTTCCCAGAACTAGTTTGAGATCTATATTTTTATTCTGAATTGTTTCTCATTTATAGGTTTAATTTAGATTGTATCTGAAAGTAGCAAGCAAGTAAACTGGTTAAAAAAAAAAAAAGCAAGTGAAAAAGAAAACTCTTCAAATATCACAATTGCTTGTGCAACATCATACTTGAAACTTAAAAAAGCAGCACTTATAACAAGTCAAGCTTATACTCAGAGCTGTAGATTTTTTTTTTTTTTTTTTTTTTTTAACATTTCACTCTTTGGGGTTGGATCAAGTTCTTGGTCAGCCTGTCAAAATTTCATTCCTTTTAAGTTGGCTTTTTAGCTGAAAGTATGTCTTAACTTAGTTCATAAAATGGTTTTGTATTTAACATATGCTAACTAATGATGGATTTTGTTTGGGATTTATTAAAAATTTCCCTAAGCATTCTGTCGGTGTGCTTGTGATTGCTTCATTATAATAATGAGAGCCTAATTTCACCTTTAAAATTAGCCATTAAAGAAGATTTTGACTACAGATAGTAAGAAAGATGTTAGTCAAATTGCTGAATAGCAACTGCGTCTGATCTTCTCTACATAGACTATATCTGATATTAAGGAAAGAACAAAGAGAATGAATGGATGATATAAGGCTAAAGGTGTTTGAAAATACTATGTAAAGGCAGGAAACATCCTTGTTTTAAGATCTTAATTTTAATTCTAGAACCATATCTGAGGATCAAAAGCTACAGTAAGCTGGTCCTGTAGTTATAAGTGACAAAACAAGCAGCAAATCAGACCTAGTATATATCATGGAGTGGTTATTAAAAGTTTGCAAGAATGTAAGACTGGATAGTATGAAGAAAAGTGATTGAAACTAACTAAAGTTTTGCTTTACTTATTTAGTGTGATTATCTGCAGTGCAAGGTATTTCAGAGGGATGCTGCTATTAAAAATCAAAGTACTCAATGGAAAAGAAATTATTACCATAACATTGTGCATAAGTTTTTTTTTAACAGGAGAAGGTTGATAAATTTATTGCTCAGTTCTACATACATCCATGCTTGTAACAGTGCTTCAAAGATGAAATTTGTTCAGCTTATGCCTAGAAAACCGATGGCTATTTTGAAGGTAAACTGGGAATCTGTCCTTTTGTACACCATAAAATGTAAGATGAACTAGAAATGTAAAATACATTTTAATTCTTGTGGGAATGGAGTAATGGTTGTTGCAGTCTAGAGACAATACCAGTTCCTGGGTTATAATATTAAAGTAGATATAAGAGGTCTATAAACTTTTGAATGGGTGTTATAGGATATCAACTGATGAAAGTTTTCATTATATGGAAGGTGGGGAGAGAACACGGGGGCATCCATGGAAGTTAAATTTATTTGCAGTCAAAGGGATAAGAGCTAGGTTTTTCTTTCAAACGGAATTGTATAATTCAACAATCTGACATGACTGTCAAATTGTTGGCATTGTAATTTCATCACTATCATAATCATCTAAACTCACGGAATAAATTTTTCTGCCTACTCTCTCTCTCTCTCTCTCTCTCTGTTATTCTCTGGAATGAAAGAAACATTGAAATGTATTTCCTAGAAGAATGCAAAATACGGTTATTCCAGCCCTAAAGTTTTGAGATGCTGGGGTAAGAATTAGAATAGTCAGTCAAAGTGTATTTTAAAAGAAACTAGGAAAAGTGATTTGTGGAAAATTTATATCTAACACTGGGTGGAAATTCAGTAAGAAATTCATTTTTTTCCTTCTGTATTCATGCAAAGTGGGGGGCATGCTTCATAGACCACTTCATCTTATGCAGATACATTGTGCAAAACAAAAGTATATACTGGGACTTGCAATACTATGGCATAGGATGCTGTGACAATTTTGAATGTTTTCCACAACTGGTGTGGAGCAAAAACAGCATTTATAGTTATGAATTTATGATGGGAAGTTTTTGGTTATGTTGTGTTTAAACTTTCTCTGACATGTAAAACAAATTCCCTCCATATGCATAGATGAATGGTTATGTATAGTAAATTGTTATTTCTTGATTGCTCTTTTTTTTTAAAAAAACCTTGCACAGATGTGTACTCATTATAGATTTAATGATGAACTGAGAGCAGTCATGATTGGTCACATGATTCTTTAAAATTTTTCAAGACACTTGACAGGTTTCTGCATAGGTAATACTAACAGACAGGGATGGGCTAGCATTATGCAAAATGTTGCCATGATTGGAGAACCTCTAATTGACAAATCAGAGGGATGTGAATGTAGGATGGTGACTAGTGGGGTATATAAGAGGGTCATCTGTACTTGAAATCACTCTTATTCAACTTGTGTAATGACATTGAAGACTTGAGAAAACATATATGTACAGATAGGTTGGATGATAAGGGACATGTCTGATCTTGAATCCCTGCAAGCTGATTTGAACAGACTGATTTTTATGAGCAGATGTTAATTAGCAACAGTGAACTGCTGCTAAGTGCAAGATTATGTTGGACTGAAGGAACTTACTGTATATTTATTATATTAATGAGCATTTGCAAATTGTTGAATTAGACCTAGAGGTTGATGGTAGAAGTTTACATTGCTAAAGTGGTTGTCATCACATTGCAGTTAGCCAGTTGAACACTAGCATGTAGGAATAAGGAATTTCTACAAAGCTCTGCTAATGTTACATCTGCACTACTTGGGTTCACACATGATCAGGCTGAAAGAGTAGTCTTCAAAGTATGACAGGAGGATAAGAGATAATAAAAAGATACAAGCTTATAAGGGATTCTTGTATAGATAGTAGAGGATTTTGTAGCTCATGACAGGTGTGTGTGTGGGGGATTTGTCATATTAGGTGAGCAAGGGTGTTGTGATAAAGAATGTTAAGCCCAGGTTTTCACAGCATGCAAGTCAACGGCAGGAAAGATAAGTAACAAATTGAATCTTCCAGGGCTCTTTACTCTGAAGGTGCTTATATAACAATTGAACATAGAAAGCGCATATTACCTTACATTTTAATGTGGTTCTATTATTTCAAGCTGTCATGATTTCTTCAATATCTCTTTCATCTAGTCTTGGATTTGGTTTCCAACATAATATTGAGATCCATATGCTAAGTATGTGCATATTATTCTTATCTGTTCCATATTTGTTTACTAAAAATTACACCCAAATCACTAAAACACTTGTTTTTATAGTTTAGATTCAGAATGTGTGTACTGTTTGTCTGCCTCCTTTTCATGAGTTACATGAAAGATGCTTTTTTTTTTCCCCATTCTGAATTTATTTATATTGTTTTATTAAATTTTTTTTTTACTTCAGGTATTAAGTATGTATTCACACTCATACATATGAGTGTGAATCTGACATTTAGGCATTGAAACATCAGTGTTATGAGTTTTGAAACCCTCTGACATGATTTAGCAAAATGTTACTCAGGCTGGCCTGTTAATTTTGACAGTATGAAATCCGGCTTTATACTGATAAGTTGTCATTTATAAGAAGGAAGATAAGAATCTTAGGAAGATTAGTAAAGAGCATAAATGGTCTGCAACATTCATGATGTCCCTTATTTGCCACTGGTTTATGATATGCCCACTTGATGTTTTTGTATCTTTTAGTTGTACTTCACTTTTCTTTTCTTTGTTGGCTTGCAATTCTGGGGTACATTTTTGGTATCTAAGTGTTGTCAATTTACTTACAAGTAATTACTTTTCTTTGCAAGTTTAACACAATTTTGTATATTTCAGTTTGCATAGTAACTTGATGGTATATTGTATTTTTTTTTTTTTTTTAAGTTCTGTTCTTTTTTATTTGTTTACATTTTTTTTCATCACTATTATGTCTCGGTAGAAGATTAAAGGTTATGGCCTATGTATATCTTGTATTGTGTAATAACATTTTTGTTACATTTTCAGTTATTCATCTGAACTTTTTTTTTTTTTTTTGGAATATTTTAAGACATGCAAAGAACAAAAGACCATGTTCCGATTATTTTCCCATGACTGCTATGTTCAACGCATTTACATCTGTCACAAAGTCTTTCATTTATTTTGTTGTGGAGTATTCCTTTGTATTGGTGCGTATTTAGATTGGTTTCTTGAAAAATTAGATAATCCTTTCTTCACATTTTTGGGATATGTTCTCATTACATAATTTTTTTTTTTAAAATCTTTTCTCTTTGAATTTAAGCTTCACTAGTACCTGTCTATTAATTAATTAGTCATCTGAGAGATAAGATGAGTTTCCAGTTGTTCCTGTTGTATATTATTAATCAATAATCTACATCATTTAGTTTTACTTTTTTGTGGATTGCAAGAAATTTGTTTAAGTGAAAAATAAACTGGATTTAAACAATCCTATCTCTAATCAATGTACAGCAGTTCAACCTCATTTTGTGGCAACAAGCATTTTAATGTTTATGAAAGAAATATTAGGTTTGTAGTTTCATTTCTGATTAGTGATATTTCTTTGCTCTGCATAACTCACTACCTTGTCTTGCTTGTGACATATCTGCATTTTATAACATAGATCATCTTTTTGTTTTATTTTTAAAAAAAAAAAAAAACTTGTAAATTAACAGTTGAAATTCTAGCCATGAGGTTGAATGAAATTTGCATAGGTGCACAATTCTGATATGGTTGCCATTTCATGTTTTTCTTGTATATTTTCTGAAAAGTTTCAGAATTAACGTGATATTTTTTTAAAATGCAAATGATTGTTTTATCTTTTTATTTATATAAAAGATTTATAGAAATATATGTTAGGAAAAGGCTTCTTTAAATCCCTGGCCTTTGATTGTTCTGATTTGAGGTTTGTTGATGGGATTTAGTTTTATTATATGCTAGGCTTCTGGCTTCTTTTATTTCCTCTCATTCAAATTTGCTTACTGTGTATATGAAGTGGCATAAAATAGTTTAGATGTGGCTAGTACTGGACTATTGTTTTAGCATATATTGTCAACTTATTTGGATAGTTGCAATAAATTGGAATTGCTGCTGATGTCTTTTTGCATAAGACATCAGCAGTGATAAGACTTCAAAGTCATTAAGGTGCCATGCCCTTATCACATATTTGACTAGTTTTGTCCAAGGATTCTGTCTTAACTCTTTTTGAGCCTGCTAACAAGCATTTGTTCATTCAATCCCACACATGAACAATTGTTCCTGTCCAAAATGGAAATAGACTGTTTGAATTTGAAGTAGTTACAAACCTAATTAACTTTAGATATGGTGCTCCTTTTATTTTGCCTTATAACCCTCACAAATCGTTTTCATGTATGAAGAGCCAAAAAAAAAAAAAAATTGATCAAGTGCAGTTGATATTAAGTTTAAATTTACTAACTCAATAAAAAGGAACTGCCACAAGTAGTCTGCTCAGTAAAGCAAGTAGCATTTGTTTCCTGATCTCTGCTGTTTACTTGAAAAGTGTCAATGTATACATCTAATTAAGAATACTGTTCCATTCAAAAGGATGGTAACCTTGTCTTCCAATACTTCTTATTTCTTTTATGTTTTTGTATTGTAGTTCTACATATGAAAGGCTATCATGTAGATTTATACTGTAGGAGGGTTCAAAATTAAATGCTCTGCACCCAATAAAATCAGGTCTAAATACACATAACCATCTATGGCAATTCACTGAGCACGTTAGTAGCTATAACTCTCAGTATAGGATTTGGAGATACTATTCACCTAGCAAAATCAAGTTATTGTTAGTGGAATATTCATCCTCGGTGTGAATGGGAAGCTAAAATTTCATTCCTTGAAACTTTTTTTTTTCCCCAACTTAAACGAGTGCAATTTTTGTGATTCTTACTGGCATTTGTTCTCAATGCAGTCGAACCCAGATATTTTCCCACTCATAGTATTCATTGAAACAAATGAGATGTGATAAGTTTTAGTCAAGATTGTATTTAGTCTGGATTTTTTAAATTACATGCAGACAAAATGCAATTATTCATTTTGAATGTTTGCAACTTTGGCCTGATTAAAAAAAAAAAAAAAAAAAACTAAATAAACATTTTTTCCCCCCATCATTGTCGGATGCAAATTTAACTTTTTGTATGCTTTTAGGATATTGCATGTACTAATGAACAGATTTAAATAAAAAAAAAAAAAAATTAAATGGTTGGCCCATTTTACTTTCAAATATTACGTTTATCAAAACATGTTTGTCTTTTGCAGACTAAAGGAATGTAATAGGTTTTCTGCATTTTGCAAAAAATAAATTTGCCCAATTTGCAAGTGTTAAGCATGAAAAATAAATAGCAGGTGTAAGATAAAATGAAAGATATTTTCATATTAATCACAAATATTTTCACCTCTTTCCAGTTAAGTAGCTCTAAATGGAACTTTTTTGGGTATTGGATTCTTTTGGATTCTCTGAATTACAGCACTTGGGAGGAATAAAGGTAAAGCCAATAGATTCAGTTTAGCTTATCACAGATTTGGTTGAAAGTGGGAGTTTTTTGTTGCTACATACAAATATCATTGCATGTAACAACCAATGAGAATTCTAGCACATTCTTGAATATTGCAAACCTCGCTTCTGGGCATATTTGTGGAAAGGTTTGGCCAACAAACACTTCAGTAGTTAGTTCTGCTTAACAATTTCCAACATAGCTCAGATCTAGCATAGATCTGCTTACTAAATTATCTTATGGTATATCTTTGTTGTAATTGGTTTGTCATTTTACTCTGTAATTTATTACATGTCATGGTGGTTCGTTTTCCCTCTTAAGATTTACTCATCATTGGTCTAGAGATCTACTTTCTCCACCAATACCCACTTTTTCATCCTCATAATTTTCCTTAGTGATATCCATTCTTTGAAGTATATTTCTAACTTTAACTCCCAGTCTTGGAAGATGAGTGTTTTTGGAGGTTCAGGAAGATGTGTTTTGTGCCACATATTGTAACTGTAACCCTTAGCTCAAGAGAGCTCACTGTTATTATCAGTAAAAGGAAATGAAATGCAAACTTTCTTACAAGAAGAAAGATTAACTGTTTTGGTAGAGTTGAAGCTTGCTAGATTTTCACCTCCTAGAGAATGATAAAAAGGTCTATGTTTAAAACAGTTAAGGGAGACACTGGTGCTTGAATATTTGAGTATTGCATGGTTTGTTGGCTGAAAGGAGAAATAGTGTACTGTGATCAGCAGAACTATGAATATGGAGATATTCATTTAGTTAGCAGATCTATGCTAGACCTGAGCTATGTTGGAAATTGTTAAGATTATTGACTAACCTGAAGGTGGGGAAGTTGGCTTCCATCATTCTGAAAAATTTGAAGTGAGAGCAGATGACCTGGCCTTGTCCTTTTAATGCTGAAAATATCAGTTTATTTGACAGATGATAGTTTAATGCAAAGAAAGATGTGCTAATTCTAGCATAATTTGAGAATGCAATCAGGATCAGAATAGTTGATGGTATTCAAGTTACTCTTGGTTCTAATTTTTCTGCCAAAAGATTACCTGGGAGCTATGTTGAACTGCTATTGGCAAAGAGCAACTTTTTTTTTGTTTTGTTTTGTTTTGTTTTGTTTTGTTTTGTCATGTACGTAGAAGTTAGAGCAGATATCTCAGTATATTGGCTTTCTATTTGGGTGATGTTTGCTACCATCTGGATGTGAGAAAGGCAGAAGCACTATTGACAGAAGTTGCATCCAGTTGATTTTGGTGAGAAATCTCCTAAGGACTGGTTGCCATTTGAGCAGCACTAATATTCTGCATTCTGTCCTTTTGTATTCACATTTGAATTTTATTGTTTCTTTAAGCTGTGGTGTAAGCATACTGTGGAGTTGCAGTTCTTGTCTAAAGCAAGTTCCAAATTTGCACCTGGTGGCATTAAAATTTTGAATTGCCTTTTTTTTTACATTTAGAAAATAAAGATTTTTTATAGCAGTTCAGGGGTCTTTAGTGAATGAAGAGGAGTAAGTGTTTCATTCCAGCAATGCTTGTTTCCTGTTTGATTAACAGAAAAAAAGGGAACTGCAAGAATTGAATATCAAAGTTAACAAAGACCACTCATTGTTTGGGTATTTGGATTGTAAAATCAAGAGCTTTTTAAGATAAGTATCAAGCAACAATGACCAGAATTGGAAAAATAATAATGAATTCAAATGAGTGAAATAGAATGAGGCAGATAACATGAACATAAAAAATCATCACTATGCACTTTTTACCAATAAATAAATGAATAAAATTTTGAGGTGCAAAACATTTGTGACTCAAACTTTCTCTGCAAAATATTTTTTAATAACTTCCAGTTATGGCATTAGTGAAATGAATGCAGTAGTTGTCACTTGTGATGGAAGGTAATCATGCAGTTGGATTAGTTGATTGTCAATTGCTATTCTGTTTTGGAATAACATGTTGAATCTACATGTAGTTTTTGTTGCTCCCACCAATGAAAGGTTCTTTGCAAACCTGTATTAACATTTTGTAGTGTGGGTGGGCTAAGCATGTTGGTTGGAGACTGGGTACACTAACTACTTGGCTAACCAGGCCAACAAAGTAGTGTTAGTCGATGCATTATTTATCCAAAATGTAGATCTGGAAATATTTTTGTGTGCCTTTATTAATTTTTTATTGGAAATTTTTGAACCATAGTGATAATGATTACTAGATTCCTTTCATGGTTAGTAATGGCAAAGTTAGAGGGAAGGAGTCATCAGTTTTGGGAGTGAGAATTCTAGATATGTCTCCCATACAGATGCAGCATTATGTGGGATTCAGCAGTGCACACTACATGTCACTGCCCAAAATACCTCATGGCCCAGTCTTAGACTTTTCTCTATGGTTGAGTTAGTTGATCGTCAATTGCTATTCTGTTTTTAAATAACAGCAATGAGGAACAGTTGACCTTGCCTTTACCCTTCTTTTAATGCTGAAAAAATATCAGTTTGTTTCCATGCTATTGATGACAGATGATAGTCTGCAGAAGCTAGAGACCATACATTGTATAGAAAGTTGAAGATCATATAATTCCTGCAGTGCCACAATAAGCCAAGTGAAGTTTCTCCAGGAACTGGTCATCCATTGAATAATGTGCGATTTCCACTTGCTTTGGCATTGTTGCTTCCGAGAGAATTTCTTTTAATTTTTATTGCACACTAGCCTGGGGTTAGCATATCTGCTAAGGTTTGAATTTTGTCCTCTACATAATGCTTGTGATTGTTATTAGGTTGGAGATGGTCTTGCATAGTTGTAAAATTCATGTTTTATTTTTATTATTATTTTTTTTATGTTGGACCCATATATGGTTAATCAGCCTATAGTATTAAGTACTGTGTATGGGTGGTTTGTGGGTTGGGAAAGGAGAAGCTTGTTTACATTTGATTTCAAGGACTATTCCTTAGGAAACATATCAGAAGGAAGACTGTTCCACAATACAGCAATAGTAGCAGGAATGTAAGGAGGAAAAGAAATTTGTTAGGTCTTATTAAAGGTCTAAAGTATGACTTGGAGCATTTTATGTTTGGAATCTAGAGTAGGGTTTCTGAATTATTAAAAAAAAAATATATAATTAAATACTTCAGCTTATTGCTCTCAATTTTGATATACAATAGCCTTACATTGTATTTGATTTGAGTTATTTTCATGACTGGCAGATGACCTATAGCACATTAGTGCTGTGTTGAAGGAAGCTGAAGTGTGAGTAAAGGACTGACCTCATATTTTTCATGAAAGGCTAAGTGGGAAATACACTGTAAGGAAGACAGTAAGTGGATTCAGTACATTTGTAGTTTAAAAATATTAAGTTTTGTTGGCTGCTGCTGATAACTTAATAGGCACATTGAAAAGTGGCGGAAGGTGGATAGAGTCCATGATACCTGCAATGAAGCTGAAACAGGCACTCATCTGTCAGGTAGTGGTACAAGTTAGAGGGGTAGGAGAGGAACACCTGTTAGCTAAATCATTCATCTGGATAGCAAGAGTTTTAGAGGTTTTGGTGTGTGCACTACAGCATGCAGATAAACAGGTATGCTAAGAAAGTATGGATATGGGATTTGCATGGAGTAAAAGTAATGACTTGAGTGTGCGGCATCTAGTATTTTAGAAGCAGAGGAAGAAGTTATTGATATGTTGTTTATGCCAAGATGGTTAGAGGTAAATCTTAGTTTAACAAGAGTCGTCCAGTCTTTTCTTGGGATTTGTGTATTTCAGGTAAGGGAAAGTGAGGCGAGCATTTCTGCACATAAATGAGTGCTGGTCATTGGTCAATAATCCTATCTGTTTGCACTGATAACAACACTTCATTCATTCTACTTATTAGAGAAACCCTGGAGTAGACAAACATCTGAAATAAGCATAATGTTATAGCTCCTCAAATTAATACAACAAATGAACCTTACTTGAATGGGAAAGGGAGGATTGAGGATATTGCATTCTCTGGATCTGATACTGGCAAGCAGTACCAGATCTCTGTCACATGTAGTGAAGGAAAAACAAACAAACAAAACCTTTGTAGCATGAGGGGGGGGGGATCAAGTGTTTGTGCAGTTAGTGACAAATAGGTCTGGTCTATATATCACATCATTTATCATCATCATTCAAATTCCTGCCATGTACCCTCAAGGGGTGTACAGAATATGATAGTACTACATGAAAAAAAAATTACATCATTAGTAACTTCCTATCTACAATTTTCCTCCAAATCAGTCTGTTACTTGTCAAGACTCCAACATTATCAGATCTAAAAAATAAAAATAAAAAATGATGGTACAACATGACACATCATTTATGGATGTAAATTTTTTTTGTTTTGTTTGGATATTTTGTTTTATATAATTACTGAGTTTGTTTTTGAGAGAGGTTTTTTTTTAATTACGTTACAATCATTCAGTGTCATATCAGTACAACTGTAACATGTCTCTAGAGCATTCATTACATCACGTTTTGGTTTGAATTTTTTTTTTAAATGGGTTAGCCATTATCAAATTGCTAATATATAGTACTGTGTATGTATAGCATGAAATTCAGTTAATTTTACCTTTGGATCATATGACATAACAGATTGCAGTCTGTTATATGCTCAAAATTCTAATTCTCAGACCTTATATTTTGGCCTTCAGTGTATCTAATTTTATACCTTCCTCATCCTACCATCAAACTTTGGTAACTTTTCCTTTCTCATTCTGTTTACCTGTGATACTGCACACATTCCTGAATGTTAACAATTTTAGTTCCTTTCTGATATTTTTAATGTATCTGTTACTGTTATCTGTTTACTTTTCTAATTTTTCTTACAACTTTCATTTGTGGCCTTTAATTTCTAATCCAGTAATGCATTACTTAATCTGCAAGTTAAAATGTCAGAAAAATTGTCAAGTCATAATTTTCATGTCAGTTAGACATTTTGCTATCATACTTCCAAAATTTGTTTCAAATGAACCTATCATTTTTAGTAATAAAATGTCTACAGTATACAGTATATATCATACCCATAAATATTTTTTAGGTTCAAATGTGATAATGACGTTATTACATGATTATTATTATTATTATGAAATATATACCACCTTTTTATCGGTATTCCTATATTTGAATTTTGGCAATGCTCTGCCTGAAAAGTAGGTTGATACCTGCAGTATATTATTCGTACTAAGTTCTCCAACAAATTGAATGAGCCCTTAGTTGTAGAAGTCAGTGGTAGCTTAAATGCATGCTTTAGATTTTTAATTAGCAAAGTAAGCGTGGATTGATGGTAGTGATACATCTGGCAACAGAAATCATTTATCATCTGCTGTGGAATGGAGTGATGCAAAACGGGTAATGCTTTGGCTTTTCCATTGTGACTTGCTTATAAAACTTATCACCTTATGAGTATAGTCCATCCCTCCTCCCATAATCATAGAAAACTACCTGGTATATCAGATTTCTAATGCTATACTATCCTTGCTTTAACAGGTGTTCTTTTCTACCTTTTTTTTTTTATATTGTTCTTTATGTATTTTCAGCTCATGTAGGTCTAGATTTTTTAAATTGTTGCAGTGGAGTTACTTTATAAGCACATGTATATCTGATTTCTTTCAATTTTTTGTAAATACAAGAAAAAAAAATCACTTCTGGATGGAGTGGGGGAGCAGGATTTAGAGAAATTATTGAATGATGTTAAAAGTGATAGAAAAAGGATAGAAATTATCTTGGAGGTAACAATACTCAGGTGACAAGTCATCAGTAATTTGAATGTTTCCATATTCATCATTTAGTAAGTCATCTGAGGTGATTGGATCACAGCCATTGTACTGTAATCCAATTTGTACTCAAGTACTGAAAATAAGGAAAAATAAAACAAGTATAAAATAATTCTATAATTATCAGTGTTTGTATGAAAACAGAAAATGCTAAAAAAATTGGTGACAAAATGTGATTACAATTGGATGTCATAGCTAAATATTTTATGATAGAAATCATCAGATTATAATATCTAATTAAGCTTTGCTGATCGCATAAAAGCATAATGTTGGGGAAGCTTATTTATTCCATTTAATGAAACATTGAATGGATTGTTATATAGAACAATGTGTAATTTATGTAAGAAGTTATCAGCAATCAAATTTGAGGGATCGTAAAAAAAAAAGCTTAATGTTGTTGATTGAATCCAGATATAAAGGAAAATTGAATGCATTCTCCTATAATTATGAATCTGTGTGGACATTTTTAAGGAAAGTAGTATAATACTTGATATTTGTATTGGTTATTAATCTTATCTGCTATTAAAGTTTATCCTTTAGATTAGCTACAAGTTTGTGTGTTTAGCCAAAGTAAATAATTGATATGACATTCATGCCAAATCAGTGAGGGGGGGGGGACCTTAAGTACATAATTTGACATTTCAGTGCAGAATTTCATAAACCATGAGTGGCAAATCAAATGTGAAAACAGATTAAAGCTCAGTAAATAAGAATTAAGTTGTATTTAAATATCTTGAATTTGATCTAGAGAAATCAATAGAAACAATCAATAGGAAGTTAGTGCATACAAGATAGTGTTGAAATCAATTTGCACCTAGATGCGACTTGTGATGATAAAGTAGCAAACATTTCAGTGCAGAATTTCATAAACCATGAGTGGCAAATCAAATGTGAAAACAGATTAAAGCTCAGTAAATAAGAATTAAGTTGTATTTAAATATCTTGAATTTGATCTAGAGAAATCAATAGAAACAATCAATAGGAAGTTAGTGCATACAAGATAGTGTTGAAATCAATTTGCACCTAGATGCGACTTGTGATGATAAAGTAGCAAACAGATATGATTGAACTGTAAGAGATGATTAGTGACCTGGCAAATGAAACAATACAGGAAAATCATTGAAACTAATAATCTTTAATTTAGGCCATATCTGATATACCTTCTTCATGGTATAACAAGGAAATGACAAACCAATAATATTAATGTATTTGTATTTATGACTATAACAGATTTTAAAGAATCAATGAGAAGGATTAGTTTGATAAGTTTGAAGTTAATTAATACAGATATTGTATAAAAACACAAACTACCTGCAGTTGTTTGGGTTTTATTTTATTTTATATTTTTATGCTTATGGTCAGAGGAATGAATGGCAGTGGCCAGTTTTTTGTTTGAGCATTTCCACAGATGTGTGCATTATAAAAAGACCTAATGCATTAACTGATTATGAAAGCAAGTGATACGAAGTTCTGAAGGATAGTGTCAAGATCTTTATCGGGGTTCTTGGTGTATCACCCCAAATGTGAGAACAATATTCTAAAGTTGAGTTTGTGACCTTTAAAATACTTAATCTTGAATGTAAAAGATTTGATCCTAAATCAGAGACCTGAATATTATCATAGGTAAAAGGGGGAAGGGGAGGAGGTAAGTGAGATCTTGCTAATGAGAAATATGTAACTGTTTTAGTAGCATTGAAGTTTATGGATTACCCTTACCTTAGATTTGTTGATGGGTTCTTATCATTCTTGAGTAGCAGACAGTAAAGAAGATTATGAAGCTTCAATCATTTGGGCACTTCACGGTATGTCAAATGGGAAAAGTGGAACAGAGTGTATTATCATCAGTAAATAATTTGGGTTTAGTGGGAGGTGGTCATTATTATATTATATAGAAAGTAAGATTTGGACAAGTAAGTCCCAGGTGCATGTGAAAGAAATTTGAAGAGAGGTAACCATTTGAAATGATAGTGTGAATTTGACCATAGAGGGAACTGATAATATAATGACTAAGGACAGAAGGCATAGCATAAGATGGTAGTTTGATAAGGAAGCCTTGATGCAATCTGATGAAATGCTCTGCAAATGTTAAATGTGACCACATTAGTTTTCCAAAGTTTGGTTAGGAGAGATGCTGTAGAAAGAGAATAGTAATAGATAATTAATTGGTAGGTCCAGTTTCTGAAGAAATTGACTTTATTATTTTTGAAATAATAGATGATTTTAAGGACACAGGTTTGCCTGACTCTTGGAACGAGCTGTTCAACGTTTTATACTAGATTCCAGGCAAGTATGCCAGGAATCTAATCCAACAGTAAAATATGCAGCATTGGATGCAAGCCAATTTAGACCTTGATTTTTTTTTTCTTTTTTTCATGTTGGTTCTAGAGCACAAATTTGAGAGCATTTTGTTCCTGATTTCTTTCTGTAAAAGATAGAGGAAGAGAATGTGTGTGATGTGATAATTTTCCTTGGTTATTGAATACCAGAGTTAAAGGAGGCCTGCCTTTGGGTGATGTTATGATGGTAATGTCTGAATGTGTGAGAGAAAGGGGAATGATTTTCTTCATAGGATCCTTTGATTAATTGGATAGATTTTTACTTATGCTGCAGACTGATCGTTTTTTTTTTTTTTTTTTTTTTTTTTTTTTTTTTTTTTATGTGCTGCCATTTGGGATATGTCAAATTTTCTGCACTACTTTGGCACACTCGGAGAATCAGTGCTTGGACAATGAATGGATAGGAGATTTGTATAGATTGAGGTTGAAGGTCCTCGAGGATTATTCAGTTATATTTGATTGACAATAAAGATTGTAGTTATTGATTGCTTCAAATAATAACAAAGTGACGTGCACTGTGTTATGAGGAAATTAAATCCTAGGGATCTTTGGCAGTGAATGTTAGATCAGATCAATGCACATCTGATAATTGTACTACTCATTACATGAAAGGAATCATGTAGAATTATCAACCACATTTAATATGGATAATAGTTGAAATGTTGCAAGTGATTGGTGAGGCTGCTAATTGAGGTTCTATGAGATATTTACTCCCTCCTTAATTGCATTGTGTTAAAGTTTCTACCTGCATTGTATGTCATGTCTGGGTATTTGGGGGGAACAAATATTGGAGGCCAAATATGGAATAGTTAGTTCAGGTCTCCATTGAGTTCAGATGACAAAATTTCTACTGCTAATGTGTTAGTTGGCATTTTACACAGTAAAATCCATCAAGTTACAGAATCCTGCTTCAGGAAATGTCTAGACTGGGATGGTGGCCAGCAGAAGTTGTGCAGTGATGAATATATACATAATTACCACAATAAAAAAAAAAATTAAAAAATAAACATTTAATAGTATTTCACATAACTCTTCAAAACATTTAAGTAATGCATATATTCAGGGCAGCCTTTTAAATTAAAAAGGTGATTTGTAAAAGTTTTTAAGACATCAAATTTAACATCTGAAAATGAAAATGTAATATGCATAGCTTAAATGTGGAAGCCTTTCTTTTAGTGTCACATTAAAAATAAATTAAAGGACTCCTTTCCTTTAAATTGAGCAGTGTAGGGAATAGATCTAAATATCGGTATTTAGATGGTAAAGGAAGATTAGATTAGTACTAAATCCTTCTTAAGCAAGTAATAAAATACCATTAGTTATTTGTTAATCAAAAGAGAATTTTATTACCCCCCCCCCCAATGAAAATAAGTTCTTAATATTATAGTTGTTCAGGATCACATGATCCTCAGTTGAATTGTTTTTAGTCTGTGAAAGCTCTTCAATTGTAACAATAATTAAGTTGATTGGAGAATGATGACATTTATGATTACTGTAGGTCAATCACAGTCAACTTATATACACTATTCTCATCCTTGGTCCTTGTGCATATCTTCCATTTTGTTACTTTGTTTCAATCTTATTTATATTTTTATACCTACTAATTTTAAGTTATTTTTCATACATGACTAGATGGGAGAGTGGATAGTTCATTTGTTTCTGGCATTATGTTTTATTTCAGTGAAGTTGGCAGTGATATTCTGTAAAAAAAGGTTAAACACAAATTAGTATGTCTGAAGTTCACATATAATATTAATGTGTATATTGTGTGCTTACATTTATTGTGTTTATTTATTTCTCTTAATTGCTTGTTTGCAAGCTTATTTTAGATGCCCATTAAAAAGTGAGGATAAAAATATAACATCAGCGGATTGGGTAGGTTTACACTTGGCATGCTGTGAAAGATTGTGAGACTTCAGCACTGAAGGATGCAGAAAGTGAGGAAAAGAAAACTTAGTGGATGTCCTGTAGGTATCAGTGCAAAGGAAGAATGCAAGGTTGGGGGGATAGAAAGGGAAGAAAAACATGAACGATACAGATGGACATTGAAGCTATATCTTTCTGTTATGATGAATGCTGTGCTTCAGCTAACCATTAATTAGGATGAAAAAAGGTATCACTTATAGAGAGTTGTGCCATAAGTGGTAACTGAACAGTGATCTGCAGGATATTGTCTAATGATATCAGTGCACAAATGCCCTATGTATGTTTATTGCTTACTCTTTGGTTCTGATCTGTGATGTTCCTGAGAAATTGTTTAGGTTTGGCTATGCTATATCCATGATTTTTGAGCTCTTGGGGAATGGGTTGTGATGATGTTGCTGCATTTATATTCTATACCTTTTGGTTTCCTTCTGGAAGAATATAGATAGTGTGTATTTGGAGTAGAGGAATTTGTTCAGCCTAAATCATTTGCTGACTTGTCTAGAAAGTCCTTTTACATGACCCTTTGAATGAGGTGTTGGTCTTGTGTATTATTTATGACAGTTAAATTGTAGGAGGCATGTGTACGAAATTTATAGCTGGTAAAAATGATCTGCTATTCTGAGCCTTGAATATTGTTACATTAGAAACTACATTTTATGGGATTAGTATGATTTTGGATGTCGTAAAGTTTGTTTTGTTGGCATATTTCTCAAAAGTGATTTTTTTTGTAAATGTTGCCTGAGAGTTTTTATTTCATGTAAGTCAGAGGGAGAGATGACAATCTTAAGAATTGCATAGATTTCTAATATGAGCATCCTTAAGAGATTTACAGGATTTTATGATAGTACAACATAAAAAGTATACGTTACAAATTTCCTATCAACAATTTTTCTGCAAGCTACATCAGTCTATTTAATTTTTTGGCCTTCCTCTGTATTTTTTTCCCCTGTCATCCTTTTTTTAAACTTTCGCTAACTTTTCATTTCTATATCATACCAGATAGTAAGTCAGATTACTTGATCAGCTCTATTCACATATTACTGAATGTTAATAATGTCGAATGCCTTCATAATATTTTAATTTTTAATATGTTATAGAGCTATCATCTCGCTCTTAATTTTTCTTAAGAACTCATATGGTCTCCAGTCTTTGATCAACTGTTATTTCTAACAGCTCTGTTCTTTAAGCTAAAATTGGTTTGAATGTATATTCTATATACAATTAATTTGTTTTGATTAATTTTTCTCTTATTCCTTATAAATTTATTCCTTTGCTCCCTACAATTAATAGCTTTGTTTATTCTTTTGTATATTTTCCATATTTAATTTGCCATCTTTGCTATAAGTTGTGCCTCATCTGGTAAAAAAAAAAAAAAAAAATGTAATTCAACTGCTCCAGTTTTGATATCAAGTCTAATCCCACTTCCTTTCATAAATGTAATCTTACCCTGCTTGGAAAGAAGTTAGTGGATACCATACACAGTGTGAGGAACAAATAGGCATGGTACCCTCTTTAATAAGCTGCAGGATGTAGATGTAAGATGTAGGACCTCTTTTCACTGGCAATCCTACAGGATATACTTTCCCACAAGTGTATGATTGCAATCAATGAGAATTTTGGTGCAGTTTTCCTGTAGGCATGTAATGAGGTCCTGGATTATTGTGGGGCAGATGTCACCTGATGCTCTGGTGAATGGCTCTGTGCTGGCCAGTCAAGTGTGGTGACGTTCATGTCCACAAACCTTGCAGTTACAGCAGCAGCAGCTTTGACAGGGTGCATTGTCTTGCTAAAAGATACAATGGCCATTTCCAACATCACAAAGTAGGAAGCATTGCATTGTCCAGAATGTTCAAATATCTCAGAGTTAAACCTTTGTGGCACCACAAACAGGTTTGAGGCCAAAAACAGGACTATACGATCACACTGGCACCTTCAAATTTCATAGTTAGGGGTTTACACATACACACTGGTAAGAGACATTCACTAGGTATCTGCCATGCTCACACCTGTCCATCTTTATGCACCACCGAAGACTACTGCATTTTGTTTCAGGTAATGTAGCTTGCATGTTGCAGCCCTACAATGGAAACTCACGTTGTGAGCCTCAGTTCTAAATGTTTTTGTGCAGATTTGTGTTGTTTCGATTGATGCCCAAAACTGCATTTAGTGCGTCGGTCAACAAATGGCAGTTTTTTTATTTATATTATCCTTAGTTTCACCCTGGTTACATTTGGTGAAAGTAGTTGGTTGTCCAGTGTGAGTAGCACTGGCAGTTGACTCTGTACTTCTATCTCAGATTTTTGATCTGAGATAGAAGTGATAGAATTACTAATTGTTGACCTGGGATGGCCCAATTTCTCAAATCTGCCAAACATATAGGCCTGCAATATGGCATCCTATCATTATGCTTCTGGAAGTTCCCTTCTTGCAGCCATTTCATCCGGACACAGTTGCTGGCTTGGGAGCATCATATTTCTCCAATTTATACTGGCTACAAACAGGTGATTTGTTATGTGGCATGATGCACCTTGCCTATATGAGTGTCTCTTTGACTTCTTTCCAAGCAGTGTATATCATTGAATAAGATAGGAAATAGTGTGCATCTGTCTGTTCCTTCATTTTTAGTTTGTGACCTGATTCTCTGGATAAGATATTTGTGTACTTGTAAATTCTAATTTTTGACATGAACTTGTTATCTGTATCACAACTTTTGTTTTGCTCAGTGGTGTTACTGTACCTCTGAACTGCTAATTCTATATTTTTCCATCAAACAATCTTCCTGTCCCTGCTTCATTTCTAACTACTGACTAAGAACTCAGCCATACATTGTGTTGCTCAGTATAATGTCCTGTTTACACCATATACTAAGATTTTGAACACCTATTGTTTTAGTACCTTGTTATATGCCTTATTGAAATCTATACATAACTTAAGTAGTTTCTTGTTATACTCCCATAATTTCTGAACTTCTCAAAGTGAAAATATGATACTGTTTGGCCTGGACCCATGTGCAAGAGAAACTCTTGCACAATTTTTTTTAAACTGGTTTCAAGTATGCTTGCATATATTTTACCTGGAATACTCAATAGGGCAATTCCTCTGATTCTCATTATTTTTTCTCCCTTTTTATATTCAGTCATTTGAATTTGTATGTACTGTAAAACTTTTACAGTACTGTCTTTTCTCATTTCAAGTGTTTGATGGCTTTTTTTCTAAGTACCGATGTACCGAATGCATCCCTCTTGAATATTTTCACGATTGCTTTGTTTCATTCTGTAATCTTTCAAAGTACATATCACCATTATCATCTCTCAATTATTTTAGCACTTTCTTCCATTTCTTAGTTATCCTCCCCCAATAGCCCTCTATAACATTTTCTACCATTCTTATAGTAATTCTGTAGTCTTGTCCAAAGTCTTCACATAATTGATTTGTTTTTTTAAGCTACTTTTACACTGCTTCAGTTGTATTACTCTTTATTCTCTTGGGACAATTACTTAATTGATAGTAATTTTTAACAATTATTTTCCCTGACTTCCTCTAGATTTCCTGAGTCATCCATAGAGGTCTAATTTTTCTATCCTTGCAGACAACCTCAGTTCATGCCGCTGGTTGAATCTGTTTTCTTCAGAGCTGAAGATTTGGTTCTTGTTTTCAAACTTTTTTTTTTTCTTGAATAACATTTGTTCACAGTTCATATCTGGAAGCTGCTTTACTTTGATTCATATTAAAGATTTTTCTTACACACTTTTCTGTTCAATATGGTATTCAATTTTATCCTGTTCAAAATGAAATGGTGGTGGTTACTTCCTGTTTCAAATCCCCTGTATATACTTCAGTCTTGAACCAGCGCTGAAGATATTTCTATGAACAATAATATAGGCTTTGAGACTTCTCTCTGTGTGTGTCAATCTCTTATGAGTTGCCTCTGATCTCGCTGATTGCTAAGGAAGGCCTTCTCCCTTAATGGGGGAAGTCAGGTCTACTCCCATCTTGGGAGAGAATATATAGTGTATGTATATATGAATGTTTATGATCCAATGTGCATCACAAACATCCATGTCAAAGGCACAATTCTAATCTGCAGCCTTTTGGCTAGAGTGGATATACTACCCACTAGGTCAACCAGTCCAGCATGTAGTCATTTATCATGCAGCATGAAAATGAGTTTATATTCAGTTTTGTTCTCAAGCAGGGGATCTTTCCAATCAAATTACCATCTTGCTTATCTCTGATTTAAATCTTTCTGAAGTAATGGACAAAATTTGTGACCATTCAGCTTCTGTGCTACCTTGAAACATCTCAGTTAATAAATCATTGTATATTCTTTCAGTTTTGGTTTTCATCAACTGGGAATTATCTTATGTTGATTATCTTTGAACATCCTGAAAAAAATTTGTAGAACCACCAACATGCTTTTGATATTTCTCATCTATACAACAGGTCTTTATCTCATCTATAAGGAAGATGAGATAAAAACCTGTTATGTAACTTACATCTTACATTGTCTTTTGGCATCTGTAAGGTGTCTGAGATACTCTGGTTTTAGAGCATGTTTAGTCTCTTTCTTTTGCCTACTTCTCTTTCTTTCTGAATATCAAGTCCAGTTTTTCTAATTACAGTACACATTGCACTCTTCTTTCTCATACGACAAACCTTATTTTTGCAACATCTAAAAACCTACCTCTATAATTTTAAATTATAATGTCCAAATCATTCTTCATTTGAATTCTGACTGTACCTTTGAACTGCTAATTCTATATTAGTCACGAATTCATCCATCCATTGAACACTGTCACTTTTGGGTGGTGCTCCTGAACACTTAAAATACTTAAGCATTTCCATGTCCTTTGCCATTTCACTCTGTTCTCCTTCTCATTGACTTTCAATTTCTGCTGCTTGTTTTCTACAGATTTCCAGTATTTGTTCATCAGAATTGGTGTTCATAACTTTCTCCATTCCTAAATCCATTAAAACATAGGGATTGGATTATTCACATTTCAACTTGCAGAATTTTTTTTCTGCTAGTTCATTTAGAGTGCCATTGTTTAGAATAATGTTTCTTTTTATGCATTTCCTAATAACCACAGTCTGCAGATGTTCAAGTCTAGTGTCTATAAGTTTCCTTTTTGTCAACCAGGTATTTATATACCAGATAGTGAACAATGGCACAAAGTTTTGCCTTGTATCTTGTCATGTGAATCTTGACAAGATTCACACGAATAGTTCATCTGGCCAGTATTCAGGATGAAAAAAGAAAGGGGGGAAAAAACCTTGGGTGGGTGTTGTCAGTTAGTGATATAGATGTTTAAGTTAAGGTATATTACATCCCATATCATTTCTTAGCCGAATAAGAAACTCAGAATTTCATGCCGAATATAGTAGAAACTATATAAAGTTCGGCGATTCCAAGTGTAAGCAAACACCTGGATACTGCAGCAACTGACCCTAAAGGTAGTGCAAGCTGAGGCAACTCATGTCTAAGGTGGAGCAAGCTCCGATCACTATTCTTGATAATTACCCATAATGTGAACTTAGCTCCTAGGAGCTGTATTTCTGTTCAACATTATGAGAGAAGGTCACTACCCAGTAAGTTCTGTTCGCTACAAACTTGATATTAACTAGGTCTACCTACTCACTGATGAGACCTCAAAGGTTGAAACTGGTCTGGGTTCTGACCCAGACCAGTTTGACCTTCTGAATGGAGAGGTATTCTGACCTTCAGAATACCTCTCCAAAAACTCGTGCGATCCCTCAGATTCTCAACAATGAGTGACACGAAGGATCATTTAACTCAGCAGTAATTCCACTCAGTGACAGGCCCACACCACCACCACTGAGCAAAGCTGCCCCTATCTCAGGGAAAGCAACCAACTTCAGCAAAGCACATCAGAAGACCCAGAAGTGATACCAAGAAGTGAAATAAATCATATTTCTATATACAAGTAGCCAAAAATACTCTGGATTAGAGATAGATGTTGAAAGTTTTTTGGCTTGGTTATACTATAAATTAAAGATGCCAAGAATATAATTTCTTTACATCTTTAATTTATAGTATAACAAAGTGAAAAAACTCAACATCTTGTTCAATCAATACTTGTTATCCATTTATGATCTAGTCATTCCTCCACTTTCTTAAAAGGCTATATGGAGGTTCCCTCCCTGTAATTATTATTATTACCGCAGGCTACTCCAGGAGTCCTTAGACTCATCGAGGGAGGCCCTAAACATCATGTTCACGCAGCTGTTCAACATTCTCACAGTATCTATCATACTTTGCCTTAAACTTGCTCACTGTCATAGCACCCACAACAGACTCTGGCAGCTTATTCCACTCATTTACCACTCTAAAAGTAAAGAACACCCCTGCTAACCACGCTCTTGCCCAGCTTCCATGGGTGTCCCCTAGTTCTCCCACCACCAGTCCTGATCTCAAAAATATCATCTGAATTAATCCTATAGAATCCTTTTAGCAATTTGAATGTCTCCCCTTTTCCGCCTATCAACTAGTTTCTGCAACCCACAAATCTTCAACCTGTTCTCATATGGTTCATTCCATAGACCTGCTATCATCTTAGTCACTCGCCTCTGGATCCTCTCAACCTCCTCCCCATCAAGAAGGAACCGAGGTGACCAAATCTGAGCACAGTAGTCGAGATGAAGTCTTATCAGGTCTCGGTACAGAGGTATAATAACTTGTTTTTCTCTGCTCGTCAAGGTATTTTTCAACAACCAAGTGAGTTGATGAGCTGATTTAGCTACTTTCGCAATGTACCCCCTAAACTTCATCTCCCTATCCACCAACACTCCCACATCTCATCAATCTCTTGGAGTACAGTTCCACTAATGTGGTATACTGCTGCTAATCTTTTCACTCCGAAATGCATAACCTTACATTTTGTCACATTAAATTGACATCCATTCTCCTTAGTCCAGAACTCCAATCTCTCTAAGTCATCTTGCAAGACTTTGACATCTTCTGCATTCACTATCGCCCTACCCAACTTTGCATCATCAGCGAACAAATGAACTGTCCCACTTAGACCCTTCCCTATATCGTTAATGAACAGATTAAACAGCAGTGGTCCAAGAACAGAACCCTGTGGCACATCACTAGTCACAGGCCGTTTTTTGGACTCTACTCCTGAATAAACTACTCTTTGATATCTCTCCATCAACCACCCAGCTATCCATCTCACCAACCCTATATCCATTCCCATATGTTGTAGTTTACGGATTAGAATTCCATGTGGTATCCTGTCAAACGCCTTTGCCAGGTCCAGCAGTATCACTGTAAACCCATTTCCCTTATCCAGTTCAGCCGTCACCTTGTTATATGTAATAATCTTTAATTTTTTTTATTTTATTTTAACAACATGGCTTTCACCTATGAAAGGTTTATTTGTAAACCTATGGTATGTTAGTACCATGGGTGGGCTAAGGTTTTTTTTTTTTTTTTTTACATAGTTCAGAAACTCAGTCTTAGTTTCGTGATCCATAAACACAAGTTTTGCCCTTTCTACTTCCCGCCACTTGCATCTTGTTGATACTATGGTAGCCTCAAATAAGGAAAATGCAAACCTACTTAATTGCTTTCTTTACAATGCCTTTAAATTAATGGGCAGAAACAATTTTTGAACCAGTCTTCAAAGAGATATTAATAAAATAGCATGGTTATTCTTGCTTTTTTATTAGTATATCAAATGAGTCATTGATTGCTGTCTAGCCTCTAAGTCAGGGGGTCTTCAACATTTCAGACAGTGTGGGCCACATTAAAAATTTAAATGAAGCCCGCAGGCCAGTAAGCTATACTGTGGTATTTAGAATTGTAAGATGCTTTCCAGATTCACAAAGAACGCTGTGCATTTGATACTTTACATAAAATCCTATAAAAATTAACAAACACAGCTTTAAGAGTGTACGTAGGAGTCAGGTTCATGATAAGTAAATACAATCAGTACTTAAAAAAAGATAATTTAATGAAGAAAACATTTATTTTTTACAATGTCAATGGGCAACTTGGCGATGTTTTTCCTTGACCAGCTTGCTGACGTTGGCATAGTGTTGGAAGTTGCTATGCCCAGAGTATTAGAGTATTCTCGAGACATTGGTCCATAATCTGAGTTCTTGTCTTGGACTTCACATGCTTCATTCTGGAGAAGAACTGCTCACATAAGTATGTGCTTCCTAACAAAGTGCACATCTTCAAACCTTGCCAGTGAAGATTAGGGAATGCATCCTCAGAAATGTAGAATGTAAGCAAGGGCACATTGAATAATTTTTCTCTCAAAGAAGAGTTGTTTTGGAGTTCAAGCAGCTCCATTTGAGCCTGGCATTTCGGCAGCATTGAAAATAAATCTAAAGAAGACTGTTGGTTACGAAAATCACTAAATCCCCCTTCAAACTCACTTTGCAACACAGCTAATTTTGTAGCGTATTCATCAAGAGATGAACAGTTGGACTCAGAGAGAAGCTTAAGTCTTTTTTTGCAAGTTGTGCCTCCAAAAGTTTGAGCTTGGCCACAAAAGTTTTTGATGTGATCAAACAAAGTGTGCACCAGTTGATCTTTGGATTGTAGCAACATATATTTAGGTTATTCATATGCAATGAGATGTCGGTCACAAAGGCAAAGTCTGTCATCCAATTTGGATCGTTAAATTCTGCATTTGGATTCCCCCTTGGTTGTGTGAACTGCTATATTTCGCTCCTTAAGTCAAAGACTCATTTAAGAACCTTCCCTCTGCTCAACCAACGCACATCACTGTGATCCGCTTCGCAATCTTGGGTCAAAAACTCTGGGAATTGACGATGAGTCAATCCTCTTGCCCTAATAATGTTGGCGACAGGCACGATAACGTTCATGACATTCTCAAATTCAATAGTTTTCGTGCACAAATTTGGTGGATTACAGTGGTAATGGACAAAATCTTTTCCTTCTAGTTCCAGTTCTTTCCATAGCAGCGCAACAAACCCTTTGTCCTTTCCCACCATAGCAGGGGCACCATCAGTTACCACATCCTCACGGTTGGTTAAGCTGATGTCAAAACGCAGGAGCGTTTTTCTTGGTGGCTTCAAGAATATCTGCCTTTCGTCATTCCTTTCATAGGTACGAGCGCTAGCAGTTTTTTCTGTCATGAATTATTGATGATCAATGTCACGGACAAAGATAACCAGTTGTGCTGTATCTTTCACATCTAAAGCAAGTGAATACGACTTAAATTCAGACGACAATGTTTTTCAAGTTCCTTTAATGTCATTGGCAAGTTCTTTGACATGTCGTACTACAGTTACCCCAGACAAACTCGGTTTCTTAAACACTTGATTATTATTTGGGCACAGAATATCCCCAGCAGCGATGAGACACTTTCACAAACTCGCCGTTCAAAAAGGCTTTTGATTTTTTAGCAATTTTTTCACTATTACATAACTTTGCATGCTTCACTTTCTTCCCCCTGCCTTTTAAACTTACCCTGTTGGCATTTTAAATCAATTTGGAGACCGTTCACTTTGTCCAAACGAAGCTGCCCTTGAAGGGGATCCAAATTCAGTGCATGCTTTGTCTCATAGTGTCGTTTTATATTGTATTCTTTTGATACTGACACTGATTCGCGACAAATTAAACACACTGGCTTATCGTCTATCGTCACAAAAAAGTACAAATAGGTCCACTTTTCATTAAAAACCCGACAAGAATCACTTGATTTACTTTTTACTTGTAGATGCCATTGTGATGGAAGGTGTACCGCAGTATAGCTTAGTTGCCTGTGGGCCTCATTGAAATTATTTTTTATTTAGTCGCGTTTTAATGTTAAGTAGTTATTTTTTCAAAATGGCTGGTGGGCCATACGTTGAAAACCCTTGCTCTTAGCAAATTAGAATTATGCATATGGCACACAAGTATGGGCAATTTGAAATCTTCAGATAAATCCACCCATTAAAGTTATTCTTATTTTTGATGATTTATAACCAGGTTATGAGGTTTGATTTTTGAAAGAAAAGATGTGGAAGACATTCTTTTTCAGAATGACGCTGTTTCATTCCTGTTGAAAATTTGTATGTCACAATAATTACCCATTAAATTTTGAAAAAAGTTCTGGAAGCATTCCTGCAGCATCTTGATCTGCACTTGCAGACTCAACCTTAAATTCTAACATTATGCAATCCAGTTTGTTTTTGAAAGCATTCAACATCTAGAACCACCAGCGGAGCTTTTTTTTGTTAAATTCATCTTTTCCTTTCATTTTAAAGGAAATTAGATTTAAACCATTCCTTTTAATGGTATAGGTACTATGTGGAATTTGCAGTCTTTTATATGAATTCATAGAAGTTGCTCCATTTCAGTCATCTTATTTCAGTGGCTATGCAAGCCACTAAGACACTTCATGTCCTAGTGGCTTGCACAGCCATTGAGGTTAACGCTGTTGTCAACTTTTCCTGTATTTGTCAGCTTATTTCAAAATAGTTTGCACTGTTACCTCATTCAGTCAAATTTTTTTGCGAGATTTTTTTTTTATCACTATACTCCTTAATTCAAGTTTGTGCTCTCAACTGATAAACGTTTTGCATCTTTTTATCATTGGCATTCATTCATGCTTTATTTTATTCATAGTTACTGTTGGAGGATAATTTTTTCGTTTATATATGTATAAAAGTATTTGTATAAGGCAATACACCAGAGGTTGCAACCTTTTCAGACTCGCGGGCCACATTCAACTTTTATTTTTAATGATTGGGCCACAAGTATTTAATTAAGAGAAAATAGTGAGTGAAAAAAATATTTAAGTTATCAATTTTTATTATATCAATCAAATATTTAAAGTACAAGATTGCGAGATCAAGTACGACATTCTCATAATGATATCTGATATTATATTCTTTCATAACAGAAAGACTATTATGACAAATAAGACAAAGGGGCTTATCCCAATTTTCAATAAAGAAGTACTTGCTGTTCCATTCATCATTAAACCTTCCTTCATCTGCAATTTTACGTTTTCTTGAACCAATTTTTAAAATTATTTTTAACAAATATATGTCCTCTGGAAATAATAGTTGGTGTTATTGAATTATATTAAAAGACTGACCAGGGAATGCGACTGCAAAAGTGCACCAAAATCTTGGTACGACATTCTCATAATGATATCTGATATTATATTCTTTCATAACAGAAAGACTATTATGACAAATAAGACAAAGGGGCTTATCCCAATTTTCAATAAAGAAGTACTTGCTGTTCCATTCATCATTAAACCTTCCTTCATCTGCAATTTTACGTTTTCTTGAACCAATTTTTAAAATAATTTTTAACAAATATACGTCCTCTGGAAATAATAGTTGGTGTTATTGAATTATATTAAAAGACTGACCAGGGAATGCAACTGCAAAAGTGCACCAAAATCTTGGTTGTCGGATGAGGTCGCCTTTGTTATCCCCACTCATGACGACTCACATGGTTATTTGCTCCAACTTGCACTGGGATATCACAAAGTATAGGTATAAAATTATTTTTAATTTATTATTCATATTATAAAATATATTATTTAAATAATTCAGCATACGGGCCAAATGCCATTTAAGTATGGGCCGCCAGAAATGCACGTTTGGGCCACATGCGTCCCGAGGGCCACCAGTTTCTGACCCCTGCAATACACAATTACTCAAACACACATTAACTTAATTATTTCTTGAACCATATTGCTAACTATTCTCGCAGTACATATAGGTACATTCTTTCTTTTGCCAAAGTAACTGAAGCTGATACTGCTTACAAAGTTGCTTTCACATTTCATTTGAAATTAGAAAGTAACTCTTGGTGAAAAAAGTTTTCAGCGAATTAAATGTCTTTTTAACCCATGTTAATTTGAAAAGCATGTTATTGAAACCACAAAGTAAGAAATTCCTACTATCCAAACTTATTTCCAATATTAAGCACAAGTGTGCAGTCTTTCAATTTCCTTTCCTTGCTTTTATATCTTATGTCCATGTGCAGTATTTGGAGAATGAATTCTTATAACAGTGTATGTGGATTATTCCAGCAGCTGCTAATAGATGGTTTGTATATGCTAAGACAGATTGTGTGAATAAATATTTTTATAAAAGGCAAAGTACTATTTGTGAAATCACATGTTGTCCAGCCATTAAGATGTGCCACCTAGTAAGTAGCTTCTATTGCAAACTAATTATTTCTTCAACTAATCATCTTGTGAGATAACTACTTACAGTTACATGAATTGCATTTTGGTAAATATTTATTGAAATTTTAAGGAATAGTTCAGGGCTGATTATTTTGTGAACATTTACATTTTGAAAGGTTTGTTTACAGGAGCAACTCTGCAGGATTAGGTAATTTACATAGCTCTGCAACTTGTAGTGCCTATCACTTTTTAAATCAAACTGTTTGTTTTTTGTGCTTTTTTTTCCCCACATAGACAGCTGATGTTTTAGTCAGTGCTGTATGTATTCAGTGGTATGTATTTAATTTTGGATCATAGGCTATATTCATCCTGTAAGTTCCACTTATCATAGATACAGAAAACGTTTAATGAGGTTTTTAATTATTTACATAACAGTGTAACAACAGAACTATCAAAATAAGCCACTTGTACTGTATTGTATGATATTCCAAAGCCTCTGCACACAGAAACAGTGGTGCCCATACTAGTGTTATTGTTTATTGTTGTTGTGATATGCATATCATGTCTTGAGTAAATTTCATGCTCTTAATCTAGAGGTATAGGAACAGACTATAATTTGAAAGCATTGTTACAAATAAGGAACTTGAATTGTTTCTAATGATCACAAGCTATGCATTGGAAGAGCTGCCACCTATGATATATGTTTTAATGACTAAGGGAATAGATGAAGAAATGGTGAAAACATAATTGCTGAAAAGTGGCCACTTATTTCATGACTGAGAACAAAAGTGTTTAATGTGTAGAGTTAGGGATATACTGTTCTGCAACTTATATCAGTAGTACATAGCACACAAAGTCCTTTTAAAATCAACCAATTCTCTATTTGAAATAACTATATCACAGCTTTTTTATTTTCAGGTAGCAAAACTGAATAATGGATACACATTTGATTTAAGTTTGCCACAGCTAGTTAATTCTAATAGGTATGTCAGATAGATTAATGAAGTAGGAAGAGGTTGCTATGTTTTTGGACTCAACACTGATGCTGTAATGAAGATTTAAATGCAGAAGTAGTTGAAAAAAAAATGAAATTATGATGGGAAATATTGGAATGGGAAAAAATAAAAGATCAATATTAATAGAAAGTTAAAAATTCTATTGCATGCAGGGGTAGGCTAGGGAGAAATGGACAAAGAATAAACAAAAACAAAGTTTTAATTTGGTTGATAAATGTTATGGACCACTTTTTAACTCCGATCCACAAAAGATAGTAGACCTACATGTAGTATGTTAGTACTGTGTATGGTCTATGGATGTTTAATTTATTTTACAAAATCTGAAAACCCTCCTTTTGATGTCAGACATTGAATTTTTTCAAGCCACTTCATGCCTGTAGTAAGTGGGGTGGTGATATGTCTCCACCCAAAGGCATTCACAAATACCTGTTACACACTAGGATTCAAACTCACCGCTTGTTTGGAGAGTAGATATGCTAATTACTTGGCCAAACAGACTGGCTTGACTGGCTTCAGGAACACATCCATAAAATCTTTGGTACTAGTTGTGTAAAAGTGGATGTAAAGGAAACATTTGTTTAGCAACAAAAAAAATAACATTTCATGAAACACATTAACTTATGAGATATAGATGTGTTAAGGAAATTCAGATAAAAACATTTAATGCCTTCAAAATTATAAGAAATTTAAAGATTTGTAACAGATCATTCCTGATCTGTTAAAAATCTTTATTACCAAAAAAGTGGGAATTAAGTTGGGATAAGATAATCTTCCTTTGATATGAAAAGTGAGGTATTCATTATTTATTAAGGAAGTAAATATATAAAATAATTATAACCCAGTTAATTGAGTAGTAGGAAAGCAGAATTTTTTTCCCAAAATCTTGACTTTTAGAATTGGAAATAAGTCTTGGAAGAAAAAAAAATTGCAGCAAATAGTTAAAATAACAGACCATCTTTAATATACCTGAATTAAACAGTTGAAATCCCAGAGAGATGCCTTGCTTTATGAAAAGGCATTTCATTTGTTATCTATAAATACATTATTAAAATATAAAAACAATTGATACCATTGAGACAACCTGTGAATGTGTTAACAGGAAAATCTTTGAAAGAATCTTTCACACAGATGGAACAGCACAGAGAACAATGCATTGTTCAGATGAAAAAAATCAGCATAACTATACAAAAACAGTATAGCAAGGTAGCACACAGTATCATCTAAATACTAAATCTCCAAAATCATATGAGTTTAAAGATAGTAGAAACATCTTTCCACCATCTTTTATGAAACTGCATTCAGAGAATTACAGAAAGCATTGCAGAAAACTTATACTTGAACATGGATAACACAAAATTGCAACATGTCATGTGTCACAATAATAAACAACACGGGTTCAGAATTATACAAGATATATAAGTATTTAGAAACAAACCCAAACTTGAATTTAGAAAATGGCCTCCTAGAAAGCAAACACTGTCAGTGGAAAAAATAAATCTACCCTTGAATAGGTGTGCACTGACACTTATGGATTAGACACATTGCTGCTAACAAACTTAGGATAATTTATTAGAAAAACCAGATGGTCTAGATAACAGGAAGAATGATTAATTGAAATGGGTGGTGGTTCCCAAGAGGAATAAAAAAAAAGCAGAAGTCGTAACAAGTAGCGAAGCTGTAAGATTGTTGGAAAGGTATATGCAGTAAAAATATGCATAAACATTCAATCTCTTCATTTTCTGCAGAAAGGTTGATTGTCCATGCACCATTATTTTTGTTGCAAATTTATTATTAAGCATTGAAAGCTACAGAAGAAAGCAAGTTGCAGTATCGTGCTCTTATGTTGCATGTGGTTAGTTCTATTTCATATTAATACTACAATTACAAAAATTAGTGAAATTATGACTTGCATTACTTCAACCTTGGTATCACTTCTGGCTCCCACTGATGAGACCTCAACAAAAGTGGAAACTGGTCTGGGTAATAACCACTCCCATAATGCATAGAATTATATATGTGCTTTGCATTATGAGAGATGAGGCAAGTGATGTGAAGTCATTAATTAGCCTCTATATATATACTAGTTGCCCAGTAGTGAAGTTACTTTATGCGCAAACTTGGTTTGCTTACACTTGGATAAAAAATTAAACCAAGAATGGTATCTTTAATTTTTATAACTCTTGTTGTCTCATATCATTCACAAAATATTTTGGAATAGCAAAAGTGCTTGTATTGGAAGCCAAATAATGATTTTCATGTAGCTTATTTTCAGAATGCAAGAGTAGTTAACTTAAATCTGTAATTTCCACTCGGTTACTGTTTCACCCAACAGGTGTTAGTGGTATTTAAAAGTATAACTGCAGTGTCGTTTTTCATAAATTTTATCCACGTGTTAAAAAGACAACTTTTCTTACTCCTGGTTTAATACCAGGACAAAAAAAAAATTAAAATGCAGAAGAAATTAAACCATTACTAAGTTGTCATCGTTTACTGGATAAAAAAGAAATTTACTTCAATTTTTTAATGTTCTTTTCTTCCTTAAAACACTAAAGTTGACTATCGGACTTGACTTCCTCAACATTAAAAAGTTACCATAAGTACAGACTATTCTGAAACAATTGGATAGCAGAGTAGGCAGTTTCATGATAATGATTAAGTCATTGATGGTATTACCAAGGCAGCAAGAGTGCAAAGTATGCTGCTAGGTTTCCACCTCAAACCAGAAAGGATTTTCTGATAAGTCTTGAGTCTAGGAAGTGTTTGTATAAGAAGCAGAAGAGATAAGTGATAATAACAAAAATACTTTACTTGTGAAATTTATGCATGGACAGTTACACATTATCTTAATAATGTGGGGATATAATGAAGATGCCATGTGCTCTTAACTAATTTTTGAAGCAGTATGAAATATGAAATACTGCATATATTAACAGGCATATTTGTTAACAACAAAAATATTGCTTAAACGTCAGGAACTCTTAACATCTGATGCAAAAGCATAGACTGAACAGCAGAACAGTACCAAAAGGCTGTGTGTAACACATTACAAGTGGCCTAAGGGAAGATAATCTGGAAGCCTCTTGAACCAAATAATTTTTAAAGCCACCTCGGGCCTCTAATAAGCAGCCTACTGGTTGGAGATGGAAGTGCTATATATATATACACACACACACACACACACTCAGCAAACTAGGTTAGCTGTTAGGCAATATGCAAATCTTGGTGCCTGTAAAGGAGATTAGTTTTCTCAGAAGTCATTTTGATTACATATGCCGAAAGATGGATACACAAAAAGGTAGAAACAAGATCACATTGAATGATTCTCGTTTTAACATTTGGTATACTTTGGAGTGCAGAGAAGTCAGTTTGTGTACTGTATTCCATCAATGCAGTACATAGGTCATCACTGGCCTGGAGTTCAGAAAGCACATTGCAAAGACTACACATTGCTTTATTGGTATAATAATCAGCACACCAACAGGCAGAGATAAAGTGATTGTACAGCAGTTCATGTCTGGATGGTGGTTTATGGATGGTCATCCAGTTTCCATTGCAATTAGGTAATGCTGAAGAATGTCCACCGATAGTCTTGGTCCTGCTTTAATTACTATCATGTTTGTTGAGCGACACATTCAAGAATATAAATTGAAGTTGAGTGGAAGAGAGGTGTTATGATAGAGATTATTAAATTAGTGAGGTGACTTTCTGAATTAAGATAGAAGCAGAAGAGATGAGATCATCTCTGTTTTTTTTGCATGGATTTGTGGGTGAATAGTATGTATTGCTGAAAGCTGTTGCAAATATTAGGATTGAAGAAGTAAAATTCAATAGTCTTCTGACTGGAGGATCATGACAGTGAAGCCATCTCTCTGTAGCCAACTATACACTACTAAGCAGTGTTCATCCTCATATGCTGCATGTGAGTGTGAACTCTGTGAATAAGTGCTTTCAAATTTTGAAGTGTCTTGTGTTCAGAATTTGGTGTGATGATGTCTGTCAATTCTGTGTACTGTATGCAGAATAATATTCAGTGGACACCAATCTATCAACATTCTGTTTTGCTTAATGAATGTCAGACATTAGAAAGTTTTCTACAGTTCTGTATGTTGCTGATTTATCTAATGGCCAATTTCATTGCTGCAACTTGATCTGTAGCGGTACCCTGTAAATGAAAGCTAAGATGAAAAAGGAAAACGTTTTCAGCATGCTGTTATATTTGTATGATCCATATATAGCCAAAATATCTTTGAAAGCGTTACATTTTATTTATTGTTGCTACAGTTACTCTTATGTAATCATTGTGGAAAGGTCACTCTAGAATTCATTTTTTTTTTTTTTTAGATTTCCATTTGAGTTTCATGACGAGTAAAATCTCTTCCATGTATATTTTTATTTCTAATCAATAAACTTAATTGGGGGAGATTAAACCTTCTAACAAACTTCTAGTATTGAAAACATTTGCAATGGCAAGGTGAGTGAGCATTGTGACTGTTTGTCTTTCAGAACTTGTCATTGTTCCAAAATATGTTTTATTTTATTTTATTATTTAACTCCATCACAAAAAGTTATAAAACTATAGTCATAATATGACACTATTATGGGTTGGCCAATGGCTTTGTGATCTTATCTGGACTATTAGAGGCAAACATGAAACTTTATCATGCTATTTCAGACATCTAGTACAGCAGAATAGCTTTCTAATAGACGAAGAAATTTTCTGTATGGCAGAAGGTTGAGGTTATTTTGGATTTACATCTGAAATAACTAGGCTATGTGGTCCATATGTTATGTCTATAACATAACGTAACATATGCTATGTCTACAATTTGCATATTTTCTTCTGGCTGGTTGGTCTGTTTTGTGAGATGAAACAACCTTTCCACTGTATTATGAGATTGGCTGCATCAACTTCAATTAAACTCCTAAAAATTACATCCTTGCAAGTATTTGAACCCATGTGTTTCTACCTGGACTATTCATTATGATTTCTTCTATGTTTTAATAGAAAAAAATATTCATTTCCAATTGGTATGAAATAAATGGGACAAACTTGATTTTGTAACATTTCAATTATCTTCCAAGACATAGCTAAGGAAAGATTTAAATTTAAAGATTGATGACTGTATTATACTTCTTCAGTTAATCTAACCCAAATAAACTCACTACAATGAATGTATTTAGGTTTACACTAATCCTCCCCTCCCATCCCATCTGAAAAAGCTCTCTGGACTATTATAGGTTAACTAAATAATTAGTTAACTAAGTGCCCATTTCTTTAGCAGAACAGTTAGGATGTTATAAGATCTGTTGGATTGAGAATTAGGTTGCCCATGTTACACCACCACTTAATAATTGGTTCCAGAGTGTCCGGTTTCTTCTCCACTACCATGTAATGTCTTGAGGTTCAAATTGGTATTATGAAGAGATAAGATTTCTGCTCTTCTATGATTGACAGCTTGAAAATGGTTTTTCTGAAATTGTTGGGGTTGGACTTCTAACAATAATGCTTTAGATTTAGATGGATTACATTACAGTTAGTGAAGGATCTTATCATATTTCTTAATTAGTGCTCTGTGGCATTGAATGAAACCGGATGGGGAATATACCATCTCTTATCTAGTTTCATTATACATTAATCTACCATTATAATCAGAGAAATTATTGTGGGCTGAAGCAAACTGTATTACAGTTCCACTTCACAAATATGAGGTATTAGTGATGTCCATATCTAGTCTTCTAACAAAATCAAATTAGTTTCTTCTATCACAACTGATCACTTTCTTTATCCCATTATATTTGCTGACTGCTTTCACTTTAAAGATTATTGTGAAATGTTTACTATATCTTATGTATCTGAGAATCTTCTCATTTTGATGTTAAAATAAAGGATAATATCTGTTGTTTGATAGCTAAATAGACAAAAAATTTATTTCATGTGAGTTACTAAACTGTGTCAAAGGTGACCCTGCACCATACCAGAATATGGACTCTGATCATCAATCTGTGGTTTTATCTTTTGTTGCTCTTGTAAAGATTTCATTCGCCTCTCAGCTTTTTCAAAACATTGGTTCCCATCAGAGACAAGAAAACACAGAATAACAAGGTTAATTCATGCTGGAAGGAAGGGAGACAAATCTTTACTGTCAAACTACACCCAGTTTCTCTTATCTCAATTGTCTCTAAGGTAATGGAGAGAACCATGAACATTCAACACCTACACCATCTTGAAAGTATTCCGCTAATAAATGATTGCCAGTGTGATTTCTCACTGTCGATCACCAGGTGATCTGCTTACCTGTGTTGCTCATCTCTCGACAAACACCATGGAAAAAAATTGTGGAGTCTCATGTGGTTGCTCTTGATATATCCAAGGCTTTTGACAGGGTCTCTGGTTTATCTCATGACTTCTGTAACTGGATTGGCAGCTTTCAAACTAGACACATGCAATGGCTATGGGTTCCTTATCCTCTCATTATGCAATTAATGAGAGTTTCACAAATTGTTCTCTCACACACTCAATTTTATATATATATATATATATATATATATATATATATATATATATATATATATATATATATATATATATATATATATAGTTGACTATAAACCAATACACGGTTTTGCTGATGATAGTACACTACACTTCTCATTCATCAAACCATGTACTGTGCACTAACTGCCACAACCTCCATACCAGTATCTCTACTACCCTGCATTCTGATCTCCAAACGATTCTTCAATAGTGCTGAGACAGCCTCATCAGTTTCAATGTGGCAGAATACAGTTCTGTCTTATCTTTTATTTTTTAAAAGAACCATTTTCTTTCAGTCTTTGAAAAAACTGAAATTTCATCTTTCTGCTTGGGATTATTCTATCATCAAATTACTTTTGGCATAAGCAGATTCCAACTAATGCTTATTTAGCATCCAAAAAAATTAAGATTTCTCTTTTGCTCAAGGTACTCTAAAACACCTATTAACCCTATATAAATCTGTCCAGCCATTGAATGCTATTCTTACATTTGAGGCAATGTGTCTTAAGAGTTTCATAAAAATACTTAGCTAAAGAAGAGAGCAATTTAGGTTGATTAACCCATCTCACCAACAACATCTCCTTCATACTCCCACTCCAAACTGACAGAACAAATTTCATCTCTTCCTCATTTATTCCATTTACTGCTGTCTTCTGGAATAGTCTCCTATCTTATGTGTTTTCCATGGAATACAATTCACAGCTCTTCAAACTAAATGTGAACAAGTTCACTCTCACCCATCAATGGTAACGTACTATACTTTACTCAACCTCTCATGTATCAGATTATGATTAAAAAAATAAAAATAAATATAGAGCCAAATCAGATGCAATACAAGGATGCCCACTTTTTTTCACAATTATTCATCTATACAAATCATGTGAAGGAAAGTGGCATCAAAATGGTCTGAATTGGAGATATTCAACATTGTTACTTCTTGCAGATAATGTCATACTCCTAACTAAATAAATCCAATGTAAGCCTTTAGGATTCTTTGACTAGATTGAATAACTGCTGTAAGAAATTTGGTATGAAAATTACTAATAAAAAAACGGACAAAAAGCATGAAAATAGGCAGGAAGGAACAAAAATTATATCACCTTCATTCTCATTGAATAACTTGTAAAACATTTACTTACATGTAAGTAAAATATTTAGGCAAAGATGGAAAGAAGCAATGAAATAAGCAAAGCTGGTGTTGCATGCAGCTAATTGAGTAAATTTGTATGGAATAAGAGAGAAATTGGCCAAAACACTAATGGGATCTGAGAGTTAGAAATAAAGGCAGGAGAGCAGATATTAGTTTTCAGGAAAATTGAGAGAGCAGATGATATCAATAGCTGCATCATACATCATATTAAAAATTGAAGATATTAGGAATTACTCAATATTGTAGCATTCTGTCAGCCTGATTGGCTGAGTAGTTAATACATTGAGTCTCTCAGGATTGGAGAGGAAAGATTAACAAATCAGGTGTATGATGGTAGAAAAAAAGATTCAGATCAAGATCCAGGTGGAATCTCGCATTTAAAGCTGAAGGTCCAGCAATATGGGAGTGCTACCAGTTAACAGATGAAGTAATCTGGAGAAAATTTGTTGATAGTTAATAATAATGTAAACTTTAAAATGTATTACTGTCATAGTATTCAGTATACCTCTTTGTGGATACATATCAGGAATTTGATGTTGTAATTGAACAAGTGTTTTTATTTTCATATACATTGATGGCAGAAAAAGACTATAATTTTAATAACTGTCATTGTTTACTTATGTATCTCAGCATAAAACTGAGATGAATAATTTGAATATATAAAATAATATACTTTGATAAATTTATTTTATAAACAGGCACTTTCTGTTTTTATCAGTTTTGTTAACTGTTGGACTACAGCTGCAAATACTGGTTTGCATTAGAATAATTTTGAAAAAAAAAGTAACATAAGTCAGTATGTTATGTTTTTTGCTCCATTTTTTGTAGTTTTCTTCTGTTTTTAAACGAAGGAAAACGCTTGACTACTCACTCGAGAATACATGAGGGTCTCACTAATTTGTATGTTGTAGGCAATTTGCATGATCAGGAACTACTTTAATAAGTGTTTTGAGAATAAAAAAAAATCTTAGGCACTGTGTGTTCATGCAATGATAATATAACCCATTAATTCTTATAACTCATGACTACTTTAACTCACAAAAAAATAATACATAGCACTATTTTGGGTGTGTTTTTAAATTTCTTGCCAGTCTGGTTGGCCAAGTGGTTAGTGTATCTGCTCTCCAGCCAAGAGGGTTTGAATTCTGCCAGGGGCATGGATGTTTGTGATTTTCCTACTAACTATTTGCAGAAAATGCATCTATGACCTTGCCACTTCTTTTAGCAGAAGGCTTTGTTCCCAGTGAGGTATGGGAGTGACCATACAGCATCAAAATGACATCACGTGTGAATAAAATAACTGATAAATTTTAAATTTCTTTATATATGAACTATTTCGCTTATAATACATTTTTTTTATTACTGATTCATTGATTTTTAAATTAATATAAAACTCACGATTACTACAAATATTTTCCTGATAACATTATCCAGACTTGACCAAGTGGTTAGCAGATATATTCTAACCACTTGGCTAACTTGCAAAATTTGCATTATTAGGAATTATATCTAAGTGTGCTAATTTAAATATTATGTATATTGACTTAGTAATGGCATATTTCAAGAGTGTCTGTATTTACCAAAATTTTATAATATGAAGAATTCAGTTTTCATCATAACACATGTATATGGTGGAATGATGATGAGTATATTTTGGTATTCTCATCTCTTTCTCTCTCTTAACAGACTCTGGAAGTTGAATCTTTTTTTGCAATTTGCTTATAGTTGCTTCATGTTTCTCTTATTTTATGTTTTCTTAAGTGACCTGCTGTAAGTAAAGAATTCGAAGGATTCTCTGTATGTTTCTTATTTTTCTCATTTCTTTCTTTACTGCATCGTAATAGAGAGCTAATTGGGGAGCTTTTTTTTTTGTGTGTGTGTCAAATACTGTCTGACATTCACAGAGACAGGTTAATTATTTCTATTCACAAATAGTTTATATACCTGTCACATGGAAATCAGTTTAATAAGAGTTGATTTACTATATTAAATCATTTGATCTTAATTAATTGCTACTTAGTAATGAGTTACTCTTTGAAAACAAAAATTGTTAATTTAGTGAATTACGTTTTAGAAAACTGCGCGCTTTAATAATAAATCAATGAGTTATTCAGTGTAAATTTCTTACTTGAATTGGTTGTCTATAAAAGTAAATCTATACATCCAATAATTGTGTCAATTTTGGAATATTGAAAATGCCACCTATGTTCCATCTGTTATATGCGATAATGTAAAAAGGAAAATTGGATACTTGCACTGTTGAGCTAGCTCAGTGTGTTATTCGTGCACACATCTATGGGGAAGGTGTTGATGGCTCCCTTTATTATTTGCAGACTGCCAGCCTCCACCGCCCCATTTGCATCTTCTTCCAAGTTCCATCAGCTACTTGACGAGGAACAGACGGTTGTTCGAGTGCGACATTTGCCACAGATCCTTTACAGAGAAGTGTAATTTGAAGAGACATAGGGAGATCCATGCAGAAATTCGTCGTATTTATCAATGTGACCTTTGTCCTCGAACATTCAGCTGGAAGGACAATCTTGATAGACACAAGAGAACTGCACACACAAGTTTTCAGGTTTCTCAGTAATTTCACTCGTCCTTTGTTAGAAATTTTTGCTGTACATTCTGAATTATAGACAACAGAACAAATTCAAGCTTTCAGATAACTCTATTGTAGACAAGTCTTTACTCATAGAAGCATAAATGACATTTTATTGATGAGTCACTGCTGCTTCTGTTAAAATGTAATGTAATTCTACAGCATTGTTACCAGTTTCCTCGTTGCATGCACCTGTGGTGGTATTGTTGGTTTTATTAGTTTATAAATAAAATAATTGTTAAAATGCCATCAAAACTGATTTAGTGTGATATATTTTAAAGTATATATTTTTGCCTTTTTACCAATATTAATTTTGATTATTCACAGTGGTGATATGTGATATAAAATGATTACTGTGACTTATTTATTTTCTGTTTTTTAAATTCATTCGAATTTATCTTAAATTATTTCTTATTCTGCTTCATTTTCTCTTTTAAATTCTCCCAGCGATTTTTTTAAAATTAATATATATACATAACACATACACATTGTTGATTTTATAATAATGTGTATTGCCAAGCTTCATCATATCATAATGAAAATTAATTTGATTAAATGACTTCTCCAGTCATTTATTGAAATTCCTTTACAACCTATTTTATTATAATACTTAAAAATAGTGAATTTTTTATTTACAAGGTTTTAAATGAAATTTAAGCATTCCGATTTTGTTTGTTTTGTTGTTTGTCAGTATAAAGAAAAGGTGTTGATTGTCAAATTATCAAAGTAACATAAAAAAAAAAAAAGTTGTCATGAAGGATAAAAATGCAAAAAAAAAAACAAAAAGAAACCCAACCCCCTTCAGAAAGTACTAGTCTTGCTTAAGGAACACAAGTTCCTTGTTGAATAACAATGTCCTGCATTTTGAATGACTTAATGATTGTATCATTAAGTCATTCAAAAGGGAATGTGCCCTTTTTAAAACTGAAAATCTTAGAATAGCACTATCTCTCTCACTTTTCTCTCTCTTATAGAATCTTTGATTTCCTTTGAATGTCATTTATCATCTTGATCATGAAATATGGATATATTTATTCCTCTAAGATAAAATTGGAAGGTTCTTTATTTCCAACATTAAAAATTGATAAAGTGATAGTATTTTTTTAAAAATCTTCCAAAGGAATGCATTTTATGTCTCCATTATAATACTTGAAAGCAATACAACTATCCTAAATCTAACTTGAAACATGTATTTAATGTAGTGTTGAATATCATTACATGTAAGGTAGTAATCTAAAATTCTAGAATGTTGCATATATTCTAATACTTGAACCCTGTGCAAGAAATTAGTGAATTTGTCATCATTGTGAAGTGATTTCATATAAAACATAGGAAATGACAATACATTTTGTTAGTTAAAGGTGATCAGTGGATCCAATTGTTTACTTGGAATTGTGTGAATTTTAGAGCACAGAATATGAATATGTTTTATTATTATTTTTTTAATGCCTCATTTGGACCTCATTTTTCAATTATTTGAAAAAATAATTTCTCTTAAACAAGGACCTATTTGATTATATTTTTATTAAAGAAAAAAAAAATTTCCTGAGTCCAAATAGTCCTTTAATCCCAGCTTGGAGTGATTCTGAATGATTAAATTAATTTATTCAAAATTCTTAGGTGTATTTTTCTATAGTATATTTTATTACCAGACAGCTATTTCCATTTTCTTTGTAATTATGATGGTTGCCAATGACAGTGATCTTATTAAGTTTTCAGAGCCCACTTTTGTGGGATCTGGAAAAAAAGTTAGATGGACTCTTTTATTCTTTGTTGTCTTATGTGGCATTATTTAACTGAAATGGAAGCGTATCAGCAGTGAGTTATGTATTGAAATCATACGAAACATATTGACTATACTGAATTAACTTCTGATATCAATTTGTAATTTTACTCACTGATCAGTGGCAAAGGAGGAACTGTATACTATTGAAGTGTGTATCATTTAAGTTTTTTTCCCCTGAAATCTGTACCAATCCTTAGTTCAACAAACTGCGTATTTTCTTTCATTTTTTTATTTTTTAAGAATGATGTGCAGTAGGTGTGTGTATGTAATATATATAATACATACAGTAATCTGCCATTTATCTAACCTTCAGAACAATGACTCTTCCACTGTCAATAAACTAATGGTAAATTACCATGTAAATTGTACTTGAGTATCTATGCTGTTCTGATAATTGAAGGGTTGGATAAATAGTAGATTACTGTGTGTGTCTAGCCGTTCACTTAACAGAAAAGTTAAAACAGTACACAAAACTGTTACATAGCTCTATGTGTAGAAACTAACAGGTGATGGCTGTACACGTCTTTCTTAAAAAAAAGGATATACACACTTCAGTATGCATGTCTTCCTTTAGCCCTGATTACTTTTCCTGACCCTTTTACGTACTCTTGCCATCAAAGAGTGATGGTAATAGTATGCCTAAAGACTATTATCCCTCTAACATAACCTTTAGTCTTGTACTATACTACTGGATATGCTGGCCTGTCCTCACCCAATATTTTTCCTTTTTCTGGAAAGTTGGGTTTCTCATCCTGCAAAATAGAAAAACCAGCTATAGCACAAACAAGATATTAACATTGCTGGCCTCATAGTCTTGGTTACTTTTGTTGTAATGTAAACCATTTTGTCTCATATACATTTTGTTGAGTTGCGATAAGGATAAATCAAGTGCTTCCATGTCATTTCCTTCAAACCACATCAAAATATTGCTTGCACTGTGACATGTTACATTGCCTTTTAGAGAAGTTAATAATAATAATAATAATAATAATAAAAGTTATGGATTTGTTTGGTAAAAGTTGCAATGTAAGAAGTGTTGCATATTCACAGATATTCATCCTTCCAGGAACTACAACATAAGGTCTGAGTTCATTCCAGGAGAAATACCTTCAGACAGTTACATCCCCAACTACAAACTTAGCAATTCAAATGATACACTTTGGCATAGTATTCAACAGTTATATAAGTGTGCAAGTAGGAGATATCTCGGATGAGTGTGCATGATTTAGTGCTATCTATTCCAGTCTTGCAACCCTAATCAATGATGATGTTCCATGTACCAGTCTGGTCCGCACTGCATTTTTTGTTGTGGTTAATATTTGGCTTTTGTGACTATGCAGTTTCAAAATTTGACTTATGAGATTAGTGGTTTGTTCTGAAGTTATTTTGATCTTGTATACTGAATGATGGTGTTTATGCAGAAAGTATTACATGTATGTTTGGGTAAAATGAAAGTTGGATGTCATTTAGCAAAAATGTCTGTGCTGTTATGCACATTTATGACCTTACAAGTTCCCAGTTGAGCCAGTACTCTTTTTGAAGAGTCCCCGTTCTCTACAGAATCTGTATTTGAAGATGTGAGTAGTCACAAATCTTGTCATACTAGTCTTTCTAAAACAGAAAGAATTCTTTGCTAAAATTTTCATTGAAGTTGGTTGCAGTCTACAAGCTTTTGTTAAACAACAGAAGCACATCAGTTTGCACAAGCCCAGGTATATCACCCTGGAGGATCAGGAGCAATGGACATTGCTTTGTTGAATTGTGCGGCTGTGTGTTATTTCAGTGATTGAGCTTGTTGGTGGTAGTGGGATGATGTGAGATTGCTTCTTGCAGTATCGTTAGTTATCTAGTTGTGCATGGAATTTTAACTGCTAGGGTCTACACTAGTGTTCTGGACAGTTGTGTATGTTTAGTATATATGTTAGAGGATGTTTGCTAGCCTGGTTGACTGTGCAGTTAGTGTACTTGTTGTCCAACAGGCTGAGAGTTTAAATCTCATCATGGATGTTTATGAATGTCTTTAGGCAGAAGATGCATTTCATCATCTAGTGTGAGATCACTGACCTGTTTATTGAAATCATGAATATGACTTAAAAAAAACCACTTATATGTTTTGGCAACTAAAAGTTCTAATGAATGGCATACACATCTAATATAATCTTAACTAACTAACTTCTTACAAAAAATTACGTTTGTGTGTGTGTTAGTCATAAGCTAGTGACTGAGCATCTCTGAACTCTCTTCTGCACTCTATAAAAGGCAGAATCAAACAACCGCAGTCAGCTAACAATAACAGAAACTGACACAGACACCACTTCTTGTAGAGTATTAACCAACACATCCATCTTGCAAGAAGAATATGTATGTAAATTATTAATATTGGGCAACAAAAAAGCCATCTGAAAGCCTTCAGTTGTTCATAAAGGCTATTATTGATACCAACTACAACACTGGTGTTGTCTGTACCAATTGCAATGAGATTTTTAATGTCCAGTTTCTTGGTCAAGAGCTCTTTTTTCAGTGCAGCGACAATACCACTAGCATCACACTTTTCTAGAACTACCATGCTCAGAAGTGTATGCATACTTTGTTGAATTTCTTGCTATAATAAATGATGGCCATTCCTAAAATCTTATTCACTGTAATATCATTCCATTCATCTGTTTACAAGCTAAAATTTTCATCTCCAATGTCTGCAATTAGATCTTCTTCAAAATGCTCACTTAGAATATTTTTTACAATTGCAGAGCACTTGGTTCAGTACATTTTTACCTTTGGCATAATTTGACTGTCTGGGGTGATATTTTTGCAAAGATTTACTAGATGATCGCAACTGTTCAGCAATGAATGACAACAAAGGAATAATGCTAAGCTGCCTTCAAATTTTGCTGTCTCAGCAGACTTCTTCACAAACATATTTGTAATAGGAACAGCCTTATATGGAACTGTAGCAAGATGTTTCTTAGTTTCACTATGCTTCACAAGCTGACGATATTTAGCAGCTGTATCACATCTGCAAAACTTACAGTGGCCTTTTGTAGTGACACCAGGAACTTCACACAGTCCTTTACTAAACATTCCCATTTGCAACCACTACCTCCTAAATTTTTGCTTGTAAGCTTTATTTTGTCTCTTTGCTCGTTTTTGAAGAAGGGTATGCAACTCTTTACTGCAATGAATTACGATCAGTCTTTGAAAACTTCCCACTCGCTATCATAACTACAATCCAGAACACCGTGCAACAAACTAACTTGTAGCGACAAGTTAGTTTGTTGAAGGCGACAAAATGGCAGATGTTGGGCCCACATGACTGATTGACATCATCATGCGTTTGAAATGAAACGTGTATGATACTTGCACCAAACATACAATACAATTCTTTATGAAATGCAAACATCTAGAAAACTTTTAAAAATAATTTCTTTAAAAGTAGGTTATAAAAACAACTAAAAGGAGCTGAATCAAGTTCTAAAGGAGCTAGGGAAGAAAAAAAGGAGCTAGATCGAGTTATAAAAGAGCTTAATTGGCAACACTTCATTAGACTGATCATTCTATAGTCATTACAAGTTTTTGCATTTTCTTTTTTAGGTAACATGATGAATGTTGACTGTGACTAGTCTTGAGGGATTATGCCTGTATCGTAGATCTTATTAAAAGCTATACTAATATAGTAATGTTGTCATCTTCTAATAACTTTACTATTTCCTGGTATTTTATGAGGGCCTAAGGCTTTACCATATTTAGCTGAGTTCAGCGTACATTCTACCTCTGATCTTAGAATGCATGGACTTTCCATCTGTTCATAAGTATTTTCTGGGTTCTGTCTGTTATCAGTAAAGAGTTCTATATATTTCATGCATTCTTGTATTCTGTCATCATTTTCGGATATTATTTCTCCCTTTTTGTTTTGAAGGGATACATAGTTGTTTTTTTTTAAAAAATATACCTGAAGGCTGTTTAAGATTTTTGTGTAGATTAAAACTGTCATGCTTTTCCTGTAGCATTTCTATTTCTTTACATTTTTCATTCATCCAGATTCTTTTGCTTCTTTGATCTTGCCTTTAATAATTTTCTGAACCTCTATGTTTTGTTGGACTATAATTTTTATATGATCTGCTTTGATCCATGAGAGAAAGAATTTCGTCAGTTATCCAGTCTTTCTTTTTTACTGCTCTATCAGGACACAAAGTATCAGTACATTTCTATATGAAGACAGATTTTAATTTGTCCGATGATTCATCCACCCTCATGACGTCCTCATTCTTGATACGTGCTATCTCTTGATTCAGATCTTGACTTAATTTGTTTCTTATCTCTGGGTTTTGTAACTTTTCTAGATCAAACCTTTTTTGTTGATGTTTCTTAAGTATGGCTTTCAGTCTAACTTTTAACTCTGTCACCAGTAGATTATGATCAGACGCAATATCCGCACTAGGATAGGTTTTTGTACTCTTTATGGAACTTTGAAATCATTGATTAATTAGCAAGTAATCAATTTGGTTTCTGACTATATTTGCATTATTATCCTGTGGTGATTGCCAAGTATATAGCCTTGGGGATAGTAGCTTAAACCATGTGTTTGTGATTATTTGCTCCTCTTCTTGCCAGAATTGAATAAGACTGTCTCCTCTCTCATTCCTTGTTCCCAGTTCATGTTTGCCAACTATATCCCCACTTCTACCTTTCCGAACTTTAGCATTGAAATCATCCATAACGATGTTAATATCATGTTTCTTTGTGTTTTTCATTAGTTCTTTTAATTGATCATGATTCTTCGCTCTCAGTATCATTCTTGTCAGCTGTACAGGCATAGAACTGTATAAGATTAATATCTAGTGGTTGACCTTTCAATTTTAATAACATCATCCTATCTGAGTAGGGAATGATGCTCAACAGTAACTTATTGGCATCTTTGTGTAATATTATTCCAACTCCGTTTTGATGGTTGTTTTAACTACTTCCAGAGTGGTACATTGTTATGTCATTAACTTGATTTTTGCCTGCTCCTGGCCAGCTAACTTCACTCATTCCTAAAATCCCAATTTAAAGTCTTTTCATTTCCTGGATAGCATTTCTTAGCTTATCTGCTTCATACAGTGTTCTGACATTCCAGGTTCCTAGTTTTAGTGGACACACCATTTTGAGCCCAGAAATTCTTCTCACCGGAAACTCGAGTCCATTTGTGTAGATTGACTCGCCATGGTGGTTAGTCTGGAGAGAATAGAACAGCAGTTTCTCCATTTGCTTTCTGCTCTGCACTATTACAGACATACACAATAAACTGTATTGCCATCTGCAATTTTCTAATCACAAGCTTTACTATCTTCATCATGAGACTTCAACCTTGTGTCAGTAATAACAAAGGGAAGCAAAGCTGCTTCCCTTTGTCAGAGGATTGAATCCTTTAATTTTCCTTGTAACCCTGGGTAGGGGCCCTAACCAGGTACTGACAGCTGAGCCCGGGTTCTTTATAGAGGTCTGCTCTTTCTTCCGTATTCACCGTTGGGATGTGAATCCTCTTCTGCTGATTTGTCCGTTGTTCTTTACAGAGGTCTGCTAGCATCCTTGTAGGGAGTCTACCCTATTGAAGGTCTAGGGAGCACATTACCATTTCATTACCCCTACTTTCACTTCTTTGATCACCTTTTCCTTCTTCAATTAACAGGAATGTTCCTTAATTATCTTACACCCATTCTTCCTCCTGTATACCAAATTCTGTAAATTACATTTCTCAAATCTGTCCTTGATATTCCAATTCCTGATGATATCTTTGTTATGTAGCTCCTCTGTACCCTTTCTAAAGTTTCTCACCCCCCCATCTCCCTTGAAATCACCTTATCCAGCAGCTGTTCACCGATGATGCAAAGTTGGGAAAGCCTATGAGAAGTAGAGCTGATGTTGTGGCCTTGCAGGAAGATCTGAATAGACTGAATGGCCAATTGTGAATGGAGCTGTCATTTTAATGTTGCAAAGCAAGGTCTTGAAAATTTGGTAGGCCAGGTTAGGATGCAGAATATCCAATTAATGGAGAAATTTTGAAGGAGATGAGAGATCTGGGAGTGTGGACAGACTTGAAGTTTAGGGTGTCACATCTAAAATTGTAAGAACATTCCAACGAATTATGGCAAAATGAGGAGGACATTGACATGTAGAGGCAAAGAGGTTATTGTTCTCCTGTATAAGGCTTTGATCAGGCTACATATGGACTGCTGTGCACAGACTTGGTTGCCTGATTTTCAGAGAGATGAGGATCGATTGGATCAGGTCCAGAAAAGTTTTACGAAGTTAGTGTCAAGTCTGTGGAATATCACATACGAGGAGAGATTGAAGGAATGCAATTTATAAAGCCTTGTGAATAGAAGAGGGAATATGATTTCAAGACATAGTGTGAGAAGTTGTTACCAGATTAATGTGGAGAAGATATTTCATAGCGTAGAGGGTAGCAGGAATTGAACTAGAGGCCATCCATGGAAGTCATATAAGGGGAAGGTATGAGCAGGGAAGTGAGAAGAAGGTTCTTTGTGTGGAGAGTGATTGGGGAGTAGAATGCATTGCCTGAAAATGTGTGGTGAGTGTGGAAACTGTGAATGAGTTCAAGGCATGGTTTGATGATCTTTTGGTATGAGAAAGTGTAGACCTCCCATGATGAGTCCTTTGACTCCATGGAGGTCAAATTTGACTATTCTTGTAACCTTATTATAAAAATAGGTTCAGATTATTAAAACAAATCCATGCTGACTTCCATCTAAAGAATTGTACCCTCACCTACAGTAGCAAACAAATTAATCTGAACACTTAAATTTTAACATGTTAACTGTCGCGATACTAATTTTTTTTCCATCTTCACAGGCCACTGCGCTGAATCGTCATATTATGTTATTCTAGTGATTATTTCACTTAACTGCGCTGTGAAAACAATTTTTTGTTTAGATGTTTATTCAATTGGACATGCATGCATTTCATGTGGCCTGCTGAGCAAAGTAAGACTGTGCCAACAATAAGAACACCATGTGAGGCATGCACATTTCACATATAACCTATCTGTCAAGTTTGGATTTCTTAGTGTATTTGTTTACCGAGTTGTTATGACTTTGTTTTGTTTATTGCTAGCTAAGTGATATAAAACAAAAACAGGTATTTCTTTTCAGGTTCTTCTTCTCTTCTGTTTAAAAATAATCAAGAACGTCAATCAAAGAAGGTGAATAAACATATGTTGACAGATATGGGTACATCCAACAGGCGAAGATGTGTTGTTTGCTATAACAAAATATCAACAGAAAGTGGCAGAAATGTTGCAACTAAGAAAGCATCGACTTCTCGGTGGAAATGTGTCCATTGTGAAAAATGTTACTGTGTGACATGCTTTTGCGAAGCACATGATTGCATCCTTTAGCAATTAGCTATTTTTTATTTTTTTCACTTATTGACTAAAAATAACAAAAAGAGCGTTTCTTTTATTGTCTTCAAGCTGAAATCAAAGTAGCTTTCGTTTCTTCCCTTTTTGAAATAAATACTTCAATTTATCTCCTTTGTTTTATTGAAACACTTGCGAAAACATAGTAAAAATATATACATATATTTTTTTTATTCTGATACATGAAAATTTTTAAGTATTTTGCTGGGCTAAGCTTGGTTTCTAATGCACCAGGCCATGCTTATCTACAGCTTATACATTCAAATGCAGAAACGAATAAACCAGTAGATTATACGGGAATTGTGGTTAATGAAGTGGAGGTGAGTAGTCTATTGCATAACCTCAATGTCAATACATCTCTGGGATTGGATGGTATACCAGCTCGTGTTGTACGAGAAGCAGCTAAAGAATTGTCAGTACCCTTGACCATTTTGTTTAATTTGAGTCTCGGGTCTGGGTTAGTCCCGAGCGGGTGGAAAGAGGGGAAAATAGTTCCACTGCATAAAGGTGGTTCCAAGACTACTGTTGTAAATTACCGACCGATTAGCATATCAGGAATCATTGTAAAGGTCTTAGAGAAAATAGTCAAAAGGAAAATACAAGATTGGATTGAAGAAAATGGGATACTGTATCGGGGACAGCATAGTTTTGTGAAGGGTAGGTCATGCCTCAGTAACTTGCTCACGTATTATAACACAGTGACGGCTGAACTGGATAAGGGCAATGGGTTTACGGTGATTCTACTGGACCTTGCCAAGGCCTTTGACAGGATTCCACATGGAATTCTAATCAGTAAATTGCAGCATATGGGAATGGACATAGGGTTGGTGAGATGGATAGGAGGGGGTGGTTGACGGAGAGATATCAGAGAGTGGTTTACTCGGGAGTAGAGTCCACAAGACGGCCTGTGACTAGTGGTGTGCCACAAGGATCTGTTCTTGGACCAATGCTGTTTAATTTGTTCATAAATGATATAGGAAATGATCTGAGAGGAACAGTTCATTTGTTTGCGGATGATGCGAAGTTGGGTAGGGCAATAGTGAATGCAGATGACGTCAAAATTTTGCAGGATGATTTGGATAGATTGGAGGTCTGGGCTAAGGAGAATGGATGTCAGTTTAATGTGGCAAAATGTAAGGTTATGCATTTTGGGGTGAAAAGATTGGAGGCAGTTTACTGCATTGGTGGAACCCAGCTCCAGGAAATTGATGAGGCACGAGATTTAGGAGTGTTGGTGGATAGGGAATTGAAATTTAGGGGACACATTGCAAAAGTGACCAAAACAGCTCATCAAATCACTTGGTTGCTGAAGAATACGTTGACAAGCAGAGACAAGCAGGTTATTGTTCCTCTCTATCGAGCCTTGATAAGACCCCATCTAGACTACTGTGCTCAGATTTGATCACCTAGGTTTCTTCTTGATGGGGAGGATGTGGAGAGGATCCAGAGGCGAGTGACCAAGATGATAGCAGGTCTGTGGAATGAACAGGTTGAGGATTTGTGGGTTGCAAAAATTGGTTGATAGGCGGAGGAGGGGAGATATGATTGAGACATTCAAATTACTGAAGGGTTTCTATAAAATTAATTCAGAAGATATTTTTGAGAACAGGGCTGGTTGTGGGAGGACTAGGGGACATCCATGGAAACTGGGCAAAAGTGTGGGTTCTTTACTTTTAGAGTAGTGAATGAGTGGAATGCGCTCCCTGAGTCTGTAGTGGATGCTGTGACAGTGAATGAGTTTAAGGCGAGGTATGATAGATACTGTATGAATGTCAGATAGTTGTGATGAATATGATTTGGGGCCTCCCTCGATGAGTCTAATGACTCCCTGGAGTTGCCCGTAATAATAGTAATAATAAAAAAATAGTGGAATAATGACAAGTTAACCTGTGAAACAGATACGTATCACATGGCACTAGTGGAAAGTGTATGTGTGAGGCACACTTGTTGCATACGGCAGTCAACCTGTTAAAGAAAAATTTTGACTTTGCAAGAAAATAAGTACAAAAATTAAACTTTAACCTAATAATTCATATGTGCCTTTGTTCCTAATGAGTTCATTAATTTGCGTAGGCATGGACTCTACCACTGTAGAATACATTTTTCTTATTTCTGCATCTCGAAACCATACTTGTATAATGGATAGTATTAAGTTATCCTTTGCATCACAGTTTAATTTTCCAAGTCTCTTTTTCACTATGGCCTACAAATTTTCTGTTGGGTTAATGTCAGGATAGTTACATGGGCACTGAAGCAATTGCATGTTGTGATTTTTGAAGAACTCTTTCACCTTTTTTTTTTTAAAGTGTGGCATGGTGCAAGATCCTGTTGGAAGATGAATTATTTGTCTTTCTGAATGTGTGGGACCACTCTTCAATATTTTTATGTGTTGGTCACCTTTCATCATACTGTGAACATCTGCTTCCAGTGATCTTCGACAGACATGTCAGAAACGTTATTCCCACTAGCTGCCAAGTTTCTATTTAAGTCTACAGCAAGTGATCTTGGACCATCATATGTAAAACAACCCTGGAACATCTTTTTAGCTGAGTGTTTAGGAGCTTATTGTAATGGTGGGTGGGAGAAGACTTCTCAGCCACTGTTTTGTGAACATAGGATACTAGCTCTCCTTGGACAAAGAAATGGTTCTCATCTGAGAATATGGCCTTCTTCCACTTCTCAACAGTGTAATCTTTGAACACTTTTCCACTGGAGTTTCTTTTTCTGCATAGCCTTCATCAACAGTTGTTTCTTTTTTGGTCTGTGGGTAGTCTTCCCTGCTTCGAACAATCTTTGACAGACTGTCATGTCAGAAACGTTATTCCTACTACCTGCCAAGTCTCTATTTAAGTTTACAGCAAACAATCTTGGATTCGTTTTTCATTTCCTAACTAGTAAATTATCTTGAGTAAGTGTAATTTTCCTTTTTTACCCATGTTTTACTTTTCTGTCAGGAGAAAAGGTACCTGTCTCCCTAAACCTTTTTAAAATCTCATTAACAGTACCCCAAACCAACACCATACTCATCAGCAATTTGTTTTTGTGTCATGGATGTGTGCAGAGAAAAAGTACATATTTTTTCAAGATTTCTTGGAGATGTGTCCATTTTATAGCTACACAAAATGAATAAAACACTACAAATGTCAACTTGTTTACACTCTGAAAAATGCACAACACTATTAATAAACATCATATAGACAGTTAAACAAACAGCACTCAACCAAAATAGTGAACTAAAACCAAAACTAAAATTATTGCAGAAATAAAAACCAAAAACTAAATTTGGCTTGTTTGGATTAATTTGTTCGCTACTGTATGTATTCCCGTATTCAAGCTTGGTTCATCGAATCTTAATTTTAAATAAATGATGAGATAGATAGGGCAAAGCATCCCAATATTTCATTTATTCAATTAATAAAATTATGTATTTAAAGTATACTTATCTCATATTTTAATTTCTTTACTATGTGTTGCTCATATGTTAAGGAATCCTGTGGTTATTTGACATATTTGTAAATATTCTTGAAGTTCATTTGTGTTTTTGTTGGGCACATGGATATCTTTTTTCAATTTTCACTACTGGGAGTAGTGTAGCACAGCTGTCAGGAAATTTGCTCTTTGATTGGAAATATCTCGATTCAAATCCTTTCTAGTATGCTAGGAACCTTTTGTTATGTGATGTAATACTCCTTTTCAGTTTTGAAGATAGACGTCGTTTCATATTGTCATCCTTTTTGGCTAAGTTGAATAACATGTCTGTTCCCCAAACAGCAGGCAGTTGTTTCAGATCCCACAGTTGGAATCTGAATTTCATCACCGCAACCCTGATTATTGCAGGCCTGAAGTGGTTGGCTGGCCTCTAGAAGATTTCTGAATTATTGAATTTTTAGCTTGCGTGTGATACTAAAACTATAGGTTTACAACCTTTCATAAGTGAGATATTCACAAATGATTATATGCAGGTATGTACACAATCATTTAAATTCTACTCATCACTATATACAAACTCTTCTAATAAAGTGGATTCCACACATTGCATACACCACTCTTCCTACAAATTCTCATTGTAATGCTATTTGTTACTGCTGTCTCCTCAGTTCGTCATGATCATTCTGAGAGAACCCATTCACTATTCTGTTTTTAGCTCAAACAATCTGTGAATTTACATCTCTGCAAACCAAAATTATCATTGCAAAAAATGTGTATGTTATAATGTTCATTTTTTTTTTTCCCGAGTACCCTTAAAATGTGGTAAACAGATGTGAACATAATGATTGTGAAAGTGCTAAAAGTAGAAAAAAAAAAAGATTAATGTTGACAGAAAGTAAAATGAACATATTAAGTATTCTGAAAAATGGCAAATCACCACTTTCAACTAGTTGTATTTATGATGTCAGTTCTAATAGTTCTTTTTGCAGCAATTTTAAAACACAAATTGTGATTTTACTTCCAATGCAATCCCTGTTTACTTCATAGTTATTACTGAAAAATAAAATATTGTTGAAAGATAGAGCACTATTTACCAATTTGAATTCAGGGTCAAAATAGAACAACCCAGTGCTTGCTTTTTCTACATTGCAAAGGTATTAATAAAGAGTTGGCCTGATACAAAAAAATGTTCTAAGAAATAAAGGTGAAAAAATTTAATTATTTAATTAATGTATTTTTACACTAAACTTTTAGAATAAATTAGTTATTTTCAAATTCTGCATTTTTGCCATCTTTTTATTAAAGTAATTTATTTTGGAAATGCATTAAGAAATTTAACAGCATATGTAAAAAAAATCTTTCATTGCTTAGTGTGTGAGACCACTGTCCCCCACTTATTGGATGCCTGAAGTGGCTTGAAAAACTTTCATGTTTGATCTCTAGGGCAGCGTTTTTTGATAATGAATAAAAATGTAAAAAATTAATAAATTGAATTAAAATTCTTATGTCACCCACTGTACACATATAGGTTTGCAAAAAAAGCCTTTGTGGGGTAGTGTCACAAAAAAACAAACAAAGAAAAAAAAAACTAATAAACAAATTCTCCAAAAACATATTATGTTTGGTAAGTTGAGGTTTACCTGTACTTCCTTTCTTTTCCCCTAGTGAAAGATCCTTTTTAACCATATCAACATTCTCGTAGTTAAAGAGACCAGAACAAAATAGCACACCAATGTTTTAGTAGGTTGCATATTTCAACAATTGTTGCATAACATTTTTGGACATGAAGATGAGCATTAGGGTGCAGCACATGCATCCCTTAGAAAGATTCTAGGCAAAATTTGTTTCCAAGCTTCAAAAATAAGTAAAATGTATACAAAAATATGCATAAGTTTCAAAAGTAGGAACATACATAATAAAATGAAATATTTATTTTTTAAGTTTCTGCATTCATCATACCCAATAAGCCTTTTGGTGTTGAACATGTGTATGATTTTGCAGACTGTTGTTCATTTAGCTTGCTCTGGATGTCAACAGAATTGTGAACAACCATGTAACGGAGCTTTTGATATCCTTTGACACAGTAGAGTTTAGTAAATCAAAGCAGAATTTTCTTGATGTGTTCAGAGTATGCTAGATTAAAGTTGTACTATAATAATACATAATACAGTCATAAAATAGACACTTAAGAATAGACTACCATTGTATGTCTAGGTTGATTGTCCAGTCAATCCATGCACTTGGTGTAGCATGGATGAAGTCTGACAGGTTTCCATTCTATTCACGTTGGGCACATTCTACTGTAATATGATTAATTGTCTGGCATGGTGATCCACATCACACCTGGGTGAGGCAATCATGTTCTGTATGTAAAGATGGTCTGTACATCTGCCATGATTGGTGCAGATTCTGTTAAGGGTAGACTAAGTTTTTCCAAGGTAGATCAAAACCCAAAGGCATCTGTGTTGGTCCACTAATTCGTGGAAGTTCCCTGTTGATCATTCACTTCTCCTTCATGTTAAAACTTGTCTCTGCAAGATTTTTCGCTGTTAAGATTGGAGGGGTGTCTTGACTTTAGCCTATTTATTTCTAGGGATGGGATGTCTTCGTGGATTGGGAGATCTTGGGTTTTTGTGATTTTGCTGTATTCATCTAGAAGAAAGTTGGATCTGTGGAGGTATGGAGGTGTTGCTTAGCACCGGGATCCCAGTAGGTTGGGGTTGATTTCATTGTTTTAGAAATATAGTGCATAATGGTGTTAAGCTGAGCATCGACTAAGTACATATTGGCATTGTTCGGCCATACGGTTGAGCAGTATTCAGCTGCAGAGTAAATGAGACCAAGAGCAATTTAGTGAAGCATTGCTGCTGAGGCACCCCAAGTTGTTCTGCATAGTTTTCGCAGTATATTATTTTGTGTTTTTAGCTTGGATGCTGTGTTAATGAGATGTGGTTTAAAAGGTAGAGTTCTATCCCAAGTGATGCCCAGATATTTTGGAAATCTGTGGTTGAAGTAGACCATCAGTTGTTTTTAGTGTGGTTATTGTTCAGGTGGAAGCATGAAACCTCTGTTTTGCTAGGATTTGGGCATAATCTCCATTTGCAAAAGTATTCATCTAGGACCGCAAGGTCATTTGTTAGCATATCTTCCATTGTAGTAAAGTTGGCGTGTCTGAAGGCTAGTGCAATGTCACCAGCATAACAAAACTTCCTGGAGGCTGTATTAGGCAAATCTGCGATGGATAAGTTAAAAAGGAGGGGAGCCAGAAACTGACCCTTGTGGTAATCCATTATCCAGTGTCTTTGTTTACTTTTGTTCTTGTCCATATACACTTGGAACAGGCGGTTGCTTGGCATGTTTTCAATTAATTTAGCTATTGTTCTGCATGGGACTGCACTGAGTAACTTACAGATTGCACCTTGCCTCCAGACTGTATCATAAGCTGCGGTAAGTCTACAAAAGCTAGAGCTGTTTTAAGGCATTGTTTGTAGCCTGCCTCTATATGTGTTGTGAGTGACAGAACCTGATCACAGCAGCTTTGTTTATGTCTGAATCTGGCCTGTTCCACTGGGACTCTTCTATTATCTTCGGGTAGTTCTATTGTATTGTATTATTGAGGATAAGCCTTTCTAGGAGCTTATAACAGACACTAAGCTGGGTGATTGGTCGGTAATTTTCTGATTTGTTGTTGGTTTTTTCTAGTTTTAAGATGGGGATAATTTTTGTCCTCTTAAACTCTTTCAGAAGTCTACCAGTCTGGAGGACGTCAGAGAAGAAACAAGCCAACCAGTGTCGAGCTTTTTGGCCAGACTTCAGCAGGAAATCGGATGAATTCCATTGAAACCTGGAACCTTGTCTGGTTTCATATCCATTAGAGCAGTGTTAATATCTTCAAGAGTTGAAAGGTCGCAAATATAAAGTGTCTGTTATTTTTTAAATATGTAAGTTCTCTTTTTATTTGAAGAGTGTGCTGTTTGTCCTTGGCAGTATATCTTGATGTGTTGACAATATGTGATGCATATTGGTTAGGAGAAATAGCTGATTGTTTCCGGACAGTCAGGCTGCCACTACCTAGTTTTCTTAGAAGGCTCCATGCTTTTCTACTAGAGTACTGAAAATCGAGTCTTTCTACTGTCTCAGTTCATTTCTTCTGTCATTTGGTGGCAAGTGTGGTGACCCTGCATTCTTGATACAGGTTATTACTATCATCGTCCCATCCAGGGATATACTCCTTGCGGAAGCCTCTTGGTATGATCTTCTTACCCAGTTGAAACAGCTCCCATGGATCTCTTGTAATTATTTCTTGTTGGAGGAATCCAACAGACATATTTGTCAAGATAGGCAGCAAATGTATCCTAGTCTGCTTTCTGGAAGTTCCATTGGGGAATGTTGGATGGATCTGACAAGGGGTACCTGCAGACCTACCTCTAATATAATTCGTCTATGTTGGCCTCGCAGAGAGTTGGAAAGAACCCTTCTCAATGTAGGTAATGGCCATGCATTGTTGTCTTGAGTGACAAAGCAGAGGTCAGAGTTGTGCTCCTTATTCTAAGCTGCTGACCTGAAGGAAGATCTGTCTTTTGCATCGAAAATTAGGTGCATGTTGTGAATTTCTGCCCATTCAGTCAAAATCTCTCTGCATTCATTGTTGGAAGCATATTTCGAAAGAGTGTGATTGCTGTTGAAGTCACCTATATGGAACTCAGGGTGGTTGTGTACTGGTAAAACTTGTGGAGGCCACAAGAGGACCGGGGGGGGGTATACACGTTGATGATGGATATGTTCCCTATCTTGGTTATCAGATGCACACCGCCAACAATGTTGATTGTTGGCGGTACTACATACATAGGTGGCAAGGCTGTGTGCATGCCGGTAAGTGGCTTCCTCTTATAATTGGCAATCCTCAATGAGATGGATAACTGGTCATTGGGGAGTTGAAGGCCTCAAGAAAAGCCTGCAATAGGACTACTTAACAGGAAATCTGTCACACATTAAAAAATATGTTGGGTGATCATAAGACATCTACTGCTGCTGTTCAATCAAATTATGAATGACCATATTTGGTATTCCCCCCCCCCCTCCCCTCAAATGAGATTGCTTATGCACAGTAGTTTTCCTAGTGTTGCTGACATGTTTCAGCAATAATATCACCAGAACATGAACTGTTCTAGGAGATGCAGCAGCTCCTCTTAAACCCTTCTAAAGGATGATATTTTCCCTACTGGCTTTGAATCTCTTGCATGGATGAGAATATGTATAAGTTAATGTCTTTTTTTCTTATTTCTATCCCCCAATGATATACCTATGATATCTGTACTTAGGCAAGGCCTTCTGAGACTCTTGGAAAAGTTGAAGATGAAAGATTCAAAGCTTAATGGGATTTTGGTTTAGCACTAGAAAACCTACCCGCCATGGAGCCGCTACCTAGCAAACAATAAATGAGCTCAGAAGTGGACCCCCAGGGTTCTTCAATAGGCTATACCTGCAATTCAGCAAGCCTTAGCCCTTTTCCCATACCATAGGAAAGAAGACTTACTGTAGCACTATTAAACCTTATTGTCAAGCCCACAAGCCAATTAATCCTAAGTTAACTATCAAGAGCTGCCATCTTGTTAAAGCAGGGGCCAAAGTAATGCAAGACTAACAGTACCCATTTCCATATATTCACAGATCACACTACGCAACAAGCATTGCAACAAGGCACTGTATCTCAGACGCGGTGGTCTGAACATAAGATAGTAAAGAAGAGTCTGGAGAAGTAAAGCAAAGAACATGGTAAGAAAAGCATGGAAAAAGAGGAAGAATGAAAAGAGCAGTAACATCACTGGGAGTTCCCCTCCATCAAGAACAGATACCCCATGAAAATGGAAAGGGAAGGCAAGAAGAGAATTTCCATATGGATAAATTTCTCCTTGCCACACTAAATAAAGAATGTCAAACAGCTGGCAAAGTTTAACATTTTTTATTCCTGTTATCTATATATTATCCAACAGTCAATTTGAAAAAAATTCAGAAAAACTAGTTAAAACTTTCAAACCAAATAATGATAGTATAATCTATCTATAGGTTCCCAAAGTCAGGTCCTTGTTGGTGGGAGGAGGAGCACAAGCAGTTTTCTCAGTGGGCTCTGGTTTTGTTCAGTTAAAGGTTTAGTGTCACAACAACAGCTAAGCTCCTACTGCATGATATGGGGTGTAGCAATGCACATGGTAAAAATTGCTTAATAATAAAGGAACATCAGAAAACAGGTTTTCTGATGTTGTACGCTTCTTGTTGTACCCATTTTGTACACTTAGGAGGGTGAAGGATGCTAGCAGCACTGTGTTTACCACAGTGTCATATTGCTAGTGTTTGCTACGTGTGCAAGCATATGCACGTCATAGTGAGATGCGAGCTATTAGCATAATGCGGCACTGTCCATCACACAGTTCCACTGTTGTTTGTATGCAGTTTGCACCAGTAGTAGAGTATTCATAGTGCTTATCGTGTTTACTCTGTCTCTTTAAATATTTGGACATTACAATTAAAGACATAACATTTGTTAGAGTTTTTATTTTAGAACAATATTGGGGTTATTATATTGGATTTTATTTTTAAGTAATTTTGAATTGAATTATACTAAACTGTATAATTTATCGATAATAAATAATATTTTTTCATGTTTAATTTTTTTTAAAATTTTTACAATAATTTTGATATTTTATCCAGACACTCTAGTAGATTATTCGTAGTGCTTATCGTGTTTACTCCATCTCTTTAATCTGACTAGTTTCACCGATTTTTGCTATCGGCATCTTCAGGGATACAATTAGTAAGCGATATGAAGGTAACAGACTAGGTTTTAACTGACAGTTCTAATTCATACAGAATTAGTACTATGCGTGAGACAATACACATGCCGCGGGTACATGATTTATTGGTCAAGAGACATAATGTATTTGGCGTGAAAGTTCATTTCTTTAGTGTTAAGTGATCTAATTAAAGTTTTCCAAATATCAGGTAGGATTGATTCTTATTTAGGTTTCCTGTTATTTTTTCATGTTTAATTTTTTTAAAAATATTTACCATAATTTTGATATTTTATCCAAACACGTATACACTGTACTTACAGTGTGTATATACATTCACACTGTAAGTACAGTGTGTATGTAAGTATACACCCCACAGTTTCAAGCCACGACCATCCACTATATATATATATAGTGGATAAACAACTTCAGTCCAATTTTTGTGAATTCAACCTATTTGCTATTTGTTTTTTTTTAATTTTTAAGTACTATTTAAATTAATTGTGCTTAATATACATGAATGTACCATATCTATTATTTTTTTTATTTTGTTATGCTATGTTTACTTGCATTTTGACAACAAGGAAAATTTAATTACGTTTTTTTCGGAAGTCAATATCATGGACTGAAGTTGTTTTTCCCCTGTACCCTTCATATATATATATATATATAAAGTACGCAGTGCAGTTTGCATAGATCGTTTATCAGCAACCAAAGAGGTGGAGGATGGAGTGTGAAGAATGTTCATAGAGCACTGTATGTGAGAAAGAAAAATAAATTTTTTGCTCATAAGATTCCCAAGAACTTGGCTTCTGGTGCAACTGGAAGTTAATATATGTCAGTTGAGGGTTTCCTGGATTAGTATACAGACCACATGTGTAGTAAAAATGCACACAAAAATGTCTTCCACTGGGAAAATCCAAGCCCATTTGGTAGAGTGTGATTCCCACTGTGACTTGGGAGAGTCAGTTGGATAAAAAGTTCTTGATAAAAGGAGGAAGGTTCTTTTCTGAGATCTAAATTGTAGGTCTTTAAATAGTCAAAATCTCCAAGGAGTATCATACACTTTTTCCACATAAAATAAAATAGATACTAAGTGCTCATGTTGCAGGAAGGCATTTCTAATTGATGCTTCCAGTCGGGCTAGATGATCAGATGTTGAGTGATATTAGCAGAAGCCAGATTGTGTTCTTGAATAAAGGATGTTTCTCTCCAGAAACCATGAAAGATAAGAGTTAATAATTTTTTCAAAATTCTCGTAGCTACAGCTAATCAGAGCAATCGGTTATAGCAATTAATTTAATGAGTATTTTGGATCCTTTCATGGCTTAGGAAAGGTAATAATTACCTTTTGCCAGGTATCTGGAAACATGTTATCATAGAATATTCTGTTGAATAAGTACAGCAGTTAATTTATGGCAGATGGTGACTGATCTTTAATCACCTCATAATGGATGTTATATGCTCCAACAGTAGTTCAGTGCCACTTAAGCAAAGCAGCTTTTATTTTTTGTATTGTGAATGACCTGTTGTAATTTTCAGTACTGCTAACAGAGAACAGAATAGGCTGTTTTTCTGATTTACACTTTTTGTCAAGGAACTCCAGGGAATAAGATGTTACGAATGATTTGCCAAAATTCTCTATCATTTGCTGTTGGGTCACTAACTGTGCATTTATTATGTTCAAAGAATGAGAGGTTGGTGTATCTGCCCTTCCCTTCATTTTCCACCAGACTTCTTTGTTGTTGGTTGCTCTTCGTATAGAAAATTTGTAAAAGAACCAGGATTTCTTCTGGTTCAACAACAGATTAACAACAGATTCTTAGTCCTCAGACTAAAAAGCATGTTAGAAAGCAATGAGGTTTGTTGTTGTGGAGGGTATCTGTGGAAGATACATACTCCAAGTTTTTTTTTTTTTTAGCTTTGTTGGTTGCTGTGAGCATTACACCATGGTTTAGGGCAAAGTGTAAACCAACTAGAGTTTTAAAGGGATTGCAATTGGGCAGCTTGTGTAATACACCCTGTCACGATTTTACCACATCACTGACAAGAGATTAGTTGACTGTCACAGAAGCAAATTCTAGAAGGAAGAGAAAGCGAGCTTGCAATATTTTTCATTGTGACATCTGTGATGTAGTATGTTTGCCCATGCAAAATAGTGAATATCACTTGGAAATGATTCATATAGATTATCATCAGTTTCCAACAGTGGGACAATTGAGGATGAGCACACAGTTAAGTCAATAGCAGCATGTGGAAGAAGGTGTTGCTTCATGTGCTTAACATGGAGAGATTATTATTGTTAAGTATACACTCAACTCTTCCTTTGATGCGAATGTGGGCATGGCTCAACAGAGTATTTTTGTCCATTTAAATCTCCCATGAAAAGTAAAGAGGATGGTAATTGTAATATGATGTCATCAAGGCAGTACGGAGAATATATATCTGCAAAAGGAGATAAGTAGATGCAGCCTACTTACCTGAGAGTAAGATGGCAACTACTTCAAGCAACTATGCCTGGAATGGGTGTTGGTTGCCCACAAGTTAGCACATTCTCTGTCCTGTCCTTACATTGGTTTATACTTCTTCATATGATCCTTGATATTTTGAAGGCATCTAAGGGAATTCCATTGTAAAAATGTTTTCTTTATTTATTTTTGGCTTCCAATGTTGTGAGGTCTTGTTTTCATTAGCCTGGGTTTTATTTATAAATTTATTTCTTCCTCAAGAAAAAGGCATTGTCAAAATAGGCTCATCTAGTGCACCCTCAAAGATGAACATCTCCCCATATAATGCTATTTGTGGATCTTTCATTAACATTTTTATACTGTCATCATTTGTTTTCATCATCTTCACTCTTCCATATATATCTACAATTCTCTTCCTTTCACTCCACATCTGCCTCATTTCTTCCCTTATGGGTCTGTTAGTCTGTGGTTCTCAAGAGAGAAACACCCTATGATGGTTGAATCCTATTCCATCATTATGATATACGAATAGCTACTGGTGCATTTTGCACCTCACCCACTCAGTCTTTATGTTGAAGCAAATGAATCTGCTCTGTTGCTTTAACAGAAACATTTATCCCTTAATAATGCCTAAAAATAGTCACTTTCCAAATCATCTTATGTGAAGTAGATTTTTTTCTCTCCTTTGGTAAGTTCAATGTTACATCCAACTGCCATTTGCCTGTGTGATATATGTGTAAAAAGAGATTGTTCAAACTATTAGAATAAATGTTGACAACATTAATTGCAATGAACCTTTGCTGTGCCAGCTGAGGAAGTTGCATAATCAGAGTACTCTGCTGACTATGCAGCATACTCTAATGCATTCTTCCCCCAGATCATGAGTATATTTTTCCTGACCATCCTGTCTCAGTAAAATTCCACTAGACTGCATTAGCTGCATTTCATCCAATTTGTCACTGTACACACATAAAAGATAACTGCTACCAGATATATATGATTTATAGAGACTCCTTCAGCTATTTACGAGCCATCATCTCCTGTGCTGTATACAATTCACATTCAGTGCTGCATGATCTACAATTATTGTACCAGTTGAAGATCCTTAATTTAAATATGATATGCTGCATACCCATCCTTGTTGGAATTAAGATAAACGAGACTTGAGATGCAACTGCTATGTTGGCTGATAATTTCTCAACATAGTGTTTAACAGTCTCCAATATACGGACCACAGACAGTTAATATGAACCAAGTTAATTCATCAGTGGATGCCATCCTGATAGGAGGCATTGACAAATAATCAGATTAGATAAAGCCTGAAATAAAGCATTGGCATTCTAGTCTACTTAGAAGCTCAAGAGAGAGGAAATTATACTTGCTATGATATAGATCACACTCATCTTACAGATTCTTATCTGTTGAGGGTTGATGACCTGCCAATTTGTGAAGAACGTAAGACTTGTCTTACTATATTATTATTATTATTATTTCCCAAGACCTCATGGAGTCAAAGACTCATCTGGGAGGTCCTTTTATCACACACACACATCTCATCATACCATGTCTTAAACACACTCAAACTCCTTGCAGACACCACACTCTCAGGCAAGGCATTCCAATCATTCACAACTCTGCATGAAAAAAAACCTGCCTCTCGCTCCCCTACTCACACCCTCTTTATACAGTTTCCAGGGATGACCTCTGGTTCTCCCCTGATCTCCCACTATTCTCTGTAGAACTTCTCCAATATTGATCTTATAACAACCCCTTACCAACTTGTAGGTCTCTATCATATCTCCCCTCTTCCTTCTCTCCACTAGACTCTGCAAATTACATCTTCTCAATCTTTCCGCATCAACATTCCAGAGGTCAGAAACTACCTTAGTCAGTTGCCTTTGGACCCTTTCCAACATCTCTTCATCCTTCTGAAAACCTGGTGACCAAATCTGGGCACAATAGTCCATGTGTGGCCTAATCAAAGCCTTATACAATGGAACAAGAATCTCCCTACTTCTACACGTCAGTGTCCTCCTCATCATTCCCAGAAGTCTTTGTGTTCTCTTCACAATTTTGGCGATGTGTCCCCTAAATTTTAGATCCTTATCCACTATCACCCCCAGATCTCTTATTTCCTCTACCTCCAAAAATATATTCTCACCAAGCATAAATTCTGCATCCCATCTTTGTTTTCCAAATTTTAAAACCTTACATTTTGCAACATTAAACTCACATCCCCATTTGCTTGCCCAATCACTCAATTTATTCAAGTCTTCTTGCAAGGCCACAACATCTTCACTACTCTTTATGGTTTGTCCCAACTTTGCATCATCTTTAAACAACTGAATATCTCCATCCAAATCTTCGCCAATATCATTAATATACAAGTTAAATAGTAATGGCCCTAAAACAGACCTCTGAGGCACTCCACTAGTGACTTTCCTTTTCCTGGATATCGCAACCCCATGCACAACTTGTTGATACCTATCAGATAGCCAGTCTCCAATCCAATGCACTAATCTAATATCCAACCCCATCTGCTCTAGTTTGACTGTCAACTTATATCATGAGGTACTCTATCAAAAGCCTTTGCAAAATCCAAGTATATTACTGTGTATCCTTTTCCTCTGTCCAAGGAAGTAGTCATTTTATTGTAATAAGTAAGTGGATTACTAAAACATGACCTCCCTTTAGCAAATCCATGCTGTCCATCAAAGATTATACCATTGTTGTCAACCCAACTCTGGATCCTAGTTCTCACAAGCTTCTCCAACAACTTAATCACAACATCTGACACAGAGATAGGCCTATAGTTTGATGCTTGAGTTCGATCACCTCCTTTATGAAGTGGCACAATCTTGCCCTCCTTCCACTCTTTAGGAACTTGATCAAGTGCAAGACTCGTATTGCACTTGGTCAACTCCCCAAACTCCTCTTGCTCACTTACAGTCTGTCCCTCCTCCCCATCATCAACTGCTCTCAATCTTTCCATGAAGTCACATTCATAAGATTGAAAGATCTTTATGAACTGCTCATTAAGTATCTCCACAACACATTCTGCAACAGCTGTCTTTATACCATTTCCTCCAATCAATGTCATCCTTCCATAATCATCCTTTCTTTTGCTGGCTACATATTCAAAGAACTCCCTAGGATTCATTTTGGCTTCATTAGCTAACTGCTGTTCATACCTCTCTTTAGCTACTCTCACCAACCAAGTCACCCTCCTTGCCTGGTCTTTGTAGACCTCATGAAATTGGTTACTTCCACTTCTCTTATGCTGCCTCCACAATGCCCTTTTTCTCTGTATCACATGCTTAATCTCTTTATTCATCCATCTCACACCTACCTTATTTAACCTTCTCACCCTTGGAATACATTTAGACATTGCATCTACTAGATAGTTTTTGAAAATCCCCCAAGCTGCATTGATCTCTTTTCCAGCTAACTCCTCATTCCATGCTACACCTACAAGCTGTCTCCTGAGCTCTTAATAATCACCCCCCTTTTAGTTCCACATATACCCTTTTTTCACAGGGGTTCCTTGCACTGCTGGCAACCACCCAGGTAATCACCTCATGGCACTTTCACCAATTGGTGGATGATTTGACACCTCATTTATAATTACATCCTCTGATGAGATGACCAAATCCAAGACGCTCAATCCTCGTGTGCCCTCTGTTACATACTGTCTGAGGTAGTTATCCCTCAAAAACTCAAGAAACTCATTTTCTTTACTTCCAGTTGCTATCTCTTCATTCCAGTCTATATTGCCATAATTAAAATCACCCATAATAATCACCCTTTTCTTAATTGCTTGGCATATTTGACTATACATTTCACTATCACCACTATCCACATTACCAGTTCTATAACAACATCCCACCAAGTATTTGATTCTATTCACCTCTATCTCACACCATACTGCCTCAGAAGCACTGCCCCTATTTCCCTCTTGCATCTCTACCGTGTATGGACATAACTCTTTGCCATATTCTGGTGGAATGCCAGCTCTTCACTCAAGAGAGGAATGCAGTTACTAATCTGGCTGAGCTGTGTGCACTTAGACAGATCTTATCCGAACAAATTGCATGAAGATTTTAACTTTTTACAGTTTATTTATACATACAAACGAAAGCCATACGTATATATATAGTTGACTTGTTAAATATTTTAAATTTGTTTTCTTGTATGTGACATTATTTACTTAGTTCATCATCATCATCAAATTCCTGATATATACCCTCAAGGAGTGTACTGGATATGATAGTACTACATAAAAAATTTACTCCATTATCAACTTCCTATCTACAATTTTCCTCCAAATCAATCTGTTACCTGTCAAGTCTCCAATATTATCAGGTCTTATATTTCTGTCTTCTAAGGGACTTTTTACTGTATCAATCCACCTATATCTTGGTCTTCCTCTGGGTCGTTTTGCTGCCAACCTGGCAGAAAACACTTGTTTTGCTAACCTTTCCTCTCCCATTCTGCTTAAGCGGCCATACCACCCAAGATGAGCTCTGCTAATGCATTCCTGGATGTTGACAATATAAAGTTCTTTCCTAATATCCTCGTTTTTAATATGATATTGCCATTGATGCCATCTGTTCACGCTTATAATCTTTCTCAGGACTCTCATATCTGTGGCCTCTAGTCTTTGGTCAAGTGTTTTACTTCTGACCCAGCTCTCAGATCCATAAATTAAAACTGGTTTGAACACTGTCTTGTATACAGCTAATTTAGTGTTCTGACTAATTTCTCTCTTATTCCATATGAATTTATTCAATTGACTTCCCACCATACCAGCTTTGCTGATTCTGTCTATTTCTATATTTAATTTACCATCTTCACTAAAAATTGTGCCTAGGTAGCTGAAAAATTTTACTTGTTCCACAGGTTCTCCATTCACAACACAGTTGACATTTTCAATGATTCTGCCTATTTTCATTGTCTTTGTCTTTTTATTGCTGACCTTCCTACCATATCTATCACAACAGCTATTCAATTTAGTCAGAGAATCTTGCAGACTTGTAGCGGATTTATTTAGAAGTATAACATCATCCGCATAAAGCAAAGAGCTGACATTAACATCTCCAATTTTGATATCATGTTTAATACCACTTTCCTTCATAATGCGATCTATATAGATAATGAATAACAGAGGGGATAATCTACATCCTTGTCTCACACCAGATTTAACATTAAACCATCTTCCTGTACTTCCTTCAATTCTAACTGCTGACTTACAACTCAAATAAAGACTAAGTATTGCTTGATATAATGCCCCATTGACACCATATAACTGTAGCGTATTGAATAGCTTCTCTCTTGGCACCTTGTCATATGCCTTTTCCAAATCGACAAAACTTAAATACAGATCTCTGTTATATTCCCATGCTTTCTCGACTATTTGTCGTAAAGTAAAGATCTGATCCTGACAGCCTCTGTTTGGCCTGAATCCAGCTTGTTCTTCACCAAGCTTTTCTTCCACATTTCTTCTCAACCGTTTCTCAAGTATACTTGCATAGATCTTGCCAGGCTCAGTAGGGAAATACCTCTGTAATTCTCACATTCAGTTTTATTTCCTTTTTTATATATGGGTACTATGAGAGCTCTACTCCAACCATCAGGAATTCGTCCCTCTGTCCAGGCTTTCTGAACTATGCAGTGCAGCCACTGTAAGACTCTTATACCACCATGCTTCAGCATTTCTGGTCGAATATCATCTACTCCTGCTGCCTTTCCACATTTCAAGCCTTTGATGGCTTTTTCTACTTCAAGTATGGATATGTATTCCTGACTGCATGCCTGGTCAGTGTTTTTTACCACTGTGCTGTCATCACTGCTTGTTTCATTTAGCAGTTTTTCAAAGTAATTACTCCATACTTCAAGGATATCTTTTTCTCCAGTTTTCATGTCACCTTTATCATCTCTAACTCCTTTTACAGCACTCTTTCTTCCATTCCTAAGCTTCTTCAACCACCTCCAGAATATTTTGTCACCTTCTTGATATTTATTTTCTATATTCTTGCCAAAGTCCTCCCATGACTTTTGTTTAGCTAGTTTTACACAGTGTTTAGCATTCTTGCATTTGTCTCTATATTCTCTAAGAGCACAAGCTGACTTATTTGACAGGAACTTTTGATATGCTTTCTTCTTTTCCTTCACTGCCTCTTTAACTTCTTGTGTCCACCATGGAGTTTTGATTTTTTTTATCCTTGCAGACAACCTCACCACATGCCTCTCTTGTGGGATCAATCAATGTTTTCTTCAGAGTTTGCCATTGAATCTCCAAGGTTTGATTCCTGTTCTCAAACTCTTTCATTTTTTCTTCAATAATCTTTGTGTATTTTAGTCTACAGTTCACATCTGAGAGCTGCTCAACTTTTATTCGCTTTAAAACTTTCTTACATGTTATTCTTTTCAGTATGAAATTCAATTTTATCCTGCTCAAGACTAAATAGTGATCACTTCCAATTTCAAATCTTCTGTACACTCTAGTGTCCTGCACCAGGGAGAAAACATCACTATCAACAATAACATAGTCAATGAGACTTTTCTTATTCCTAGCCTCTTCTCTCCATGTGAATTTGTGCACATTTTTATGTTGGAACATGGTGTTAGTAATAACCAGTCCATGTCCTGAGCAGAAATTCAACAGATAGTTGCCATTGTTATTAGCTTTGCTCTTTTCTCCAAATTTTCCCAAAATATTTTTGTATACCTCACAATCATTTCCTACTCTGCTATTTAGATCCCCAACAAGGACCAACTTTTCCTTTTTCATTGTGTCAGTTGCTTTTTCTAAAGCCTCCAAAAATTCCTCCACTTATACCTTAGTAGAACCTTCTGTGGGACCATAGGCACCAATAAGTCTCATTGTCCAGTTCCCCATTGTCATATTTGCCCACATTACTCTACTTGAGACTGACTGCCATTCAAGAAGATTAGCCTCGTATTTTGTGTTGAATACTATGGCTACTCCTTCTTTTCCTTGATTGTCATTGCCTGAATATAACATTTTGTATTTATTGCTCAGAAAGATCTCACCAGTTTTGGTCTTTTTTTTTTTGTTTCAGTCACCCCTATTATGTCGATCTGGTACTTATCTAATTCCTCAGCTAGCTCCATTTCTTTGCGATTTAGGCTTCTTACATTGATAGTACTGATCTTTAACTCTGGTGATGTTGGGTTGGGGTTTGTTTTCAGATTTGTTCCAGTAGCTGACTTTTCGCTGTTCGCCCTGGTTCCCTGGCAAAAACAACGGGGACCTTGTTTAACCAGGCGACGCCCCAGCCAGCATGAAATTTTGTCATGTTGTACCATCATTTTTTATTTTGGCTTAATCAATAAGATTACAATTTGGTCGGCTTATATATTATTGATTGAAATTATTTTATTTTTGTTCTTGTAGTAATGATACATATCTTGCTGCCCAGACAGTGTTAGCAATGTAATTTCTAAATAAAAATTCAGTTCATTCTATTGTATATCTGTGTAATCCAGAATCTTGTGCTAGTGAAACAGCATCAGTGTTTCAGGTATAATATGAATTTTCACATATTTACTTAGTAAATAGAGGAGGCCAGTTCCAATTTATATTCCATCATCTGAGGCACCTTTTCATAGTGGAAGGAACCTAACAATGATTATACTTGACCTTTATTTTACCTCTTTTTCTATAATTCTGGTATTCTTCACCTTATTTGGTTTGAGTCTTTTCACTCTCATATTTTCCAGACTACCATCACTGAAATCAGTGCCTTGACTTTGTGTTTGTGTATAGTGATCTGTGGCCATCTTGAAAGGATAATTCTGGTAGTCTCACACTTCAGCAAGATGGACAGGCTTCAGCTTCAATGGCCTGGCTAGGATTAGTCAGCTAGTGGGCTTTCCTGCAATGGTAAACAGTATTGCAGTAAGTTTCCCTTCCACTAGTCTGGTCACAGAGTTCAAGGCTTGCTGTGATGCCAGTATATCCTCCAGGACAGCTCTGGCATGCCATTCTTGAGTGCATTCATTATTTTCTGAAGAGTGTGTGTGTGTTTATCGTAGGTGGGGAGTTCTGGCACTTAACCAAATTCCTTTTGAGAATGAGTAATTTTTCGTCCTCATGTTTATTCAGGGATCCTCAACAAGTGCCAACCAAGTACAGAAACTATTTGTACATCAGCAGAAAAAAAAAACAAATATATCAATATTCTTAATTATACTAATGTTCAGTTGGGAAAATATCACCACTCTTCATCTAGAAGGATTTTAGAAGCAGGATCTTCAAAATCTTTAAAAAAAAAAAAATAAATAAATAACTGTTCAGGAGGGCATTCTTGAAATGGTAACTCAGACAAAATCATAACAACCCTTCGTTCAACATCTGTTGGGGTGAATATCAAAGATGATCATCCTCCCACAAAACCGAACTATTCTTAGGAATAATATCAGAGTGGGACAGATGTTCTTAAATGTTCCATCAAGGCCCCGAACAGAAGGACAAGAGAGAGAGTGACAGCCATAAAGAGAATCCTCTTACATAGAGATGGTCACCTGGATCTGACCAGGAAATGACTCATTCTCAGACTGCCAGTCATACAGATATGCTCACATAGAAATAAGGAGCATGAGTACAATGACCATAGGTGACAAAACAACAACAAAAAAAAAAACCTAATTGCAAGGGAAATCATCCAGTTTACTCTCTGGCCTGTCAAAAGTAGAAGGATGAGAAGAATGTTCAAGAAATTAAAACTGAACTGAATAGAGCATCTGTTATTAGGAGGCAAAGGGCTAGTGTAGCCAAGAAGACAACTGTAAAAAAAGTATCAATAGGGATCTTAATCCATATGGCTGTCACAGCATCCATGAGCTGTATGAATACTTGAATACTCTAATAGCATTGGGGAGGGGGGAGCAAGAAGAGAAGAAAAGAAAAAAGGGGAGGGACCAGTCTACAGATAATATAACAGATGTATATTACATGAAGAAAGGCATAGTCCAGCATCAGATTCCACAGGTTTGCCATGCCCATACTCAAGGGTCAGCATTAAGTCCGTTCCTGTTTAATATTGTGATGGAGGTGGTGACAGAAGAGATGAAAGAAAATGTGCCTTGGACAATGTTGTATGCGGATGACATTTTGATATGTGCAGAATCAAGAGAAGAAGTGGCAGGTAAATTAGAAAGATGAAGGAAAGTACTTGAAGAGAGAGAGGTTTGAGGCTGAGCAGAAGTAAAACAGAGTACATGTGTTGCAAAGGAGATGGCAGCCAAGAGGCAGATCTGGAGCTGGAAGGAAATGTCATCAGGAAGGTTAGTGACTTTAGATACTTAAGTTCAACAGTGAAAGAGGATGGAGAGGCTGAGAAGGAAGTGGGATGCAGGATACAAGCTGGATATGGGAACTGGAGAGAGATGGCTGGAGTGCTATGTGATAAGAGGGTGCTGGTCAATCTAAAGGGAAAAAATCTACAGTCCAGTGGTAGACCAGTTATGATGTATGCTATGGAAACTGTGGCCCTGAGGAAAAATAATATCAGCAGGATGGAGGTAGCAGAGATGAGAATGCTTAGGTGGATGTGTGGTGTGACCAGAAAGGATTGTCTGAGAAATTACTGTGTAAGGGGAATGGTGAAAGTTACGAATCTAGGAGCGAAGGATACAGGAAAGGAAGCAAGGTTGAGATGGTCTGGTCATGTGACAAGGAGGGAGGACGAGCATGTGGGAAGAAAGGTCATGCAGATGGATGTGCAGGGGAGAGGGAATCGCAAGTAGCCAAAGAAGAGATGGAGGGAGCTGGTGGAAGAGGATCTGAGGATGAAGAACGTAGATTTGGTTACAGCTTAATTAAGTGGGATAAGCTGAAGAAGAAGAAGAATATAATGTTTTTTTCTAGTCACTCTTTTGTATGTACTGATTGCAAAGTTTTGATAGCATCTGCTATGTGTAATTAATTTTTTTGTGGTGTTTTTTATAAGTTTAATACCCCTGACGATGTAAGTCCAAATGACTTACCAAACTTGTTGAGTTATGTAGTTTATTTTTATTAAACCTGTGTTTAGAAACATGGTCTGAATGCTGAAAATTAATTGAAGAACAGCAAAACCACAGAAATGTTCATATTTCATCTAGATTAGGGCTGGCAAAGTGGTCGATATCAACCCCTGGGGGTCAATGTGGCTATCCAAGGGGGTCGATAAATGTCTAGGGGTCAAAAGAGGGGTCAGTAAACACCTAAAACAATTTTGAGTAACACCTAGTAAACATGCAACACCAACTGGCTACTATTCATTGAACACATCCTTCTCATTAACCATTCCAAGTAAATTAATAAAATGTAAGTAAAGTTTTAATGTTCTTTATAAATTTCTTTAAATATTTTTTATCGAGAAGCAGTATTGAAGTAAAAGGGTGAAGGAATTATTATTTTTAAATTGAGAAATTTATTATTGATAACATTTATTTAACATGATTGGGGTCAATGGTCTAAAAAGTTTGCCAACCCCCTTGATCTAGATGGATGATTAATCCTTGACAAAGCTATTGTTTAATAAATTATAGTTTCTCAAAGGGGTGCTTAAGGGTCAAAGCTGTATAACTGAGAGGAGACCTCCACATAGCCTTTAAAGGAATGCGGAGAACCGACCAGTCAGAAGTAAAACACTTGACCAAAGACTAGAGACCGCAGATATGAGAGTCCTGAGAAAGATTAGAGGCGTGAACAGATGGCATCAATGGCAATATCATATTAAAAATGAGGATATTAGGAAAGAACTTGACATTGTCAGCATCCAGGAATGCGTTAGCAGAGCTAATCTCAGATGGTATGGTCACTTAAATAGAATGGGAGAGGAAAGATTAGCAAAACAAGTGTTCTCTGCCAGGTTGGCAGGGAAAACGACCCAGAGGAAGACCAAGGTATAGGTGGATTGATACGGTACAAAGTGCCTTAGACGATAGAAATATAAGATCTGATAATGTTGGAGTCTTGACAAGTAACAGACTGATTTGGAGGAAAATTGTAGATAGGAAGTTAGTAATGATGTAATTTTTTCATGTAGTACTATCATATCCTGTACACCCCTTGAGGGTACATGGCAGGAATTTGATGATGATGATGATGATGATGATGATAGTTTCTCAAAAGAAAAAAATAGCAACCATTACTGTTACACTGCCCTCTCGCCTTCACTTCTTTCTTTGCCGTGATCACCCTACTACTATAATCATTTACCAATGTCACACTTCTATAATCATTCTCCTCTTTCTTGCTACAGCAGGAAAATTTCCTTAAATTTTCTTTGGCTTTACAGGCCAATCTCTTGATAATTGCATCTTTTCTATCTTTTCCATATTGCTTTCCTAATTTTACTGCATCCATTTCACTCCCATTTCGCTTTATTTATTTGCCTAACTTATGGTAACAATAATAGGCAAAATGGAGAAAAGTTTAACTTAGAAGTGGAAGGAAATAAACTGGAACAGGTTAAAAAATTCAATTACTTAAGGCACATTACATTGATCACAGCCAAGCTAAATTATTGACAAAGTATTAAGCCTTAATATAAATCTAGGGTGGTCTACTATAACCAAACTTACAAATATATGATAAAATACACATCTTTCCAAAGAACTTAAAATCAAAGTACATATTTCACTGGTGTTCCTCACAGTTCTTTATTGAGCAAACACTTTGGTATCAAACAGAAGAAAGAACAAAAATTGACAGGTTTCGAAAACAAGTGTTTGAGAAAAATAAATAAAACATCATGGACTGAAATGAAATCAATCAAATCAGAGAAGAATTACACTGCAATATTTCAATAATAACAAGAATCAGAGAAAAACTTACAGTGGTATGTACATGTTTACAGAATCTCTGCTAACAGGTTTCCTTAAATTCTCCAAAACCTAGAAGGAAATGGATAGAAAACATGAAGAGTATAAGTGGTCTGAACTTTCAGAGAAGTTTGTAGCCTCAACCCACCTTATTCAGATGAGGAAGATGAACTTCTGGTATATGTTAGGCATTTGATTGCGTTCAGCGTGCTGTGACCAATATCCATGCTCTTCCACTCTCTTTTTCTCAAAAGTTGATTATTCCATTGCTATTGATATTAGTTGCCTATCTTGCTTCCCATACTCGCCTATCTTCTGCACTTGACAATAACCTTTTTCTGAATGACCATCTCCCAAGTTGCTACCTCATGATCACTCTCACCAACTTCTAGTGGTGTTTGATACATACATTCCTGTTGGGATATAACCATATCCAATACTCTAAAATTTTGCGTTGTTTCTGTCATGTAAAATACTTGTAAGAAACCCTACATATTCGCTGTTTGCTTGGACCACTGCAATTAAGGACTGGATGTTGATAGTGCATGGGAAGTGGTCAAGGAGCGTTTGCAGGAGATAATGGCCAACTCTATACCTAGAGTCCGAATAGTAAATCAAGTAGTGGTTAAATGGATGAATAACACCATTAAGCTTGAGCTGCAAAAAAAAAAAGAAACAACTGTGGAGGGAATTTAAGCAGAAAGGTGACCTGCAGGCACATGAACGGTATAAAGTTCAGGCCAGAAGAATAATGAGGTAAGAAAAGCAAAAGAGGATTATGAAAGGAAATTAGCCATGCAAGCTAAAGAGAATCCCAAACAGTTTTTTCAATATGCTGCAAGTAAGAGAAAAACTGTATACGGCAGAATGATTTTAAGGAATGCCGATGGTAGAGATGTCACTGAATCAGTTGATATAGTGGAATTACAGAGTGATCACTTTGCAAGAGTATATCATCCAGGTGGTGACATTGAAGAAATGAAGGAACCATTAGTTTATATGGGAATTGTGGTGAATGAAGTGGAGGTGAATAGTCTATTACAAAACCTTAATGTGAATACATCTGTGGGATTGGATAGTATACCAGCACAGGTCTTACGTGAAGCGGCTAAACAATTGTCACTGCCCTTGACCATATTGTTCAATCTGAGTCTCTGGTCTGGTTTAGTCCTGAAGGGGAGGGGAAAATAGTTCCACTGCCTAAAGGAGGATCGAAGACTGCTGTTGCAAATTACTGACTGATCAGCATATCACGAGTCATTGTCAAGGTCTTGGAGAAAGTAGTCAAGAGAAAAATACAGGAATGGATTGATGAAAATGAGATACTGTATGGGGGGGGGGGGACAGCATGGTTTTGTGAAGGGTAGATCATGCCTCAGTAACTTGCTCAAGTTTTGTAACATGGTGACAGCTGAATTGGATAGGGGTAATAGGTTTACAGTGATACTGCTGGACCTGGCTAAGGCCTTTGACAGGCTACCACATGGAATTCTAATCTGTAAACTGCAACATATGGAGATGGATAGGTGGGTGGTTGATGGAGAGATATCAGAGAGTAGTTTATTCAGGAGTAGAGGCTAAAAGATGGCCTGTGACTAGTGGCGTGCCGCAAGGTTCTCTTCTTGGACCACTACTGTTCAATTTGTTCATTAACGATATAGGAAAGGATCTGAGAGGAACTGCTCATTTGTTTGCTGATGATGATGCAAAGTTGGGTAGAGCAATAGTGAGTGCACAGGATGTCAAAATTTTGCAGGATGATTTGGATAATTTGGAGGACTGGGCTAAGGTGAATGGATATCAATTTAATGTGGCAAAATGTAAGGTTATGCATTTTGGGGTGAACAGATTAGCAGCAGTATATCACATTGGTGGAACTGTACTCCAGGAGATTGACGAGGCCAGGGATTTGGGAGTGTTGGTGGATAGGGAATTGGAGTTTGGGGGCACATCGCAAAAGTGGCTAAATCAGCTCATCAAATCACTTGGTAGGTGAAAAATACTTTAACAAGCAGAGACAAACAGGTTATTGTTCCTCTGTATCGAGCCTTGATAAGACCCCATCTAGATTACTCCGCCCAGATATGGGCGCCAGGGTTTCTTATGGATGGGGGGGGGGTGTTTGGAAAGGATCCAGAGACGAGTTACCAAGATGATAGCAGGTCTATGGAATGAACCTTATGAGAACAGGTTGAAGATTTGTGGGTTGCAGAAATTGGTTGATAGGCAGAAAAGGGGTGATATGATTGAGACATTCAAATTACTGAAGGGTTTCTATACGATTAATTCGGAGGATATTTTTGAGAACAGGACTGGTGGTGGGAGAACTAGGGGCCATCCATGGAAGCTGGGCAAGAGTGTAGTTAGTAAGGGTGTTAGAGCTAGGTTTTTTACTTTTAGACCTGGTAAATGAGTGGAATAAACTGCCAGTCTATTATGGGTGCTATGACTGTGAATGAGTTCAAGGCAAAGTATGATAGATACTCTGTGAATGTCGAATAGTTGTGATTGACATGATGTTCAGGGCCTCCCTCAATGAGTCTAAGGACTCTTTGGAGTTGCCTGTAATAATAATAACTTCAGATCTTCATTAGTATAATCAAAATCTATAAAAATATCTTTTTTTTTACAGGTTCAACCAGTCTGTCTAAATTTCACAATCAATGTCACTATATTCTCAGTCCTATAAGAACATGATTATTCAGACATTATTTATCAGTCTTTTACAAGTAGACGTCTCTTCCTCTAGAGCAGCAAACGTGTGAACTTCACATATAACTAAAATTCATATTTATGCTTGTGTATATGTGGAAAACTGGAGGTCCTGGGGAACACCAACTCCACAGTCAGTGTGAGTTGGTTAAACTATAAATTATAGATTCAAGAAATTATATTTGGTTTAATCCTTTATCCAAATGTAAGCAAACAAAGTTTGCATATGGAGTATTTTCACAACTGGGCAACTTGTGTATAGAGGCTAATGACTTCACATCAGTTGCCTTAGTATCCCATAATGCAAAGTACACCCCCTTTCAGATGTGTATAATGTTATACATGTTCAAAAGTGGGATTATAATATAATGGCAAAGGCCACTCCCAGATCAATTTCAACCTTTATTAATCTGTGTTAAAGTGAGGGGATACCTCTCCAAAAATCTGGGTGATCTACAAGATCACTCTAAATCTCACTGACCCTAAAGAATCACTGTTACACTCATCACTCCTGACCTGAATGAATCTAGGACAAGAAACTCATCATTGGTGGCTACACTTAATGACAGTTAACAACCTGTCATCGAGTAGAGCCTCTCTATGAAATAGATTGGCAGTATGGGCAAAGGCAAATGGTTGTCAGTTTAATATGGTCAAGTGTAATGTGATGCACTTTTGGGAAGAAGAGATCACAAGCTGTGTACTTGATTGATGGAATTGAATTGCAGGAAACTGATGAGACCAGGAGGTGATTACTCAAGTTTTGAAGTTTAGGGATCATATTGCAAATGAAGCCAAAACAGCACATCAGATTACTTGGTTGTTGAACACACTGACAAGCAGGGATAGGGAAGTTATTCCCCTTTATAAGACCTTAATAAGGCCGCATCTGGACTACTGTGTGTATATCTGATCAACCTGGATTTTGTGTGGATGAAAAATTGGTGGAGAGGATCTAGAGGCAAGTGACATTGTGGCAGATCTATCTAATCCCCCCTATGAGAATAAATTGAAGATCTATAGACTTCAAAAACTAGCTGATAGGCAAAAAAGATGATAGAAGGATATAAGTTATTAAAATGGTTTTACAGGATGGATGTTGAAGACTTTTTTCACTGCATAGTAGGAAGAGAAGAATGAGGTGGGGGGGGGGGGAATCAACCCTCGATTGTGTAAGAGCGTGGTTAGTAAGGGTGTTAAGACTATATATTTTTTTGCTTGGAGAATGGTGAATGGGTTGTCAGAGGTGGTTATGAGTGCTTTGTCAGTGAATGAATTTAAGGAGAGGTGTGATAGATATTGTGTGAGTAATGGTACTCTTATGAGTTTCCTCACTCCATGGATCAGCCTTTATAATAATAGTAATACTATTTTAACAGAATACTGAAGGGAAAACTATTATATAAGTTATTGAAAGTTTATTTTTTACTTGGTCAAACTATAATAAATTTAGTTTAATCCTTTATCCAAGTGTGTGCAAACAAAGTTTTCGCCTGAAAGTATCTTCAGGACTGGGGTAAAGTGGTGCAACACTAGGCAATTCCTTGCAAAGGTGGAGCAAGCTGCCAACTCTCCTATCTCAATATCTCCCATGATGCAAAACACATCTCCTTGCAGATATATATAATGTTATACATTAAGGGGAGAGCCACTACCCAGACTAGTTTCGACCTTTATTATTATTATTATTATTATTATTATTATTATTATTATTAAACAAGACCTCATGGAGTCAAAGACTCATCTAGGAGGTCCTTTTATCTCACACACATCTCATCATACCGGGTCTTAAACACATTCAAACTCCTTGCAGACACCACACTCTCAGGCAAGGCATTCCAATCATTCACAACTCTGCACGAAAAAAACCTGCCTCTCACTCCCCTACTCACACCCTCTTTATACAGTTTCCAGGGATGACCTCTGGTTCTCCCCTGATCTCCCACTATTCGCTGTAGAACTTCTCCACCATTGATCCTATAGCAACCCCTTACCAACTTGTAGGTCTCTATCATATCTTCCCTCTTCCTTCTCTCCACTAGTCTCTGCAAATTACATCTTTTCAATCTTTCCTCATACTCGACATTCCAGAGGTCAGAAACTACCTTAGTCAGTCGCCTTTGGACCCTTTCCAACATCTCTTCATCCTTCTGAAAACCAGGTGACCAAATCTGGGCACAATAGTCCATGTGTGGCCTAATCAAAGCCTTATACAATGGAACAAGAATCTCCCTACTTCTACACGTCAGTGTCCTCCTCATCATTCCCAGAAGTCTTTGTGTTGTCTTCACAATTTTGGCGATGTGACCCCTAAATTTTAGATCCTTATCCACTATCACTCCCAGATCTCTTATTTCCTCTACTTCCAACAATATATTCTCACCAAGCATAAATTCTGCATCCCATCTTTGTTTTCCAAATTTTAAAACCTTACATTTTGCAACATTGAACTCACATCCCCATTTGCTTGCCCAATCACTCAATTTATTCAAGTCTTCTTGCAAGGCCACAACATCTTCACTACTCTTTATGGTTCGTCCCAACTTTGCATCATCTGCAAACAACTGAATATCTCCATCCAAATCTTCGCCAATATCATTAATATACAAGTTAAATAGTAATGGCCCTAAAACAGATCCCTGAGGCACTCCACTAGTGACTTTCCTTTTCCTGGATATTGCACCCCCATACACAACTTGTTGATACCTATCAGATAGCCAGTCTCCAATCCAATGCACTAATCTAATATCCAACCCCATCTGCTCTAGTTTGACTGTCAACTTATCATGAGGTACTCTATCAAAAGCTTTTGCGAAATCCAAGTATATTACTGTGTATCCTTCTCCTCTGTCCAAGGAAGCAGTCACTTTATTGTAATAAGTAAGTAGATTACTAAAACACGACCTCCCTTTAGCAAATCCATGCTGTCCATCAAAGATTATACCATTGTTGTCAACCCAACTCTGGATCCTAGTTCTCACAAGCTTCTCCAACAACTTAACCACAACACCTGACACACAGATAGGCCTATAGTTTGATGCTTGAGTTCGATCACCTCCTTTATGAAGTGGCACAATCTTGCCCTCCTTCCACTCTTTAGGGACTTGACCAAGTGCAAGACTCGTATTAAAAAAATATGTCAAGGCAGGTGTCAACTCTCTGGCACATTCCTTCAGAATACGCGGTGATATATTATCAAGTCCCACAGCCTTATTTACATCTAGTTTACTCAACTCCCCAAACACCTCTTGCTCACTTACAGTCAGTCTCTCCTCCCCATCATCAACTGCTCTTAATCTCTCCATGAAGTGACATTCACAAGATTGAAAGATCTTTATGAACTGCTCATTAAGTATCTCCACCACACATTCTGCAACAGCTGTCTTTATACCATTTCCTCCAATCAATGTCATCCTTCCATAATCATTCTTTCTTTTGCTGGCTACATATCGAAAACACTCCCTAGGATTCTTTTTAGCTTCATTAGCTAACTGCTGTTCATACCTCTCTTTAGCTACTCTCACCAACCAAGTCACTCTCCTTGCCTGGTCTTTGTAGAACTCATGAAATTGGTTACTTCCACTTCTCTTATGCTGCCTCCACAATTTAGGTCTCTTCAGTGGGAGCCAGGCCCAAGCGGAGATACCAGGCAGAAGCATTAGCAAGGTCATCTCCTCCTATAGGAGCTGCCAAACGGTGTGCCACCTTTTTATTAAATTCTGGATTTAGAGAAAGATGTTGAAAGTTTATTTTTCACTTGGTCAGACTATAATAAATTTAGTTTAATCCTTTTTCCAAGTGTGTGCAAACAAAGTTTGTGCCTGAAAGTATCTTCAAGACTGGTTTGTTTGCACACATATTATAGTCTGACCAAGTGAAAAATAAACTTTCAACATCTTTCTCTAAATCCAGAGTAATTTAATAAAAAGGTGGCACACTGTTTGGCAACTCCTATAGGTAAAGATGACCTCGCCATTGCTTTTGCCCGGTATCTCCACTTGGGTCTGGCTCCCACTGGAGAGACCTCAATAAAGGTCGAAACTAGTCTGGGTAGTGGCCCTTCCCTTAATGCATAACATTATACATATCTGCAAGGAGATGTGTTTTGCATTATGGGAGATACTGAGATAGGAGTGTTGGCAGCTTGTTCCACCTTTGCAAGGAGTTGCCTGGTGTTGTACAACTTTACCCCAGTCCAGAAGATACTTTCAGGCGCAAACTTTGTTTGCACACACTTGGATAAAGGATTAAACTAAATTTATTATTATATAAGTTAGAGCACATTTGAATGGATATAAAGCTAGTGGAATAGAATTGGGGGGGGGTCTATTAACTGACATATTATCAGAGAGCAGTATATGGTAGAGTAGAATCCAGGACGATGAGAGTGACTAGTGGAGAGCTTCAGAACTCTATACTAGGACCACTACTGTTTAATTTGCATATTAATGATATAGAGAGTGATTTAAGGGTGTGTATTTAGTTGTTTGCTGATGATGCTGATGGGAGAAATCTTAAGAGAGCAAAAACTCTGTTTAATTCCATAGAAATCCAACATTAGAGACTTGCATTTTTCTTAAGTGAACTTTTCGTCTGTGCATAATTATTGAAAAAAAAGAGAGCCAAAAAAGGCTTAAGTTCAGTAAACTAAACTGACTGAAAGAATCAGCAGTTGGACACAGTTTTCAGGCCAGTGAAACCAAAAAGGCAATAATAAAAGGCAAATATACAGGCTCTTACGCAGAGCTCATCTTTAAAGTAGCGCAATCTAGGGCAACTCAGATGCCAAGGGTTGTATTCTATAAGCTCTCTGGTCTATATTTTATATAAATAGTCTATATTTCAATACATTCAGCTGTGAAAATAATGATGACTTAATATAATATGTGTTCTTTCTATTAATTTACTTTAAAAAAAAAAAATTGCTAATGCTGTTTATTTCCCTATAGGGAGTGGGTAAGGCTCTTTTTTACTCCTCTCTATCATTTTGGAAACTGAGTAGGTAGTTCAGTTTCCACTGGTAGCTAACTAGAGATATCTGGTTAGATTGGGTAGATACTGTGTTTGCTGCTACACAGCATCCAGTGAAGAGAGGCAGCTAACAAGGTCTGCCAAACAGTTTAATTGTAGCAGCAAACATAGTATCTACCCAATTATATTGTTTAAATTACGCTGTTCTCTTTTTTCAGTAATATTTATTTCTAGTTTTTATTTATTTTTTTGTTTTGTTTTCTAAGAATTTTTTTTTATTCAACTAATGATCAGCATCCACTTTTTTTTTACATAGTAATACATATAAATATTTTCTGATCATCATTAGTATTATCCACCTTTTCGAAAATTCTGCCTTCATTACATGAATTTCTTTTTTTCAGCAGCTCGTCTCTCATCAATAATGGATATCCTGAATCTGGTAGTAATTTGTTGGAGATGAACAGACCTAGCTTTCTTCTTATGATACATATGAGGCATGTTCTCGCTTCACTGGTCTTTCCATCTTGCCCTTGGTTCTACTCTCTGTTTTCCTTTGGTCTATATCTATCCACCTCTTTTGGCAGCCGATATCTTTCCATCCTAAAGGAAGGGTAGGAGGATGGGTGATATGATAGAGATGTACAAGTTGGTAAGGAGGTTGTTACAAGATCAATGTTGAAGAGGGTTTTCATAAAATGGTGAGAGATCAGGGGAGAACATCCTTGGAAGCTGTATAAGGAGAGTGTAAGAAGCACGTTTTTTGCAGGCAGAGTTGTGAATGATCGGAATGCCTTTCGCGAGTGTGGTGTCTGCAGAGAATTTGAATCTTTTAAAGGCACAACATGTGTATGACAAAGGGATGTTCTAGATGAGTCGTTGACCCTTTGGGGTCTTAGGGTAATAATAATGATTAATTTTTGTTCAGGAATAAATGAATTTTTACTAACTACATCTGTTCTGTTTGAAGACTGGAATGAAAATATCCCTATATGGTGAAAATCATCCCATTTGCAACTGTCAACATACTTCAGATGCCAGAGAAGTAGTTTTATTGTACTAAGTATAGTATGGAAATATGTACATTCAATGTACTATCTTTTTCTTCTTCAATTCAAGGATTAGGCATTTGCCTGTTCTGGCTTCACTGGTCTTTCCATCTTTCCTCTGGTCTCTCTCTCTCTCTCTTTCCCATTGGTCTCTATCTATCTACCTCATGTCTGCGGCTTGTATTTTACTTTAATCTTTCTTTTTAACCATCCATGTTTCTGAACCATATAACCGAGTGGGAGTGGCCTTACTTTGTAAAATTTTAGTTGAGTTTCTCATCTTGTTTTTTTATTCAGTGTCCTTTCAATTATTCCACAGCTTCTTTGAATGTTCTTTATTTTTTCATCTATATCTTTATCTTTAAAATATGTTATTATGAAGCCTAAATAATTAAACTGTGTCATCTGTTTACTATTTCATTTTTTTATTATTATTATTCGTGACACCTCCAAGGAGTCCGAAGACTCATCACGGGAGGATACCTACAACTGTCTCAACTATTACACCGAACCTCTACTACGAATCATCTCCATCAACACCATCTACCGCCCACCTCCACCACCACAACTAGTATTTTTTGTCTGTAAATTGCGTGTGTTCTGAAGGGCCGATTTGTCTATATGCGGGATGAAAAACCCGAGTTTCCGGGAGAAAAAACCCTGCTACCTCCGTATGAGATCTATTTTCTAAAACTATTTTTGATCTAACATGATCCCGACCTTAAAATACCATGATTTTTGTTTCCTTTTATGAAATTTTTAAATCGTATTGTTGACTTATCTTGTTTAATCTGTAAACTGATTTTTGAAGGTCATCTTCATTCTCTTGTAATATAATCTGATCATCTGCTTACAGCATTGTATTGATAACAGTTCTTCTAGTTAACTGGATATCTTCTTTTATTGTATATTTTAATAATCTGATCAATATATATAAGGTCAGATTTATTTCAATCTCTTCTGTTAATTTATTACCTAACCGTAACCGTATTTTTGTATCTTTATATAAACTTTGTATAGCTTTTACCCTATGTAATGGATATCCTTGTTTTGTTTTTTTCATTATGTTCCATAGTTTTTCTCTGTATATTTTATCAAAAGCTTTATCATAATCTATAAAGGCCATATGAGTCTCTAAAGAGATTTATTTCAATCTCTTCTGTTAATTTATTACCTAACTGTAACTGTATTTTTGGATCTTTATATAAACTTTGTATAGCTTTTATCATATGGATGACAAACAATATTAAATAGGAATTGCATGTGAAAAAGAGGCTATAGAAGAGATAGAAGGAGACAGGTGAAGAAAAGATGCATGAAGAGTATAAGACACAGGCCAGAAGAGTGACTAGTATGGTAAGGAAGATGAAACTGGAATATGAGAGGAGATTGGCCCTAAGATCCAAAAAAAATCCTAGGGAATTTTTTAGCTATGTGGCCAGTAGGAGGAGAAATGACTGTGGAAGAATGATATTGTGGGATAAAAATGGGAATAGAGTGACTGACGCAGAGGACATAGTGGATTTGTTCAATGAACACTTTATTGGAGTATTTCATCCTAGAGGAGTCAGTTTTAATGCTAGAGGGACTGGGCAGGTTCGAGGTTTAGATGTACAGGAGGAAAGTGTGTGTGCTTCAAATACTGAGTACTCTGGATGTCAGTAAAGCTGTGGGACTGTATGGTATTTCACCACAAGTTTTGAGAGAATGTGCTAGGGAACTGACAGTGCCTTTGACCTGACTTTTCAATGCAAGTCTGGCTGCAGGAAAGGTGCCAATGGAATGGAAGGAAGATAAGATAGTGCCATTGCATAAGGCCAGTAGCAGACTGGAAGTGTCTAATTATAGGCCAGTTTGTGTGTCATCAGTAGTTAGTAAGATCTTGGAGAAAGTAGTGAAGGACCATATACAGCATTGGGCAGATGAGGGTAATGTTATCTGTGAGAGTCAACATGGATTTGTGAGGGGTCGCTCTTGTTTTAGTAATATGCTAGCCTTTTATGATAAAGTTACAAGAACATTAGATGAGGGAAGGGCATATACTGCCATTTTCTTAGACTAGTGAAAGCATTTGACAGGGTGCCACATGATAAGCTGATATTTAAGTTGCAGCACATGGGTCTGGATGTCAGATTGGTCAACTGGATTCAGGATTGGCTTTCTGATAGGTATCAGAGAGTTGTGTATGATGGGGCAGTTTCAAGGAAGCAGAGGGTTACAAGTGAGGTCCCACAGGGCTCAGTACTGAGACCTATATTGTTTAATCTTTATATCAATGACATTGTCAGTGGATTGCAAGGGGATATTCTGTTGTTTGCAGATGATGCGAAGCTGGGAAGGATTATTAGTAATAGTGCAGATGTGGCAGCCCTACAAGAGGATTTGAATAAGCTAGATAGATGGGCAAATGAATGGGGGTGTCTGTTTAATGCAGCAAAATGTAAGGTCTTGAGGTTTGGGACACATCGATGGGAGGAGTTAAACTGGAGGAAGTAGGGGAAGATAAGAGATCTGGGGTTGATGATTGATAGAAACCTGAAATTTAGGAGACATATTGCAAAGGTGGTGAAGGTAACACAGAGGATTGCTGCAATAACGAGAAGGACACTGACTTGCAGAGATAAAACAGTTATCATTCCGTTGTATAAGACCCTGATCAGACCACACTTGGACTATTGTTCTCAGATTTGGTCCCCAGGATTTCAAGGGGATAAATTAACTGTCGAAAGGGTACAAAGGCAGATAACAAAGATGGTTTCAGGACTGTTCATTGATAGTTATGAGGATCGGCTGAGGGAATGTGAATTGCAGAGTTTGGTTGATATATGGAGAGATGATATGATTGAAACTTTTAAACTGTTGAGAGGTGGTTATAGGGTTGACACCAGAGAGTTCTTTTGCTTGGTTGAACAGCAGGAAGGAGTAATGACACTCCTTCCTGCTGTTCAACTCCATGTAAGTTATGATGTGGGATCAGCTAGTCATGCATAAATTGCAGGTGCAAACTTGACATTTTGTCTGTTTGCTTACTTGGAAAAAATGGAGTAAAACCAGGTTTAAAATTGCTTGGTATCTTTAACATACTTGCTGATGAGATCGCAATAAAGATCGAAACTGGTCTGGGTAGTGACCTCCCACCATAATGTAACATCATACATCTCCTAGGAGATGGGTTTTACATTATGGAAAATACTAAGAATAGCGATCCGAACTTTCTCCACCTTTGCAACGAGTTGCCCTAGTTTGTACTACGTACTCGAACTACGTGCTTTAGCTTACGCTAGTAGTTGCCGATACATTTATAGTTACCTTATATTCTGCATGAAACTCTTTGATTCCGATCTTTGAGTTTCTTATTCGGTTTTAAAACAATGTGGGATTTAATATCCCCTTAATTTAAATAACGTTTTACATCGCTGAAATGAAGCCTGTTTATGGCTCTTTACTGTAAATAATTTTCTGTAAATAATCGCTATACCCTTAGTATTATACTTTGGTCTAGCTACTCACTGATGAGATCAAAACCGGCCTGGGTAGTGACCTCCCACCATAATGTATAACATCATACATCTCCTAGGAGATGAGTTTTACATTATGGAAAATACTAAGAATAGCGATCAGAACTTTCTCCACCTTTGCAACGAGTTGCCCTAAGTTTGTACTACGTACTTGAACTACGTGCTTTAGCTTACGTTAGTAGTCACCGATACGTTTATAGTTACTATATATTCGGCATGAAACTCTTTGATTCCGATCTTTGAGTTTCTTATTCGGTTTTAAAACAATGTTGGATTTAATATCCCCTTAATTTAAATAATCCTTTTTTTGTTTTGTTTTTTCATTATATTCCATAGTTTTTCTCTGTGTATTTTATCAAAAGCTTTCTCATAATCTATAAAGGTCACATGAGTCTCTAAAGTAAATTCTCATCTTATTTCAATAATTTATAGCCAAGCAAATAAGAAAAGGGTGATCACTATGGGTGATTTTCATTATGGCAATATAGACTGGGATGATGAGATAGCAACTGGAAGTAAAGAAAATGAGTTTTTGAGGATTTGAGTGTCTTGGATTTGATCATGTCATCAGAGGATATAATTATAAATGAGGGTCCAAACTTTCTCCATTTGGTGAGAGTGACCATGAAGTGATTACCTGGGTGGTTGCCAGCAGTGTGAGGACTTCTGTGAATAAAAGGGTATATGTGGAACTACAAGGGAGTCGATTATTTCAATAATTTATAGCCAAGCAAATAAGAAAAGGGTGATCACTATGGGTGATTTTCATTATGGCAATATAGACTGGGATGATGAGATAGCAACTGGAAGTAAAGAAAATGAGTTTTTGAGGATTTGAGTGTCTTGGATTTGATCATGTCATCAGAGGATATAATTATAAATGAGGGTCCAAACTTTCTCCATTTGGTGAGAGTGACCATGAAGTGATTACCTGGGTGGTTGCCAGCAGTGTGAGGACTTCTGTGAATAAAAGGGTATATGTGGAACTACAAGGGAGTCGATTATGAAGAGCGCATGGAATGAGGAGTTAGCTGGAAAAGGGATCGATGCAGCCTCGGTGAATATTCAAGAACTATCTAGTGGAAACAGTGTCTAAATGTATTCCAAGGGGGGTCAGAAGGTTAAATAAGGTTGGTTTGAAATGGATGAACGAAGAGATTAAGCATGTGATACAGAGGGAAATTATGGAGGCAGCTGTTGCAGAAGATATAGTGGAGATACTTAATGAGCAGTTCATAAAGGTCTTTCATTCTTGTGAATGTGACTTCATCGAGGGATTGAGAGCAGTTGATGATGGGGAGGAGAGACTGACTGTAAGTGAGCAAGAGGTGTATGGGGAGTTGAGCAAACTAGATGTTAATAAGGCTGTGGGACTTCATAATATATCACCATGTATTCTGAAGGAATGTGCCAGGAAGTTGACATCTTCCCTGACATATTTTTTTAATATGAGTCTTGCGCTCGGTCAAGTTCCTAAGAAGTTGAAGGAGGCAAGATTGTGCCACTTCATTAGGGATGTGATAGCACTCAAGCATCAAATTATAGGATTATCTGTGTCTCAGGTGTTGTGGTTAAGTTGTTAGAGAAGCTTGTGAGAACTAGGATCCAGAATTGGGTTGACAACAATGGTATTATCTTTGATGGATAGCATGGATTTGCTGAAGGGAGGTCATATTTTAGTAATCTACTTACTTATTAAAATAAGGTGACGGCTTCTCAGGACAGAGGAGAGGGATACACAGTAACATACTTCGATTTTGCAAAGGCATTTGATGGATTACTGCATGATAAGTTGATAGTCAGACTAGAGCAAATGGGGTTGGATATTAGCTTGGTGCATTGGATTGGAGACTGGCTGTTTGATAGGTATCAGCAGGTTGTGTATGGGGGAGTAATATCCCTGAGGAGTTAAGTCACTAGTGGTGGACCTCAGAGGACTGTTTTAGGGCCATTACTGTTAACTTGTACGTTAATGATATTGGCAAAGATTTGTATGGAGATATTTAGTTGTTTGCAGATGATGCAAAGTTGGGATGAACTATGAAGAGTAGAGAAGATACTGTGGCCATACAAGAAGATTTGAATAAATTGAGTGATTGGGAATGGGGATGCAAGTTCAACATTGCAAAACATAAGGTTTTAAAATTTGGGAAACAAACATTGGATGTAGAATTTATACTTGGTAAGGATATATTGTCGGAGGTGGAGGAAATAAGAGATCTTGGGGTGATAGTGGATAAGGATCTGAAATTTAGGGAACACATTGCCAAAATTTTGAAGACAACACAAAGACTTCTGCGAATGATGCAGAGGACACTGCATCATTGTCAGTGTCCTCTGAATAAGAATCTCCCTAGAAGTGGGTAGATTCTTATTCCATTGTATGAGGCTCTGATTAGAGCCTTATACTTAATATCCTCTGCACAGGAGACCACATGTGGACTGTTGTGCAGAGATTTGGTGACCTGGTTTTCAAAAGGACAAAGAGATGTTGTAAAGGGTCTAGAGGCGGCTGACTAAGATAGTTTCTGACCTCTGGAATGGCAAATATGAGGAAAGATTAAGAAGATGTAATTTACAGAGTCTAGTGGATAGGAGGAAGAGGGAAGATATGATAGAGACCTACAAGTAAGGTTTTTTTTATAGGATCAATGTTGGAAAGGTTCTACAGAAGGGAGATCAGGGAAAAAACCAGAGGTTCTCCCACTGTTTTGATCTTCTCTGATGTTTACTGTTTTCCTACTGTATAAAAAGGATGTGAGCAGGGGAGTGAGAAGCAGGTTTTTTGCATCCAGAGTTATGAATGATTGGAATGCCTTGCCTGCAGAGAATTTGAGTGTGTTTAAGGCACGGTACGATGAGCTGTGTGTATGATAAAAGGACCTCCTAGTCTTTGACTCTATGGGATCTTGGGGTAATAATAGTAGTTTGTTTTAACACATAAATATTGTCTATATATGATCTTCCATGTCTAAAACTATTTTGTTCTTCTGAGAGTAGATTGCAATATTTCTAAGGCTTTTACTCAGGATTGTAAATTATGTAACCTGTATTTAATAAACTTATTCCTGTTCAATTTCCACAATCATCTCTGTCTCCTTTCTTAAATATGGATATAACCTTAGCTTTTAATCTATCTGATGGAACCTCACATTTATTAATTTTAAGAATCTGTGATGTAAATATTCTCTGCCATATTTCCAAAGCTCTGTATTTATACCATCTAATCCAGTTGAGTTTCTATTTTTTGATAATTTTATTGTTTCTTTTACTTCTTCCAGTTTTATTGGTTCTATATCAATGCTGATTTCTTAATTATTATTTTCTGTTATTAAATTTGGGTCATACCATTAATTCTTATAATGTTCTATGCATTGTTTCTCTTGTATTATGTTGAATTGTGCTGTACCTCTTTCTTAGTTGTTTAATATCCTTAATATTGTGTGGGCTCTGTCTTGTCTTCCATGTACGTCTTCTTCTGTTTTATTAATACATCGGTCCCAAGAATCTTGGTGAGCTTTCTCTACTATATTTTTATAGTAGTTTTTAGCTATATTTCTTTATATTTCTTCTGTTTCCTTTGTATGTTTTTGCAGGAGTGATTTGTATGCCATTTATTCTTCTTTATTGCATTTTCTATCTCTGTGTTCCAGATTTTTAATGTTTTTTTTTTTTTCTTTTTGTTTATTTGTTTCAGTATTCTTTTTTCTTTCCAAGTACTTCAGAGGCTGCTTTATGGATTATCTTTATTAAAGTTTTCCATTCTTATTCTATATCTTCAATGATTTGGGTTTGCTTTTAGGTTGGATGTTAATTGTGTGATATAGCATTCTAATGCTTTCTTCTTATACTTTTTATACTTGTTCTATTTCTTGTTTTTTCTTATTTACTTCCTTTCTCCATTTTGCTAGTATTTCTGTTTTAGAGGCTACATCTCTCACACATGGAGCTAGTTTCTGATATAAACAATCATAGATCTTGTTCCTCTGCCATTCCAAGTATATTTATTTATCTTCTTTTTTTGAAAAAAAGTATTATTTGTTATGAGAAGCTCAGGAAACAACTTACAGGTGTAGCATGAAATGAGGAGTTAGATGGAAAGGAGATCAATGTAGCTTGGGGGATATTCAAGAACTGTCTAGTAGAAGCAATGTCTGAATGTATTCCAATGGTGAGAAGGTTAAATAAGGTAGGTGTGAAATGAACGAATGAAGAAATTAATCATGCAATACAGAGGAAAAAAAGGTGTTATGGAAGCAGCATAAGAGGAGTGGTAATAATCAATTCCATGAGGATTATAAAGAACTGGCAAGGAGGGTGACTGGTAAGGATAGCAGAAATGAAGTATGAGCAGCAGTTAGCTAATGAAGCCAAAAAGAATTCTAGGGAGTTCTTGCAATATGTAACCAGCAAAAAAAAAAAAGAATGATTATGGAAGGATGACATAGATTGGAGAAAATGGTATAAGAACAACTGCTGCAGAAGATATAGTGTAGATACTTAATGAGCAGTTCATAAAGGTCTCATTCTTGTGAATGTGACATCGTCAAGAGTGTGGGAGCAGTTGATGAAGAGGAGGAGAGAGTTACTGTAAGTGAGCAAGAGGTATATTGGGAATTGAGCAAACTTGAAGTTAATAAGGCTGTGGGACTTGATAATATATCACTATGTGCCAGGGAGTTAGCATCTGCCTTGACATATTTGGTCTTGCACTGGGTTGAGTTCCAAATGAGTGGAAGGAGGGCAAAATTGTGCCACTTCATAAGGGAAGTGATAGAACTCAAGCATCAAGTTATAGGCCTACCTGTGTGTCAGATGTTGTGGTTAAGGTGTTGGAGAGGCAGGTGAGAACAAGGATCTAGAATTGGAATGAGAACAATGGTATTATCTTTGATGGATTGCATGGATTTGCTAAAGGGGGGGTCATGGTTTAGTAATCGACCTACTTATTACAATACATTGAGGCTTCATTGTGCGGAGGAGAGGGATACACAGTAGTATACTTAGATTTTGCAAACGCTTTTGATAGATTACATGATAAGTTGACAGTCACACTAGAATGGACGTTAGAGCTGGATATTAGATCAGTGCATTGGATTGGAGACTGGCTATCTGATAGGTATCAACAAGTTGTGTATTGAGGAGCGATATCCAGATAAAGGAAAGTCACTAGTGGAGTGCCTCAGGGGTCTGTTTTGGGACCATTACTGTTTAACTTGTATATTAACAATATAGGTGAAGATTTGGATAGAGATATTCAGTTGTTTGCAGATGATTCAACGTTGGGATGAACCATGAAGAGTAGTGAAGATATTGTGGCCTTACAAGAAGACTTGAATAAATTGAGCGATTGGGGCACGGTAATGGAGATGTGAGTTCAATGTTGCAAAATGTAAGGTTTTAAAATTTAGAAAAGAAAGATGGGATGCAGAATTTATATTTGGTGCAGATATATTGTTGGAGGTGGAAGAAATAAGAGATTTGGGGATGATGGTGGATAAGGATCTGAAATTTAGGGGACACAGCCAAAATTGTGAAGACAACACAGAGGCCTCTGGGAATGATGCAGAGGATACTGACATGTAGAAGTAGGGAGATTCTTGTTCCATTGTAAGGCTTTGATTAGGCCACACATGGACTATTGTGTCCAGATTTGGTCACCTGGTTTCAGAAGGTCTGTTTCTTTGGCAGTTGCTGTTTAACCAGTATGTTAATGATATTGGTGAAAGTTTGGATGGGGATTTTCAGTTGTTTGCAGATGATACAAAGTTGGGATGAACTATGAAGACTAAAGAAGATGCCGTGTCCTTACAAAGAAGACTTGAATATATTGAGTGAATGGGCATGAGAATAGGAATGCCAGTTCAATGTTGCAAAATGTGAAGTTTTAAAATTTGGGAAACAAAGATGAGCTGTAGAATTTATGCTTGTTGGGGATATATTGTTAGAGGTGGAGGAAATAAGAGATCTTGTGGTGATGGTGTGGATAAGGATTTAAAATTTAGAGGATGCATTGCCAAAATTGTGAGGTCTACACAATGAATTCTGGGAATGATGCAGAGGACACTTGACTTGTAGACGTAGGGAAATTCTTGTTCCATTGTATAAGGCTTTGATTAGGCCACACATGGACTACTGTGCTCAGATTTGGTCACCTGGTTTTCAAAAGTATGAAGAAATGTTGGAAATGGTCCAGAGGTGACTGACTAAGGTAGTTTCTGACCTCTGGAATGTCGAGTATGAGGAAAGATTGAGAAGGTGCAGTTTACAGAGTCTGGTGGATAGGAAGAAGAGGGGAGATATGATATGCATACGGCATGAATATCGTGATGCAGGCAGCTGGTCACTTTTGCACTATAATGCACGATTTCATTGTTCGAACATTGTGAGACAGTTTTTGAGCAAAAACCAAGTTTGTGTGTTGGATCACTCATCGTATTCACCTGATTTAGCACCCTGTGATTTCTTTCTCTTCCCCTGACTTCATTTGCCGACAAAAGGAAAGCACTACTGAAAACATTCAAGCAGCAGTAACCATGACCCTCAACAGTATTCGAAAAACCGATATAAAAAACTCATTTAACGAATTAATTGATCGTGCCAAATGCTGTATCGAAGCTGAGGGAGAGTATATTGATTGAAATAAATGATTTGAATAATTATAATTGGCCTGTGTTTTATTTTCTATCAAAATTTCGGTTTCTTTTTGGACAGAGGGTGTATATAACTATGGGATATAGTATCTCAGTCGAAGTAATGGAAATCATATACATATCTCATAGTATACTATATCCTATATAGCAAATAAAGGTAATTGCATTAGTAGCTGCTTAAATGGAATTTATGCCACTAGTAAATGTTAACCTTTACAATGTGATGAAGAGGGCTTTGACTTTGAGTGCTGAACCTGGTGATAGCATCAGAGGATTGGTCCATACCCAAGATTAGTACTTTGCCTAGAACGGGGAAGATGATCATGTAGTTTTGAGAGAGCATCAAAATGAGTAGCTGGAATATTCGGTTAAGATAATATATACGTGGAACTAAGAGTTGTTATTATAACAGACTTAGGAAGTGGCTTGGTACAGTGCAGTGACATAAGAAACTGCAAGATTGCCAACATTGTACGAAAAGTGGAGAATGAGTGTTGAGGGAAAGAGTAATAAGTTGCACAACTAGAATCAGGAAGATAAATTAGCTGACAGTCAAATGAATGGATAGCATCATGAAGCATTAAGAGAAAGGTTAGCAGCAAGCTCATGAGCAGTATAAAGCAGTCAAGAAGATTGACCAGCATGGGAAGAAAGGTAAAATCAGATTATGAAAGGAAATTAGTTGAGTACACTCAAGGAAATTCCAAAGAGTTATTGCACTGTGATAAGTAAAAGGAAGAAGGATATAGAAGTATAGCTTTTATGAATGCAAATACAGGAATGGGACAGAAGCAGAAGAAATAGATGACTTATTGGATCCATTTGTGAGTGTGTATTTTTCAGGTGGAGATCATGCAGTGATCTTTGAGATAAGGATTCATATGAGAATACAGGTATATGATCTGGAGGTGTCTAAGATATTACAAAATCCTGATATGAATATGGACATGCAGTATTTGTAAAAGTGCATGGGAGGGTCGTAGGGTGTTGGATCGTAGCTTGTGCTCAGTCAAGTTTTATCGTCTTATAGTTCTCTCTCATTAGTATTTAACTAGTTGTAGGCTGATATATCATCCGAACATGAAGAAAATTTATAATATACTGTGCCACTCCATGTTCTGAATTGCATGAGCAACTTATTATTATTATTAAACAAGACCTCATGGAGTCAAAGACTCATCTGGGAGGGCCTTTTATCACACACACATCTCATCGTACCGTGTCTTAAACACACACTCAAACTCCTTGCAGACACCACACTCTCAGGTAAGGCATTCCAATCATTCACAACTCTGTACGAAAAAAACCTGCCTCTCACTCCCATACTCACACTCTCTTTATACAGTTTCCAGGGACCTCTGGTTCTCCCCTGATCTCCCACTATTCTCTGTAGAACTTCTCCACCATTGATCTTATAACAACCCCTTACCAACTTGTAGGTCTCTATCATATCTCCCCTCTTCCTTCTCTCCACTAGACTCTGCAAATTACATCTTCTCAATCTTTCCTCATACTCAACATTCCAGAGGTCAGAAACTACCTTAGTCAGTCGCCTTTGGACCCTTTCCAACATCTCTTCATCCTTCTGAAAACCTGGTCACCAAATCTGGGCACAATAGTCCATGTGTGGCCTAATCAAAGCCTTATACAATGGAACAAGAATCTCCCTACTTCTACACGTCAGTGTCCTCCGCATCATTCCCAGAAGTCTTTGTGTTATCTTCACAATTTTGGCGATGTGTCCCCTAAATTTTAGATCCTTATCCACTATCACCCCCAGATCTCTTATTTCCTCTACTTCTAACAATATATTCTCACCAAGCATAAATTCTGCATCCCATCTTTGTTTTCCAAATTTTAAAACCTTACATTTTGCAACATTAAACTCACATCCCCATTTGCTTGCCCAATCACTCAATTTATTCAAGTCTTCTTGCAAGGCCACAACGTCTTCACTACTCTTTATAGTTCATCCCAACTTTGCATCATCTGCAAACAACTGAATATCTCCATCCAAATCTTCGCCAATATCATTAATATACAATTTAAATAGTAATGGCCCTAAAATAGACCCCTGAGGCACTCCACTGGTGACTTTCCTTTTCCTGGATATCGCACCCCCATACACAACTTGTTGATACCTGTGAGATAGCCAGTCTCCAATCCAATGCACTAATCTAATATCCAACCCCATCTGCTGTGGTTTGACTGTCAACTTATCATCATATACTCTATCAAAAGCTTTTGTGAAATCCAAGTATATTACTGTGTATCCTTCTCCTCTGTCCAAGGAAGCAGTCACTTTATTGTAATAAGTAAGTAGATTACTAAAACATGACCTCCCTTTAGCAAATCCATGCTGTCCATCAAAGATTATACCATTGTTGTCAACCCAACTCTGGATCCTAGTTCTCACAAGCTTCAACAACAACTTAACCACAACCCCTGACACAGAGATAGGCCTATAGTTTGATGCTTGAGTTCGATCACCTCCTTTATGAAGTGGCACAATCTTGTCCTCCTTCCACTCTTTAGGAACTTGACCAAGTGCAAGACTCGTATTAAAAAATATGTCAAGGCAGGTGTCAACTCTCTGGTACATTCCTTCAGAATACGCGGTGATATATTATCAAGTCCCACAGCCTTATTTACATCTAGTTTACTCAACTCCTCAAACTCCTCTTGCTCACTTACAGTCAGTCTCTCCTCCCCATGATCAACTTCTCTCAATCTCTCCATGAAGTCACATTCACAAGATTGAAAGATCTTTATTAACTGCTCATTAAGTATCTCCACCACACATTCTGCAACAGCTGTCTTTATACCATTTCCTCCAATCAATGTCATCCTTCCATAATCATTCTTTCTTTTGCTGGCTACATATCGAAAGAACTCCCTAGGATTCTTTTAGGCTTCATTAGCTAACTGCTGTTCATACCTTTCTTTAGCTACTCTCACCAACCAAGTCACCCTCCTTTCCTGGTCTTTGTAGACCTGATGAAATTGGTTACTTCCACTTCTCTTATGCTGCCTCCACAATGCCCTTTTTCTCTGTATCGCATGCTTAATCTCTTTATTCATCCATCTCACACCTACCTTATTTAATCTTCTCACCTGTGGTATACATTTAGACATTGCATCTACTAAATATTTTTTTTTGTGATAAATACTTTAATAAATCATCCTTCAACTGTACCAGGTTATTATTAAACTGATTTTAGGCCAAGGTTCTCTTTATTATATAGGGTTCCCGCTAAGATTGGAATTATTTTAATGAGCGGTGCGATGAAAAATAATCAGGCAAATACAAGATTCAATTCAAATAAAATTATTTAATGCAGTGTCACATAAATTACATCATAACACAGTATTCCAACAGGGACATTACAATTAAATGAGTATATAACTCTCATTAAGATACTATTATACTACCCAGCTGAGCTTAAAATTTATAATTAAAAACTATATTAACAGATCTTAATCTTCTTGTTACAAAGAACTTCTATCATAACTTCATTCTGACCAAGGTTACATCTCAAAACATTTTGAATATCAAATTAGTTCAAGATATTCAGAAAGAATACAACTCATGAACCATCAGCCATTCATTTGTAATTCTCTGAGCTCAGTCATTCAAATTTAGTTCTTGTAAGTTCGAGATTCCTAAATTACAACAAATAGGCTTCTCAATATTCTCGTTCAGTCAATGAACACTTAATTAAATAATATAGCATTTGTCACTTGAAGAGGGAAAAGGCTTAGGACATCACTCATTCAATCTTGACTCGCTAAATACAGCAACTAGGAATAAATTACTTTCGGTGGAATTAATTTTGGTCACTTCACACTAAAGTAAAGGTAATCTTACCAGGATATAGCTTCATCACATCATAAGGAGATCGAACAACTTTAAAATCCATACTGACTTTTATATTGTAGTAACATAAACTTAAAAGAATCTTCTATTTTCGCTTTTCGGCACATAAAATTCCCCTTTAGTTTCTAGTTAACATTCTCCTTACTCTCCCACTCCTTTCTGTTTTTTTTACTTTCGTTTTCCTGCCAGTAACTGGTTCTCACCGGTTTAGCTCACATCGAACTTGCTTTTCCCTTGGTATATAGTAGTTCATGCTCCAATACATGCTTGGAGAAATTTGCATGATTTCTCACAACAACCAATCAAACGATATCATAAGGAAACTTCTGGGTATATTAAATTTACATATGTCACAGTTTCTTATATTATTATTATAGGAATAAAGCAAATAAAATAAATCACATAAATAAAATTAACTAACAAAACTCAAAAGGAATTACATGAATAACATTTTATAAGCTAGAGGCTAACAATATAAATTTAAATAAGTCCTGCTAATGATATGGTAGGTCATGTTAATTATGAATGAAGTATTATTAATTATAAATATCTTCATTCACAATTTAACAGGAGGAAATGGTGCTCTTTACCAGCCTGTTTAAGTTTAGCTTCACAGGGAAAGAGGTCTGAATAATTTCATTATATATGGGAAGCTTCAAGATAGCAAATTTATAGACCCATCAGTTTCTTAGGGGTGGTTAAGATAGTAAAAAAGTTGGTGAAGAGCAGTATTCTGAAATAAAAAAAGGGATTTGTGAAAGATCAATCTTACCTGAGTAATTTACTTATTTTCTTAAACAAAGAGTGATAGATAAAAGGGAATGGCGAAATATATTCTGTAAATTGGAACAAATGATGGTGAAGCTGGTAATGGGGATTGCATGAAAGATAACATTGATGTTGCTGATGAAAGGGAGTTATATATATGTTAGAAATTATGGACTTTGCAACTGTGTTATAAATAACCCTTTTAATTTCCCGACGTTTCAATCTGCATATTAAGATCATCATCTGGAACGTATACAAATATACAGGGCAAGCAGAGTTACATTACATACAGTAAGCTAGAGAAACAATGATTTGATTATAGGTTATTCTACTGGCATGACCTCTAGTGAAAAAATACAATAAGATAAAAATAAATAAATTATTTAGAAACTACATCAGCTAAATTCTATTTATGATAACATGAATAAACATTCTTTCTTATAAATACTTTTCTTTCAGTAACAATGATGTCCTATTTTTAGCATTGCAATTGTTATTTTTGATTTAGGATCCTGGATTAACTAAAGTCTTGTTTATAGTTACTCTTAGAGTGGAAGGTTCCGTGGATCGAATATGTGCCTTCCATATGTTTGGGATTTTTAAACCATCATTATTGTTGAGATTGGGGTGGTTGATAAGAATCTCAAAGGCTTCCTTAAATTTGCATTCATACCATGTTTTGGTATGAAAAGCACTAGTTGATGTAGACAACTCGTGCTTTTCCAGTTTATTCTATGTAAAGTGTTCAGGGCATGATCAGAAAGGTAATATGTTAGAAATTATAAAAAAAAATAATAATTATCACCATAATTATTATATTTAATGTGTCGTTTATGTTCTTTTTGTCTGATAGGAATTGTACATCCTGTTTTCCCTATGTATGGTATGTTACAAGTGCAATAAATACGGTATACTCCAGGGTGGGCCAGCAGAGGGAGTGGGTCTTTGGATGAGTCGAGTAAGCTTTTTAATTTTAATTTTGCAGGAGGTTTAAAGGTGGCTTTGAGGTTGTATTTTTGTAGTGTTCTGTTTATTTTTTCTGATGTCCCTTTAAAGGAAGGAATGGTTATAGTTTTATTGTAGTCTAGTTTGTCTTTGTTTTTTATTGAGGTCTTGTAGAGAATTTTGTTAATAGTGTTTTGGCTGTACCCATTTTTTTGAAAAGTATTGCTGATAACTTTAAATTTGCCTTTCAGTGCATGTTCACTGGAGCAGATCTTCAGAGCCGTGTTTTTTAGAGTATTAATGACACCTAGTTTTTGTGTTGGGTGGTGGTAGGAGTTTATGTGTATATATTGGCCAGTATGCGTTTGTTTCCGGTAAACTATGTAATGTAACTCAGCTTGCCCTGTATATTTGTATATGCTCCAGATGATGATCTTAATATTATTATTATTATTATTATTATTATTCCTGACACCTCCAAGGAGTCCGAAGACTCATCGCGGGAGGACACCTACAACTGTCTCAACCACTACACCGAACCACTACTACGAATCATCTCCTTCAACACCATCTACCGCCCATCAAGATCAAATGAAGATCAAAATGTTGGGAAATTAAAAGAGTTATTTATAACACGGTTGTAAAGTCCATAATTTGTAATATGAATGCTGATCACCATGGAACACTAAAAGAAAGGACTTTATATGTGGCTGATAAATTGTACTTGGGATTTGGAGTTAGATTTATGGAGAAAGGAAGTACAAAATCAGTGAAACTCAGCCTATTGGGGGATGATGTAGGTCTGACATTGAAGTTCATGTATATTAATGACAGAAACATCAGGAATATGGATAAAAGGTTTTTGCTTTGGTTAGCTTGACTCGTCAAAAATTAAATGCAGAGCTAATCATAATCACCCATCTTATAATTCCCCATATATCCTTTTTCTTGGCAGTAACCTTTTCTTGTTTCACCTCTTCCCAAAGAACTACTTCATGATCACTTTTACTAACCGGTGTCAGTGTTAATACCTCACTAACAACTACATCTTGTGAAGTTATCACCAAGTTCAATACTCTAAAACCTCTTGTTGCTTTGGTCACATGCTACTTAAGATATTTATCCCTCAGAAATTCATTGAACTCATTCTCTTTGTTCCTGTACACTATCTCCTCCTTCCATTCTATATTCCTGTAATTAAAGTCTCTCATCAGGATCACCTTCTTTTATGTACCCAACGAATATGCATTAACATTTCACAATTGATGTTATTTACATTTCCTGGCCTATAACAACATCCTATCAGATATACTGTTAATTCAACTTAACACCACACAGATTCAAAATATGCACATATACTATCAACTTCCACACTTTGTGGACACTTCAATTATTAACTCCCCCACTTCTTTTCATCTTCCTATCCCTCTGGAAAATTCTATATCCTTCCATTTCTACTGCTGATAGTTTATCATCCTCAGGCAACCAAGTTTCACACATGCTGATTATCTTTGGGCATACTGACTCAATACGAGAGAGATAAACCAAGGGGTCCGACAGGGATGTCCCCTCTCAGCAACTCTTTGTAATATCTACTTAGATGAAATAATAATAAAATGCAATAAAAATTTACATCAAGGAATTAAACTTTCTCCTACAGTAAACTTAAACACTCTCCTCTTTGCCGACGACCAAATAATAATTACAAATTCTGAAGATAACTTACAGAAAGCTATTTTAGATCTAAATGAGGTATCCAAAGATTATGGTATGATAATATCAACAGAAAAATCAAAAACTATGGCCTTTAAAGGACAAGATCCAGCAAGAACTAAAATAGTACTAGATAACAAGATCTTAGAACAGGTGAATTCATTTAACTACCTAGAATGTATGATCACATATGAAAATGAAAAAGATATAAACGTATATATTGCAAAATATTTAAAAATAACAGGTGTAATTAACTCTATATTTAAACCAAACCTAGTTCAAATACAACCCAGACTAAAAGTATACAATACATTAGACCTACCAGCCTTATTCTATGGAAGTGAAATCTGGGCAATAAAACAAAAAGACAAACAAAGATTAACAACAACAGAAATGAAATTTATGAGAAAAACTGCAAAGTATACCCAATGTGATCACAAAAGAAACAAAGAAATTATGAAAGAATTAAATCAAGAACCAATAATAGAAAAAATTAAAAAATATAAACATAAATGGATGGAACACGTTCAAAGAATGAAAACAGAAAGATTACCAAAACAAGATTACCTTAAAGTACAAGCCATTAGGAAAAAGAAAACTGGGACGTCCTCTTAAAAGATTCAACGATGACTTCTAAGGCCGGAACAGGCCACACTAGGCCTAAATCCTTGATATGCATGATGATGATGATACTGACTCAATTAGTGCAACAAACTCAGTTGACTTATTTTGAATGCTCCTTACATTTATATACAAACATAGAATTGCCCCTGTCTGTGATGGCATTTTACCAACACCATTTTCTACTCCAGCTGCTATACCACAAATCCTAACTCTGATTGATTATACCTGTGTAATCCTCACCTTATCTTGCCAATATCATATCTTCAACCTCATTTCCATCCTCCTCCTACCTTACAACCAGTTTGGCTGTGCTATCCTGCTTCACAAGCAATCCTTTAATCGGTTATGGCACTAACATCTTGATTCTGTGCCTTCTCAGTAGACAATAGTAAACGGCCAACACCAAATCTTTTCAAATGCAGTCAATCAAGTTTAAACCATTCTAACTTTCCTTCAAATTCATTCCACAGATTCACAAACTGAATCAATCCCCTTTGCCTCATATAACTCCAGCCATCTTGCTATTCATTATGCCTGCTCTCCTTCTCAACTCACTATTGTCGTATCTTGGCAACAGGCCAACGATTTTCCTAGGGACACTGTTATCCTTTAGCTCCTGAAACAATTTCCACAAGTCTTTATCATCTTTCCTTTTTTCACCAACTAAGTTGAGGGTTGGCAGCCCGCGGGCTTCATGCAGCCCATAAAAGGTTGACCATACTTACATGGCATGTGGCCTGTATGTTGAATTATTTAAATAATACATTTTATATTATGAATAATAAATTAAAAATAATTTTATACATATACTTCGTGATATCGCCATGCAACTTGGCACGAATCAACCTTGTGAGCATCATGAGTAGGGATAACAAAAGTGACTTCATCAGACGTTAACCAAGATTTTGGCGTACATTAAAGAACATATTTTCATTAGAAAATGTCCAAAAATTTTATCGATGCTTACCATAAAGCAGGGAGACACACATATTGTGATGCATAAACTATATTACTTTGTTTTTACATGATAATAATTTTTCATTGAGTTTCATTTTCATTCTAGTTTCATATCTCGTACTTTAAATATTTGTCTTTTTTAAGATTGATGTAATAAAAATTGATAAAATAAATATTTTTTTCACTCACTATTTTCGCTTAATTAAATGCTTGAGGCCCTTTCAAACTCCGTAAGTTTGAAAAGGTTGCCAACCACTGAACTAAGTCATTCGTGCCCAGCTCCCACTAACTCTGATGCCTGCTGTTTCCTTCACTGCAAAGCACCACTTATTTGCCGGCATGGCTGGCCGAGTGGTTAGCGTATCTGCACTCCAGCCAAAAGGCTGCGGGTTCAAATCCCACTGTGGGCATGGATGTTTGTGATTGCCTGTGAAAATACTAGTGGTGGCAATAGGTGCCGTTGGTATAGTTGCAGTTTGCCGGTGGATTTAGTGATGGAGATAGAGCTGTAGAGTAGTTGCCCTCCTTCGATGAGTCTTTGAACTCCCTGGAGGTGTCAAGTAATAATAATAATAATTTGTCTCAATGTTCCATCAGGAAAGCATGTTTTGTTTACTATATTAGGCATCACACCTGTAAAGATTGAGTGTCTCATACAATGTTGTAAGATTATCCTTTGACTCTTTCTTCATAATACTGACTTCCTCCTTCTCATCAGCCAATCTTTTCTTTAGATGTTTAATCTCATCTTTCAGATGCTTCATTTCACTTTTCTCTTTCATGAACTTTTTGGCTAAGCTCTTCCACTCCGTTCACTTTGTTATCATGACTAACACTCCCATGATATTTTTGTGTACCACTGGTGACACTAGCTCCCATTTTAAAACTCTCTAACTTATCATTACATTTTCCACATACATTAATGCTTTCCTTCTTTTCATTCACTCTGATAGTCTACAGATCTTTTATGTTTTTTGGTGCATACATGAATCAATTCTCGCAACGCATCCACTGGCAAAAATCCAGGGCAGAATTTGATCTTTGTGCCCAGGCTTTCCGTTTTAATGGCTTGCTCATTTTTCCTCCTAGAAAGCAGACCTTATGGACTCTCTCATTAACCAAACCTCTGATAATATCTCCATATAATACTATTCTTGAGTCATTTGTCACCTTTTTTTTTTCTTTTATTTTATCCTTTTTGCACTTTTTTTGAACTTTCTTATTTGTTTCAACTAAACGTCTAATATCACTTTGTCTAACATCATTCTGGTTTTTCATTTTGAACAACTCTTTCTTCAAATTATGCAATCTAGCAATTTTATTCTCTGTCTTTTACTTTCTTCATTCTTATGTTCTTTCACTCCCTCGATGTCACTGGCTTTGGTTTTATTATTCACAAAGTCTTTTGCTCCACACTTAAGCTTTCATTCCTTCAGTCTGTTTTGCATTTGGTGATAACTTGTAGTCTAACAACATATTGCACTTTCTACAAATCCATACTTTCTCTCATCTCCTGTTCAGTCTCTTCATGAACATCTTTCGCATTTCATTACCGATTCTTATTGCACTCAAAACATCGTCTCATTTTTGAAAAAGTATGCATTAATAGCATTTGATCTTCTCATTACAGTGTGCAGACTTCATTCATACTGCCATTGTGTTCAGTTCAAGGCAAGATTAACAAAGTCAGTAACAAATCCAAAAAACCCAATAATCATGCATTTAACTAAGCCATCAAAAACAAACAGTATTATTCTAAAATTCAAGTAACATTCCCAATTATTACACAAAATAGCACTTATCCTTTCTGTAGCTGTTTATCAGAAATCTCTTACTGAATGTAAGAGGCCCTCTAGTGACCCTAGGGATCACTCAGACTTAGATAAACTGCATAAAGTTTTTCACTTATTACAAAGAATTAATTTATACAAATACATTTGATCGTAAATTTTATTTATGTGTAGATGTGGCATTGCTTTTTTTTTTTTTTTTTTGTTTTATACAGAACATGTTATTTATGTGTTTACTATTTTTTTCACTTATGTACTGCTGTAACCTTTGGAATGGTGCCAGTATGACTTTTGGTGTCCTTGCAACAATAAACCACCAACCAACTATAACTATCAATGACAGTAACCATTCTGTTTGTTCAGAACTCCTCTTCTATGCTTTCAATCCACAGGTTTTCTCAATTTTCAGTGATTATCCCTTGTTTCTGCACCTCTTGTCTTGTGCTGAGAAAATTCTTCTGCTTCTATCCTCTTAGCATCCAGTGAAGCTGAAATAATTTGGTATTAACTGCTATATCTTTCCTTTTTTTTTTTTTAAACTAAGCAATCAAATTTTGTAACTACCACAAATATTCTGTCTTTATAAGAAGTGCTCCACAGAACTGACACCATTCTTGGTCATCCACCTCGAGATCCCCTTCACCTTCCAAAGAAACCCAGATAATGAAATCTGTGCACTATAGGTTCAGATATCATATCAAAGTCTTATAAGAAGGGATAATAATTTCCTTATCCTTACTCATTGTAATTTATAATATCCAAGTGATACTTTAATTGTTTTGTCCCCTTCCAGTTGTCATCAACCATTATCCTCAAATTCCTTTTTGGCTCGCAAAGCAGACGAACTAGCCAGAATGCATGCTATACACGGACATTATATTATGACCTTATAGCTGTAGTTGCTTTAACCATAATCTCAAAGTCCTACTCTACTCAGTTTCTTACATTACATGCCTATCAATATAATACATCTTCTTGTTAGCCTAACTTACATAGTTAACCAGCAACTATTTTCCTTTGCTACCAAGTCAGTCTGTCAAAACCATCCTCCTGGATCTCTGCATCAGTTGTTTATTATTGGCCTCTGTAATTTTGCACCATAGCAAACTGAATATACTCTTCAAATTATCATGATGCACAAATTAACTATTCAGTGGCCCTATGTCACACCATAGTCACTCACCTGCTATCTTCATTATGTTCTATCATATAGTACTCTTTAAAATCTATTCTGTGAATTATCTGTCAATTAACTCTTAATGTCACCAATTTCTTATCCATTCTCATTTGCTCCTAAAATGTAATCCAGTTTATGTAATTGATTTCTGTGTGGTATCTATCAAATTGGCTTTGATATATTGAGCAATATCATGATGCAGCCATCTTCACCTAACTGAATAGTAATTTATTAATGTTTCTGTAACAGTAATTTACTACTGTTATAGAAAGCGGTAAATTACGAAGGCATGAATTACTATTATTATTACTATTACTATTATTACGGGCAACTCCAGGGAGTCATTAGACTCATCGAGGGAGGCCCCAAATCATATTCATCACAACTATCTGACATTCATGCAGTATCTATCATACCTCGCCTTAAACTCATTCACTGTCACAGCATCCACTACAGACTCAGGGAGCACATTCCACTCATTCACTACTCTAAAAGTAAAGAACCCAGCTCTAACACCTTTACTAACCACACTTTTGCCCAGTTTCCATGGATGTCCCCTAGTCCTCCCACAACCAGCCCTGTTCTCAAAAATATCTTCTGAATTAATTTTATAGAAACCTTTCAGTAATTTGAATGTCTCAATCATATCTCCCCTCCTCCGCCTATCAACCAATTTTTGCAACCCACAAATCCTCAACCTGTTCTCATACGGTTCATTCCACAGACCTGCTATCATCTTGGTCACTCGCCTCTGGATCCTCTCCACCTCCTCCCCATCAAGAAGAAACCTAGGTGACCAAATCTGAGCACAGTAGTCTAGATGGGGTCTTATCAAGGCTCGATAGAGAGGAACAATAACCTGCTTGTCTCTGCTTGTCAACGTATTCTTCAGCAACCAAGTGATTTGATGAGCTGTTTTGGTCACTTTTGCAATGTGTCTCCTAAATTTCAATTCCTTATCCACCAACACTCCTAAATCTCGTGCCTCATCAATTTCCTGGAGCTGGGTTCCACCAATGCAGTAAACTGCCGCCAATCTTTTCACCCCAAAATGCATAACCTTACATTTTGCCACATTAAACTGACATCCATTCTCCTTAGCCCAGACCTCCAATCTATCCAAATCATCCTGCAAAATTTTGACGTCATCTGCATTCACTATTGCCCTACCCAACTTCGCATCATCTGCAAACAAATGAACTGTTCCTCTCAGATCATTTCCTATATCATTTATGAACAAATTAAACAGCAGTGGTCCAAGAACAGATCCTTGTGGCACACCACTAGTCACAGGCCGTCTTGTGGACTCTACTCCCGAGTAAACCACTCTCTGATATCTCTCCGTCAACCACCCTCCTATCCATCTCACCAACCCTATGTCCATTCCCATATGCTGCAATTTACTGATTAGAATTCCATGTGGAATCCTGTCAAAGGCCTTGGCAAGGTCCAGTAGAATCACCGTAAACCCATTACCCTTATCCAGTTCAGCCGTCACTGTGTTATAATACGTGAGCAAGTTACTGAGGCATGACCTACCCTTCACAAAACCATGCTGTCCCCGATACAGTATCCCATTTTCTTCTATCCAATCTTGTATTTTCCTCTTGACTATTTTCTTTAAGACCTTTACAATGATTCCTGATATGCTAATCGGTCGGTAATTTACAACAGCAGTCTTGGAACCACCTTTATGCAGTGGAACTATTTTCCCCTCTTTCCACCCGCTCGGGACTAACCCAGACCCGAGACTCAAATTAAACAAAATGGTCAAGGGTACTGACAGTTCTTTAGCTGCTTCTCGTACAACACGAGCTGGTATACCATCCAATCCCACAGATGTATTGACATTGAGGTTATGCAATAGACTACTCACCTCCACTTCATTAACCACAATTCCCGTATAATCTACTGGTTTATTCGTTTCTGCAATGTCACCACCTGGATGATATACTTTTGCAAAGTGCTCACTCAGTAACTCAACTATCTCAACTGATTCAGTTACCTCCCTACCATCGGCATTCTTTAAAATCAATCTGCCATGTACATTTTTCCTTTTACTTGCTACATATCTAAAAAACTGTTTAGGATTCTCTTTAGCCTGCATGGCCAATGTTCTTTCGTAATCCTTTTTTGCTTTTCTTACCACACTCGTCACCCTTCTGGCCTGCGCTTTATACCGTTCATGTGCCTGCCGGTCACCCTTCTCCTTAAATTCCCTCCATAGTTGTTTCTTTTTTTGCAACTCAAGCTTAATGGTGTTATTCATCCATTTAACCCCTACTTGATTTATTATTCGGACTCTAGGTATACAGTCAGCCATTGCTTCATGCAAGCACTTCTTAACTACCTCCCATGCACTATCAACTTCTAGTCCTTGCAGTTGTACATGCCATGGCACTGAACCAATCAAACTCCTAAGCTTGTCATACTTTCCCGCCCGATAATTCCACATGTACCCTGTCTTAATTGAAAATTCTACACCTTTAGCCACCTCCCAAGTTAAGACCCTATGATCACTCTCACCGATTGGTGGCAATGTGGTCATATTTGTTACAGCCAAATCCTCAGATGTAATTACTAGGTCAAGCACTCTCTGACCCCTAGTATTTTCCATTACATGCTGTCGCAGATAGTTATCCCTTAATAACCGCATAAAATCCAGTTCCTTCCTCCCGTGTGTCCTCTCCTCACTCCAATCAATGCGACCATAGTTGAAATCTCCCATAATAATCACCCTCCTTCCACCCATTTCTTCTATTTGCTTGTGCATACTGTCACCACCATCTTTTCCATCACCTGGTCTATAGCAGCACCCAATTGTATATTTAGTTCTGCTAGCCACAATCTCACACCAAATGGCCTCAAATGTGCTCTTTTCTCTATCCTGCAATTCAACTTCTATTCTCCTTGGCTGGAGCTCATCAGCTATCATCAACAATACTCCTCCCCCCATTTTATTCTCTCTGTCATTCCTGAACACACTATACCCATCACATTCAATCCCACTAGTTATATCATCTACAGTCAGCCATGTTTCACTAATACCTATAACCTGTGGTCTGGAAGTGCCAACCATGGCCAAAAACTCTTCCTTCTTGTTCCTAATACTCCTAGTATTAGTGTACATGAATTTAAGACCCCCATTAGCCCCAACCCTACCTTGATGCCTTATATTAACTATCCCACTCTGATTTGTTGTCCTTATTTGCTCTGGCATATTATATTCATTCTTACATTCAACTGCCTCCTTAAGGACTGTATCTCTACCCCCCCCCCTAACAAATCTAGTTTCCCTGAATTTGCACATCCACTACATTCAGCAACACTTTCTCAAGTCTTCTTACACCGTAACCATTCAAATGCAAGCCATCCATCTTATATAGATCCTTTCGCCCATCAAACTCACTCCACACATCCACAAATTCCACACCACTCGTCATACATAACCCACGCATAAAGTCATTTGCAATTATAGCCCTCCTTTTAAACATTTCACTGTCATACCGTGGCAAAAGACTAATCATTCTAACTCTCTCACTCTTTTCTTTTGCTACCTCAAACAATTCATTCAGGTCTTCTATCATTTCCATTTTATCTCCTTTCAAATCATTCGTACCTGCCACAACAATCATTTCTTTCACTCTTTCCTTTTGCTCTCTAATAGACGCAGTTACGTCCTTTATGGTCGCACCAGGTTGGTACGATTTTGTCAAGTCCTCTACTAACACACCTCGTACTAACGAGTCTCCATACAGCACTCTATCCTTCATTTTGTTCATGTTCACATTCATACGTCTATTTTTCCTGTCATACCTTTTATTATTGGTTGGTTCATTCAGTCTACTTTTATTCATGCACTCTAGCTGCTGTTTTGCTCTTTCTATCGCACTATTCAACAACGCGATCTCACTCAATGCATCTATCTCATCTTTTTTGTTCTCTGAGAAACCATTTATACTATCATTCACACTTTCTACATTCACACTCTCACAATTTTCATGTACAACCTTGCCGTTTCTTGTCATATCCCTATTTCCTTCATTTTGAAGGTTGACAAAAATATCACACTCACGATCCGAAATACACTTCAATTCCGCATTCTCCCTACATTTTCTACACACATTCAATCCATTATTATCATCTAACCACACTCCGACCGCACTCCGCAAAGCGTACATTTCACAGCTAGTACACTGACTCATTTCTTTCATGCTACCGTTCTTTGATAACGATGGCGAACCTTCATTACTGGCCGCCATTTTCCTACGAACAGGTGCCATATTTATCTGTAACGTGTTTTGTCAAATTAAACGTTATAACACACCAAAAATAGACGCACTAAAATACGCAAGGCAAACAAAACAAAACTACACAATATTAAGTAATTTGTATCGATAACTGAAAATGATACTTGTCTTATCTGGAGCTTGCACGAACACTACTCATTACGAATTCATCTAGCGGCGACTTCCGACATAGATTATGTTATAAAACACTTAGTACACTAACCACGTTAATAAAGCTCTAATAATATACCAAAATTATTGAATCCAAAACACCAAAACAAAAAAAATTGAATCCAAAACACCAATAAATCAACAAAAAACACAAATCTCTCAGGAGCTCTCCGATAGCACGACCGTTCACCAGCTAGCCTCGACACCAACGATTACTCTTCACAAAGCCATGCTGACTCTCTACAGAGTATCATATTCCTATATACTCATTCCTGTACAGTACAGGAATAGGTACCTAGGAAGTTGTGGAGTTAGCAGACCCATCATGTGAGGTTCATTTAACTGACAGTACTATTTCTGATATACTCCTTTAAAGGAATGTGTCCTGTCCTCATTTTCCTCACTTTGGGCCTAGTTAGTGTTGAGGCTTAAATTAAACAACCAGATCAGAGCACTGCTAGTTCTCTTGCAGTTGCTTGTAATAATGCATGGACTGAAACTCAATGATTTTGTAATAACCTAAGCATCAAGTTAATCTGTCCTCTTATATCAATCTTCATGTCATTTCTGTTATTCTGTGAATTATCTGTTCTTCTGTTTCTGTCAGTTTCTACTGACAGAAATTGAATGCAGATAGTAGGAATTTTTGATGTGCTCGTAAAACTTCTCATAATCAGTTATACTTTCCTTTTCATACCAGTCATTCATTCATGCTTTGTACCGCTGACTACATTGCTGATTAGATTTCTCCTTACATTCTTTACATGCTTTATTTTTTACAGCTACTTCTTAATGATGCTGCTCATCCACTACTCCCACTTCATTTATCCTTCTAATCCTGGGTGTGCAGTCTGATACTGTTTCCCTGCAGCATCTCTTGATCATTACCCATGCATCACTAGTATTCCTCCCACCTTTGAGTTTCATATGTCATGGCATTATGAGGAAAGAGAGTAAGAGTGAAATGAACAGTGCAATCAAGCAAGCTCTGCCGGAAAAGAAAATGTTATGGAGGAGGTACAAGACAGTTGGTGGTGATCAGATCCATGAAGAGTGTAAAGTGCAGGCTAGAAAGTTGACAAGGATGGTAAAGAAAGAAAAGATGCATTAAGAGAAGAGATTGGCTGGTCAGGCCAGGGTTAACTCAAGGGATTTTTCTGTTATATGGCAAGCAAGAGAAAGAATAATTATGGCAGATTGACACTAGTGGATAGCCTTGCAGCAGAATAACAGGTGCAAAGGGTATAGTGGAGTTATTGAACAAGCACTTTATCAGCATATATCATACTGGTATAAATGATGCAGTGCAATATTTAGAAGGGAAGCAAGTACAGGTAACCCTCGTATAACGCGGATGTTAAGTTCCATAGAAATGCCGCATTATGTAAATCGCATTATGTGAGACACAGATCACAGAAAAAGTAGGTTTATGTTACGAAATCGTTTTTTTTTTTTTTTTTTTTTTTTAAATTAATTATATGAATAACAATGACATATCCAACAAAAATATATTTTTATTTAATTCAGGTAATTCATCTAAGTTAACACTTTAACTGCCATATTACAAATTTTTTTCCATCTTCAGAGGCCACTGCACTGAATCGTCATATTATGTTATTCTAGTGATTATTTCACTTAACCACGGTGTGAAAACAATTTGTGTTGTTTGCTATAACAAACTATCAACAGAAAGTGGCAGAAATGTTGCAGCTAAGAAAGCATCGACTTCTCGGTGGAAATGTGACCAGTGTAAAAATATTACTGTGTGACATGCTTTTGCGAAGCGAATTATTGCACCCTTTAGCAGTTAGCTATTTTTTTTTTCATTTATTGACTTAAAATAATAAAAATAACGTTTCATTTATTGTCTTCAAGCTGAAATCAAAATAGCTTTCATTTCTTGCCTTTTTGAAATAAATAATACTTCAATTTATCTCCTTTGTTTATTGAAACGCTTGCGAAAAAATAGCAAAAATATATACATAAATTTTCTTATTTTGATACATGAAAAATTTCAAGTATTTTGATGGGCTAAGCTCGGTTTCTAGTGCACCAGGCCATGCTTATATACAGACCATGCATTAAAAATAGCTACTGTGAGACACAGCTGTTTCACTAAGGAATAATGACAAGTTTGCCTGTGAAACAGATACATATCACATGGTGCCAGGGGAAAGTGTATGTGTGAGGCACACTTGTTGCATACAGCTGTCAAAATGTTAAGAAAACATAAACTATGAAACAAATATATTGTATAAAATTATTTTAATCTTTCATAGTACGAGGCTTTGAGGATCGGTTAATAAACATTGATTTTATCATAAAATCACCTGATGCATTACTACAAAACGCTAGTGTAATTCTAACTTTGGAAATTTTGAATCCAGGAGTTGATCTTTCATTTTTCGAAATATAGGTGTGTTTTTGCAATTTTTTCCAATATAACCTGGATTCTCCTGGTCTGCACTATAAATGTTTATAAACTTTGAGAGCTTTTTGTTTAATAAGATTTCCATCCAAAGGAATTTTCTTTTGAGTGCAATCTTCTATCCAAATCATTAGAGATTTCTCCATTTTTTCCATTAGAATATCACGTACACGAGCAACGCGCTTTGCACTTATCGTTGACCCCTCAATAAACACTTTCTCGGATTTTATGTTTTTTCCTGTTTGTGTTATGTTTTTTCCTGTTTTTATGCTTTTTTTAATGTTTTTCTCCATTTTTCACCTGATCCGTGATTTTAATTTTTTATTTGAGAGAAATGAATTTTAAATTTTCGATGTTGGTTTTTCCCTTTCATTGGAGTTTATGGCCTCACCAGAAAATAAAGTGCTCAGTTTGAGATAACACACTTATGATTTTCAATGCACTTTTCTAGCAGAAAACGAAGTCAATTTTCAACAATAAACACTTTATATGGTATACACTTGACGTACATGCATGCTAAAGGGTATTTCCCCTAATATAAATTCGCTACTTATCACTAGCTGCGCGATACGGGCAGACACAAATTTAACGAAGACAAAATTTGATTTTTAAGTCGCGCGGTGAAAAATATATGAAAAGATAAAGGGTTACTACAATTTGTAGACAGCGATTTTATCAAAACTGCATTGTATAAGTGTCATGTTGAACAAGGGTTATTATTACAATTTGTAGACCACGTTATATCAAAACTGCATTGTATAAGTACCATGTTATATGAGGGTTACCTGTATTAGGAGAATTGGAAGTGAAAGAATCAGAGGTGTATCAGGTGTTGCTTGGGTAAGATGTTAATGAGGCTGTGAGAATGTGCACTATAGTTAGCCCTTGACCTGGTTATTTAATGAAAATCTTGCAGTGGATAGGGTTCCTAAGGAGTGAAATGAAAGCAAAATAGTACCAAATAGCGACGCATTCTCTCTAACAAAATGATAGAGAGAATGTGTTGTGAGATTCGGAAGTTGAATTGGATTGGATGAGGCAAGAAATGAAATGGATGCGGAATGAAATTAAGAAAATTCGGGTAAAAACTATTAAAATAAATAATGATGGCCTGAAATAGTTAACAAAAGATGAGCAAGTGGCGTTATATGGCGACTCCATTATTAAAGGTGTGCTGAGGATAGAATGCACAAGGTATGTTTTCCAGACGCTAAAATGAGTAGAGTGATTGAGGCATTGGATATGAGGCAGAAGCGAGCAAAAAAGTTAATAGTATTAATAGGTACGAATGATTTGAGAAAGGACAAAGAGTGTGTCAGGATGGATATCAGGAGGCTGCTTAGAAGGATAAAAGAGAATAGTATGACAAGAAGGGTAGTTAGCATGTTACCTAGGTATGACTGTGGTGAAATGAGGCAGAGAGCAAGGATTATGAATGATATGCTGACTGAAATGTGTGAGGAGACGGGAGTATTTGTTAATGTGTGGAATGAGTTTGAGGGACGAAGTGAGCTGTTTGGGAGCGATGGACTGCATTTGAGTGGTTATGGTGTGAGTCACTTGGAGAGACTGCTGCTGCTGGAAGGTAGAGAAGTGAATAGAGAGAATGAATCAGATCTAGTGGGAAGTGATGTGGAAGAGTTGTAGAGTAAGACAGGAGAGATTGAAGAGGTGGTTATGAATGGGGAAGTGAGTGGTATGAGTATAGAAAATGAGAGAATGGGTGTGCAAGAGGAGCAGGGAAACGGGGAGGCTCAGGGTGGACAGGGGTACACAGCATGAGAAAGGTGGATGCTCCAAGAGGAGATGAGCATGTGTGTAGGCAGGAGGCAGGAAAGAAATGGGATTACCAGGGATCAAGAGGAAACAGTTGGAATTGAAAATTGTTTTAAAATGAAGAAGCAGAAAGGGAAATGGTCCCAGTCGAGCATGGAGAGATCACATCGAGTGAGTGGTATCAGTGGAACTAGCTGTTGTGTTTGTATACAAATGCTAAAAGTATAAGAAACAAGGCAGATGAAATGGTTGCACTAATTGCGTCTGTTCACCCAAAGATTGTCAGAATAAGTGAGATGGTTGGAAGAGGATGACATCCTGACAGGAATAGAGATGGAAGGGTATGATGTGTTTCGTGAGGACAGAAGGGGTAAAAAGAGAGGGGGGAGTGCTATTGATGATAGAGAAAGAGTTATGTCCATACAAAATACAGATGCAATAGGGAAATAGTGCCAGTGGTTTTGAGGCAGTATGGTGTGAGATAGAGGTGAATGGAATCAAATACTTGGTGGGATGTTGTTATAGACCAGGTAATGTGGATGGTGGTGATAGTGAAATGTACAGTCAAATTAGCCAAGTAAATAAGAAAAGGGTGATCATTATGGGTGATTTTAATTATGGCAATATAGACTGGAATGACGAGATAGCAACTGGAAGTAAAGAAAATGAGTTTCTTAAATTTTTGAGGGATAACTACCTCAGACAGTATGTAACAGAGGGCACACGAGGATTGAGGGTCTTGGATTTGGTCATCCCATCAGAGGATGTAATTATAAATGAGGTGTCAAATCATCCACCAATTGGTGAGAGTGACCATGAGGTGATTACCTGGGTTTTTGCCAGCAGTGTGAGGACCTCTTTGAGAAAAGGATATATGAGTAACTACAAGGGGGGGGGGGGATTATGAAGAGCTCAGGAGACAGCTTGCAGGTGTAGCGTGGAATGAGGAGTTAGCTGGAAAAGAGATCAATGCAGTTTGGTGGATTTTCAAAAACTGTTTAGTAGATGCAATGTCTAAATGTATTCCAAGGGTGAGAAGGTTAAATAAGGTCGGTGTGAGATGGATGAATAAAGAGATTAAGCATACGATACAGAGAAAAAGGGCATTGTGGTGAAGTGGAAATAACCAATTCCATGAGGTCTACAAAGACCAAGTGAGGAGGGTGACTTGGTTGGTGAGGGTAGCTAAAGAGAGGTATGAACAGCAGTTGGCTAATGAAGCCAAAAACCTAAGGTGTTCTTTTGATATGTAGTCAGCAAAAGATAGAATAATTATGGAAGGATGGCATTGATTGGAGAAAATGGTATAAAGACAGCTGATGCAGAATGTGTGGTGGAGATACTTAATGAGCAGTTCATAAAGATCTTTCGACCTTGTGAATGTGACTTCATTGAGGGATTGAGAGCAGTTGATGATAGGGGAAGAGACTGACTGTAAGTGAGCAAGAGGTGTATGGGGAGTTGAGCAAACTAGATGTTAATAAGGCTGTGGGACTTGATAATATATCACTACGTATTCTGAAGGAATGTGCCAGGGAGTTAACACCTGCCTTGACATATTTTTTTAATATGAGTCTTGCACTCTGTCAAGTTCCTAAGGATTGGAAGGAGGTCAAGATTGTGCCACTTCAATATATCACTACGTATTCTGAAGGAATGTGCCAGGGAGTTAACACCTGCCTTGACATATTTTTTTAATATGAGTCTTGCACTCTGTCAAGTTCCTAAGGATTGGAAGGAGGTCAAGATTGTGCCACTTCATAAAGGAGGTGATCGAACTCAAGCATCAAACTATAGGCCTATCTGTGTGTCAGGCAGATGTTGTGGTTAAGTTGTTGGAAAAGCTTGTGAGAACTAGGATCCAGAGTTGGGTTCATAACAATGGTATTATCTTTGATGAACAGCATGGAGTTTCTAACGGGAGGTCATATTTTAGTAATCCACTTACTTATTACAATAAAATGACTACTTCCTTGGACAGAGGAAAAGGATACACAGTAATATACTTGGATTTCGCAAAGGCTTTTGATAGAGTATCTCATGATAGGTTGACAGTCAAACTAGAGCAGATGGGGTTGGATATTAGATTGGTGCATTGAATTGGAGACTGGCTATCTGATAGGTATCAACAAGTTGTGTATGGGGGAGCGATATCCAGGAAAAGGAAAGTCATTAGTGGAGTGCCTCAGGTGTCTGTTTTAGGTCCATTACTGTTTAACTTGTATTTTAATGATATATGTGAAGATTTGGATGGAGATATTTAGTTGTTTGCAGATGATGCAAAGTTGGGACGAACCATGAAGAGTAGAGAAGATGTTGTGGACTAACAGGAAGACTTGAATAGTTTGAGTGATTTTGCATGGAAATGGGGATGTGAGTACAATGTTGTAAAATGTAAGGTTTTAAAATTTGGAAAACAAAGATGGGATGCAGAATTTATGCGTGGTGAGAATATATTGTTGGAGTTAGAGGAAATAAGAGATATGGAGGTGATAGTGGATAAGGATCTAAAATTTAGGGGACACATTGCCAAAATTGTGAAGACAACACAAAGGCTTCTGGGAATGATGCAGAGGAACTGACATGTAGAAGTTGGGAGATTCTTGTTCCATTGTATAAGGCTTTGATTAGGCCACACATGGACTATTGTGCCCAGATTTGGTCACTGGGTTTTCAGAAGGATGAAGAGATGTTGGAAAGGGTCCAAAGGCGACTGACTAAGGTAGTTTTTGACCTCTGGAATGTTGAGTATGAGGAAAGATTGAGAGAAGATGTAATTTGCTGAGTCTAGTGGAGAGAAGGAAGAGGGGAGATATGATAGAGACCTAAAAGTTGGTAAGGGGTTGTTATAGGATGAATGGTGGAGAAGTTTTACAGAGAATAGCGGGAGATAAGGGAAGAACCAGAGGTCATCCCTGGAAACTGTATAAAGAGGGTGTGAAAAGGGAAGTGAATAGCAGTTTTTTTTTCGTGCAGAGTTGTGAATGATTGGAATGCTTTGCCTGAGAATGTGGTGTCTTCAAAGAGTTTGAATGTGTTTAAAACACGGTATGATGAGCTGTGTGTGTTATAAAAGGACCTCCCAGATGAGTCTTTGACTCCATGAGGTCTTGGGGTGGTAATAATAATAATAATATATTTACATCATCTTTATCAGCTATTGCCCTCCCTAGTTTTGCATCATTGGCAAACAACTGCATGTCTCCCTTCAAATCTTCTGCTATATCATTAAATATTCAAATTAAAGAGGAATGGTTCTATTACAGAGCCCTGGGGAACTCCACCATTCAGCACCATCTAATGTCTATCTATCAGCCACTCCTTCCCATCCATGACACCAGCCTCATATCCATTCCCATTTGCTTCAACTTATATAATAGTTTTCTATGCAGTATTCTGTCCTTTATCCAATTCTACTCTCACCTTATTATAAAAAGTGAATAAATTACTTAAGCAAGACCTACCTTTTACAAAGCCATGTTGCCTCCTATAGAGTATCATATTCATATTCACCGATTCCTGAATTTCACTCTTAACCAACTTTTCCAATACTTTAACCACCACTCACGTGATACTAATTAGTCTGTAATTTGCTACTTCTGTCTTGGAGCTACTTTTATGTAATGGAACTATCTTTCCCTCTTTCCATTCTCTTGGAACTTTCCCAGAACTGAGACTTAGATTAATCAATTTCATCAGAGGCACTGCTAATTCACTCCTGGATTCTCATAGTACACGAGCTGACATACTGTCCAGGCCCACTGCAGATTTCACATTGATAATTGTCAATATGCTCTGAGTACCTTGAATATCAGTTGAGTACTCTGAATATCACTGAGTACCTTCAGTGCATCTATGGCATAAAGTTCTGCAAGGGAAGGATGTGCACAGTGCATTGGGATAATGAAGGGATATCAGAATATTGAAAGCCACACATTCAACTAAAAATTCTAAACTATGTAGGTATGAAAATTTTAAAGTTTTTATTGTTCATTACTCAGAAAGCATTGTCAGAAGTTTGAATTTCAGGTGATTGCAGTAAAGTTCTAATACATAAATTGCATTATATAGTTTAAACAAGACTATAATATCTTAGTAGATATAATGTAATCTCTGTGAAGAAAACTTTTCTACAACTATCTCTGATTGAGATTATTTTAATAATAAGGTGATACACATTTTTTGATCTTTGTATGTGGGAAATATGTATTAATTGAACCTTGCTATGTTTCCAGGTCTGGCTCCTACTGATGAAGGTGGGAGCCACAGTGAAGGTTAAAATATCTGAGTAGTGACCCTTCCTATAATGCATCACAATATATGTGTTTGAATGAAAGTGTATTTTGCATTTTGGGATTCTGAGGCATTTGATGTGAAGTCAACAGCCTCTATATACAAGTAGCCTAGTTGTGTAGATACTTCACACACACACAAACTGTTTGCTTACACTTGGAATAAAGGAATAAGTAAGAATATAATGTTTTGGCAAGTATAAAATTCATATTTCTTTATATTACAGTTATAAGGTAGGTTAGTTAAGAGTCAGAACTTGATAACTGGGAAGAGACCTCTGCAGAGCCACTAAGGAATGCAGAGGACCAGGACTTCCAACCCATTATCCAGTCATCTTTTCATGGTGCCTGTTACTAGATATCCAGGTGGATATCTAATAACAGGCACACAATGATAGATGTGCTAGTGAATGGGATTTAGCTGATAAATTTCTATTTTCGATTGGCTTAAGTAGCAAATGAACATGGGGCATTGCTTGCTCAAACAATCCTCACCCCATGCTGTTTACACAAAGTCTACACCAAAAAACTAGAATAAACATTGAAAAATAAGCTACTGAAGCAGTCACCCTCAGCAAAATTGAAGATTAGCACCATCAATATTTCACTGATGCCACTTCTTATTAGTGGATAAGAGGTAGCATCAGTGAAATATGTCAATATAATTGTCTTACTAAAGTGAAGATTAAAAAGGTGAAACGCTGCTTAATAATAATAATTATATAGTGTTATATTTAGGTGGTGGTCATAAGGAAAAGAAAGGAGACATTTTCTACTTGAAATTGGCAGGCAATTTCAAGTAGAGTGTTGTGAGTAATTTTAAAATGGAAAATTGGACAATGAAACATATTTTTGCTTCTGGTCCTATATAAGACTCTACCAAAGAAGAATTTTTTGGCTTTTTAGAGAAGGCAGCTGACATAAAGGAAAAGCTGATTCTTGTTGAAGATTTAAACAGCAGAGTATAAAATTAATACCAGATATATTAGAAATATTTTGGGAAAATTTGCAGACAAGAGCAAAGTTAATAACACCTGCAAGAACAATAATAATATAATTATTACTGTAACCTTAATGGAGTCAGTAGGCACATCATGGAGGCCGACTTAACTACCAACGTCTATCATGTTGAACCTTGAAATCATTTACACTCTCACATTCAAGCATTCTGGTAATGCATCCCATTCACCAACTACGCTCCATGTAAAAAATCTCACACCCTTCTTCACTGCATCCTTTTAAAACTTTTAGGGATGGCCTCTTATTCTTTACATCTCACCTTCCACTCTTTTTATAATCCCCTTTGTATTAATCTCGTAAAGTCATTTCACTGAATTGAAGATCTCTCTCTCATACCTCCTATCCACCAAACTCTGCAATCTACATTACCTCAAGTGCATTGCATATCCAACATTGCAGAGTCCTCATATCACTTTGATCATGTGTGTTGATTCTTATGTTCCATTCCATTGTCAATCATCACTCCAAGATCCTAGATTTCATCCACTTTGTTTGATGCATAGCTCCTCTAATACACTGTTGTCCAAAAACTAAGGATAAACTGCATTTTTACCTGGATTTGAAAAAAATTTCCTGGCTACAGCCAAATTTGGACATAAATTTATTGACATCATACTAATAAAATACATTGCACAAAAATTATGTTATAAATTTTGTTCAAATTAAATTGCAATATGTTATTGGCAAAAGTTATAAATTTCCTAAGAACATAGTTTAAAAATTAATGTACAGTGCTTACAGAAAACAATGCGGAGAGATATTTCAGTATGGAATATGTCCACCCCACACTGCAATGCAGCTCTTACAATGTGGCACCATGCTTAGCACTGAATTATTCTGGAGTTCTTGAGGCAAATGGCCCACTCCTCCTTCAGAGCAAGGAGGAGTGTGTGTGTGTGGAGGGGGGGGGATTTCAAGCAGCAATGCATCTCCCTGTTGCATTCCAAATGTGTTCTGTGGAGTTGAGATCTAGGGAGCATGCTGGCCACTTGATTTGATTAATTTCCTTGGTCTCTGGAAGTATCTCCACTGCTAGTGTACAATGTGGTGTGGCATTGTCATCCATAAAAATGAATTCTTTGCCTACAGCACCACGGAACAACGAAGTTCTTCAGCATCTTGAACATGATGTTGAAGAACTTTGTTTCAATATCGTTCACCAGTCATAGTCCCTTTTTCCAGCACTTGTAGCTCGGTATGTCCATTAAACATAATCCTTCCCCATAACTTGACCTCAGCACCCTTGTATTATTTATCACTTTCAAGAATATTCTCACGATGGTAAGCAGTTGCACTTTCACACCAGATCAAGTGTCGTCTAGAACCAGAGGAAAGACTAAACTGGGCTAAAGTACATTAACCCATTGTTAATGTACTTTACAATGTGTATTGTCCAATTTTTAAGGATACAATATCACTGAAAATGTGCTCTATGACGAGCTGTGGATAAAGGGCTGCAGACTTGCAGGTCTTCAGGCATACATATATGCCTACTTGTTACAGATATCTTGCCACAGTTGTTGAGATATCTGTACATGTGTTTGAATGCAGCCGATTTGCAAGCTGATCCTGCAGTGGTGCATCGATTATGTTTTCCTGTTACAACCAAAATCTGTCTTCATGCTCCATGATAGAGCATTGGTTTGAAACACTGTCTAGAAGCCTGGATAATAATAATAATAATAATAGAGCCTAGATATAGTTTGTTGAGATATCCACGTACCCATGCTTGAATGGAGCTGACTTGCAAGCTGATCTGCTGTGGTGCCGTGATTTAGTTTTGTTGTTATAACCAAAAGTCTATCTTCATGCTCCGTTGTAGAGCAAGGGCAACCTCTTAGCAAATGTCTGGAACACATTCCATTGGTTTGAAATGCTGCCCAGAACTTGGATACATTATGTGATATTCTAAACTCTCAGGCAATATCAGTAATTCTGCGGCCTTCTTTGAGCTTTCCAATAATTCTTCCCTGCACGAAATCATCTTGATGATGTTTTTGAGACATTACAAGCCATCCAAATTTGCAGATTTATTCCTTCACGAACAGTGCTTCCCTTTAAACACAATTCACTCATTATTTACATGTAATGTACATTACATTACAATATTTACATGTTCCCACTTTCTACTCAAAATCAAGTTATGCAAATTGCCACAAACTGATTCATCTGAATTTCAGTTGTAATCTTCAGAAATAGTGATCTGCCTTAGGTTATGGACACAAGTGTACCATATACAGCCTTATATCTCTGCACTCAACAACTACAACCCCACTTATTTGTCCAAATGAGTGGGGTTATAGTTGTCAAGTCCAAACCAGAAATCTATTCAAATCTTCCTGTAGAGATCGTGTGTAGAGGCTTAAGTGCTGTGAGGACATCATATTGGAGGCTTAATGGATTTTTTACAACACTCAAAAAGAATTAAAATAGAATTTAATACTTCCTATATTTCGTCCTAGTCACTTGGACATCTACGGGGATTACAAAAACAATTAATGTAACATGCACACACAAATCTTACAATACTAAGCCCAACCACGTGGGTGACACTAAAGTCCTATCTAGGTGGAGCGCCTTCTAAGGGCCGTATGACCGTAGAAATGAAAATCTCTCCCTCTAGTGGTTGGAGTGACCGTATGAGCTGACCTTCCTGTAGAGAATTAACATCAGCAGTAGTCTTGATAATTCTTCCTAAATTTGCATCATGGGAATAATTTTAAGATCTCTAGTCAGCGCACATGAAATACAAATGGAACATCGGTGCTAATGCAGACTGATTCCAGATGAAATGTATTCTGAAATTATTCCTTTTAACAGAATTTTTCTATTTTAAAAATGTCCACAAAGGTCTCAGATGGGTCTTAAATACTGAGGACAATGGCATAATGTGAAGATCTCTGAACCCCATGTTATCATGAATGGAAAGAGAATGCTGAGCTTGATATATAAAATCTGATGATGATGATGATATGACCGTAGAAATGAAAATCTCTCCCTCTAGTGGTTGGAGTGACCGCAATGAGCTGACCTTTGGAAGTGGCTAGGTTAAGAAGTAAAAAAGCACAAATAGTTGTAGCACATTGCATAGGGATGGAGATTGCCATCATATAATTCAGTGACTGTACAGAAACTTGATGGATATCAAATTGAGCACTCTGAAATCATATAGCATATTTTTAGAAGAGATTTTCAGAGACAATTTAAAGCTGTTGGGACTGATATTAGGCATATTCAGTAAACTTTTGGTGAGTTGCCAGTAAATAAAAGAATGATTTTGGTCAGAGATCTGAAACATTTGATGAGAGATTATAGGTAATGATTCAAAAGAAATTCATGTTACATTTCTTTTGTTATGAATTATTACTTTAGTATTTTATTATTATTATTTTGTGTCATCATCATCATGATGATGATCATCAAATTCCTGCTATGTACCCTCAAGGGGTGTACAGGATATGATAGTACTACATGAAAAATTTACATCATTACTAACTTCCTATCTACAATTTTCCTCCAAATCAGTCTGTTACTTGTCAAGACTCCAATATTATCAAATCTTATGTTTCTATTGTCTAAGGCACTTTGTACCGTATCAGTCCACCTATATCTTAGTCTTCCTCTAGGTCGTTATCCTGCCAACCTGGCAGAGAACGTTTGTTTTGCTAATCTTTCCTCGCCCATTCTGTTTAAGTGACCATACCACCTGAGATTAGCTCTGCTAACGTATTCCTGGATACTGACAATGTCAAGTTTCTTCCTAATATCCTCATTTTTAATATGATATTGCCATTGATGCAATCTGTTCATGCTTCTAATCTTTCTCAGGACTCTCATATCTGCAGTCTCTAGTCTTTGGTCAAGTGTTTTACTTCTGACACAGCTCTCAGATCCATAAGTTAAAACTGGTTTGAACACTGTCTTGTATACAGCTAATTTAGTGTTCCGACTAATTTCTCTCTTATTCCATATGAATTTATTCAATTGACTATCTACCATACCAGCTTTGTTGATTCTGTTGTCTATTTCCATATTTAATTTACCATCTTTGCAATGTTTTGCTTGTTCCACAGGTTCTCCATTCACATTGCAGTTGACATTTTCAATGATTCTGCCTATTTTCATTGTCTTTGTCTTTTTATTGCTGACCTTCATACCATGTCTATTACAACAGTTATTCAATTTAGTCAGGGAATCTTGCAGATTTATTTAGAAGAATAATATCATCTGCATAAAGCAAAGAGCTGACATTAACATTATAATTTTGATATCAGGTTTAATACCACTTTCCTTCATAATGTGATCCATATAGATAATGAATAACAGAGGGAATAACGTACATCCTTGTCTGACACCAGATTTAGCATTAAACCATCTTCCTATACTTACTTCAATTCTAACTGCTGACTTACAACTCAAATAAAGACAAAGTATTGCTTGATATAATGCCCCATTGACCATTGATCATTGATATAAAGGTTAAACAATATAGGTCGCAATACTGAGCCCTGTGGAACCCCACTTGTAACCTTCTACCTCTTTGATATTGCCCCACCATACACAACTCTCTGATACCTATCAGACAGCCAATCCTGAATCCAGTTGACCAATCTGAAATCCAGAACCATGTGCTGAATCTTGAATATCAGCTTATCATGTGGCACCCTGTTAAATGCCTTTGCTAAGTCTAGGAAAATGACAGTATATGCCTTTCCCCCCATCTAATGCTCTTTGACCTTTATTAGAAAAGGCTAGCATATTGCTAAAACAAGAGCTCCCCTTCACAAATCCATGTTGACTCTCATAGATAACATTACCCTCATCAGCCCAATGCTGTATACGGTCCCTCACTACTTTCTCCAAGATCTTACTAACAACTGATGACACACAAACTGGCCTATAATTAGTCACTTCCAGTCTGCTACCGCCCTTATACAATGGCACTATCTTACGTTCCTTTCATTCAATTGGCACCTTTCCCACAGCCGGGTCAAAGGTACTGCCAGTTCCCTAGCACATTCTCTCAAAGCTTGTGGTGAAATACCATCCAGTCCCACAGCTTTACTGAAATCCATAGTACTCAGTATTTGGAACACATTCTCCTCCTGCAACTGTAAACCTCGACTTTGCTCTATCTCTCTCTAGTATTCAAATTGACTCCTCCAGGATGAAATACTCGAACAAAGTGTTCATTAAACAATTCCACTATGTTCTCTGCATCAGTCTCTCTATTCCCATTTTTATCCCACACTGTCATTCTCCTACTGGCCACATAGCTAAAAAATTCCTTAGGATTTTCCTTGGATCTAAGGGCCAATCTTTTCCCATATTCCAGTTTTGTGTTCCTCATCATACTAGTCACTCTCCTGACCTATGTCTTATATTCTTCATGCATCTTCTCTTCACCTGTCTCCTTATATCTGTTCCATAGCCTCTTTTTCGCATGCAGTTCCTGTTTAATATTGTTCGTCGCCACTTTTCTCCAAATTGTGTCCTATTCTTCACTCGTGGAATACAGCTTACCATTGCTGCTAACAAATATTCCTTCACAATTTCTCAAGCACTAATGATATCCTGGCCTTCCAATTCCTCTCTTTACGAAACTTCTCCAAGTTGACGTCTAAGACTATTAATCACCTGCTTTATAATTCCACATACAATCCCGTCTCTTTGATACTCCTGCATGTCTATTCATTTTCCAAGTCAAAACCATATGGTCACTCTCTCCAACTGGTAGGAGAGAGATGTCATCTCAGTTATTATCAACTCTTCTGATGCTATAACCAAATCCAAAACTCTTGAACCTCTTGCTCCCTATGTTACATGTTGCCTAAGACATATGTCCTTCAAGAATTCTATTCTCATGATTTTTCAACTATTTGTCATAAAGTAAAGATCTGATCCTGACAGCTTCTATTTGGCCTGAATCCAGCTTGTTCTTCACCAACCTTTTCTTCCACAATTCTTCTCAACTCTATTCTCAAGTATACTTGCATAAATCTTACCAGAACACTTAGTAGGGAAATACCTCTGTAATTCTTACATTCAGTTTTATTTCCCTTTTTATATATGGGTACTATGAGAGCTCTACTCCAATCATCTGGAATTTGTCCCTCTGTCCAGGACTTCTGAACTATGCAGTGCAGCCACTGCATAGTTCAGAAATGATCACCTGGGTAGTACAACACCATGGCAACTCGGAGCAAAGGTGGAGCAAGCTCTGTCACTCTCCTTAATATTCTCTCATAATGTAAAACGCAGCTCCTATGAGATGTATTAGTAAAGGTATATGTAAGTTCGGTTTCACTTAAAACCTTGATATTCTAGGTCTACCTACTCACTGATGAGACCTCAAAAAGGGTTGAAACCGGTCTGGGTTTCAACCCTTTTTGAGGTCTACAATTTTACATTATGACCTCTTCTCATAATGTCAAATAGTAATACATCTCCTAGGATCTGCGTTTTACATTATGAGAGAATGTTAAGGATAGTGACAGAGCTTGCCCCACCTTTGCTCCGAGTTGCCCTTGTGTTGTACTACCCAAGTGATTACTTACACTTCGGCTCGCCGATAGTTTTTCGGCATGAAAATCTAGGATTTCGATCCGAGTTTCGTTCCCAGCTGTAGAATAATACGGGATTTACCATCTCTCTTAAACTTAACTTATGTGACCGGTAAAATAGCCTCTTGGCTTGTTATCGTAGATATATGTTTTACTCCTGTTTTCATGTCACCTTTATCATCTCTAAGTCCTTTTACAGACCACTTTCCTCCATTTCTAAGCTTCTTCAACAACCTCCAGAATATTTTGCCACCTTCTTGATATTTATTTTCTATGTTCTTGGCAAAGTCCTCCCATAATTTCAGTTTTACACAGTGTTTAGCTTTCTTACATTTCTCTCTGATATGCTTTCTTCTTTTCCTTCACTGCCTCTTTAACTTCCTGTGTCCACCATGGAGTTCTGATTTTTCTATCCTTGCAGACAACATCACCACGTGCCTCTCTGGCTGAAACAATCAGGGTTTTCTTCAAGTGTTGCCACTGAATCTCGAAGGTTTGGTTCCTGTTCTCAAACTCTTTAGTTTTTTCTTGAATAATATTTGTGTATTTTAGTCTACAATTCACATCTGAGAGCTGCTCAACTTTTATTCACTTTAAAACTTTCTTACATGTTATTCTTTTCAATATGAAATTCAATTTTATCCTGCTCAAGACTAAATAATGATCACTTCCAATTTCAAATCCTCTGTACACTCTGGTGAGTGTACAGAGGATTTGAAATTTGAAAAGGGAGAAAACATCACTATCAACAATAACATAGTCAGTGAGACTTTTCTTATTCCTTGCCTCTTCTCTCCATGTGAATTTGTGTACATTTTTTATGTTGGAACATCATCATCATCATCATCATCATCATCAAATTCCTGCCATGTACCCTCAAGGGGTGTACAGGATATGACAGTACTACATGAAAAAATTACATCATTACTAACTTCCTATCTACAATTTTCCTCCAAATCAGTCTGTTACTTGTCAAGACTCCAACATTATCAGATCTTATATTTCTATCGTCTAAGGCACTTTGTACCGTATCAATCCACCTATATCTTGGTCTTCCTCTGGATCGTTTTCCTGCCAACCTGGCAGAGAACACTTGTTTTGCTAATCTTTCCTCTCCCATTCTGTTTAAGTGACCATACCATCTGAGATTAGCTCTGCTAACGCATTCCTGGATGCTGACAATGTCAAGTTCTTTCCTAATATCCTCATTTTTAATATGATATTGCCATTGATGCCATCTGTCCACACCTCTAATCTTTCTCAGGACTCTCATATCTGCAGTCTCTAGTCTTTGGTCAAGTGTTTTACTTCTGACCCAGCTCTCAGATCCATAAGTTAAAATTGGTTTGAACACAGTCTTGTATACAGCTAATTTAGTGTTCCGACTAATTTCTTTCTTATTCCATATGAATTTATTCAATTGACTTCCCACGATACCAGCTTTGCTGATTCTGTTGTCTATTTCTATATTTAGTTTACCATCTTCAGTAAAAATTGTGCCTAAGTAGCTGAAATGTTTTACTTGTTCCACAGGTTCTCCATTCACAACACAGTTGACATTTTCAATGATTCTGCCTATTTTCATTGTCTTTGTCTTTTTATTGCTGACCTTCATACCATATCTATTACAACAGCTATTCAATTTAGTCAGAGAATCTTGCAGACTTGTAGCAGATTTATTTAGAAGTATAACATCATCCGCATAAAGCAAAGAGCTGACATTAACATCTCCAATTTTGATATCATATGTTGGAACATGGTGTTAGTAATAACCAGTCCATGTCCTGAGCAGAAATCCAACAAGTATTTGCCATTATTATTAACTTTGCTCTTTTCTCCAAAATATTTTTGTATATCTGACAATCATTTCCTACTCTGCTATTTAGATCCCCAACAAGGACCAACTTTTCCTTTATAGTTGTGTCAGTTGCTTTCTCTAAAGCCTGCAAAAATTCCTCCACTTCTACCTTAGTAGAACCTTCTGTGGGACCATAGGCACAAATAAGTCTCATTGTCCAGTTCCCCATTCTCATATTTGCCCACATCACTCTACCTGAGACTGCCTGCCATTCAAGAAGATTAACCTCGTATTTAGTGTTGAATACTATGGCTACTCCTTCTTTTCCTTGATTGTCATTGCCTGAATATAACATTTTGATTTATTGCTAAGAAAGATCTCACCAGTTTTTGTCCTTTTTGTTTCAGTCACCCCTATTATGTCGATCTGGTACTTATCTGATTACTCAGCTAGCTCCATTTCTTTGCCATTCAGGCTTCTTATGTTGATAGTACTAATCTTGAACTCTGGTGATGTTGAGTTGAGGTGTGTTTTCAGATTTGTTCCAGTAGCTGACTTTTCGCTGTTTGCCCTGGTTCCCTGGCAAAAATAACGAGGGCCTTGTTTAACCAGGCGACGCTCCAGCTGGCATGAAATTATTATGTGTCACCTCCAAAAAGTCCAAAGACTCATTGAGGGAGGGCACCTAGTCTACAAATCTCCATCTTCACCAGTCAATTCACCAAGTACAGCGAACATCATCACCTACACCATCTACTGCCAACCACCACCACTTTCACAGACAATCACAAACTTCTATGTCTATGGCAGGATTTGAACCTGCAGCCTTTTGGCTGGAGAGCGGATATGCTAACCACTCGGCAAACCAGTGAACAGTGAGTAGTTGGAAAAACATATTGCAGCATAAGACCATGCCTGCTGATTTCAGACCAGCATGCGTTTTATATATCACAATTTTTGTGAAGGAATTCACTGACTCATTGCAAGAGACACTCCATACCATACTACTCTCCATCTACAGACAATGTTATTGTCCACTATTTAATATCACTAATTGCATTTTTCCCTTTTAGTTGTCATAGTTTTTGGCTAATTTATGTAAATGCAGGATCAAAAACCATAATTGAAAAAATAACCTTGCTACTTCCATATGAGATCAGCTAACTCACCTTCAGTTTGAAATAGTCCATATAGAGATTCCTCTCATCATTATAAGAATGAACTTAGGTCCAATCTTTTTTCCAACAGTGCTACAATGGCACATTTAGAGAGTAAAGGAATGCAGGGTTTGGAGGGAATACAAGACTCACCAAGACAGAGATTTTTCAAATTAAAAGAAAAGGTGACTTTAAGATTAGGATTTATTATAATATGGGATCCTTAAGGAAGTTTCGACTCAGACTCTCCTTACAGAGATAATGTACTGGTCATATTCTGCACTGTTTCCTCTTGCCATCGTAATTCTGGATATTAGATATGAGCATGTTAATCCAATTGGTGTCGTAACAAGCACTTCTAAACAGATGTCATGGGTTTTTTTTATTATCACAAGACCTCCATGGATCAGAAGACTCACTGCATGAAATCCACTCTAGCTTCACTACAGTGGATCTCTCGTACTCAGTTCTAATAATTTTTGACTGTTATCAATATATATTGTGTTTTTTTTTAATTTTTTTTTTTATAGTTTCTCATAAAACTATTTCAACCATTTACAAAAATGGATTTTTGTATTTTATTTTCCTGTTTATTATCAATTAAAATGTCACTCCACCTGAATTGCTGATACGTTGGTCTATCCCACGACATAAAAGTAATATAATCATCCATGTTTTGTTCCCCTTAACTTCATTTTTGTTTATCAGTTATATTAATATTTTTGGTTTTTAGCTGTTTTACTAATTTCGGTTCCTTTGTTACATATTTCTTACATTCCAAGTAGTCCTTAGGACATTTGATATTCCTAATCTTTTACCTTGATCCTTTCCTGTTTGTTATTTCTGTTCAGTGCATTTTACATTTGCAACTTCTGTGTTATAGAGATTTTTATTTGGTAAGGTAATCAAATACCCTTATGCAACACTGCAACCTGGAGGACCAAGATGTTTCACTCAGTCTGGCACCTGCCTCTTAACCTGTCCAGCTAAGGAGGTCTTAAAAGTAACTTAGCTACTGTTGGCATAGTTCTTGAGGTCATTTGTGTAGCAAACCTCCTTCCCTCTTCGATGTGGGGATACCATCAAGGAGGATAAAGCAATTCAGAATGATAATACTTCATTAGTACACTTCAGTGCAATAATTTGAATTATTAAACTAGTAAATTAAATCACTTCAAGATAGCACAGTGTAAAATTTACCCTTTCTCCAGCTGGTTATAAATTTTAATTTTAATTTAATTTTAATTCATTTTAATTTGCACAATTTGAAATTATATATGTATATATATTATTATTATTATTATTAGTGACACCTCCAAAGAGTCCAAAGACTCATCGCGGGAGGACACCTATTGTACAACTCTCCTTTTCCACCACTAACTGATACTCTACTACCAATCATCTACATCAGCACCATCTATTGCCCACCACCACAGCTAGTATTTTTTGTCTGTAAATTATCTGTATTCTGAAGGGTCAATTTGTTTGTATGTGGGACGAAAAACCCAAGTTTCCAGGCGAAAAAACCCTGCTCCCTCCGTATGAGTTCAGCTAAGTCACCTTCGATTGAAAAAGTCCTTATAAAGATTCCTCCCATCATGACGAGAATCGAGCTTAGGTGTTTTCCAATCAAATGGCACAACGTACTGTTGTAACGTAATCAATTATGTCATATATACAGGGTGTTCGGGATAAATTTGACATATTTATAATTAATTATATTTTTCCGTAAGTTACATGTATTAACACACACTTCTCTTCATTTAAAAGTTTGGACCCTTCTTCATTCATATACAAGATGTCAGAAAGGATGGATAGCTGGAACCCACCTGAATCATGGAAGAGAATAACTTGTATCATGATGATTCGTGCCCGCCATCAAAATAAGGATATTACGACTGCTGCCCAATGCTCCCTGAATACAGTAAAAACAATCAGGCATGAACTAGAGACTTGCAATGGTGACTACGAGGATGTAGCAAGAAGAAAGATCCCTAGCAGACGATCTGATTGCGTTCGTACAGCAGAATTCCTCGCAAATCTGCAGGAACAGGTGTTGAAGAACCCTGGCATTGGAATTCGGGCTTTGTTCGTGGAGTTGCTAACTGTAGTCAAGCCCTGGATAACAAGGGTAGCCAATGGTAGGCCGTATGTATGGCAGCAGGATTCGGCCCCTTGCCACACCTCTGGGAAAAGTCAAAAATGGTTGTCTGAAAATTTCTACGACTTCACCAGTCCAAATGTTTGGCCTCCAAACTCCCCAGACCTTAACCCCATGGATTATTTTGTATGGGGCGCAGTTGAAAAAGACACCAATCGCACTTCCAGTAATACAAAAGCCCAGTTAATGGATAAAATTAAAACAGTTTTTGCGGCCCTTCCCAGGGAGACTGTAGCATCAGCTTGTTCGAGGTTCCGAAGCAGAATTGAAGCTGTGATCGATGCTAATGGTGGTTATTTTGAGTAAATCTTGTTGATAGTATTGTAATTAACTCTGCCTGTAATGTTTTTTTGTCAATTCATTAAATTTAATAGATACAAAGAAGATTTTCTTTTTCCTTACGAAACTGTCAAATTTATCCCGAACACCCTGTATATATGATATAATTGATTGGGGGTTTGTAGATCTATGTTGGAGTTCCAGGAGGATAAGACCTCAAATGATGCTACAGGATCAAAGCCTCCTGGAAGTTCTGGAGCTATTGTAAGGACACAAAATAAGAAAAGGAACCTCAAAGATAATACAATTATAGGCACCTGGAATGTTAATTCGATGTATCAAGCAGTTAAGATGGCCAATGTGATCAGAGAAATGAATAGAAATGAAGATATCAATTCTTGGATTTTCAGAGGTTAGATGGAAAAGGAAAGGAGATATAAGAACAGGTGATGGATTTAGATTTATTTACTCAGGAAGAGAAGAACATCAAAGGGGTGTTGGAATAATGTTGGATAAAATGATAGCCGATATGGTAGAGAGATATTGGCAGAAATCTGAAAGAGTGATTGCTTTGAAAATAAAGGCCAAACCTAGAAATATCCTCATCATTCAAGTATACTTACCAACGACCAACAACAGACCATATAGATGAAGAAGTTGAAGATATCTATCAACAAAAAGAAGAATGTTTATATTTGAAAAATAACAGAGATATACTGATAGTAATGGGAGATATGAATGCAAAGATAGAGAAAGGAAGAGAGGATGGTCTGCTGGGCCCTTGGGGCTTGGGAGAAAGAAATGAAAGGGAAGACACCCTGGTGGAGTTTTGCAGAAAACACGAATTGATAGTGACTAACACCTGGTTTCAACAACATGAGAGTAGACTGTATACTTGGAGAGCACCTGGACAGAGAGGTGAAAAAATCAGAAATCAGATTGGTTATATATTAATTAACTCAAGATATAGAAATGTAATAAAAAAATGCAAAAACGTATCCTGGAGCAGACTGCAATAGTGATCATAACCTGCTCACAATTAAAGTAAAAATCGGAGTAAAACGTTAAAACCTAATTAAAACGAATCTTTGCATGGAGGGTGGTTGAACCATGGAATGCATTGCCTGATGGAGTGGTGAGAGCAAGAACGGTGAATGAGTTTAAGGAGTGGTATGATAGACTTTGTGTTTCTTAGGAAGGACCTCCCACGACGAGGCTTGTGACTCCATGGAGGCATGAATAATAATAATAATAAAATGCAACTAGAAAAATAAGAATTGATGGACTAAAAAAAAGATATCAGAGAGAAATATCAAGCTGAACTAGAAAATAAGATCAGCAGTATTGATACTGATAGACCCTCCTAGAAGTAATCTAGACTGATCTGAGAGAGAAAATCAAGGAATGTGCTAAAGATCTTCTGGGTGAGGCAGAGAGGAGAGGAAAGAAGCCCTGGATTACTGAGGAGGTGATAGAAAAAATGGACAAAAGAAGAAAAATGGAAGAATAAGAACAGCAATGAAGCCGAAGTCAGGTATAAAGAGATCAGTAAACAAGTAAAATTTCTGGCTAAAAAGGCAAAGGAAGACTGGCTCAATCAAGTCTGCAAGGAAATAGAGGAAAATGATACAGCAAAAGATATGAGAAAGGTCTATGAAGACTTGAACTTGATTTCAGGAAAGAAGAGAAGGATAAAAAGCGGTGCTTTGAAGGATGAAAGAGGAAAGATTTTGTTGGAAAAAAATGAAAACATGCTAAGATGGAAGAAGTATGTTACAGAACTTTATGGAGATGAAGATAATTTGGAATGTGATCAGATAGAAAATGATGATGCCCCACAAATTAAGGAATGGGAAACCGAAGCAGCCATTAAAAGAATAAAGGATAGGAAAGTTCCAGGAGTGGATGATATTCAAGGAGAGTTACTGAAGGCATTGGGAAAGGAAGGAATAAAACTTCTATCCATCATCTTTAATAGAAGTGTGGAGGAGGATAGAATACCTAGAAAATATAATATTGAAAGATTATATTTAAGATTTTGTAAGATCTATTTTTATTCCTATTCCCAAGACTACAGGAATGATGGATTGCAGCAAGCACAGAACTATCAGCTTGATTAGCCATGTTGCAAACGTCCTAATCAACATAATATATAGAAGAATGGAGCAGATGATAGAGAGGGAATTAAATTAAGCACAGTTTGGTTTCAGGGGAACCAGGATCCTTTCTTTTAGGCTTACATGGTGATCGAATGCATTTTTGAAAATTATGGAGACAACTACCGTGTTTGAATAAAAACTTTAGTTTAATATAACTAAAATCTACATTCGATGTTTCGACCTTTATGTCAAGGTCATCTTCTTGAGAATACAACTATACACAGGAAACAAGCTACACTACAATCAAACTGGTTTGTTAAAGACACTGACCAACCGCTACAACAATTGTTGGCCTGACCTCTGGTGAAAAAGAAAAAAAAAAAAATATACATGAACGCTAGAGTTCTATTATTAGTGTTATCTGTTGGTTGTAGAAATACATTGGGCACAACAACAAGTATCTATCTATATACATATATTAACATCATGTACACATTCCAGCCAGTTGGTATGGAATGGTTTCTAATACTAGCTGAGGATTGGCTAGAGTCCTGACTTATGCTGGATCTTATATATTAGGTAGGCTGAATGTGTGCCATCTAGATCCTTGGAATTTTCATACCATCTTTGTTGTTGATATTTGGGTGGTACGGGAACCAGGGAAGCTATCACAACACTACGGATATTGGGGGAAAGAATAATCAAGTGCAATAAAGATTTATATCTATGCTTTGTGGACTATGAAAAAGCTTTTGATAACGTTAATCACAATGTTTTATTTGATATTTTGCATAAAATAGGAATAGATAAAAATATTATGAGAATTTTGTTCAGAATATACAAAACTCAAGAAGCCAGGGTCAGATTTGAAGGAGAGAATACTGAATGGATCCCCATAAGAAAGGGTACGAGGCAAGAGTGTGGGATGTCTGCACTCCTTTTTAATGTCTATAGGGAATGGATGATGAGGGAGGCCTTGGAAGATCTGAAGGATGGAATAAAGATAAACGGACATCTGATAAATAATATAAGATATGCAGATGACATTGTACTTATGAGTGAAACAGAGGAAGGCTTGCAAAGAATTTTGAACAGACTGAACAGGGTTGGAAATGAGAGATAAAAAATGAAAATCAACATTCAGAAGACAAAAGTGATGAAGATTTCAAGGAAAGGAAATGATGAGATGGAAATCACTTTGAACGGACAAAGAATAGAAAATGTAAAAAGTTTTGAATACCTTGGTAGTTGGATAACAGAATCAATAGATCTACCTATGAAATTAAGAACAGAATTAAAAAAGCAAAAGCAGCATTTTTCCAAATATACCACATATTAGGAAATAGAAATCTGAACAAACAGTTGAAAGTATGAATCCTCAAGACAATGATCTGAAGCATTGGGATATATGGATGTGAATCCTAGACGATCAATAAGGAGATGATTGACCGACTGAATGCATTTGAAATGTGGTGCTTGAGAAAAATGGATGGTATCAGCTGGACTGAAAGAGTTTTAAGAACCTCAATGAAGATGTTCTTAAGAGATTTAGAATGAAAAGAAACTATATGGCTAGTATCCAAAGAAGAAAAATAGCATTTGCAGGACATTTGATGAGGGGTTCTTATGGAGAGCTTCCCAGAATAGTCTTGCAGGGGAAGGAGAGGAAGATGAAGACCCTGACTACAATGGAAAGACAACATCAAAGATTGGACGGGCAAGAATCTTACAGAAGCAAGAGATAAAGAGGCATGAAAGCTGCAACCCTCTTAAAGAGGAGACCACAAGATTAGATTAGATAATTGATTTACTCAGCTGAGAGACATGCATTAATATTTTAATGTATAGGTTTTTTTCCTCTCACAATGTTTGTTGGCAGTTCCCTTATGTTATGCAGTATATATATCAGCTTATAGGCATTTAATCTGTTTCAGATATATATATATATATATATATATATATCACACACATATATACACACAGTCAGTCGTTAAATTATGACATATATGACTTATAATGTCCATCTCATTAATACATTTACCAAATTTCACCTCACTCCTGCAATGAACACCTTATTGAGCTAGAAGCAGAGAGAGAGGGAGAATTGAAAAAAAAAAAAAAAAGATTATACACCAAGAAAGATTATATTGAAAAAATTGGCAGAGGCCACCTCTGTTATATTTCACCATCATGAAGAAATATAGCAATGCAGTCAGAATAGTGCAAGCTGCAATTGTTGCTACAGAGAAATTTATGCAGAAAAAAAAAATTGTGCTGAATAAGTTGTTGGACGTCTGTGCGTATTTTTTAACAAGTCACTCCTGCTGTCTTAAAAAAAAAAAAAAGCTGAGCTTAAACTTTTTATGAGTTATGCATATTGCAGACCATCATCAGAATTCATTGTTGTGATTCTTGAATTTGAAGAATTTTTTTTTCTTAATGACCTAGCCTCCCCTCAGTCACCTAATCTGTATGTTTCCATCTGATTATTTACTGGTAAATACACGAATGCACCGTGCACTCAGGTCTCATTATTTATTATAGTACAGTAATGTATACAATAATTTTATGTTATAATTTGTAAATTGTATTGTTAAACTATAAAGAAAGAGTAAAATGAGTTAAATATATAACAAGAAACAGATCTACAGATTTTAGCATTCAGGCATGTTAATTGTTACCATATCCTTATGTTTCATAAAGTGATTTCCGACTTAATACCTTACAACACGATCATTGGAAGCAAACCCCATCATAATTCGAGGACACACACACACACACACACACACACACACACACACACACACACACACACACACACACACACACACACACATATATAAAAGTGGCTTTGCATGCCCATTTCAGTTGGGTGTGCTGTTGTGTGGCTTATGCAACCTGCACCACAAAATTCATATCAATTTGACCACAAGATTTTATTTTTATCGATATATGAAAGTTTTAAGAGTGCATAGTGTATCAGCGATCATCATAATTGGTCCAATACTGTGAATTGTAGGATAACTTTGAATACTCTAAATTATCAGTGTGTTTGGTTTATGATATATTTTTATTATTACGTAACACCTCCAGGGAGTTCAAAGACTGATCGAGGGATGGCACCTACTGTATGACTCACTGTCTCCACCACTCAATCTACCAATTACAACGAAACCGCAACTACCATCATCATCTATACCAATACCATCCGCCGCTCATCATCATTACTAGTATTTTCACAGACAATCACAAACATCTGTGCCCATTGCGGGATTCGAACCCGCAGCCTTTTGGCTAGAGAGCAGATACACTGACCAATTGGCCCACCAGGCCATTTGAATTTCTCAAAGGTGTAAATATAATAGTAAATTTGGAAGAGGAGGATGGAGCTTACCTCTTTCAGCTACAATCATAAATCCACAAAAGCTCTGGCAGAAAATGGACATTCAGTAGAATGTCAACACTGTTTCCCATTGTAAATATGGGCAAAAAAAGTTATAAATTATTTATAGAAAATTATATTATTGTTATTATTATTATTACCCAAGACCCCATGGAGTCAAAGACTCATCTGGGAGGTCCTTTTATCACACACACAGCTCATCATACCGTGTCTTAAACACACTCAAACTTCTTCCAGACACCACACTCTCTGGCAAGGCATTCCAATCATTTACAACTTTGCACGAAGAAAACCTGCTTCTCACTCCCCTACTCACACCCTCTTTATACAGTTTCCAGGGATGACTTCTGGTTCTTCCCTGATCTCCCACTATTTTTTGTAAAACCTCTATCTCATTGATCCTATAACAACCCCTTACTAACTTGTAGGTCTCTATCATATCTTCCCTCTTCCTCCTGTCTCCACCAGACTCATATCAATTTGACCATAAGATTGTATTTTTATCGATGTATGAAAGTTTTAAGAGTGCATAGCATATCAGCGATCATCTTAATTGGTCTAATACAATTAATTGTAGGATAACTTTGAATACTCTAAATTATCAGTGTGTTTGGTATATGATATATTTTTATTATTACCTCCGGGAAGTTCAAAGACTGATCGAGGGAGGGCACCTACTGTACAACTCACTGTCTCCACCACTCAATCTACCAACTACAATGACCCACAACTACCATCATCATCTAGACCAATGCCAAGTACCGCTCATCATCACCACCACTAGTATTTTCACAGACAATCACAAACATCCATGCTCATGGCGGGATTCGAACCCACAGGCTTTTGGCTTGAGAGCAGATACACTGACCACTTGGCCAACCAGGCCATTTTAATTTCTCAAAGGTGTAAATATAATAGTAAATTTGGAAGAGGAGGATGAAGCTTACCTCCTTCAACTACAATCATAAATGCACAAAAGCTCTGGAAGAAAATGGACATTCAGTAGAATGTCAACACTGTTTCACATTGTAAATATGGGCAAAAAAAGTTATAAATTATTTAGAGAAAATTATATTATTATTATTATTATTATTACTCAAGACCCCATGGAGTCAAAGACTCATCTGGGAGGTCCTTTTATCATACACACAGCTCATCATACCGTGCTTTAAACACACTCAAATTCTCTGCAGACACCACACTCTCAGGCAAGGCATTCCAATCATTCACAACTGTGCATTTAAAAAAAAAAAACCTGCTTCTCACTCCCCTACTCACACCCTCTTTATACAGTTTCCAGGGATGACCTCTGGTTCTCCCCTGATCTCTCCCACTATTTTTTATAGAACCTCTCCAGCATTGATCCTATAACAACTCCTTACTAACTTGTAGGTCTCTATCATATCTCCCCCTTTCCTCCTGTCTCCACCAGACTCTGCAAGTTACATCTTCTCAATCTTTCCTCATACTCGACATTCCAGAGGTCAGAAACTACCTTAGTCATTTGCCTCTGGACCCTTGCCAACATCTCTTCATCCTTCTGAAAACCAGATGACCAAATTTGGACACAATAGTCCATGTATGGCCTAATCAAAGGCTTATACAGTGGAACAAGAATCTCCCTACTTCTACAAGTTAGTGTCGTCCATATCATTCCCAGAAGCCTTTGTGTTGTCTTCACAATTTTGGCAATGTGTCCCCTCAATTTCAGATCCTTATCTACTATCACCCGCAGATCTCTTATTTCCTCCGCCTCCGACAATATATCCTCACCAAGCATAAATTCTGCATCCCATCTTTGTTTCCCAAATTTTAAAACCTTACATTTTGCAACATTGAACTTACATCCCCATTCCTGTGCCCAATCACTCAATTTATTCAAGTCTTCTTGTAAGGCCACAACATCTTCTCTACTCTTAATGGTTCGTCCCAACTTTGCATCATCTGCAAACAACTGAATATCTCCATCCAAATCTTCACCAATATCATTAATATGCAAGTTAAACAGCAATGGCCCTAAAACAGACCCCTGAGTCATACCACTAGTAACTTTCTTTTCCTGGATATCACTCCCCCATACACAATTTGTTGATGCCTATGAGATAGCCAGTCTCCACTCTAATATCCAACCCCATCTACTCTAGTTTGACTATCAACTTATCATGGATAATCTATCAAAAGCCTTTGCGAAATCTAAGTATATATGACTGTGTATCCTTCTCCTCTGTCCGAGGAAGTAGTCACTTTATTGTAATAAGTAGATTACTAAAACGTGATCTACCTTTAGCAAATTCATGCTGTCCATCAAAGATAATACCATAATCTTTGATGATCCAGAATTGTTGTTAATCCAATTCTGGATCCTAGTTCTCACAAGCTTCTCCAGCAACTTAACTACAACACCTGGCACACAGATGATGATGCCTATAATAGGCCTATAGTTTTATATATATATGTATATTCCACCATGGGCATGGATGTTTGTGATTGTCTGTGGAAATACTATTGGTGTTGGTAGGTAGGTGATGGTGTAGTTGTGGTCAGTTGTAGTTGGTGGAGAGTTGTAGAGTAGATGCCCTCCCTCGATGAGTCTTTGGACTCCCTGGAGGTGATATGTAATAATAATAATATATCGATATCTTAAAAACGCGATATAGTAAAAATATATTAATTGTGATATATATTTTTCACGTCACTTCACACTTTTCACCCACAAAACAGATGAAACTCAGAAAATAAAAACAACAACATTGTGGTTGTCACAATACTCAATCACAGCGACTGATTTGAAGGTGCTATTATCCCTGCCTCGCCTTCTGGGTAGCACCTTAGCACATTGCTAAGGTGTCCAATTTTGCACATTGGATTACTTGGTTATTGAAGAACACACTAATATCCAGCGATAAAGAGGTTATTATTCTCCTTTATAAGGCATTGATACTTCCACATTCGGATTACTGTGCTGAAGTCTGGTCACTTGGATTTGATTCACTGAAAATCAAATTCTAAGAATTTGATTCACTGTGCCATTTGTATGTCTGTTCAAAGGGCTCAAAGGCATATGTTTTTGTGACCACACACCTGGCTATTAATGGAATATGATTTAATGTTTATGCATCAAAAAGTATCCTCTTCATGAAGCATGAGTATATTGTTTTTAATTTATTGTGTTTTATAGCAAAAGTTTGGTCTTTTTTTGAACATGCCAAGGCTTGTTCATTTTACATTTTGAGCACTGTCCCCTTCAAAGTAGTCCCCTCTACTGGTGATAAACCATTCCCAACATTTCTTCCGTTGTTGGAATGCTTCCTGGAAAGCACTTTCTGTGAATATCACTAATCTGATGAACAGCTTGTGCACGTGCTCACGTCAGTGGATGTAACTCGATGAGTAATGCTTATAGCAGAATGGGGCAAATGGCAGTTTTTATCAAAATCGCAGTAGCTGCAGTGTGCCCTCTGTGCCAGTTGATGCACTATTTAAAAAATTTGGTCTTTTTTTGAACACCCCTCGTATATTTGTGTGTGTGTGTGTAGGTCGAAAATTATCAGTATCATTAAGACTACTTTGACAGAAGATGATTTAGTTAGGGATTAGAATGTAAAGATTATTGTACTTTTGGGAGAGGATAATGAAAACAATGGGAGGAGGTGTATACTGATGATAGGTGAAGACTGCAACATGCAAATGTAGTAATTAGGAGCATTTTAGGACTGGGTGTGATGGTACACCAGAGTATATGGTAGAGTAGAATCCAGGAGATCGAGGTTACTAGTGAGTGCCTGATAGCTCTGTGTACTAAGGCCACTACTGTTTAATTTGTATATTAATTTGCAGGATAATTTAAATAGCTGGCAAAATGGGCAAAAGGTAATGGATGTCAGTTCAATGTGGGAAAAGTGTAAAGTTATGCATTTTGGGATTAAAAGATTACCAGCTGTGTACCACATTCATGGAATGATACTCCAAGAGATTGATGAGGCTAGGAACTTGGTGGTGTTGGTGGATAGGGAGATAAAGTTCAGAGGGCACATTGCTAAGGTGTCCAATTTTGCACATTGGATTACTTGGTTATTGAAGAACACACTAACATCCAGAGATAAAGAGGTTATTATTCCCCTTTATAAGGCATTGATACTTCCGCATTTGGATTACTGTGCTGAAGTCTGGTCACTTGGAGATGAGGAGGTAGTGGAGAGGGTTCAGAGGAGAGTGACTAAGTCGGGGAGTGATGTAAAAAATGCTCCCTACATTGATAGATTGAGAGCTTGTGGATTGCGGAGGTTGGTTGATAGGTGGAGAAGAGGCGACATGATAGAAACATTTAAATTACTAAAAGGTTTTTATAAGATTAATGAAGGGGAAATATTTTAGCAGTGTGATAGTGATGGAATAATAAGAGGTCATCCCTGGAAATTAAGGAAAGTGTGGTTAACAAGGGTGTGAGAACGAGGTTTTTCGCCTGGAATGCATTGCCTGACTCAGTTGTGAGTTCTTCGTCTGTAAATGAATTCAAGAAGAAATATGATAGATATTGTTTTGATAGTTTGGGTCTCCCGCAATGAGTCTACTGACTTCATGGACACATCCGTAATAATAATTAATGATGTATGAGGAATGTGGAGTGGGTGGGATGTTTAGTTGTTGGCTGATGATGTAAAACTAGTGAGGATAATAGTTAATAAAGGTAATGGTAGAGATCCTGCAGAATCAATGAAAATAAATACATTTCTTGCATAAAATGTATGACCTTTCATTTTGCCACATTTAGCTGACAACCATTAATATAAGGTTATTATGAAAAGATTACATATTGTGTATTTCATTAATGGCACTGGATTGTAGGAAATTGATGAGGCTAGGGATTTGCAGATAATGGTTGACCACGAGTTGAAATTTTTAAGGCACATTGCAACAGTTGGGAAAATACCTCAGAAGATTATTTTGATGTTGTAGAACACATTGACAAATAGAGATAGCAAGGTTATTATCCCTCTTCATAAAGCCAAGATACACTGCATTGTGAATACTATGTAGCGGTTTAGTTACCTGGGTTTCATGAGGAGGTAACAGAGAGGATTCAAAAACATGTGATCAAGATGGTGGCAGGTCTATGGAATGTTTCCTGTGAGGATAGATTGAAGGTATGTGTATATATTTTGCAAAGTTTAGTTGACAGGCAGAAAAGAGCAGACATAATCGAAACTTATAAGTTTTTAAAGCGGTTCCATAAGACTGATACAAAAGAAAATTTTCAATATATGATGAGTGTGAAGAGAACTCGAATTCATCCTCAGACATCATGTTAGAAGATGGTTAGCAGAGTTGCATGGACTAGATTTTTTGCTTGGAGATTGGTGAATGAGTGGAATGGATTGCTAGAGATAGTTGTGAGGTCCTATTAGTGAATGAGCTTAAGGAGAGGTATGATGTGGTTTCCCCCCAGACTTACCTACATTGGAAAATGGTCCTCTGTCCATGCTATCTAATTTATTTCTGTGGCTGTACAATGCACTATCTGCTACTAATCCCTATGCAGCATGTTTTATCTGCTAATTATGTGTATTCTCTGGCTGATATGCCTGTTATGTAGTTTGGGGGGGAAAAAAAAAAGCATAATAAAAACTCTTCCCTCTCTATAAGACAGGCTGATTCACCTTCATTTGAAAAAAAATTTTGTAAATTTTTCTTGTTATGATGAGAATTGTATCCATATTTTTTCTATTTGAAGGATCTTCTTTGTTCCTCCAACTTCTGTTGAGGCAGGGCTTGAATACTGACTTATTGATATTTGTATTTCCATATTACTACAGGCCATCGCTCTGCCAACTGAACTACGTTTAGTTATTATTATTATAATTTTTTTAAAAATTTTTCTTTCAAAGAGATAGCACATACATAAAAAGATATAAGTAATAACATTAGTTTGTTGATATTGTTAATAATAATAATAATATATTGCTCGGTAGTAGTTGCAAGTTGATAGTTGGAATGCATGCAAGATTAGTCTTGCATGTTATCAAGTGTAGGTTGAGTCTTCCATATTGAGTTATGGACTCAATGAGAATATTGAGAATGAAATGTGTTACTTTCATCACAGAATGTGATGAAGATACAAAAACCTCCATTAGTTATTTGAAATTATGTTATATGTAAATAAAATGTTTTTAGTTTATCTTTTCAGTTATATGTAATTTTTATCTTCTATATGTATTTGCACAATGAATAGTTGAAATTGTGAAGATCATTTGATATGGTGACCTGTATTAAATTTGCACAGGAAATGTATAAAAACTAAAGATGATCTCTTGTCATCTCCTCTAAAGTGTTCCAGATGCTATAGGTCATTTTGAGTGTATTATGTAAATATCGATTTTCAGATTTTGGCAGCAGTGGTCATGGTGCACAGATCATCACTGAGTTCCAGAGTTTAGAGATCCTGAGAGGTAGTGATGGTCCAACCTGCTCTATATGCCAGAAGAAATTCTTCAATAGGCAGACTCTGCGAAGACACATGGAACGCCATACACACAACAGAAAGACCTACCGATGTGATATTTGCTTCAAAACATATTCTTTCATCACTGGACTGTATAACCATAGAAAGACTCATCAAGGTATCTCTCGCTATGAATGCATAGTGTGTGGAAAGAATTTCATGTATGAGGCAGCCTTGACTAATCACACTCAAAATAAACATTAAATCAGTGCCTTCATGTAAGATGTAAGTCAGAATTTATGATTACTTGGATTGTTTAGTGTTAATTTTTAGGTGGTTTCAGTGTTGTATAGATAGGATATAAATATAATTTTTTCTAATGTAATTTTTAGCTGTTTAAATCTAGTCAGGTATTCATTAAATTATTTTTGTTTCCGACCATTCCTCATTTCATGAGATGGTTTTGTCTCTTTCTTCATAATAAATATGTTGATTTATATGTTCAGAATGCTGATTTTGTTTTTCTCATTGGCCAAATATGAACATTACATTAAATTATGTAATATTCATCTTACTATCATGGTTTAAAGTAGAAGAATTAATCTTACATGTAGATGCTTAATGAGGGAAAAAATTGTGGGATAATACTTAACTCAATTTATTTAATTGTCATGCTGATATTTTGTCTTAGTCATTAAGGCATATTTCATAGACTTAAAGGTAACCTAAAAGCATGCACTTATAGAGAAAAACAATTGACCTGAGTACCCTATAGTCTTAATTATGCTGTGTGCATTGTAAGATGAGCACAAATATTGGACTGACATTCTGAAAATGTGATCTGCCAGATTTTTGGCAGTTCAAAACCATCCATATTTTTATAACTTATTTTAACAGTATTACAACACAGAAATATTAAATTATAAAATGATGTGTATTGATTAGCAGAGAATGCTGGTGTGATATCTATTTTATCAGATATCACACCAGCATTCTCTGTGCACAGCTATTTTTACAGGCGATACATGACAGTGAGTAAGTGAAGCTTTAAAATGTAATAGACATAAGATCTGAAGTCCTAATTTTTCACCCTCTGATGTTGTAGAAAGGAAGGCAGAATGCTTCGTAGCCATTGTTGATTCTGAAAATAGTCTCTCTGATGACCTGCAGTGACTTCTGTCACATTTTTTTTAAAACATTTTTTCCCATATAATCCTGTGTGAAAGGGTTTTCCAAATGTGGTCTTCCAGTCCTGACTTGCCATAATAATGTATTTCTTACATTCTCCAAGATGGATATTAACAGATCTTTCTGTCTGTCCATAGTATGCCAAGTTGCAATCACAGGATAATTCATACACTACAGGATGTGCTAGAGCAGGGGTTCTCAACCTTTTCCAGTGGCATACCAGTAAGCAAATTTATCCTGAAAAAGCATGATTTGTTGGTCCAAGGGGCAAAATAAGCATTTCTCTACAATACTAGTGATTTATTTAGTTATTTATTATTTTATTCAGATATTTGTTGGAGAAACAGATACTCTCTGAATCTATTCAATGGATTGTTCTGTAAAATGTGCAATTTTTTAAAATTAAAATAATAATGAGTGAATACATAAACAAATTTTGACAAACACATATTCTTGATACTGGTACTCCAGTTCTCAAATAAACTTACAATCAGTACAAGCTATAAATGTAACATATTTGTAATTATAGTACTCACATTCTTGTTTCAGTGTGAAGGTTGTGCTTGTTTAGCTAAACACAGCTTCTTAATGTCTGGTTTCAGTTGACTTAATTTTGAGTCTTAAATCAGGTTCAGCATTCAACTTATTCCTGTATTTGTTATTGTTATAAATGAGAAAACCTGCATTCACAAAGGTAAAGTAGTTGTAAACACCAACAGAAATTTTACAGCTTTTTCTGAGATCATTTGATATTCATTTCTTCTTGCCAATCAGAAGTCTGTTAAATGCATCCTCTTGATCATTTGCCTGAGATTCCGTCGCAAGAGAGAGCTCGATCAGTTCATCTTTCTCAGAAGGAGTTAACGTTTCTGGTAAGGTGTCATCAATGGAAAACAGCTCTCTAATCCAAAATTCTGAAGCCAGGTTTTCAGGGAAGTATTCCTTGAAATCTGTGATTAGATTCCCAAGATGCTTCTTTATATTCACTGCCAGTTCACTATGAAGAAGAATTTCATTCTTAGTTAAGAAAGCATCCAACAATGGAAAGGAACACGTGTTTCCAGTATCTATTGCTTTAATGATGAAGCCAAGTTTTTTCCTAAGAGCAGCAGTTTTATCTTGTACCAAGAATAAAGAAGTACGCGCACCCTGCAAGCTCGTGTTCAGCTGGTTGAGGTGGCAAAATAAATCTGCCAGGTAAGCCAACCGGGCTAGCCACAGTTCATCAGTGAAATAATTCAAGTCTGAAGATTTGTCAGAGAGAAAAATCTGCATTTCTGAAAGTTCAAACAGGGGCTCAATACATTTCCCCTCGACATTGCCACCTAACTTCGGAGTGAAGTAAAAGAGAATCATGTTCAGCACCCATTTCATTGCACAAAATGGAAAATAGTTGTGAATTCATATCTCTGGACTTAATGAAGTTAACAATTCTCACACTTTCATTCAAAACTGTCTTCAGAGCAACAGGCATATTTCTTGCATCTAAAGCCTCGCAATGAATGCTACAATGTACAAATTTTGCTTGTGGAGCTACTTCTTTCATTTTTGCAACAACGCAACCGTGTTTCCCAACCATTGCATGTGCTCCATCAGAACAAACACCAACACATTTATTCCATTCTATATCATTCATTTTCATAAATTGGTCTAATTTTCATTTGAGGTTGTTTGAGCAGGCAGTGGTTCACAAAACAAGAACTCTTCCTTCACTGTTTTCCCATCTATAAATCTTATATACGTAAGAAGATGGGCCATGCTGTTACGTAATGTCAGTAGGTTCATCCAATTGTATGGAAAAATATTTACTAGCCTGTACTTTTTCTATTAACTGCTCCTTAACATTTGAAGACAAATCTGAAATTCTTCATGATGCAGTGTCATTGGATAATGGAATCATTTCAAGTTGTTTTGCTGCCTTTTCCCCAAAAATTATTCTAACCATATCTGTAGCTGGTGGTAATATTAATGACTCTCTGATCGCGTGAGGTTTTCCTGCCTTAGCTATTCTTAAACTGAATTCATAAGATGCCTACAGAGCCTTTGTGTTAAATCCTGAAAATTAGGATATTTGTTTTTTCGTTGCTGACAAATCGGATAGTTTTCTCTGGAAATATTCCAAAGGTTTGTGTTTTAAATCGGCATGCTTGGTTTCAAAATGACGTTTAAGGCGGGAAGGCTTCATCAAATGTTTTGATAGCATTTCATAACAAATCACACACTGGGGAACAGGTGCGGTTTCTTCTCCAATATATGTGAAACCATATGATAAATAATTAAGATTATATTTACGTTGTGCTGTACGGGGCTTTTTGTTGCATTCTTGTACAATGATGTCCTCTGTCGGTTGGTTAGGATTCGAAGTAGTGGCTTCTGGCAGAGAAAAATTGTTTCCCACGCTTACACTCATTTCTCCCTTCGATCTTTTCGAGGACCTGCTTGTTAACCACTTATTCATGTTCCGGTTTCTATCCTCTGGCACAGACTTCATATAAATATGACAATTTCACAAATAAAATCTCACATTCAAAGACAATAATCTAACGCCACTACTTTCTTAACTGTAACTATGGCCCGCAGCTGAACAAACGACAACGGACAAACTGTTTCTCATTTTTGTCTGATCGAACTTACATATTATTTTTGTATATTATTGTACAAAAGTTTTTAATGATAATGTAAAATCTAATTGTTTTCATTTAGTTGCATGAAATATTTTAAGTAGAACTGTTAAATATTCGTGCATACATCTTTAATTCTCAACTCATGTTGCAAGTAAAAAAAAATGTTAATTTACCCTTTTATTTTATACTCTGTTTTCGTACCACTGGTGGTACGCTTACCATTGGTTGAGAATCCCTGTGCTAGAGGATGGAGTTCATCCTTTCAGGAGAGCGAATCATAGTTGCTAATTTGATGCGTAGTTTGAATGTGGTGTGAAGGTTATATTTTATTAGTAGTTTAGCTATCTTTTCAGATGTACCATGGATATATCGAATTGGAATAGTGGTGTTTTGCTCCTGTGTGTTTGGGGAAGGGAGGGTGTGTATGTGATGGGGTGGGGGAGGCATGTAGTATTTTATCTATTTTGTAGGAGCTGTTGCCATTAGCCAAAAAAGGTTTACCATATTTTTATGTAAATGCAGGGAATGTTCTAGAGTTGTAGTGAATTCCAAAAATAATATCTTTATATCTTTTATTTCAGTTATCATGTTTATAAAGCTCCTTCCCCCAAATCCAGTAATTAATGTCATTGGAATGGTTTGCAACCCTTAATCATTTATTACTGGAGACATATTTTTTATGTTCATCCATTCAGATGAATGAAATATGTTCCTGTGTGTACCAGGATGATTTATGTGATGATATTGTCTTTTGGTTAGTAGAAATAAGGGTATGGAAAGTTTTTTTCACTATTGACAAGAACTTATATTCTTGTTTTAATCATATATCGAAGCGCAAGCATAGGTATGAAGTAACTTAACAACCAGTCTACTAAAAAAAAACATTATGGGAACAGTTACTACCCAGATCCTTTATTGAGGTCTTATTGGTAGGAGCTATATATAAGTATAGTTGTTGTAACTTTTAATTTTTCAGGAAATGACAACTTATATTAGAACTACATCGATGGAAAGGTACTTCAAGAGATTGATGAGGCTAGGGACTTAGGGGTATTGGTAGATAAGGAGATGAAGTTCAGAGGACACATTGCTAAGGTGTCCAAGATTGCACATAGGATTACTTGGTTGTTGAGGAACACACTGACATCCAGAGATAAAGAGGTTATTATTCCCCTTTATAAAGCATTGATACTTCCACATTTGGATTACTGTGCTCAGGTCTGGTCACCTGGATTCCTTGGAGATGAGGAGGCTGTGGAGAGGGTTCAGAGAAGAGTGACCAAGTTGGTGAGTGATATAAAAAATGCTCCCTACATTGATAGATTGAGAGCTTGTGGATTGCAGAGATTGGTTGATAGGCGAAGAAGAGGTGATATGATAGAAACATTCAAATTACTAAAAGGTTTTTATAGGATTGATGCAGGGGAAATGTTTCAGCTGTGTGATAGTGATGGAAGAACAAGAGGTCATCTCTGGAAATTAAAGAAGAGTGTGGTTAACAAAGGTGTCAGAACAAGGTTTTTTGCCTGGAGGGTGGTGAATGAGTGGAATTCATTGCCTGACTTTGTTGTGAGCTCTTCATCTGTAAATGAATTCAAGAAGAGATATGACAGATATTGTTTTGCTAGCTTGGGTCTCCCGCGATGAGTCTACTGACTCCATGGAGATACCCGTAATAATAATAATAATAATAATAATAAATAATAATAATAATAATATTAATTTGTTACATTGCCATCATCAGGGATCACATAAACAATGATATATTCACGCAGACACTGAGCAAATGAGGCTGAATAAAGGCAACAGAAGTCAGGCCTACTAAACAGTATCCCCTAGTGGGCTAAATTGGACTGACGATCTTAAAATGTATGCTTCCCAAACAGGGCATGCGGGCGCCGCCGCCAGGGAGCGGTTCATAAGTTAATTTTTAAGAAACAAAATTTTTATCATAAAAACAAAATAATTCTTAGAATGATCAATATTAAAATAAATGAGGCTGTATACACTGAATAAAAATTATCAAAAAAAAAAAGTATATTGCCGGCTGTTTGCAATTTTGCAGCTAGAGCAGGCTAAATGCTTGCCTGCAGAATGTTGTGTCTACTGCAGTCTATCTAAAGTGAAATGGTGAACAGTTTTATGCGCAGAAACAAATTTTCGTACAAAACATTTGTTGCTAGTTAACCAGTCATATGGTACGCATCTCAGTAGGCTACTGACAGTAGCGCAGTGCGGACTATTATTTCGTCTCTGGGTCGTGTTGTGTAATAATTTCTTGTGGGTATAAAATAGAAATGGAATCAAAAATTTAAAAAAAAGTTATCCAGCGCACAAAACTGTAAGCATCACGCTGCGAAAGAAGCAGATATTAAGAAACAAACTGGGGCTCTGAATAAATTTGTTAAAATATTAAAATATTCTGATGCAGATTGTAACTAACTCGATACATCAGAAATCAGAGTTGAAGAACCGTGCACATCATCCAGTTTGCATGAAGGTACTATTGCAACTATTGAACATGATTTAAGTGAAAAATAGTTAAGATTTAGTCAACTACAACAAGATGTAGTTGACCACGAAACTAGTACATTGTTAGTCTCTGTGAATTTAGAAGATCCAGGTGAACGGGGAAATATTGATGAAAAATTACGAGTTGTTTTAATTGAAATGGGGCCTGTTCAAAATAAAAATATAATATATCCCAGACACATACGGTCGTAAATTTGGCGACACGTATTATAACGGAAAAATGGAAAACGGGAGCTTGTGCCAAGAACATGGCTCATTTATTCCAAAACTTTAAATTCTGTTTTTTGCTTTTGTTGCAAACTTGTCGCACCTACTGAATCAACCGAATCACTCACTGAGTCTTGTAGTAGGTTATAACGATTGGAGAAATGTAAGTACAACTTTACATAGACATGAGACTAGTTTAACTCACATGAAAAATTTCTTAAAATGGAAAGAACTTGATAAAAATTTAATAATCAAAACTACTATTGATTGTCAGACTCAAAGCATGTATGAAATGGAAAAGAAACATTGGACGAGTGTTTTAGAACGCTTGATTGAAATTATAAAATTCCTTGGTAGCCGAAATTTAGCTTTTCGCAGATCATCTTTGTGCATTTGGTTTTATGTGCATTTGAGAAGTTTGATTCTGTTATGGAAAATCATGTTGAAAGAGCCCTACAAAAACAACAGAGTACACTATTTGAGTAAAGACAGTCAAAATGAAATATTGGAAACTTTAAGTAACGCAATCAGGGATACAATTTTATTATCAATTCTAAAATCTAAATATTATTCCATAATTTTAGACTGCACACCTGATGCAAGTAAAGCAGAACAAATGACCATTATTATTTGCTTTGTTTCCTGTGACAATGGAATTGTCAAGATCAGGGAAAACGTTTTAGGTTTTGCAGATATATCAGATTCCACAGGACATGGTTTATGTGCAACAATAATGGAACAACTGGAAAAATGGAACATTCCCAACGAAGACATGCAAGGTCAGGGTATGACAATGGGGCAAATATAGGCTCCAAAATTTACTTTTGAACAAAAATCCTCTAGCTTTTTACGTGCCATGTGCTGCCCATACTCTAAATTTAATCATTAACGATGCAGCCAAAGTGAATGTAGATGCAATTAGTTTCTTTACAATTATTCAAGAAATATACAATTCTTTTCATTCTCTTACAAACGTTGGGCAATCCTTTTAAAGTTCGTAAAAAAAATTAACATTGAAACAGCCATCAGAAACACAATGAGATAGTAAAATTAATGCAGTCCTCCCTCTACGATATCAGTTAGGAGAAATTTATGATGAACTTTTTGAAATTTTAAATAATGAAAATTTTAATAAAGAAACTCAGCATGAAGCACAAATATTATGTGCTAAAATAAAGGACTACAAATTTATTTGCTCTCTTATAACTTGGAATGATTTACTTAGCAGAATAAACCCTGTGAGTAAAATGCTTCAAGACAAAAATATGAACATTACACTTGCTTTAGAATCTATCGAAAACTTAAAAATATTCTTACAAGAGTATCGATCAGATACAAATTTTAAAGAAGTTCTAAAAACGGCAAAATAACTGAGTGAATAGGTGGATGGAAAAAAAGAATTTAAAACTGGTACGGAAGTTCGACAACGAAAGAAGACACGACAATTTGACTACGAGCATCATGACGAAATACCACAATCACCAGACGATAAATTTAGAGTGAATGTGTTTTATACACTTCTAGACGTTACAATGTGTTCGTTAATAGAACGTTTTGAACAGCTAAAAGATATGATAATTTCAATTTCTTGTATAGATTACTACAAATTAATAAAGAAGATTTACGAAACATTTGTGACAATTTAAAGATTCTCTTGAAGGACTGCGACAATAAAAACATAAATGCAATAGAACTATATGACGAGTTATGTGCTTTCCGGGATATTTTTCGGATGGATAATTTAAATATTCAAAAGCCCTTTCGATATTCTTAATTTTATTGTGTCCAATAATTTATCTTTCCCTAACTTTTCAATTGCTTTAAGAATACTATTAACCTTAACTGTTAGTGTAGCAAGTGGTGAACGTTCCTTTTCCAAGTTGAAATTGATTAAAACCTACTTAAGAACAAGTATGTCACAAAAAAGGCTTGTTAGTTTGGATTTATAGCTATTGAAAATGATATATGTGTGGAATTAGACGTTAAGACCATTATTTCTAATTTTGTGAATATGAAATCAAAAACCTTAAAATTTTAATAAAAAAAATTTCAAGTATATTTATGTAATTTAATTTATTTTCTGTTATTCTGTAAAGATATTATTTTTTGTATACTTATATTAAATGTTCTAATTATTTCTGAATTCTTTTATTATTTTCTCATCTATCTTGAGTTTCTTTTAATTTCCTAAAAGATAGTTCCACTTATAAAAATTATTAGAAGTTACTAAAAATTTAGTAACTTGTAAAATGCAAGAATTTTTTAAACTTTAGTTCAAATAAATTTTAACTTTAATTAAAATTTATTTAAATTTTGTTAGCGATTCGGGTTGGTGAGAAGGCTATAATCCCTGTATCATTATATTCACCGATTAAAGTGAAGTGGCTTTATCAAAATTTGCTTTAACTTTTGAGAATTTTTGGAATATATGGGTTTTTAACGATTATCCTGCCTAGTCAACACTCCCGGTTCATTACATTTAGCGAACCAGCATGTGGCTGTTCTGTCAAAATTTATTTAAGAAATTTCAAATAATTAAAATTTTTATTATCGTAAAAGAACCACACACTCCCGGATCGTTACAGGGGCGCTTAGATAGAAATTGCATGTGGCGTCAAAGACCCTAGCACCAGCTCTGTTCCCAAATTTGGGGCAGTCTCATGCACTCAAATTTGTTAATTTGGAAAGTTTTTCAGAGCTGAGGCACAGATTCAATGAATAGTCTTTCATACTTGTTTTTGCTGTGATGTAATAGAATGGCCTTCTTCGCTGTATTGGTGGAACTGAATGTAGTTCTTGTGTTTGGATATCCTTGATATTGGCTGTCTTGCCAGCTTGGCCGTAGTAGGACAACTTGCAACTGCAAGGAACCTGGTAGGTCTAGTGGATGTTCAGTGGGTCCGGTGAGCTGGTCTTTTGTGGAGCAGATAAGAGATGCCAATTTCTTATGTGGTCTGTAACTGGTTGTAAGGTTATATTTCCTTAGGAATTTTGTTAATTTTTCGGTAATAGTCAAAAACTCAGAGATAAATATTGGCTTTTCAAAGAACATGTTGAAGAAAGATTCTTAGAATTCTTACAAAAGGTAGTGAAGAACTGTACCAGAAAGTAAACTGCAATGAAAATGTAATGTAGAAAACAATTCAAAGGAAACTAAAAGTTTTTTTTAGACATATCTGTAGAATAGATAACAGTAGAAAGATCAATACCTTGATGCTTGGTACAGTGGACAGCATAAATAGAAAGAATGGCCATAGTGAGAGTGGGTAGAGGATGTGAAAGAGTGCTGTGGAAAGAGTTTGCAGGATTTGAGTCATCTGGCAGTGGAGAGAGAGAAGTGGCAAAGGATGGTGAAACTGGCATCAGACACCAACGGGCATTGGACCCATGGGTGATGATGATGATGACAGATACTGCAGAATGACTTAAAAAGCCTGGCAATATAGGAAAAGGATAATGACTACCGGTTTTGCATCACCAAGTGTAAGGTCGAGGTGAAGAGATCACAATCTGTGTTCTAAATAAACTGTAGGAAATTGATGAAGAGCCAGAAGTATCAGGAACAAGGGGGAAGAGTTTTTGGCAATGGTTAGTGCAACAAGACATGGCTAACAGCAGATGATGTAGTTACAGGAATAGAATGTGATGGATTTGGTATATTCAGGACAGGGTAGACAGGACAGATGGTAGGGTGCTGCTGATGATAGCAGATGAATTGCAGCCAACAAGAATAGGAGTCACTTGTGGAGATGGAGTTCTTTTGAGTCAATCTGTTGTGAGATATAAGACAAAATATAAAATTGCTTGCTGCTATAGGCCAAAGAATTCCAGGGATAATGTTGATGACATGCATTAGCAGATTAGTACATTGAGTGTAGGTTGAGTGATATTTATAGGAGACGTCAACTATAGAGATTGGAAGGAAAAGAGATCACATGGTAGGAAGGAAATGGAATTTATACACATACTTGAGATATAATTACTTGAGGCAGCATGTGATGGAGCTGACTCGAGGTGCAAAAGTATTGGACCTGGTCATAGGATTAGAAGAGCTATCCATAACCCAGATGGCCAAATTGCCTCCAATTGGGGAAAGTGACCATTCAATCTTGACTTGGGAGAATGTAAAAAATGAGGAATATTCTCTCAAGAAGGGGTATATATTATCTACCAATAATTGTCTGGACACTTTAGCAATTTACAATTGATACCAGAAGGTGACCCCTAATATCACGTATGCTCACCTTTGGCTTTGATCCTCCTGCACCCTTTGAGAGAGGCTTTCCACCAGACATCAGGTAGAATTTGTCTCCATTCTTCCATCAAAGCAGCATTGAGTTCAACGAAAGATCAAGTATGTGCTACTCTGGACCTCAATTGCTGCTCCAAGTTGTCCTACAGGTGTTCGATAGGGTTGAGGTCAGGACTCTGCACAGGCCACAGCATTTGTTTAACACCCACTTCACACCATTCCATAACAGCTGCAGTTTTATGACACGAGGTATTGTCGTCTTGATGGTAACACTGGTCCGTTCAATAAAAATTAACAGTGTAGGCAGCACCTGATTATCCAGGTTTTCAAGGTACTGAGCTGCCTTCATGGAGCATGGACAATGACCAGTGGTCCGAATCCAAACCAGCTGAATGCACCCCACACCATTACTCAACCACCACCACCACCAGCGTGGTTAGCCTAGTGGCTTTGCGCTTCGCAACCATATGCCTCAGGAAGGAGTGTCCTTGGTTTGATTACCGTCAACGACGTGAGGAGGTTAAGGATCTTCCTCAGCCATAGCCAAGTTAGCTGGTCTTGGGTGTGGATAGCAGGGTTTTTTCTGCCAGTTTATCTGGTGTTTTTCATCCTGCAAGCAGGCAAACTTGTCTGTGGACACATGGATTACAGTCAGGAATACTGATCCAGCCATAGGTCTGATTCGTCAGCCTATGCCGGTTCCGGAGCCCGGATAAAATTTTTTTTTGGGGGGGAACTAGATGGTACCGTGAACTCCTGTTAAAAGGGGGAATGCAGTATCATCACAAGAAATTTATTTATACCACCAAACTTTACTGTGGGTACAACACACTGTGATAACAAGCATTCACCAGGCTGCCTCCACATCAACAGACTGTAAACAGGTGAATCTTGATTCATTGCTCCACAGTACCATTTTCCACTGTTCTGTTGTCCAGTTCACATTCACACATTCTTTGCACCAGGCCAGATGAGCCACCTTGTTCGTTGTTGTGATGTTCGGCTTGTGTACTACTACTGCTCTTCTGTGGAAATCCAGTAAATGGAATTCTTTTTGTTCAGTATTAGTGCTCAACATGGTGTTACTGGCACTCTGGAACTCATCACTGATTGCCTGTGCTGATCGTGCCATTGCATGCCACCTGTTTTAATACCATCCTGTCCCTATCAGTCATTTTCGGCAAAAACTAGTGCTAGTGATGCCAAAATTTTGGCATAACTAGTCACTTTTGGCATCACTAGTGCAGTAAAACACCCCTTGGGTGTTTTACTGCATTAGTAAAACACCCAAGTGATGCCAGAACAGCATCAGTAGTACATTTGTTGATCACATTACCAACCATTGATTTTGGATGTTCCAGTTGAGCGGCAATGGCACATATGGACATGCCATTTGACAGCCCTCGAAGTTACAGAGTTCAGATCATGTTGCCTCCTGTATTCAACTGCTATGATGAAATACTGCTTCTTTTTGTCTGTACACTGGTTTTTATGTTATTAATAAACCTGAAATATTCCATAACTTCAAATTACAGGCATGTCCAGACAATTATTGGTAGATTGTGTATGTGGACTTAAAGGAAGGTGATTTTGAGAAGATTAGGAGGAAGCTCGAAGCTGTGCCATGCATAAAACCCTTCAAGGAAAGGATTAGTAATGTTTGAGAGATAGTTAAGGGGAATTTAGAGCAAGCTGTATCAAATTGTATACCTAAGAAGAGTTAATTAAGTAGGAGTTAGATGGATGAGTAATATTATTAAGCAGGAGCTTAAGTAGAAGAAAATGCTCTGTAGAGTATATAAGGAGAAAGGTTACCAACAAACTCATGAACAGTACAAGGATCAGGTGAGAAAGGTGAGCAGTATGGATGGGAAAGCAAAATCAGATTACGAGAAGAAACTAGCCAAGCAAGCTAAAGGAAATCGCAAAGGGTTCTTTCACTATGTGGCAAGTAAGAATGACTATGGAACACTAATCTTAATGAGTGCTGATGAGAGGTGACATAATCAGACAAAATAATTGAATTACTGAGCGACCACTTTATATCATCCAAGTGAGGTTAATCTGTCACATATGTGATAGAGCCTTATGTGGGAATAGAGGTAGATGAATTGGAGGTTCTTAGGATATTGCAGAAGCTCAGTGTAAATATAGCTGTTGGATTAGATGTGGTATCAGCTCATGTTCTGAGAGAATGTGCAAAGGAACTGGCAATGCCTCTGACTAGGTTCTAATTTAAGTCTCGGCTCTAGTAGAGTTCCTAGGGAGGGGGAAAGAGAGCAAAATATTTCCCTTGCATAAGGAAGGTTCTAAGACCACAGTATCAAATTATAGACCAATCAGTATCTGAGGAGTGGTGGTAAAAGTACAAAAACAGAATTCAGGAATGGGTGGATAGGAATATGATACTCTTATGAACTTTTTATAATGGAGTGAAAGATCAGTTCGATAAGGGAAATCACTACACAGTAATTCTGTTAAATTTTGCAAAGACTGAATACCACATGGGACTCTGTTACACAAATTAGAACAAATGGAGATGGATATGTCACTGGTTATGTGTATAAGAGGGTGACTGTTGGACAGATATCAAAAAGAGGTAGGAGGAGGAGGAGCAGAATCTAGGCGAAAACTTGTGACTAGTGGTATACTTCAAGGTTCAACGCTAGGATCACTACTATTTAATTTGTACATAAGTGATATAGGATATAACCTAAAAGGAAATATTCAGTTGTTTTCTGGTGATGCAAAATTATGTAGAATAATAATGAATTGAGGTAATGTGGAGAGCATGCAGTATGATTTAAATAAGCTATCAGCATGGGCAAAAGATAATGGATGCATTTGAATGTTTTTTTTTTTATATTGAGCCCATATCCAAGAGGTTGGTTTATCAACCTATAGTACATTAGTACCGTCTATGGCTAGTGGGCTGGGAAAGGAGGAACTTGTTCACACTTGATTTAAATTACTGTATATTATATTCCTTGGGGAAACACAACAGGGGTAAGACTATTCCACAGTACAGCAGTTGCAGGGTTGAAGGAGGATGAAAAGAAACTTGTTCTGTGGGTTTTAAGGTGCACTGTGAAGGGATGCTGAGCAATAAGTGGGGGAATTATTAATGCTATTTCATATGAACATTTCCCATGGAAATATTTGTAGAATACATATTTCAGAAACCAGTCATCTGTGTGAAAGTGGGGGGAGTGAGTTGATTAGAGATGGGTTATTAATAAGTCTAATTGCTCTGCTCTGTATAGCAATAATAATTTTGAGGGAGTTTTTGTGGGGCTCCAACCTCATATGTAAGAGCAGTATTCAATAGCTGGGCAGATTTGTCATTTATATAAAGTTAGCAGCTGTTCAGCAGCGAAGAAATATAGGATTTCTCTTTCGTCTTGAGCGAAAGAGAAATCCTAGATTTTTAGAAGCTGAGGATGCAATGGCTGTGATGTGTTTATGTCAGGATAGGCTTGATGTTAGGATAATTCCAAGAAGAGAAATCTCAAATTGTCTGGAAATTTGGGTGTTGTCAAAAATAATAATGGGAGAAAATGGTTCTTTTTTTTAGAAATGAGACAGTACTGGGTTTTATTAGCATTGAAATTGACTAGGTTATCTGAACCCCTTTGAAGAATGGCTTGGAGATCAGAATTGAGGGTGGTGATGGTTGATATTCTGTAGGTTGAAGTGAGTTGTGTAGAGTAAGGTTTATCAAATGAGAGGGAGGAGTGCAATGTGCTGTCATCTGCAAAATTGTTTTGGGTTGGAGTTCAGATGAAGTAGGTCATTGATATATAGCAGGAAGAGGGTTGGTGAGATAACAGAACCTAGAGGAACCCCAGCATTAGTTGAATGGTTTGAGGATAAGGAAAACTCTCATAGTTCATAAGATTTAGGGCCTCCCTCGATGAGTCTAAGGACTCCTGGAGTAGCCCGTGGTAATAATAATAATAATAATAATTTCTTTGCTTTGAAGAGCACACTAACAAATAAATATAAGGAAGTTGTTATTTCTCTTTATAAGGCCTTGATACATCTATATCTGAATTACTGTCCTCCAGAGGCGAGCGAGCAACCAAGATGGTCTGTGGAATGTTCCTTTCGAGGATAGATTGAGGGTGTTTGCTGTAGAAGTTGGTTGATAGGAAAAAAAAATGGGATATGATAGAAACATTTAAGTTATTTAAAGGGTTTTATAGGATTGATGCAAGGGAAATGTAGTTAGTAGGGTAGTTAATAGTTAGAAGTGTAATTAGAAGGGGCATGAGAACTGGATTTTTTACTTGTGGAGTTGTGAATGAATGGAATGGGTTGCCTGAGTCAGTTGTTAGCACTTTTCTTTTAATTGGTTCAAGGAGAGGTATGATAGGTTGGGATAAATTGGGTCTCCTGCAGTGAGTCTTCGGACACCTGCAAGGAGTCGGAAGGTTCATCCATGGAGGAAATTGGTGGAAAATTGGTGATAGGAAGTTAGTAATTATGTAAATTTTTTATGTAGCACTATATGTATAATTATATATATATATATATATATATATATCCATACATACACAACAGGCATAAAATTCATCTTATGGAACTCCAATAGTGTTAAATGCTCTCATGAAACAATTGATTTTAAAGTTTTATTGCACTAATTTCTGATAAGTGAAACAATAATTCAACACTGCACAGACTGCTTATACTAGTCATCCAATCCATTTATTCCTTATGAATATTTCTAACTCCTCCCTGCTCCTCCATAAATAATATATCAGTCATTGATTGGTCCATTCCTCCTTTTCATTTGACAAACTTGTTAGTGCTCAAGTATTATCATCCAGATCTATATCCCAGTGGAACAAGGATGACTCTGTACACTTCAATGCCACTACAACTCAGTTCTGTCTGATCTCCTCGCACAAAAGAGCTCACATTTCTCCCCTTTACCTTCAGTAATACTCAGATATCCAAACACGATCAGATTTCTCTTCTTGGACTGACTTGCACCTTCAATCTATCCTGACACAACCTTATTTCAAGTATTGTTTCTGCAGTCGACAAAAAACTTGGTGTACTTTTTTTTGCACAAGACACTACTTTACACACCTTTGTAGCTGCTTACTCTATACAAAGCCCAAATCCACCCAGCCATTGAATATTGCTCCCATATTTAGCATTGTGCACCAAATTCCTCTCTAAGATTGCTCGATTATATCCAGAAGAGGGCAGCCTGACTAATTCATGATCTCTCTCACATACCCAGTTTTAATCCCTCTCTCACAGACATTCAGTTTCTGCCTTGTGCCTCTTCTACAGATACTTTCACGTAAGTGCACTGCTGAATTGGCCACTATTATTCCTTCACTCTCCTCCAAATTCATTAAAACAAGAGCCACTGCTAACCAACATTCTTTTACAGTCCACCTTAAAACTAACTGAACCAACGTCACTCTTTCATTCCATCTACTTCTCTCCTTTGGAACAGTCGCTCCCACCCTTCCTTCCCTGCAGATTACAACTCTCAGCTGTTCAAGTAAACTGTGAACAGATTCCTCCTTTCTTCTATTCCTATTTCCCACACATGGCACTAGAATGCTATAGGTATTGTGGCCTTTCATGTGTGGACCAGATATAAAAAAAATAAAAAAAGTCACTGCTCATTAAGAGAAAAACTCTGCTAACTTGTTAATAGCTCTTTTTTCAACTTTCAAAGATAATCCATTACTCCTTCTGTCTGTGCCATTTATATTGGAAAATTTCTATATCAGCATAATCAAATCAAGAATTACATGTTTCTGACACATTCCTTGTTTTTCACCTATATGTTAAATATTGTAGCCACATTCCTGCTTTATCCTCATATGCATTCATATTTCTGGTATTATATGCTATGGTTGAATTTTGCTCAGGTTCCTTTCTGTATCATACTGCTACCATCATAATAGAACTCAATATCATCATATCAAGTTACAAATCTTCCAATGGACTATAAATTTCCTTTACTAACAATCTGATCACATGATGACGTTAGCAACTACAAGCCTATTATCAATGACTAGTTAAAAGAGATAACACCATGGAGTACAAAGAGGAAAATGTGTAGTCAGACAGGATGTGATTTAATGTATATGAAGAGGTCCAGTATGGGGAGGGGATGGGTGGTGGTGGTGGGGGGCAGTTGATGCAGTTCACTATAGTTAGTGGAGACAGAGCTGTAGAGTAGATGCCCTCACTCGATAAGTCTTTGCACTCCTTGGAGGTGTCATGTAATAATAATAATAATATGTCCTATACCACTTACTGGTTGTACAGTGTTGTGCAATCAGCACAAACAATTGTACATAGTTATGCAACCAATTATACAGACTTGTCTATAATTGGAAACTTCTCCCAGAACTATGCTTGTGGAGTGGTACTATTTTGCCTTCTTACCACTCCTTAGGAACCTTACCAACTGCAAAACTTTCATTAAATAACTAGGTCAAGGGCATAGCTAACTATAGTGCATGTTCCTTAAGAATACATGTTAATCTGAAATCCATTTCCACAGCCTTATTAACATCTAACCCAACCAATGCCTGATATACTTCTGATTCTTTCACTTACAGTTCTGCTAATATTTGCCTCTCTTCTATATATTGTATGGGATAATTTATACCAGTATGATATACGCTGATAAAATGCTCGGTCAATAATTCCATTATATCCTTTGCAGTTGCACTACTTACTGGATAAGATAGTACAACACTATATTTAGTCCTGAAGATATTTTCAGGCGCAAACTTTGTTTGCTCTCACTGGGATAAAGGATTAAACTAAATCTATTATATATCCTTTGCAGCTGTTAGTCTGCTGCCATGACTATCCACCAATGTTAGTCTACCATAATTATTCTTTCTCTTGCTTGCCATGTAGCAGAGAAATTCCCTTCAGTTAACCTTGGCCTCACCAGCCAATCTCCTCTCATACTGCACATTTTCTTCATGGATCTGATCACCATCAACTGTCTTGTACCTCCTCCATAACATTTTCTTTTCCAGCACAGCTTGCTTAATTTCATTGTTCATCCATTTCACTCCCACTCTTTTTACTCGCTTAACCCTCGGTATGCAGTCATACATTGCTTTTGTCAGATACTGCCTTATGAGTTTCCATGCATTGTTCAACATCTTTTCTGCTCAGCTCATCTGCCCAACGTACTGATGCTAACTGACTACACAGCTTTCTATAATCACCTGCTTTATACTTCCACACGTATCCATTTTTGCAGTGACCTTTTCTTGTTAAATCACTTCCCAAACAAGTACCTCATGATCACTCTCACCAACTGTAGACTCTGATCATTTACTACATTAACTTCTTGACTCTGTGCCTTCTCAGTAAACAATAGCCTTTCTAAATGCCCAACGCTAAACTCATTCAAACACAATCCATCAACTTGAAACCATTCCTACTTTCCTTCAAATTCACTTCACAGATTTACAAATTTTACCCTCCTTTGCCTCATACAACTCAGCCATCTTACTATTCATTATCTCTACTCTCCTTCTCAATTCATTGTTGTCATATCTGAGCAATACGCCTATGGCTTTCCCAACAATACTATTCTTCTTAATTTGCCATAACAACTCTATCAAGTCTCTATTAACATTCCTTTTTTGCTCAGCTGTCATTTGTGCTCATGACTACCATTAATTTTGACACTTGGTCTTTCCTTTTCTGCAACTCATCAGTTATTTGCTTCATTGTTCCACCAGGAAAGCATGTTTTGGGCACTTTATTAATCATCACATCTCTAATGATTGAGTTCTCATACAATCTGTGACTATCCTTTGACTCTTTTTTCATAATACTAACTTCCTCCTTCAATGGTGTCTGCACGATTAGCCGAGTGGTTACACGTTCCGCAACCATATGCCTGGAAAATGAGTGTCCTGCGTTCGATTCTCATCGCTCACGTGAGGATCTAAGGATCTTTCTCAGTCATAGCCAAGTCAGCCGGTCTTGGGCGTGGACTGCAGGTTTTTTTCCTGCCAGTTTATCTGGAGTTTTTCCTTCCACAAAGAAGGCAAACCGGTCTTAAGAACACAATAATTCACAGACAATTACACATGGTTGAGCGCGGGGATAACGATCCCACCTCGTTGTGAGTTATGAAACTCAAAAATGGGAGGCCAAGGCCCTTCATGGGGCTGTAGTGCCAAAAAAGAAGAAGACTATATCGATGGTGCTGTACTGCTGGAAGTGGATGAGATTAGAGATTTGGGAGTGATGGTTGACAGTTGACTGAAGTTTAGAGGGTATATTGCTAGTGTTGCACATTGTAGTGCTGCTATGATAAGAAACTCTAACACATGCAAGGATAAGGAAGTGGTTGTGCTACTGTATAAGGAACTGGTCAGACCACACTTGGACTATTGTGCTCAGATCTGGTCACTTGGATTTCAGTGACCAGATCTGAGGGTCCAGAGATGAGTGACTAAGACAATATCAGGAGTTTGAATGCTGACTATGGAGAGAGGTTGGAGAAATGTGGATTGCAGAGTTTGGTGGATAGGAGGCATTATAGGATACTGAGGCAATTAATGTGAAGTCATTAGCCTCCATATACAAGTAGCCTAGTTGTGAAGATACTTCATGAGCCAACTTTGTGTGCTTACACTTGGATAAAGGATTAAACAAGAATATAATTTCTTGTCAAGTTTGATAAAGTAGAAAATGTTTTGGGCACAGAAGACTCATATTCTTGAACTTCACAGAATCATTTAATAGATTACCATGTGACAGGTTGATATGTAGCTCGTGGTAAATAGATAATCGACTGATCAGGTGGATAGGAGATTAACTCCCTGAATCATACCAGGAATTGATCATGAAGAGGATAGTCCTTAAGGAAAGAATGATAATCAGTGGCTTGCTCTAATGTACTGGTCTAGGTTCCTCACTGTTTCACTATGAAATGATATTTCACATTGAAACAAGTGAAATTTCCAGGGAATATTCAGCTGTTTACTGAAGATCCAATGTTGGAGTAATGTGATTCAGTTTCATCCATTCAGGAAAATTTAAATAGCTAGGACCAATAAGTGAATTTTGAATTGCAGTATAGTTCACTTTGTAGTGCAAAGGCTATGCACTGTATAGGTAGAACTGTGCTTCAAGCAGTTCACGAGAACTGTAGCACTGCTATAATGAGCATACTGATCAGTGGAGATTGAAATGGTTCTTGCCAGCATATATGGCATTCATCAGACCACACACACACACACACAGATTATTTGTGCTGAGATATGATTAATTCAGCTTCCAGTGTGTGTGTTAATTCTGAAGAGGATTCATAAATGAGTGACTAAGGCTATACTAGAATGAAAAGTGATATGATAGCCTCATATCACTTCTTTTCATTATAAATTATATATAGATTGGTGGTTGGATGGGTAGAGGAAGGAGAATAAGATTCTGTCTAGAAGTTGTGTAAAGGTGTGCTGAATAAAGGAGTAAGGAATCATTTTTACCTAGTAGATGGCAGATGAGTGAAATACATTCTCAGAATGTGTTGTGAATACTTGGAGTGTGAATTGTTTTTAGGTTTAATATATGGTGGATAATATGTTGATCACTCACTCCTACAATGAGTATTGCCTTCATTGGAAGTTTGTTATAATCATAATAATAATCCTTTCAGGGATTTAGACCCAATGGCCTGTTCTGGACTCATTTCATCTTTTCCTTAGATGTGTCACTAGGGAATGTAGCGGTAGATTTGACTGTGCTACAAAAAGTGTTTTTAATTAGTGTATAGTGTGGCTTTTTATCACAAATTATGCTGCATTTTTTCAGTTTGGATACAAGTGTCCTTCAGTAGTGTTGTTGAAATTTTTTGTTGTACTACTTTGCACTTCGTCTGCCCATAAATCAGCAGCACAGAAGGCTTCAAAAAAAAATCTGGCCCTCCTTGGAATTTTCACAGTGGAAGCATGGTGAAAATTGCTATAATGTATGCACCGAAAAAGTTAAAGATTTGTGGACTGTTTAGGTAAATGAGAAGGAAAGGATTAGCGCATGTGAAAAGTATCTTGATAGATTAGAGTGATTAGAAATGAGAACAAGTGTTGGTACTGCAGTAGAAGGGTTTAAGGAAGAGTTAGTGAAGTTAGAGTTAATGAAAAGTGAAATCAAACATCTGGAATATTAAACATCTAAAAAAAAGATTGGCTGATGAGAATGAGGAGCAAGTCAGTATTATGAAGAAAGAGTCAAAGGATAGTCATATATTGTATGGGGGACTTGATCATTAGAGGTGTGATGACTAATAAAGTGCCCAAAACATGCTTTCCTGGTGGAACAATGAAGCAAATAACTGATGCAAGGCAGAAAAGGAAAGACCTGGCATCAAAATTATTGATAGTCATGGGCACAAATGACTTAGTTGGGGAGAAAAAGAATGTTGATAGAGACTTGAGGAAATTGTTGCAGCAGGTAAAGGTGAATAGTGTTGTTTGGAAAGCTGTAGGCGCTCAGATATGACAACAGTGAATTGAAAAGGAGAGCAGAGATAATGGATAGTAACATGGCTGAGTTGTATGAGGCAAAGGGGGTACAATTTGTAAATCTGTGTAGTGAATTTGAAGGGAAGTTGGAATTGTTTAAAGCTGATGGATTACATTTAAATGGGTTTGGCATTGGGTATTTAGAAACATTATTGTTTTCTGAGAAGGCACAGAAGACATTAATGTCGTAAATGATCAGTGTGTACTGGTGAAGCAGGATAGCACAAATAAATGAATTGAACGACAGAAGGAAGATGGATATGAGATTGAAGATATAGTTGCAGCAGCACAAGATGACGGAATGCATAAAGGTAAGGATGAGACAGGTAGGAATAGAAATCAGGATCAGGGAAACAGGCATGGTCAGACCGAAGAGAGAGATGTGGTATAGCAGCTACAGTAGAGAATGTTGGTGCTGGTAGAATAGCCTGAAACACACAGGGATTGTTATTTGTGCACAAATGTAAGGAGTATTTGAAACAAGAGGGATGAGTTTGTTGCATTGATTGAGTCAGTATGCCTAAAGATTATTGGAATAAGTAAAACTTGGTTGTCTGAGGAGGATGTAATGTCAGGAATTGAATTAGAAGGAGATATAATTTTCCACAAGGATAGAAATGTGAAAAGAGGAGGGGGGGAGTGGTAGTGATTGCAGAGAAATTGTGTCCACAAAGTGTGGAAATTGATAGCACATGCACAGATTTTGAATCTCTGAGGTTGAAATACGAGGGTAGTCTGCAAAGTTCTCGGCCTCGACCATAGATAGCAACACTATCGGCAAGATTTTTTTTTTTCTAATTTAGTACATCTGTCATAAGCATCCATGTGAAATTGCAAGTCATTCTATCAAGTAGTTTGTTTTATATTGCTGTCTGAAGCAAAAGTGTTATCTGTATCCCTTGAAATGGATGAAATTGAGTATCGTGCGTTTATAAAATTCTTTGTAAAAGAAGATTTAACAGCAAAAGGAATTCATTCGAAGTTCATAAAAGTTTATGAGCACTTTTCTCCTTTGTTTTCGACAATTAAGAAATGAGCTGCCGAGTTTAAACATGGCCGTACCAACCTTGAAGATGATCCATGTGAAGGACGTCCAAAAAGTGTAACAACACAAGAAATCATTGATCAAGTGCACGATATGGTATTGGATGACTGGTGAGTCAAAGTGGATGAAATTGCTGAGACTATAGGCATTTCAAAAGAACATGTAGGATATATTTTGCATGAAGAATTGCATATGAAAAAGCTGCAAGAAAAAGTGCAAGATGGGTGCCACACTTGATCACAGCAGATCAAAAACGTACTCGCATGAAAATCTCTGAACAGTGCTTGGAGCGTTTTAAGAAGAATAAAACTGATTTTGTGCATCGATTTATTACTATGGATGTGCAGTGAAAACAGGGGACAGAAGCCGGTTGTTCAGTGCCAAAGAAGACAAAGTTGGTTCCATCAGCAGGAAATGTCATGGCATTGTTGTTTTGGGATGCTAAAGGCATTTTGTTCATTAATCATCTTGAAAAGAGTAAAACAATAACGAGGGAATATTATTCTGATCTTTTAACCAGACTTGACGAAAAAATTGTGAGAAAAGATCCGGTTTGCAGAAGGAAAAAATCATCTTTCATCAGGGTATTGTAACTGACCACAAAAGTATTTTGGCGATGGGAAAATTAAGGGATCTGCACTGTGAAAGAATAACTATGGCAGATTAACACTGGTGGATAGTCATGGCAGCACAGTGGCGGCTCGTGGCTTGAAATCGTGGGGGATGCTGCAACTTTTGAAATATACATACACACACACTGTAAGTACAGTGTATATGTGTTTGGATAAAATATCAAAATTATGGTAAAAATTTAAAAAAAATTAAATATTATTATCAATAAATTATACAGTTTGGTATAATTCAAAATTACTTAAAAATAAAATTCATTATGATAACCCCAATAATGTTCTAAAATAAAAACTATAACAAATGTTATGTCTTTAATCGTAATGTCCAAATATTTAAAGAGACGGAGTAAACATGATAAGCACTACTAACACTCTACTACTGGCGCAAACTGCATATAAACAACAATGGAACTGCGCAATGGATAGTGCCACATTACACTAATAGCTCGCATCTCACTATGCTTGTGCATATGCACTATGCATATGCTTGTGTGCGTAGCAATATGACACTGTGGTAAACACAGTGCTACTAGCGTCCTTTGCCCTCCTAAGTGGTACAAGATGGATTTTTATTATTTTTTATACAAAATAAGAGAATTGTATAGGATTGTTGATGATAAAATTAAATATTACAAGCAAATATAAATAAATTAATAAATATATTTATATATCGAGAAAAATTAAGGGTGCTGCAGTTCAGCAGTGCCTATGCACGATCTGCCCCTGTGGCAGCAGAATAACAACTGGAAAGGATATAGTGGAATTATTGAACGAGCACCTTAGCAGCATATGTCACACTGGTGTAAATGATGCCGTGCAATATATAGAAGAGAGGCACCATGTAATCTTAAGGAATATGCACCACAGTTGGGTAGGCCACTGACCTGGTTATAAAATGAAAGTCTTGCAGTGGATAGGGTTCCTATGGAGCGGAAAGAAGTCAAAATAGTACCACTCCACAAGCATGGTTTTATATTCATGGTTCCAAGTATAGACCAATCTGTATAACTGCAGTTGTGGTGTTGGAGAGATTGGTAAGGAATAGAATATGGTATTGGTTTGATGGCCATAGCATTCTTTATGATGGTCAGCATGGATTTGTAAAGTGCAGGTCCTGTTTTAGTAATTTATTTGCATTGTATGATAAGGTAACGAATATGTTAGATAAGGGAGAATCATATACAGTGATATTCTTGCACTCTGCATTTGATAGATTACCACATAATAAGTTGTACAAGTTGCGGAGGATGGGAATAGATAGTATATCGATTACATGGATCAGAGATTGGCTCTCTGAATAATACCAGTAGGTTGTGTATGATAGTGCAGTCATGATGAAAAGCAGTCTGAAAAAAGTAGGGTAACCAGTTGTGTGCTTCAGAGTTCTTTTCTTGGGCCTCTGTTGTTTAACTTGCTTGTAAACGATATATCACATGGCCTGACTGGGGATGTTCATGTGCTGATGATGCAAAGTTGGGAAGAATTATAAGTAGCACTGCTGATGTTAATTCCCTTCAGGAAGATTTGAAGAGACTTTTTACTTGGACAGAGGAGTGGGGTTGTAGTTTTAATATCAATAAATGCAAAGTGTTTAATTTTGGAGTGGAGAAATATAAGGCTGCATACTATATCAATTTTGCCGTACTGGAGAAAGTGGATGAGATTAGAGATTTGGGAGTGATGATTGACAGTAGACTGAAATGTAGAGGCCATATTGCTAGTGTTGCAAAGGCTGCACATTGTAGTGCTGCTATGATAAGAGATACTCTAACATGTATTGGACTATTGTGTTGAAATCTGGTTTTCAGTGTGATGGTGAAACATTGGCGAGGGGCCAGAGACGTATGACTAAGACAATATCAGGAGTTTGGAATTCTGGCTATGGAGAGTTACCACATAATTGTAAAAAGAATGGAAGGTTAGAGGAGAAGAACCAGAAGTCATCCCTGGAAGTTATATAAGTGTAGTGAAGAGTGGTGTGAGGAGTGGATTTTTTACATGGAGAATTATCAGTGAATTGAACTCATTACCCAAATATGTTGTTAATGCAAGCAGTGTTAAGGATTTTAAATTTCTGTATGATAAATATGTTGTCAGTTGAATGAGCCTCTCATGATGAGCCTGCCAACTCCACGGAGGGTGCAATAATAATAATAATAATATGTCAATCACTGTCTCCTATAATGAGTCTGACTTCATGGAAGTTTTTTAGAATAATAATAATGATTCTTTCAGGGTATAGACCCAATGGCCTTTTCTGGACTCCTTCCATCTTTTTTCCTTAGTTTTCTCCTACCTTTTATATCCTCCAACTGTGTATTATAGAAGTATCATATGTGTTAACTTTGTCAAAGGCTTTCTTGTAATCTACAAATGATATGTTTGTTTCCATGTTGAATTGATAATTGAATATATAATGTAAAAGTGTGTCTTTTACACATTATTTAAGTTTTGTTTTGAAATTAATATTCATGTGTATAACTTATAACCAGTATTCAAAAAATATTACTTTATAGTTTTCACCTTTTTATATATGAATTTTAGTTTCATTGGTTGGAAGAAGTCCAGCTAGATGTTCTCTTTAAATATTCCAAGCTTCACTTTTTGTTTTACTTCCTGAGTCATGTTTCTTAGAGTTTTGTATGTATTTGTTTTCTTGACTATAAGATCTCTTTCCAGTTTTGCTATAAAGTGATCCCATGTTTCTCTATTATTTTTCCTGCATGCTTTTGTTGCCAAACTCTTTTGCGTTTGTAATTAATTATCATTCTGCTTCTAGTGATTTTGTAATTATCCATTATGTGTTTCTTTGTTGTCTTTGATTATTGCTTCAATATTCTCATCCCAGTTTCTTAATCCCATCCCCTCTTCCATTGTAATATTATTTACCTTTTTTTGTTCCAAGTTATTCCATTGCCACACTTACTAATATGGTTTTTAAATTACCCATTTCTTTCTTCTTTTTTTTTGTCATCCTTTTTTAATTTGCCTACCTTTTTATATATTCTTTAAAAATAGAGGTAATTAATACTTTTTTCATCCAAGAGTAGAACTCTAAAGGATTCCTGATGAGTTCTCTTTGGATTAATTTTGATTAATTTTATCTTGGGGTATTCCAAACTTTCCTTGTAATAAAGAATGATCTGATTATGTTTCTGCACCTCTAAATACACTGCTGTTTATGTTTGCTGCTCTCCTATTAGTTGTCTCATCTCATTCAAGTGCCATCTCCTATCTAGGAGGTTGGTTACCATGATCTTGACTCATGGACTCATGGTTAACTATGAGCATTACAACGTGGTGAGGACCTATCTCTTCCACATATTGTCATAAGTATTCATGTGTGTAAATCCATGTTTGTTCACGGGGTCGGTTTTCCTTATCTGAGGAATGAAAAACCCTAGTTTCCAGGTGGAAAAAAACCCTTATCTTCATGAGACCGGCTAACTCACCTTTAGTTGAAAGAGACCAGATAAAGGTTCCTCAATATCATGGACACGAATTGAACTCAGGTCTTCCCACTGAGCTGGCTACAGAGGCTCTATTAGCTGTATACAGTCTGTAATTCATTTTTTAGGTTTCTTGTTTCCCATGTGAATTTATAGTCATATTTATGCTTGAAAAAAGTATTAAAGGAATTTTAAGTTGTTATATATGAAAAAATCTTAAAAGTCTTTATTCATTTCTATTGTACGTAGTAGTGTCATCATTTGTTCCTATATTTGTACCAAGTGGAATATTCCCTACTCTGGCATTGAAATGGGGACTCAATGATCTGTGGTGTTCAAGATAGGATGTGTAAGGAGTGTTTGCCAGGACGAACAATAGAAAGGGTGGCTCTGGCAGTTAAGAGAGGTGAAAGGGTGGATGAGTTGATTGTGATGGTGGGAACAAATGACTTGAGTGGTGGTGTAAATAGGGCAGCGAGAGATATGAGATTCTTGCTTGAGGTGGTACGAAAGACGACGCAGAGAGGAAAGATAGTGCGTGTTGCCTAGGTATGATAATCAAAAACTAAGCAGAAGAGTGGTAATATTGAATGACATAATAGCTAGAATCTGTGATAAGAGAGGACTGGAATATGTGGATGCTTGGAGTGTGTTTGAGTACAGAGAGAAATTGTATGCAAGAGACCACTTACATTTGAATGAGGAAGGACGTAGGCATCTGGAGAGATTGCTGTTCTGAAAAAGTCAGTGTGTCTCACGGAGGATGGTAGCAGGGGTGGCCTCTTGTGGGAATGAGTACTTGGGAGAAGGGGTACGACATCAGGTATCACTGAGCCCAGTGGAGTCTAGAAGGGATAATGCTGGGTATAGAAAGAACGGCATTTATATGCTATATACTAATGCCAAGAGTATCCGGAATAAGGGAGAGGAATTGGTGGCGCAGATAGCATCAGCCTGGCCAAAAATTATTGGGATCACTGAGACGTGGTTGACAGAAGAGGATATAATAACAGGAATAGAAGTTGCTGGGTACAGCTGTTGAAAGTTTATTTTTCACTTGGTTAGAGTATAATAAATTTAGTTTAATCCTTTATCCAAGTGTGAGCAAACATAGTTTGCGCCTGAAAGTATCTTCAGGACTGGGGTAAAGTGGTACAACACCAGGGCAACCCGTTGCAAAGGTGGAGCAAGCTACCAACAAGCTACCCAGTCCTGAAGATACTTTCAGGCGCAAACTTTGTTTGCTCACACTAGGATAAAGGATTAAACTAAATTTATTATACTCTAACCAAGTGAAAAATAAACTTTCAACATCTTTCTCTAAATCCAGAGTAATTTATTAAAAAAGGGTGGCACACCATTTGGCAACTCCTATAGGTAGAGATGACTTGCTAAAGCTTCTGCCTGGTATCTCAACTTGGGCCTGGCTCCCACTGAAGAGACCTCAATAAAGGTCGAAACTAGTCTGGGTAGTGGCCCTTCCCTTAATGCATAACATTAGACATATCCACAAGGAGATGTGTTTTGCATTATAGGAGATACTGAGACAGGAGTGTTGGTAGCTTGCTGCCTTTGCAACGAGTTGCCCTGGTTGTTGTACCACCTTACCCCAGTCCTGAAGATACTTTCAGGTGTAAACTTTGTTTGCTCACACTTGGATAAAGGATTAAGCTGGGTACAGCATTTTTCGGCAGGATAGGAAGGGAAAGTGTGGTGGTGGAGTACTGCTCATGATAAGTGACGACCTATGTCCTCTAAGAGTAGAGACTTTGGAAAGCAGTGACACAAATGATTTTGAAAGCATATGGTGTGAGGTAGAGGTGGGCAAGACAGGATATTTAGTGGGGTGTTGCTACAGACCCAGAAGTACAGAGGGTGTGGACCAGTAAATGTTTAGACAGTTGAGTTTGGCAAGTGCAAGAAGAATGATTGTTATGGGAGATTTTAACTACAGTAGTATAAACTGGGGAGAGGAAGATGCATGTAGCAATAAGGGAATGGAATTTCTAGAATTCTTGAGGGACAAATGTCTTAAGCAACATGTAATAGAAAGAACAAGAAGTTCAAGAGTTTTGGATTTGGTTATAGCATCAGAAGAGTTGATAATAACTGAGATGACATCTCTCTCACCAGTTGGAGAGAGTAACCATATGGTTTTTGAAATTGAATAGACATGCAGGAGTCTCAAAGAGACGGGAACGTATGTGGAATTATAAGACGTCAACTTGGGGAAGTTTCATGGCTGGAGGAATTGGAAGTCCGGGATATCATTAGTGCGTGGGAAATTATGAAAGAATATTTGTTAGCAGCAATGGTAAGTTGTATACCACGAGTGAACAAGAGGACACAATTTGGAGTAAAGTGGATGACAAACAATATTAAACAGGAATTGCATGCAAAAAAGAGGCTGTGGAAGAGATATAAGGAAACAGGAGAAGAGAAGATGCATGAAGAGTATAAGACACAGGCCAGAAGAGTGACTAGTATGGTAAGGAAGACGAAACTGGAATATGAGAGAGATTAGCCCTAAGATCCAAAGAAAATCCTAGGGAAATTTTTAGATATGTGGCCAGTAGGAGGAGAAATGACTGTGGAAGAATGATATTGTGGGATAAAAATGGGAATTGAGTGACTGAGTGTCAATTTTAATGACCACTTTATTGGATTATTTCATCTTGGAGGAGTCAGTTTTAATGCTAGAGGAGATAGGGCAGGTTCAAGATTTAGAGGTACAGGAGGAGAGTGTGTTTCAAATACTGAGTACTCTGGATGTCAGTAAAGCTGTGGGACTGGATGGTATTTTACCACGACTTTTGAGAGAATGTACTAGGGAACTGATAGTGCCTTTGACCTGGCTTTTCAATGAAAGTCTGGCTACAGGAATGGTGCTCAGGGAATGGAAGGTAGGTAAGATAGTGCCATTGAATAAGGGTGGTAGCAGACTGGAAGTGTCTAATTATAGACCAATTTGTGTGTCATCAGTAGTTAGTAAGATCTTGGAGAAAGTAGTGAAGGACCGTATACAGCATTGGGCAGATGAGGGTAATGTTATCTGTGAGAGTCAGCATGGATTTGTGAGGGGATGCTCTTTTTTTAGTAATATGCTAGCCTTTTATGATAAAGTTACAAGATCGTTAGATGAGGGAAAGGCATATACTGCCATTTTCTTAGACTTAGCGAAGGCATTTGATAGGGTACCATATGATAAGCTGATATTTAAGTTGCAGCACATGGGTCTGGATGTCAGATTGGTCAACTGGATTCATGATTGGCTGTCCAATAGGTATCAGAGAGTTGTGTATGGTGGGGCAGTTTCAAGGAAGCAGAGGGTTACAAGTGGGGTCCCACAGGGCTCAGTGCTGGGACCTATATTGTTTAATATATCAAAGACATTGTCAATGGATTGCAGGGGGATGTTCAGTTGTTTGCAGATGATGCAAAGCTGAGAAGGATTATTAGTAATAGTGCAGATGTGGCAGAGGATTTGAATAAGCTAGATAGATGGGCAAATGATTGGGGGTGTCGGTTTAATGCAGCAAAATGTAAGGTCTTGAGGTTTGGAAAACATCGATGGGACTGCATATGACTAGAAGGCGATAGTGCATGGAAGGTAGTTAAGAAGTGTTTGCATGAAGCAGTGGCTAACTGTATACCTAGAGTCCGAATAATAAATCAAGTAAGGGTTAAATGGATGAATAACACCAGTAAGCTTGAGCTGCAAAAAAAGAAACAACTATGGAGGGAATTTAAGGAGAAAGGTGACCGGCAGGCACACGAATGGTATAACGTGCAGGCCAGAAGGGTAACAAGTGTGGTAAGAAAAGCAAAAAAGGATTACGAAAGAACATTGGCCTGCAGGCTAAAGAGAATCCTAAACAGTTTTTTAGAGGAAAAATGTACATGGCAGAATGATTTTAAAGAATGCCGATGGTAGGGAGGTAACTGAATCAGTTGTTATAGTTGAGTTACTGAGTGAGCACTTTGCAGGAATATATCATCCAGGTGGTGACATTGCAGAAGCGAATGTACCAGTAGATTATACGGGAATTGTGGTGAATGAAGTGGAGGTGAGTAGTCTATTGCATAACCTCAATGTCAATACATCTGTGGGATTGGATGGTATACCAGCTCGTGTTGTGCGTGAAGCAGCTAAAGAATTGTCAGTACCCTTGACCATTTTGTTTAATTTGAGTCTCGGGTCTGGGTTAGTCCCGAGGGGGTGGAAAGAGGTGAAAATAGTTTCACTGCATAAGGGTGGTTCCAAGACTGCTGTTGTTGTAAATTACCGACAAATTAGCATATCAGGAATCGTTGTCAAGGTCTTAGAGAAATTAGTCAAGAAAAGAATACAGGATTGGATAGATGAAAATGGGATATTGTATGGGGGACAACATGGTTTTGTGAAGGGTAGATCATGCCTCAGTAACTTGCTCACGTTTTATAACAAAGTGACGGCTGAACTGGATAGGGGTAATGGGTTTACAGTAATACTGCTGGACCTTGCCAGGGCTTTTGATAGGATACCACATAGAACCCTAATCAGTAAACTGGAGCAGATGGGGATAGATATAAGGTTGGTGAGATGGATAGGAGGGTGGTTGAAGGAGAGATACCAGAGAGTAGTTTATTCAGGAGTGGAGTCTAAAAGACGGCTTGTGACTAGTGGAGCGCCACAGGGCTCTGTTCTTGGACCACTGCTTTTCAATTTGTTCATCAGTGATATAGGAAAGGATGTGAGAGGAGGTGTTCACTTGTATGCTGATGATGCAAAGTTCAGTAGAGCAATTATGAGTGCACAGGATGTCAAAATTTTACAGGTTGATTTGGATAGTTTGGAGGACTGGGCTAGGAAAAACTGATGTCAATTTAATGTGGCAAAGTGTAAGGTTATGCACTTGGGGGTGAAAAGAATAGCAGCAGTATATCGCATTGGTGGAATTGTACTCCAGGAGATTGATGAGACCAGGGATTTGGGAGTATTTGCAGATAGGAAATTGAGGTTTAGGGGGCACATTGCAAAAGTGACTAAAACAGCTCACCCGATCACTTGGCTTCTGAAAAATACTTTAACATGCAGAAACAAACAAGTTGTCGTTCCTCTGTATTGAGCCTTGATAAGACCCCATCTGCACTACTGTGCCCAGTTATGGACACCAGAGTTTCTTTGTGATGGGGAGGAGGTGGAGAGGAGCCAGAGACGAGTGACCAAGATGATAGCAGGTCTGTGGAATGAACCTTATGAGAATAGGTTGAAGATTTGTGGGTTGCAGAAATTGGTCGATAGGTGAAGGAGGGGTGATATGATTGAGACATTCAAATTACTGAAGGGTTTCTATAAGATTGATCCAGAAGATATTTTTGAAAATATGACTGGTGGTGGGAGGACTAGGGGCCATGAATGGAAGCTGGGCAAAAGCGTGGTTGATAAGGGAGTTAGAGCTAGGTTTTTTACTTGGAGAGTGGTGAATGAGTGGAATAAGCTTCCAGAGTTTGTTGTGGGTGCTACGACCGTGAATGAGTTCAAGGCAAGGTATGATAGATACTGTGTCAATGTCGAATAGTTGTTCTTGACATGATGTTAGGGCCTCGCTCGATGAGTCTGTCGCCTCCTTGGAGTTGCCCAGAACAATAATAATAATAATATGGGAGGAGTTATACTGGAGGAAGTAGGGGAAACAAGAGATCTGGGATTGATGATTGATAGAAACCTGAAATTTAGGGGACATATTGCAAAGGTCGTGAAGGTAACTCAGAGGATTGCTGCAATAATGAGAAGGACACTAACCCGCAGAAATAAAACAGTTATCATTCCGTTGTTTAAGACCCTGATCAGACCACACTTGGACTATTGTTCTCAGATTTGGTCCCCAGGATTTGAAGGGGATAAATTAACTGTGGAAAGGGTACAAAGGCGGATAACAAAGATGGTTTCAGGACTGTACAATGATAGTTATGAGGATCGGCTGAGGGAATGTGGACTGCAGAGTTTGATGGATAGAAGAAGGAGAGGTGATATGATTGAGACTTTTAAACTGTTGAGAGGTGGTTATAGAGTTGACACTGGGGAGTTCTTTCGCTTGGTTGAACAGCGGGAAGGAGTGATGACAAGAGGCCATCCCTGGAAGTTACGAAAGGAAACTGTGAGCAAGAAGGTGAGGAGTGGTTTCTTTGCATGGAGGGTGGTTGAACCATGATGGAGTGCATTGCCTGATGGAGTGGTGAGAGCGAGAACGGTCAATGAGTTGAAGGAGCGGTATGATAGACTTTGTGTTTCTTAGGGGGGGGGGATCTCCCCTCGATGAGTCTTAATAGACTTTGTGTTTCTTAGGAAGGCCCTCCCACGATGAGTCTTTTGACTCCATGGAAGCCTGAATAATAATAATAATTGAAATCTCCCCCTTTATTAATAGAAAGATATTTGAGTTTATTTTATTTTTTATTTTTTGTAAATCTGAATAGAAGGCGTTATTATTATTATTATCATGGGCTACTCCATGCAGTTCTTAGTATCTGAGGCCCTTAATATCATGTGAAGTATTATCCAACATTTGCACATTATCTATCATACTTTGCTTTGAACTCATTCACAGTCATGGCACCCACAACAGACTCTGGCAACCTATTCCACTCATTCACTACTCTCCAAGCAAAAAACCTAGTTCTAACAACCTTGCTAACTACACTCTTAGTCAGTTTCCAAGGTTATCACCTAGTTCTCCCACCACCAGACCTGTTCTGAAAAATTTTCTCTGAATTAATCTTGTAAAAACTCTCTCTACAGTTATTTGTATGTCTTAATCATATCACCTGGTTTCTCCCTGTCAACCAGTTTCTGCAACACACAAATATTCCACCTATTCTTGTAAAGTTCATTTCATATGCCTGCTACCATCTTGGTCACTCACCTCTGGATCCTCTCCACCCCCTTCCTCATTGCCAATGAACCCTGGTGACCAGTCAAGATGGGGTCTTATCATGGCTCGATAAAGGAAATAATAACCGGCTAGTCAAAGTATTCTTCAGTAACCAAGTAATCTGATGAGCTGTTTCAGCTACTTTTGCTATGTGCACTCTAAACTTTAACTCCCTATCCTAGCACTCCCAAATCTCTGACTTTATCAATTTTTTCGAGTATAGTTCCATCAATGTGGTATACAGCTGGTAATCTTTTCATCCCAAAATGCATAACTTTCCACTTTGCCACATTAAACTGACATCTATTCTCCTTTGCCCAGATTGCCAGTCTATCGAAATCATCCTGCAAATTTTTAACATCATCTCTATTAAATATTGTTCTATCCAACTTTGCATCATTGGCAAACAATCTTTCTATTTTATCTTTCATCTTTTATCTTTCTTTATCACACATCTGGACAAACACTGGATAAGATTAAGGAAGAAGAAGGTGGAGGCATTTCAACAAATGTCATGAGAATAAACTGCCTCTGCTTTGCAGATGACATTGTCCTGATGGAAGAAGATGCAGCAAGACTGGAACAGACACTGCAAACACTTCTGCACTAAATGTAGAAGGAAAAAGATATGTGCTAAATATCAATTTTGAAAAAACTAAAACAATGATATTCGAACAACAGAAGTTACTGAAGAAAGTTACCATAGAAGGGTTTCAACTGGAAAGTGTGGAACACTTCACATATCTTGGATGCCACATAACACATGACTTGGACCCAAACAAAGAGGTAAAAATTAGAATAGCCAGAGCAACAGCTATCTTCAAAGCCATGGACAAAATATCGAAGAGCTGAGCTATAAAGATACACACTAAACTGCGTATTGTGGAAACTGTATCTTCAGCAGCATATTCTATGGATGTAAGGCTTGGGTACTCCTGAGAGAATCTGAAAGGAGGAGGAGTCTTTTGACTCCATGGAGGCCTGAATAATAATAATAAAATTAGCATTTATACAACAAAAAGAAAACCTTATTCAGAAAATAATCAAAAGGAAACTACAGTGGTATCTCGCTAATCCGAACTAATAAAAACCGTGTTCGTTCGGATTAGCGAATTTCTCCCTAAGAGACAACAATAACTAGCGTTTAAGACAAAAATAATCAGATTCTAATGGTATATTAATTTAATTCTGTAAATAAATTAACCGATAGAAAAAAGCTACTGTACTGTAACATAAAAAAAAAATAATAATAATACGGTACACAAGTTTATTTTAGTAAAAAATTTAATTTGTATGTACCTGTATTGTTAAGGATTCTGATTTAATAAAATTACACAGTTCAGTACGTAACTTAATTTATGTAAAAAATATCACTTTCTTGTACACAACACAAAAAAGTTTCACAAAATAGCACAAAAAAAGTTTTTTTTTTTATTTCTTTGTAAAAAAAAGTCCCCGATTTTCTTTTGCTTCTTTTAAGCTAAACAATTTTCGAATGCTTCTTCTCAGAGCTGCATTAGCAACAAAATTTTGTGCAATGGCTTATCATTCTGCTTAGTCCATTCTATACACATATTAAAACTGTCAGCTGCCTCTTCATGTTTTACTTTTTTTTCTTTAAGTTCTTCATCGGCATCATCATCATCATCGTCTTCTAATTCATTCTGTAGCGTCATATTTATAATTTCATCATGTGATTTGATTTCGAATTCACTTTCGGTTCTATATGTAATCCATTCTGCAACATCTGTTTGTGAAATTTCAACATCTGGATTTATATTTTTAACCAAATTATGCACATTTTGAATTTCCTCTTTTTGTGTATATTTGTGATTCATGCCGAAAATACAGTACGTACTGTACAGTATAAAAAAGCAAACGTGAATACACAATAAATCAGAATAGTCCTCCAGTATAATACAATCGACAGTATGAAAAAAATTAGTGCCGTAATAATAATAAAATAAATAATAATAGTTAAAATAATTATGAATTAAAAATAATAGTACACACAAAATAATAATACGTAATAAATACGTTTGAAAGAAAAAACTTTTTTCTTTCAAACCGCAGTTCGAATTACTGGAGGGTTCGGACTAAAGAGGTTCGGATTAGTGAGATACCACTGTATATGTCTATTTGGCCATATATATAAGATAAATGATGAGAGGAAATTAAAAATGTTGTTGTTTGGGATGATTGAAGGAAAAAACAAAAGAGAAAATCCAAATAGAGAATGAGGGGGATGACATCGTCAGATGGTGTAGAAACTCTGTACATAAACTGAGTCATCGTGCACAAAATAAAATGCATTGGAAGAATCATATGAAGATGGCATCACACACCTATGGGTGTTGCACCCATGGTTGTTGTCAAATTTATCTTTCTCTCTTCCTTCTTCTGTGGCATTAGACAATAATAATAGTCAGGAAGTCACAACTTATTTTTAGCCTTAGTTCTAGAATTTTCTCACTCCAGTTTTTATAATGTGATATTTTTTAAAAATTGGTATATGAATAGCAATGATTATTTATGCCTTTGCTCTTTTTGTTATTCTAATAATAAAAATAATGTTTTAAAACAACCTACTATGGATAATTTTATGCCCAGAAGCAATCCATGGTTAATTAAAATCAGAGAGACTGAAGTAAGAGATACATGCATAGTCACCATGGAATTGCAAAAGAAAAAAAATATCCACATAAAGACATAATGCTAGTTTGGAGAGGCTCACAAAAAAAGGAACGCATTCCAATACACACAAACAAACAAACAAACAAAATTTGTTTGTTTGTGTGTATGGCTCAGCTGCAAATAACCTACTAATGTCAGATGAAGTGCAAGTATCCCTGTCAAGTGTCAACCTTATCTTCTTGTGGTGTGATCCATATTCTACAAGAAGACTCAGGAAAAAAGCATTGAAGATTTTTACATCTAGAGTGGAAAGTGGTATTTGAGTGTAAAATGCATTGCCATAACATGTGAATGGTAGTATTACAAATGAGGTTAAGGTTCAAGATTATAGATATGCTCTTTGCTGAGTGAGACCTCACATGCTTTTATCTGTTGACTTCATTGAAAGCTTGATGCAATCATGATGATGAAATGCCATTCTCACAATGAGTGGGCATAATTTTTTACTTGTCATTAAGAACAGTGTTAAGTATTTCTACTTTTCTTTTGTTCTTTCTATTCCCTCAGAAGATTTGTATATATACATATCTTTGGATGAGTAGATACAGGTGTATGAGAAGGAGGTTCTAGAGCTGTTGCATTACCTTGATAAATAATTCAGCAGTAGGGCAGAGGATATCAGCACGTATGCTAAAGGAATGTTTACCTAAACTGGCTAGACTCTTGACGTGTTTGTATAGTTCAAAGTCTTAGCTCAGAAAGATCCTAGAGGATGGTAACGAATGTATGGAAATTCAATTGCACAAGAATGATGCAAAGACTGGTGTATCTAACTGTTGACTTATCAATATCTCTGGAGTGAATGTGAAGTTTTCAGAAAGTTGTCATGTTGATCTTGCATACTGTTCTTGTTGGTCTGCCCATTTTACTGAAATGGGTGGGCCAACAAGGAACAGCATGGGTTTACTAAAGAGAGGCCATGTCTGAGAAATTTGCTCATATTTTTATTATTATTTTCCTGATCTCCAAGGAGTTACAAGATTCATCATGGGAGGTTTTATTTTCGTACATTTCATTGTACTAAAAATGTACGTAGATTTGCAAATAACCTTTTGTAGGTGGGCACAACATAAAAAATATAAAAAAATATTTTATTTTTTTATAGAAAATTAATTTATTTTCTGTTAGGTTTTCTATCGGTAAGTAATTTTTCTTTGTCCAGATATTACGTAGGCCATATATGAGCCATCATGATCTTTGTGAGTTTCAGACCATCATTGTTGTTGAGATTTGGTTTGTTAATCAGCATTTCACAGGCTTCATTGAACTTCGTACGAGGTTTTGGTCGAATGTAAGGACTGGGTAGTACCTTTCCAGTCATTCCAATGGTATCTTTCAAGTGCATGGTTGGAAAGACCTGTTTTTCCGTGAGTAATGTATTTGATTTGTCTTTTATGTATTTTGATTTGTTTTGGGATAGTACAGCCTGTTTAACAAATGTAGGATAAGTACAGGTTCAACAGATTTGGTATACACCTGGGTGGGCAAGGGAAGTGCCATTCATATCATGATGACCAGAATTGGTAGTGCGATCCTCATTACTATAGCAGTGTGTTCTCTAAATTTTAGGTCCTTATCCATCATGATTGCTCCCCTGATCTTTTATTTCCTTTATTTGAAAGTTTATTTTTCACTTGGTTAGAGTATAATAAATTTAGTTTAATCCTTTATCCAAGTGTGAGCAAACAAAGTTTGCGCCTGAAAGTATCTTCAGGACTGGGGTAAGGTGGTACAACACCAGGGGCAACTCGTTGCAAAGGTGGAGCAAGCTACCAACACTCCTATCTCAGTATCTCCTATAATGCAAAACACATCTCCTTGCGGATATGTCTAATGTTATGCATTAAGGGAAGGGCCACTACCCAGACTAGTTTCGACCTTTATTGAGGTCTCTTCAGTGGGAGCCAGGCCCAAGTGGAGGTACCAGGCAGAAGCTTTAGCAAGTCATCTCTACCTATAGGAGTTGCCAAATGGTGTGCCACCCTTTTTTAATAAATTACTCTGGATTTAGAGAAAGATGTTGAAAGTTTATTTTTCACTTGGTCAGACTATAATAAATTTAGTTTAATCCTTTATCCAAGTGTGTGCAAACAAAGTTTGTGCCTGAAAGTATCTTCAGGACTGGTTTGTTTGCACACATATTATAGTTTGACCAAGTGAAAAATAAACTTTCAACATCTTTCTCTAAATCCAGAGTAATTTATTATTAAAAGGGTGGCACACCAATTGGCAACTCCTATAGGTAGAGATGACCTGCTAATGCTTTTGCCTGGTATCTCATCTTGGGCCTGGCTCCCACTGAAGAGACCTCAATAAAGGTTGAAACTAGTCTAGGTAGTGGCCCTTCCCTTAATGCATAACATTAGACATATCTGCAAGGAGATGTGTTTTGCATTATAGGAGATACTGAGATAGGAGTGTTGGTAGCTTGCTCCACCTTTGCAACAAGTTGCCCTGGTGTTGTATCACCTTACCCCAGTCCTGAAGATACTTTCAGGTGCAAACTTTGTTTGCTCTCACTTGGATAAAGGATTAAACTAAATTTATTATATTTCCTTTATTTCTTTTAGAATATCTCCACCAATTATATACTCCACATCTCATTTTTGTTTCTCAAATTTTTCCAGTATACCAGTCTGTTTGGCTGAGTGGTTAGTGTATCCGCTCTCCAGCCAAAAGGCTGCGGGTTCAAATCCTGCCATGGTCATGGATGTTTGTGATTGTCTGTTAAAATACTAGTGGTGGTGGCGGTGGCGGCGTAGATGTCGTTGGTAGCTCAAATCCAGTGCAGATGTGGCAGTTTGCGTGGTGGAGATGGAGAGTTGTAGAGACTTGACACTTCCAAGGAGTCCCTCGATGAGTTTGGACTCCTTGGAAGTGTCACTTAATAATAATATTTATTATTATTAAGTTACTTAAAACTTTACACTTAGCAACATTGAACTGGCAACACCCACTCCCATGTCATATTTACTCATCCAAGTCCTCTTGTAAAGTCAACACCTGTTCTACTCATAATTTTTTCAAACTTTGCATTATCTGGAAACCACTGAATATCCTCATTCACATCATCCCCAATATCATTAACATACAAGTTAAACAGCAGTGGCCCTATAATAGGCCTTTCAGACACATCAGTTGTGATATTCTTCTTCCATGCTATTGCTCATCCATACTTAACTTGCCAATACTTATCAGATAACTAGTCTCAAATCCAATGCACTGATCATTTATCCAAACTCATCCATTTCAAGTTAACTATCAACTTATTATTATTATTCAGGTCTCCATGCAGTCAAAAGACTTATTGTGGGAGATCCTTCCTAGGAAACGCAAATTCTATCATACCACTCCTTCAACTCACTGACCGTTCTTGCTCTCACCACTCTATCAGGCAATGCATTCCACCCTCCATGCAAAGAAACCACTCCTCACCGTGTTGTTCACAGCTTCTTTTTGTAACTTCCAGGGATGGCCCTTTGTCATTGTTCCTTTCCTCTGTTCAACCAAGTGAAAGAACTCCCCTGTGTCAACCTTATAACCACCTTTCAACAGTTTAAAAGTCTCAATCATATCACCTCTCCTTCTTCTATCTACCAAACTCTGCAGCCCACATTCCCTCAGCTGATCCTCATAACTAACATTGTACAGTCCTGAAACCATCTTTGTTATCCGCCTTTGTACCCTTTCCACAGTTAATTTATCCCCTTCAAATCCTGGGGACCAAATTTGATAACAATAGTCTAAGTGTGTTCTGATTAGGGTCTTATACAATGGAACGATAACTCTTTTATATCTGTTGCAGCAATCCTCTGTGTTACCTTCACCACCTTTGCAATATGTTCCCTGAATTTCAGTTTTCTATCAATAATTATTGATAAGTAGGGAGAAACGAGATCTTGGGGTGATTATAATCACCCCACGATCTCGTTTTTCCCTACTTCCTCCAGTATAGTTCCCCCAATCGACTATGCAGCCTCCCATCAATGTATCGCAAACTTCAAGGCTTTACATTTTGCTGCATTAAACGGATAACCCCATTCATTTGCCCATCTGTCTAGTTTATTCAAATCCTCTTGCAGGGCTGCAGCATCTGCACTATTACTAATAACTCTTCCCAGGATCACATCATCTGCAAACAACTGAATATCCTCCTGCAATCCATTCACAATGTTATTGATATGAAGGTTAAACAATACAGGTCCCAGTACTGAGCCCTCTGGGACCCCACTTGTAACCCTCTGCTTCCTTGAAACTGCCCTACCATACACAACTCTCTGATACCTATCGGACAGCCAATCCTGAATCCAGGTGACTAACCTGACATCTAAACTCATGTGCTGGAACTAAAATATCAGCTTATCATGTGGCACCCTGTCAAATGCCTTTGCAAAATCCAAAAAAATGGCAGTATATGCCTTTCCCTCATCAACTGCTCTTTTCACTTTATTATAAAAGGCAATCATATTACTGAAGCAAGAACGCCCCTTAACAAATCCATGTCGACACTCACAGATAATATTACCTTCATCTGCCCAACACTGTATATGGTCCCTTACTAATTTCTCCAAGATCTTTCCAACTACTGATGAAACATAAACTAGCCTATAGCTAGACACATCCAGTCTGCTACCACCCTTATGCAATGGCAGATTGGATGTGTCTAGCTATAGGCTAGACGCATCCTTGAAACGCCAGATCAATGGAGCTGTCAGTTCTTTAGCACATTCTCCCAAAACCAGTGGTGAAATACCATCTAGTCCCATGGCTTTACTGACATCCAGGGTACTCGGTATTTGGAACACACACTCTCCTCTTGCACCTCGAACCTGCCCTATCCCTTTACTATTATGAGTTTTGCCTGCAGTTGTACATTGCAGGTGTTTGGCATGGTATGGTCTAGTGGAACCAAACCAGAGTAAGTCATATAGAGAGAGAGAGAGAGAGGGGAAATATGAAAAAGTGATCTCTTTAGATCACTACCAGTGTTTGGAAACTTTGGATACATTAAGCAAATTATTTTAAGGGTCTTTTGGATGGCTTGACACTAGAGAGTCAATATCAATATTCCTGTATTGTGCAGTGCTTTCTGGCAGAATTAGCATTGAGACCAATTATCTTAGGATGATCTAGGATTAGAGTTATCAGAAAGTGATCTTTTTTTAGATCCCTCATAAGTTTTGAACATCTATTAAAACTATTTAGTTGAGGTCTTCCATAGGATAGAGTCATTTCTTGCGGCTGCTGACTAAAACTGAGGTTTACCATGGTGGTGGGTTTTTGCCTGGTGTGCCATAGAACATCCTATTCTGGAGCAGTATTCTTTACTGGCACAACTGCTGAGTATTCTGGGGTGAACTAATTCAAAAGGGATCTTTTCTGATTACTTGAAGGGGATTTAAGAGTGATTTTTTTTTAAAATTACTCATATAGTTTTTGGAGAATTATCCACACCTTTTTTTTTTCAGAATTTCCAGAATGTATGAAAATAAGTGTGCTGTACATCATGAAATACTGGAGCAATTTGATGTAAATCACCCTCTTCTAACAGAAGTAGCCAATTGTGAAGATATTTCACATGCAAATTCATTTGTTAAGGATAAAGCAATATTATGATTTCTTAAGTTAAGGGGATAAAAATCCCTTATTGTTTTTCAGCCAGTAAGCGAAACTAAGATCGAAAACTACGATCTGTAACGTTTCATGCCGACGAACTGTCAGCGTATCCAAGCGTAAGTGACCACTTGGTAGTGCCACACCACGGCAACTCATTGTAAAGGTGGAGCAAGATCCCTCACTGTTCTTGATATTTTCTCATAATGTAAAACACACAGCTCTTAAGAGATGTAGTGCTGTTTTACATTATGAGGAGAGGTCACTACCCAGACCGGTTTCAACCTTTTTTGAGGTCTCATCAGTGAGTAGCTAGACCTAGCTACTCACTGATGAGATCGTCGGCATGAAACGTTACAGATCGTAGTTTTCGATCTTAGTTTCGCTTACTGGCTGAAAAACAATAAGGGATTTTTATCCCCTTAACTTATATCAACCTCGCCAGAAAAAAAATAGCCGTTTGGCTTTTCATCTTATTATGATTTCTTGTTGATTATAATTTGCTTGCTAACATAGTGAAAGCACTTGCACAACCAAACCTGTTTGAACAAGCCCTAACCTAGAGGAGGCTTTCTGTTTCGCCACATTTGCTTTCCTTCCTCATCTGGAAGGATGAGGAAGGAAACTTACACTAAAACTTACACTTACACAAACACTGAACCTTATCCACACTTTGATTTGTCATGACTTGTGCCCAGTTATACTGTTTTGTGAACATCATAATTATAGACTGGTCTGTATATGTACAGTGGTGATCAAAGTGTTGGAAAAATTGGTTCGAAATAGAATATACAATTGGGTTGATGAATATAAGATACTCTATGATGGGCAGCATGGATTTATGATTTTGTTTTAGCAGTCTGCTTAGGTTTTATGATAAGGTGACAAATGTGTTGGATAAGGGAGAATCATATACAGTGACATTCTTGAACTTTGCAAACGCATTTGATAGATTACCATATGATAAGTTGTGTACAAGCTGCAGAAGATAGCAATAGATAGTATATTGGTTAAATGAATCACAGATTGACTCTGAACAATACCAGCAAGTTGTGTATGATAGAGCTGTGTCTCAGAAAAAGAAGGTGACCACTGGTGTTCCTCAGGGTTCTTGTTTGTTAGTAATATTTTATGTGGCTTGACTGGGGCTCATCAAGCCACATAAAATAGTCAGGATGTTACACTTGGGGATACAGAGATATAAGGCTATGTACTGTATTGGTGGAGCTGTACTTCAGGAAGTGGATGAGAGTAAGCATCTTGGAGTGATGGTAGACGTGGACAGAAGTTCCGAGGGCACATTGCACATGTTGTAAAGACATGCTTCAGCATCGTATAGCTGCTATGATAAAAGGTACATTGATATGTATGGATAAGGAGGTGGTGGTGCTTCTGTATAAGGCATTGGTCAAACCACATCTAGACTATTGTGCTCAGACTTTATTATTATTGTTCGTGACACCTCCAAGGAGTCCAAAGACTCATCATGGGAGGACATCTGTTGTACAACTCTCCGTCTCCACCACTACACCGAACCTCTACTACCAGTCATCTATATCAGCACCATCTACTTTGGTCACCTAGTTTTCATTGTGATGTAGAAGGACTACAGAGGGCCCAAAGACGAATAACCAAAGTGATATCAGAACTCCGGAGTGTTGGTTATGAAGAGTATTTGAGCGAATATGGATTACAGACTTTGGTGGATAGGAAGAAAAGAGCAGATAAGATAGAGACTTTCAAGTTAGTTAAGGGATTCTATCTGATTAATGCAAAAGAAATAAACAGAGCAGATGTTAAGATAGAAAAAAAGAGACCATCCATGAAAGTTGTATAGAGATGTTGTGAAGAAGGGTGTGAGGAGTAGATTTTTTACATTGAGAGTTGGTAGTGAGTGGAATGCATTGCCTAAATGTGTTGTGAGTGCGGGTAGTGTAAATTACTTCAAAGCTTGTTATGATAGACATATTGCTGGTGTTGAGTGGGCCACTCACAGTGCATCTGTTGACCAAATAGAGGTTACCAAATAATAATAATATACATTGTTTTATGCATAATGTGCTGTATAGCACTGTGTAGTATAGAAAGGCATTATTATTATTACTCTAAGACCCCCATGGAGTCAAAGATTCATCTAGGAAGTCCTTTTGTCATACCCTGCCTAAAACATAATGAAATTCACTGCAGACACCACCCTCTCAGGCGAGGCATTCCAATCATTCAAAAATCTGCATGCAAAACAACTGTTTTTCATTCTCCTGCTCACACCCTTCTTACACAACCAGAGGTCATCCAGAGGAATAACAAGAGCAACAACCAGAGGTCATCCAGGGATGACCTCTGGTTGTTCCTCTGATCTCCCACCATTTTCTGTGTAACCTCTTTAACATTGATCCTATAACAACCCCTTACTAACTTGTAGGTCCCTATCATATCATCCCTCTTCGTCTTATCCACTAGACTCTGTAAATTGCATCTTCTCAATCTTTCCTCATATTTGACATTCCAGAGATCAGATAGATTAACCTTAGTCGCGTTTGGACCCTTTCCAGCATCTCTTCATCCTTTTGAAAACCTGGTGACCAAATCTGTGCACAGTAGTTCATGTGTGGCTGAATCAGAGCCTTATACAGTGGAACAAGAATCTCCTTACTCCCACAAGTCCAGTGTCCTTCATCATTCCCAGAATTTGTTGTGTTGTCCTCACACTTTTGGCAATGTCCTCTAAATTTTAGATCCTTATACACACTATCACCACAAGATCTCTTATTTCCTCAACCTCCAACAATATATTCCCTACCATGCATAAATTCTACATCCCATCTTTGTTTCCCAAATTTTAAAACCTTATGTTTTGCAACATTCAACTGGCATCCCCCATTCACTGAATCTATTCAAGTCTTTTTGTAAGGCCACAACATCTTCTCTACTCTTCATAGCTCATCCCAATTTTGCATCATCAGCAAACAACTGAATATTGCCAATATCATTAACATACATGTTAAACAGCAATAGCCCTAAAATAGACCCCCCCCCCGAGGCACACCACTAGTGACTTTCCTCTTCTGGGATATTGCTCCCCATACACAACTTGCTGATACCTATCAGATAGCCAGTCTAGTGCACTAATCTGGTATTCAATCTGATTTGTTCTAGTTTGACTGTCAACATATCATGCAGTAATCTATCCAAAGTCTTTGCAGAATTTAAGTATACTACTGTGTATCTCTTTCTTCTGTCCAATGAAGCTGTCAACTTATTGTGATAAGTAAGTAAATTACTAAAACATGACCTCTCTTTAGCAAATCCATGCTGTTCATCAAAGATAATACCGTTGTTGTCAACACAATTCTGGATCCTGGTTCTTACCAGCCTCTGCAACACCTCAACCACAACGTCTGACACACAGAGATAGGCCTATAATTTGATGCTTGAGTTATATCACCTCCCTTTTTACCCTTTCTATCTTCACGAAACACATCATAGTCTTCCATCTCTATTCCTATCAGGATGTCATCTTCATCCAACCATGTCTCACTTATACAATGAGTCCTTGCACTCCATCGAGGTGTCACATAATGACAATATACTAATATGCTGTTTTATGAATAATCCATTATATTAATATGCTTAAAATTGGTATATTATGTTCCATACTGATTCCTTGTTCTTGATATTTAAAGTGTAAGGATGAACCAGCTCCCTAGTTTCGAAGACATAATTTTAGTTTCCATTATTATTATTCATGCAAAAGATAAGGTTTTAAAATTTGGGAAACAAAGATGGGATATAGAATTTACACTTGGTGGGGGATATATTGTTGGAGGTGGAGGAACTAAGAGATCTTGAGGTGATGGTAGATAAGGATCTAAAATTTAGAGGACACATTCAGTAAGGAGACTCTTGATTCATTGTATAAGGCTCTGATTAGACCACACATAGACGATTGTTCACAGATTTAGTCAACTGGGTTTCAAAATGAAGAAGAGATGTTTGAAAGGGTTTAGAGGCGACTGACTAAGGTAGTTTCTGATCTCTTAAATGAGAAGATGCAATTTACTGAAATTGCATCTTCCTCCTATCCACTATAAATTGTGGATAGGAGGAAGAGGGGTGATAAGATAGACATACAAGTTGCTAAGGGGTTGTTATAGAATCAATGTTGAAGCAGTTTTTCATAAAATGATGGGAGATCAGGGTAGAACAAAAGGTTATCCCTGGAAACTGTATAAGGATGGTATGAACAAGGGAGTGATAATCAGTCTTTTTACATGCAGAGTTGTAAATGTTTGGAATGCTTTGCATGAGAGTGTGGTGCCTGCAGAGAATTTGAATGTGTTTAAGGTGTACTATGATGAGCTGTGTGTGTTACAAAGAGACCTCGTAGATGAGTCTTTGACTCCATGGGGTTTTAGGATGATAATAATAATTATTATTATTAACTAGAACGGCATTCTTTTCACATGTCATCATATTGATATAATTTATAATTATGTATATAGTGGTGGTGAGCGGCAGATGGCATTAGTATAGTTGCGATTAATTGGAGTTGGTGGATTGAGTGGTGGAGACAGACTTGTTGAGTAGGCGCCCTCCCTTGATGAGTCTTTGGACTCCCTGGAGGTGTCAGGTAATAATAATAATATCAATATCAAGCACCTGTATTTCAAGAAACAGATTAGGTGTTGCTTAGTTCCAAAGCCTTATTAAAGAAATTATAAATATCTATTATTGTTTTACAGCCAAGAGACACTCAAGGTTTGCCTTTGAAATTTAGTTTTGAAAGTTACTAAGCGTTGTGGTTTCATAAGCTTTGGTTATGGTTTTCAATTGCCTTTGTATTGTGCTTCTTAAAAAGCAGAAAATTCCGAAAAGGAACTTATAGATAAGTGCCATTTATTATTGTTTTGGTTCTGCATGATAGGTTGTGATAAAGAGTGAGGAGCAATATTCCCTCTGTTTGCCCCATGGGATACCTACTCGTCCATGTTTGCATGAAAAACATTTTGTGTGCAATTTTCGAGTCTCAGATTCAATGAGTGCAGTAGCCAATGTTTACAATAGCAAAAGTAGCAAACCACAAACTTTAAATTAATTAAATTAATAAAGTAATTTAATTAACTTTTAATTAATTAAATCTGTATTAGCTACAAAAATCCATCACCTTATGCACAAGTGTAAAGTGACTCTACTGAATATACAAATAAGCATCTGCAACTTGTTGACATCAGCATCAGTTTGCCCACATGTCACAGGCTAATAGTAACGAATTCGATTGCATTATTAAGTTGGAATGGGTTAGAATTATATTGGAGTGGCGACATTGTAGAAATTACTAAATAAAATAAGTTATAAGTGTGATTTATCATATAATTCTCTTTTATCGTATGTTCAAAAATTATTGAATGTAAATTAGAAATTCTGAAAGCAAAAATTTGGTGTGCACAGTTTCTGCATGTGCACTCCCATTTTGACCAGTGTGCATATGCATACAGTTTGGAGGCAATATTAGTGAAGAGGTCTGCCAAAGTCAAGCCTGGGAGGTAACATATCTTGGGCTGTTTCTCTGATCTGATCCTGTGGCTTCCTCTCTTTGAGAGGGTTGCAGCTGATTACTAGGGAGATAGTGACAGAAGGTAGTTTCCTGTTGCCTTGTATTTTTATGACTGGAGCCTGTGTGTTCACGGGTCCGGTTTGCCTACTTGCGGGATGAAAACCCCGAGATAAACTGGCAGAAAAAAACCCTACTGTCCACGCCCAAGACCGGCTAACTTGGCTATGGCTGAGGAAGATCCTTAAGCTTCTCACGTCGTCGACGGGAATCGAACCTAGGATACTCCTTCCCTAGGCATATGGTTGCAGAGTGCAAACCCACTCGGCTAACTGCGCGGACCTCGGGTTGTTTACACAACTAAAAATAAATCACTATGTTTGTTTATGAAAGCTAGGAGATCAAAAATACTGGCTAAGAATATTTTACACTTTAATTACATTACTTTATCAAAAAAGGTGTGTTTTCTGTGAAAATAGGAAGGAAGGGAAAAGTAAAAAAAAGAAAGGGAGGGGAAAATGTGGACAATAGCAGAAGAATTGTGCCTGCTTCATGTAGAGATGTGTTTGGGGATAATTGTGGCACTGATTGGAAGCACTGTAGTATGATAGTATGATATAGGAATAGACGCAATGAGATATTTACAGGGATGTTGTAATTAGCTTGGAAATGTGGAGCATGATGACAATGAAATGTTTAGAAAATGAGTTTTGTGAATAAGAAGATGATAATCATATTAGGTGATTTTAATAGAAATATATAGAAAGGGCAAAATTCTCCTACCATTCATTTAAATTTTTATTTTTTATACTACTGTTCATATTTTAAAACTAGTTTCTTCCTTCCCTGCCCTTTTGGTTTGTGACACCTAGTTAACCATTGTGTCAGAAACATGCAAAAGGATTATATTATGCTATAAAAAATAGGTGTAGCTAGAAGGTCAGGATTACACATTTAATCAGAATATGGTTTTGGTTAAATTTTCAAATATGAACAGTGGTATAAAAAATAAAAATTTAAATGAATGGTAGGAGAATTTTGCCCTTTCTGTATTTTCTATTAAAATCACCTAGTTTATAAAGGTAAACAATTAGGGAGAAAATGAGTTTTTGTGAGGAATGGTGAATGAATGGAGAACATTGTCTGAGCAACATATGGTGAGTTCAGAAACAGTAAATGAGTTTTATAGCACCATTTGATGAGTGTTGTATTCGATAGTATTACAGTTCTGACACATTGAATGAGTTTAAAGCACAGTTTGATGAGCTTTGTATGTAATAGTGGGTACCTCCTGTGATGAGTCTTTTGACTCCATGGAAGTCTGGTTTTAATAAAAAAATAATAATATAGCTTCTCACACTGAGTCTTTTTACTCTTTGTTTGGTTAAATTTCTAAGGTATTATTACTTTAAATTCATTGTTTCTTGTTAGTGCAGTGATACAATATGAGGATGAAAGGTAGATCTTTGCAAAAGACAAGTCAAGTGAATGGAATGGATTTTTCAAAAATGGGACAGTGCCATGGATGTAGTATGTATGTGTGGGAAAATGTCATGAATGTTTATGTGAAGAGGCTGGATAAGAGAAAGGAGCAACTGTGGGTATGTAGGAAGTATGATATTTTGATGGACCATGAGACTTATTTAAATATGAGTAGGGAACATGGCATTGTAACTGAAATGGTAGTTGAGGAAGAGTATGCATTCAGAAAGTGTATGGAAATGATAGCAAGGATAAGCTTTCGATTGACGATATGTGTTCGATAATGATGTTGATAAACAGAGTGCAGTTAAAGTTAAGCTGGTAAGAGGGGTTAATGGCAAACAAGCTTGTATGATTGAAGATAAGAAGTTAGCAAGAATAAGTGATAGCAAAAAAAAAATGATGCAAGATTTGAAAGCCGAGTTGGTGAAGATGAGGCAAGAGATGAAGCAGATGTGGAGTGAAATGATGAGAATTGTAGATATGTATGGAAGAATGAAAAACAGGAATAAATTGTATTGGTATGAAAGAGGTAATGAGAGACTTGCAAGTGTATGAGGATTTGATTATTAGAGGTATGGTAAATAGGAAGATGCACAAGGTTTGTTTTCTGGGAAATAAAATGAATAAAGTCATTGATGCATTGGATATGAGGGGTAAGCGAGCAAAAGAGTTGGTAGTAGGAACAAATGTCTTGGCTGGGAACAAGGAGAATGTTAGACTGGATATCAGGAGGTTGTTGAGAAGTATAATAGGAAAGGTAGTCAGTGTGTTGCCCAGGTATGACAGTGATGAGGTGAGGCAGAAAGCAAGGTTTATGAATGATATATTATCAAAAATGTGTGAAGAGAGAAGAGTGCAGTTTCTTAATGTGTGAAATGAATTTGAAAGATGTAGTGAACTGTATAAGAGTGATGGTCTGCCTTTTAATGGTTTTGATGTGGGTCATATGGATAGACCGATGCTAGAAGGGAGAGTAAATCTGAGCAACTAAGAAGCGATATGAAAGAGAGGGAGAGTAAGGATGGAGAGATTGAAGTGGTGCTCATTAATGAAGACATGGGTAGCATGAGAATAGAGAATGAAAGAACAGGAGTGCAAGACAAACAGGGCGATGGGGAGGCTCAGGGTGGACAGGGGAATACAGAATGAGACAGGTTGATGCTCAATGAGGAAGTGAATGTATGTGTGTAGACAAGAAGTGGATGGGATGGCCTGGGATGTAGGGAGAACAGTTGGATATGAAGAAGGTTCTGGGATTGGTAAGGAGAAAAAAAAATTGTTTGAGGAAGAAGTCACATCTGTTAAGTGGTATCAGTGAAACTTGCTATAGATTCAGAAGCTATTATGTTTGTGTACAAATGCTAGAAGTGTCAGAAACAAGGGAAATGAATTTATTTATTTTTTTATGTTGCTTCCACCCATCAAAGGTTATTTGCAAAGCTATATTTGGCACCATGGGTAGGCTAAGGATTTTTTCTATTTTTTTGTATTTTTAATTAAATTTATATATTTAATATGTTCAATGCAGCAAAATGTAAAGTCTTGAGGTTTGGGATCCATCAATGGGAGGATGCATACTCGATTGGAGGAGGTAGGGGAAAACAAGAGATCTGGGGGGTGATGATTGATAGAAAACTGAAATTCAGGGAGCATATTGAAAAGGTGGTGAGGGTAACTCAGAGGATTGCTGCAATACTGAGGAGGATGCTGACCTGCAGAGATAAGAGAGTTATTATTCCGTTGTATAAGACTCTGATCAGACCACAATGAAAAATTATTATCACGTAAAAACAAAGTAATATAGTGTATCCATCACTATATTGCTTTTAATGTCGATCAATGACGACATCAAAAGCATTCAAACATAAGCGCATTTCAATGCTATTTTTTATGAAAATCAACAAATCTTGTTGAAAATTCTGTTTGTAAATCTTCAATAATATCAGCAAAAGTTTCCTTTTGTTGGTATTTTCAAGTTGCACTGGAGATATCACGAAGTATAGGTATAAAATTATTTTTAATTTATTATTCATATTCATATTAAAAAATGTATTATTTAAATAATTCAACATACGAGACACATGCCATGTAAGTATGGCCAACCTTTTATGGGCCCCCAAAATGCATGTTTGGGCTGCATGCGGCCCGCAGACCACCAGTTGGCAACCCCTGCTCTAGAGACCAAACATGGAACATTTTCAAGCCATTTTGGGCCTCCAATAAGCGGGACGTGGTCTCACACTGGGCGATGAAATTCATTTCACACCTAAAGACAATCACAAACATCTATGTCCATGGCAGGATTCAATCTCGTACCTTGTTGATTGGAGAAGTTATAGTCAATGTAACAAACGGTTACACTGATTGAATTCGTTCACCCAAAAATTGTTGGAATAAGTGAGACATGGTTAAATGAGGATGACATCCTGGTAGGAATAGAGATGGAAGGGTATGATGTTTTTCATGAAGATAAAAAGAATAAAAAAGGAGGGAGTACTATTGATAATTGAAAAAAAAGTATCACAGCCATACAAGGTAGAAATGCAAGAGGGATGGAGGGAATTGTGGCAGTATGGTGTGAGATATAGGTGATTAAAATTTAAAATGAAATACTTAGATGTTGCTATAGACCTGGTAATGTGGAGGGTAGTGACCATGAAATGTATAAGCAAATTAGCCAAGCAAATAGAAAAAGGCTGATCATTATGGGTGATTTTAATTATGGCAATATGGACCAAGATGACGATAGCAACCAGAAGTAAAGAAAATTAATTTATCGAGTTTTTGAGGGATAATTACCTCAGATAGTATGTAATCAAGCTCATGTGAGAAATGAGGGTCTTGGATTTAATCAACTTATCAGAGGATGTCATTATAAACAATGTGTCATATCTCCCTCCAGTTGGTGAGAGTGACCATGAAGTGATTACCTGGGTAGTTGGTGATGGTATCTGGTGATTATAAGCAACTTAGGAGACAGCTTGCAGCTGTAGCATGGATGGAGGAGTTGGGTAGACAGGAGAGGGTGTTATTTAACAACTATCTAGTAGAAGCAATGTCTAAATATATTACATGGGTGAGAAGGTTAAATAAGGTAGGTGTGAAATAGATGTATGAAGAGATTAAGCATGCAACACAGAGAAAGAAAACATTATGGGACAATATAAGATGAGTGGTAGTAATCAATTCCATGAGGAGTACAACGAACAGGCAAGGAGAGTGATTCAGTTGGTAAGGGTAGTAAAAGTGCAGTATGAACAGCAGTTGGTCAATGAAGCCAAAAACCCTAGGAAGTTTTTTTTTCAATATGTAGCCACAAAAAAAAAAAAAAAAAAAAAAAAAAAAAAAAAAAAAAAAAAAAAAGAAAGAAAGAAAGAAAAAGAATGATTATATGATTATGGTAGGATGATATTGATTGGAGAAAATGGTATAAGGACAGCTGTTGTAAAGGATATAGTTGAGATATTTAATGACCAGTTCATAAATGTCTTTCATCCTTGTGAATGTGCCATCATGGAGAGTTTGAGGGCAGTGGATGTTGACAGGGAGAGACTGACTGTGAGTGAGCAAGAGGAATTGAAGAATATGGGAAATTGAGCAAACTTGACGTTAATAAGGCTGTGGGACTTCATGATATATCACCACTTATTTTGAAGGAATGTGCTAGGGAATTTATATTTACCTTGGCATATTTCTTTAATAAGAGTAATCAGGGTGGTGACAGAACTCAAGCAATAAGCCAGGTTGTATGTCAGGTGTTGTGGCTAAAGTGTTGGAGAGGCTGGTGAGGACCAAGATTCAGAATTGTGTTGACAATAGGAGTATCATCTTTGATGGAGAGTGTGGATTTGTTAAAGGGAGGTCATGTTTTAGTAATCTACTTTAATCTACTTATTACAATAAGGTGACAACCATATCAGACAAGGGTGATGAATACATGGTGGCATACTTAGATTTGGCAAAGGCTTTTGATAGATTGCTACATAATAAATGATAGTCAAATTAGACTAGTGCATTGGATTGGAGATTGGCTGTGTGATAGGTATCAGCAAAATGTATGTGGGAGCAAGAGGAAAGTCACTAGTGCTGTGCCTCAGGGATGTTTTTTAGGGGCATTGCTGTTTAACCTGTATGTTAATGATATTGGGGAAGATTTGAGTGAGGATATTCAGTTGTTTGCAGATGATGCAAAGTTGTGAAGAACTATGACGTGTAGAGCAGATGTTGTGGATTGCAACAAGACTTGAATTGACTGAGTGAAGGGCATTGTAGTGGGGATTTCATTTCGAAATGTAAGGTTTTGATCTATAAATCAAGAAGTAAGCTGAAGAATTCATTATAGCTAATTAATAATGGAGACAATTACATTATTTCTTTTTTTTTTTGTAGAATTTTCGGCTATGAGAGACTTCATTCATAGCCATTATGATAACGGCTGTGAAACATAGCCAAAAAGTTTACAATTAAAAAGAATTTAATTAAAATAAGTGTTTCTGTTATTAATTAGTTATATTGTAAGATTTTAAAATTTGGAGAACAAAGATGGGATGTAGAATTTACTTTTGGTGGGGATATATTGTTGGAGGCACAGGAAATAAAGATCTTGGTGATGGTAGATAAATTTAGAAGACAAATTGCCAAAATTGTGAGGACAATACAACAAATTTTGGCAGTAATGCAGAGGACAGTGACTTGTAGAAGTAAGGAGATTCTGGTTCCATTGTATAAGGCCTTGATTAGGCTACATGTGGACTACTGTGCACAGATTTGGTAACCTGGTTTACGAAAGGATGAAGAGGTATTGGAATAGGGCTAGAGGTAATTGGCTAAGATAGTTTCTAGTCTCTGGAATGTTGAGTATGAAGAAGGGTTGAGAAGATGCAATTCGCCATCTTGTGGATAAGGGGAAGAGGGGCGATATGATATATATAAGTTGATGAGGAGTATTTATGTTACCGCTAAAGTGCGAAAACCGTTAATGTGCACATTACCTAGCTAATCTGCAGATTAACTGATTTGCTCCGTTAACGTGCGGAATCAAGAGTTTTCCGCATTTTACCTAGGTAATGTGCACAGTAACGGCTTCCGTATCGTTAAAGTTCAAAAGTTTGTTTCTCTCATTTCCTTTCCCTACTCCTTCCCCCTCTCCCTCCACTTTTAGTTTGGTTTTTTAATAAGTAAACATAATTTTATCATATGTTTTTTTTCTTAATTGTAATAATATTTTAAACTGTTTGATTCCTTGTATTATATTAATTGATTGATGATTGATTCTATCAACTAATTTGTTGATTGTTTGATTGTATTAACTTGATTCTTTAGATATCAAAAAATAAATAAATAACATTATCTTAATTTAAACATACAGAAACGTTGCTGTTGTTCCAGCAAAGATCTTATTTTCACTTTAACGAGTGCCTAGTAGGTAATTTGCAGATTACCTAGGTAATTTGAGAAATGAAACAATTTTCCGCACATTAACGGATCACTGTAGTTAATCTGCACAATACCTAGATAATCTGCAGAATAACTGATTTCTGCACTTTAGCGGTAACATTTATAGGATTAATGTTGAAGCGGTTTTTCATATAATGATTTGAGATGGGGCGAGAAGAAGTCATCCCTTGAAGCTGTAATGTGAGTGTGAGCAAGTAAGAAGCAGGATTTTTGAATGGAGAGTTGTGAATGGATGCCTTGCTTGAGAGTGTGGTTTTTAAGGCAGAATATGATGAGTTGTGTGTGTGTGTGTGTGTGTGTGTGTGTGCATCTTTGACTCCGTGGAGGTGTGGGGATAATAATAATAATAATAATATGAGCTTTGTGAGTAACAGCATGTACCTCCTGAGATGAGTCTTTTGACTCGATGGAGGTCTGGTGTTAATAATAATAACATAACTTCTCACAATGAGTCTTTTTCCAATCTAGAGATGTGGTGATGATAGTACAGAAATGTGAATCAGAATCGCTTAGAAAATATATAAACAATTATACCATTGACACAAGATTACATATTGTGTTGTCCTTACCCGTTGTGAATATATGTTTAAAATTTAATAATAAAAGCAAGAAATTGAATTCTGCTTTGAGCCATGAGTATGGTGTAATAATATAATTGCTTGGTATAATTACTTTAGTACAAAACCAAAACTAGTATAATTACTACTTTTGGGTTTGCACTGCTAATGGCATATTAATTATAGCTGTTGGAATCCAGTTCATTAAATTGAAATGCCACACATTACCAACTTACAGATACACAGTAAACTATTAGTTAGAAAATGAGGCATGTAGTTTAGGTAACAGTCACATGTCAACCTATTAGACTGAACACACAGCTCCTCCTGCCTTTGCAGACTCTCGATTGCAGTGGAGGTTCCATCTTTCCAGTCGATTATCGTCAAGAGGACGCAGTGCTGTATATATGGGGAAACTGTCACATTATTGTCCGGTCTGCAGCAAAGGATTTAAAGCGAAGGAACTTCTCCGCCAACACATGAATAGCCATTCCAAGAGTGAGTACCGGTGTCCTCTTTGCTTAGAAAAGTTCAAGTGGAAAAAGTCTTTGCCTGTTCATCTTAAGAATTCTTGCCCTGGTCGAAAGCGTGACGACAGTGATCTGTGAGAAAAGGTTTGCTATTTTTTATTTCATACCTGGATAATTAATAACAGCTGATGAATGCAAAGGGAAAAGTCATTTGACACTGTGTGGTTTGGATTGTTCCATAAAAGTTATAGCAAGAACAGCAAGCCTAATGTTCTAGTGTGGATGGAATAAGGATGAACTTCTGCATTAAAAACTGACTAGAGAAATCTAGTGTGTATGTGATAACTTGACCATATTGGATTATAAAGTTCCTTTGCGAATGAATGGTCTGTAAAATAAATGTCTGTTATTGGTTTTACTGTTGACACTGCTCTGTACATATACTGAAATCATTAATTTTCTGTAATTGTAGTGTATTATTTATAAAACAACAAACACACTTCTGCATCAAAAATAATTTTGCTAGTTTTTTATGCAAGAGAAGCTTCCATACATAAGTTCACTTATGACAAATTTCCAAAATTAAATACAGTACATGATTCTAGGTGTGTGTGTGTGTAATAAAAAATAAATTTTTTCTTTTATTATCACAGAGATCGCAGTTATTATATAATGAATGATTGAGATTTCCATGATATATCAAGCAACAACAATTAGTTGGCGAGATGAGCATTTGGTGTCAGAGATTAATATAGTTTAGTGTTCATCTAAGTGGAGAACAAATGGACAGCTTCATGTGCTACATATTGTTTTCTAGTTGGTTTATATAAAATGTGACGTTCAGTGAGAGGATATGACTTAAAAGAATTATGATTAAATTTTAAAATGTTAATGAGCTATCCCTATTTATTTACATATGGAAAAAGCAAGATAAAATTGAAAGAAATCCAAGATTCACTTACGGTTAATGATTATGTGAATTATGTGGATATTTTATTCATGAGTTATTTATGGCTTTTGCGCACCTCATCTTCTTTGTGGATCCTGTTGGGTATCTACCTGCATACTGGATGAATGAGAATGGGCTGGCAATCTGGGATTTAGCTGACCAAATTGTATTCTTATTGGCTTACACCATAACTCAAAATGATGGTACAACATGATTCAATTTTTAGGGTAAACAAAAAAACACTCTCTAAGCAACAAACACAAGATGTTATGTTCAGGAAATAACAATCAGGGAAAAGAAGAAGTAGCTATAATATTAAACACAAATGAGAATAATCTCAAATGGTAGGCAACATCAAGTAGAGTCATGTGGGGTAATATCAGAATGGGGAACTGGACAGTGAGAAGTGAGACTGATTTGTGCTTATTTAGGAGACATTTTTATTGACGCAGTGACAGTGACACATTCAGAAAAAACAACTCAATGTGGTAGCTGTTAGGTTGAATACCAATTTTGGTTACCCTACTCATGCACAAACTTTATACTTTTCTAGAGGCACTATATTGGAGTGGGACCGCCTTGATGTTCCTGATGAGGAGATCTACTCTAAACTGAAGGAATATGAAGTGACTACCATAAGGAGAATCCTTATATGTATGGAAGGGCACCTTATTCACACTGGGAATATCATTCTTATGTTCAGTACAAACCACCACCAACTGTAAAAGCATGTATATGTGTGGTTATTTTCAGACTGCCTATCTTGGCTCTGTCACTTGCAATTGATGTGGCAGTAAAGACTATAAGAAAAAATATTGGTTGGCCGAGTGGTTAGCGTATCTGCTCTCCAGCCAAAAAAAAGGCTGCTGGTTCGAATCCCACCGTGGGCATGGATGTTTGTGATTGTGTGTGGAAATGCTAGTGGTAGTGGCGGGCAGTAGATAGCGTTGGTGTAGTTGTGGTTAGTTGTAGTTGGTGGATTGAGTGGTGGAGACAGAGAGATGTAGAGTAGGTGTCCTCTCCTGGATGAGTCTCTGGACTCCCTGGAGGTGTCACGTAATAATAATAATAATAATAAAAAACACCAAAATGCTCCAGTTGGGAGGGAGATCACCCAGATTACTCCTGAGCATGCTAAAGGTGGCAGAATGAAAAGAAGATACAAAAAATTAAGACTGAGCAGACCATCCCCTATCAGGAGGCAAAGAGACTGTATATCACAAATCTAGCAAGCATCTAGTGGTAACCACTTTTATGATTAGAATGCAAGTGTAAAGAAATAGTCAATAGTGACCTTATCCCATATCTCTGTCCCACCTTCTCACAACTATATTCTTGAAGAGTATGACATGCATGCTGTCCCTTTAGAGCATATCAAAGAGAAAAATTGAATGGACTAACTCCTCCTGATAATACACCAAAAGGTTCCACTAATTGAGAATCTGCAAAAATAACTGAATGTGCTGCAAAGAATCAAGGACATGTCTTCATTTTAAATAATAGATGGGATTGATATCTTCATTCCCTTGTAAGAAAATAAAACAATGTACATAGTGTTGTTTATTATTTTAACGGTATAATAGAACACAGAAACTAAGTAAATAATTGATTTATTAACTTGATGCTGATATTTCGCTGGTATTATAACCAGCATCTTCAGAGCACAAAAACACTGTTTGTCACAATACGCGAGACTAAAACAACATGGTGTTTTTTTCTCGCATTAGTCTCGCGTATTGTGACAAACAGTGTTTTTGTGCTCTGAAGATGCTGGTTATAATACCAGCGAAATATCAGCATCAAGTTAATAAATCAATTATTTACTTAGTTTCTGTGTTCTATTATACCGTTAAAATAATAAACAACATGTTCGACGAACACATAAGTCTGTCCACACGTTTAATGTACATAGTGCTCTAGAACAGTCATTCCAAAAGGTGTGTCGCATCGCCCTGGGGAGCCGTGGCTTCCTCACGGGGATGCCGCGATTATAAAATTTTCATAATTTTATTTCCATTTTCAAATCATGTGATAGGATGCTACATTTAGCAGACTTGGTGCAAACCAGTAACTCACTTAGTAATAACTGTTTGCAGAAGCCTACAATTGGTTACTAGATGGCGCTCTACAATAATTAAGTTTCTCGATTGTTTTAGTAGTTTCTTGGTACTTTGTGTTTGTATATAAATAGCTGTCGGTTTTGCGCGGTATTAGTATTGAATTAGTTTTCGGAGATTGTATCAACTGAATATTGTTGTGATTTAGTCAAGTGAAGTTTTTGAAGTACAGTCATCCCTCGACTTACGTCCGGGTTCCGTTCCATCAGGCAGGACGTAAATCGAATCAGACATAAGTCGATACATTAAATCAACAGAGTTATAGGGGTTAGGGACTTAACAGTAATAAGTATACTGTCATTTTAATTTTTAAATCTTATTATAAAAATGTACTGCCACTCTAAAACAAGAGAACAATCACCCAAATCTTCCTCCACAATCACATCTTCATTTCCTTCCCTGTGTGAACGATCAGGCTGTGGCTCTTCTGGTGTAACCTTTGTTTTTTTATGAAAATGTCTAATGTGCTTTGCTTATTTCTTCTTTATATCATAAATTTGTTCATAGCAAGCAAACACATCATGCACTTTTGTTTCTATTATTAAGTAGAGTTCAACATTAGGGTCCATGTCTTCAGCCATTTTGAGGACATCGCTAACTGCAGAGAACACTTCTGCAAGACCCTTCACTGCAAATTGTTTAACTACCTCTTCCTGTTTCTCTTTTCCCTCTTCCTTTTCTTGTTTTTCTTATTCTGCAACAGTTGTTCCTCCAGTTGACCAATTCTTCTTTAGTCAACTCTTCAGGGGAACTTTCTATGAGTTGAATTATATCATCATCAATCACTTCGAGATTCAGATTGTTTGCTAGGCCCACTATTATTACAAAATTCCAAAATCATGCATGTCTTTTTCCATATGCCACTCATACATTGAGAGGCGACTTCGTCCCAAGCCACAGCAATATTTTTAATAGCATGATAAATATTGAATGTTTTCCAGAATTGCATGAGAATCTGGTCATTTCCTTCAGTAGCAGAAATGGCTTGTGAAAACGTTCTTTGTATATAATAAGCCTTATACACTGCAAGAACAACCTGATCCATCGGTTGGATCAATGAAGTAGTGTTTGGAAGAAGAAACATGACCTTGAACTTGGTGAAGAATACCGCTATAAGACGTATAGGACGGATGACCTGGAGCATTATCTAGAATAAAATTTTAAATTCTACATTTTCTTTCACACAATAGCTTTTTATTTCACTCGCATAACAGTTAATTAAGGCATCCTCAATTTTTGAGTTATCCACGACTTACTGCTCCGAAAATGAATTGGGAGTATGCTTCCTAATGTTTTAAACTGGATATAAATTGAAACATTACAAATGGTTTCAGTTTATAATCAGCTACATTACCTGTAACAGAATCGTAATACAGGCATTAAGAGCTTTGAAACTAGGTATAGATTTTAGCTTTTTGTGGATGAATGTCCGCTCGGTCATTTTTTTCCGAAACAAGGACATATCATCCATTTTAAATATTTGCTGTGGCAAATAATTCTCCTCCGTAATCATTTTATCCAACAGACTCCTTGGCAGCCTTCTCAGCATTTGCAGATTCCCATACATTTTCACATTATGCAGCGCAAAACGCTGCTTGAATCTCATGAACCAACCAGAAGAAGCGTTGAATTCATAGTTAGATTTGGGTTCTGCTTTTTCCTTCAACATGTTGAAGAGACTTAGTGCCTTAGCAGTTATGGTCACAGTGCTAAGGGGTATGCTCTTTTGGTTCAAGTCCTCTATCCATGATGCAAGTAGCTTTTCCATATATCCGATAGGACCTTGTCGTTGCTTCATCACCATTGTCGATTTAATGGAAGCAGATCCTTTCACAGCCTCTACGATTTTATCCTTATTTTTCAAAGTGGTCGTCACTGTAGAATGAGACCATCCGAAGTCATGTGCTATCACATTGATGGGCTTACCAGCTTCATGGTACTTTATAACTTGCAACTTCGTTTCAAGATCAGTTGCTCACCTCTTTTTCTGTGATTCTTCACTAAGTTTTTTGATTGTGCATGTGGGGGGGCATATTGCACAAAACATTGCAAAATAACTAACAATAAATACACAAATAACCCATTTCTCAAACACAAAATCAACATAGGAACTGTTGAAGATGCTTGCCGACTGCGAGGGAGGTTGCCGCTGAAAGCGCTGTTGCCACTATGCATGCTTTACCTTATGCTCGCTTGTGTCTTGTTCTAAAGTACAGCTGAAAATGTTATTTATTCCCTTATGGGATCACAGACGTATCTTCGAAAGGACGTAAGTCGCGAGGGATGACTGTATTTCTTCTCATATATATTTTTAAAAATGGATCAGTTTTTACTAAACAGTAATAAGCATTGTGAGAGAAAAAATAAAGAGGACACACCATCAAATAGTGGCAAGAGTGTGATGGAGTGTAAATATCGAAAATATGATGACAGTTATTTGGACTTTGGTTTTACGTTGACAGAAGTCAGTGGTGAAGGGAGACCGCAGTGTGTATGACATTTTTGGCACCAGAGTGCATGCTGCCAAGTAAGTTGAAATGCCATTTAGAAACCAGTCATCCCAGCATGGTTAGTACATCTCGTGACTACTTTACCAGAAAGTTAAAAGAGTTAAATCAACAAAAAAGGTAGTTTTTATAAGCAGGTGTCCATACTAAGCAATGCTTTGCTAGCATCTTACAAGGTGGCACATAGAATCGCAAAATATAAGAAGCCTTATACCATTGCAGAAGAACTCATTCTACTGGCTGCTGTAGATATGGTGAACATTATGATTGGTGAGTCTGCTGGGAAGCTGCTTTCAAAAGTGCCTTTGTCCAATAACACCATCAGTCACAGAATACAGCACATAGTGAAGGACCTCAATGATCAATTAATTGAAAAAATAAAAGGGAAGGAATTTGGGTTGCAGCTGGATGAGGCCACAGATAATAATAATGATGCTCACTTGATTTGCTATGTACGGTTTCTAGATGGTAATAACATTGTAGAAGACCTTCTCTTTTGTAAAAAGCATCACTGCTGATGCTAAGGCTCAAGACTTGTTTGAGATCCTTGATACTTTTATATCCGAAAATTATTTGAAGTGGACTAAGTGCGTTGGTGTCTGTACTGATGGTGCTCGTTCTATGTCTGGCTGTTATGGAGGATTGCGGGCACTTATTCGAAGCAAACTCCTGATACACTGTGTACCCATTGTGTTATTCACAGGGAAGCACTCGCATCAAAATATCTGAGTCCTACCTTGAACCAGGTATTAGAATATGTAGCGAATGTAGTAAACTTTATAAAAATTCGCCTGTTGAAGGCAAGGTTTTTCAAAAACTATGTGAGGATTTGGGATCCGAGCACACGTCTTTGTTGTACTACAGCACTTCACGATGGTTCTCTCGTGGTAATGTTTTGTCTCATACGTTTGAACTGCAACAGGAAATTTATATTTTTCTTAAAGAGGAAGACCACAAGTATATCTAAAATTTTGTGAATGAAGATTTTTTGGTAACACTAGCATACTTATGTGATATTTTTGAAAAGATGAATGCACTGAATCTCTCCCTGCAAGGATTCAACATGCACCTTTTAAAGTCGATTGAGAAAATTTCAGCTTTTATAAAAAAACGAAAACTATATGAATGAAGACGGAGGCAAAGAATGTTTCCCCTTGTTGCAACAGTTTTTGACCTCCAGTGGAGTTGATTTCTCTTGAGGTATGAAATCCATTTTTAAAGAACACTTATCACAGCTTATCACCTAGTTTGAGAAATAATTTCAAAATGATAATATCGATAAATTTGCATGGGTTCAAGATCCATTTAATGCCAGTGCTCCATCTGAATTTACTGCTGCAGAAGAAGAGAATCTTATTGAGTTGTCTTGCGACAATACATTGAAAACGAAATTTAGCAGCATGGAATTAACTGAATTTTGGATATCGGTAAAAGATGAATATCCCCTTCTGAGTGAAAAAGCTCAGAGAAATTTAATTTCATTTGCAACTTCTTATTTGTGCGAAGCTGGATTTTCGGTGGTCGCTGTGATAAAAACTAAGTATCGTGCAAAAATCAATGTGGAGAAGGAAATGAGGGTGTCCAGTTTGATTCCGAGATTTGAGAAAATGTGCAGTGATCAACAGGCTCATCCATCCCACTAATGATAATTAGTTGAATTTGTTCAATTACTTTTTTTTTGTGATCTTAAATACGTGCTTTATTTATTTTTACCTAACCCTTTAATTAAAAAAAGTTATTCACTATTTCGCAAAGTGTACTTGTTAGAATTTGATATGGGCGCCTTGGGAAAACCTGTATTCAGCAAGGGCACCGAGAATCGAAAATGTTTGGAAAATAATATCCAAGATACTATCAAATCCAATTTAATAGTATCTTGGATATTTTTCCTGAGTAAAAAGAAAAAGAAATGATGGACACTGGCTGTTCACAATTCTCCAAAAAAGAAAAAAAATTCAAGGCCACTGGAAACATGACCTCATAACATATAAAGCCAGATGGCACTACCAAAAATACATAATAAAAATATTTCTACTAGAATTGTAGTTTGTCAAAACATCAACATTAAGGCCCTCTTGCAGACAAATATCAACGATATCAATGTTCTCATGCAGATGTATAAACCAATGTGTTTTTTCCCTTCAGGAAACATACATGAATCTATTGACAATCCCGAATTATGAAATGTAGTGAAATGTAGCATTGTAAGAACCAGACAGGGGATAGTGGATGGACCTGCCCAAGGAAGAGTTGCCATACCCATTCCAGCAAGTCCAACTCAACACAAACGTAGAGGCAGTTGCCATCCAGCTCTCAGTCTGATCTCTTATAACAGTATGCTGCATCTACTTAAATCCAGCTGCAAATATCTCAAAGGATGACCTTGATGATACCATATTGCAGTTACTATCCCCTTACTTATAATGGCAGATTTAAATGGACACAACACTTAGCACTTGAAGCTAACATGAGAAGGAGTATCTCCCTCTCAAACATAGGAAGCAATACATTCTTTTATATGCCTACCCACCCATTCACTACTATTAATTTAAACGTCTGCTTATCCTTATCTGATTACTGCTTCAGTGGGAAATTGATGTTAGGTTATTCCAGAGTGATGATTTCCTTGTGATATCCAGAATTTTGCATAGGCCTCTGTTTACTATGTCATGGATATCACAATGGGAAATTGGATAAGTTGACTAACTTTCGCTTTCTTAGCAGAATTCAATTCTCCATCCAGCTCATCTCCTATCAGTAATGCAATGAATCATATGAGAGAATGTATTACACAAGCTGCTACAACTGTAATTCTTAAAACTTCTAGTTGGTTTCCATTTTTCTCTAAACTGTGGTGAAACACTGATTTCATAGCATCCAAGGAAACAATGCTGGGATTATCTTCTGCAGATATACCAGAAGAACAAACATCATTGCTTTCAAATTTGCCCAAGCAAGACACATGTTGTCAGAGCCAAAAGAAATACTGGATCCAGTACTCATCTATAACAAGAGCAATCAATAGCAGAAGTCTGGGATAAAATGTAGAACATGAAGGTAGATATACTATCAGGCTATTTTTAGTCGTTGAACATAATGGATGTACATTTGCCTATCCAACAGCAATTACGGATATAGTGGAAGTATTTTTTGCCAAACTAACAGATAAGCTTAGGTGTTGACAGTTATTCATGACTTATTTTTAATGGTATAACAACACCAAACAAACTATTTTATCAAAAGATGTTTTATTAACTGCTTATATTTCGCTGAATTTCAAATCAGCATCATAGAAGCACAACACAGCTTCTATACGTAATAGTGAGTAAGTGAAAGAATACAGTTGTAATGGACAAAAGATCTAAAGTCCTATTTTGGTGCCCTCTAATGTTATAAAAAAGATAACAGTCTCCCAAATTTTTGCAAATTAATGCAACAATATTTGTTCAGGTTAGGAGAATTCTTAGCCATGGCTGACTCAAAATATAATCTTTTGGATCTGTAACGACTTCTAATTAGCACATTCGTTTTCTTCCATCTAATCTTGTGTGAAAGGGTGTCCAAAGCGTGGTCTGCCAGTCCTTACTTGCCATAATAATAGTAGCAAATGTATTTTTTATTGCATTGAATTTATTGCATGTATTTTTTAGCAACTCTGATCAGCTCGCCTAAGGATAAACGTTACCCTCTAGCACAGCCTGGAGTATATGACGTTCCCTGTGACTTGGCCTACTATGGGCAAACAGGAAGATCGGTTAACATCTACCTGGAAGAACATAAAAAATACATTTGCTACTATTATTATGGCAAGTCAGGAATGGCAGCCTCTTCTTTGGACACCCTTTCACACAGGATTAGATGGAAGAAAACGAATGTGCTATTTAGAAGTCATTACAGATCTGGAAGATTATTTTTTGAGTCAGCCTGAACCATGGCTATGAAGAATTCTCCTAACCTTAACAAATATGGTTGCATTAATTTGCCAAAAATTTGAGAAACTGTTATCTTGTGAGCGACTCCCACATAGCTGTAATTTTTTTTTTTTTTACAACATTAGACGGCACCAAAATAGAACTTTAGATCTTTTGTCCATTATATTAATTAGTGATATTGGTGAAGATTTGGATGGAGATATTCAGTTGTTTGCAGATGATGCAAAGTTGGGACGAACCATAAAGCGTAGTGAAGATGTTGTGGCCTTACAAGCAGACTTGAATAAATTGAGTGATTGGGCACGGAAATGGGGATGTGAGTTAAATGTTGCAAAATGTAAGGTTTTAAAATTTGGAAAACAAAGATGGGATGCAGAATTTATGCTTGGTGAGAATATATTGTTGGAGGTAGAGGAAATAAGAGATCTCGGGGTGATAGGGGATAAGGATCTAAAATTTAGGGGACACATCGCCAAAATTGTGAAGACAACACAACGACTTCTGGGAATGATGCGGAGGACACTGACATGTAGAAGTAGGGAGATTCTTGTTCCGTTGTACAGGGTGTTCGGGATAAATTTGACAGTTTCGTAAGGAAAAAGAAAATCTTCTTTGTATCTATTAAATTTAATGAATTGACAAAAAAACATTACAGGCAGAGTTAATTACAATACTATCAACAAGATTTACTCAAAATAACCACCATTAGCATCGATCACAGCTTCAATTCTGCTTCGGAACCTCGAACAAGCTGATGCTACAGTCTCCCTGGGAAGGGCCGCAAAAACTGTTTTAATTTTATCCATTAACTGGGCTTTTGTATTACTGGAAGTGCGATTGGTGTCTTTTTCAACTGCACCCCATACAAAATAATCCATGGGGTTAAGGTCTGGGGAGTTTGGAGGCCAAACATTTGGACTGGTGAAGTCGTAGAAATTTTCAGATAACCATTTTTGACTTTTCCCAGAGGTGTGGCAAGGGGCCGAATCCTGCTGCCATACATACGGCCTACCATTGGCTACCCTTGTTATCCAGGGCTTGACTACAGTTAGCAACTCCACGAACAAAGCCCGAATTCCAATGCCAGGGTTCTTCAACACCTGTTCCTGCAGATTTGCGAGGAATTCTGCTGTACGAACGCAATCAGATCGTCTGCTAGGGATCTTTCTTCTTGCTACATCCTCGTAGTCACCATTGCAAGTCTCTAGTTCATGCCTGATTGTTTTTACTGTATTCAGGGAGCATTGGGCAGCAGTCGTAATATCCTTATTTTGATGGCGGGCACGAATCATCATGATACAAGTTATTCTCTTCCATGATTCAGGTGGGTTCCAGCTATCCATCCTTTCTGACATCTTGTATATGAATGAAGAAGGGTCCAAACTTTTAAATGAAGAGAAGTGTGTGTTAATACATGTAACTTACGGAAAAATATAATTAATTATAAATATGTCAAATTTATCCCGAATACCCTGTATAAGGCTTTGATTAGGCCACACATGGACTATTGTGCCCAGATTTGGTCACCGGGTTTTCAGAAGGATAAAGAGATGTTGGAAAGGGTCGAAAGGCAATTGACTAAGGTAGTTTCTGACCTCTGGAATGTCGAGTATGAGGAAAGATTGAGAAGATGTAATTTGCAGAGTCTGGTGGACAGGAGGAAGAGGGGGAGATATGATAGAGACCTACAAGTTGGTAAGGGGTTGTTATAGGATCAATAGTGGAGAAGTTCTACAGAGAATAGTGGGAGATTAGGGGAGAACTAGAGGTCATCCCTGGAAACTGTATAAAGAGGGTGTGAGTAGGGGAGTGAGAGGCAAGTTTTTTTTGTGCTGAGTTGTGAATGATTGGAATGCCTTGCCTGAGAGTGTGTGGTGTCTGCAAGGAGTTTGAGTGTGTTTAAGACACGGTATGATGAGATGTGTGTGTGATAAAAAGACCTCTCAGATGAGTCTTTGACTCCTGAGGTCTTGGGATAATAATAATATTAATAATAATAATAGTAATATTACAATTGTATTGTTTCACTTACTCACTGTCACATATACAAGCTGTGTTGTGCTCTGATGATGCTGAGTTGAAATTCAGTGAAATATAAGCAATTAATACAACATCTTTTGATAAAATAGTTTGTTTGGTATTGTTATACCGTTAAAAATAAGTCATGAATATTTTACCAAAACATCATCAATATCTTCTTATTCTCCAGAGTTCCTTACCCAAAATTGTAAAGAAGAAAAACCAATCCTGTTCTCTATTAACAGGATTGGTTTTTGGTGTTGAAGATGGCAACCAGTCATTCACTAAACAAGAAATGAAAGCTGATTTGCTTAAATGTCACCGAATTGCTGTTGAACCAGATAGCATCCATTATGAGATGATCAAACATCTGTAACTCACCATCTACCATGGATCAACTGCCCTGTTCAACAAAATTTACTATGTTTCTGAATACTTGGCAAAAGGCAGTTATTATTATCTTTCCGAAGGCAGAGAAGAATCCAAAAATCCCAATAAACTATTGAACAATTGTTCTGACGATCTGCTTGTGTAAGATTTGACACTGCTTGGAGATTTGGAATAGTGAAAGCCACACAACTTTGATCTTCCCTCTGTTTATCAAGAACATTTTATCTAACTAAATCTTCTGGATGTAAGTGAGAACCACTTTCTCACAACTGGATAACCCAAGAAGAGGGGGGTATCACAAGATTCAGTTTTAAGTTGTTGGAAGTTTTTTCACTTGGTTATTCTATAAATTCAAGATACCAAGTAATTATATGCTTGGTTTAATCCTTTATCCAAGTGTAAGCAAACAAAGTTTGTGCCTGCAGTATTTTCAGGACTGGGTCAACTCATACCACCTTTACCACGAGTTACCCCAGTTCTGAAAATACTTCAAGCGCAAACTTTGTTTGCTTACACTTGGATAAAGGATTAAACCAAATATATAATTACTTGGTATCTTGAATTCAGTTTTAAGTGTCACGCTTTTGCAGTCAAGGTTAATTGATAACAACTTCTTCCGGCTGTAAGTAATGGCCTCTATATGAATGACTACTATCTTTTATCATTCATATAATATTGAGGGTAATAGAAAGACAACTGGAACAAGCTATTGACCATCTTTTAAATTGTGAATAGGCACTTGTGAATAGGTTGAGATTTTTTCAGCGGATAACATTTATGCCACAGATGTGATCTTTATCTCATTCCAGAACTCATACTAGAACAAATTTAATCCAAGTTGCACCAGAAGTCAAGTTTTTTAGGGGCTCACTATTTGATGAGAAACTTAGTTTCCTCCCTCATATATGCCAGTTGCAAGATAAGTACTGTACAGCGATGACCATCCTTCAAATCCTCCCTTCCATGTTTTAGGTGCTGACAGATGTTCTTTTCTTCATTTGTACCATGCATTGATGAGATCAAAACTTCATTATGGATCTCAAGTCTATGCTTCTGCAAAGAGAGAGAGAGAGAGAGAAAGAGTACACTGCAATAAATGGATCCTATACATCATCAAGCCATAAGAATTGAACTAGAGCATTTTGATCTTCAGCATCCTCAATCTGTACACCAAAGCAAACGAATCACCTTTGTTGCTTTGATGTCAACACTGTCTCTGTTATGCACTAACAAAATAAAATCCCTGGCAGACCAACCTACATGCTCAACTATTTTTTCGGCACGGTCAAAATCTGTATAACACTGATCAGACTAATACAACCCTTTGGTTTGCAAATAAAAGCAATTTTAGGAACTCTAGATATTAAAGTTAACCATATTGCACAGACATCATCAAATACGCTACTGGTGCTGTGACATTCATATATACCACCATGCAGCTTTTCTTTCTGCAGGCTACCGAAACATTTCACTCCTCCTGATTTCTATCAGCAGATCTTTCCAACCCATAGAATGGAATACTTTGATTTTGTGCTGTTTACACATGTGGTTCAAAATAAGAAGCTCTAATATTAGGAATCCTCTGCTCTCTTCCCCTGACAGAATAATATCTGCTAAGATCCCACTAGAATGTAATAACTTTACTACTAATCCGTATGTATCGAGCTCAGTTTAAACTAGATAAGACTGTAACACTGTCAAAGGTGTATTATATATACAGATTCATGAAGTACTTTACAGGCAATAAAAAGTCTAGAGCAACAGAAACATATGAGGGTCTGTCATATCAATGTCCTCTCTCACTTAAGGAAGCTATGTTTGGACATAGCTTTGGGATCCAACAGAAAGCCCCAAACATGTTGGGATTAAGGAAAAAAGACTGCTGATACTACAGCTAAGTCAGGTCGGTTCTGTAGCTTCTACTGTCTACCTGTCTCCTCAATGCCAATTACAAGCAAGTCATAAGACAGAAACTTTTATCCCAGCAGGAGACATCTTAGAATAGAGAGACTAACAGCATGCTTAATCAAATCAATCCTGAAATCAAATTATGGCAGTCTAGTCTGTGCAGGGACCATAAAGAGGAATTTTTTCTTCTTTATCTCCAAATAAGTCATTGTGATCTTTCACACTCCATCCCATTGAGGAGTGATGGTATGCCTATGTGCAAGTTCTGCAGTAACAGACTAAGCATCGGTCACATATTAATTGACTGCTTTTCCTTCTTTAATGAGCGCAGTTGCTAGTTCAATTATATTAATAAAGCATTAGAGCCCCATATACTTAGTTTTTTTTTTTTTTTTTTCAATTTGTACTATCTATATTTATCATGGTAAATACATTTTTTAAATATTTCTTCATCGCACTTGCTTTATATACACTACTGGCATGGTTGGCATATCTGCTCCAGCCAAAATCTGTGGGTTCGAGTCCTGCTATGGACATGGATGTTTGATTGTCTGTGAAAATATTAGTGGTGGTGGTCAGCAGTGGATGGTGTTGGCATAGATGATGAAGGTAGTTGCGGTTGGTGGAGAGCTGTACAGTAGGTGCCTCTCTCGATGAGCCTTTGGACTCCCTGGAGGTGTTACATAATAATAATAATACCTTTATACTGTTTCCTTATTCATTCATTAATTATTGTTAACTTACAAACTGCTATGATCGATATTGGTGAAGTATGAATTTAGCTGTCCTTCAGTCACTAACCAAACCAAACCAAATGTATGATGAAATGCCCCAATGAAGTGATCTTCGAATCTCTTCGTGATGTCATATGCATTGGTCACTTGACTCATTTCTACTGACCAAGATAATTCTTCCAGAATCATTTCTCCTATCGGCCACATAATTAAAGAATTCATTAGGATTTCGCTGGGACTGCAGGGCTAGTTTCTTCTCATATTCAATTTTTTGCCTTCCATATTATTCTAATTAGTTTATTTAATGGTGATATGTGGTCGGGCACATTCACATCCAACAACTATTGTGTGGTCCTAGCCTTGTGTGCAGGGGTTGAATCCTGTTGGAAGGTCCACTGCTGGGTGTGAAACAAGGCATTGTTCAGGAGCCATACCACAGGTTCCAGCATGGTATCTTGTTACACTTTGGCAGAAGTTTTGACTCCTTTCTCTCAGAAATGCAACTTGGATACTCCCTGATATGTCGCTCCCACCAAACTATCACTGATGCAGGGTGATGACCTTTCTGAATCCTGAGTGTTATGTGCTGTACGACCATCTGAGGCATATATCCAATTGTTTTGGCAGTTGAATGACTCTTCAGTGATGAAAATCATTGAAGGGATGACCTCTGGTTCTCCACTGATCTCCCACTGTTTTCTGTAGAACCTCTCCAACCATGATCCTATAACAAACCCTTACTAACTTGTAAGTATCTATCATATCTCCCCTCTTCCTCCTGTCTGCCAGACTCTGCAAATTGCATCTTCTCAGTCTTTCCTCACCTCATATAGAGATCAGAAACTACCTTACTCAGTCACCTCTGGACCCCTTTCCAACATCACTTGGTCCTTCTGAAAATAAGGTAACTAAATCTGTGCACAATAGACCATGTTTGGCCTAATCAAATCTTTATACAACAGAAAAAGAATCTCTCTACTTCTACTAGTCGGCATCCTCTGCATTATTCCCAGAAGTGTTTGTGTTGTCTTCATAATTTTGGCAATGTGTCCCCTAAATTTCAGATCCTTATCCCCTATCACCCCAAATCTCTTATTTCCTCCACCTCCGACAATATATCCTCACCAAGCATAAATTCTGCATCCCATTTTTGTTTCCCAAATTTTAAAACCTTACATTTTGCAACATTGAACTCACATCCCCATTCCCGTGTCCAGTCATTCAATTTATTCAAGTCTTCTTGTAAGGCCACAACATCTTCTCTACGCTTCATGGTTTGTTCCAACTTTGCATCATCTCCAAACAACTGAATATCTCCATCAAAATCTTCACCAATATCATTAATATACAAGTTAAACAGTATTAACCCTAAAACAGATCCCTGAGGCACACCACTAGTGACTTTCCTTTTCCTGGATATCGCTCCCCTATACACAACTTGCTGATACATATCAGATTGCCAGTCTCCAATCCAATGCACTAATCTAATTTATGAAGTGGCACAATCTTGTCCTCCTTCCACTCCTTAGGAACTTGATCCAGTGCAAGATTCGTATTAAAAAAATAGGTCAAGGCAGGCGTCAACTCCCTGGCACATTCCTTCAGAATACTTGGTGATATATTATCAAGTCCTACAGCCTTATCAACATCTAGTTTGCTCAACTCCCCATACACATCTTGATCACTTACAGATAGTCTCTCCTCCCTATCATCATCAACTGCTCTCAATCTCTCTATGAAGTCACATTCACAAGATTGAAAGACCTTTATGAACTGCTCATTAAGTATCTCCACCACATCTTCTGCAACAGCTGTCTTTGTACTATTTTCTCCAATCAATGTGATCCTTCCATAATCATTCTTTCTTTTGCTGGCTACATATCAAAAGAACTCCTTAGGATTCTTTTTGGCTTCACTAACTAACTAACTGCTGTTCATACCTCACTTTTGCAACTCTTACCAACCAAGTCACCTGGCTTGCCTGGTCCTTGTAATCCTCATGGAATTGGTTATTTCCACTTCTCTTATGCTGCTTCCATAATGCCCTTTTTTCTCTGTATTGCATGCTTAATCTCTTTATTCATCCATTTCACATCTACTTTATTTAACCTTCTCACCCTTGGAATACATTTAGACATTGCATCTACTAGATAGTTCTTGAAGATCCCCCAAGCTGTCTTCATCTCTTTTCCAGCTCTTTTTGACTCATCATTCCATGCTACACCTGCAAGGTGTCTCCTGAGCTCTTCATACTCACCCCCTTGTAGTTCCACATATACCCTTTTCTCACAGAGGTCCCCACACTGCTGGCAACCACTCAGGTTATCACCTCATGGTCACTCTCACCAATTGGTGGTTGATTTGATATCTCATTTGTAATTACATCCTCTGATGAGATGACCAAATCTAAGACCCTCAATCCTTACGTACTCTCTGTTACATACTGTCTGAGGTAGTTATCCCTCAAAAACTCAAGAAACTAATTTTCTTTACTTCCAGTTGCTTCCAGTTGAAATTATTGGACAGTGGATAGACATGACCTGGGATCAAGAGGAAACAGTTGGAATTTAAGAGGGTTCCAAAATGAATAAGCAGAAAGGGAAATGGCCCCAGTTGGGCATGGAGAGATCACGTCGAATGAGTGGTATCAGTGGAACTAGCTGTAGATCCAGGAATGAGTTTTCTCCATCATCAATAGCACTTCTCCTCCCTTTTTATCCCTTCTATTCTCATGAAGTACATCATACTCTTCAATCTCTATTCCTGTCAGGATGTCGTCCTCATGTAATCATGGCTCACTTATTCCAACAATTTTTGGGTGAACAGAGTCAATAGTGCAAGCATTTCGTCTGCCTTGTTTCTTACACTTCTAGCATTTGTATACAAACACAAAGCTCATTCCTGGATCTACAGCTAGTTCCACTGATACCACTCATTCGATGTGATCTCTCCATGCCCAACTGGGGCCATTTCCCTTTCTGCTTATTCATTTTAGAACCCTCTTCAATTCCAACTGTTTCCTCTTGATCCCAGGTCATGTCTGTCCACTGTCCAATAATTTCAGCATACCTGAACTTTATGAGTGTGAGTGCATTATTTGCTTGACCTATTGCACTCTCACTCCTGACACAACTCATAAAAAAGCAATCTGGCTGAATGAGAACCTAGTTGTGAAGAAAATTATGGCAAGGACATCATCGAATGAAAAACCACCACCCACCCCTGTAGTAAAAATGGACACTTCTATATTCATTAAATGTAACTTAGAACTGACCCTGACACACCAGATGTTGTATTAAACATTTTTCCAGAGGAAGACATGGATAGTAGACATTCATATCTCCCGAAGTCAATTGACAAACACAAGCAAGACAAAAGTAAGCCACTTTCTCGGAAATTGGATGAGTTTACAAAGCCAAAGGAATAGGAAAATTCTTACAGGGAATTATCACTGATTCTGCCAAAATATTGATAATAGTAAGGTTGTTTTACAGAAACAAACAAAGCTGTGCATATAGGCAAGAGACATTTAAAACCAAGTGAGGATTGCACCTTAAGGCATTTCACTACTAGTCATAAGGTTAGATCTGGAGATAGAGCTGCCCATGGAGGATTTGGTGCATCAAGCTTAACACCTCTTTGGAAGTGGTAACCATCCCCTCTCAGTGGGATTTTTCTTTACAGTATACTCTATTTATTAATAAACAAAAGAAAATGGATGTCAGTTCAATGTGGAAAAGTGTAAAGTCATGCATTTTGGGATTAAAAGATTACCAGCTGTGTACTACATCGATGGAAAGGTACTCCAAGAGATTGATGAGGCTAGGGACTTAGGGGTATTGGTAGATAGGGAAATGAAGTCCAGAGGACACATTGCTAAGGTGTCCAAGATTGCACATAGGATTACTTGGTTGTTGAGGAACACACTGACATCCAGAGATAAAGAGGTTATTATTCCCCTTTATAAAGCATTGATACTTCCACATTTGGATTACTGTGCTCAGGTCTGGTCACCTGGATTCCTTGGAGATCAGGAGGCTGTGGAGAGGGTTCAGAGAAGAGTGACCAAGTTGGTGAGTGATATAAAAAATACTCCCTACATTGATAGATTGAGAGCTTGTGGATTGCAGAGATTGGTTGATAGGCGAAGAAGAGGTGATATGATAGAAACATTCAAATTACTAAAAGGTTTTTATAGGATTGATGCAGGGGAAATGTTTCAGCTGTGTGATAGTGATGGAAGAACAAGAGGTCATCTCTGGAAATTAAAGAAGAGTGTGGTTAACAAAGGTGTCAGAACAAGGTTTTTTGCCTGGAGGGTGGTGAATGAGTGGAATTCATTGCCTGACTTAGTTGTGAGCTCTTCGTCTGTAAATGAATTCAAGAAGAGATATGACAGATATTGTTTTGCTAGTTTGGGTCTCCCGCGATGAGTCTACTGACTCCATGGAGATACCCGTAATAATAATAATAATAATAATAATTACCGGGTTCTGAGGTAACTCAAATAAACATTAATAATCTCATATTGCAACTGCCTCAGCATATGCTTCTTATGAGCAACTTTAATGGACATAGTACTCTGAATGATAGTGTGTCAACATGAATGAGCAAGAATAGACTGTTGAGTATATGCTTGACAGTAATGACCTCTCTCTCTCTCTCTTATCAATGAACACAATACATTCTTTCTTATTCCTACCAATTTGTATGGCGACTATTATTATTATTAGAGACTTCCAGGGAGCCAGAGACATCACTGAGGGAGGCCACATATCACTAACACCACCTGTCATACCTTCTCTTGAATTTATTCACATTATCTGTACTCACTACCCACTACCTCCATAGGCAAACCATTCCGATCATGCATCCTCTATGAGAGAAAAATTAAATCTTCTCTATTTATTGTCAACTTCCATGGATGCTCTCTTGTCCTATTTCCACTCTCTTTTAAAATGAAAAATTTTTACATATTGGAATCCTGTATGATCCCTTCAGAAGTTTGTAGATCTCTCTCTCATATCACCTCCTCTTCCTCCCGTTTCTAGTGTCTGCATTCACAGTTCTCAATCTTTCATCATAATCTACTCACCCTTCTGATACACTACTTTGCATCCCCTCTCAATTGCATCTGCATCACTTCAGAAACCAGGAGACCAAATCTGTACACAACACTCTGGGCAAAGTCACATTTGTAAAGGGCCAAAATGACTTCCTTATTCTTACATGGCAGTTTCATTTTAGCATTGCAATTATCCTCTGAGTTGCATCTGCAGTCTTTGTTCTATAATCCCAGAAATTCAACTTCCTATCTACCAAAACTCTGAAATCCTAGTCTGATGTTGGCAACCTGTATATAAACATGACCTCTCCTATTGCTTCTGCCTTAGTATCTCCATATTTGGGTCTGCCTCCCACTGACGAGACCTCAATAAAGGTCAAAACTGGTCTGAGTAGTGGCCTTTCCCTTAATGCATAGCAGTACACATGTCCGCAAGAAAATGTGTTTTGCATTATGGAAGATACTGAGACAAGGAGTGATGACAGCTTGGTCCACCTTTGCTTGGTGTTGCACCACCTTACCTCAGTCCTGAAGATATTTTCAGGGTCAAACTTTGTTTGCTTACACTTGGATAAAGGATTAAACTAAATTTATTATAACCTAGCCTGATCAGTTTCTTCTAACATAATCTGCCCATATAAATATGACATTGGATATCTCATTACACCATTTTTTTTGTGACCCTACACATAAAATGTCACTAGAACCTATGTGCCATGTATATGGCCAAGTGATTAAGGAGAAAATGTAGCCTGTTGATTTGTTTTTTAATGAGTGGGAGGTTGTACTCAGTGGGAAAAACAGTATTGGGTAGATTGTTCCAAAGAATAGAAGTGAATGTAATAAAGGAATCTGATGAGAAGTTAGTTCGGTGTGGTTGGAGCTAGACAGCATATGGATTTTGGCCAGTGGCTGCTCTATTTCTCACATGGTTAGAAGAAAGTGGAGGAATGGTAACAGCCAATTGAGGAGCAATGTCCGTGAAAATACCTATAGAAAATGCATAATGTTGAAACAGAGTGCTGATTGAAGGGAGCCTGTGATAAACCGATAAACAGATATGTGATAAACAGATAAACCGATTGAAGGGAGTCTGTGAGGGAAAGGTCACCTAAAAGGATGGTCTGAAAAGTTCTCGGCCTAACAATGAAAAATCGGATTTATAATTTCAAAATGATATTTATTTTTCAACATAATCTCCCTTAAGACTAATACATTTATCCAGCGATGCTCCAGCACCATTATCCCATCTCTGTAGTGATTATCAGTAAGATCTGCAAAATACCCCTATACATCTGCAATCACCTCTTGATTCGAAGAAAAACGCTGATCAGCGAGGAAGAGTTTTAGTTTTGGGAAGAGATGAAAGTCAGAGGGAGCCAAATCTGGGGAATAGAGTGGATGTTCCAACAATTCATAGTGCAGATCCCTTAATTTTCCCATTGCCAAAACACTTTTGTGCTCAGTTGCATTACCCTGATGAAAGATGATTTTTTTCTTCTGCAAACCGGGTCTTTTCTCACAAATTTTTTCTTCTAGTCTGGTTAAAAGAAGGGAATAACATTGTACAGTTATTGGTTTACCCTTTTCAAGATAATTAATAAACAAAATGCCTTTAGCATCCCAAAACACCAATACCATGACCTTTCCTGCTGATGGAACTGACTTTGTTTTCTTTGATGCCGAACAACCAACTTCTGTCCACTGTTTTGACTGCTGTTTGGATTCTGGTGAATACAAGTCTCATCCATAGTAATAAATTGACACACAAAATCAGTTTTATTCTTGTTAAAACGCTCCAAGCACTGTTCAGAGATTTTCATGCAAGTGCGTTTTTGATCTGCTGTGAGCAAGTGTGGCACCCATCTTGCGCAAAGTTTTTTCATATGCAATTCTTCATGCCAAATATATTCTACACGTTCTTTTAAAATTCCTATAGTCTCAGCAATTTCACTCACTTTGACTTGCTGGTTATCCAATACCATATCGTGCACTTGATCAATGATTTCTGGTGCTGTTACACATTTTTGGACGTCCTTCATGTGGATCATCTTCAAGGCTGGTATAGCCGCATTTAAACTCGGCAGCCCATTTCTGAATTGTTGAAAACAAAGGAGAAAAGTGCCCATAAACTTTTATGAACTTTGAATGAATTCCTTTTGCCGTTAAATCTTCTTTTACAAAGAATTTTATAACCGCATGATACTCAATTTTATCCATTTCAAGGGATACAGACAACACTTTTGCTTCAGACAGCTGTATAGAACAAACTACTTGATAGAATGACTTGCAGTTTCACCTGGAGGCTTATGACAGATGTACAACTTAGAAAAAAAAAATCTTGATGATATAGTGTTGCTGTCTATGGTTGAAGCCGTGAACTTTTCAGCCCACCCTCTTCGTATTTAAGCAGATTGCCCTCTTCTGAATATCATCAAGAATTCTTAGGGGGGGGGGTCTTGGATGCTCCATCTCAAATGTGAGAACAGTACTCTAAAGTTGATCAGATCTGAGACTTGTAAAGTGTTGAGAGGCTGAGAAGTAATGTTTAGAACAGGAAAGAACGCCAAGCTGCTTTTTTTTTTGTTTAAACCAGAATAAACTGGCTGTCACAGTCAACCCAAGAAGAGAAAGCTGATCCTGAAAAGAAACTAGAACATTATCAAAACTGAGAGGGAATGAAGTAAAATTTTTCTTGCAGGTAATAAGGCATGCTTGAAATTTTTTTGACATTGAAATTTACTAAGTTGTCTTTGCCCCATTTGAGATGTTGATGAGGTCAGTGTTTAAGTCACTGGTTATGAAAGATACAGGCTGGATGTAGGCTTGCTGCTATGCTGTTGGGTAGATGCCAGTAGAATATGATAATTTATTTAGGCAATACAGGATAAGTGTCATTTCTGGAGCAAAAGTCTTGAGCACAGCTGGAAAAATAACATCTGGACCAGGAGCCTTGTTAGTTTCAAGATTAATGAGAGTTTTCCCTGATGTCTTTTTGGCAAAAATTCAGAGGAAAGTTTGCTTTGGTCATCCAGGCAGAATGTAGGGAAAAACGGATGCCAAGAAGTCGATTTTTCCCTTGGATGATGTTGCATTGGTACCATCAGGATGCAAGAGTGCTGGCGATGGGGAAGGACAGAAGTTAAGCCCAACAGCCTTAGCATGGGATCAGAAGCCTTGAGTGCCAGTTGAGCAAGATACAAATTTATTACATTTCATTCTTATGAAGTTTGGTTTGAGTACAAGCTGCAGTTTTATCATGGACTGCAGAGGTGCATATTTTTATAGAAACAGAGCTTGAATACAGGTTGAAGATTTACAGTAGAGTGGCGAATGAAGACTCTCATTCCAGTGAGGATTATTTTGGTTATTAGTTTAGTGCAGGTGTTTGGATTGGGAGAACGAAAGCAGTAATCTCACCATGGAAAAGCAGCATAAAAATTCCAGAGGTCATCCCAGTTGGCACAATTATAGTGCCAGCGAATCCCAACCTCCTACCCTACGGAGAAGGAGACTTGAATAAGATTGTGGTCATTTCTGGAGCATCTGGACCAGGATGATCATAATTGCCAAAGTGGAAAGCAGACATCCACAGTGTATTTGGAAGGAGAGCTAGTTAAGAAAAAAGTCAAGGATGTTGATAAATTTAGATGTTGATTCTGATATTCTGGTGAAACAAAAGTGAGCGAAACTGTGTATGACTGATGATTTCAAGTAGAAAGCGGTACACATTCAAATTTTCGACTCGTGCACAAAAGGGTCATGTAGTAGCATTCAAAAGGATAAAAAGGAAAAGGTTGTGCTAAGCGAATTGTGTTTGAAGGATGCTCTTTTCATGAAGGAATAAAGTTGCAAAGTTGGATGCCTTGTAATGCTCAGATACATCACTAGATGATTTCAAACAGGGAAGAATTATTGGAAAGTTTTTTAGAAGGCTGCAAAATTACTTATATTGCCAGAGAGTTTGAAATCTGACATAGCATTGTATCCAGGCTCTGGGCAGCACTTGAAACCAATGGAACGTGTTCCAGACATTTGCTAAGAGTTTTCCCTCACTTTACCATGGAGCATGAAGACAGATTTTTGGTTATAACAACAAAACGTAATCAACACATCCTGGCAGGTCAGTTTGCAAGTCGGCTCCATTCAAGCACAGGTACTTGGATATCTCAACAAACTATGGCAAAGAGCCTGCAACAAGTAGGCCTGTAGAGTCATATTCATAAAAATTAGGCAAGACACCAATGGTAATGATCTCTTTTGCAAATGAGAGTCATTTTAATCTTTCCTGTGATTCTAGACAATACTTGATCTGGCGTGAAAGTAGTACTGCTCACCATTGCGAGAATGTTCTTGAAAGGGATAGATACGGTGGTGCTGGGGATCATGGTGTGGGGGGAGGGATTAAGGCTTCTGACCTAATGCCTCCCTTCTTCACCTTCTCGTGGTGTCCTTTGTTAAGTGTCTACCCGGATGCTGAACGATGAGGATGGGCTGGCAATTTGGGATTTAGTCAATCAAATTGTATTCTTATTGGCTTAAACTACAATATAAAACATGACAGAATTTCATGCCAGCTGGGAGTTTGCTCGGTTAAACAAGGCCCCCCCCCCATTGTTTTCGTCAGGGAACCAGATTGAACATCGTTAAGTCCGCTACTGGAACAAATCCTATTTCAACATCAGCAGAGGTGAAGATTGGTACTATCAATGTAGGAAGCATCAATAGAAAAGAAATAAAACTAGCAGAAGAATTGGATAAATACCAGATCAGCATAATAGGCATGACAGAAACCAAGAAGACAAAAACTGGTGAAAATTTTCTAAGCAACAGCTACAAAATATTATATTCAGGCAATAACAATCAGGGAAAAGAGGGAGTAGCTATAGTATTTAACACTGAATATGAGGATAATCTTCTTGAATGGCAGGCAATATCAAGTAGAGGGATGTGGACAAATATCAGAATGGGAGACTGGACAGTGTAACTTATTTGTGCTTATGGTGCAACAGAAGGTTCTACCAAGGAAGAAATGGAGGAATTTTTTGAGCCAACAAGAGAAGGCAGTGGCACAATGAAAAAGAAAACATTGGTCCTTGTTGGAGAGCTACACAGCAGAGTGTCAGACATATAGAAATGATTTGGAGAAAAGCACAAAGCTAATAATAATGGTAAATACCTGCTGCATTTTTGTTCAGGACGTGGATTAGTTATTATTAACACCATGCTTCAACATAAAAACGTGCACAAATTCTCATAGGGTAAAAATACTTTTACAATAATAAAAATAAAATTTGAAATTTAAAATTAGGATTCCCTGATTTTAAATTTATTATTATTTTTAAATTTTACACACAAACAATTGTTATACATCAGTGTACTGATGAACACAGAACTAATGTCCAGTGGAACAACCCGCTGATGACAGTTTTGCGAACATCTGATTGTCTAGTGGTTTTACCATACGATTGCATATTTATTTTCAAACTTTCGTTATAGAGGAGTTGAAACAATAATTCCAAATAATCTATACACTGCTGAATAGAACTAACTTTTGTTAGGTTACCTAACGAGTTTGTGGCTTAATATATTTCAAAAAATTATGTTTTTTTTTTTAAATGAAATGTAAAGAAGAACAAGGGTTCGCATATTTGAGAAAAATTTAACAAAGGGCTCGTGCGAGCCCCTTATAGCTCACCACTGATAACAAGGATTTGTATTTGTTTTGTTGATCTGAAAATGGCATATGACAAGGTACCAAGAGGAAAGCTCTAAAACGGTACAGTTATATGGTGTAAATTGCAGCATATGGGTTTAAGTTTAGTTGCAGCATATAGGTTTAAATGTCGGGTTTAAATGACTGATAGGTATTGGAGAGTTGTGTATGGTGGGGCAATATCAAGGAAGCAGAAGGTTACAAGTGAGGTTTCACAGGGCTCAGTACTGGGACCTGTATTGTTCACCCTTTATATCAATGATATTGTCAATGGATTGTAAGGGGACATTCAGTTGTTTGTGGATGATGTGGAGCTGGGAAGGGTTATCAGTAATGGTGCAGATGTGGCAGCCCTGCAAGAGGATTTGAATAAACTAGACAAATGGACAAATGAATGGGGGTGTCGGTTTAATGCAGCAAAATGTAAGGTCTTGAGGTTTGGGAAAAATCGATGGCACGCTGCATACTCTATGGGAGGAGTTATACTGGAGGAAGTAGGGGAAACGAGAGATCTGGGGTTGATGATTGATAGAAATCTGAAATTTAGGGGACATATTGCAAAGGTGGTGAAGGTTTACAGAGGATTACTGCAATAATGAGAAGGACACTGACCTGCAGAGATAAAAGGGTTATCATTCCATTGTATAAGATTCTGATCAGACCACTTAGACTATTGTTCTCAGATTTGGTCCACAGGATTTGAAGGGGATAAATTAACTGTGGAAAGAGTACAAAGGCGGATAACAAAGATAGTTTCAGGACTGTACAATATTAGTTATGAGGATCGGCTGAGGGAATGTGGATTGCAGAGTTTGCTGGATAGGAGAAGGAGAGATGATATGATTGAGACTTTAAAAACTGTTGAAAGGTGGTTACAGGGTTGACACTGAGGAGTTCTTTCACTTGGTGGAATGGCGGGAAGGAGCGATGACAAGGGGCCATCCCTGGAATTTACGAAAGGAGGCTGTGCGCAAGAGGATGAGGAGTGGTTTTTTTGCGTGGAGGGTGGTTGAACCTTGTAATGCATGGCCTGAGAGAGTGGTTGGAGCAGGAACGGTCAATGGGTTCAAGGAGTGGTATGATAAACTTTGTGTTTCCTAAAAACGACCTCCCACGATGAGTCTTTTGACTCCATGGTGGCCTGGATGATAATAATAATAATAATAAATGGGACATTATATTGAGCAATACATAGTCTTCACTTAAGCTGTGAGTCAGCAGTGAGAATTGAAGGAGGTACAGGTTGGATGTTAATCAGGTGTTCTAAAAGGGGTGTACGTTATCTCCACTATTATTCATCATCTATATGGATCACATTATTAAGGAAAGTGATATTAAATCTGATATCAAAATTGGCAATGTTAATCTTAGCTCTTTACTTTGTACAGTTGATGTTATCCTTCTGAATAAATCCAGCACAAGTTGCAAGATTCCTTGACTAAATTGAATAACTGTTGTAATAAATTTGGTATTAAAATCAGCAATAAAAAGACAAAGAAAAAGAAAATAGGAAAAAAAAAACCATTGAAAATTTCAACTTTGTCTGAAATGGTGAACTTATAGAACAAGTAAAACATTTCAACTATTTAGGCACAATTTTTAGTGAAGATGGCAAATTAAATATGGAAATAGACAACAAAATTAATCAAGCTGTTATGGCAGGAAGTAAGGTAAATTAATTTATATGTAATAAGAAAGAAAGAAATTAGTCAAAACACTAAATTAGCTGTACACAGCTGTATATCAAGCCAATTTTATCTTATGGATCTGAGAACTGGGTTAAAATTAAAACACTTGATCAAAGACCGGAGACCTCTGATATGAGAATTCTGAGAAAGATTAGTGGATTAACTGATGGCATCAATGGCAGTATCACATTAAAAATGAGGATATTAGAAAAGAAGAAAGAACTTGCCATTTTTAGCATTCAGGAAAGTGTTAGTGGAGCTAATCTCAGGTGGCATGGTCACTTAAACAGAATGGGAGAGAAAAGATTAGCAAATCTTTCATGTAATACTGTCATAATTATTCTGTACCTCCCCCCTTCCCAAGGGTACATATCAGGAGTTTGATGATAATGATTTATATTGCTGTAGTTGAAGTTCCCCATAATGATCACTCATTTCACACTTGCTAAAATAATTTGCTTAAAATATCCTGCTTATCACTATGTATATTTCCAGGTCTTTAGTAACATTCACGAAATATCTTCTCCTATAAACTTCTGTCTAACACTATATATTCAGTCATTGGTGTCATTTCTACCCTGATTCTCTACTCTGAGTAGAAACACTTCATCTCTTATCATGAGTAATACGTCACAACTGCATTTACCTTTCCTGTCCTGCTGAAATATGCTATACCTTTCAATTTCTATCTATGTCAAAACATCCCCCTCAGTTAACCAAGTTTAACCAATATCAAAAATCATTGGAAAGACTGAGTTAATTAACGCTCCAAACTGATTCCATTTATTCCTAATGGTTTTGGCATTTGTATACAGCAAAACCAGTGCATTGCCAGGATCCATATAGCTATATTAATCCCTGCATATTTCACTTGGCTCTGCAATATAGTATACATCCTCTGATTTCTCAAGCCACTATCCCTACATGAGGCCATCCCTGCTGTGTTCCACCTTTGCAATTCTAGTTTACCTGCCATAACAAACTCACTTGTTCAGAAACCAATAGTCTCTCCAAATACCTGTATCCTTGTTCTATCTGTGTTCTAATGTAATCTATCTCTTGCATAGAACTTTCTCTTATTCCTTAAATATATGCAATATGCAATGTATCCACCTATTCCAAATGTCTTTTCGTGCATATTTTTGCTATCATCTCATTTATTGTCACTGCCCTTCTCTGTACTCTGCATTATACTGAGTCAACACACCCAGTATCTTCCTTCTGACACATTTATGCTGCTCTATCTCTAACATCAGTCTCAATCTCTTGCTACACAATTCAGGCTACCTCTTAGGTCATTCCAGTCAACCATCACTATTATCTCCTCTATGTGTTCATCCTGCTTCATTGCTATCACCACATTCTCTGTTATTCCTCCCAAGTCCTCTTATGTCACTCTACTCTTCACACCTTGAATCATCAAATGTTCATACATAACACTGCAAACAGCTTTATTCATTCTTGAATTGGCATCCTTCACTCTTTCTGCTTTTGATCTCCCTCTCTATTCTTTCTCGCTTTTTCTCTTTCCTCTCATCTCGCCCCTCTCTCCACTGCTCTTTTATATCTACTGTTGTTGTGCTCGCCTTTCTAGTCTTTATGCCTTCCATCTCTTTTCTCAGCATTTCTATTTCTCTCTTCACACATCCTGCATTTATGGCCATTAGACATAACTCTATCACATCACCCAAGTTCGTATCTGTAGCTGCATCTTTTACGTTCTTTTCACCCTGTTACTTGCTCCTGGTATCTTCAAGTTGGCTGTCTCTGAAGCATGAGATGGAAATATTTATGTCATCCTGTGCTTCTCACTACATACATTTAATGCACACATACACATTCCTGTTCCTCACTGCTACATTTTTAACCTATGGGATGTATACATGTCACATGTTTAGCATGCTACAAAATCCTTGACTACGCTACAAATAATATAGTCTTTAAATTGTGGTCGAGTAGGAAACTGTGTTATATCTAGTGGCTGCCATGATTGATACCAGCACAGTAATATATAAGATAGAGACAATAAAGACATGAAAACAAACATGATTATTATTGCAAATAATTAACTAGGAGAAAAAACAGCCAAAATAAACCCTACAGAAATAATGATGTTTTGGAATATTGAGGGGAAAAAAAAAAAAAAGAGAAACTAAGCTTAAATATGCTTAAATATAATGAAGTTCAAAGCAAGGATCATTATAAAAGCTTACAAAATTAAATTCATAAACTGCTTATGTAAGAAGCCAGAGTTGATTGGGTGGCATATAAAATAAAAACATGTACAGAAGTTTTATCAAATGCAAGAAGTAACTGCAAGACTGTTGAAAGTTGAAAAGTATTAAATTTGCTGTTTTAAAGATAAGTTTTATTTTTGTAGTAAATAAGCAGTTTGGATTTGTGTTTTTTTTTTTTGTAATTTTGTTTATTTTTCATCAGCTTAGTGTAACTGAGTGATTGTGGATCTTTGTGTGTTTGAAACTGATGCTTCTTGCAGTATTTTTTTAAGCCTGCAATGAACAGCAACAGAACAGGTATGAACAAGATTTGCACATTGTGCAATGGGAAAATCAAAGGTAATTATGGCCTGGACTTTTTGAGAATGGTTCTTTGTTATGAACGCAACATTTTTACCTAGAATGTGGAGACTGTGTTTGTAGAGAGGATAAACAGGTGATGCGAGAAAGAGTATGGATATGTCGAAAGTGTGACATATCCATACTCTTTCTTGAACTATGAGTTATTGATAAATGCAAAACTGACTGATGTAATGAAATAGAGTATAATTGAAGGAGTAAATGACTGGTATGACTCATTGAATAGAATCGAGGGAGACTTCAGAAGTGAAAGAAAGCATATCTGACATAGTTGACATAAAGAGGACATAGTTCAGGTATTCAGTGAACAATTTCATCCCATTCCTTTCATGTCTACATGCTCTCACATTCTCTTGGAGCATTCACCTTTCTCATGCTGTGTACCCCTGTCCACCCTGAGCCTTCTCATTTCCCTATTCCTCTTGCACACCCATTCTCTCATTTTCCATACTCATGCCACTCACTTCTTCATTCATAAAGACCTCTTCAATCTCTCCTGTCTTACTCTCCTGCTCTTCCACATCACTTCCCACTTGATCTGATTCATTCTCTGTACTCACTTCTCTACCTTCCAGCAGCAGTCTCTCCAAGCGACTCACACCGTAACCACTCAAATGCAGTCCAACTCTCTTATAGAGTTCACCTCGTCCTTCAAACTCATTCCACACATTAACAAACCGTACTCCTTTCTCCTCACACATTTCAGCTAACATACCATTCATAATCCTTGCTCTCAGCCTCATCTCACCACAGTCATACCTAAGCAACATGCTTACTACCCTTCCTGTCACACTATTCTCTTTTATCCACAAATCATTCGTACCTATTAAAACCATGAACTCCTTTGCTTGCTCTCTCCTCATATCCAGTGCCTCAATCACTCTATTCATTCCACTGCCTGGAAAACACCTTGTGCATCCTCTCATCCAGCACACCTTTAATTTAACCATGCAACACCACTCGTGAGTCTTTCTTTCATACCAACATGTTTTGTTTTAATCGTTTTCACCTGTATTTTCTTAATTTCATTCCACATTCAATCCATCTCTTTCTTCATCCTATGCAACTCAACTTCCAAATCTCGCATCACATTCTCTCTGTCATTCATTCTTTCTAATCTTCAAACTTTTGTCCTCCGATTCACACTTTTACTCTCGTTCATCCTTTTGAGTTTCCGTACTTTTGGTAGACGTGTCCAACTTTCGCTATCATTCATTCTTTCAATTTTTTCAACTTTCGATCCTTGCGTCACACTATTTCCAGTTTCATTCATTCTCTCAATTTTGTTGCCTTCTACAATATTCATATCACTTTCCTTTTTACCATCCGTTACGGTTTCCAAATCACTCGTTTTCTTTTTCAATGATTTTTTAACAATTTTTCGTCTTTCTTTCACACCATACTTCTCTTTCGAATGAACACTCATTCTCCCCACGACATTCTCGCTACTAACATTTTCTGTCATCAAATTCATATTAGCACTCATGAAATCCTCATTTAGCTCACACTTCGCACACACCTTTCTTCCATCCACCCTAAATATCCACAAATCATTTTTGTAATCAAATGAGTACATATAACATACTTTGCACTTCACAAAACGACTGAAGTCTAAGTTAACTTATTAAAGTGCTGCAATGACAAAGCCGCCTCCATCTTGCCTTTGCCGGTTATTACTCTAAGATCTAATAACAACGAATTTGTAATTAAGTTTATACAAAATATCTCACACACTAATAATACTAGTAGCGCACAACTTTGTTGTTCTAATAATTGGAGAGAGAGCGCGTGCTCGTGAGGCAAGCGCAGCTCTTACTCAAACAAACCCTCATATACAATTAATTATTTCAAGAATAACTTATCTGAATTTGGAGCTCTTCTTACACACCACTGCTGCACTTGCCTCACGATCGCCCTCTCTCCAATTATTAGTCATAGTATATGGGAATCTCCATGGTATATGAAGACTGGGAGGGGGGGGGTCCCCACTAACCACTATTCACATAATACTTCTCATGCAATTAATACAATCATACTTATGTTTAAACTTGGTCACTTACAACACTGACAGCCAACTTTAGCAACCCATTCCACTCATTTACCACTCTCTCTCCAAGCAAAAAATCTACTCCACTAATCCTACCAATTACACTTCTACACAATTTCCACTGGTGAGCTCTTTGTTAACTCCTTTCTTGTCATGTATTGAAAAAGTTCTTTTGCATCATCTATTAAAATACTTAATAATTGTGTGCTTCTGTCATTCCCCACTTCTTTTCTGCATTTTTTGTAACCCATGAATCTTCAGTCTATCTAAAAATTCAACCCGAAGGAAGTCGCCACTATCTTGGTCACTTTCTTCTGGATCATCTTTATCACTTCCTCATCCCCACAGAACCCAGGCAACCAGATTTGTGCACATAGATGAGGACACAGCAAAGTCCTATCAAGAGGAATAATAACCTCCTTATCGCTGCTTGTCAGTGTTTCTTCAACATCTAGAAAATCCAATGAGCTGTTCTGGCCACTTTTTTTTTTTTTTTTTGCGATACATCATCTAAACTTTATTTTTCTTCCCACAGTCACTCACAAATTGCTGATCATTTTCCTGCAGGTCTAGTTCCAACCTCAGTACAGTATGCAGCTTGTAATCTTTTCATTTCATTTTCATTTGTATATTTCATTTCAGTTGTATAAATCTCTGATCAGACCACACTTAGACTATTGTTCTCAGATTTGGTCCCCAGGATTTGAAGGGGATAAATTAACTGTGGAAAGGATACAAAGACGGATGACAAAGATTGTTTCAGGACTGAACAAGCATAGTTATGAGGATCGGCTGAGGGAATGTGGACTGCAGAGTTTGGTGGATAGAAGAAGGAGAGGTGATATGATTGAGACTTTTAAACTGTTGAGAGGAGGTTACAGGGTTGACACTGGGCAGTTCTTTCGCTTGGTTGAACAGCGGGAAGGAGTGATGACAAGAGGCCATCCTGAAAGTTACAAAAGGAAACTGTGAGCAAGAGGGTGAGGAGTGGTTTCTTTGCGTGGAGGGTGGTTGAACCGTGGAATGCATTGCCTGATGGAGTGGTGAGAGCGAGAACAGTCAATGAGTTTAAGGAGTGGTATGATAGACTTTGTGTTTCTTAAGGGGTACCTCCCCTCGATGAATCTTGACAGACTTTATGTTCTTAGGAAGGACTTCCCACGATGAGTCTTTTGACTCCATGGAGGCCTGAATAATAATAATAATAATTTTCATCTAATCATTTTGGGAAGACAAGATCACAAACTGTGTACTATATCAATGGAACGTAACTGTAGGAAACTGACAAGGCCAGGGACTCTGGAGTAATTATGTACAGAAAGAAGTTTAGTTTGGCTACCTCCCCTATTGTGATGGTAGCAAAAAACAGCATGTCAGATTACCTGGTTGTTAAAGAATACACTAACAAGCAGAGATAGAGAAATTATTCTTCCTCTTTTTAAGCTTTAATAAGGCCACATCTGGACTACTTTGCATAGGTCTGGTTGCCTAGATTCAATGGGGAGGAAGTGTGGAGAGAATCCAGAGGGGATTGATAAAGATTGTGGCAGGTCTATGGAATGCTCCCTGTGAGAATAGATTTTTACTTGAAAAACTAGTAGTTAGGAAGAATAGAGGAGACATGATAGAAGCATATAAGTTATTAAAGAGGTTTTATAGTCTCTGGCCTCATTGGTTTCCTTCAATTCAGTCATATAAATATATATGAGTAGTACACAGCTTGTGATCTAGTATTTCCAAAATGATTAGTTGAAAGTGAGATGAAAAGATTAGAAACTACATAGTACATTGATGATGGAACTAGACTGCAGGAAATTGATGATACTGCAAACGTTTTTTTTTTTTGGTAGATAGCAGGAAGAGAGAGAGAGAGAGCAAGGAGTTACCCATAGAAATTGTATGAGTGTGGTTAGCAAGTAAGGACTAGATTTTTTGCTTGGAGGGTGAATGGGTGGAATGGATTGCTAGAGGCGGTTGTACTTTGTCAATGAATGAGTTTAACGAGAGCTATGATAGGTATTCTGTGAAATTATTTTTTTATGTGGTTATCACTCAAAAAATTATTTTTTATTCTACTGTTTATTAATTTTTGTAATTTTGTATTTTTTATTTATTTCTTACATAATCTGGAAACCCTGCTCTAGAGACAAAGCATGGAACTTTTTCAAGCCACTTCAGGCCTCCAGTAAGCAGGACAATAGTCTCACTCTGGATAATGAAATTTTCTTCCACCTGAAGGTAATCACAAGCATCCATACTCACAGTGGGATTTGAACCCTTGACTTGTTAGGTGGACTTCATGGAGATACTTTTATAATAATAATAATAATATTGAATTG